>NC_134207.1:262292209-263562566 GCF_965140235.1 Caretta caretta | reverse complement strand
CCTGAGCAGGTCACTGCACATGACCAAGGACCGATGTTAGCTTCTGATTTGTTCAGGCCTTGAGTGACTTTTGTCTGAGAGGGTGTGTCTACACTGCTGTTGGAAAGACCCATCTACACCTGAGCCTAGCTGGACCAAAGCTACCATGAGTAACAATAGCAGTGAAGACCCGGTGGCATCAGGGATTAGCTGTCCCCTCATGCTGCATTCACTCCTCCCAGTGATAGAGTAGATTACCCGGGGTGTAACCAAGTTAATGATCAAAGTTATGGCAAAACCCCCAGATACCTGGGTTGGCTCTATTAATAGGGAGACAAAGGGAAGAAAAAAAGATACACACACAGATGATCTAGCTGTAGGTATAAAATAGATAGAGTGAGAGAAAACAAAAAGAAAACCCACTCTCCGTTCTTCCTGTGGCCTTTAATATTATAGCTTGCAGGATCCTTGTTAAGCAAATGCCAAAGTAATTGTTCTTAATGGGGATCATAGGTGACAGCAAAGACTCCTCTCATCTTCAAGCTTTCACAGGGCTTGATCCAAGGTTGTCCATTGATTTTTAATGAGTCTCTGATCAGAGCATGGAGCTCACATGGACTTTAGTGGCTGACCCATATGTACAACACATGCAGGGATGGGCAGTATTCTCATCAGAACTTAATCTACTGTCCCTATTCCTGCTGGCATAGGAGGGCACTTGCTACAGTGAAGGAGTTGTGATTACTCTGTCCAATGTCCTTTCATTGCTTTGGTCTCTTCTGAGAGATTTTTGATTTATTTCTGCAAGCCCTGGGATGCCCTCTTTTAATTCCCCTTTAATTTCATTGCATTGTGTAGCTGCTCAGTTGACAGAGCTGGAGTTTGCTTTATCCACAGAACAAGTCTGATGGGGTGACAGAATCTTCTCCCACCCCTCTCGACCAGCATGCCTGCATCTTGACCTGGAGAGACCATTAACTATTTTCCTACAGAGAGAGAGAGCAGTTCATTTTCTACTGATCATTCTATCCTTGGCCTCTCTACTGACAAAGGGGGTCAATTAGTGCCAGTGGATTTTGATGACATGGCCACCTGTCTAGTACTAACTGGTGTGAGACCACCATTTCACGTCACATAGGTCAGGCCCTGATAAATTGGATACATCCAAAACTTCTAACCAACCCATCAACCTGTGTTCCAGAAACGGGACGTGATTATGTCTTTCTGGCTACAGGCATATGTGCATAAATTGTGTGAAGCGTAGGGAAAGGGCAGGAGACCAAATAAGAAATAAGGGTCAGATTAGAGTTAGTCACAGCCAGTTCTTGAGGGCTGGTCCTTAAATCCCATTTTTACAGGGCACGTGGGACCAAATGGGATGATCGCAGAGATTTTGCATCACTCTTTCCATTAGATATGATGACACTGCTAGGCCCGTGGTCTGTTCCATGTAAAGTGATAGGAGAACGCTGTAAATTATTGACTTGCATTTCTTCGGCTTGTACTTTGCACGCTGCTGTGCTGGGCTGCATTTGGGAATTGCAGTAATAGGAAAGATATGTGGGGTTTGGAGCTGGGCTTGAGAACGTCATAGCAGAGGTGATGTGCACTGAGCCCATCCCATTTGCTCTCTCAAATGCTTCTATTTCTCCTTCCAGCTCTCTCCAATCAAAAGCTCTCCATGCCCTGTCTCAGCACGCACAGACATTGCACTCTCCAGCAACCCCGTTTGAAATGCACCCCTCATCTTCCGGACCTGCTGCGCAAAGCCATCCTGCTTCAACTCTCCCACTGCTCACAACTTCATGACATTCAGAGCACACCCTGTTCCTTTTTGGCCCAGCTTCGTAGGTTTTTCAGGAATCAATTCCAGATTCACAGAGTTCATGAAAAAATGCATAGGAGTAATGTTTGAAAAGATCAGTCGGGTCATCACGAAACCTGGTGAAAAGAAAAGAAACTACTCCATTTCCTCTGTCTTTCGCCCTCTTGGTTTGGTCTGCATCATTTCTTCTCCACGCCAAATGCAGTGTCAGGGGTTGGAAAGGTTGCCCCTCGCAGCAACAGACCATCGGGAGATAGATGGTTCAAAGAATTGGTACTTGCCTACAAAGCCTTTCACCTCTACATCAGTGGTTTGAGTCCAGCTCAAATCCATCAGTATCAAAAATCTTCAAACACATGATGGCCCCTTTGTGGCCTTCACAGAATGAGCTAGTCCCAGTGGATAAGTAACCACATCACACGGCATATCTACACTGCATACTAAGCCTGGAGTCTGACTCAGATTTGAGTCCAAGCCCCATTTCTGCCCACACACAAATCAGTCTGACTCAGGATCGAAGACCATGCTAGATGGTTGGTCAGAGCCTGAGTCAGATCCTCACCAACATAATTTGGTCCAGTAAAAGAGATTGTCTCACGCACTTTGTTTCTGTATGATCCAAGCCCTGTCATTTTGCAGTGTGGATGCAGATCTAGCTGCGGACCCAAGCCAGAAGGTCTGCATAGTGCAGCATGAGCATGTTGGCATGGCTGTGAGAGCTGGGTCCAGGCATTGTAAAGCCAGGTTTATAATGCAGTGTGGACACTCTAACATGGGTTTGGAAACACCGAGTCCAGAATCCCACAGACTTGGGTTTACAATGTAGAGTAGACATACTGAAAGAAACCAATAGGCTGTAAGTGCCCCCCTTATTGGGATCTCAGACAAACAAACCCATGGCAGAGGGAACCCAGCAGAACACACTGTTCCCTCAGCCTCAGAGATCGTCCCTCTACAGAAGGGCACACTGCAGAGGACCCTCCCCTTGATGATATTTATGCCACATCCAAGTGTTTAAAGCCTCAGCCTAGCATTGTAGAACAGGTCACAAAGCTCCCAAACGTCCCGCAGGCACTATAGGGGGTTACCGACAGGGAAGCAAGAAAATATCTCAGCGTTGCTGTCACTCGAGGTCCTGGAATGCCATTGCCTCAGGCTTAGATTAAGGCATGATCATTTTGCTTCTTTGTGGCCTAGTCCGGGAGCCTCTTGTTGCTCAGCTGGAGACGAACCGGACACTGACGTGGAAAAAAAGACGCCTTTCCTGTGAGCCGTCGGCTGGAACGTCTGAGGGTTTGCCGGACCTGTGAAGAGTGGGGCAATTCCAGGGACGTTGCCCCCACGAGCACAACCAATCGGGGGAACGCATTTCCAACGCCTCCTCCTTCTAATGGTCCTTGCCATTGTTGGGCAAAAGCGGCAATGAAGACCCAACTCTGATGACCTAACAGCTCAATTTAACTCGTTCAAGTCCACAGGCTGGATACTGTTCATTGCAATGCTCTGAGGACATCACCTCCAGATTCCTGACCAGGGCTGTGGGAAAAACAAAGAAAAGGATGCCCTCAATAATTCATGCCAAATTTTACACTGAGCTCAGTGCCTGCTGGGGTGGGACTTAGGAAGTTCAATGTGAATAAATACCCCAGCAGCGCTGCTAGGATCCCCGATAACATAGCGCTTGGTATGTTGCTTTCCAGTCTCAGTGCACTGCTCCTAGGACAAAAGGTTGACATCTAGGACACCGCTCCAAAGCACAAAAGTTCTGCTCTCACTTACACACGGTTGTAAATCATGGACAACTCCACTGATGCCAATGGCGTTATGCCAGTGTAAACTGGTGTTGATGGGAATGGAATCAGGCATGGAGGCTGAAAGGAAGGTTTACTCTTCCTCAGGACACCCCAATGCATGGCTCACCAAGCCTTCACCTTTCTTACATACACTCCTAAAGACATGCTCGTATATCTTTTCTGGAAGGTGATAGGAACTGAAATCACCTGATAAATGGGCCATTTAGTCCAGGGGCCAGTCTCTGCTAAGGGATAAAACTGGATATTTCAGTGCAGGCATAAAAACCCTGCTTCCAAATGCAGCCAACCATGCAATAAGCAGGCCGGATCGTGTCTTGTTATTATTATTATTTATTACAGCTGGTCAGACATTTTCTGAGGGAAGGCTTTGCGGTCAGAAAACGCTGATTTGATGGAATTGAAACTATCAACAGAAACCAGGCATGCAGGCAGGGTGGCTGGCTGCCAGCCCACCTGGCTTCCCGAGCTGCTAGCCTCCCCTGTGGCCCCCCTGGTGAGCTACCAATCTCTCCAGCTGCTCAGCTCCCTGCCTGGCTGACTGGCCAGCCTTCACACTGGCCAGGAAGCTGCTTCCATGCTTCCCAAACAAAATATTTTGGAATTTCTGTCCCGTGAAAAATGTTGAGTTTTTTTTTTAATGTTTTGTCACAATTCCGGATGAGGGATTTTGTTTGTTTAAAACTCTTCATTTTGTGGAGGGTGGAAATTCCATTTCCCAGCCAGCTGTATATTATTGATATTCCTTAGCAGCTAGAGGACCCATCCAAGATCAGGGCCCACTGTGGAAAGCACTACATGGCCATCTAGAAAGATGCAGCCATGTGCCCAGGTGCTTACGCTCATAAGAGACACATTATTCTTCCCATTTTACAGATGGGGAATTAAGGCTCAGAGAGAGTAAGGGACATGTCCAATATCACTCAGGGAATCCATGGAAGAGCTAGCCACTGAACCCAGGTCAGCTGAGTGCTGGTCCAGGCCCTCAAACTCCCGAGCCAAGCTTTCTCTTTTACGTTTGCTGCTCCACGGCTACACAGCAGACAGAACAGCTATAAAGCCTCTTCCAAAGGGCCATGCACAATTGCAGCTCCTGCTCTCGAGGGAGAGTGAGGCTTGCTCCTTCCTGCACGACCAGGACTACACACCACCCCAAAAGTGGTGGGGAAAGCCCTACCACCACACACACACACAGCTCAGAAAAACGCACTGATCTAAAGAACACAACAGCCCATGCATGCCCACCTGTGCACTGGGAAGGGGCCGAGCCATTTCGTTACCATATAGGATGGCGCGCTGATAAAAGAAACATGAACCCTGTCAGTCTAGACACACTTCCGCCTCCTAAGCACCAGCCACGCTGAGTCAGAGCCCTCCAGCAGGGCCTCCCTGCCAACCAAGGTGGCTTCAACAGCTTGGCGTCTCACACTTTCCCACCCTCCTCCCCCCTACGACCCGATTCCCCTTTCTCCCCTGCCTCCCACTTAAGCCTGGCTTGAACCACAGCCAACGCTGTGTTTGATGGGTGAAATGTCAGAGGATTAACTTCTCCCTGACTCGGCGGGGCCGACAAGCAAACAGGAATTCTCACAAGACGGCAGCAGCTTCTCTTCTTATCCTTCCCAGACTCTCAGGAACAAGGCCTAGCAACGTCCGCCTCTGGAGCCTGCAGCCTGGGGAGCTCTGGGCTTAGTGAGGCTATTCGGCTGCCTTCATGGAAACAAGTGGGGTATTTTCCTATCCCTTCCCTTAATTCAGTCAGCAAACATTCCCCACACAAAAACCCCAGGCTGGGAAGAATGGCCGTATGCACCATCCTGCATTTGCCAAATGGATTAGTTACTAAATTGCTGACTCCCTCAAATGCTGAAGGGCTCCTGGGTCTTATGTCTTGGGAGGGATGTTTTTTAATTTTCATTTTCCCCCCCTTGTGAGCCTTCAGATCCCGTTCCTAAATCCGTCTTGCCTTTTTTTCATTAGCAAAGCAATGGGCCGAAAAATGACTTTGGGAACCAAGATCTTAACCTTTAAGGATCCTAATGCCGCATTACAACGCATAATCCTGCATTCCACAGCATGTTAAAAACATAAAAGGCTAGCTCGAAGAGCAAAGATCACCAGTTGTGCAGAATTTACACTCGCCGAAGGAAACAGAGATCATTTGAAGGGTGGGAGGGTGAGGACAAAACAGAGCTGGGTCGGGCCGTCTAAGCGTGGGACATTTCTAAAGAGCGGAGTGTTGGCTCCAGAGTGGCGTACTGAAATTATCACTCCCGTACACACACACACCCCAGCTACTTCCTCCCCAAACCACTTTGCCACCAGGCATAGACAGCCTGTGTGGGGTCAGTGCTACCAATCCAATCACCACGAGCAGGGTTCTATGGCATAGAGCCACTGTAGCCTGTTGGCATCACAGACGACTGAGAATGCATCGCAATAAGTAGAACCATCCCTTTGTTCATGTTACCTAGCTGGCGAGCCCCCAGGGCCATCTCAGACAGTATCAGGATCTATTGCAGCTGTAGGACACATTGGCTCTGCCCTGTAATCTCACCACTTGAATATTTCTTTCCCTGCGTATTGGTGAGGACATCAGAGTCTCCAATTTCATGCAAGTGCGATACACGTATCTGAGCAATAAGGTCATCAGAATGATACAAGGCTTACTTAAAGATATTGCTATGCATCCAGCACACAATGGGAGGGTGGGAGCTGTGAAGGAAGGGGGGTTTGGCAAGGGAAAAGCTACATAGTAAATAAAGCTTTTGTCACAAAGAGGAGAAGAAAAAAGAATCCAGGTTTGAAAGCAACCTTATCTGAACACTGATTCTGCAAAATCACAGGGCACCAGAATCAATGTTCAGATAAGGTTGCTTTCCAACCCTGTACAGTGCAAGGCAGTGGAGAATCAGGCCCAAAGAGTGTCCAGGATCTAGGTTCCTAGATAGCTGGTTGGAAATTTTCAGATGGAACGTTTTTCTGATGGAAAATGCCATTTTATCAAAGCTTCCGGTGGAAACATGCCAATTTTGATGACATTTCATTTCAGAAAAGAAAGGGGTGGGGGGAGAAAAGTAACAACATTGTGTTTTGACATTACCAAACTGGAATGTTTTGATTTTTCATTATGAAACCCCTTGCTGTTTTCTAATTGCTTTGCAAATTTTTTTAAAATGTCAATATTGATTTTGATTTTTTATCCAAATGAAATAGTTCAGCTGAGTAGATTTATTTTTTTCCAGAAATGTCACTTCACAGGAAATTTTGAAATTCTTTATTTTCATTCGGATTCATATTGAAGCAAATTTCAAAATTGCAGAATTTCCCACAAAATGGAAATTCCAGTTCCCATGCAACTCTCGATTCCTGTCTATCGACATACCTTCCTACCATAAATATACAGTCCCCATTCCAGTAGCATCTGAGTGCCTGTTGCCTGCACTGATTCAAATCAGATATATTGTGAGCTTTACCCGTTGCTATAAAATGCCTCTGTATTCATATTTCTGTGTCTCTTTCACTTAACTGCTTTCAGTGGACAGCAACCTCCCATTGTTTGAATGAAAGGGGCCTGATTGTTTATGTACACCTGTTTTAAAGCAGCGTAACTCCAGACACCTAACTGGAGTTAGTCCTAATTTACACCAGTGTAAGTGAGAAGAGAACAAGGTCTAGCTAGGACAAATCCAAAGCTATCTCCCTAATGCACTGACCAGGGTTTTGATTTTGCAAAGCCAAAACCAGAAGGCAATTCAGATCCAGGTTCTTAAACATTCCAGTCCAGGTGCTGGGTTCTGTTCCAAAGCAAACACTGAATTCACCAAAGTTCAGATACAAGTTTTTAGTTTTGCTGAACTCAGTTCCACCTCAGATACCAAATCCTCAGCTAGTGTAAATCGCTGATTTACACCGGCTGGGGATCTTGCCCCCTTACCTTCATTGGAGCTACTTTGATTTATGCCAGCTGGGAATCTGGTCCTACACCTGCCTCTTGCAGTAGATATGCAGCATGGAAAAGTGTGTTAGCGATGCCTTAAAGTGCTTTTCAAAATATCCGCAATAGCAAGGAGTGGGTACCATGTGGGAGAAGATCATTGCTTTGCTAATGAATGGCTTGCAACAAGCACTGCGGGCAAGCTTTCTGAATGGAACCTGACCCTAGCCCTGGAGGGAGTCAAACTGCAATGGTTTGTGGGGGAATGGGAAGGGGTGCCACACGTGAAGAGCTGGGGGTGCACTTAGAAAGAAAAGTGTGGGGAGTGGGTTTGGGATTCCTCCCTTGGAAAATGGTGCAATACCAAGAGCAAATATCCTGCATTTTAGAAGATTTTAAAAACATTGCAGGTTTATGCCCAAAATGAAAGCAACTGCCTCAGTGGTCTTTATCCCAAACTCTCTTCATTAGGAAGACTTGCCAGTGTAGTAGGACTGGGTAATTTTAAATGGCCAATACAGTCATAGAGTTTAAAGCCAGAAGGGACCACAGGATCATCTTGGGTGACCTCCTCTATATCACAGGTCACCAGCACCATCCAACCACCCCTACATCAACAGCTAGAATTAGACCCAACACACACCAAGCCCAGCCACACCACAGGGATTATTTGATTGTATTTGGTGGCAGCTAGGAACCCCCAGACAAGGATCTCCATGCATGCTAGGTGCTGTACAGCTAAGTAACAAAGACTGTCACTGCCCTGGAGAGCTCTCAATCGACATGTCAGACAGGACACAACACATGAGTGACAGACGTGGGGGAGGAGGAGGTAACAATAACATGAACAGAATTTGGCTAAAAAACCACAACCTGTGTGTAGCTGATCATACCTCTGGAAGCAGGGGACCAAATGTGTTCAGATGCTAAGATGTAAAAACCTAGAGAGAGAGATTGCCATGGCGCTGCATGGGTAGGATTAAGTTGAAGCAGATTCTGGACCGCAGCGTACAATCTCTTTCAAGACGGTGTGTATGTCTCTATATACACATCATATAGATAGCGATAAATATCAATAGAGATATATATACACACACACAAAATGTAAAACCAAAGCAGGATTCTCCCTTCCCATGCATACAGCGACAGGTCTCCCTTGCTAACTTCCCATTCATAACCTTGGCTGCCCATTTAAATCTCCACGCTGCAATTCCCCCTTGTCCTGCACAATCTCGTCCACTAGTGTATATATAAAAATCAAACATGCTACATACATAAAGGCCAGACCCATCCCATACGCTACAGTCCCAACCCCATAAAATTCTCTCTGTCCCACATGGGATGCGCTGCTACAGCTGGTCAGGAAATGGTTTTCCCGTCCTATGAAAAAGATTGAGATTTCCAAAAAATTCCCACTTCATATCAAGACAAAACTGAGACCTTTTCACATTTTTTGCAAACAGTGCGAAAGCCCCACCCAGACTAGCCAATAGCTGGGTGCTATGGGACTCACCTAGCATGTAGGAGACCCAGGTTCAAGTCACTATTGCAAGAGGAAAGATTTGAATCTGGGTCTTCTGCAGCCCCCTCCCCACATGAGTACCCTAACAAGAAGGCTATTCTGGGGTCTCACTGGCCAGAAATTTCATCCTGGACCTTAAGGACCATCCCAACAGATTTGCTGAAATAAACTCTTCTGCAAAAGGTTTCAACAAATTGGCATTTTCCTATCAAAAAAAAAATCTCATAAAAAATTCCCCACTAGCTCCGTTCCCAACCCTGCAGGGTAAATTCCTCGGCCTACCATTGAGTTCTTGCTTCAAACACACTCCCTTTCCCCAGGAAAGGTGTAATGTTAAAGTTGTATAGACTTGTACGGGGCATGCAGGTCATACCATCTGCAGAGACCACTGTCAGGGTGTCTTCTACCCCTTAATAGGTACGAGCACAGCTGAGAATAGCACAACCCACACCAGCAGTTACCTTTGTGATCCACAGGTGCACTCTAGTCTGGAAGACATGCGTTTATTTACACATCATTTACCACTGTGCTACCTACAGTCTGCCTCACTGTTCCCGCTCTGTGGTCTAGTCACCTGGATATTGTATTTTGCTTAGTCTCCCCATTCAAAAGAGATTGATATGACCCTAGGCCTAACATTTTCCCTCCTTCCTAAGTAGGCAGCCCATCTCGCTAAATGGCTTTCACAACATGGTGGAGCATGAACCATTCTAGGAGCAGGAATGGACCAGAATTCTACTCTTTGTGCTTTGGCTTGGTCCGATGGAACTGAACCAAAATAAGATGGCTGAGAGAAAACCCTGCCTGGATTTGTTGATTTATTGATTGCGTCACTGTTTTATTTTTGTTACATGGGAGGGATGAGAAATTAAACAAGTGGGACTGTGCTGGGAATTAAAGGCACTACACGATCATTGAAAGGGTAAAATGAGATCTTCCTCCATAGCCCACTGGTTTCCTGCCCTGTGCTTTGCCCCCACTACATGGAGGGGGAAAGCCGGGCTCCAATGAAGTTAATGGGAGTTTTGATTTGACTTTAGTGCAGCCAGAATTTGACCCTGAATGCATTTCCCTAGTCAGCCCACCAAGACACTGTGTTGTCTTCAGGGGGTGTGAGAGATTGCTGGACCCAGACTAGAAGGAAACTAGTCTGTAAAAGGAAGCTTACTAGAATTCCTCTGAGGGTGAGGTTTTATCTGTATTCAGTTTTCTTACTGTATTAGACGTAGACATGCGTGTTCTATTTTATTTTTCTCGGTAATTCACTTTGTTCTGTCTGTTACTACAGTACAGACTCATTTACGCGTGAATCCGCTTAACACGCGGTAGCGCCATGCCTCCCAGTGCTACCTATTTAACACGCGAGACTCAAGAACATGCAATACAGGAACTTGCTATGTAGCGCTATAGATTTGCTCACTAACTCACTGACTTAGAAATCGACAGGAAGTGCAGAGCGGAAACAAGTTGTACATATTTACCGATATAGGTAAAGACTTATCGTGCACGCTTAGTCATTGTCACACTAGAGAGAGAGATAATATATAGTAGTTATATCGTAATATATATACACTACATGAGAAAATTTTAACCATAGGCCTAATATAATGGCAGAGGGCAATTGTCAGCGTTCCTACACTGTAGAAGAAAAGCTAGCTGCAATAGATGGAGTAAATAGCAGAGAAACCCAGGCCAAAGTTTCAAAAGATATTGGGATTGCCGAATCTACTCCCTGAGGATGGCTAAAAACTGAATCTAAACCGAACAGCTTTGTACAAAATATCGATTCTGCTGTGGGGCGTAAGGAAAATGTGTGCGTTATTCAGGAAAACCCAGAATAGACAAAGCCATGGGCACGGCGTTTGCTCAGGAAAGGCTGAAAGGAATGCCACTCAGTGGGCCAATGTTTCAAGCCCAAGCGACAAAATTTGGAAATGTAATGAGGGATGAATCGTTCCAAGCCCGCAAGGGGTTTATGAGTCGTTTTTAAAAGCGTCATGGCATAGAGCAGGTATCGCTTTCTGGAGAAAGCCGATCAGCTGATGAATCAGCCGCGAATGCGTTTCCCGCTGAGTTAAAATCTATTTTACAAAATGAAGACTACCACGAAGAACAACTTTATAATGGTGATGAAACAGTTTTATTTGCAAAACTGCTACCTGATAAGACTTTAGCCTTTAATTACGAGACACAGATAACAGATGGATTTAAAAAGATAAAAGATCGTGTGACTGTTCTTTTTTGTAGTAATAAGATGGACAGCCATAAGCTTGCCCCTCTTCTTGTTGGCTGCTTTCATAACCCTCGCCGCTTTAATCACCTCAGTAGAGCCAAACTGCCAGTAATATACGCTAACAGCAAAACTGCTTGGATGACGAGACACATTTTCAACGACTGGTTCCAGAACAGCTTTGTTCCAGCTGTTCGTAAGCATCTGCGGTTGAAAAAACTCAAAGCCAAAGCACTTTTGCTACTTGACAATTGTCCAGCCCATTCTCCAGCCGAATCACTGGTATCGAGCGATGGAAAAATTCGAGTGCTATACCTACCATTCAACACAACATCAAAAATTCAACCTTTAGACCAGGGCATTATTCAGAATTTTAAAAACAATTATCAACGGGAGCTGATTTCAGCGATCGTGTCATGCACGTCTTCAGGCATTTCCGAATTCCTGAAACAGTTTAACATGAAGAAAATTATTTATTTAGTTAAAAAAAGCTTGGGACAGAGTAAAACAAAAGTCCATTGAAAACTGCTGGATGAAGGCTCTCGGTGATGCCTGTTCTATCAAAGACGGCTCAGACTCGGAAAACTCCAGCAGTGGCCCCTGATTCAGAAGAAGGCTTTGAAGGATTTTCAGAAGAAGACATCCTACAGACATGCACGCAGACAAAAGAGGATAAAGGTAAACTTCTCTTTCAAATGATAAAAGGTTTTAGTTTGGATACGTCGCCGGAAATAATTACCGAGTGGCTGGAGATGGATGAAGATTGCCTGACTTCAGAATTTCTGTCTGAGGAAGAAATATTAACGGGCTGTGAGGCTACGTCAGACCGCAAAAGTGATGGTGAGGATGTCATTCAAAAGGTCAAAATTTCGCCCACAGAAGCCCTTAGTGCTGTAGAAACTGTTGTAAGATTTATGGAGGAGCAAAATGCAGAAAATATCAAAATCATTCATCTGCGGCAAATGACAGACTTCATAAGAAAGAAAAAAATGCAAGCCAGAAAGAGCAGAAAATAACAGCGTTTTCTCTAAATGAATCATAGACACTTTTTTCAGCATGGCGCTCTTAACCTGCGGTCCATTAACACACAGTCATGATGGCTTGACTCCCGACATCCACATGTAAACGGGTCTGTTCTGTACTTGGAACCACTTAAGTCCTACTTTCTGTATTTAATAAAATCACTTTTTACTTATTAATTAACCCAAAGTATGTATTAATACCTGGGGCGGGGGGGGAGGCAAACAGCTGTGCATATCTCTCTATCAGTGTTATAGAAGGCAAACAATTTATGAGTTTACCCTGCATAAGCTTTATACAGGGTTAAATGGATATATTTGGGGTTTGGACCCCATTGGGACTTGGGCATCTGAGTGTTGGAGACAGGAACACTTCTTACTCTGCTTTCAGATAAGCCTACAGCTGTTAGGGGATGTGGTTCAGACCTGGGTCTGGGTTTGCAGCAGGCTAGCAGGTCTGGCTCCAGCCAGGCAGGGCACTGAAGTCCCAAGCTGGGAGGGCAGGGAAAGCAGGGGCAGAAGTAGTCTTGGCAAGTCAGTTGGCAGCCCCAAGGGGGTTTCTGTGATCCAACCCATCACAAACAGCCCAGCAGCAAAGTAAAAAAATGCCCAAGACACATTCTTAACACCTAAAAAGATTGGGAGCAGGACCTCAATGTGATTTACTAGCAGGTGCAATGCACAGAGAAATACCTCTTTTTCCTTTCCAATGGCCAATAATTCATTGGATTCATCTGCTGTCAGATCTTACTATTTCATATATCAGATTGCCAGCTAATTTATTATCTGCAGCCATGCACCCATCACACAGGCCTCTTGAAAAACAACAACCCACACAAGAGTAAAAAAACCTGCCAACAACTGATAGCAAAGAGATAATCCCAAGATTAATCACTGACAACCCCCATGATTTAAAGGCCTTCGGAAACACCTTCCCCTACCAGTCATCTGGGTGCTAAGAGTCAAGTTAATTTTCGGGGTAGGTCCACTGACTCCTGTAGAGTTACCTTACATCCCAGGGCTGAGTTTGGCTCAAGACATGCCCTGCCCAAATTCTGTCCAAAGGCTTTCTCTAAAGGGATAAGCCATAACGACAGGCTCCAGGGGACTCCAGCACACCAGGGATGTGGTTGATGGGATGATACTTCCCGGTAACCACGTGGGGCTGTGCTGACAGAGTTCTGTGGGAACTGCTTGAGCACCCTGAGAGCAGTGTATCAGTTCTGGACCCACCTTCTATGGGCCTTCCTCTCTTCTGTCTGGCCTGGAAGAGCAGACTGGGATGGGGTGAAAGAATGCCGTACATGGAATCGTAGGCCTTGTGACCAGGTCTCCAGTAAGGCAGCTCCACAGTGGCGCCCGGATCTGCTTACTGAAGTCAGTGGGGACATCTCCATTGACTTCTACGGACATCGGCTCAAGCTCTAAAAGGTCCTGCACCAAAAGTTCCCAGACTTTGGCCTCCAAGAACCTGCACCTGCAGACCGTTCACTGGAGCACTACAGCTGTTCTCAGCTGCCAAGAGGGCACATGGGGGAGAGGGGTAGTTAAACAACCATCCCAAAAGCAAGAGCAGGGCCCGCCGATTGGAATGGGAATTGAGCCAGTTTAAGCCAGGTTTGGACTTGATCCCTGGTCTCTAAAGTAGCCAGAACCCTGGCCTTTCTCAGAATAGTTCAGCACATCAGATCCTGAATTATCATGTCTAGTCAGAGGTACTTGGAAATTATAAGAAGCAACAAAACCAGGTTATCCACATTTTATTCCCGCCCCCAAACCTCTTAAAAGATTCTAGTTTGGCTTGGATTGAAGGTGAAGGTCCAAACCAGTCACTAATTAACATGGGGCTGTCTGGTTTTCTGGTATTTATGTGCCATAAAAATTAATAGGGGATTTCTTTGGGCAAATAAATTGTGAGTTGGAAGGTGCCACTTTTGGCCTTTGTGTTCATCATAACCTCTCAGTGAGGTTTCCTCACAATTCTGAGTCAGTTTCATCCCAAGAGCCTATACTGGCTTCCCAAAGCCTGTTCTTAGAATTGGGAATGATGACAATCTCAGGTATTGTCATGCAGCCACTCTGGGGAAAAGTTAATTCTTTCATGTTGACCTCAATGGGCATTAGTATCCCAGTTTTACAGAAGCAGGGAAGGGAGGCACAGGTTTTCCGAAGTGGCCTGTCATTTTGGGTGCCTCCATTTTTTTCTGGGTACCCAAACTGAGACAGCTACAATCCAGTTTTCAGAAATGCCAACCGCCCACAGAACCCATATTGAAGTCAATGGGTGCTCAGTTCCTCTGAAAACCAGGCCCAGAGGGGTTTAAAGATGGGCACCCAACAATGGGACCATGACAAAATTGAGAGCTCTCTCGAAAAAACTGGCCATATGTGATTTGCTTAAGGTCAAACAGCCAGTCAGTGATAGAATCAGGGATCTAACCTAGATCCCCTGACTCCCAGCCCTGGGCTTTAACCTCCAGCATTAATCTGTACTAAGCCTATGCCAACTGCTGGGGTTTTGATTCTGTTCCCTTACAGCTATTTTACATTTCCATCTGTAATATCCAGCAACCTCCATCAGAAAACCACCATTAGGTCAATTCTGAGGGTATGGAGTATGCCATACTTCAAATATACTCAAAATTCAGAGAGGGGTAAGCTTCAGAACATCATGAAGAATATCACTGACACTACTCCAGATCTTCTGGTGGAGTAAATGGTCAGCGTAGCTCTGTTGATGTCAATGGAGCGACACCAGTTTACATCGGCCAATCCTCTTTGAGTTGCTTCCCCCCCACACACACCTAGTCATGAACCATTCTCCCTAATGAATCCCTTTCCTCCAATAATGTAGCATCGAGAAAGAACTCCTGTTGGATAGAACATTTCTACAGAGCTAGTTCTTCTTTGAGGCCTGAGGAGAGCTGCAGGTGTCTGGCATGGGATGAAAGCAGGCAACTAACAATGCTGTTTTATTCCTGACACTAGTCCTGATATTTCACTGGCCTGAAGTATGTCAGTGATACATGAGCCAAACCTTAAACTATATATGTAATACACAACATTGGGACCGATGTAATGGATTAAAAGGACACGATTATTATGATTATCTCAACTGCAGTGCCAGCTATTGAGTCATGTTCAGCCAAGGAAGTATCATGGAGACAAAATTTACTTCTTTGTATACTCGAGGGAGGGGAGGAGGAAGACAAATGACTCCAATCTGAAGGATGAAGACACCAGCCAGGCAAATTTTGCTTCTTTGAATGGTCCACTTTCTTAAGCGGCAACCACAAAATACAATGTTTAATCCATTAAAAGGGCCAGTCTCCAAGATTCAAAATCTGGATTTTGTCAACGCACCAGACTGCAACTCGCTGGGTGGGCTCTGGCTGGCTAGGTGATACTCTTGCATTTGGTTCCTTCAGGAAAGATCAGGGTGCCACTAGCTTTATGTCTGGTTATCCAAAAACCTTCACTAATTGATAGTCATCATGAGCACAATGGAACAACATATCATTATCTTAGAGTAAGTCAGATCAAATGTCTCCTGGTTAAAGAGGGACAGGATGGTCTTGTGGCTAAAGCAAAAGCCCTAGGAGAAAAGAAATCTGGATTCTCTGTCCCTGGATCTGTCAGAGTTTTCCTGTTTTGCCTTAGGTACTTCCCTCAGAGCCTACCATGGTTCTTTAGTGGGAGGAAAGTGGGGAGAGATTCGCCATTTTGCTCACTGGAGCTGCCGGGTGGTGCGTGCTTTTGCAAATCTGGCCAAAGAGGTACTAAGCACCTCTTGAGAGTGGATAAGTGCCCTCAAATAGCACTGGAGTCAACTGGAATAGAGGGTTTCTCCATGCCTTGGTTTGCCCCATCCATAAAATGGGGAGGATAATACAAGCATCACCAGATGGTTCAGAGGGGTCATTCGTTCCTGAGCAGATCCTGGCCTGGAAGATGCGAGGAAAGGTCAAAATACTAAGAGACTAATAATGGGGGGGAGGGATAGCTCAGTGGTTTGAGCATTGGCCTGCTAAACGCAGGGTTGTGAGTTCAATCCTTGAGGGGTCCATTTAGGGATCGGGGCAAAAATTGGGGATTGGTCCTGCTTTGAGCAGGACATTGGACTAGATGACCTCCTGAGGTCCCTTCCAACCCTGATATTCTATGATTCTATGAATAGATGTAGCATGAGAAGCAGGACACGGAACCAGAGTTTACATCACTCTGGTAGCACAGAGGGGCCATGGAGAAATCACGGCAGCCCAAAGGAGAGTTCCTCTGGCATAGGAGCTATGTAAGGTCAGTGGATAGTGTAAGTTTCCTGCAGCCCCAAGGTAGGAAGCATGTTTGGGGTGGAGTTGGGACCAGGAGATGGAGTGGTCATAACCCTGAGCTCTGCACAGCCCACTGATAGGTGTCAAGAGACTACCATAAGTTATGAGGGCAGGTCTATACAATCATGGATAGTGTGGTGAAAGTGGATAAGGAAGTGTTATTGACCCCTTCACAAAACACAAGAACAGGGAGGGGGGGGGGGACGTGACCCAATGAAATGAAGAAGCAGCAGGTTTAAAACAAACTTAAGGCAGTACATCTTCACAACATACACAGTCAGCCTGTGGCACTTGCTGTCAGGGGAGGTTGTGAAGGCCAAAAGTACAAATGGGCTCAAAAAACAAATTAGATGAGTTCAAAGAGAATAGGCCCATCAGTGGCTACTAGCCAGGATGGTCAGCGATGCAATCCCATGCTCTGGGTGTCCCTAAACCTCCAAATGCCAGAAGCATCTGGCACAGGCCACTGTCAGAGACAGGATACTGGGCTACATGGACCACTGGTCTGACCCAGTCTGGCCATTATGGCCTCATGAGCTACTCTACTATTTTACTCTGGGAGCCATACCAAGCAGGAAGAATCCATGTAGCACAAAGATAGCTTAAAGTCACCCCCCCCCCCATTCCCCCAATTCCCATCCAAACCGGGTCTTGGACAGAGTCTAGTCCATATCCTGCTGAGGTTATGATTAAATGGGAGAGCTGGGTTCTTTTGGGATGGCTTTTAGGATCACAACTACAGATGGACAGGAAAGCAAGGTTAGTATATTTAGCGGGACAAAAAATTATAAAATAAATGAGCTTTTTCATGTTTGACATTTGCTGTGAAATTTTCCATTTTTCAACATAAAATTTCATTTTGTTTTGGTCGGAGTGGGAGAGAGGGGAATTGCCCTCATTTTTCTCCCCACTGGAAAAAAATTGGGGTGGCAGGAACTAAATATAGTCAGGGAAAGGATCTGGGGGGTCCACCCTGACTTTGTCTGCCTGCCCCTAGCCCAGCCCTATCACACCCATGATTTCGGACACAGTGCCTTGGACAGCCATGCCTAATGGTTAGAGCAGGAGTTGGTAGTCACTAATCAGATCCCAGGGTCATAGCCAGAGCCGGAGGCCAGATGCCAGAGCCAAGGGTCAGAGCTGAAGTCAGGAACTGGAGCCAAGGGACAGAGGCGGATTACCTAGAACAGGGGTTCTTAAACTGCGGGTCGGGACCCCTCAAGGGGTCGCAAGGTTATTACATGGGGGGGGGGGTCATGAGCTGTCAGCCTCTATCCCAAACCCCACTTTGCCTCCAGCATTTATAATAGTGTTAAATATATTAAAAAGTGGTTTTAATTTATTAGGGGGGTCACACTCAGAGGCTTGCTATGTGAAAGGGGTCACCAGTACAAAAGTTTGAGGAAAAACTGACCTAGAACGAGGCAAGGCTGGGCCCAGGGCAGGAACAGGCCTTGGGGCGAAGCATGAACAGGGCTGGAACAGGACTGGGAACAAACAGGAGATATCACAGCCAGGGCCGGATTTCCAATTAGGCACCGTAGGCACGTGCCATGGGGCGCCTGTATTCTAAGGGTGCCTAAAAGTTAAAAGTGGGTTAAAAGTTAAAAAGTTCATACACAGGCCAGCAGTTCTCAGCTTGCGGGCTGCATGCAGCCCAATAAGCACACAACTGCGGGCAGCCCAGCCGCATGCTAAAAAAAAATTCAAAGTCTCGCCGCTCCCAGATCCCGGCAAGGGGTGGGATTAGCTGAGGGGGAGACTGCCCCACTCAGCCCTGCTGGAGCACTCCTGCCAGCAGGAAAGGCGGAGCAGCTCCCTGTGGCAGGGGAAGAGCTCAGAAGAAGTCCAACGCTGGGGGCCCTGCCAGCAAGCGGGTCCTGAGGGAGCCTGGCCCGGGCAATCCCCACTCCTGCTCCAGCCTGGCTGATCACACCTCTCCCAAGGGGCCAGAGTGACCCCCGACTGGCCGCCAGCTCATCCCTGTGTATATGAGCACCTCCCAGCGGGGCAGGACACGGGAGAGTGGGTCTCTGGGGGGAGATGTGGGGGGCCTCTGGGCAGCCGGGGGTGGGGGTGCTGGGAAGTAAGGGGCTTGTGGGGGTGCTGGGAGGGGGGGGAGGTCTGCGCGTGTTGGGGCGCTGGGCAGTCTGTGAGCGGCACTGGGCAGTTCTGGTGGTGGGTCTGTGCAGGGGGTGCTGGGCAGTAGGGAGTCTGTGGGTGGAGGGGCGCTGAAGATGCTGTGCCTAAGGGCACGTAAGGTGTAAATCCGGCCCTGATCACAGCCCAGGGCAAAGGCTTCAACCAAACTGCTGCTACAGCTGGGCTACAGCGCTGGTTAGCCAATCGGGCCCTATGGGCAACCAGGCAGCCTACCATGGGCCAGCTGCGCTCATGAGGTGGCCCAGAGACTGGTGCTGCTGCAGGCAGACACCTGGTCCTTCCAGGCGTGCCCCTACATGGGGGGACTACTGTGAAGGTGGAGCACAGCCAACCAAAGCAATTCTGCTGCTGGGGCTATGCCCCAGAGGCCCTAGCAGGTGCCCAGTAGCCCCTCTGCATCACTGGCACAAAGAGACCCTGGGACAGCCATTAGGTGGGCCCAAGGAGGGCTGGAGTTAGCCCTTAGAATCATAGAATCATAGAATATAAGGGTTGGAAGGGACCCCAGAAGGTCATCTAGTCCAACCCCCTGCTCGAAGCAGGACCAATTCCCAGTTAAATCATCCCAGCCAGGGCTTTGTCAAGCCTGACCTTAAAAACCTCTAAGGAAGGAGATTCTACCACCTCCCTAGGTAACGCATTCCAGTGTTTCACCACCCTCTTAGTGAAAAAGTTTTTCCTAATATCCAATCTAAACCTCCCCCACTGCAGCTTGAGACCATTACTCCTCGTTCTGTCATCTGATACCATTGAGAACAGTCTAGAGCCATCCTCTTTGGAACCCCCTTTCAGGTAGTTGAAAGCAGCTATCAAATCCCCCCTCATTCTTCTCTTCTGCAGGCTAAACAATCCCAGCTCCCTCAGCCTCTCCTCATAACTCATGTGTTCCAGACCCCTAATCATTTTTGTTGCCCTTCGCTGGACTCTCTCCAATTTATCCACATCCTTCTTGAAGTGTGGGGCCCAAAACTGGACACAGTACTCCAGATGAGGCCTCACCAATGTCGAATAGAGGGGAACGATCACGTCCCTCGATCTGCTCGCCATGCCCCTACTTATACATCCCAAAATGCCATTGGCCTTCTTGGCAACAAGGGCACACTGCTGACTCATATCCAGCTTCTCGTCCACTGTCACCCCTAGGTCCTTTTCCGCAGAACTGCTGCCTAGCCATTCGGTCCCTAGTCTGTAGCTGTGCATTGGGTTCTTCCGTCCTAAGTGCAGGACCCTGCACTTATCCTTATTGAACCTCATCAGATTTCTTTTGGCCCAATCCTCCAATTTGTCTAGGTCCTTCTGTATCCTATCCCTCCCCTCCAGCGTATCTACCACTCCTCCCAGTTTAGTATCATCCGCAAATTTGCTGAGAGTGCAATCCACACCATCCTCCAGATCATTTATGAAGATATTGAATAAAACCGGCCCCAGGACCGACCCTTGGGGCACTCCACTTGATACCGGCTGCCAACTAGACATGGAGCCATTGATCACTACCCGTTGAGCCCGACAATCTAGCCAGCTTTCTACCCACCTTGTAGAGCATTCATCCAGCCCATACTTCCTTAACTTGCTGACAAGAATACTGTGGGAGACCGTGTCAAAAGCTTTGCTAAAATCAAGAAACAATACATCCACTGCTTTCCCTTCATCTACAGAACCAGTAATCTCATCACAGAAGGCGATTAGATTAGTCAGGCATGACCTTCCCTTGGTGAATCCATGCTGGCTGTTCCTGATCACTTTCCTCTCATGCAAGTGCTTCAGGATTGATTCTTTGAGGACCTGCTCCATGATTTTTCCAGGGACTGAAGTGAGGCTGACTGGCCTGTAGTTCCCAGGATCCTCCTTCTTCCCTTTTTTAAAGATTGGCACTACATTAGCCTTTTTCCAGTCATCCGGGACTTCCCCGGTTCGCCACGAGTTTTCAAAGATAATGGCCAATGGCTCTGCAATCACAGCCGCCAGTTCCTTCAGCACTCTCGGATGCAACTCGTCCGGCCCCATGGACTTGTGCACGTCCAGCTTTTCTAAATAGTCCCTAACCACCTCTATCTCCACAGAGGGCTGGCCATCTCTTCCCCATTTTGTGATGCCCAGCGTAGCAGTCTGGGAGCTGACCTTGTTAGTGAAAACAGAGGCAAAAAAAGCATTGAGTACATTAGCTTTTTCCACATCCTCTGTCACTAGTTTGCCTCCCTCATTTTGCCTCCCCTTCATTTACCAGCACCAGGTAGGGTTGCCAGGCGTCCGGTTTTCGGTGCAGCAGCTCCGGTCGGCGGTGCAGCGGGGACCCAGGGCTCAGACAGGCTCCCAGCCTGCCCTAGCTCCACGCAGCTCCTGGAAGCGGCCGCCGGGTCCCTGCGGCCCCTAGGTGGCCAGGGAGGCTCTACGCACTGCTCGCGCCCCGAGTGCTGGCTCCGCAGCTCCCATTGGCTGGGAACCGCAATCAATGGATGCTGTGGGGGCAACGCCTGCAGAAGCGAGGGCAGCACGCGGCGCCTCACTGGCCACCCATGTACCTAGGGGCCGCAGGGATCTGGTGGCCACTTCCTGGGAGCCGCAGTAAGCGCTGCTGGGACCCCGCACCCCCTCCCGCAGCCCAACCCCCTGCCCCAGCTCTGAGCCCCCTTCTGCACCTCAAGCCCCTCATCCCCAGCCCCCATCCCAGAGCCTGCACCCCCAGCTGGAGCCCTCACCCCCTCAAATCCCACCCCTCTGCCCCAGCCCTGAGCCCCCTCCTTCACCCCAAACTCCTCATTCCTGGCCCCACCCCAGAGCCCACACCCCCAGCTGGAGCCCTCACCCCCTCACACCCCAGTCTCCTGCCCCAGCCCGGAGCCCTCTTCCGCACCCTGAAACCTCTCATTTCTGGCCCTACCTGGAGCCTGCATCCCCAGCCCAGAGCCCTTTCCCACACCCCAAACCCCTCATCCCCAGCCTCACCCCAGAGCCCAGCCAGAGCCCGCTCCCCAACCCCCTGCCCCAGTCTGGTGAAAGTGAGTGAGGGTGTGGGAGAGCAAGCGACAGAGGGAGAGGGGGATGGAGCCAGCAGGGGTGGAGCCAAGGAGAAGAGGCGGGGCCTCGGGGCGGGGCAGGAGTGTTCGGTTTTGTGCGATTAAAAACTTGGCAACTTTAGAACCAGCCCGTGCACTAGCCCCCTACTACAAGGGCACAGAGAACAACTGGAAAGGGGAAAATAATGAGGTTTTGAGGAAGTGTCATAGGTAGGGATGTAGGATTTTTTGTTTGTTTGTTTAAAAAAAAATAAAAAGTTCGTCTGAGCTAAGGAGGAGTGTTTCAAATGCGTACTGTTTCCTGAGTAAAATAAAGACAAAACCATAAAATATGAAAAATGAAAAGTCCTTATCTTGACATGAAAATATTATTCAGAATCTCTACAGATTGTTTTGCTAATTTCCAGAATGAATGATCAAATAGCAAGGGAGCCTTCTTTGGCTGCCAATATTTTTAATAGGCATCTTAGTCAATGTTAGTACAGCTGCCCTTTCAAATCAACTCTTGTGATGACTCATGCTTGGATTCAGAGGTTTCCCAAGGTTTATCTGCTCTCTTAATGTTCTTTGGTGGACCCGTCTTTGTGTCCTGTAGCAGGAGAGTGCCATCCAAAACACACAGCTCCACTGGGTAATAAAAAGGACACACACAATGAAAGGAGGTGAAGATGAGCTGTTCTCCAAGAGCTCTATATTTACACAGAACACTCGGAATCCAACACTTCTCCCGCCACTGCTCCAGCCTTACTCATGGCTAGTTCACATCACCTGTTTCCCCTCTGAGTCGACATTTCCAAGAACTCTGGCTTCCTGACATGCCCTCGGAAAACTAAGAAAGTGAAGTCTTTGGAGTTACAAGAAAATACAGCTGATTGCAGAGCACTGGGGAAAGTGTCAACAGCCAGTGCAAACAAAGGAGAGAAGGGAAAAACCTAAATATACACAAGACGTGAGCCTGGTGAAAGACAGCAACAAACAAGACAATTCATGTTATTTTAGGAGCCTAATTTCTCTTTTATTCTACATCATCTTCGTCACACTGGCCTGGTGCTTAATGGCATTCAGTGGACCGGCAGGATTCGGTAGCAGGGCAGGGGAGAAGGAAAAGCAATAAAATAAAGGATGCAGCCTTCAGCTGAAAACATGACCCTAGGCCCAAAGGTAACGTGGGAAAGGCTTTGTTTAACTCAGTGATGTTGTTCCTCCTTCCAGACCAGTCTAGAGCCTCTGAAAAAGGGAAGCACTCTCAATCCAGTTTTGGAGCCTCCAGTAGCTTGAAATATCTCCAAGTCTATTAAACCCTGAAACCAAAATAAGCATTTTGTCCTCCTTTCATGGAATCATATCAAAGACCTCTTAGGTCAACAACTTGTCCATTTGCCTGCCAGTGTCAGATTGTGCTCCAGAGTATATTCTCCAGGTCTTTGTCAAACCAACTTTTAAATGTGTTAAACAATGGGAAGTTCTGCCACCTTCCTGGAAAGTCTATTTCAAAATCTTTTTCTTATGCCCTTATCAAATACGCACCATAAATTAAAGAGAAAGTGGGTGAGGTAATATCTTTTATCTGGCGAACTCTCTAATATCCTGGGACTTTCATTTGACACTGCTACAACTACACTGCATAGCCAGAAATTAAAGGCATGTATAAGTACCGATGTAATATCCAGCTAAGAATTCGCCTTTTGTTTTTGCATTGCTCCAGGGACTTAAGCTACTCAACTATTGATATATTAGGAAATGCGTTTCATAGGAGAGAATGCCTGTAGTGCCATTGAAGGATGCCTTTTTAATAAAAAGGTATTGTCCATTTTAATGGGTGCATTCAGTACTCCTTATATAGCTGACTCCTCCAGTTCTCCTCCGGTTTTATATACTGCCGGTTTTAGGCTTTTATACTTGCATCAATATATTATCTGAGGGCACTGATAGGTTTCCTACAGTCCCTATACACTCAGCAAAGCTCTTAGCTGTCTGCTAACTTTAAGCAAGTGAGTAGTCAGTACATAATTTGGGTTACTCAGGTCCTTAAAGTAAGTAAGTATGTAGTAGGGTGTCCAGAAAGCAAATGTTAAAAATCAGGACAGGGAGTGGGGGAGGGGTAATAGGAGCCTATATAAGAAGAAGACCCCAAAATCGGGACTGTCCCTATAAAATCGGGACATTTGGTCATCCTAGTATGTGATTAACTGAGTTTCTGAATCAGGGCCGAAAAACCTCACTTGACTTGGAGCCTGACCCAAAGCCTATTGAGGTTAATGGGAATCTTTTCTGCTGACTTCAATGGGCTTTTGATCAGGCCCCGGGTAGGTGGATATCAACACAGAGACACATGTGCTCTGTATTCACCGTCTTATCAATGAAACAGGCATTTGTCTGTTTCTAGACCACGTCCTCCCCTGCCTATGTGCCGGATACTACCATTGAGAACGCATTCACTCTGCAATCTCATTGGTTCCCATCTTACATGAAGGGCCCACTGCACCGTCCTTTGCAGGCTAAGCTTTCTGGCACTGATTAATAAGTATTCTGCATATAGCAGTTGCTTGCACAGTCAGCTGTTTAGTATTGATTTATAATTGGTCTTCAAGGGAAAACTAGGCTTTTCCATGTCTGCCAGACACCAACGAAAATAGAGCTCACGTTAGCAATCAGAGATTTTTTCTGGTGCTAAGGATGGGTGCATTGCGGGGGGACGGGGATGGGAGATTTGTGCTCTGTTCACAGAGATACCAATCCTCAGTTACCCAACCACAGTCCATACCAAGGATAGATACGGTGGGCTCCTCGCAAAGGATCAAGAAATCGAGGGGGTGGGAGGCTAGCTCAACGAAATACAAACATGAAAACAAGGCCGACGTTAGACTTTCCAGCATTCTGAAAGGGCAGGTTCTTTCCACAGTCAGGGAGAAAAAAACAGATTTACTAAACAGTGTGACATAACTTGTTTGCACAGCATTTGATGACATCTACTTTATTACCTACACTACCTCCGTGTTAGCCCCCAGAGCCTTTTCCAGAGGGCTTGGGAAGAATGCATACAGTATGGAAAAGAAATAAAAGCAGTGTGAGGCTGGATGGCACAGCTGGGTGAAAGGAAAAAACCACCAGAAGCAACCTGGTTGTGTGTAAATACTGAGCAGTGGGGGGAAGAAATATGGTTCTTTCCCTTACACTCAGCATCATTTGCCCACTGGGTATAATTGAGACTGAGGTGGGGCAACTAAAGCTCTGCTCCTCATTACTAAGATGTGCATGATTGCTGGCACAGCATGGTACTCCCATGAATGCCCATCTGTTTGCATACAAGACCTATTTGCGAAAAAAGGGGCCATCGTTAACATGGCAGAAGGAGGGAACCTCTGGGAATGCTTTTTAGCTATTCCTCTCTATTCGGCATTGCTGAGGCCTCATCTGGAGTACTGTGTCCAGTTTTGTGCCCCACACTACAAGAAGAATGTGGAAAAATTGGAAAGAGTCCAGCGGAGGGCAACAAAAATGATTTTGTTTGAGGCTGGAGCAAGAGGAGAGGCTGAGGGAACTGGAATTATTTAGTCTGCAGAAGAGAAGAATGAGGGGGGATTTGATAGCTGCTTTCAACTACCTGAAAGGGGGCTCCAAAGAGGATGGATCTAGACTGTTCTCTGTGGTACCAGATGACAGAACAAGGAGTAATGGTCTCTAGTTGCAGTGGGGAGGTCTAGGTTGGATATTAGGAAACACTATTTCACTAGGAGGGTGGTGAAGCACTGGGTTACCTAAGGAGGTGGTCGAATCTCCTTCCTCAGAGGTTTCTAAGGCCCAGCTTGACAAAGCCCTGGCTGGGATGATTTAGTTGGGGATTGGTCCTGCTTTGAGCAGGGGGTTGGACTAGACGACGTCCTGAGGTTCCTTCCAACCCTGATATTCTATGATTCTGTGATTTCAAATCAAGGCTGGGATAAGGCATAGACACTAGAGGCTTAGGGCTGAGCTCCTGCAGTCAAGTGAGATCAGAATCGCCGTGTTAATTACAAAATGACAACAAATAGATTACATTTTCAAAAGTCTGATTTTCAATGTCATTTAGGCATCTAAGTCACTTGGGCTTTTGAAAATCTTACCCTCTGTTCTTAACACTCATAGAAGCAAAGGAAAATTTGAAAACACTGACCTAAGTGTAACTGATGCCTGCTTGAGTTTGCAAAGAGCCTGAACCTATAACTCCAAGAGGTGTGAACTGTCCTATATATCTTAAATCTGAAACCTGCCGCCTCACCAAGAAGGGGTGGGGACACAGCATGGAGGGTAGGATGAGGGGGAGGGATGGACAGGTTGTGCCTAAGTCCCCAGTTGTCTTAATTTTACTCTGTTTCAAAGAATTCAACAAAGTATTCCAATAAAAATTTCTCACTGTCTTCTAATGAAATACTGCGTTCAACTGGAGGGGGATGAGTGGGGGAAGGTGTGGATTTCCCTGCCCTGAGGTTCCTCTCCCTTTAGGGATACTGCTAAACCACCCACCCTGCAACGACTTATCCCTTGCTCATCAAGGGTGAAATGCATCCCTCCTGCAGGTGGTCTGCCCAAGGTCCAGGCGCTACTTCCCACATAAGCTCACAAAGTATAGATCTTCGGCACAAGACTGAGTTTGCCCACAAATCCTGCTCACCTTGAACAAAGATGGCAATAAACCATTACCAATACTAGCACTGACTGGGGGTGGAGCTGGGGGGAAATCCCTAGATTTCAAGATTTGGTTTTGTCCCAAAATTGGATGAAAAGTCAAAATATCAGAACTGATCATTTCAACCATTTATATTGTAATGTTTCAAATTTTATGTTCTATCACATAACAAATATCAAACTGATGAAGTCAGAATGAAAGGATATCGTCGAAACAAAACATTTCGATGAAATCTGTCCGTTCCCACCAAATGCGTTGATTCCTTCTAATCAGCATTTTCCAAAAGAGAACGGTCACGGTGGAACATTTTCAGCCCTCGCTATTGAATATGGGTTGGACTGGTGCGTGAACCCCCTATTCTGTTCTGCAACATTGAAGAACTTCACAGGCAAGACCAACCAACATTCACAGCCAGCCCACTGTGAATGGTCCAGTGGATAGGAAAATGGACTGGAGATCAGGAGAGCTAGGTTCTGTTTCCAGCTCCATCATTGACCGTGGGCAAATCACCTCACCATTCAGTGCCTCTGTTTTCATTGTCCAGCTAGGTTGTAAGCTCTTAGAGGCAGGGACTGTCTCTCACTATATGTGCCTACAATACCTAGCAGAACAGAGCCTGGATCTTGGTTGGGGCCTGTAGACGCTGATAATAAATAGCTGTAGTTAGAAGATGTAAAGAAGAGAGCTGTGCATTAGCATCTAAGTAACTTTAATCACCAAGACCGGATATGCACATGCAGAGCAGCCCAATCGGATTCTGTGTCATATTATACCTGAAATACCAGCACTCTCTTATTACCACCTGTGCCATGCGTGTGGGTAAAAGGCTCTAAACCCCCGGCCTCCACCACTCTGATCAAATTGGTCAAAAACAGGCCCACCACTAAAACAACAAAAGCAACTCTGGGATTTGGATGGAGACAGTCTAATTCCAGCTATTTATTAGTTTTATTCTAAGCAGCACCTACAGGCCCCAACCAAGACTCTCATATTTGATATTTTTCTGAAAGCTGCAGCTCCTGAACACAAAAGTGATTTCCTGAGCATCTCAGTGTTTTTTCTTTTTTTCCTAAGCACGTTTCTAGCCCTCGTGGTTCAAAATGGTTGGAATTTCTGTTTTGTGGGAAGTTTTGTGGAAATCTATAAAATTTTTTCAAATAATCGGCATTTTCTGATGGAAACCTGTTTTGATGATCATTTTCTGCCCAGTTTTACTCATGGTTGCAGAGAAAAGCTTGAAAACATGCTCCTTAGTTTCAGAGTAACAGCCGTGTTAGTCTGTATTCGCAAAAAGTAAAGGAGTACTTGTGGCACCTTAGAGACTAACTGATTTATTTGAGCATAAGCTTTCGTAGCTCACGAAAGCTTATGCTCAAATGAACTGGTTAGTCTCTAAGGTGCCACAAGTACTCCTTTTCTTTATGCTCCTTAGTGTAACTTAAAGGCTCAAAAATCATGAGGCAAATAAAAAGAACCCAACAGAAATGGGATATTAGACTAACTGGATCCCCGCTCTGATCCATTTTGGTATTTCCTGTATTCCCATGAGGCATGAGATGGAAAGAACCCAGCCTGATAAGCAGATGTGTTTGCAAGGCTGGCAGTGAAGAGAACACAGCTAAGCTCTTCAGGGCAGGCATTGTCCTTTTGAGATGTGTTTGCGTAGCGCCTAGCTCCATGTGCTCCTGATCTCAACCCCGAGGCACAGCTGCAATGCAAAATATAAACACCAATGAGCACATGCGATCTGGAACCGCTGAGAGACAAAGCAAACAGAGACGCAGACAGTTACTTTCCAGACTAAACCCACCCTTCAGAGCTTTGAAACAGCGGAGTTGCCTTTTTCATAGCTCTTCTCACCCAGAGCATCTGTGAGCTGGAAGAGAGTTGAACAAAAGTCTTTGAACCAATATAAATATTAAATATCACTAAATAAAACAAAAGGGAAGCCACTGAATCTTGCTGCAAGGGGAAAAACAGGAAGGGGATTCTTTCGATGAGAGGTGAAAACAAGAGCACATGGGGTGACGTCCAGTTTAAAATAATACCAACACATCAAGTTGCGTTTGTTACAGGAGAATGGAGTCTGTGCCTACAGCTCATCCAGCAGAGTATAATCTGGGCTGGGAGAACCAGTTTGGATAAGTAACGATGAAAACCGTTGTCCCCATGCTGGAACCAGACCAAACCAACCATTAGAAATGAATGTCCCAAGAGTGAAGCACTCACAGGAACACCCTTGCTGCAGAAATATTTGTTGCAAGCGTTTCTGTGCTGGCAGTGAAAGAAGCACACCCACAGATGGCCCCAAAAGGGGGTGGGCTTCACCCAGAAGGAAAAGGCCCTTGTCTGAGGAAGTTTGGGGTGGGGGGTGCATTTGTTCTTCCTGAAGGGGGGCGGTGGAGGAGAAAGCCAGACTCTTTTCTACATCAACAGCAGCAACAGGAGAGGAGCTACCTCTGCAGTGTCACCAACGCTCCTGAATCTCACAGTATTTAGCGTTTCTTAAAGGGCAATTGTTGAAATCAGGACTTTGTATGAGAATCTCCCCACCCCACCCCCTTTTTTTTTTAATAAAGTAAATGTCTAGCCCTTGCTGTTGCAAAGAAAAGCTTGAAAACATGAAGCGAGAGCAACCCAATGGTCAGAGATCAAATAAAAAGAGCCCCATTCTTTTTTAATTTTTAAATCTCATGATTGTTAAACCAATCTCATGATCTATGGGGGGATCTGACTCACAATTTTTTAGTGCTTGGGGCTGGCACCTCTGTACCCTTTTCCAGTAACAAACAGATGCTGTTCTGTTGTTTACTGAGCTTGTGCCTGTGTCATTATTTGGAGGACCACTGCCTGCTTGGGATGATCCATCCATGAGGAGAACACGAAGAAGCATAATAATATTCGACGCTACCCTGGCCACCTTCAGAAGCAACTCCAAGCCCAGGCCTTCCCAACTAATGCAAAATGTTGCTCTCCTACTTACTGGTAAAATTGAAGGTATGAGAGCTCTCTTATTGATACTCCAAGAGTCGTATCATGTGCCTAGTTACCAGGGTGATGGGCATAAAACCGTTGTTTGCAATAACAAATTAAGTAAATAAAGAACAATGAATAATTATACCCTAGCTGCAGGAAGCCTTTTTCTCCCTATTAATTTATCTGAACGCCAAACTCAGGCGTTATTTTCTTTTCATTAACACAGCCTCAGCTTACCTTACCTGCCATACTTGGCATGAAACCTTCTATCAAATGCACAAAATAAACAGGAATAATAATAATGTGGCTTTAGCTTTCCCTTCCCCGTGATGGTCTGCCTTTGAAGTGCAGGTGGATTACCTGGTTTCCAAGAAAAGATTTGCACCTCAGCTGAACAGAATTGTTTGAAAACAAGACCAAACCTGACTTTTGTTTCTAAGATTTTTTCTTAAGAAGAAGAAGAAAATGATTCTGCTGCTTTCCCAAAGGCAAGGGTCACTTCCGTGCGGCTGTTTGACAGTCCCTATAATTAACTTCTCAGAGTCAGATACATGGATTTTGTAATAATCTGAGGAGGTAGCGGCACTGGCCCTTTAAAAGACAACCATGTCCTTCTCCTGTAGCGCCATCTAGTGGTGGAGAGGAAGGATACACTTGGGGTTTAGGCACTGAATTGGGTCTCAGGAGATATCGGGGTTCAGTTTCTAGCTCTGCCACTCCCCCTTTGGGCCTCAGTTCCTCATCTGTAATATGGAGATAAAAATCCTTCCTTTGTCTGTCGTGTCTCCTTAGACTGTAAACTCTCTGGGGCAGAGACTGTCTCTTACTAGGTTTTTGTACTGCACCTAGCACTGATCTCAGCTAGTGCCTCTAGGAGCTATCATGATAATAGTAATGGAGAGGGATCAGAGAGTGCTGTGAGACAGCAGAGACGGTCTGGAGCTGGCTGCCCCTTCTGTGTACTTCTTCTGTCTAGCCTGAGACCCTCCTGACCTCCAAAGACACTGAGAAAGTTTTTTAGGCAGTGGTTGGACCCGATGACATGTTCCATGCCCGAAATTCAGGAGACTAATAATTGGATGGCCAAGGAACCGGATAAATGATAAAGTTAATGGGAGTCTTTCTATAGACTTCTATAGAAATTGGATCAGGCCCAGTGTTAATCTTATAACTTCTCGCAAGTTGGTGGAACAAAATAGACCCTGGTGTCCAATTTGTGTTTTTCTCAGTGGGGTGAGCTAGGGTCAGAATTGCAGAATCGTAGGGCAGGAAGGGACCTTGAGAAGTCATCAAATCCAGCCCCCTGTGCTGAGGCAGGACCAAGTAAACTTAGACCCTCCCCGACAGGTGTTTGTCTAACTTGGCTTTAATAGCTTCCAATAATGGAGACTCCATAACTTCCCATGGAAGCCTATTCCAAAGAGCTTAACTACCTTGATAGTTAGAAAGTTTTTCCTACTATCTAACCTACATCTCCCTTGCTGAAGATTAAGCCCAATACTTCTTGTCCTACCTTCAGTGGACATAGAAAACAATTGATAACAGTCCTCTTTATAACAATATTCTACAATATTGGAAGACTGTTGGGTGCTCCTCCGTCTTCTTTTCTTAAAACTAAACATGCCCAGTTTTTGCAACCTTTTCACAGAATATCAGGGTTGGAAGGGACCCCAGGTGGTCATCTAGTCCAACCTCCTGCTCAAAGCAGGACCAATCCCCAACTAAATCATCCCAGCCAGGGCTTTGTCAAGCCAAGCCTTGAAAACCTCTAAGGATGGAGATTCCACCACCTCCCTCAGTAACCCATTCCAGTGCTTCACCACCCTCCTAGTGAAAACGTTTTTCCTAACATCCAACCTAAACCTCCCCCATTGCAACTTGAGACAATTACTCCTTGTTCTGTCATCTGGTACCCCCTTTCAGGTAGTTGAAAGCAGCTATCAAGTCCCCCCTCATTCTTCTCTTCTGCAGACTAAATAATTCCAGTTCCCTCAGCCTCTCCTCTTGCTCCAGCCTCAAACAAAATCATTTTTGTTGCCCTCCGCTGGACTCTTTCCAATTTTTCCACATCCTTCTTGTAGTGTGGGGCCCAAAACTGGACACAGTACTCCAGATGAGGCCTCGCCAATGTCAAATAGAGTGGAATGATCACATCCCTCAATCTGCTGGCAATGCCCCTACTTATACAGCCCAAAATGCCATTAGCCTTCTTGGCAACAAGGGCACACTGTTGACTCATATCCAGCTTATAGATTCATAGATACTAAGGCCAGAAGGGACCATTATGATCATCTAGTCTGACCTCCAGCACAACGCAGGCCACAGAATCTCACCCACCCACTCTCGTCCATTGTAACCCCTAGGTCCTTTTCTGCAGAACTGCTGCCTAGCCATTTGGTCCATAGTCTGTAGCAGGTCTCATAGGTCAGGTTTTCCAAACCTTTTATCTTTTTTTTTTTTTTGGCTCTCCTCTGGATTCTTCCAGTTTTTCCACTTCAGTCCTAAATTGTGGTTCCCAGAACTGGACACACTACTCCAGCTAGGGCCTCATAGTCCAAACAGACAAGACAGACCAAGGAAGTGTTACCATCCCATTATACAGATAGGGATCTGTAATTTTAAAACTTAAAAAAATGGACCAGCTCCACAGCTGCTGAAAAAACCAAGGAGAAAACATTATGAAAAATTCTCTCAATTTTTTTTCTGGATATAAAAATATGAGCAAAAAATCTGACCAGCTCTGGTAGCTAGCTAGCTAATTAAGATGGGCGCAAACCTAAACTCCAAATGCCATGGATTTTTACATAAAGCTACTTACAAATACCAGCACTGACATTTGTGGTTGCTGGAAACGCTCTCATAAGGGTATGTTCAACTCTATTAAGGGCTCTTGCCTCACCCACCGAACACCAGCACAGATCTGATTCCAAGCATTCAAAACCTATTCATTCTGGAGTAGAGGGTACCTGTAGGAGAAGCTTTGAGTCCGGAGGGGGGAAATGTTTGGCGGAAGCTCCATGCACAGCAAGCCTGAGACCTAGCTCCAAAACATTCTGATGCCGCTTTAGAAGGAAAAAAGAAAAAAAACAACCACCTGCAAAAAACCTCACCCCTGCCAACTTATGCAGGAGGTTCCAACCCATCAGAATTCCATAAGCGGCCCAAACACATATTAACAAAAAAGCCAGATCATGTGTGCCTGGAATTTGTTGGCAAACACAGGTCAGAAAGGCAGATGTTGTCCTAATCTAACCTCCACCCACCAGTAAAGTAGTGCCAGTTTGCTGCCGACTGTCCTCCACCCACTGGGGCTGGTCCCTAGGGGAGTCCAGAGATGACAATGCAAACACTGCCTTTTACCCAACATTTGCCCCCTCTTGCTGTGGGGGGGAAAAATCATGCAAAGGGCGTTTCCAACCAAAAGGGAGTCGTCATCCCCCAACTCCAGAACCAGCTGAAATGCTTACAAAGAAGCAATGTGGAGCCGGCACGAACCAATAGAATCTCAGGCACCATAAGCTGTGGTCTTGTCACTTCTTACACCTAAGCAGCATTTGGCTTGATGTCTGCTAGGAGGGGAACCTTGCCAAGAAGAGCCTGTTATCTTTCCTCTGATATTTAGATTGTAAGCTCTCTGGGACAGGTACTGTGTTTTTGTTATAGGTATGAACAGCACCTAGGACAATGGGGCCTCAACCGCTCACTGGGGCCTTTTAGTGTCACTAGAAAACAACTACTACTAATAAAAAACACGGCCCTTCAGGAAGTGATGGAGATTCAACAGGAGATACACTTTGCTCTGAGCCAGTGCCCCAGCATAGTGCTATCTTTTGGGGATGAGATGGAAAACCGAAGCAGGTAGTCATCCAGGATCTGGAGGGCAGGGGGCAGTTTCAGGTGGTGGGAGGCAAGGCACTGAAAACAGGAGTCTATGCTATTACACAGGGAATCTTTCCAGGACATCACACATACCAGAATGGAGCCACCATGAGTTAGTCAAATTTTTTCCATCAGTGGGAAGTTTGGTTTTCAACTAAATGGCATTTTTCAAGAACAGAGTCTGTTTTTGCAGAAAATTTTGATTTTTCAGAAAAATTATGAACACCTGAAAGCCAAAATATTTTAATTTAGATATGTCACCATGGTGCCTCAAGGGAGCTTTAGTTCAAGTGTCTCATGTCCCCATTCTCCTCTGTGGTCTGGGCTCCCCAGCCAAACTTCATATCCCATGATGAAGGGACTGCCATGGTGCACCAAGATGGACAGTGTGGTGCATCATGGGAGATGTAGTCATGGGAGATGCAGGGAGCCCAGTCCATAGAGGAGAATAGGAGCATTAAGCACACAAACTACAATTTCCATGAGGTACCACAGCTCATATCCAAATGGAAAGAGTTTGGTTTTAAATTTTTCATTAAAAAAAAATTTAAAATTATCCATAGTGAAAAAAACCCATTTTCCAGTCAGCTCTGGGAGCTAGCATGGCCATCAGATCCATTCTGATACAATTACAATCCCCAGGCCTTTTCTCCTGCCAAATCTTTACAAAGCTCGAGGAAATTCCAAAACTTGAGAAATAAAATGTTATTTAGTTTCCATTCTTGCAGCCCCAAGCCATAAGTGGAAGTGGAATTAAAAAGTATCTTCCTTCACATGACTAAAAACTCAGCTCTCCCCCACACTAGGTGCTTCCCCGGTATTATCAGATGGCATTGCAATTTAAGCCCACAACAACACTAACTAAAAGCCCCCTCGGAATTCACAAGATCAGTACCATGTAAGCATTGTTGTTGAAGCCATATCGGTCCCAGGATATTAGAGAGACAAGGTGGGGGAGGTAATATCTTTTATTGGACCAACTTCTGTTTAACTCTGTAAGCTCGAAAGCTGGTCTCTCTCACGAACAGAAGTCAGTCCAACAAAAGATATTACCTCACCCACCTTCTCTCTCTCTCTCTCTCTCTCTCTAAGATCAGTATCAAGTTTAACTGTTCACTCTCTTTCCTTTCCCATATTCTCTACATCCAGCATTCCCATTTAGCCCAATGGCCACATTAGCACTCCTTCCTGGGCCACCCAATTCCAATCAATCAATCCACCCTCATCTTCCAAACCAAACCAGGTGCTATACAGAGGTCATGCAATGTCATCCCAGTCAAACAACTTAGACATTTCTTTCCTGTCAATATAGTGCTATTTAGGTTTCATGGAAAGACTTTTCTTCTCAGCCTGTAAACCACTCCCACTTCCCCAATGACAATAAATAAGGATAGTAATAAAGCTTTGAAATCAAAGGAGAGAAGAATCACAAGGTTTCCAAATCAAGTTTGAAGACCCCAGTGGCGCTCAGGAGGGCTCCAGAGCTGACCTTTCCCCACCCCACCCCCCATTTTCCTTCTGAGCTTCATCTGTCCGAACTCTCAGCACAGCTCTACAATTCTGCTGACAGTGACATGGCTTGGAAGAGAAGGGTCCTGTTTTAATTAGACTATCCCCCGTGTGCTTCTCTTTTAAGTAGCGGGAGCAGTGAGGGACAGTTCACAACACATGTTCCTGTAATTTACACCTCAGAAAACACTGACCAGGGAAGCCGACAAGACAAGAACCTAAAATGTTGCCAGAGCAGAAACATCATTCTCCTGCTTTGTCAAAAGTCCTCAGGAAGGGAACAGAAGTTTGGGAGATGATTAAAGACTGGAAGAACATGGTCTAGTGGACAAGGCCTCAGCAGATCCAGGCTCCAATTCTGTCTCTGCTCCTGCCCTTTTATGTGACCTTGGGCAAGTCTGTGCCTCTGTCTTCTCTATTTAGATTGCAGCCTCGGCAGGAGAGGGACTTTTGCTCCTAGCTCCCAGCACCGCGGGGCCTTGATAATGTTCGGAGCTCTAGGTGCTACTGTATAGAAATAATTAATGATAATAATAGAGGTTGAGAGACTTGCCTGAACTCAGAGATCTGGACCTGGAACTGCACTCACTCACCATCCAATGCCCATGGAGGTCTTTCTGTTTACTTCAATGGCTGTTGGAGCATGCCCTGGGCTTTAGATTTTTATTGAAAGTTGCCAGCCTCAAAAGTCAGATCGGATCCTGGTGTGGGTTCCACAAACCCCGCCTAAGCCTGTGGCTGTTGAGATCTGGTGTACGTGGGCTGGGGAGAAGGTTGCTGTAGACTAGAGAAAGAAACCCTGTAGCCAGGATAGGACGACACCACCCCACTCTGTACTCTTTGAGCTGGGCGCCCAGTCAACAGCCGCCTCTCTTCGGTTGTCCAGCTCTGAAGGCAGCACAGAAGTGAGGGTGGCAATACCATGACCCCCCCTAAAATAACCTCATGACCCCCGTTCAAATTCCTTTTGGGTCAGGACCCCCCAATTACAGAAACGCTGGTCCCTCCATAAAAATCTGTATAGTATAGGGGAAAAGCAAACAAAAGACTAGATTTCACAGTCCATGATGCGCTTTCCATGGGTGTGAATTTGGTAGGGCCCCAGCAATGAATAATTAGCAACACTGATTCCACCAGACTAATCAGGTCCTCCGATGGCGCTGTGCATTCTGACGGAGCTCTGTTAATCAAGGCCTTGTTGTTTTTAATATTTAGTGAGAGTTCCATGTTGATTTTTTTTTAATTGGTATATGTACCTGTGTGGTGGGGGGAGGGGCATAAACTACTACAGACAAGAAAGAAGTAGGGAGAGATCATAACAGTTTGAGAACCCTAGAGGGCTGCACGGGTAAGAGCGTGTGACGCACCAATGCCAGGTCCTTGCATTTTAAGTGTCATGTCCCAGTTATACTGGGCTCCACTTGTTCTCAGCAGATCTGCCACCCCACACGTTAGGGCTCAGTGAGGCCTAAGGCAGATGGGCTGAGCATTGGATTTAATTATTTTATTTTGAGAGAGAGAGAGAGACAGACTCTCTCATTCTGTGTTTTTTTTTTTTTTTTAAATCTCAAATTTTTACAATATGTGTTCTAGCTTTGCCTCCTTCCGCTGCTGGAACAGCTGTCAAAACGTGGCTGGATGCGAGGCTACTGCGGCTTTACGACTCACATTAGCAGCTCTTTAAGGGTCTGGCAGAGACTGGCTGTGAGGTTTTAGCCTGCAATTTCTCATTCCCCAACTGGCAGGAAGTGTAACGTAAGGTCAGAAGGGAAGCACTAAAGGTATGTGGCAGGTCTGGCAGGAGGCAGCCCGGAGCTAGCCCCATGGGGTCTCCAGCTCGGATCACACTGCCTACACCCTTCCCTTCTCGAGGCTGGCCAAACACTCTCCAGCCATAGCTTCTGCTCCAGGGCCTTGTCACAGCTCACCCCGTGCCTTCACTTTACCTCTCTTCCCCTGCTGTCTCCTCTGCGCCACAATGCTCTGTTCATTTCTGTCTCTGTGCTCCCTCCCATGCCATACCCATGCCCAGATTAGCCACCTTGCCCTCAACAATCACTGCTTCCAGTCAGCCTCCTTCCAGTGCCAACCTCCCACCACACAAACCCCCTGGCATGTCCCACAGTCCCTAACTCCAGTGCCTAGCCCCTGAACAAACCAGAACCCAAGAGGGTCTAACAGGACGCATGCATAATGAGCAGTGAAGCTCATGACCTTCCCATGGAATCCACCCCGCATTTGGCATCAGCCTTCACTGTGCCAAGCCTAACCCAGGGCTGGTGCAGACAATGGAAAAGCCCCAGTGTAATGGCATCAATGTCTGCTCTGCAGGGCCACCAAGCACCGGGAGCCAATGGAGTAAGCAGGGAGCTTCCTTTTCCCTGCCTCAGCCCCCTGCATGGAGCCTGGCAGCGGATAGGGAACGGAGAAGAGGGGCTTGGGGCAGAAATGCAAAACCCTCCTTCCATGTACATGGTCCACTGGCATGTGATGTGGTCTCTGGTTGCTCTCAGGGCCTCACGACATCTCCTGTGACCCAGTCCCTGGCCCTTCCTGCACCGTAAAGGGGAGACAAGAACATCTGAGGCCCTCCACTAACCGGGACTGTCCACATCTCCTTTGATGAGAAGAATCTACCACCCATCCTAAAACATGCACCAGCTCCACCAATACCAGAGAAACCATTGCTCAATCCAAGAGCTCCCAGAATCCACCACCTGCAGTCTGGCCTCCCTTTATTAAGCCAGCAAAGCACAACCTCTCCAATGCCACCTGTCAGCTGCCAGTGTCCTGGATCCCTCTGTCAGGCTTCAGAGCATGGTACAGAGACAACGCGTGTTGCCCTGGTGGGTGATCTCCTGTTCGCTGATGAGTCAAGTGCAAGCCTTGCTGGACCTCTCTGCAGCATTCCATACCCCTGAGCACCAGGCAATGCTATCCATCAGGCAGGAAGCTGCAGAATAGAAACACCCTGAAATGGCTCAAGTCCTTCCTCTCAGACTGAACCCAGAATGGTCATTACATGCAACTGTCTTCCACCTCCAGAGCTCATCTCTTGCATGATATTCATATCTATATGAAGCCACGGGGAGAGCTGGTCAGGTTGAAGAGCCAGCAAAGACAACACCCCACTCTACATCCAACGTAAAACAGAGCCATCTCCCAGCTCTCTCAATGCCTAGCTGAGATCAACATCTGGATGCAAGACAGCTGGCTGCAGCTGGATGCAGGCAGGACCGATGCTGGCAGGAAGAGGAAAGTGTTTCCAAGGATTTGCCATCTCTCCATTAGGAACATCTGCCCTCAGATTGCTAACTCACTCCACAGTCTTGGGGGTCTTGCCTTGCAATCCCAAATCCTACTGGATACCCACACAGTCATGGTGGCCAAAAAAAAAACCCAAACCCACTTTCATCTTTGACTAGCCAGATGGCTACCCTCTCCAGCTGTCAGACTCCAACCTGGCTACCATGATCCATTCACGTGACCTCCAGACTACACTACTGCAACTCATTATATCCACATGCCCTGGAAAACAATGCAGCTGGTGGACCCACACAGCAAGTCCTTCTGCTGAGCAACAAAGGTCACCATGAGCCCATCTACCCAGGGCTCTGGTCTCTGCCCTGCTCTCCTCGAACTAGAGTACAGTTCGAGGTCTCAGTCCAGATATTCAAAACCTTCCATGAAACTGACTGGAGCCATTTGAGTAATAGCCTCTAGCTCTGCAACCCTGGCTTCAGACAATAGCTACATGCCGCCAAAACCACAAAACGGTCAATTAGCAAGGGACTCCAGGACACAGAGCTTTCACCAGAGCCTGATCTAGACTACAGGGCTCCCTGACATGTGAAACAAGAACGACTGTGGACCTAAACCACCTTCAGAATGAAAGGCAAGAACCTCATTTCAGCCTGGCTTTCCCTCAATGAACGGTCCTCATGCACGCAGGCAGACACACAAACATGCCCTCTCCCGCGCAAACTGGAAACATCCAAGCTAATCCAACTATTTCTCCTGCAGCCAGGGAAGGGAGAAAGCGAGAAGGAAATTATGATTTCTATTTTTAAATGCTTGGCACGTGCACAGGGCCTACAGTGACGGAGGGAAACAGAAGACAACTGTCCAGGACTTCCTTACACAACACCAGCCGGAGCTTAGAAGTTAGGAAGTCTTATCTCAATGCTGTTGCTGTTTCTGCCTGCGAAGGAGGTGCGGGGAAAGACGGCTGGGCCCCAGCCCGTTAATTATTAACTTACTATTGACCAATTACTGGGCACAGCTGGCATTCACTAATAATCCAATGGATCACAGTGCCAGTCTGGTTTGAAAGAAATGGAAAATGTGGCTCCATGTGGCTTGCAGGCTAGATGGGATGTTGACCATCTTTCATCATAGAACCTCCTGTGGTATTCCTACTCATTGTAAAAGGCTCAGAGAAAGCCACCGCTTAAGGTATATAGAAAAAAAAACAAGATATCTAGCCCCAAAGCAGGATACTGAGCACCTGAGAAACCTCCCCCCTCCCTTTAGAGACTACAGTGACGAGTAACCTAGAAATACCAGACATACACAGAAGAGCTTCACTTAGTTTAATCCACTGCTGATGCAGCCCTTACAGTCCCCACAACTGGATAGCATCAGTTCTCTGCCTTAGAGCGTAACCTGCAAGACTCAAAGGGGGGGCAAGCAGAAAAACCTGGACGGCCACCCCCAGGGCATTCTGCCTCTTTCTACACACTGTCTATGGATCTGTGTGCTGTCCAGTTTTGTATCTGCTAATTAAAAAAAATCCTAGAGTCTGGTGACTTCTGCAGAATACAGCGAGGTTTTTCAGGCTGGAAGAAGTAGGCTCACCTGTTAAGCCATAGGTACACTGCACCTATGGGGCAAAGGGGTAGGTCAGTGCACAGACATCATGTTTCCGTGGAGTGGTTTGTAATGTGAGGGATTTGCTCCTGGCCTGTAGTTTGCCCTAGGCTAGCCCTTCACTGCAAACATCTTCCACACCCAGAGGCCTCACTCATGAACGGAAACCAAAATGATATGGACAAGGCTCCTAGACTAAGGCCAGAAGGGATCATCATCATGATCTAATCTGACTTCCTGCATGTCAGAGGCTACAGCACCTCACCCACCCACTCCTGTGATAGACCCCTAACCTCTGGCTGAGTTTGAGTGACAGAGAATCCACCATTTGCACTAGTTTGAACCTGCAAGTGACCCATGCCTCATGCTGCAGAGGAAGGTGAAAAATGTATGGCTCGTTCAGACAACATTGCCTTCTCCGAATAAACCCTTTCCCCAGCCATAGGGAAGAACAAACAGGCTGTCACAGCGCTTCCTACAACAGCATCCGTATTAAAATCCAAGCATGGCCCTGCAACAACTGGACCATGGGAGCAGCCCCAAGTTCAGACCTGTGTTTGGCATAAAGCTCCCTCTATCCTGCTCACCCACAGATCTTTTGATGGGAGTTGTGCTGTTGATTGCTGCAGTGAAGCATAGCAATTCTTGGGACCTCTCTCTCTAGCAGGGCATGGAGCCTGTGAGAATGCCTTGCAGTACAAGCTTTGCCTAGTCCTGGTTTTTCGGTTTGTTTTTTTAACATCTCAAGCCACTGGGCTTTCACCATTTCCCTTGGGAGACTTTGCCACACACCCCTGCAGCCCACTGTGCCCCCTGCATGAGTGCTAAAGGCCCCCACTCTTGCAAGGGTGACCTATGAGAGTTTTGGGCATTTGCATGCCACCAGCGCTTAATCTGTGCCAGGGCTGAGCACCAGCAACTCGAGGCTTGGCCATTCATAGCCCAGCACCTCTAGGCTTGGTGCATCAGTAAGGCTGCCAGTGTCACGGAAGTCACGGATTCCGTGACTTCTGCAGAGGCCGGTGTGGCTGGCTCCGGGGCCGCCCGATCAGCTCAGGCAGCTGCTGGGCCAGTCGCAGCGGCTGGTGCCGGGGTAGGCTCGGGACACCACCCTCAATCCCCCTCCCTCCCCACAGCAGCAGCAGTTTAGGTTTGAGAGGGGGCTCAGGGCAGCGCTTACCTTGGTGGGGCTCCCCCCAGAAGTGGCAACGTGTGCCTCCCTCAGCTCCTCGCTCCGTTCGCTGCCTCCGCCCACAGGCGCCACCCCCGCAGCTCCCATTGGCCACGGCTCCCGGTCAATGGGAGCTGCGGAGTTGGCAGTGGGCAGAGCTAGGAGCTCAGGAGGGACATGTCACTGCTTCCGAGAAGCCAGGTCAGGAACCTGCCAGCTCTGCCAACTCTCCTCCCCTGCCCCCACCCCAAGCAGCTGCAGGGGTCCCAGGCCCCAAGTACCTGCAGTGCACCCCAGACCACCACCCCCCCCAGCACTCACGGCACCCTCTCTTCCCAGGCTGACCCCTCAGCACCCGTGGTCCCCCCACGAGCACCCACAGCATTCCTAAGATTTAGTCAGGGGTATATAGTCAAAGTCATGGACAGGTCACCGGGCCATGAATTTTTGTTTTGCCTGGTGACCTGTCCATGATTTTTACTAAACATACCAGTGACTAAGACGTAGCCTTATGCATCAGTTTTGAAAGTTTAAAGAAAGAATGGCTTATAGCACCAGCACCTCTTTCATTACAAATGAAGCCCTGCATGCCACAGATCTGAAAGGAAAGGGCATTTGGAGAAAAGTCCTGGGAGAGACGACTTGAATTCTTTTTAAAAGCGCTTCTCAAAAATTTAGTGTCATGTCCACATGCCTTCTGAGTTTCTTTGCAGTGTAGACATTACATACCCTAAGACTCTAGTTAGACACCTGTAGGCAGCCCGTGTCAGCTGATGCAGGCGTGGGCTACAAGACTGTAAAATCAGGGCACAGAAGTTCAGGCTGAAGGCAGAGCTGAAGCTCTGGGGCCCCATGAGAGAGGAGCCTGGCCTCTAGCCCAAACCCGAAAGTCTAAACTACAATCTGACAGTCCTGTAGCCCAGTGGTTCTTAGGTCTTCCAGGAGGTACATCAGCTTATCTAGATATTTGCCTAGTTTTACAACAGGCTACACAAAAAGTACTAGCAAAGTGAGTACAAACTAAACTTTCAGACGGACAGACAATGACTTGTTTATACTGCTCTATAAACTCACCATTGAAAGTACAATATTAATATTCCAATTGATTTATTTTATAAACTATATGGTAAAAATGAGAAAGGAAGCAATTTTTCAGTAATTGTGTGTTGAGACACTTTTGTATTTTATGTCTGATTTTGTAAGCAAGTAGGTTTTAAGTGAGGTGAAACTTGGGGGTATGCAAGACAAATCAGACTGCTGAAAGGGGGACAGCAGTCTGCAAAGGTTGAGTGCCACTCCTGTAGCCCAAGTGTCGCAAGCCCAAGTCAACTGACATGGGCCAACCACAGGTGTCTAACTGCAGTGTAGAAACATCCTTATCGTTTAGGCCCTGCACTGGCAACCCTGAAGAACTTCTAGGGCTTTTAATAGTCCCACAGTTAGTACAGCATTGAAGTGCACACAGTACAGTATTAGTGTAGAGGGAAAGATGGTCCAGTGGTTAAGTCACTTGCTTAGGATTCATGAGTTCCATTCCTTGCTCTGCCACAGTCTTCCTGGGTGAGCTTGGGAAAGTCACTTAACTGCTCCACCTCATCAGTAGGATGAGACTAGCACTGCCCTCTTGCACAGGAGTGTTGTGAGCATACACGCTATAAATGTTGAGGTGGTCAGATGCTGTGGGAATGGGAGACATACGACGTACCTTAGATAGGTATCAGAACTAGCAAATCACAAGACCGCAATCTTTGGGCATCAGGTAGGGATGCTATACCACCAAAACTAGTATTTATCTCAATTTTAACACCCCATAGCAACCAGTTCACAGGGTGCCATTCCTCCAGTTTGTATTGTGCTGGGAAATACCATGAGTACAGTCATCCTTTGTGCACCTGAGTCTCAGAGCCATTAAAGGTTGAGATCCTCCTCTTGAAGGCCTAAATCCCATTGGGGTAGAACATTCAGAAGTTGGCATTTAGTGCCAGGCTAGTAAGGCTAGCTTTAGAAGTCTGGTTGAGGAACCCCACAAACTGACAAATGTGTTATGGAAAAAGGGTCCTCAACCAGCAGATAATCTGCTAACACAGCAGCAGCAGAATGAGTTACAAGTTCTTTTCCTAGCCTTCGCGGGACCAGCTTTTCAAGTCCCTCTCCATTTAGTCTGTCTTGAAGCAGTTCCCCAGAAGCTCTGCAGCTAATCAAATCCTTGTGTGCCATCTAGTTTTGGCTCTTCCAACCCTTCTCTTAAACTTAGAAGGGGAGGGTAACACCCTGTTTCCAATATATTCTTCCGATCTCCTTTTCACATGCCCAAACCATCTAACCCAAGTTCCCTCAGGTTCTACAATGGGTACCTCCTTCAATGTTTCCCCTAATTCATTCATTGCAAACATTTTCATTTCCACTCTATCCAAGAGCTGCACTCATCTCTTCCTCAGTGGCCTGCACTCTTGCATGATTCTAGCTATAGTCTTGTAGATCTTACTTTTCCGTTGGATAGGCATTCTCCTAGCACAGAACACTCCGCTTGCTTCTCTCCAAGACTTTTCTGTTCTGCTTGTAAATTTTTGCTTGAGCTCCCAGCTTGTCCTGTACTATTAACCCAAGCTACTTGAACTTCTGTACCTTTAGTAGTGGCCAGCCCTCCAGACTTAGTCTCATGGTCTTCCTGCAAGTTATCAGTGAATCCATAGACACATACTCTTATTTCTGCTGACTTTTATGCCATGTGTTTCAAGTACGCACTTCCATATCTCTAAATAAAATGAGCAGGATTGTTGTGCATTATTCACTTGGCTCGGAGGGATTTAGGGCAAGACAAAGGCAAACAGGAGAGGGAACCATCTCAGGTGAGAGCTTGGTTGGGAGTATCTGCCTGTACGAGGCTTTGCTATACTTTAGCTCCTGTATATTGGCATCTTACCAAAAGTTAAACAGAAGTCCAAAGCTAATATCACCCTGCACAACCTTAACTCACACACGTTTGCTCAAATGGGTGGGAGTACAGGGTTAAGCCTTAATAGCCCCTTATGTCTTCTGACGTGCTAGAGGAGGGGCATCCAGCCTGTGGTCCTTGAGGTTATAAATTGTTGCTTTTGAGGGCTACTGTATTTAAAAAAAACCCTCAGATTTCTAAACTGAAATGTTTGGCTCAGCCCCATCATTCCAGAGATGGAGTAGGGCCTCCTAAACTCCATCCCACCCCTCCAGCCCCAGGAGCAGCTCTGACATGAGCAGGGAGCACCACATAACTACTGCCCCTTCCTTGATGCGGCTTTTCCACAGCTCCCCCTGATGCCCATCCATTACATGGCAAGGGCAGCCTGAAACGAGTGGGAAACAGTCCAGAAGCTGCCCCAAAGGATGGGTTGTGGCCACTTGATCTCTTTTGAAAGGATCAGACACCACTGCCCTAGAGGAGTTTGTATCAGACACCAGCCAGCACAGGCTAAGAAAGGGGAACAGACGTCATTATAATTTAAAATACATTTATTGTTTCATTTGTTCTGGCTTTTGTTATACAAAGATGTTAAATAACTTAAATACATTCTCAACAGTCACTCAGAATCAGATTTATACCTACAAGCTGTACATATGAGGTAGAGAAAAATAACTTAGGCTCCCATAAGACATTAAAAAACCCAAAGAAAATACTAATCTTTCATATGTTAGTGTTCAGTCCCCCCATCTCCATTGCAAAAGGAAATGCCATTCTCAAGTGCACAAAACAAATCCTAGACTCCACATTCAGACCACACAGGGAACTGTAGCAAAATGGAAAGGGAGGGTCACGTGCAGAGTATGAAAAGGCTAGTTTGGGTTGGGTTAATTTAACACAAAAAAAAAAAAAAAAAAGGAGAGCTGGCAAGGCTGGGATAAATGCAACAGGCAACCCAGCTTCCTGTTCATACCTCTTTGCAAATTGTGTGATTTAAGTGCATTTCTCCAACTCCTTAGAGACTAAGTGCTTCTACACTCGTTATTGAATGGAGGCCAGCCCAGCCCAGCACAACCCCTACGAATACAGCATGCGCAATGGGAGAGTGGGTTGTGGTAAGAAAGTGACTTTTCAAAGCTTGGCTCTCAGAAAACATTGAGCCGTGTGCATTTGAACACAAAGGATGGGGGCGGGGGGGGGATCCAATTGAACTGCATTTCCATTATTTCAGTATTTCATTAACTTCAGTTTTCCACTTAGCATGATCCCTTTAAAGTAAGAGCTAGCATAAAATGGCACCCAAGTGAAGGTGCTGTTTGCATTTCTGTTCTACTCTTTCCTACAAGCTTTGGAGCTATAGAACTTCCCATCAGAGATACTCTTTCTGCTTTAACCATTAGCATTAGGCTGAGAAGTGACTGGAGATTCAAGTGTTCTGTATTATGGACCCTTTTCCCTCTAGGGGGGCCGATCCAATTTTAGCCCCACATTGCACTCTAAATCCAGTCACCAATTCAGCGATCTTCTGGCAACTTGCAGGGAAGTAAATTACTGTCTCAGCCCAGGTCCTCATGGAGAGATGTCTACAGGCTCAATCCTGCAAGGTACTGAGCATCCTCCACCTCACACTGACATCAATAGGAGAGGAAGGCACTCAGCACCTCTCAGGTGAAACCCATTTTACAAAGCCACTCACAATGCATAACCCAAGGCCTGAACGGGTGAGGGAAACTAGAGATTTTCTGCATTAACTATGTAGCTGCTGGAAATGAACAGGCAGGGAAAGAAGCTAGCAATGGCATTGCCCGGCCTGCAGCTGTTCTGTGGGCTACAGAAAGGCCTCAACTCTCCTGGGATGTCTGCTGGGAACATTTCACGAGCATTAAAAGTAGTGTTTGCAAATGACCATTCCCCTCTAAATGCTCCCTTCCAAGCAGTGACCCTTTAGAAAGGTTTTCCCTCATCAAGCTTGTACTCTTGATACTTGGCAAAAAGGTGGAGAAATGGCTAATGCCCATGGCAAAAGTGGAGCCAATGAAAGAGTAAGTTTGCAGGCCCCCACCCTCCTGGTATTTCCTTACAGGAAGGAGTGTAGATGGCCGGCTGAGGACATGACAGGTGTTAAGTCTCCCTCATCCCCTTCACGTTCCTTTCCAAAGTAGCCAGCTACAGTAAGTCATGGCTTTTGACAACAGGTCCTCAACTCTATCCTTTGCCTCCAAGGAGGACTGCCAAGCATCCTTAGCTGCAATGGACAATTCCAGCCTCACATTCGCATGCAACAACTACTGAACTGAAGTCAGCGAGAGCGGTGTGTGATGGAGGACAGAATTAGGTCCTGCTTGTTTAAACCCTTCCATGTGTTCTCATTCCTCCCCTCTCACCCCCCACTGCTTTCCTAATAGCCACCTCTGCAGCTCCAACTGAAAAAATCATTGGCAAAAGCCTCATTCATTTCAGGGACAGCGGTTTTGGCCCTGGATTCGTTATATTCCACCCGATACAGAGCAGATCTTAGAAGTTCAGCTGACAAATTTTAGGTATGGGCATCTTTACTGTAAACTTCTGCTTCCCTCCACCTCTGATCAGAAATTCTCATTTCAGTGTGAGGGAAGGAACGGATGGACAAACACGGTCATCACCTTAAGGTAAATACTACTTGGTTTGCCAAGGTAAGGCCTCTGAAGTTGGAAGAGAACAGTACTGTAACATTTAGGATTGGTTTTGCACTTCTTCACATCCAATATATGGAAGTCAGTTGCAGAGTTCAGAAGCTTGTTAAAGAGATGATGGGTGCAACAATTATTCTTGTGGGATTTATTATTTAATAGAAAAATCTAATATAAAACAAACGTTTTCAGTTTGCCTGGTTTACAAAAAATATTTTTATATTTCTGACATAGCTAAACGCACTGCTCAAAAAAGTATTTTTCCATCGGCTAACTTCTTTATTATCAAAAATTACAATAAAATTATATAAATAATGGTTGCACCCTCCCACTACCTTCCAAGTCTTGCTGGATCAGATAAAGGAGAACCAGCCCATAAACACTGGAGGGGGAGGGGACAGCAGAAAGCTCCCCATACACACCCTGCCATCCCTCTCCAGTTCTATCTGCTGCAAGAGTCCATTTTAGAAAGAAAAAAGCTTAAGCTTTGCTTTCCTTGTAAAATGGCACCATGACAGAGACAGGGTCCAATTCCACTCTCATACCAGCTTTATATAATGAGTAATTGCAATGGAGTTACACTGGCATAAGTGACAGCAAAACCAGCCCTTATGGAAAAGTAGAACTTAATATGGATGAAGTCAATAGATGTTTTTAGAGCAACCTCCAGATGCTTATCTTTATGTCTTATACAGGGTTTTTTGAGCTACTAGCAGGGATATAAATTCTCTGGTAAATTCCATAGGATCATTTTAAAAAAACCTAGAGAGAAGAGTTAGGAACTTTTATAATTCTCTTTAGCGTTCAGAGGCATTTCTGTAAAGACACTACTGGATCCATCTTAATTAAGTTCTATAGGACCTTCCCACAAGGGAGAGACCTAATTTCCCCCCCAATCCATTTATTTTCCAAAAAGAAGGCAAATATTGGAAACCCCTGGGATTTAAAAAACAAAACCAAGTGTGTATGTTATACCTCCTTAGGTCAAAAAGGCAAGTTCTGATTTCAGGGTGTTAGTATATTTTATACACTGCCTATACATTTAATGCATGTGCCTCGCTACTATTTTAGTTATTTATAGTTTTGCTTAACCACAGGAGAATAAACCTTACTATTTACAATATATAACAGGAAAGTAATATATCCAAATTAACATAAATACAATTTGTTTTTAAATACTTACAGAAAGCATCCAGGCTTCAGTGCGTGAATTATAATACACAGAAGAGCTCTTTCACTCAGTAGTTCATTCACTCTTTGCCTTTTACCTCTCTGTGATCGTTTAGTTTGCCTTATTGCCCCAGCCTCTCTCTCTCCGTTGTCAAACACATTGCTTGGAAATATACACCATGTGCAAGCTACCCTATTTGATGTGTCCCATCCACAACCCCCAAACTCAGTGTCAGTGCCATATATATATATATATATATATATATATAGGGCTCTCCATACATATATAGGGCTTCATTGTCCTCTGGCATTGACAAAAGTGTGGTGTTACCCCAGATAGGTCAATGCATACGGATACACAGGTTAAAAAGGATTGGGGGAGGAGAGGGGAAATCAGGCCCCACCGTTACAAAAAACTAAATGAAATCCAGCATGTAACTGTCCTGCTGAGAGTAGAGAGGGGTCTGGACCCAGCCACTGAAATCTAAAATTCCTCAAGTTTGGGGTATGTTTGGATCTGGGTTTAAGCCTCTTTTGGGGAAAAAAGGGGATATGAAAATATTACTGCAATGAGTTTGTGTCAGAGAGAGATTGGACATAATACCACATTGAAACCACAAGGTCCTTCTGAAAGGCTTTACAATAAATAAATGTTCGTTCAATATTTATATATAATTATGCATATATATCCACACTGACTAATAGGTTTCTGTTCAGTCTATTTAAAAAAAACAAACCACCAGGTAAACTGCTTGTGTGCGACTTTCGAACTGGCACATCTGGCAGAAGTCGTGGAATCCTCCTTATACCTCGCATTCAATGCGTCGATGTGCATTTGCCATACAGAGGTCACCAGAAAGGACAGGTGGTGCCCCAGAACTACCCACCACCCTCCCCAGTGCACCCAGTCTCCAGAAGTGTACAAAGAAAGAGCTAGTACGTTTTGCTTTGCAGGATCGTAAAGCTATTTAAAAAAAAAAAAAGGGAAAAAAAAACACCTTCCCTCCCGCACTGTTCCCCACCCCACCGGTCACCCACCCACCCAGAAGAAAAGTATGCCAACAGGCCAGGCTGGACGGTAGTTATCTGTTGATTAGGAAGAGATCCCTTCCCAGTAGATGCACATGAACACCTTAAATATTAGTGGCTACTATTTGAGAAGACGCTCCAATGATAGTCCTTCCTGGAAGGTCACATGGCTCTTGTTACACAACCATCTATTTATCCTTGAAAGCCAAGGAAAAAAAAAAATTAGCCAGTCACCCTTCCTCCCTTGAAAGCCAGATATGGGTTATAAAACTAGTGACAATCACTACTAGACAATCAAAGACTGCTGCCAAAAAAAAAAACACCACGAACAAAAATGCCCTCCACTCTCCAGTGTTTCCTTAGAAAGCTTCGTTAAGGCATTTACCAGCCGCTTCTGATCCCAGCAGTGTTATATGACCGAAGAACATTGCCACATCATCAAGTACTAGGTTGTAAATATCCTCTTTAAAAAAAAAAAAAAAGAGGGACGGTTGTCATCTAGTTCACAGCATTGGAGCTCTCGGCCATTGCATTTGGCTTTTGTTTCTTTGTCCGCTGTTAGGTAGAACCATATGTTCACTCGGCATTTGGAATCCCATGGTTTGTTACCTTTAAAAATATGGTTCTCAATCTAGTGGTTAAAAAAAAAGCTTAAAGTCATGGGGTCTTACATATAGCTTGTGCCATGTTCTAGAATAAATGGAATGCTGACTAGTAAAATAAAATCTTCGCCAAAAGGTCCGATCCAGTCCAGAATGGCTGCTATACAACGCAAGCAAGCATCAAGTCAGCCTTGCCTTCTGAGATGCAACGGAATTGATATGGTCATAAGCCGACTATTAAATCAAAATAAGTTCCAATTCAGCCTAGATAAAGGCTAAAGAGTCCTCATTTGGGTTTTTGAAGCAGCTGCCACAGGGTGAGTCTAATCAACAAGCAGTGAAAGAGAAATTAACCCTATACAAAATGAAAAGTGAAAGGTCTGCTAGTGGTTTTATTTTTTCAATTAAGACAGTGATAGTGCTAAAAACCTGCATCTGAAGAACATGTGAAGAGGACGAGTGTCCGATCAGACTGAAGGGGGCGAGTGTGTCTTGGAACTCTTCCCAAACTTTTTGTTGTCTGCAACATGGCAAGCTGGAGGGACCTCAACATTTCTGAAGCTATGTTCACTGATCAAAAAAACAGATATGGAGCCAGAGTTAAGATGGACAAAGAGCTACCCTCAAAAGTGGGTCTGAGCTTCGTATGCTAGATCTGCAGAAATTCCACTAGAGGAACAATTGGTACTCTCTATGCTTTACCCACCCCCTATCTTTAGAAAGCCTCTACTACCTTGACCACAACTTTTCAAGGCAAAAAGATCCTAAGTCAGTTTCTCTCGTTCATTTGCTTGGCTGTCTGGACAGTCGGGTAGATTTCCAGGAGTTTTGCGGAGGACTAGTGAAATAATCAACACCTCAAGGTAAGTGAGTGATCTATCAAGCTGATGGGTTCATGGACGGCTTTGGTGAGGGTCTACTGGTACCTAACCCCAATGGTGACAGGCACTTATTTCCACACGGTTGGACCTCATGGTTAAAATTCAGTCTACAGGAAAAAAAAACAACAAAAAAACAAAAAACAGCAACACAGCTGGGTCACCTGTACCCTACAAAGTGCTTATGTCTCAACATAGCTTTCAGATCCTAGAACGTCAGTCAAACCCTGTTTGTCTCCATGTGTAGTTCTCATAGATCATGATCTCCCACCACAGAGGACATCCATTAGGCAGAGCATGCATTAGTCTTTGCAGGTATAGACCTCTTCTCGTTGAGTACACTGCTTGCACTCAACGTAGCAGCACCAGCGAACCTGGCACTGGCATGGCCGTGTGACCACCCTGCTCTGTGTGTTGTGACCTCGGCCACAGCAAATGCTCTCGCAGTTCTTGTCCTTGTAACATTTCCTTCCTGAAGTCCCAGGTGAATACCTGCTCATCAGACAGAAACTGGGGGAATCGTCAATGTAGACGAGATCTGTAGTCCTTGGGATTTGATCGCTGTGGCCAGGGGTGGATTTCTTGGGTGGCGAGATGTCCCCTTCCCCCGTGGCCTCGTTGGTGGTGCTGCCCACTTTGAGGGACGTCTCATACTTCTGCTTCAGCTGCTTGCCAATCTCATGGAACGGAGAGAGCTGCCGCCAACAAGTTCGGACAGTGCAGGATCCGGACACACCATGGCACTTACAAGTAGTCTCCACGCCAGCTTTGATGACCTGCAAATAGAAGAATGCAGTCAAAGAGAAAGTCAGTCACTTATGGGAGCACAAGAAATGTAACCACAGAGCGAGCAAACAGTCTACAGGCTACCCTGTGAAACCATGAAATCATGGCAATTCAAGAGCGATCTCCTGGCTGGAGCAGGAAACTGGGGGCATACAGTTCTTTCCCTGGTTCTGTCACACTGATTTTAGACAAGTCATTTAACTCTTCTGTATCTCAGTTTCCCTGGCCTCCCAGGTGAGTTGCAATGCTTGGCTAGTTAATATCTGAAGTGGTTAGAGATCCTGCGGTACTAACCTGGAGTTTCTTGTTACCCATTATATTTGCACAGGTAGATTTTTCAAGCTGGGATGAATCAGAAGTTGTATATTGCAGTGGGATCATTCCTGTGTCCATGAATAACTATAATGTTCACCTTGCTTATCATTTTTACCATTTGCCCTTCCATGGTAAGTTACCAAAAACTACTAGTGGTTAAGCAAAAAAAGTATTTCTAAGACTCATTTGGGTAGGTTAAATGTAATCCTTTGTTACAAGTCTTAGATTCATACCTCTAGTAGCCCTCTGTTGGGTTCTAGAGTTAAGTCTTTCTACAGTGGTGGTCCATAGACCACCAGTGGTTTGCACGATACTTGCTGGTCACATTGTGCAGGCTTTCCTCCATTTCCAGTAACTACATTGCAATTAAAGACAGCTAAACACTTCCCCCATCTAATCACAGGCAGATAAGCAATCATGAATAGAGGGGGAGCACCCACAGGAGTTGCGGGCTACACTTCGAAAAAAGTTTGAGCCTATTAGGCCAATTTCAGATGCGTCACTTACAGTAATTTTAGTGCGACGATGCCTGGGGGGGGGGGGGGGGGGAGAAGAGCACACGCGAGTGCACAAGGATGCTAGATTCCAAATTGGCAGCATCTGGGAACACCAGAGAAGCAGCTCACTAGGTTTCAGACCATACTACACACTGTCCTACTGGTAGGCATGAGGTTCTGGAGGGATTTAAGACCTAGTGAAGTGTCCTATTCTCAGGTTGACCATACTGAGAACGAGTTACTGTGTTTTGAAGCAGGGTAAGAGAGGAAGCAGGAGAAAGCTACTGTAAAATCAGTAGCCCTGTAGAACCTCACAGCTGTCATTACGCTCTACTCAAAACTTCATGACTGGAATTCCACCTCTGCCACAACCTTCCTGCTCCAGAAAGCATAGGGTCCCTATCACATGAGGGCACAGAACCCACATCACAGGGCAGCACCTATGGAAACACAGTTGAGCAGTTCAGACTCCAGCGAGCAGATACCAACAGCATACAGACACCAGTCAGTTGAGTACATCAACAGGACACCTTTGCATACAACCAAGATCATCGAGGGTTCCCTCCAGTTCATGATCCTATTCTACAGATCGACAGCTCATCCAAAGAGCGGGCACAGGTTCTCACAAAGTATCACTGCTCACTGGCCAAGCGGAGGCTTAATGAACCATGCTGTAATTTGCTATGAAAATCCAGGATGCTCCTTTGTTCTCTCCTCTCCAAAAGGAGAGGTTCAGATGGGAAAGGATGGAACACATTCACGTATGTGAACACAATGATCTCATTGTGTCAGCCGCAGAGCTGGGCTAATAACTGATTTTTTGGTTCACTGGCAGTTTTAAAAAAAGTTTGCTTTGGGTCAAGCTGAAACCAACATTTTTGGGGAAGGAAGCAAAGGGCTAGATTCACAGAGGAAGTAAGCACCATTAACAAAAGGGAGAAGGAGATGTCCCCCCACCCCCATACCCAAGAGCTCAGTGGTTAAAGGTATTTGCCTGGGATGCAAGACCCAGTTTGAATCCCTGCTCTGGAGTAAGAACTGGAAACTGTTAACCACCAGGATAGGGGGCCATCACCACTTTGTGAATGGCTCCTACAACCCCTTATGAATTTAGTCCAAAAAGCGGGGGGAGGGGGGCCAAAACATTGTTGTGGAAAGGACTAAACCATTTCAAGATTTCTGAACCGGCCCCCTGGGCTGAAGCAGTTTTCCAAAACAGACACCAATTGGCAAAATGTTTCAGTCAACTCAAATCAGCATTTTTCAGTGAAAAAAGGTTTCGCCCAGCCCTTGTCACCACCTGGGGTTAATAATTCCCCTATTCAATGCTACAGGCAAGGATGAAGTCTTTAAAAACCTGGAGCCTTCAGAAGCAATTCTGCATACGTCACTAGGCTATAGGTCATTACCTGTGCAGGGTCAGATTCCCTCCCAATTATATAGTGTATGGTACTCCAGAGACCTCAATGGCGTTCTCAAAATCCAGTTGATGTAAGAGGCTCGAGGGGTCCAAGCCTCAGTCTGAGTGATCCAAAAGAGTGGGAACTATGAGGAAGTTCGGTGGGGTTAAAGCCTGTGGCTTCATATAAGAGGCATATTAATGGAGACAGCTACTTGTTCTCTAGGCACATTGTAGTCATGTGGAAAGACCCATCATGATGAGCACTTCCATTCCTATCCCATAGCACAGAGAGGCCCACTACAGATCTCAGTGGGATGCAGGATACACAGGGCCTATACCAGGGGTTCTCAGGACAAATTTTTTGGTGGCCTCAGAGTATGGCCACCAACTCTGGCTGGTGGCCGCTCTTGCCCTTTTTCCTAAAACACTTAATTAGCTTAGGAAAAATCAAATAAATATGCACATCGCAATCTTTGTCATTTATTTATTGACAGCTAGTAAGTCTGTTGTGAAAAGTGAGATTAGCAAACATACAAGTATCATTTTCCACAGCAGACTTACTCAGCCCAGGCAAGCCTGGGGACAAATTAAACCCTGGGGGAGGGCCAGGGGAAATGGGTGGGGGAGTTAGTGAGGCCTGAAGCCAGAACCCAAAGTCCTGCAGCTGGGGCCCATGGATGGAGTCAGAAGCCATATGGCTGGACCCTGCCACCACAGAGCCAGTGCCCAGGGCTGCCCCCAGAAGCCAGTGCCCAGGGCTGCCCCCAGAAGCCAGTGCCCAGGGCTGCCCCCTGCCACTCCTGAGCTGAAGCCCAAGCTAGAAGCCTGAGCCCCATCACCCCTGGGAAGGTGGGGAACACACCGGCTGCCTGCTCCTCCAGTGTTGTACCCCAGGTGACTACAGAGGGGGACAGGGCCCCAACCCCTGCTGGCAGCCCCAGCAACCAACACTAAGGTAGTGCATCTGGGGAGGGGGGCACTATTTTGCCCTCCCCATCACAGCCCAGGAAGCTGTGGCTGCAAGAAAAGTCCCAGATGGCTGCATTTAAGAAACACCAGCCTTTATGGTATTTTGCCTCCATTCCACAGTAGAGCCACAGCTTAAGCTCTTCTGGCCCTTCAAGGGGTAGGATGTGACCCAGAGTGCGACGGCAAGTGAGGCCGGGAATCGAAGCCCACTAGTTTGCAAAGAGTCTATGGCGGAGTGGCAGAGCCATGAGCACACTATGCAGGTTTGCTGAAGACTTCAGCACACCAGTGACTCATGTGGCCTCTTTGGCCATTTTTATTCTCCCATCTCCTGCCTCCCTCCAAGGCATGCTAGTTGGGCAAATCTTGGAGCCTCTTGGAATCAGAGAATCTCAGGGTTGGAAGGGACCTCAGGAGGTCAACTAGTCCAACCCCCTGCTCAAAGCAGGACTAATCCCCAATTTTTTTTTCCCTCCAAGATCCCTAAATGGCCCCCTCAAGGATTGAACTCACAACCCTCGCTTTAGCAGGTCAATGCTCAAACCACTGAGCTATCCCTCCCCTCTTTCAGCACAGTATGTTACAGAGCGAGCCTACACAATCTTATGACAAAAAGGTCAGGATCCTCATAATTATCCCCACTGTACAGATGGGGAAACTGAGGCAGGGAGGTGAAATTACTTATCCGAGTCACCCAGCAGGCCATTGGCAGAGCCAGGAACAGCCCAGGTCTCCTCAGTTGAAGTCCATTGCTCTACCCAGTGGGTCACAACCCTGGGGGTGGGAAAACCAACTGCTTTTCAAAGAGGCCACAGTTGCACGATTTCAAGCCCCCCCCCCACCCCCACACACAAAGGAGGGGCAGTTCCACTTGAGTCCTTCTCCTTCCCACTCCCAGCTTTGAGTTTGAAGGACGCTGGGAAGCCCTGCAAATTGAAACCAAAACTGACACCTTTGTACGGGGTCTCGTGTCAGATTCTGCCCTTGTTTAAGCCCATCGACTTCTGTGGGGCTGCAAGGGTAGCGTCTGGCCTGGAGGCAAGGTGTTTATTTCTTTACTCGAGCGTCCTCAGTCTTCCACTATCGCATTCTGTGGCTGCGGAAATGCTGATGTCAGGGGATGGAGACATCCGAAGCAGGATGTGATTTTGGAGAAGGGCTGGGGCGGGAATGGAAAGACCGACAGTATCTATTTCCAAGGTGTACACACACCAGTCAATCTAGGGAGTTCTTCCCGTTACAGCTTTAATTTGTACACAGGCTGTTCTTACTTACTGCATGTCGAAATAATTTGGAGCTCAGGAGGAGCAGGGGCTGGGCAATGGAAGGAATGTGTTTTCGCAGGAGATAGGAAGTATGGGAGGGAAGATGGCAGGACACAGGGAGGCCCAGTGCTGCAGGAAAGGAGGTTGCTGCAGAAGTCGCCTGGTTTAATAGAGGAAGCCGGAGGCAGCCAGCACTAGGTGACTGCAAGGAGAGGGGAATACAGGCCAAGTTCTCAGCTGGAACAAAGCGCCATCGCTCTACTGACTGATTTAGCCGAGTGGAGGATCTGGTCCAATTTGAAGGCATTATTTACCAGACTGTCCCAGAGAGACTTCTTATTGCTGGAGCCCATCCCCCTTAGAAAGGGCTAGATAACCTACTCCACCCATCCCTCTCCACAGGGGGGTTGAGCCCTGCAACTACTTTGTAGCTGCTGGGAAAACCAAGAGGACACCTTAATTGGACAGTCGTGGGTAGCCTGTACTTTTCATGGATTGGAATAATCTTTTTATAGTTCTGGTTCTTCCCCCCTACCCCAGAGGGCAATAAAACGCCCAGCTCCATATTTTCCACGAGAGAGGCTTTGTTTTTACTTTAAACGGACAAGCTATAACCATCCCTTAAAACAGCAAAGCAGAACACAGTCTGTTTTATAAGCTCCCTCCTGTAAAAGGTACCACTGCTGAGCACTCTTCCTTTGGGCCATCTGGCTTTACTCAGTGTCTTGAAATCAACCTTCACGCCCCCCTCCCACCCATGACGGTGTCAGCCTACGTTATAGCCCCACAACAGCAGATGACTGGCTTAAATCCATTTCCCCGACCAACGGGTTCTTAGTTACTTGGCGGCATGAATCCACCACATGCAAATCTGCAATAGGTCATGGACTTGGGAGCTGGGGCCTGGCCCAATCCTGATATTACAGTCATTTTTAGAAAGATGCTTCGCATCGTATGGCCTTAAGCAAACCCCAGCCAATGGTCACACTTCATTCCTGTGACAGCCAAGACCTTCTCAAATGCAATCCAATAATACACAGTAGCATTCAAACAAGTGACGGGTTACAGAGAGCGATGTGTTACTGCTTACAGTGCTCAGCTGGGCCAGCTTGGTCAGAAGCTGTTACACGCTATGTGCCAAACTGTCTAGCCAACTCCGCAAGAAATCCCACAACGTTAGACAAGAGCACACAGAACACATTTCAAAACACTAAGAGAGAGCCCCTATGCTTGCTCTCCTGCAGTCACTTCAAACTGGTTCTCCCCCCACACCCCACTCCCCCAGTGAAAACTGAAACAAGTTCTTATACCTGACTTCATGCCCAGACCACCAGTGTGCTGGGCAAAGCTGACGAGAGAGGCTTGCATAAGGTCTGTACTGCAGTCACTTCACGCTCCTGGAGCAAACTCCTGAGGCTGCTGGTTCTCCTCCTCACTCCTACAACCCACTCCCTTGTGCTCCGGCAAGCAACCCAGTGCGTGAGATTATCTACCTCTGGCACCCCACTGTTGACTTGGCTGGTGAGTAGGATCCTGTATAATGTGATTGTGCCAGATGTATTCAGATCCATTTAAAAGATGCTTGTTTGACACTCTTGCAGTATCAGACGGGATGGACAATTTGACCACCTTGGCCCATCTCTGCAGGTATGCCAGCAGCACTGGAGGAAACGCAAGACCCTATGGCACCCCCTAGAGGACAGGCAAGTGCAAAGAATGCAGGCTGCAAGGCTTTATGGGTGCAAGCCTTCACTGCAGGGCCAAAGGTGAGCGGAGATTTATTGCGTCTGGCTGAGGTTTTTGTGTTTGATGGAGGTGGGTCTGCTGGAGAAGAAACACGGCAGTTTATGAACTATAAGTATTGAAACCACCAGACAAACCTGGCAACATTGTCCTGATCTCCCTGCCAGCCCCACGGTTACCCACAGCCAGGACTACTCAGCCCTGGCACAGGGTGGAACTGAGCATCAAGTTTCTACTCCCCTATTTTTAATGAGCGTACCAGTTCCTCTATTCCAGAAGGGTGCATTTACAGTGCTGGTGCATAACAGGGACACATACCAAGCTCCCCATAAAATTTCTTCTTCTGGGGCTCATGAAGATTCAAGAATCTTACGAGGTGGCTACAGTGAAAATCCTAGTGAGCTTCCTCTCGCAGCCACCCTCCCTCACTGCCAATCAGTCACAACTCATGGAAGTCTTCCATGGAAAGCCATGGCTTAGGGGGTCTCACCACATCACAAGAGAGGCAGCCAGGAGAGGGCACCTGCTGGTGGACAGGTCTGCGCGGTGCTGGAGAATGGATTCCGGTGCTAAGGCCCCTGGGACAGAAGCATAGCCAAGAAGGAGCAGTAGCAATGCCAGCTCATTCAGGCCGGTTGCCGTAACTTGACGGTGGGAGGGGAGAGAAGGGGGATGGCACGTGTGGCTTGAATAGGATTTCTGCAGCGTGTTAGGTCAGGTTACCTCACACTTTCTAGTTTAGAGAAGGGAGTGTCGATTGGAACACATACTAGCTAGTTGAGCGGAAGCCCATGGGGAGCCGAGTTACCCGCTTTGCCCCCATCTCTCACAGACTTACTCTGATCTTGCATCTACCACTGGGGTCCTTTTACATCAGAAATATTTCCGCTGTGATACTAAGGTGATGCAAGTTCGCACAGCAGGTTGGGGCAGAACCAGGAACAGAAGCCTGGTTGCTCTATGCCCAGGCCTTTGCTTGATGCACTCGACCATGCTGCCTTCAACACCACTGGATTTACAGGGGAAGAGAACTTCTTTTAAATAGAGTTTTCTCTGTCCTCTAAATCATCAGGGATGGTCACAGCTGGAGATGGGACACTGAGCAGGCCAGGGCTCTGAGGTGGCAGAGCATAGTCTCTCTCTCTCTAGTGCTTCGCTGGCTGGTTCTTGCTCACATGCTCAGGGTCTAATGGAAAAGGAGGACTAGTGGCACCTCAGAGACTAACCAGTTTATTTGAGCATAAGCTTTCGTGAGCTACAGCTCACTTCATCAGATGCATCACCCTATGTGGGATCAGGAAGGAATTCTCTCCCAGGTCAGACTGGAGAGGCCATGTGACTTTTGCCTTCCTCTGCAGCGTGTGGATGCGGGTCACTTGCCAGGATTATCTGGGCGTCTCTCACTTAATCCCCTTTAAGGATGCATGGGAAGAGGATTAGGGTACAACACCACTTCAAGAATTTAGAGCATCTCTGTTGCTCTGGATTAAACAAAGACTGAATGGCTAGCCAACCACAAAAGCAGTTTCTCCTCCCTTGCTGTTCACACCTCAACTGCTAGAAGAGGGCCTCATCCTCCCTGATTGAGTAACCTCGTTATCCCTAGCCTGATTCTTGCTTGCATATTTATACCTGCCTCTGGGAATTTCCACTATATGCCTCCGAAGAAGTGGGTATTCACCCATGAAAGCTTATGCTCCAATACATCTGTTAGTCTATAAGGTACCACAGGACTCTCTGCCTCTCATCTGTTCACACAGCAGCTAACTGATTATCCAGCACTGGAGGACCCCACTTCTGACACACACTCGGGGAAGAGGGATTACAGCAGAGCACCACTCTGCAATGCAGTGGCATAATCCTTCCCCACAACAGCAGCACCTGTAGCCTGCGCTTGGTCGCCAGCTAAAGTCCAGTCTTAAAAAAAAAATTAGAGTTTTGGACATTCTGCAAACAAGCTTGCAGTTTTAGCCAAAATGCTGAGCACAGATCCCCATTTGCCCCCCACTAGGCAATCAACCGTTGAATGGTTTTAAACCAGTTCCTGGAATTGTCTAAACTCAGGAGCTGGGCACATAGTCATGGGAATTCTTAGACGGTTTTATTCTTCGAGCTCAGCCTGCAGCTTCCTAACTCAGATCAATAACCTGCTCCTCACACTTTTCCAGGTGTGGATTCAGACACGTGTTCAGAGCAGGGGAAAAAAAAATCCAAGAGGTATATGCTAACAGAACTTCCCTTTAGATGGTCATTCTAGAAACAATAACTGCATCTGTTTCCTCCCCTATCCGCTTTTACATTTAGATTTTTTTTATTATTCAATTTAATGATATTTAGAAGAATGTAACCCAGCTTTAAAGCAGTGTTTTGCACGGAAACTTTAGCTTCAAGATTCTTCCTGATTTGGTTAATGTTTGTAAGCACTTTGTGAGGGATAAGTACTTTTCCTGATGGGTTAACTTGGAAAGAATTCCAGGGGCAAGTTCATGGTCAGGCTTTCCTTTTCAGAATGGCTTTTGCAAGGCAGATCTGAACCTGGGAAAATAAAACGTATGCCTGTATCTTTCTACCTGCAGTTGCCTTGCTAGCCATTTGATTTGTAGGTATAGGTCAGGTAATTGACCCTCCAGATGCCAGTATTTTGCAGGAGCAGTTTGCTGCGGATGGAAAAATGCAGGTACAATTTGCAGCCATGTGTACCCCTAAAGAATTGCATATGCAACATGCTTGTGTCTTATGCTTTGACTTGTTGAAAGGAGTGATCATTACACATCCTTGCGTGCATTTAGCCTTAGAAGCCCTGCCTGACAGCTCTGGAGATGAAATCTCCTTGTCTGCAGGGAATAAAGACAGGTAGAAAAAGGAAGGATTGTGTAGCGATCTGGGCTGTGGGAGTCCTAGGTTCAAGTCCCTGCTCTAGGAGAGGTCCTATGTGACCTTGGATAAGTCACTCTGTGCCTCAGTTACCTTACAGACGGGGATATTAGCACTTCCCCCCCCCCCTCAAAGTGCATTCTGGTCAGATAGTTTGACACTCCAGTGATTGGGGCCAGGGACAGTACCCCAGAGAGGGACAGGCTAGACTTCCACCTCAGGCCTCATATGGAGAGGTCACCTCCGGGGCAGGAGAGCTGACCAGCCAGACCATTCAGTCTGAGAGCTCCCTATGGACACCAACCAAATTCCTCTTTTTTGGCAGTTACAATGGGGCCCAACCACACTCTTGGTGCTGAAAGCCAAAGCACGGCTATCCCTAGTTGTTACCAACTGGGGTCCGACGTACCCTGTGGGCCTCGAGGGGAAGAGTGACCTGCTGCTAAAGCCACTTCTAGTACAGCAGTCCCCAAACTTTTCATGGTCGTGCCCCCGCCCTTACCCTGATTGTGCACCCCCATCCCAGGAACAGGGCCATAGCTCCTGGGGGCGGGGGGGCATGGCATGGACACGGGAAACGGGGCCAAGAACCGAGCCATGGCCAGTGGCCAAGGCTAGGGCCAGGCGAAGAACCATGGCTGGGTGGTGCTCCTGCCCTGATCTCTCCCCCACTCCCAAATGTTCTTCCATGCCCCCTAGGGGGCATGCCCCACAGTTTGGGAACCAGTGCTCTAGTAGGATTCTCCCTCCCATTCCTGCCCTTACAAACATGAGCTTGGGAAAAAAAGAAACACCCCACTGATGCAGAGACCTGAAATAAGATGGATCCATTTTATAGCCTTCAGCAGCTGGCTTGGGAACAGGCCTTTCGTAGTTTTACATAATCTCAGCAGGCCAAAACCCCTCAACTGGCCTTTCAGGTTACTCCAAAATAAAGCAAGGAAACTTAATTACTGCATGAGGGGGAACAACTTCTGATGGATTTATGGTCTCAAGAGACTGGGCAGTGGGAATTCGCTGCTTTGCAGTTTTTCTGCCTCCTTTGCTCTACACCCTCATCCTCCCTGGTGGAACAGGCCTTTGAATGCACCACCCTGCAGAGGCAGCTGACAGTCACCCACGTTCCTGTCCCCTTCAGCTGACTGGGAGGAAGGGAGAGAGAGCTGGGAACAATGGTCCTTCCTGGGTAGCTGCATCCCCTCTCATAGTGCCCCTCAGACTGGTAAGGCATGCTTGACCAAACATGCCTCAGGGAAAAGGTCAGGCCTTTGTGGGATTACAGGAATTTAGCAACGCTCCAGAGAGACAGTTGCAAAGTCACGTTTAATGATACTTTGCTGAGAAACATGGACGAAATTTAATTAAAACATCACTTACTCAAGCCCAGTGGAACTAATTGAGTGTGCTAACATTCTGACTTTTCATTAATGGGTTACAAAAGAGGGGGTGAAGAGGGTGGTGGAATAGCATCCAGCCTCGCTTTGTAATATAACTGAGCCTCTTCCACTTTGCTGCCAGCCACGGAGCTTTGTGGCGTTGACTTCTTTCAGCAGGGGGTGGTGGGTGGGGAGAATAGCTGAGTGAGCTCAAGTAGATTTGGCAGAGGAAGGGAAATTGCTTTTTTAATAAGTGGGCTATTCAGAGCTCATGCTTCACAATAAAGAGGATGCTGGAGAGGTCCAAAGTCTAATTACCTCATCCTCACGCCAGACAAGCTTGCCCTTTCATTAGCAATTGAGGTCATATGGGAAGCACTTTGCAAGGCCGAACGGGCATAACCAGCTCAGTGAGGATTTCAGTCTTTGCGGGAAGTTACAGTTGACACATCAAGGGTGTCAAGAAGTGAAGTCAGAACCTCTACCAAGAGGCAAAACTAGGGTTTTGGGTTTTATTTATTTATTTTTTTAAATGGATGGGGCAGAATAATACCACCACCTAGGAATACATGGCACATTTAATAGCCTTTGTCCATGGAGAAGTTGCTCTGTTGACTGGAAGGAGACTAGAGTTTGTTGCCAGCCCAGTGAATTAGGCGCAGTTCCCTTCTGGGAATTGGTCCTGCTTTGAGCAGGGGGTTGGACTAGATGACCTTCTGGGGTCCCTTCCAACCCTGATATTCTATGATTCTATTCTGCTGTATCTCAGGCACCCGTGACACATTCTGCCAGGGTTGGGGAGTAGTGTGCGGGGCGGGAGGGGCAATCCATGCTGCTGAGAAGCAGGGAGAGACCACCCAAAATTGGGGTGAACCTTTACCAGATTGTTCCAGTGTCGGTCCATGGCAGGGGTGGAGAGAGTGTCTGGGTAGGGCTCTCTTGAAGGCAAGCTATGGGAGGGAGGAGTCTTCTTGCCCACCCCCAAGCCAACCCAAAGCAGACTCTACGGTGCACAACATGGATGCATCTGGTCCACACTAGTTTAACTAAACGGATGCCTTTAAGCCAGGGCAACCCCTAACGTGGACAGTTGTGGCCCAGTGTTCAGGCTCCAAGTCCCAGGCTAGGGCCCTAAAGTTGAATTCCCTGCTCAGCCATAGACTTCCTACGTGACCCTGGGCAAGTCACTGGCTTTCCAATCTGTAAAATGGGGATCACACCTCAGATGAGTGTTGTGAGGGGATAACTACATTAAAGACTGGGAGATGCTCAGATACGACAGTAACAGGGGTCCTACAGGTACCTTAGATATTAAAAGGGAGCTCTATTGCAGTCTCTCAAGTTGGTTTGTGCTATCTCAGATTAAGAGTTGCCTATTTTGAAACACAGGGCAGATTCCTCCATTTAGTTAAAAAAAGTCAAGGCACCAGCTGGTTTTCGAGCAGCCCTCCCATCACAGCTATCAGTTTAGCTTTTGGTGCTAGTCAATGGTTGGAGAAGCTGGAGCACAAAAAGCCAGGTCCAGTTTCTTTAGGAAAAGAAAAGGAGGTTGCCAAGAAACGTGACCTTGAACTGGATTAATTAACCCTTTAGTGGCATCCCCCTCCATGAAGGTATCGGGCTAGAGAGGCTGCCAAAGCAGAGGGTTCCCACACTTCCCTTGACATGCGCACCTAGCTCTCCTTGTTATCCCTGGGAATTAATGCTCAGCTCCATGTACAAGTGACAAGATGGACACAAGGAAAAAACAGGTTACAAGGAACGCTTCTTATTCTACCCAAGAGAACAGCTACAGCCACACCATACCAATGGGTTTAGCCACCAGGATTTAGTACAGTTTAGCTCTTATTGTGGCCAACCCAGGGGTAGCATTGCTTCGCCAGCCAGAGTGAACAAAGCCAGGTCAAACACAACAGCCTCTTGTCTGCATCTTTAGTTATCATTGAATGATGGTGGGGCAAACTATCCTGGCTACGTTAAGCTACATGCAGGCAGGACCAAGTCTACCTAGACCATCCCTGACAGCTTTGTCCAAACTGTTCTTAAAAATCCTCCATTGACGGGGATTCCACACCTTCCCTGGGAAGCCTATTCCCGAGTTTACAGAATGTTTATCTGAATATCTAATCCAAGTCTCCCTTGCTGCAGAAGGTGGGAAGCTTCTCAAAAGCTCTGCAGGAGGCATCTTAGTCCTGACAGCAACAGCGTGCAATTCTGCTCCTCCTGAGGGGAGGTGCTCATGCACCCTGGCAGTGGCCATGGTATTATCAAGAGGTGGCCAGATGTGATCAAGTCCAGAAGATGGGGAGGGGAGACTTCCTCTGATTTCATTTCAGACCCAACTCTAGGGAGGTGAAAGGCAAAGTGAATTAACCCAGACCACCCCTTAACTCCCCCAAGAGCCGATTTCCACAAGAGCCAGATTGGGTGGCTGGAAGGAGCAGTCTCTCACCTTCATGCCCACAAGGTTGTTGTGAAAGTCCACCCTGGCTCGCAGGTCCTTGTTGGATTTCTTCCCTAGGAACTCCTTGACAAACTTGTTGCTGTACTTGAGGTTGTCACCGCAACCGCCCCACTGCCAGGCCTCTCGGTTTTCCAGATCGGGGGCCTCGTCGCAGGTGCAGCGCTCCATGCGCCCAGCGCTGCAGGCCTTGGCCATGGCGTGGGTGAGCCCGGCCGAGGAAATAGCGTAAAGGAAGGCGGTTTCCTTAAAACCTAGGAGAGGAAGAGAAAGGACGGTGTTACTTTGTGGCAGGACTGCCTTGCTGGACACTGTTATCTCCAATGGACTGGACTGAAGGGATTAAGTTATTGCCAAAAGCATTACTCCACACAGGGTTATATGACAGAGTGAAATATTGGAGAATATAAAAGAACAATCTTTCTGTGGCAGAGAAGTGAGGAGAGAAAGGACAGATCAGCACTCAACCTGCAGCTCTTATCCTATGTGTGGCTAAGGCCTTGTTTACACGAGGAAACTTGCTGGTGTAGCTACTCCAGCAAACCCTCCTAGTGTAGACACAGTTTATACTGGCATAAAAAGGGCTTCTACTGCATAGCTCACTCCAGTTCCCTAGGAAAGAAGCTATGCTGGCAAAGACACTTATACTGCTATAAACTATATCTACAGTAGGGCTTTTTAACTGGCATAGCTATGCCAGTTAAAACAAACAAAAACCACACTCATACCAGCATAGGTATGATGGTTAGGAATTGTTAGTATAGACCAGGCCCATACCTGAGTCAGAGAGGAAGGAGGAGGGAAAGTGTTGGGGTTTTTTTGGGGGGGTGGGACGGCATCTGTGAAGATCCCCAGCCTCCAAAACCAGCAGAGGAACAAGTCAAAATCCTCATTAAGTAATCCACAAACAACAAATTTGAGGTCAGCAAGAGCTTCATGACCATGACTGTGTTGCACAGCAGAACCACTTGCAGTTAAATGGTTACAGTGGGGAATATGAACAAGACTTTCTGCTCCAGAAGCACATGAGCTCAAGGAAACTAGGTATGTTGTTATTCCTTATAAATATCCAAAGAGTTGAGCAGGGAGGAGAGTGACCTACACAGCAGCTGGCCCATTACCAAAAGGCACTGTCACATTTGACAAGTGTCTTGTGTTCATGCACACCCCCACACAACGTAGCGACTGTATCCATTTTACAGTTAATTAAACTGAGGCACAGACAGGTTAAGTGACTTGGATCAAGATTACGCAAGGAGCTGATGAAGACAGAAATGGCTCCTAGATCTCCTACTATCAAGACAAAGCTACTGCATGTTTGAGATCCGATCCCAGAATTCAGTTCTGGATCAGACTCAAGAATCCCTATCTTGTGAATCACTCAAGCAAAGGGTGAGACAGTGGCTGGTGTCTGTCAGTTAGTCGGTCACCCAAAGACATGAAGGTTCACACTGCTAGACGGGATCGGGCAGTGGCCATGCAAAGCAGTCGTTTCAGGAGTGAGATTACATGGTGCTGGGCCAGCACCAGTTTTAGCATTGCAGGGCATTCCCAGATCCATGGATTTCTAGGGACACAGCACTATGTAAGAGTCAGGTTGACACCAAGGGCCTACTGGAAGTCTGAACTTGGGAGATGCAGGTTCCATTTCCTGCTTTACTACAGACTTCCTGTGTGACCTTGGGCATGCTGCTTGGCCTCTCTGCCTCAGTTCCCCATCTGAACAATGAGGATAACTGCACTGCCCTACATCACTGGGGTGTTGGGAGGATAAACACAAGAGATTGTGAAACACTTAGAGATCTGCTGATGGAAGGCCCTGTCTAGGAGCTGGGCATTATATTGTCATAGCCCAATGTTGAGCCCACCAGCCCTGAAGGGGTTAAGGTGGCCCAGAAGCCTCTGGACAGGAGGCCCAGGGATTTATAAATACTAATTGCTGATGAAGCCCAGCTGGGGGAGAAGCTGTAGTAGCAGGAGAAGGCTGCAGGGACACCAGTCTGCCGTCAGAGAGACCAGGTGGGAAGGAGGAAGCTCAGGGGGAAGAATGAGCCCCGGAAGAAGGGTCAACCTCTGTGGGGAAAGAATGCCTTGCCTGAGAAGGCAGGGTAGGAAGAAGCCCAAGGAAACGGCAGGAAGGAAACTGTTGGGGTTGGCTGCTGATTATAGGATTCCTGGCTGGAACCCAGTGTAGAGGGTGGGCCTGGGATTCCCCTACCAGCCACTGGGAAGTGGCACAGAACTGCTGGAGGTGCCCTCCATACAGTTGGTCCTGTGTGAGGCCGATATTCGGGAAGTGGGGACCATGGAGTGACCTAAACAGAGGGCTGAGCTCTGAAGAGAGCACTGAATTATGGGAAGAGACCACCACCACAGTAGAGTGGCCATCAGCAGGGGGCACCATATGGCAAGAACGCTGCTGTGCCATGCCTAGCCAGGAGGAGGTGCTCTTGGGGTGGGTGAACCCCCATCACCCCTCATTTACTGCAGGCCACACAGAGCTAAACATCTCTGCACAGGGCCATTCCCCCCACACACCCAATACGAATGCAGAGAGGCATGGCCCCTACGAAAATCCCCAATTTCACCCACTGCAGCATTCGTTGGCTGTTTCTTATCTTGGTACCAGACAGGCTAGACTCTAAAGGTGTTACAAAACCCAACGTTCAAAGGGCAGTGGCTGAAGGTGACTGTTGCCCATGCCACATAATCATCACACAACCCCATGATTTGGCCCATCTCAAGCAGGCAAACCTCTATTAGAGTTGCAGACTTGCTCCAAACATGGCAGGGGTGCTCAGTAGCCGTAAGTGATCCCCGTCACACAGGACAGATTGTGTATTATAGAGCGGCCACTGACAAATGTCAAAATCAATGGGAGCATTCAACACGCCAACATTGGTTTGTGGCAACTTTCTCCTGCTAACTTTTGGATGCGAACAGAACAGAGGAGAAACTGGATTTGGCAGAGAGATTCCTAGATTTGTAGGGTGAAGCAGTGTGCTCCACTGGAGGGATTCCAAACTGCTCAGGTGTGTGTCATAAGCTCCATATAGCTAGAGGTGGTAATCTTTAGATAGGGATAGAGGTGAGTGCTTTTGGAGCAGGACACTGGTCTCTCTGCTGCTGCTGCGAGTGCTATTGTAATGCACACATCTCCTGGGTGTGGTGCTCTGTCCCATCTAGTGGAACAGAGACCACTTAGCCAAGGCTGTCAATCTCTAAGAGGTCCCAGATTCGATCCCACCTGCTGACGGCCAGGGTCTGTCAGTGTTACACTATGAAGTACAGAAATGAGAATTTGCAACCATGTTGTAACCCTTCTGCCAGGTGGAGCCAGCGGCAGCCAGAGCTGGGGTTCCTTTCCATCGATCCAACACAGAACCGGCTCAAGTTCCCACCTAGTAACCTGCATCCGATGAAGTGAACTGTAGCTCACGAAAGCTTATGCCCAAATAAATTGGTTAGTCTCTAAGGTGCCACAAGTCCTCCTTTTCTTTCTGCAAATTCAGAGTAACAGCCATGTTAGTCTGTAACATACCACCCCTGGGCGCCTCTGAGAGGCAATACTTCCCCTCTTGCAAGCACACAGAGTCTGAGTGTAGACAAGAAACTTAATAAAAGGAGGGAAGTAACTTGGCATTAATTTGGGAAACCACCACAAACAGGGTTCATAAACACAAACCATGAGAAAAAGACCAACTCCCAAGTAGGTTGGGCAGTGCCCTTTTCCCCTCAGGTTCTTAAGTCCAGCAACCCAAAAGTCCCTTTTACATGCTTGAGCCTTTTCTGCACCTCACTCACAGTTGCTGCTCTTGGTCAGTGCAGACCCAGAGTTCAGAGGAGCATCTGCAGAGTTCACCTCCCACCCTGGGTGTGTGTGTGGGTGCGAGGGGACCTCTGCACATCAGTCTCAGTGATTTGCAGCTCTTTTGCATGCTGGGCAGAAACATTGCCTCATCAAGTGATTTCAGCTCTGATTTGTTTTAATTGCTCAAAAGAGACTCCTAATGAACCCTATTTAGCTCTATTCCTTTTAGGAGAAAAACAGGTTAAGCCAGTCTAGAGAGGACCCCTTGGGAAAGGGGGGGGGACGCAGGGCAGTGCAGCCTCCTGACCAGGACACCACAACTCCTGTTCCCACCCCCTTTTACTTTCACAGGGCTCTGACATTCAAGCCCCTGCTTAACAAGGTTTTTTCGATGGAGGGTGCCCCCCTTCATTTGGGACAGGTTAAGCACAGTCCTGCTTTCCTGTATTCCTACAATAAATTACAACATTGCTGGGGTGCTGAAATATGGTTACCATTCAGTACGAAGGTCATTTGTACCCAACACCAGCTAAAGTTGATCCTTTGACACAGCTGTAAATGATGAATATGGAAAAAGAGCAGGAGCAAACTGTGGGTGTGTTTATGTAAATACAGTCTCTTCTCCTCCCAGCTAGCTGTCAGGGAAGCATTCCTTCAGACCCTGCTTACAGTATAAAGCATGATATTGGAACAGGAGATCAAAAATACATTATGTGGCTAGAGATCCTGAAGGAAACGCCATCAGCCATCAATGTGAAACAGCCAGCAACAGATGTGCTAGAAAAAGGCAACAGGTATTTTTGCATATGGGTTCTTGGCCTTGTCAATACAATGCTACCTTGGATACCCAGGGAGCGCAACAGGCCCCAGATAAAATAGCCCAGGCTCTGTGCACTGCAGGGGGCGTATCAAAACACAGCCTGAAAATGAATTTGGTGAGAAGGGATCATTTGGCTGGCATGCTGCCACAGCACTGCTTAGTGGCAAAACTTCAATGTAAGCTTGCTCCTCTTAGGTTGATTTCACAACCAGCCCATAAAGGTATAAAAGCTTGTTCTCCACTTCTCCCTCCTCCATCCTTTGAGGCTTAGATTCCCAATGCCCACCGGCTGGATATCATCTCTCTCCGGCAGCTCAGCCAGTTCAGTCAAGTTCATGTGACATTTGGCTCTGGCCAGAATTAGAGCCATCTCTGCAGTGCACTATTTGATTGCACCAAGATATTTTGTAACAAGATAATAGACTCTAAATCAATGCAGGCATTCTAACCTCAAGCATCTGGAGAGCCTGCCATCTACGGTGATCCAGTTTCAGCCATTTCCAGATCACTTGCAAGTCTCCAAAAAGGGCATCCAAAGAGGATAATACATACAGTTAAAGGGATTTTTTTAAAAAAAAATCGTTAAAAAGGAGCACTTATCTGGAAGTTACAACCCAGTGATCAGGCACTTTTGGTGACCAAATGCAAGATACAGAGAAGACAGGCAAGTTTCTCTCCTCCTTCAAAAGGTGCAGTAGCTCAAAGAAAGTTGGGGGGCGGCTATCTCCATGCTGGCACATTTGAGTAACTGCAGATTACTAGATAACACCTTCCCCTTTGCCCAGGGTAATGGCTCTTGCAGTGCCGAGACAGGAACCAAGAACTCCCCTTGTAGAGAAGTGAAAGATTCCAAGGGCAGCATATTATGCTACAGGCACAATATCGGCAGGATTTACAGCCTCTGGAGGGCAGAGAATGCCAAAGAAATAAAACATGGAACAACGAGGCAGCAGGCAGACTGGAACCTGCAGGGCTGTCATTTGTTATGACAAGCCATGTTTTTAGGCAGCTAAAATTTGAGCACCTTTAATGTGGTAATGGCTGTCCATCAAGTCAGCTCTCAGCTGGAAGGAACAGACTGTGGCCTCCAGGTGTCAGTATAAGAAAGCTTGTACTCTAAGCTCCATTAACCAGGGGTAGTTCTGGCAAGCGGAGATATTTTTAAACGTCTTATAGCTCAGGTTCAGAGTCTAGGGTTTCATAGGACTTTCCTTGTTCCACACAGTCAAGGACAGGCCATCAGTTTAGACCCAACACGTCAAGTGATTAAATTTTGTACTACCTGAAGATAGGTGCAGAGAGGAAGGAGTGTCTCATGGTCAGAGCAGAGGTAGTACTGTGCCGTGCATACGCGAATGACACGTTGTATGCCCCATGACCAGCCAGACCCACAGAACGATTCCATCTACTCCCTGAACAAAATGACAGCCTCTGCACATAGAGACTTCACATGCACTGTACGTGCAAGGCCATTTTGCAAGCAAGTGTACAGTTGCATGCCTGACTCAAAGTGTCACAGCATGCCACCGAGCAAGTGTTTGTGTCAGGACACCTGGGTTCCATTCCCAGCTCTCACTGATGGGATGACTTTCCCTTAATGTCTCTTGGGTCTCAGTCTGGAAGAGGGGTATAGCATTACTCGGCCATCTCAAAGGGGATGGTGAGAGAGTCTAAAGTTAGTTTTTGCCTTTCCAGAGCCCCCCCTTTTCACCCAGGGAATCTAAGTACTTTGCCAAAACACCATCTTATTTTCCATTAGGGAAAACAGGAAGTGGGTTTTTGCCTCTTCCAACTAGCTTCATTTGTATGCAGTATTAGTGAGACTTAGTTCCCTCCCTTCACACAAGGTTATGTGACTTACAAGACTCGCCACCAATATTCACTCCCCTCTTCTGCTCTCCAGAGCGGCTCACAGAGACAGTGTAAATTAACCATCCATATTGTCCTTGACCTGGAGCCATTCCAGGCCGGGACAAGTAGGGCTGAATGAAATGAAGCTTTTGCAACGTTTACTTTGCACTAGGACCTGGCAAAAGCTGACTCAGCATATCCTCTATGCCCCTTCATTTGTGCTTTGTTTCCCTTTCACAAAATAAAGCAGCTGGGCACATCCTGCTTTATGCCTTCATTTTAAGGAGGAGAAGATTCAAAGCGTTTTGGTCTGAAAGTGGTGTACTCTTTAGGCACCACTGTTTCATGGTTTATTAAGAGCGTTTCTTACCTTAAGAGAAAAGTCTGGGGGGTGGATTGGGGCAAATTCTACCCTCTGTTAAAACTCTTGCATTTAGAGACAGAACAGAGGGCAGATAATTTGGCCTATTGAGTCCATCTGTGAAACTCCACTGAAGTCAATTGGTAGCCGGCGTGTATGTGAGTATACTACTGGATCCATTGTTACCACACCCCACTTTGGGGGTCCACTGTGTTCTAGAGGACAGTGCTCTCAACCTTTCTAGACTGCTGTAACTCTCTCAGTCTGATTTGTCTTAAATACCCACAAGTTCCACCTCACTTCAAAACTACTTGATCACAAAAGCAGGCATAAAATTACAAAAGTGTCCCAGCAAACTACTACTGAAAAATTGCTAACTTTCTCATTTTTACCATATGAGAAATTGGAATGTAATTACTGTACTTACATTTCAGGGTATGGCATAGAGAACAGTATGAACAAGTCATTGTCTGTATGAAATTTGTTTGTACTGACTTTGCTAGTACTTTTTATTGGCCTAGTTTTACAACAGGCTACATATCTAGAGGAGGAGTTGTACCCCTGGTGGCCTGAAAAGGTCTTCTAGAGATCTAGATGTAGAATCATAGAATATCAGGGTTGGAAGGGACCTCAGGAGGTCATCTAGTCCAACCCCCTGCTCAAAGCAGGGCCAATCCCCAACTAAATCATCCCAGCCAGGGCTTTGTCAAGCCGGACCTTAAAAACTTTTAAAGGAAGAAGGAGATTCCACCACCTCCCTAGGTAACGCATTCCAGTGTTTCTCCACCCTCCTGGTGAAAAAGCTTTTCCTAATAGATAACCTAAATCTCCCCCACTGCAACTTGAGACCATTACTCCTCGTTCTGTCATCTACCACTGAGAACAGTCTAGATCCATCCTCTTTGGAACCCCCTTTCAGGTAGTTGAAAGCAGCTATCAAATCCTCCCTCATTCTTCTCTTCCACAGACTAAACAATCCCAGTTCCCTCAGCTTCTCCTCATAAGTCATGCATTCCAGTCCCCTAATCATTTTTGTTGCCCTTTGCTGGATGTCTTCCAATTTTTCCACATCCTTGTACTGTGTCCAGTTTTGGGCCCCACACTACTCTAGATGAGGTCTCACCAATGTTGAATAGAGGGGAATGATCACGTCCCTCGATCTGCTGGCAATGCCCCTACTTATACATCCCAAAATGCCATTGGCCTTCTTGGCAACAAGGGCACACTGTTGACTCATATCCAGCTTCTTGCCCACTGTCACCCCTAGGTCCTTTTCTGCAGAACTGCCGCTTAGCCACTCGGTCCCTAGTCTGTAGCGGGGTATGGGATTCTTCTGTCCTAAGTGCAGGACTCTGCACTTGTCCTTGTTGAATCTCAGATTTCTTTTGGACCAATCCTCTAATTTGTCTAGGGCCCTCTGTATCCTATTCCTACCCTCCAGCAGATCTACCTCTCCTCCCAGTTTAGGGTCATCTGCAAACTTGCTGAGGGTGCAATCCACACCATCCTCCAGATCATTTATGAAGATATTGAACAAAACCGGCCCCAGGACTGACCCTTGGGGCACTCCACTTGATACCGGCTGCCAACTAGACATGGAGCCATTGATCACTAGCCGTTGAGCCTGACAATCTAGCCAGTCTTTCTATCCACCTTATGTACCCTGGTTGAGAACTACTGCTCTAGAAGGCTGAGCAAATCCCCCACTGGTCCCCCCCCTCACTTACCTCTCTTCAGCAGACTGGCTCTGTAGCGCCCCTCAAGGGTGCAGTTCCACCGTTCGAAGCGGAACTGGTACTGGCATTCCAGGGCGCTCATGCTGATGGCCTCCACGAGGGTCTCGGCCACCCCTGGATCCCGCCTGCACATCCTGCGCTGCTTCTTCTCCAGCTTCAGGCGGTCGCACACTTTGTAATGGGCCTTGACGGCAGCTTCCTCCATTTCTGAAGTCAGAGGGAGGATGGTCAGAGGTTCATTCCCAGTCAGCCTGTGAAGAGACCGGGGCACAAGGTTGGGGAGTGACAAAAGAGAATGGACTAGTCAGAAAAACAGCTACCATGCTCAAAGTACATTCTAGCATCTCCAGTTGGTGCCAGCCACTGGCTGGAGACCCTGCCTCACGGAGTTGGGGGTGAAAAGGAGAGAGACACACAGCACATGTACTGCATTATGGCTCTGCAGTCATTGGGTTCTATGCAATGACCCCCCCTGCTCTCATAACTCACCCACCTTCAGGCCTAGGTTCAGGTTATGCCACCAAGAGGCTTTAGTTTTCAGGTTTGTTCCTCTAAGTTAAGTGATTTGGGAGCTGGGGGGGGGGGGAAATAGGTGTCCCATCCTCTTCAAGCACAAGGTCCTTGACTTGTACAATGTGCAACAAAAGAAGCTAGCATACTGTTCCTGGTGTCGAGTGACTGGCTGCTGGATGCTGACCAGGCTGGCAGCGGCCCCAGGGAGTAAAGAAGCTGCAGGAACATCTGCTGGAAGCATGAGCAGTTTGTTGGTTTTTCTAACAGTAGCCAGCTCTCCTGGCTCTGCCCTCTTCCGGCCAGGTGCCAGTGTAGTCAGTCAATGGGAATCACTATACAGGGTTTTGAGGGACCTGAAGATGCATTTCCCCCAGCCAAAAAGGAAGAATTGCTAGAGCCAGAATTAAAAAGCTTACTGGAACGTTTCAGCCCTACACAGACACACACAGAGCGAGTGCGGGGCTGGGCGTTCACCTTCACTGAAGCATACTCTGTTGGTTTCAGAACTTGCAGACCCCTAACAGGGCCCAATATGGGGGGAGGGCAGCAAAGACAGGGCAGGAAGAAGGGGAGGGGGAAATGGACAACTTTGAGTTAAAAATAAGGTTCTAGAACCTTAAAAAGTTATCGTTTTGTTTTAATGTTTAGGAGGAATTTCATGTTAAACATAGGGATTCTCCCTACCAAGCAGGCAATCAATCCCCAGCCAATAGCTGGAATGCCAAGATATTTCTTTACAAACAAATTTGTATTCCAAGTCCTGATCTGAGCCCCCACACCCAGCTGAGTTGACTGAAACATTAAAAGCCACTTCATAGAAGTCCATGTTGTTCTGTGGGATTAAAAAAAAGGGACCCATTTTGTTTCTCCAAAATTGTTTTGCTGATTTTGTTTAAGGTTCTCCCCCACCTCTTGGCCACTTTTGAAGTATTTGGATTTTTTTTTTAAATGACTGAAGGAAAAGGGGACAAAAAGAAATAAGGGGGAGGCACTGATAAGTGGAAAAAAAAAATCAAAGAGTGAACAAACAATTGAGTGAAAGTATTCCAAAAAACTAGCCATTTTCCCCAAAGACTGTTTTCAAAAAAGGTAATTTTTAAACCTCTTTGTAAATGGGATGTGGATACAACACATGCTCAGGGCCCTTTACTTACCAAGGAAAAGGGGCATCCAACCTCACTAAGGCAGGGCTACTTGACATGAACACGCAATATTTATGTGCTGCAGCAAATTCGATGGGCCATTCACCATGTGTACCCATCAGCACACTTGCCTGAACGGTTTGTTCCTTGACATTTCTACAGCTAACTTAGGAGGCACATGCAAATCTAAGAGAAAAGAAAAATATGGGAGGGAGGGCATATTTTGTAAATCAAGTCAGCCTCCAGTGACTCATCTACTTGATCTGGAACCACTCACTGCAATATTCCAGAAGATGTACACCACCAGGATTGTGCAGCAGTCGGATACGACAGATGAGGGGGACATACATCTACATGGACAATATGGCTAAGATTTTGTAAAGTGACTGATGATTTTTGGTGCCTCAGTTTTCCAGTGCCCAAATGGACTCCTTAAAGGGAGCAGATTTTCAGAGGGCAGGTGCTCAGCATCTTCTGAAAATAAGGCCCATTCAAGGTGCCTAGTTGAAAGGGGGGGTGGAAAAAAAAAAAAACACACACACGGCTCCTGAAATTAGTCACTAATCAAAAAGCTCAGGCTTTAAAGACAGTACTGAGATAGCAACACTCCAAAACCCTCAGTCAGTTCAGGCCTTTAGCAGTTGCTTGGGATTAGTGTTTGGAAAGCCAGATAAATGGTAAAATATCGAAGCATTAAATGGATCAGTGGTAACCTGAATGTTTTAAGTGCTCTGTGCAAAGAGTCTTTGCAGGATGCTTCCAGGATTGACCATGGGGGCTTGTGATTGATAGCCAAGGTGATAGGACAACTCTAGTTTGTAGGTTTCCACCCTTGCCACCGGTTCCTGCTCACCCCCTTAATAAAATTTTACAGAAAGGTGCCTGAATGACATCTCCAAAGATGGAACTTGACGACCATGAAAGTATAACAGCTCATTAGCTCAGAGTCCTGACTAGTGAGTAAGGGGGGAAAAAAAAATCATTCAAGTCTACTCTTTGGATTTCAGCCTGCTTGCCGGCCCTTCTCTTTGCTCAGCAGCCTAGGGTTTGGTATCACTTCCTCCATATCCTTCAGAAGTAACTTCGGACCTTAAAAGCTGGTCTACACTCCAGGGGCTATCGCAGCACTGTAGCTAGAACCCTGCGGCATGCTCCAGTTCTGGAAAAAAGCATGTAACTCCACCTTCTTAAGCAATGGTAGCTAGGTCAAGGGAAGCTAGGTCTACATCTGGGGTTAGCTGGGCAGAGCCACAGGGTTCTGGGGGTATAGATTTTTCTCCACATTCCTGAGTGCCATAGCTACGCCGACTTAAAATGTAAGTGATGACCACGCCGAAGCTTCAGGAAAAAAAACTCCTGTTTTGCTCAGTTCAGTGAGAAAAGACCCATCCAACGAGCATGATAATGGACACTTATCACCCAACCCAGCTTCATGGCTTTTTTGTTGAGGTCTGCTTGAGGCCAAAGCAAGAGAACAAGTTATAAAAAGGGGTCTCGTGACCAAAGCAAGTTTACAGGGTCAGTAGCAGTTGCTGCTACTTGACCAACAAAGGCCTGTCGTCCCATTCAGAAAAACCAAACCAAGAAATGAGGCGGCGGGGGGAGAAAAAAAAAAAACAGTAAAATGAAGTGTGCGCCTCTCCTAGCTGTTACACAGAGCCCGTCTTCCAGGCGAAGGACTCCTGGGGAAACAAACGATGCAGAGTAATATGCATCTGTGGCATGAAATCTATGCCCATTCCAGCAGGGGGTGCCACCCTAGCAGTATCAGGACTTTACTGTGACTTTTGAAAATGCCACCTCAGCCCTTGGAACAGAGCGCCACCAACACACCCCCCCCCCCCCCCGCGCCAGGGAATGTCAGTGCCGGTGCCTGAAATGCTAGCTTAGGGCTGCCACGGCATGGAACCCTTATAATCCATCAAGTCCTTTTACGCAACCTAGGCTGAGTGAGGTCTTGTGAGGCCATGGTGTCCAAGTCAGATGCCCTCTGGGCTCTGCACAGAGGCTGAGCTGTTCCTGCCCAGGAGTCCGGGGCTCTGTCGGGGTGAAGGAAGTTCACGTATGCTCCCCCTGTGGGAAAAAAATCCTCAGCTTTGGTGATGAAACTGCCACCTAGGAGGCTACATGCGATGGTGTTATTTTGACTTGAGGGGGAAATGCCCTTCCACTAAGTCCTGGACTGAGCCCAACTGCTTGTTTATCAATCAGGTGGCTCTAAGAAAAATTACTTTTGGTCCTTAAGAGGGAGAGTGGGCTAGTGGGTCAGGCACTGGACCGGATGTCAGAGACCTGGGTTCTATTCCCCACTGCCTGCTGTGACACTGAGCAAAAACACTTCACCCTACTGTGCCCCATCCCACCCTTTGCCAGTCTTGTATTAGACAAGACTCTTACTATGCATCTCTCTCCCCCCAGCACCTGGCACAATGGGGCCCTGATCTTGGATGTGGCCTCTGGACAATACAGATAATTTCAGCGAAAAGTCTAGGATGCATTTGACGGTAGAGGTGTTCCCGGAACAATCCCAGCTACCCCCACCCCCCCCCAGGAGGTGGTTATTGTTAGTGGGAACAGTTTCTAATAGTGACTGTGGATTTATATTAGTCATGTTTCACCATTCAGTCTGCATCTTACTGCAAAATGCAGTGCTTAGTTGGGAATCATTAAAGTTAGTCTCATCTCTTTTTAAAGAGACACTGGCATTATATCTGCTTTCAATATTGCAATAAACTGTTGGCAAGTGGTACTACCCTGGATGCTCAGTTGTGCCCAGCCTTACAATGCTAAAAGGTTTCCCCTCTAATATCAAATTGCAGTGATCCATTCTCTAATATTCAGAGAGAGAGAGAGAGCATGCGTGCAGGGCTGGATCTTGAAACTTCCAGCTTACCATAGTGTGCCTCACACGGACAGTGGCAAAGTCCCTAGACAGCTATGTATTTGTGGCAATATGGATTTGCCTGAACTTCTAGATAGATGCTACTCCCCAATGAGCCCTGGTTTTAGACAGGCTCTAAGCTAAAGCTTTAGTTCTCTGCCTAGCAAGAGGATTTGTTGGTGATCAGTCCAAGCGGGACGAGAGAGGCAGAAGCCAGTGAGTGCACTCCCAGTTTGACATAAATCGGGAGTTGCCTGAGCCAAGCAGAGCCACATCACTGCAAGAAAACTGCTTGGCTATATCTGCCTGGAATGCCAGGCCTGGTGAAATCCAGCAGTCCACTCTCCGCTTCCACAGGATTTCTGCATGGTAAATCTGCACGACACCCCCCTCCCCCAGTGGATCTCTTTCCTTTTTACTTGACTACTTTGCTGGCAGTTCTACTGCCTATGCCAGCCCCTCTTCCTTCTCACCTTCTCCTTTCTCCCAAAAAGGCTTTGAGAGGCAACTCTGTTGTATCCAGTATGAGTATGTCACAGCCCAATGACTCTGCAGGGCACACAACATAGCCCAGTGACTCAAGTGAAGGAAGCCAGACACTAGTTCAGACTGGACCATGTGGAACAGATCTGAGGTCTTTTCCTTTCAGCTTTCCAGCAATTCCAAATTGGGATTTTCCCCTCCTCCCAATAACTTTCCTAACTTGGGCCCACATCATACCCCCTTCTACAAAGTAGAAACACTACTTTAGTTTAATGGGTCCAATTTCTCTCTGGGACAATTACATGGACTTCAATGGAGATTAATCTGGACATCTGTTTGATGCCCGGCCTAGTCTTTGAAGGCCAGTAATTCATGAAGCATTCACCACAGTTGTTTTCACTAGTCCAGTGCTTACAGAAAATACTACACCAGTGAATTGTAACTAGCTATTTAGTTGTCTGTAAGAGGAATACAGCATATAGCTCTGTTGTAGACCTGAGAGGTAAACTGAAGAGATTTTTGATTTTACCAATACAAGTCATGGGGAACCTCCCTTAAGTTATTTCAGGTTTCCCAAAGTAGCCATCCAGCTAGTATGTTCAATAGATTCCAACTTACAGAACAGGAGATGCTTATACCAGACTTTCAATGCGCAATCCAAATTGATCCAAAAAGCCATCAAGAAGTCCATCACCATAAAAAAAAGTAGCAAACTTCCACCATTCTCTGAGCTTCAGCACAAAACTGAAATCCCCCCCACACACACTTTGGCTACCACAAAAAAACCCCACCCACCACTTACCCCCATGCCACAATAAGATTCCCTCCAAACTTCAGCCCAGATTTGTTGGCCTTCTGGGTGTCTCAGTGCAAGTCAAGCACCTTGCCCCTCAAGAACATCCTGTCAGCAGCTCCCTCAGTTATAAATTAAGGGAGAGCTAGGTGGAAAGCCCCTATTGATTTCTCCCTGTGTCACACCACCACAGAAGGGGGCATTGCAGGTAGACAGATCCCACACCACTTTGGTTTGGACCTCTGAAACACCTAACACAATCTACTCTATCTGGAAACTAACAGGCAGCTACATGCACATCATGGAACATTTGTGTCATGTGCTAGCAATATACAGCGTTTAACCAGTAAGATACCGAATTCAGAGTCAATTCAGGATAGATAAGTCTCTGGGCCAACTCCATCCTCAATGTCAGTGGCCCCCCTCTGACATAAAGAAAAGGAGTACTTGTGGCACCTTAGAGACTAACCAATTTATTTGAGCATGAGCTCATGCTCAAATAAATTGGTTAGTCTCTAAGGTGCCACAAGTACTCCTTTTCTTTTTGCGAATACAGACTAACACGGCTGTTCCTCTGAAACCCCTCTGACATAGATGATCATCATCATCCCCTCTGGGGGCTGGTTTTTGCAACTTCATTTTCCCTTAGTTATCTTCCTCAGTGCTCTTTTGTTCAGAGGGTCCTCCTTCCTGCATTCTCTATGAGGGGCCCATAGGGCCCCATCCTTGCCCTCCTCTTCTCCTTTTACTTCCCATCAGGTTATCCTTTTGTGTGCCCTCAGCCATCTTTACATTGAGGCCTGTCAAATCCACCTCTCCCCTGCTGGCCTGTCCACTTCCATGTGATTCCCTCAGTCTTTGCCCTCTCCTGAAGTTCATGGCTGGCATATGATGGTGGGTTAATTTTGCCCCTGAAGTGTAGATGCTTCACAGCATGAGCTGATAATGCTGAACTTTTGCTTTGAACTTTGGGAATTCATGACTTGGCTCCAGTGAGATGGTGAAGACAGTTGGAAGAGTTCTCATTACGGTGCATTCCTGTATAGGACCCGTAGTACCAAAATACATACAGCAAGGCTATTTTTGCCTCCTGCCAACCAGAAGTAAACATTTTAAGCTTCCATAGCTCTCAAAAGAGCTTTACAAATAATAAGTTAAGCCTGATAGCACTACTTTCAGGTAGGGCAGTACCACCCTTTTACAGAAGGGGAAGATACAAGCCCATGTATGCAGATACTCAACAGCAGAGCAAGGAACCAAACCCAGGTCAGCTAGTTCCAGTACTTGACCTTAATCACAAGGCTATGGGCTCATCCACTCGAGAGAAGCTCCAGTGGCATAGCTACAGCCCATAGCATAGACAGCTTACTACAACAAAAAGTGTTTTCCCATTGTTGTAGGAAAGCCACCTCTCCAAGCAACAGTAGCTAGGTTGATGGAAGCATTATTCCATTGACCTAGCTGTGTCTACACCAAGGGTTAGGTAGACTGATACCCAAACGCCACACCCCTCAGCAATGTGTTGATCTAAAGTCTAAGTGTAGACTAGGCCCCCAAGTCTTCTATTCCTCACAAGAAGGCTTGTTCTGGAAGCTTCCAGGGCTGCTTCCCCCACCCCCACCCCAAGCCTTTATTTTAACTAAGGCTGGGATTTTTGGTTGCAGAGCAGAGATTTACCAGCATGGAAACGTGAGAAATGTGCACATCTAGACTCCAGCTCAACTGGTCTTTTCAACATTCTCTTGCTTGTAGCATGGCTCATACCAGAAGGTTGACCAGTTCCCTGCCACATGTCAGTTTTGGAACCACTGCCGCATTCTTCAGTTTTTTGTTTTTCGATGATTACATTCACTCCCTCGTTTGGGAGCTTCTGGGTAGCTTGGCACCCCACGCTCCCAGTGACCTAATTCCCCTGGAACAACCCATTTTGTTCGTAAGCGAGTAGGGTTTTGCCCCCCCCCCTTCATCCTCTCAGGAATGAGACAACCATCAGCTAGATTTATGGAGGATTTTTACTCAACTTAAAACCTGCTGGTGAACTCTGGTGCCAGTGGAATGCGTGGGCCAGGGAGCTTTCACTCACAAATTTAAGACAGCATTAGCTTCACCCTCCGCAGTTTGTGCCAGGAGTTATATTCTCGCCTCAGTCTTTTCCCTCATCCGCATTGGTTGGCCAGCTCCATGGACAACCCCCTCTCCACCCTCCTGGGGAATTCTTAGCAACCCAGAACTGTTAATTATTCTAGTGATACTTTTTTTGGCTTAAGGTTATTCCTTCTGGCATGGATCCCACTAGATCGCAGGCAAAGCGTAGCTGTGGAGTGTTGGTACAGGGAGGCATAAGAAGAAAGTAGTGGAAGGAGAAGCAATAGGCTGAGGGAGGGGGAGTTTAACCCCTTCAGTGCCCCACTGTTTGGGACAGAGGCTCCAGAATTAGCTGCAGCAGAAGCTAGGACATCTCCCACCCCCTACTTGGTTTGCTGAAAACAGCAGCTAAGAGACAGCTACAAGTTTGACAGTTCAAGTAATAGACATCCCCTCCTCCCACCTTTGAGTCAGCAAGAGAAGGCAAGGCTGATGTGAGGGTTGTGACCAGAGATCTTACTCACAAGAATGGGTAGTCATTCCAGCAACAGCGTACAGCCATGGGCTATGTTATCTGTTGGCATAAGCCAGTGCTGCTCCATTGACATAAACAGAATTACATCAATATAGTGCACTAGAGATTTTAGCCCAAGAGCTTTCCATGCTTAGTAGTTTCATGTGTAAAATAAGAGGCACTCAAAATTCCAATTCTCCAAAGTGGCTACAAAGGACACAGCAGGTACAAAGGACATGAGCAAGGGTATAAGGTCCTTTAGAGAGGCATCAAAATCCAACCCCCACCCTATCCAGGTCTGCACCCAGCATCTCTGGCCCATCTATAAATGAGTCGTCCCCACTTTAGTCACCTACCAAGGTGCTAGGTGTTGCCTATGGTTATTTTCACGTGGCCCTCCTGTTAATAAGCAATATTAGAGCACATCCAAAAGGGTTTTTGGTTATTAGGACCCTGCTGCTATTAGGACGTAAGTTTATAGGGGAGTCACTTCTACTTGGATTACACAATCCACTGGATTTAGGTACTAGAATGGTGACAGTTCTGCTCTTTCCAAAAGATCTCTATGCAAAAGAATAAATGGACACAAATCATAACATTCAAAAACCGGTAGGAGAACACTTCAAACTCTCTGGCCACTCAGTAAAAGATTTAAGGGTGGCAATTTTGCAACGGAAAAGCTTCAAAAACAGACTCCAAAGAGAAACTGCTGAGCTTTTGAATTAATATGCAAACTAGATACCATTAACTTGGGTTTGAATAGAGACTGGGAGTGGCTGGGTCATTACACATATTGAATATATTTCCCTAAGTATCCTCACACCTTCTTTTCAACTGTCTAAATGGGCCATCTTGATTATCACTACAAAAGTTTATTCTTACTATATGTTCCATCCAATGAAGTGAGCTGTAGCCCATGAAAGCTTCTGCTCAAATAAATGCGTCAGTCTCTAAGGTGCCACAAGTCCTCCTGTTCTTTCTAGGAGTCAAGCTAGCCCTCAATTCTTCAGGACATGGGCATTTGTGGCACAGCTCCAAGAATCCTCGCAGCATGCCATGTGTTAATGTCAGTCTCGTCTGTCCGCTCCAGTGCCAAAAAACACATCTGACTTTGTCATGAATCACTCATTCGTCTCCCTAACACCTCAGCCAGCCTTTTGTTAAGCCCTCGCCTCCCAAATTTAAACAGCTCCGTGATGGACGTCATGCAAAGCACTGGCCTCTCCCTTTCCACGCTCCCCCAATCCTGCATGTCCTAGAAATCCTGCTTTCGTTCAGACGCAGAGAGTTTGCTAGCCCTGGCTCAGCCAACAAAGATTTACAGAAGGAAGACTCCTTGTGGCAAAAGGCAACAGTTTCCCTAATGGCCCAGAGATATTAAGTAGCGTGTTTAGAGCGCAATAGTTTAAATACGATAAGGGTTTAATGGAAGTCTCAAGCTTTGGCTCTCTATGCTTATTTGAGCCTTCCACAAAAGCAAAGTTAGAAAGCTCCTATATCTAAGATAGTACCCCTGGTTTTGGGGGGGCCAGAAATACTTCTGGAACAGCCTCTCTCCTTGTATTCGGCACTTGTGTGCCACAGGTGGAGAGAAGACTCAGCAGGGTTCACCCAAACATTTGGGAACCGTCAGAAGAGGCTTTAGCCTTGAGCTGTGTACAGCTGAGCAGAAGGTGCATGAGTTTCCATCCCAGCTCCTCCAAACAGTTCACCCATCCCCATTTTACCGTCCACAGCGATCAGATCGTAGAGCATTTGGATGGTTGGGCAGTTTGACACATCTGCTCTATTTCGGGAGCAGTTTACAGCTCTGCAATTCCTCTGCCGCACAGCAGCGATAGCTATTTCACTCAGCCACTGGCTTTAGTGTCATATTATCCTGGAGGCAGGTTTAAAAACTGAACAGGTGAAAAAACAAAACCTATGGGGCACTGGAGAAACCAGGATGCATGAATGGGGATTATGCCTCTGGGATGGTATAGGCTTTTCTTACTGAACCCAAGAAGGGCAGTGGCTGGTTCTGTCCTTAGTGAGTTAGGAGAGGAGGCAATTAAGATACTCCTTCAAGGGAGACTGGGGTATTTACATGCTTTTGAAGTGAATCAGTGGAAGTGTTATTACTAACAATTTTCAGAGTAACAGCCGTGTTAGTCTGTATTCGCAAAAAGAAAAGGAGTACTTGTGGCACCTTAGAGACTAACCAATTTATTTAGTCACTAAGGTGCCACAAGTACTCCTTTTCTTATTACTAACAATTGTAATTAACAAGTGATATGCACCCTACTGTTTCTGGGCAAGCGCTGTGTAAGCAAAGCCCAGCTAGTCAATGGAGCTACAAATTTATACCAACTGAAGACCTGGCCCACTGCTCTAAGAGATTCCCTCGTTAGGTTAAGTATCTGTGCAGGAGGCAGAGATTTCTTGGGACCAGTCCTGGATTGTGGAATGAACTCACTCAGGAACTAAGGACCACTGCAGCCCTCCCCACTTTTGGCTCCAAGCTCTAACAAAAAGTGTGGCATTACACTGAAAACCCTATCAAGGTACCACTTCAGTGCACACACACCCCTCCCCATAGGAAGATAAGGAGAGAAAATAGGAACTCTGATAGACTAGAGAGAAGGTGGGTGATGTGATCTCTTTTATTGGACAACTTCTATTGGTTAAAGACATGCTTCTGAGCTACACAGAGCTGAAGGGCTCCATCAAAAGCATGTCTTTCACCAACAGAAGTTGGTCCAATAAAGAAAAAAATTCTCACCCACCTTGTCTATCGAGCATCCTGGGACCAACACAGCTACAGCCACACTGCAAACAATGTGATAAGATATTCGCCACAGCTCTTAATCTGCTACTGGAAGGTGCTCACCTCCTCTGGTCATGAGGGTGGTGTAATAACAGATATACAAATCCATTGGCAGCCTTCTGGAGAAGTAGCCGAGGAGTCAGTATGAGCCAGGGAGAAGAGCAATGGATAAGTGGCTCTTGAACTGCCCTGTGGTTTAACTTTTGGTGTTGATACCTTGTGGGAGGAAGGAGGAAAGCAAGTGCTGTGTGTTGCATGCAGTCTTCCTTCCAAGTGATGGATGTGGAGTTCAGCAGCTCCTCAGAGGGAATCCTAGCTACTGCTCCCAATCCTAAATAGCAGCAAAACGTAGGACAGTGACATCCTGCCTCCCCAAGAGTGTGATGGAACTGAACAGCTTAGAAAGAAGCACATTTGCAGCTTTAGCAGGGATCATCACCTGTGTAGAAGGGCAGTGATGTTCGTATAGATCTACTGATTGAGCTAGAGAAACATGGATTGCCATGATCCCATGAGTACACACAACTAGAGGGAGACCAAATCGGATCCAGACCTCAGCTTATGTTGAGTCTTGCGCAGCCAAAACAGATGGATGCAAGGCAACACCAAGACCCTGATTCAGCCAAGGTGCTTGAGTACATGCCCAGCTTCATGCATGCCAGTAGCTCCACTGACTTGACCGAGTTCCATGCCTAGAAGGCAAAGGGAGGTGAAAGTTTGCTGAGGCCCCTTGACCAAGTCCATGATAAGCCTTAGTAGAAAACAGGGGAGTCCTCCAGACCCCTGCCTGTCACCACAAGAAACCACTCCTGCCCTTCTTACCTGAGGAGAAAAGAGTGAAAGTAAGGAATGTGGTTGAAGTGTTGATATTTCCTGTGCAACCTTGGACATGTCACCTAGAGTAGGATTTTCAAGAGGTGGTGAGTGGTTGCAGCTGGGCTGGTCATGGACTTCAATGGGAGCTGCTGTGCATCATTCCCAGACACCACCACGTGTAAAATAGGGAAAACAGTCCCTTTCCTACCTTTGGTCTCAGACCTCTTTGGGGGCAGGGGCTGTGGCTTACTTGGCATGTTTGTACAAAGAGCCCCAGTTTCAATTGAGGCCTGAGAGTGGAATGAACAAATTGATGCTGATGAGTCTCTCCACTCTTAGCAGTTGCACAGTACTTTACACAGAGTGGTCAAAATAAAAAAAGATCTATTCTCCAAAAATCACACAGACTGGTGTATTAAGAGAAGCATTTCCTTCCTGTATTGATTATGTATCCAATGTATTAAGTTAAACCTCCACCCCAAAAACAGAATCAACCGAGTATTAAACATAGCAAATTCCAATCAGATTAGGGAAAAACTTTAAGAAGATCTTAACAAGTGGACATTTACACAATTAGCTTGCTACTGGTAAATTCCTTCAGTGGTGCCAATGGCAGATTTTCACCACCTAAAATAGCCCAAAGCTGTTGATTCAGGAATGGTTGCCATCCCAAATTAGATCAACCCAAATACAGAGGCCACAAGGTGGTTTTGTTACATCAAGATTATGAATTGAATGGGCTATGTGTCAACTGGAAGGGGTGAGACTGCAGAGGAGAAAGCCCTATCACAATGTTACCCATGATCTACCCCAACACAGGATTGTTCCCTATAGTGGTCTGGAACCAGTTTACAATATGGTTCTTCTGCCACTTATCTTACAGAGAGGTTCTACCCTAAAGAAACCAGCTTCCCCCTCCAAGAAAAAAAAGCCAGCAACTTTGATTGTGGGAGTCCATATTTCTCTCAGTCACTTTGCAAGACTCTGCCCCTGCAGTTGCCAGCCCCATAAATGCACCAAGTTGGGTCCCTGCCATCACACCTCTATCTAGAGGTGCTCAGCAGGCCAAACTAGGCCTCTGGCTACATCCATGTTACCTCACTGCCTTAAAAAAGTCATGCCTTCCAGGACACCTGTGCAGACACATCTTGGGCCCACAGGTCACACTATCATCATTGAAAGATCAAAAAAACCAAAAACACTTGGCACATATTGCCTATAGAATTTTGATTTAGAAATCCAGGAGACCCAGCAAACATGAAACCACACAACTCCATTTCTACAGAGACTTTTCAGAAACTGCCTTTTAAAATATATATGTGTCCAGTCCAATAGCTTTCTTGAGAAGTGCCCCTAGTCCCACGAAGGGCTTCTGTTTTTAGTTATAAGCCCTGGGGAAACAAGCCTAGAACATTCTTAAAAACAGTACAGCTTTAGAACACTTCCCCCAGCCCCACTCACCCCCCATTCAGAAGGTGGGCCAAAAAGCTACTAGGATTTCAAGGAGTGGCCATGTCAAAGGAAGGAGAGGGATTTATACACCTGGTGTCAGATTCTGAACCTCAGTACAGGTGTGCAACTCCCAGTGAAGTCATTGGAGTTGTACACACTCTTACAAAAGGTTAGCATTTGGCCCATTGTCAACAAGCCAAGAGGATAGCCTCCTGAGCTAGTTAATCCCATCTTCTGCATAAAATGAGAACTCTCGCCTCCTTCCTGAGCCTGACCAGGGTATCATTGCCCATAAGAGGTTTGTAGAGACTAACTGGGGACCATGGATATAAAAGCATGAACTTCGACTGCTCCAGCAAATGGTTCTACAGCTCAAGAGATGGTAGCAAACATAAGCTTGTCGCTCTACTGCCAGAGGGAAACAAGGAACTAAACTGGATTTGGGTGGGTTACAGTGGATGCCATTTCTCCAATACCCAGCTCTACAACAGATACTCTGTGCAGCTACAGTAGTCCAGTCAGCTACTGCCATCGGATATGGCATTTCACTGGTCTTCGGAACTGGTCGCTGCTGTGTGCTGTTGGACAGCTACCAACATTCCCCCTCCTTTCAGTTGTGTGGAAGGTAGAATTCCCCCACCCCTTCCCTAAACTAGGGAGGGACAAATGACAAGGAATCTGGGAAGGCTGGAGACAATGGCAGGAATTCAGATTAAATTCTACTGTGCATCTAGGGACATAAATGCAAAAAAGAGGGAAAAACCTGGAAAGCTGGAATGCCAGTAAGTTAGAAGCCATAACAAATTGAAAGCAGTGAAACAATCCCCCTCCTAAAAACAAATCTATCCTCCTGCATGGACTAGGATGACAAGACCTGGAACATAACATTCAGTTCATCACCAGAACAAAAAACAAAAAACAAAAAAAACAGACACACTAGAGTATTCAGAGGAAAGAGGTCAAGGGGCTGGAGATCTGCAGGGAAGGCTGAACTATATGTACAGCTGGCTAACTGATGAGTTGGAGGGTGTTGCTAGCATAATGGCAGAGCAAGCATGTAAATACAGATGGAGGGAGAAATTTAGAAACTGGACAAATTTTAGCTAAACAAAATCCAGGCGGAGGATACTGAGAGTTTATACAAAGGCCAAGGAAGTGGTGGAAGCTTCATTGTCTTAAGACAAACTGCTAGGAAATAGTGCACCTATTTAATTCAAAAAGTTGATGCTCCACAGTGAAGTTTCATTACAATGCTCTTTTAGCACCAAGAGCCTCTCCTCGGACTCTAAGACCGAAGGTGACTAGTGATGGATATATACTTTCCAGTCCAACTGGAGTTCAGTGAATCAGCGCCATCTTTGTTTCTCCTTTCTGAAGTAGTTCTTGGAATTGCTTGGGTCTTCCAAGGAAGATAACTCATCAGGTGCCTCTTACACAGAGGCTAAGAAGTCCTCCAACATTCTTTACCCTGCTCCCCAAGCTAGAGAGAGTTAAGCTGCAAGTCTTACCACCTCAAAGCACTGTACGTGTAACCCACCCTTGCAATCACAGATCAAGTACAGCAGCACCTCAACCAAGCACTTTGCCCATTTGCTATCTGCCAGTGATGTTGGTTTTCCAGGGACCATCACAGCAGAAGCTTACTGCTATTGGATTACCATTCATGCATCTCCTGAATGAATGGCAAGTCTATACAAATCTATTCCCCCACCATCAGTTAATTTAAGCACAAAACAAAAAAGATAACCCCTTAGAATTGTGATTTCCCTCCCCACTACAATTTTTCAGGTGAAGGATATCCAAGTTTATTTAGTGTTGCCACCTTCAACAATGAATCAGCAATTCTGTTCTCACTTGCATGGAGGAGAAGTGGGAGCAACTTCACTGAACTAACATGGGTTTAATAAAGGAGAATCAGGACACCTAACTCTAGAGATGAAAGGAGCCATCTATTATAGCTTCTTCTGAGTTAAGCAAGAACATTAGCCAAGTTGAAAGTTTCTTTAAGTTGGAGGGAAATTCCAACTAAATAAAGTGACTACATTTCCAGAGTATTTCAAAATGATAAAACTGGAGGGTACAGCTTAAAAATAAAGTTCAACCTGAAGTATGTGCAAATTATAGAAGAGCTACACCACAAAACCAGAAAAAGAAAAAAGTCTTGCATGTGGTTCAGCTGAGTTGTGTGTAAACACTCAGGGTTTCCTATAACACAATATCTAATGCAGAGGGTTATGTACAAAGCAAACTTCTACTCAGTGGCTAAGGCAGGGGCAGTCAATTTTTTCCTTTGAGTTCCAAATTTCTTTGTCAAGGAATAGTGAAGGTCCAGACTCCAAAGAAAAACCAATTCATAATAAATACAAATATTTTGGGGTCTGTTCAAAAGCATCTGGCAGTCGGGATTTGGCTCACTGTCTGCCTATTGACTACCCCAGTCAAAGGAGACACTATACCAGGAAACTTGCAATAGGGTATGGACACGACCATTTAGACATAAGATAAGCATTGGACTAAAGACCATGGTGAGGTCATCTTGCAGCCTGCAAATAAACTGCCTTGTGGACCATCAAGCTAGTTTGCTACTCTTACTGGGTAAAGGTCTTCTATGCTGGCCTGCACCAGATACTTCAGGAGGAAGGTGCCAGCACTTTTTGCCTTTATATGAAGCCTCAAGAGCAACACTTTCATCTAATTGTACAATAAAATAGGTGTGCATGCATGGGGGGCACCTTCCCACCCTGGGAGAAACCATTTTAATTGGTGTCAGAGCAGCAGCCGTGTTAGTCTGTAAGGTGCCACAAGTCCTCCTTTTCTTTTTGCAAATACAGACTAACAAATTTGAGCATAAGCTTTTGTGAGCTACAGCTCACTTCATTGGATGCATTCCAAATAAATCTGTTAGTCTCTAAGATGCCACAAGTACTCCTTTTCATTTTAATTGGATACATGTGAAGAGCAGAATATACCTGCTGACCAAAAGTAACTCAGCTATTCGGAAATAAAACAAATTTTAGGAGTTAGGGAATTCACTTGGGATGAGAGACACCCAGGTCTGAGCCCCTGCTCTGCCAGATTCAGAGCAGTGTCTCTCATCCTGGGCAAGCGACTGACCAGTGGGAGATGGAGACCCAGCCCTGCAGCCTTTTTCCTCCAAAAAGCTCAGAGGGTCACAATTTTGTCCCAATATGGGAAAAATTCTCACCTGAAAATTTCTCTGTTCAGCTCTGCCATTCACACAGATCATTAGAAGATCCCTGCTGAAGCTAAGTAGAGTTTAAAAAAGTTTTCATTGCATGATAATTGGGAAAGCCAGAGTTTGTGGTGCACATTAACCTACTTCCAAGGTTTTCCTAGTAGGGCAGGGGTGGGAGGTCCTACTTGATCAAGTTATTCAGGGGTTAGAATCATAGAATATCAGGGTTGGAAGGGACCTCAGGAGCCTTAAAATAAACTGTCAAATGTTTCTTCTTTAATTCTATATGTCCCAACTTTTTTAGTGGGTGGGAGAAAGGTGGACTCTATTGAGGACAAATTCTTATAATTCCTGATGTCAGTCTAGCTTGGTATGGCCCACTGAGAATTCAAACAGCTATGAAAGGGCCCTGTGCAACCAGGAAACACACTAATCTGCAGCCTGCATGTTCGTAAGCCAAAAAAACCAGTAGGATGTACACAGTGGTTGCCAATTAATTCCACTGTTCTGAATGGACATCAAGGAACTGTTACAGGACCTTTGCTTAAGTAAGCCTCCAGAAAGAGGTAAATAGTAGAAAATAAGTTGCGTTATTGAAACTGAAGGTAGGGTGACACTTTAAGGCCTGGTCTTCACTCAAGAGTCAGATTGGTCAATCTGCATCACTCAGGGGTGTGGAAATATCTACACCCTTGAGAGGTGTAGTTAAGCAAACCAAACCCCTGGTTTAAACAGAGGTAGGCTGATGGAAGGATCCTCTGTCAACCTAGCCACTATCTCTCAGGGGCAGTGGATTTTCCACAGCAGTGGAAAAACCCCTCCCATTGGCATAGTGAAGGTCCACACTGAAGTACTACATTGATACAGCTGCAGTACTTCAAGTTGAGACAAGCCCTAAAAAGGCAGAAGGTTTCATGTTCAGTGGTCTTGCTATTATCCATTTAAGTTGCAGAATCTGAAAGTCCCACTCCAGAAGCCTTTCTGGAGGAAGGCTGTTGCTGCCGTAAGCTTGTCTTCAGAAGGCTTGGTAGTGGTAGATCTCAATATCTTGTTATTCTTCAGTGTTGTCTTATTCCAGTGCATGACAAAGGAGGAGGGTCACATCCTCTGGAGAGCAAACCAAACCATTTACAGGTTGTCCCCCCTCACCACGTCTCCCAAGGTGGGAGAGGTCAAGAGCCTGGGATGAAAGGACCCAAATGGGGTCAGGCTTTCCTCTCACTCACTAAGCCATCTGCACATCATTAAGGAGTCCCCACCTGAACTCTATGGATTCCAGCCTGCTCCTTTCTTGCAAAAAGCAGGTCATTTTGCAGCTGGAGTTGAGGTCAGTAGTGGGACAACAGGACATACCCTATGAAGTAAGAGGAGCCACAGTTTAGTTAGTATTCCCAGTCAGATTGCAGCTTCATCTCAAAGTACAAGTGTGTCTCTCCCCCTTCACCCTCACTGCAAGTATAGTGTACAAAAAGGAATCCAGACTGCTATCTACATAGATGCTAGGTGAATCACTCCATTAGTCCACTGCTTGTAAACCTAACACTCCAACCCAACAAAGATTCTATTCCACTTTGTTTCCTCCACCCCACCCCACATACCATAGTCAAGCTATTTCACAGCAGTCCCTATGGAGCTGGGTTGGTGACAGGTGCTAAAGATGGAAAGGAGGTGCTGGGGGGGTCAGAAGAGTGATGACTGGCATGGGGCTACCCACTAGATGTCTCTGGAGTTAGGGGGAGGGGAGAAATAGAGTCTTACTCCAGCTACACTCAGGAGGTAACCTCAAGATCACGGATCATTTCTGTGCATGCATATCCCAAGGGGTTGCAGGAGTCAGCCACTGCCTCCAGCAGTAGTGTCAGGAAGACAGGAAATAGAGTTCTTAAAAATTTGTGTTAGCTTAGAGTGAAGTTTGAGCACACAAATTCCTAGCTACAAGGTTTTACTTCTAGTGCGATCAGGACTGGCGGGCCTGTTCTGTTAGGTAAAGAACCAAGAAAGTCCCTGCTCTAAAGAGATTCCACCCTTTGGTAAGGAAGGATCCCAAGACACTGAAGGTACATTATATTGCAATAGAAAACCCACAGCACCAAGTCTCGGACTAGAGCCCAGGCTGCGGTGCTAAGAACAGCACGGGAACTACCAAACAGCAGATGTTCTGGTCCTTTGTAACCATGATCCACGTGAGGCGCCTGGAGCCCAGAAAGCAACTCCTCTCCCCCAGTGCTCTTGTGCCAACTTCAGTTTCACCACCTCATTGGCTTTAGCACAGTGTTCAGACAGGGATGCACCTCCCGCCATGTAATACATGTGCTGTTGCATGGTAATGCAACCAGAGACCGCAGCTTGCTAGCTAGCAGCTACTGGCGTGTGTCAACCTGCAGAATGTAAGGGGACTGTTTCCCCCCTTACTAACATTCAGTGGGGGTGTTTTAGTTGCTAGCTCCCAGTACTAAAAAAAGAGGGAAGGGTTGATGGGGAATCAGGACCCTGAGACGGACAGCCCCCAGGAACAATGGGGAGAGGCCAGTGCTCCAGGTCAGCCTGAATGACCGGGCGAGCAGGCTAATCAGAGAGTCAGGAGGCCAGGGAGGTCCTGTCCTTTGTGTGAGCTGGATTTGCCTGGGTCAGACAGAGTGGAGCTGAGCTAAGGAGAAAGCAGGGGTGCAAGCTGAGCTGGGGAGCAGAGCTGTGCCAGATCCAGTGAGAGCAGACCCTGTCCTGGGAGCAGAGCTGCAGCCCCAAAGCCAGAGGCACAGCCCAGAGAGAGCAGACTTGCCCTGGGAGCAGAGCTGCAGCAACCAGAGCCAGAGGGGCCAGAGCAGCAGCCCAGGGAGCTGGAGGCAGAGCAGCAGCCATGCAGAGAGAGTGGTGCAGCTGGGGCTGGAGCAGTCCGGAGCTGGGTGCGGTGAGCAGCTGGGAGAGTGAGGGGGGACCCTGGGCAGTGGGCCCAGCACAGGGAGATGCCTCAGCCAAGAGGCTCTGCAGGCCAGGCTTGGATCGTAACCCTGACAGGGCGGGGGCGACATCGGGAAGAAGGGTCCTACCACTTGGAGCCTGAGAGCGTGTGACCATCACCAGAGCGAGTGTCCAGCCCACAGCATCCCTGCAGCACAGCCAGGGCCTGAGCAGAAGACCTGGGACTTACAAGAAACAGACTTAACTGCCTGGATTTTCCAGAGACACTGTTTGTGATGTTCCCTGCCACAGAGCGGTGTGATGGGTTTCCTTTAACCTCTCATTATTCCTTATTCTTTTTAAAATTAATTGTTGATTAAATAACTTGCATTTGCTTTAACTTGCACGTAATGGTCAGTGGGTCAGAGAAGGGCCCAGTGCAGAGAGAGTACCCCGGAGCGGGGACACCCTAGCCCCTGTCCTAGGTGACCACGGCAGGGTTGGGGGTCAAGCCCCCCAGGAATCCTGGGCCCAGCCTTGTTGGGGTTATGAGGACTCTGCCAGACAGGAGAGTGGAAGGGGAGTCCTCAGATCCTTTTGCTAGCCCATTTCACTGGTGTAGTGCAGAAGCCAGGAAAGTTCCCCACAATAGCGGGACTATTCCCCTGCTTACAAGAAGACAGCCTTTCACCATCTCTAGTGGGAGCAGGCAGATGTCAGCTTGCATGTGCTAAAGCAGTGAACCCCATGCCATAAATTAAGGAGTTAGCCACAAGGTTCTGTACACCATCACTCCTGTCTTGCACAGTAGACACTGCTGCTTAAGATGTCCCCATATTGCTCCACTGCTCTGCTTCAGCTCTGGCAGGGCCATCTCCAGACACAAATGGTTCAGTTTTCTCCCTGCTATGCAAGGAGTATCAATTGAAATGGCTGCCTCTCCCTTCATAAGCTCTTGAGTATTGTAGGAGGGCTTGGCTCAGGAGGGAACTGAGGCTGACTGCACAGGAGCAGCAGGCTGGAGGTGCCTACCTGGGAGCTGGTTGTTAAGACTGGACAACTTGGGAGCTGGGAATGAAAGGCCAAGCATCAGTCTGTTGCTTGCAAGGAGCATCAATCTTTGCCCCTGGGTTTCCACCTGTTGTGGTGGCCTGTAGGTAGGAGATCCATGTAAATCTAACCACATGGGACAGATTAGAAGCCTCGAGTGCTGTGGTGCTCAAAAGCTTGTCTCTTTGACCAAGAAGTTGGTCCAGTAAGAGATATTACCTCACCCACCTTGGTCCCAGCATACGAGAGACAACACAGCTACAACAATGCTGCAAAATGAACATTTGTGGTACTATTGTTTATAGTAACTGAAGAGCTTCAGAAGCTTTGAACACAACCAACAAAAACACAGTCACCCACCCAGGCAGCTATGTATGAACATGACCATGTTTACCCACCCATTTCTGTACTGACGAGTCCCACCAAGGAATTTCAACCCCCTGAAGCCAAAAGCTTCTTAAGTCACGCTATGCACATGGTCAAGAAAGTTGACAAAAAGTTACAAGAACTTCAATAGCAAGAGGTTGGCCAGAATCAGAACAATTCTTGAAGCCTGAATAAAGAGACTGCCCATAATGTAACCTCATCCACCCCTCCATCTGTGAATAAGCAACACCTCAATGGTGGTCATGTAGCAGATTCCTCAAAAGATTAGAGTCATTGCTTTGCAAAGACCACCATGTAGAGGCAACTCAAGGCTCCAGGAGAGGGTAACAATGGAATGTTTGACTTACTTGTTCAAGGTCTGTTACAGTCTCTCTGGCATGTCATGCCCACAGCAGGCTCTTTAGAAAGATGAAAAGTTTGAGCAAAGCAAACTGTAGGTTTGTTCCCAGAAAGAGAGCCTGTGAAATGGTCAACTGCTCCTATGAGCACCCAAACGGTCCATGTACTTCTTAAATAGTGCTGAACCAAGTACAGGAATTGAGATAGGAGGGAAGAGATGGGAGATTGGAAGGTGACAGAACTACTGGCGAAATAAACCTCAGTTCTGGCTAGGGTGACCTTATTTCCCCATGCTGAATATGGGCCACCTGGTCAGATTACTCATATTAAGCGAGTTCAACAGCAAAAAAATCAGAACTATGCAGTACAAACATTCAAACTAACATTAAGTTGACTGAGCCAGTGTTAAAAAGAAATCCTGCATAGTTGGATTCATTTTATTTACCTTCTTATCTTTAAGGCTTTATGGTTTGCACAGGGAGAGGACACACACCAGGGGTGACTGACTGACCCAACCCTCCCTGCCTGGTGCTCTCTGCCCTCCATGCCTGGCTAGGCCCCTGGGACAGACTTGCCTCTCCTGGTACCACATCTTCAAGGCAACGTGTGGTGTGGGGCAGCAGGCACATACCCTCCTCCCCAGATTTCTGCCAGGGTTCACACCAGAATGTGACCAGCAGCAGCCTTTCAGCACTTTGCGGGAGGGAAGGGCCAGGACCTGCTTCCAGCTGCAGGGGAGGGATGACCTGGCCAGTGTCTTTGCAGAGCTCATCTCTTCTCCCCTCCCAGTCACCCCCCTCACTCTGCTCCCCTATGGCTGGAAGCGGCTTGTCCCTTCCTGCCTGCACAATGTCAAAAGGCAGCTAACAACTCCAGGCTGCTGCTGGCCACGGATGTAACCCAACAGCTGCCTCTTGTGCCCTGGCTACAGCGTGGGCAGGAAGGGGTTAAGCCCTAAGATGCATTGTGCACCAGGGCCCAAGGAACTGGACTGCAGGGGCTTCCGTGAACCCAGCCAGAGAGGTGGCTCAGGTGGGAGCAGGATGCACCTGTGGGGGGGGGGGGAATATGGAGGAGTAGTGGGGCAGGTGAAGCGGCAAAGAAGGGAGAGGACAGCGAGAAGGGGTAGCACATAAAGGGCCAGTGTGGGGGCAGAAGAGGCGACATGTAACTGGCTGTCTCCTGCCCTTACCAGCCACCGCAGCTCATGCTGGTTGGAAACAGGATGGGGCCCTGCTGGCCAAGAGCCAGCACGCAGCAGGGGCTGTGCTGACGGACCAGCATGGGGAGCGGCTGGCCCTGCATCTGTGTGTCGCCACCAGCCTTGCACACACACACACACACACCCCTCAGGCCCCGCGCTGGTGCGTGGGCAACTGGCGAGCACGGATTTGACCAGCAGCAGGACCTGCTAGTACTGATGGGGGAGGGGGAAGAGAAGAAGAGGGGGAAAAGAAAATATGGAACAATTTCCCCTTTTTAAAGAAAGAGTCAGGACACCTGCAGGAGGGCTTAAATATGGAACCACCCCTTTAAAAAACAAGACATCTGGTCACCCTAGTTCTGGCAGGCTGAAGGAACAGTAGCAATGAGGATTGCAGACATTTCAGTCACAGGTTTTAACACTTTGTTTCTCAACTGCTTTGCTGCCACCTACCCTTTGAACATCGAAACAAGGCAGAGTGCTATGAATAACCTCACGGGCTGTTCCCAGAACAGCCCACCTGCAAGGAATTTTCAGTGTTTTGGTTGTTCATTTTTTAAAATCAACCTGAAGTTTATTAGTAGCTTAGATGGCATGACAGGAATTCATGACCGTGGTCTCTTCCTTGCCTTTGTACAAGGCTAAGAGAAACACTGGCTACTTTGACAACCTTGAAGCAGACACTGGGAATCCCTTCCGGCCAAAGCCGGCAACCAGAACTTCAGTAGTTTCCTCATTGAGGTTCAAGCAACTGTCATTAGGAACAAAGGCTGCTAGTTTCTTGCTGTTCTTGATCAGCTGGACTCTGACACATTTCCTGATGGCTGAATTGGGCTGCTTAGTCTCTACACCAGCTTTTTCCCCAAGAACAATTCCCTTTGCATGGGAAGCTCCTCCAAAGGGGTTGGCTTTCAGGGCAGTACTCAAGTGGGCCTTCTTGTATTGTGGGTCGTGCCATTTCTGATCCTGTTGGTGGCGGCAAAGCTTACTAGTGGGATGAAGCCCCCGGCACTTACCCATTGTGCTGCCGGGCAGGCTGTTCTACCCAGGCAGCTGTCTCTAGAGCACAGGGGAGGTGGGTGGCTGGATTTTTAAGTAAGATCCCATCTTTTGCAATGACAGACATCAGGAACTAAGCCTCCTTATGAAGAGGGCTGCTCTGAAAACCTCAGTCTTTCACTCTTGTCCCTCACATCACAGCCATCAACTTAGGGGACATGGTTTGTCTCTTGTGAGACTTCAGACCTGCATCTCAGAAGAGGCTTCTGAATTTAAACCCATGCCAAGATTAGGAAGAGAAAAGTCTCCCACATCATCATGTGCCAACACCTCTCCCAGATTGAGAGGAGTTCAGGTTTCCATAGACACTGTTTTTTTGGTGGGGGGGGGTGTTAATACTGGAGGTTGGTTTGGGACAGCTGAAGTTAGACCCCAGAAAAGTGGACATTAACTTGCCCCATGCCTGACAGGATTCTCTCTCCCAGCCCCCCTTAAATCTTACTGAAAGACTGGGGAATGAAGCCTCATTCCCTCACTCCAGCTGTCTGAAGCAAAGAACCAGAGTAAACCACAACAAGGGCTAACCACTAACAAGTGAGGAGGGTTCCTTTTCATGGTACCGCCACTTGCACTTTATTTGGGATACCTAGCTCATGAGGGGCCTGGTGTGGTTATTGGAGCTGCTCACTGTACTCCAGTGGGTTAAAGCCGCAGAGAAAAGTGACACTGTCCTGCTGCCCTGGATTTAAGTGAAAAAGCAAGTAGCATGGCCAAAAGGATGCATGCAGGGTTGGGGGAGGGGGGAGAGAAGAAAAAGACAAGAATGTAACATGGGAATGCAAGAGGAGACTGAACACCTCCAAAAAACCCACACCACACCCCCATTTAATTTTTAGGCACTGCTTTGGTATGGCGACATTTAACTCATTAGGCATCACGTTTGTAGAAAGATTTCCTGGCTGAACGAATCTGATGACATGGTCCACATCTAGAGGTGTATGAAGGGGGGTGTGAGGGGGTTGAAGAGGAGGAAATCTACTGAACTTGCAGTAGGTAGATCACTTTGCCTGTAATGTTATACACAAGTCTGCTTGGGGGTTGGGAACTTCATGGGAGCTTATTTCACTACTGCTTTAGTAGATGGACCTAAACTGCAAAATCCAATTTAGACCACCACCAAGTTAGTAAAACTCTGTGCCAGAAAACCAGTTACCTAAAGCCTCTTGCTGGTCATTATGGCCCTTCTAGTTCCAGATGGAATTTGCTAAGTACAGTAGCATGAAGCTGGAAGGTAACAAAACTAGACTGAGTTTTGGTTTTGCTTCTAGAGTGTGCATTTGAGCCCTTCTCATTTTGATCTGAACGAGTTCTTCCACTATTAATAATCCACATGGCTGCTGTTTGATCTACATATTACCACTCAAGCCCAGTGTTTTTATCTGGTAGATATTCAGGGAAAGAAGGAGTACATCTGTGTGTGTTCATTCTAGTTAAAGTTTCCTGTGTGGTTCAGCCTGTTGTGCCTACAGGTATGTTTATTTCACTACTTTAGCAAACCAGCAGACTTTTTAATGGAACTGTTGATATTTTTCCTGGCTAGAATTCCTGGCTGGGCTAGGCAGTGTACAACTGAAGTTCATTCCTAGCTACAGTCTGAAACTATTATTCTCCTCATGGGACTGAAGAGAATTGAAGGTTTCCATTGCATTGGTCAGATTTCTTCATTCTCCATCCTTCAAATTTAAGATATCTAAATAAAAGAGCTCAGGCAGTGGACAGTAGCTCTTGCCTAAGCCAAGGCTTGTTTTAGCACCAGGCACACTGGACATTCATCTCCATCATTGCAGCCATATGTTGTGCTGTAAGTAATGTGACAGGGTCGAGCCAGATGGCTACAGGAGAGTAATAGAAGGCAGATATATTAGCCCCAGGTTAAGTAGGTCCCTTTTCCCTGGGTAAGGTAACAGGGAAGGTTCCAGAACAATCAGGAACCTTCTGGAGACAATTAAGACAAACACCTGCAGCCAATCAAGAAGCTGTTAGAATCAATTAAGGCAGGCTAATCAGGGCACCTGGGTTTAAAAAGGAGCTCACTTCAGTTTGTGGTGTGTGAGTGAGGGGCAGGGAGCAAGAGGCACTAGGAGCCGAGAGTGAGAATGTGGACTGTTGGAGGACTGAGGAGTACAAGCATTATCAGACACCAGGAGGAAGGTCCTATGGTGATGATAAAGAAGGTGTTGGGAGGAGGCCATGGGGAAGTAGCCTAGGGAGTTGTATCTGTCACACAGCTGTTCCAGGAGGCACTCTAGACAGCTGCATTCCACAGGGCCCTGGGCTGGAACCTGGAGTAGAGGGCAGGCCTGGGTTCCCCCCAAACCTCCCAACTCCTGGTCAGGCACAGGAGGAGTTGACCTGGACCGTGGGTTCATGAAAATGGCCAAACTGAGGGATGCTGTGAAGCTCCAAGGCGAGCAAAAATCTGCCAATAAGCGCAAGACCCACCAAGGTAGGAGGAGGAACTTTGTCACAGTAGGTACATTGCTACACCCCAGCAGATGAAGCTCTAAGCATCAGACTTGATGCAAGGCCAAACACCTTGGGACAACACTGGGGGAAGATTCCAGCTTTGTTGGCTTAGGCCACATGATCAATAGATCATTCTTTTGGTGTTTCTTGGCATTCCTTTAGATGCTGCAATGGGAACAGTAGCTCCAGTCTGCAAGCAGCAGGCTTCTGTTTTGCAGGGGGGAGAGGGAGAACTATGACCAGCAAGACATTTATATTCCAGTAGCACTCAGAAGTCTCAATGAAGATCAGAGCCCTGTGCAAGGAGCATTAGATATGCATAATAGGAGTTCCTGATCAGGAGGGCTTAGTCTTCAGTACACAAGAGAATTCTTGTTTTACAAGAGTTTAAGTAACTTGCCAGAGGTCAGACTGTGGCAGAGCCAGGAACTAAACCCAGATCTCCAGAGTCCCAATGCAGGGTCTTAAATGAGGAAGGACAGTCAGAGGTCTAATCTCACTTGGTTTCAGGGAAGGCAAGTTTAGATCGGTCAACAATTGACCAAGTACAACCCACCAGCAACAGTCCCATAAAAAGACCAACAGGGCAAGCATGCACGCACATATCTTCTGGGGTCTTAGAGTGTCACCTGGTCAGACAGCAGGAGGGCTCAAGCAGTCTGATTGCTAAATACTGCCTTTGTGGAGGACAAAAATGACAGCTGGTGCAAGGCAGTAACAAGCCGAGACAATGCTGTCCTACAGAACAAGTGCAGGATTTATTCTTGCTGCAGGAGACTGGTTTTGCTCTAGCCTGCAATGCATTCATGCCATGCCAAGCAGCACTTAAACCCATTGGAAGCCTGATCTGTGGTTATTGGTCTTGGAATTCTTTACTGATTGGGGAGGAGGGGCACTTCAAAGCAAATTATACCCCTGCTCCCCTCCTAGACCTCTGGACTGCTTTTGACTGCTCCTCATTCTATAGCCACATAATATTGTGAGGTGCTTCACTGAAGGTCCAGGCCACAAGAGAGGCACCTGGCCAGGAATGTAGAAGATCACTGGGGATTTAGCTAGCCAGCCCATGTGGCTTCAGGTCTTCAGAAGGAGTTTGAGGCTTCAAAGCCATCATTTAGCTCCATGTCACCTCCTCCTTCAGCCCCATTCCTCAGACTTCAGTGCAAGCTTTATTACACATTGGCAATCCACATGCCTGAGAACAAAAGCATGCCAGAGATGGGGATACCAGTCTAGTTGCTCTTCATGTATCTGAGTGTGCCCTCTTGTGGCAGAATGAGGGCAGCTGACTGTGGATCCAATCTGCCCAATCCACAGCAGGGGCTCATGCAATGAAATATAATCCCATATTACCATGCACTAAGAAGAGGGCTGCATAGATAGTAGATAGTCACAACGCACAGTCAACTTGTGGAACTCCTTGCCAGAGGATGCTAGGAAGGCCAAGACCATAACAGGGTTCAACAAAGAACTAGATAAATTCATGGAGGATATGTCCATCAATGGCTATTAGCCAAGATGGGCAGGAATGGTGTCCCTAGCCTCTGTTTGCCAGAAGCTGGGAAATGGGCGACAGAGGATGGATCATTTGAGGATTACCTGTTCTGTTCATTCCCTCTGGCACTGGTCATCAGAAGACCTAGTTTTGTTCCCAGCAATGCTGTGGACCCATTTTTAGTGTCAGGTAGTTAACTCCAGTGCTTCCATGTCCCCTCTCGATATTGAGCTTGTCTATTTAGATTGCAAACTCTTTGGGGTGAAGACTACTTTGCCTTGCAGTCAGAACTGATCACAGCCAAAGCCTCCAGGTGCTACTGTAAATACAAAACAGGAATAGCAAACAAAAGCCACAGAGACAGGTATGTTGTGGGTTGTCATTCTGGAACCCATCTGCAGCTCCATGCTTGGAATAAAGATAAGGATAGGCAAGTGACTTCAGGAATAAGTCGAACCAGTTCATGACACTAATCAAGAATTTTAATGCTGCATCCTCTTGTCCACATGCCATCAAGTCCACCATTAGAAAAAAATCCAATCTTGATTTAAAATTTCCAAAGAGATCACTTTAGTTCACATAGGACTTCCCTGAATTTACTCCCAGGGCCTGTGTTATGCAGAAGATCAGACCCGTTGTGGTGATCTAGTCTTTTCAACCTTAAACAACTCCAAGCCATCTATGAATCTAGGTCTAGAACAGCAAGTCCAGTAGCCTAACGTGTGGTGGGGCTTCTTCCAGAAGAGAGCCAAGCAGTAATTTCTGGAGACAGTCTTGAGCAAGTTCTCTGTGATTGAGCATAAGAGCTCAGTGGTCAGCTCTCCAGACCACACCTACCATCTCAACCATCTCCATTTCCTCCTCCTGGTCAGTACCTGCCACATGGGAGCGTTTCTGCACTCCTTGCAGAGAACAGGCTGATTTCATACACTTTGTGACACCATTGCTGGTCTTGCAGTTGTCTTTAAACGTGTGTGAGAGCAAAGTGCTAACCTTGGCTACACCCACAACTCCCATTGACATAAATGGGAGCTGCATGGGCATATGGTAGATAAGGGCAGAATTTACCCCTCAGAATACCAAGACCCAAAAGTTTCAGGTACCAGTAGAGTTGGTGTGTACACAACAAGAAGCAGTCACTAATGTAGGCATCTGTGCAGAGTAAGTGCCTACAAGATCAGTGTTAGATTCCTTTAGAGACACACACTTGCTATGTGCCTGAGTTTTGAGACTAGTCTGTGCAAGAACGCAAGTTGCAGCCTGCTCCTTTCCCCTAGCTCTGAGAACCTTGCCTCCACCCAAGCCTGTGGGATGGTACATAACCAGTCAGGAGACTAGATTTCCTGAAGGGTATATGCTCTCATTGGGTTCTTCACCCTGGGCAATTTGTAGTACACTGGACTGGAGGACTAGCTGGGGAGAAATGAGAAGGATGCAGGAGAAGTTACACTGCACTGACAGACCAATCCACTCAAACCCTTGTTTGGTCCATCTTATGCTCTCCCTAGAAGGGTTTTCACCTCTGTCCTGGCCCACACAGACCCAGTCTAATGAGATTTTGGATCCCTAGGGCCAACATACAAGACTGACCGGAAGCTGGTAGTGCCTATTCAAGTGAAGCCAGGGAAGAACATGCCAACTTGATGCCATGCTACCTATGAGCCCGAATGCAACAGCTGCGTCTTATAGAAGGGATCTTGTTGGGCCAAGTCAGGGTGGTGTATTGGGAGGGGTTATGTTGCCTGTGGGCTGTCTGGGATCTGCCTGCAGTTATGAAAAAGGCATGCGCACAGGGCTGTGGGACTAGAATCAGGCTGGTTAGTTTGATGGGTCTTTAGAGACCTGGCCTTTTATTTGAGACCTGGCCTTTTATTTGAGCATTAGGAATAGATCTGCCTGAAGGAGAGGCACAACCAGGGAGTTTTTAAAAGGGAAGCTTTTAAAAAAAAAAAAAAAAAAAAAAAAAAAAAAACCCTGCAACACTTGTTTGCATGGAGCACCCACTCCTTCAAGGCATGGCTGACTAACCAGAAACTGACCTAGAAGGGTTCACAGAGCAGAATCAATATCTAATTGCACGTGCAAGTCAAGGATGTAGTAAAAGCGGTGAAGACCAGAGTCTTAAGTTACAGCTGGATTTTTGCAAGATGCTGAAAACAACTTGGTACAACCTGGACTGTGTGTGTGCCAAGTCCAGGAGACGATGACGACTAAGCACTCTTATGGGTAATAGTCTTGTATATGTTCCTACTCCATTTCCCTGTTGGGCATCAGATACCACTTGTTCATTTCAACAAATGCACCATAAGAACGGCCATACTGGGTCAGACCAAAGGTCCTTCTAGCCCAATATCCAGTCTTCGACAGTGGCCAACACCAGGGGCTTCAGAGGGAATGAACAGAACAGGTAAGCAAGTGATCCATCCCATCGCCCATTCCCAGCTTCTAGCAAACAGAGGCTAGGGACACCATCCCTGCCCATCCTGGCTAATAGCCATTGATGGACCTATCCTCCATGAACTTATCTAGTTCCTTTTTGCACTCAGTTATAATCTTGGCCTTCACAATATCCTCTAGCAAGGAGTTCCAGAGGTTGACTGTGCTTTGTATGATGAAATACTTCCTTTTGTTTGGTTTAAACCTACTGCCTATTAATTTCATTGGGTGACCCCTGGTTCTTGTGTTATGGCAAGAAGTAAAGAACACTTCATTTACTTTCTCCACACCAGTCATGATTTTAGAGACCATCGTATCCCCCCTTAGTGGTCTCTTTTCCAAGATGAAGTCTCACTCTTAATCTCCCCTCATATGGGTCTCACACAGCTGTGGAATTTTAAATTCAGGAATCTTTTATGCAGCTGATTGGCAACAGAAACAGCCATAAATAAGGCACCTCATGAAGATGGAGCTTGAGGTGTCTGACTGGTGCTTACCCTAACAGGGTTCCTAAGAATGAATTGGCTCATCTCAAACCTATCCAGGCACAAGTTTACAAAACAGCTGAAATCAATGAGAGCCTCTGCTTATACCAGGTTAGAATGACCAACAGATTGAGGTGAGGATACTGGGGTGGGTGAAATATTTCAGGAATGTTTAAGATATAGGAGCACAAATCCCACAGATTCACAAGAGGACTTGTGGCTAAAATCATGGAGGCACGTTAGAAAGTTTCTCCCTTAAAAATTTAACAAAGCCTTCTCCAAGCAGTGAGATCTTCACTGGATCAGAATTAGTGACAATGTTATTCCTTAGAGTGGACTAAGGTACCCAAGTGATAAACTCATTGGTGCTCCATGGAAGGAGCAAGGATTATGTGGGTGGATTCACATTAGAGGAGGGAAAAGCCACTTAATTCACCTGCTGCTGCCCCCAATGAAAGTGCTCCCTCTCAGATATTTTCTGGTCCAGAATGCCAGAACCCCATGGCCTAGGTCTACTTCCCTTGAGAGATGGGCTATAGTATACATTCTACAGTTCTTTGAAGGACCCAGGAGACAATGTGCCCATTCTAAGCTCCTGAATGCTCCATCCTTGAAGGTCAATGCACAGTTTCTCATATCCTTCCACAACAGTGACGGGACAGTTGTTACATAGCCACCCACTAGGTATAGTGTAACTAAATAACTTCAGTTTTTGAAGCCTTCTGTCACCACCTCCCCCCCAGTTTAAGGAAGCATTTTTGCAGCAGCTACTCATTGTCAAAAGGAGTTTTTATTCCAGTCTTCCCTAGATACTTATCAATGATCTTGTAGCTCTGCTGGATGGTTAGGTCAATAAAAACCAGACCAATGTGACTTTTCTTCCAGTCTCATCCTGTAAGAGCTGGTGAATGAGCAATCTAGACTTCTAATGAAGACTTGTTAGTCTTAATATAAAGAGGGTTGACTTGGGATCTGTGTAGTAATACCATAAGGATCTGTCTCATCATGAAAGGTGATGCAGTGTTTGCATTCCAAGTAAGTACAAACTAAGAGCTTTAACACCAGATCTATTCCAGTTTAGACATGCTCATAGAATATCTACTATGTATCTTTGCCTATTTGCAACCCTTGGGAAAGCGCAAGTATATTTTTTAAATTATTCCCCTCACCCCAAGTTTTTGTAAAGATAGCTCCCCACCCTTGACTCTTCTGGAAAAATGATTTAATACTGGAAGCAAAAGCAAAGAACTACACATGTCAGAAAGTTGTTTTGACCATTTCAAATATGAAGTTGTTTGTAACACTATATAAAAAGCTACTCTGATTTTTCCATATGCCAGAGCAATTCCCTTGAGTTTAGCCAATATGTTTATGTAAAGTCATGAAATACTCCCTGTTCTAGTTACTACTTTGCACTGTGCTGCTACCATAAGGAGTAGAGCTTACTGTGGTAGATTAAAAAGGTCTGAGATTTTAACCAAGATCAGCTTTTCATCCAGCAAAGTTCAGATTCTGGATCTAGATTTCATATTCATGCAGTCATAAAGCGCAGTCAAATCGTTTATTTTGCCATCTAGTTTTAGAAGTAAAAAGGGAGTTCTGTGACAGAACTAAATTTTGTAGAAACATGACAGCTCATTTTGCAGCATCTTTGACATTAAAAAAGGATGAGAGATACAGAACTAAATGATTTCTGACTGGGTTATCTTGATCTATTTTAGATACTGGAATGGTTCCTTAGCACTTGGCTTTTATGATCTATATTATACAAAAACACATAAGGCTCTAAAGAGCTAGGAACTTTTTTTGGACTTTGTCGTCAGGATTTTCAAGCCAGTCTAGCTCCCATAGACTCCTTTGAAAATTCTGGTCTAAAAGAAATACGTAGGCTAACACTTTACCCCTTCCAATGAAAATCAAAATTTCTGCCTTAAAGGTTTTATCCTCCTACTCCCCAGCCTCCCAAATGAAAGTTTGTTTTAAACAAAGACAGTTGCATTTAAGATATTTAGCTTTTATCTCACAGTCCACTGGAATTGGAGAAAGAAAAGGAGTACTTGTGGCACCTTGAGTTTTTTCATGAAGTTGATAGATTTCCACTCCATACGGCTAAATTCAGTGCCTTGCATAATGACAGGTTTCAGAGTAGCAGCCGTGTAAGTCTGTATTTGCAAAAAGAAAAGCACAAGTACTCCTTTTCTTTTTGCGAATACAGACTAACACGGCTACTACTCTGAAACCTGTCATTTGACTTGGACTAGTTCTCCAGCAGTGGGATCTGACAGATCAGGATGAGTAAGTGGACACGTGTATATTGGCTGGTTACAACCAGGGCTACCTAATGCTCAGTATTTGGTAGGGGTACAGTCTTCAGAGCACATCACAGGGTCTCTGCCACCATGTGGTCTAAGATGTAGCTTTAGATCACAAGCTTCTAGATACTATATTGTGCTACAGTGTCCGACCCAGCTGCCCCACTTAGAACCTAAGGGCCACCCACTGATGTGCATTTCTGGACGGTTTTGCTTGCAGATTCAGACAGTGGCATGTGGTATTAGCAGGATACTAGCAATAAACAAGCCTCAGGCGACATGGGGAAGGGTGCTTCTTCATAAGCAGTTCCAAGCCTTTAGATCAAGTTTTCCATCTCAGTTGAGAATTAAGATCAGATGCTTAACATGGGCAGGGAGGGTTAAAAAATGGTTTCCTCCCTTTGTGTTTATCCATCACTATTACTATGAGGGGGAGGGAGAGGTAGCACAAACGTGAATGCCTGCTCCCCACATTGGATTTGACTGGCGAGATTCTGTCACTCCATTTTAAGAGTCAGTTAGCTCTGCTGGCTTGTACCACACTAAATTGGAGCAGAATATAAGGTGATCTATGGAATCTTTCATGAGACTCATGTTCACTAGGGGTCTCATGCAAAGCACTCAAGTGAATGGGAGCTTTTCAAGTGACTTTGGGGTCAGTCCCTAGAAGTCTCAAGGTTGATTGGTGTCATCTCCATTCAGGAGGAGACAGCCTCACTTACTGCACTGTGACAACAGCTAAAGATGCTTATGCTGAGAGCTGTAGATTTAAAGGCTAAGAGGGACCATGATGTGGTGGCATGACCAAGCCCACAACTTCACACAGCAATTCCTGCCTCAAGTTCAGTAACTGAATTCACCCCATCCTTTGGGAAGCTGCTACAGTGTTAATTACCCACACTGAACAGTCTGCACTGTACTTCCAATTTGGCTGGCAGGTGAAGCCATCCATCCATCGGCTCTTATGTCTGCTAGGTTAGAGCATCCTCAACTTTGAGGAGGTCTTCTCCCTGCGTAGATACTGTCTGGACTGATCGACCCACCTTTTAACCTTCTCTGATTATTGCAGAAGCTTGAGCTCTTAGTTGTGTAGAGGGGCATTTTCCAGACTATGAATCTTGTGCGCTACTCTTCCCTGATCCTTTCCTTATTTACCATCCTATTTAGGGTAGATGTCAGAACTGCAGAGATTGCAGTAGTGGAATCCTCCATGCCATGTATGATGGGAATCTCACCTCTTCATGCTTAGTACTCCCCCAAGTTATACAGCCAAGTACTGTAACAGCCCTTTTGGCCAAAGCATTGCACCGGGAGTTTGATCAATGCACTTCTACCTCAGTTGCTTTTCCAGTCTCACCATCTCCTCAAATACAGGAGAAAGAAATCTATCCTAGAAGTACCCCCAATTTTCCTCCCTTCTGCCCTAAAAGGGCATCACTGATGTTGGTTAGCCCAGCAGAGCATCCTGTGCTACAAAGTGTTTTCCTTGAGCTAGCAATGAACTAATGGGAGGGGGACAAGCAAACGTTGACATGACCTAGAGTCTGGCGCGATAGTTCCCCATTCTGAATGTATCAGGTTTGTCTTTGTTCAGTTCAAGCCCCTTCTGTTCACAGCCCCACCAACCCACCCTGCAACTTAATTCAATTACCAGCCACTGAATAAGTTTTAGGCAACTTGGTTATGTGGCGATAAAGCATGAGCCCTTTAATAATTACACACATGAGCTTTCTGAATTGGGGTTGTAAGGCTGCAAACTGGACTTCCTTTAATTGTGATTAGCAGCTTCCAAAAAGCAAGTTAATCATTGACCTGGCCCTCCACCAGGAGACCAGAGTCCTAAAGATTTCAAGTGTCAAGTTCTGCATAGCCAGCTCCATGAAAGAAAAGACCCTGCTGAGTCAGACACTAAACTCCTCAGAGCTGCTGATCTCCTCCTTAAGGAGTGGAGGACAGTTGCACCTAGAAGCCCCAGCCAATTTGGTGCCCGGTTGTACTAGGTGCTGTAAGCAAGGTTACCTACTCAGGTGCTGAACATCAGGGTAAGAGGAAAAAGCATTAGCCCCCATCTACAGAAGGGAAATTGAGGCAATAAAAAAAGTGGTAGATCCAGGAATTGAACCCAGGCCTCCTGAAGTGCAGGGCCATCCTTCCTCTCCCAAGGCTGTAGGGCAACCTTTCCCAGATCGCCTTGCACACTTCTGGCAGAGGGAGCTGATAGATCCTAGGAAGTTAAGCACCCACATGTGGATTTGTGCATCCAGGTCTGAAAACACTGGCCTTCAGGTGCTGCTGTGGCAACAGCAAGTCCATTAAGGTCAGACTCCATCAGGTATGTGGGCAAGAGCTGCCCTCCAAGCCTGGGGTGAGAAGGGGCCAGAATTTACCAGTGTACACTGCCAAAGAGCCACAGGAATAGGTTAGCAGCCCCCCACCCCAATCAGCTCCACCTTCAGGGCACTTTGCAAATACAGTCCAGTACTCCTGTTAGGTAGGCTAAAATGTAAATGATTCCATCTTCATCATCTGCTCCTGTGTAAGTGGTTCCCTCTGCGGGGGGGGGGGAGGGGGGTCGTTAAAAGCGGCTTCTTGAATTCACCCAGGTCAAGGCCTACAATTTGGAAGCTGGAGATCATGGTTTGTTGATCATATCCATAAAAAAACCCACACATGCACCTCACTCATTTTAAAAGGGAGTGAAGAAACTACTATTCCAGCTCAGGACCAAACCAAATGCTTCTTCCTTGTACTTCATGGGAGTAAATGTGAGGAAAGGCAAAGTCTTGAACCGATGTCCCATGTAGTAAAGGGACTAGAGAATCTCTCACCCTTTCCCAGTTCCCTCTTGTACTACTTTTGCGTGTTGTCCTTGTTTGGATTCCAAGACCACACATTTGGGTCTGGAGGATTGAGACCTCTGTATGGACCACTGGGACCATTAAAGAGTGCCATAGAAGCATTAAACAGCATTGAGGGGTGTTAGACCCACATTCCTGGCCAGATTCCAATTTGGGGAATTACATTCTGCCTATATAAATTCCAGCTGTAGTTTCAACTGGATACAGTATTCCTCACTTGCCATCATAGCTCATTTTTCTAAACAGCTGCTGCGTTTCACTCTAGAGAAAGATGAAAGAGCCTATGGTACTTGTCAAAAGTACAGGCCTGAGTGTGTTATAACTAGTCCATAGTCTATACCACAGTTCAAGAACTTGCAGCATAGGTAACACCTTGAGTCTATGCACCACTTTCCCTAGATCACACCACCATCCAATGTCAGCTACAGAAATTCCCTAAATGGAAAGGTAATTAGGATATTTAGAGTATGTTTACATTGACTTTGGCAACTGGAGACAAAGAAATAGAATCCTTAATTTTGTTTATTACCCAAGGTGCTATAATGGACAGAAGTATGCAGGTATCCAGACAGTCTCATGACTTCTGTGGGACCACTTGGTAAGAGTACCAGTACCAGGCAATACCCAAACTAAAAGGGCAAGTGTTTCTTGGCCTGCCAGGACAGAAATGCTTATGGACCAGTAAGTAGTTCTGAACATTGGAGTGAACCGGGGTAGGGGAAGTCACTCCACATTGCAGATGCAGGAGAAGCACCAAAGGTGGTTATAGGACATCCCCTGGGATGTGGAAGGAGAGTCAGCCTGCATCTGGGGCCAGAGAAGGCATTCCTGAGCAGCAAGTGCTTGTAGTGCTGGCCTCTGACCCAGCCAGCCTGCCCTGACCCCAGAGGTAGCTATAGCAATCCATGTGTAGAGTACAGGTCAGTGAGGTTTGCGAAGAACATTGGGGTCTGTCAAGATGGACACCACTAACACAACTGTTATTGAATGTTATTACCTTGCCTTGTCAAGTGTTTGCAGTGGGACAGATCTGATGACAGACTATTGGCAGAAAAACCCTAGCTGATCTCAGAACCAAAACACACACCAGGGCCTAACAGCCACCTCTGCTTCCTACTCACCTGTAGTAGCGTGGCACACATGACTGGCCTTAATGATCAGTCACCCCATTAAGTTGAGAACCACTGCTCTAGACTTCATGAAGTCAGTCATACAGACACAAGGGAGGAAGATTCCCTCCCCCCACACACACACTTCCCTTGGCAGACTCCTCTTCTGTCATCACAGGTCTTTCTCCCCTACCCAGTGTTCATAGAACCATAGGATTGGAAGGGACCTCAAGAGGTCATCTACTCCAGTCCCCTGCTCTCATGGCACGACTAAGTATTATCTAGACCACCCCTGACAGGTGTTTGTCTAACCTGTTCTTAAGAGCCTCCAGTGACAGATTCCACAACCTCCCTAAGCAATTTGTTCCAGTGCTTCATCACCCCGACAGTTGGAAAGTCCAACCAAAACCTCCCTTGCTGCAATTTAAGTCCATTGCCTCTTGTCCTATCCTCAGACATTAAGAAGAACAATTTTTCACCCATCTCCTTGGAGCAGCCTTTTATGTCCTTGAAAAGGCACTATCATGCCGCCCCCCCCCGCCCCAGTCTTCTCTGCTCTAGATTTAAACCCATTTTTTCCAATCTTTCCATGGGGGGCGGGGTGTTCATGTTTTCTAGACCTTTAATCATTTGTTGTTCTTCTCTGGACTTCCTCCAGTTTGTCCACATCTTTCCTGAAATGTGGCACCCAAAACTGGACACAATACTCCAGCTGAGGCCCTATCAGCACAGATTAGAGTATTCCATTTAAATACACTTGAGTACTCTTGGAATAAGCTTGTTAGGCTTCCTTGGGCCACCACCATATATTCTTTCCATCTCTAGTGCCTGAATTCAGACTTGTTTGGGCAGCACACCTTCACCATCACTCCAGGAACAACATTTGTGACCAGCCACTTCCAATCTAATATTACACTAAGCACATCAGTTGACAAAACACCTGCTTCTCCTCCCCCAAGTGGAAGAAGAGACTTAGGATTAAAGGGACAGGAGTCATGAGATCCAAGTTCCAATCTGCTACAGATTGGTAGTCCAACGTCAGGCAAAACAGCTTATGCCTTTTCTTTCTGTTACAGGATAATGTTGACCCGCCTTTGTAAAGCTCTTTGAGTTTCATGGACAGAACATGGTATAACCAGAGGACTACAAACACGGTCTTGTGTTATTCTAGTAATTAAGAGAGTCTTCTACAATATAGCATGTACACAAAGCAAGGAACTTTGATGAACTAAGATAAGGAAAAACAGGCTATATTTTCTCCCTCCTTCACCACTTTTCAGGTACTCTACAATTCCCAGTGGATCGGTCTCAAGAGAGGGGCCTTCAGGAATCCAGAGAAGAAAATTAAGGAGCCCCCCCCCCCATTGTGTTCATACCATCAACCTGAATTCTACATTCTAGAGGGACACTCTTCAGCCTTGCTAGACCATCCTGCTACTTCTGCAGTCTCTCCTTTGCAGGCGAGCAGACACCAGCGCTACTGCCTGCTGACACAATCTCGTTAACATGTAACCATGCACAATTTCTGTCCCAGTGGCACTAATTACTGGGTAGGCCACCCATTTGGAAACACCGAATTCTTTCCCTGAAACGATTCGTTTGGGTGGAATGCGGGGGGGGGGGGAAGAAGAGAGGAAGAGGGAAGAGAAGGCATCATCCACAGCTGTCTCAATTCCTTTTCGGACTGCGGAACGGAGCAGCCAAGTTGGGAGCTCCCGGGTGACATCTGTTTAACACGGCCGCCTGCAGTTCACCCCTCTCTGCATGGAGACTTTAAAGAATCACTGCTGAGATGTTTACGTCTCCTAGGAAAGGCTCCACAAAGAAGTGAAGTCAGTTTTAACAGCCAAAAGAGAAGCATTGCCACTTAGGGGTGGGTGCTGGAGGCCAAGCTAGAGTCACACTAGACGTCTTGGTGCTTTAAAAGCAGGTGCTAACAACAAGATGAGGCAGATTTTGCTCTGGTGTAAATCCCAAGTATGCTGAAAGAGGGTATATGTTGGTTAATCCGGTAGAGATCTAGGAGCAGAATTGACTCAGCATTTCCCTGGAGAATAGGTCCTTAGTGCAGTTTTCACTTTAGTCTCATACCTAAGTGAAGAATCTCACAGGAGACCTTTGCAAGGGAGGTGGTGATCAGCTTTCCAACTCGGGCCAAGGGGAGTCAAACACAGCCCATGCTGCCTGGCAGGGGCCAATTGATCACATTCATGTTTGTCAGAGCCACCTAGTGCCCTGTGGCTTGTCTTTTCACCCTGATTCTGGCTTGTAAAGCAGAAGCTCTTCCATTTGCAACCTTAGGGGTCCCCATACTAAAGAGTGCAGCACACTCAAGTATACCTTCCATGCACACTCTGTAAATCATGTACTGTTGTGGATTAACAAGGACCATGAACCCAGTTATTGAATATTCTTCTGTGTGTGAGGAGGCTCAGTGAGCATGATCTCTGCTTTAGTCCTCTTAATAAAGAAGGTATTAGCAGCAGATGCTAATCATTTGCAGGGCTCTAACCAAACAGAAAAGATGCTTAATTAACATAAGCAAACTTCATTTTGCACAGCAAAATGGGATGCTCACCTAGCAGGTGAACAGCCAGCATTTCCTCCCCAACCTACCCCGCAAGATGCTTAAGAATAATCAAGCCCAGTCTGGAGAATTCAAGTAGCAACACAAACAGCCCCTCTGCTCAGCAATGCAAGAAATTCCCTGAGACCAAGAAGGGAATCTGGAATTAAGTCAGGTGCAATGTTCACTGTGCCCTTCTCTTGACCCAGACTATTAGTTTTGAAGTGCCTATAATCTAAACTGGCCATTGGAGGCAGACTTTAGGAAAGGCTACTCCTAACAGCTGCAATAGACTACCTGTTCCACTACAGCATTAGCACAGCATGGTTTAAACAGATCTCGGAACAATCCCCAGTCAGCATAGAGATTAGAGCCAGACTGCAAATGCTTAGCGTTGTCTGATATTTTAGATGCTGCGTGATGTAGTTTGCAGAAGGCACAAACTTCAGTGTGCTCGTGGGACTGCAGGACCCTTACCACGAAACCATCACAAAAGGAGAGGGCCTACCTCACGAAGCTAGCCCAGGAGCAAAAAGTTAAACAGCATGGGTTTGGGAAGGGAGCAGGCAAGCAGCAGTGTTTTGAGAAGTTTGCCAGACCACAGAGCAAGACAATAGACATGTCTTACTGGAAGAGGAAATCTCAGCTCCATTAGGAAACCACTCACTGGTGATTGTGTAGCTCAAGGTGATGGAGTATACAAACCCCAGAGACAGAAGCTAGACTCACTATTAGATTTCATGTTGGTTTACTGGACTGGCTCTCCTGATTGCACTCCATCCTGCTCCTTCTACCCATTGCAAGCTGATCCCATTTCAAAACAGATTCTTTGAAAAAGACAAGAAATAACCCCACAATGCTTCCCCCAGCCACCGGCAGTGCAACTATACCAGGATTAACAGAGCATAAAAGACTTGAACTGCCCCGACTGCTTCAGTGTCTGAATTCAAATTTCTCTACTGAGACCAGTTGATCTTGCCACTGTGAGGTTTTAGCCCAGTGACTGACATGGGAAGAATTATAGAGAGATCTATTGCTAAAAGGGAAAGCCAGGTCTTCAGGAGGACGCAGAGGTAAAGCAGGAGAAGAAAGCAGATGGGGGGGCGGGGGGGGAAATGTACTTTTTCCTCCTTACATATGATTAGCTTTAGACTCCAATTCAGAGTATTGAGAGAATGGATCCTCCCAGAGAAGACCCCCCCCCCCCCAAGCAAGCTTTCCCATGAAAATATTTAATTTTCTTTGAGAACAGGATACACCTGCAAGCCTCCGCCAGTCAATGCCCCTCCAACTCCACAGCTCCATTCATGGGTTGACGGAACCCTCTGCTGGTGGAACTGTGAAACTGCATGCAAAGCACCCTCTTCAAAACTTGGGGAAGGCGTGACAGGTGACAAGAGCAGGGAAGTCAGGGGTCCGCCCATGCTAGCCGCACACCAAATCCACACTGCAGGAGAGGGGGCCAAGAGGCACCATGTAGCCAAGGAAAAGGTGTATTCCAGGAGAGCTTGCTGTTGTTACAGGGGAATCTGCGGAACAGGAACCAGTCTTGAGCTTTGTAAGCGCTAAGCCACCTAAGCAGCATGCAAGACCAGTGAAAGCTGCAAACCTCCAACCAAAATCCCCACACTTTACGTCTCACTGTTCAAAAACCTGCAGACTAGAAAGGGTTCTGCTAGCACTAGCAAGCTTACTGGTCTTTGGTATACACGCACCAATCAGAGTGCAATTGTCACTCCACTTCCTTTAAGAGAAAAAGCTGGGAAATTAGACCCAGAATCACTGAACCAGACCAATCTGGGGTGTTCCAGCCAGAAACAAATACCAATTCAAAAGCTACATTTAAAAACCCACATGAACACTTCGAGACTAGAGGGTCTTGAGATACAGGAAGAAAAACTTGTTCTGTAACTGTGCTTTCTGGGGCAGGAAATCAAAGGAGGTGCATAATAGCAATGATCTGACACTTTTAATAGAACAGCGAGCCAGGGAAAAACAATTAGAGAGTGAGTTATTTTTCTATAAAACAGTTTGTAAACATCTGGATTTTGCCAGTGTGTTTTATGGTCATTTTCTTGGGGGGTGGGGGGAGGGGAAAAGAACAGAGGAGCTTTTATCCCTCAAGGGGGCTTCCCATGATGTACTGCAAGTTTAGACAACTGAACAACAAAACCACACCTCGCTGAGTGTGCAAATCCCTTCTCCATCCTCTAGATCCCAAAGCAAAATCACTCCCTCTCACACACACAGAGAGAGAGAGAGAGTTTTCCCAGCTACTGCCAATTTTTGGAAGTCACCTTTTGTTTGTGAAACCAAAGAGTAACTTGATTTCAAAGCTACATGACCCCTAAACAGAAGAGCTCTGGAGTCAGGAGCAGCTGGATCCCCAGGACAGACCCACCAACGTGCCTTTTGCCATTGTATAAGTCGTGCCCTGAAGTTGCACTGTATGCAGAGAGGGAAGGGGGTGGGGGAGGGTGGACCACAAACATAAGCAAAATATCAGCTTGGAGACTGCACTGCTACCCTCCACGAAACATTACAGGAAAGACAAAATAAGACTCCAGAATCAGCACTATTTATTTATTTTTAAATAAACCCCAGTTCAAATGATCTCAGCCAGTCTGCCCAGGCTACAGGGAGAGATTCAAAGCAGACGCCAAATACAAGAGCCATGAATACAACTCAGTGCTGTAAATTGCTATGAGAAATGGGGGGGGGGGGGAGGGAGAATCCCACTTAAACACAAACAAACAGCTCCCAAGCAACAACCTGCAGCTTCTAGACTCCCGGGGATTAATGACAACCTGGAAATGCAAGACGACGAGCAACGTCCTGCGCCCGGTTTCCAGGGGCTTGACAACGAGCAAGGCTCCCGGAGCCGGGTGACTCCACCAGAAGCAGCCGATAGCGGGGTGAATTGGGGAGGAGAGGCTGGGTCCGGTCTGTGTCCCTTCCACACACACCCCCCCACACACCCGATTGCTCTCCCTGCTGTTCTGTGCCTACGCGGACACACTCCGCCGGCTCCCAGGGCTGGCCCCCGGCTCACCCCGGCCAGCTGATGCCAGCTACAAGAACTCGCAGGGTGGGTCAGCCACAGTACAGGGTGAGGGGAACTGGCTCCCAAACGCCTTCGCATCTCGCCTCAAGGGGAAGGCGCCCAGATGTGGGCTAGATCCCTGGCCTCGACCCGCCCCAGGCGGCCAGGAAGGGGTTGTGGGGGGGGCGGGGGGGGCATTGACACAGTCCTTGCACCAGGCAAGAGAAGGAGCATCCCCGCCCTGGAGAGGCAGAGACAGACACCTTGGCGACCCCCCCCGAGTACGACCGGCGCAAGCCAAGCCCTTTGCAGCCAGCCCCAGCACGCCCAGGGCGGCGCGCCCCCCGCCTGGTCCTGGGGGCAGTTGCAGAGGGTGCGGGGGACTAGACCATGGAGGGAGGCGCCCCGGCTGACCGGCCCGGGGGAGGAGACGGGAGGGTCCCGGGGCGCCGCTGAGCTGGGGGGGGGGGGCGCAAGGTGCAGCGAGGGGAGCTCACGGGCTATTTGCGAGACGGTGGGTGCAGGGCTGCGAGCGCCAGGGGCACCGAAAGGGTGCAGGGGAGGGGCGGCGGAATGCAGCCTGGGGGAAGGGGGGGCGCTGGCCTCACTGAGGTGAGGGTGCAGGTTGGAGCTGCCTTGGGGGCAAGCGGGGGTGCAGGGCGCGCGGAAGTGGCGGAAGCCTCATGGGGGTGCCGGGGGAGCTGCCTTGGGGAAATTGGGGTACAGGGGAAGCTACATTGGGGTGCCGGATGAAACTGCCCTGGGGGGAAGCGGGGGTGCAGGGGGAGCCGCCCTGGGGGGAAGCGGGGGTGCAGGGGGAGCCGGATGAAGCTGTCCGGGGGGGAAGCGGGGGTGCAGGGGGAGCCGGATGAAGCTGTCCGGGGGGGAAGCGGGGGTGCGGCGTTGGGGCCGGGGCGCCCGGCGGACCTACCCGAAGTAGGCGGCGGAGGGTCCCGGGGCGCCGCCGAGCAGCACTAGGAGCGCGCAGGAGGAGAGCCATCCCAGAAGGAGGTGTCCATCCAGCATTTTGCTGCAGCGCTAGGGCTGATCATCTCGTTTCCCCGCAGAGCCCGATGAGGCTCCGGCTGCCCGAGCCGCCTTCTTATAGCCGGGGAGGCAGCGAGTGCCCAGCCGGGAGCGGGGCGGGGCCGCGGGGGCCGGCCCCGCCCACAGGCCACGCCCACACGCCGTGAGGGCTCTGCGGGGAGGGGCGGGGACGACTGAGGAGGGGGCGGGGTTAGGGGCTCAGGCTCCGCCCCCAGCAGAGGCCGGCACATGGGACTGTGAGGGGCGGGCTGGGAGCAGCTGCAACGGGGCAGGCGGGAGCTCCCTGGGAAAGAGGCCGGCAGATATAGCGGCCTGAGAGGCAGGGGAGTGATCGAGGCACGGAGTGTGTGTGTGTGTGTGTGTGTAAGGGAGAGACTGTGCGTGAGTGTGAGAATCAGTTGTGTGAGCGTGATTGTGCACGTGAGCGTGAGAATGGGGAGCATGACTGCGATCGGGCGCATAAGCGTGAGAATTGTGTGCATGAGCGTGAGAATCAGCTGCATGAGCCTGATTGTGCGCATGAGAGTGCGGAGTGTGCATCTATGCTTGAGTGTGACTGCAGGAGTGAGAGAGACATGTGAAAGTGTGACGGAGCTTGCATGATTGTGAGCATGAGCATATGGAACGTGTGCAGGAGCTTCACTGTGCCTGTGTGTCTGTCGTGCCTGAATGAGTGGGATATGTGAGTTTGTGGACATGCGAGTGTATACAGTGTGCATGAACGTGAGTATGAAGTGTGTGACTAAGTGAGAGTCAAAGGAAATGTGCATATGTGAATAAACATGAATGACCAGGAGTGTGTGGTGGATGTGTGTGAATGAGAGACAAAGAATGAACACATGTATGTGAATGAATGTTTTGGTGTAGTAAGAAGTATAAAGTCCAGGGACATGGGGGTTATACTTCAATGGATTTATTTTTCCATGTGTAAAATGCACCTAGTGCAACCTCCAGGTGCATATGTTATAAAAACTACCAAAATAAAATAATCATAAAATTGTTAACATGTCAATTAAAAAGAAATTCCTTGAGGCCAAAATAGAAAAATCTTTCTGGCATTCCCAACTTTTTTGGGCAGCAAGACCCATTTAACCAGACTAAAATCTTGGTCCTACATCGATTCATAGAGTCCAAAGTCAGAAGGGACCATTGTGATCATCTAGTCTGACCTCCTGCATAACACAGGCCAGAGAACTTTCCCAAAACAATTCCTAGAGCAGATCATTTAGAAAAACATCCAAGCTTGATTTAAAAATGGCCAGTGATGGGGAATCTGCCACAACCCTAGGTCAATTGTGCCAGTGGTTCATTACTTTCACTGTTAAAAATGTACACCTTATTTCCAGTCTGAATTTGTCTATCTTCAGCTTCCGGCTACTGGATTGTGTTATATCTTTCTCTGCTAGATTGAAGAGCCCATTATTAAATATTTGTTCCCCTTGTAGATACTAATAGACTAAAATCAAGTCACCTCTTAATCTTCTCTTTGTTATGCTAACTAGATTGAGCTCTTGGAGTCTATCACTATAAAGCATGTTTTCTAATCCTTTAATCATTCTGCAGGTCTTCTCTGAACCCTCTCCAATTTAACAACCTCCTTCTTGAATTGTGAGCACCAGCGCTGGACACAATATTCCAGCAGCAGGCACACCAGTGCCAAATACAGAGGTAAAATAACCTCTCTACTCCTACTCGAGATTCTCCTGTATGTGCATCCCAGGATCAGATTAGCTCCTTTGGCCACAGAGTTACACTGGGAACTCATATTCCACTGATTATCCACCATGAGCCCCAAAACCCTAAATCTTTTTCAGAGCCACTGCTTCCCAGGATAGAGTCCCCCAACCCTGTAAGTATGGACCTCATTCTTTGTACCTACATGTATGCATTTACATTTAGCTGTTTTAGAAGGCATGTTGTTTGCTTTCTCACAGTTTATCAAGTGATACAGATCGGACCTAGCCTCTTCATTATTTACCACTCCCCCAATTTTTGTGTCATCTGAAAATTTTACCACTTATGAATTTATGTTTATGAGTGTATATGAGACAGCCTGCACACAAGTGTGTGTATATGTGCACAAACTGCTATATAGTAAAGGAGCGGGAAACTTTCTAGGAAATTGTATAGCTCTACATTAAATGCTTGCTGTGCCAGCTAATGCCCACCTCATATCCAGTAGTGTCGAGCAGTTTAACCAACCCCTTCACTTCCAGAGTGTGATTTGCAGTATTGTTAACCTGAAAAACAGAAGACAGACAAAACTCCCAAACCCTGAGATTTATCTGTCATGAAATTTCTGAATTGGAACTTCATTGAGAAAAGTTTTGCTTCTTCTCCCGTGCCGTGGGAGCATGTATGTTTCCGGTGGGGAGTGAGGGGCTCCCCACACAACTGCTGGCAAGGGGATTCCACTCTGTCCCTTTCCCTCTCCTCTCATGCCTCAGCCACTCTCTGTGGGCAAATCTGGCCCCCGAAGCCTGCACTGTATACCCTTGACCTTAGTTCTGCTCTGGAGTGCCCTTTGGGGGTGTTACCATGAAGACAGGTGCTTTGAAGAGGGAGCTGGCAGAGTGTGAGCCTAGAGGGAACCATTTCCATGCAAACCACACATACTAACGGCCAGCCAAATCCTGCCTCCACAGGGACTCAAGAAGAGGGTTCTTAAAGAGCAAGCAGCTTCGACAGCATTCACCACAGCAACCAACCTTGCCTCCATTTATAGGTCTTTGTAGGGCTCACATGATGGCTTCCATTTTGTACAACACACCAAGGATTGAACCAGGGACCTCCAGAGCTGAAAAAGGACATCTCTACAGCTTGAGTTTAAGGGGGGGGAGTACATTTCCAAGCTCCACCCACAAAATCAGATTCAGCCTCCAGATACCACCTCCAGTAGATGATGTAGGTGTTCAGGCTATGATTATGCATGCTCTTGTATGAATTTTCAAACTATAATTCCCAATTCTCCTTCTTTACCTGCTTGGATGAGCAGTGAAATAGTTAATCCTTTAAGGGCCAACAATGTTAGCATCACATATCTGAGTTAGAACCCACTGAGATAAAGGGTGCCGATCATGCTTCTCAGCTATTGTTTCAGGTTCTTCAAACGCAGGCAGACGTCGCTGTGTCAGTTCCATGCAGCTCATGTTTTCAAGGCTCTTTCAGCAGCTAGATACTTTTTGGTACAATGAAATTAAATACTGGAGAATAAAAAGGCAATATGAAAAAGGTACCAGTATGCCAGATCAGCTGCATATAACCCATATTGTCTGTGGATCAGACACAGATGAGGACACGTAATATACTGGCCAAGATTACATACCTCCTCTGGACAAAGGAAGCTTGTCCCCAGCAGACATGCTAGGTCAGAACCTCATCCACTCAGAGGTAGATAAGTGGGGAAAGTCTTCAGGGGCAATTTAATCCCAGGGCAGTCCCCTTGGCAGATTCAGGCGCTAATCAGGCTCACTCTCCCTTCCTATTGATTATACCCATTTGTCATTTCCACCTAGGAATCTACACACACACACACACACACCCCTTCCGGGTTTTGAGCTTTTCCTAGCAACCAGCCCAGCTTTGCAGATCTCAGCTAGTTTTCCGGTGACTTTCAGAGAAGATCAAGTTCAGACTGCATTTCACCTAGCTGGAGACATCACAGAGAGCAAAAAATATTTCCAACGTGTCATGGAGCCTTCCATGGCCCAGGGTTCCATCTCCTCTGGTTAACTAAAGAAACTCAAGACAGCTGCCACCCAGCTGAACTCTACCCCGCTCCGGTTCTACCTGGACAAATTCAGGGCAGCCCAGATTCCCCAGCTAATTGCAATGTGCAGAACTGAATACAGAAGCAGGCAGCAGTTGAGTTGTTTCTTAAGGAAAGCCAGTGCTGGTGGCACCCATAAGTGGTTGGGAAATACTGCATGAGCCTGCTGACCTCTCACCGTTTCAATGAGAGAGATCTGCACAAAATAGATGACATTTTAAAAACTACGAGTGGGGTTGCAAATGCCTCTTTGGGAGGGTTGGCACAAATCCTTCAACCGATGGACAAGATGCTTTAAAACCCATCCTCCATCTTCATCCCAAATAGGAGCAAGAATAAGGCAACAGGCTTGTGTGTTTGAGAGAGATTCTGATAGTGGAAAGGAATGATAATCTACATGGCCAGTCAGTGCAAATAGCAAGAGTGCTTGGAAAGGTGGAGTGGCCATAACATCTCGCTGTTTCCTCGCTCTTGAAGCTGAGTAGGGAAATGAAGCTAATTCACTTTGAAGTCCAGACTGCACGTGATTCTTTTATGAATGAGACAACACAGGGCATTTTCAGGAGTTGCAAAACAGGGGCTGACAAGAAGATTTCTTCTTTCGGGAGGCAGATGTAAAGCACATGCAAGGTGTCTACAACTTTGCCCAAACTAATGTGTTTCCTGACTAAATACTCTGCTGAATGTTTAGGTGGTGGATGTGCATTGTTCTCATGATCATTTGCTAACATAAGCCATCTATCGGATCCCTTTCCCTTATTAAAAAAGGAAGTATATAATGACTTCAATATAGCACATAACAGTGTTACAGCATTATATCTGGTGAGTCTAACCATGGACGAATACAGTTAGGGTGCATTGTATGCACCACACATATAGAGCATGAATGGTGCCATTCTGAAACAGACCTGTGGCTAACCAGGATTTTCAAAGTATCACTGCCCTAGAAAGTCGCAGTCCAAAGCTAAACGCAGGTCTTCCTGTTCCCAGCTCAGCACCTACGGGACACTCATTTGAGCAGGTCTGACTTTCCACCCAGAAGGGGGCACCGCTGCATAGACATACCGCGCAGCGTTAATAGAGGTGTTACCAGCCATTAAAACAACCAACAGCCATTTTTAAAAAGCCTTTTAATTGATTGTGTTTTGCAGAATTTCCGTGGGCACGCAATAGCTTGCCCGAAACGAATAGACTGAGCAAACAACCACTCCGCATTTCAAGAAAGAGCATTTAAAAAAAAACAACCCCCACACACTTACAACCACAGCTAAACCTGCGAGTGGTGCTGCTAGGGAATTGTAAGATAAAGAGACAGTCCTTTATCATTGGAATAACGGACTGGAGCTGGAAGGCTCCGTGGAGAATGACTGGGGACCAAGGCATGGAACGTGGTCCACTCACCAGTGATGAATTCAATTATTTGTAATGTGCTAGCTAGCTAGTGTGTGTGTGTGTGTGTGTTGTGTGTGTGTGTATACATGCTTCTGCCTGTCATATAACAATGGTGAAGAATCACAGAGTCACTTTCTTCTAACACTGAACAAGGAACTATATTAGTAACAAGAAAACAGTCCTGTCTGGGAAGCGACCCTGTTTCTAGTCATGCTTCTGCCTAGAATCTTCCCCTACCCACGCCTTTGGTCTCACTTCCTACTTCACAGAGCACATATCTTATGGCCCTCCGCTGGATGGAATGGAATGGCAGCTCTTTTCAATTGTTTGTGATTGCTGTTTAGAGGTTTGCCCCGAAGAGGATAAGCCATTGTCACATCTGCCCCTTGTAGGCCAGACTTCACCTTCCAAAATGGGGGGGGGTGAGCTTTGATCTCTGCAACCATGTCCTTACACAACACCAGCAGCTGCTTCACACGCCCTGTGCCTATAGGAGCCCCATTAGATCACAGGGAATGACCAGGGTGACTTCAAGTTTTCCCTCTCTGTGACTTGTGAGTCAGCTCTCAGGCTCCTGGCTCAGCCAGTGCAGAGCCAGTTGCAGGATCGAAGCAATTTTTCTTTCCATCTTGTCTCTTTTACTAAATGAACCCTTGACTTGCTCTCTTTTACTGCATGAAACTTGAACTGGTCTACCATTTTTAAACATTAGCTTGAACTTCCATCCTTTTATTTTCACTTCCTGTTTCGTTCCTTTCCCCTTGGTTTATTTTTCATCGAGCTCCCCCAAAACATTCTCTCTTTCTGAAGGCATTTCCTGGCAGAAACCAAAGTGCCAACCACTCAGCTCTTACAAGTGGCCACTCAGCCAGAGCTCTGACAGCGTGAACCAAACCTCACTGATTCAATGACTACAGCTCAATGGGGGGGGTGGGGGGGTTGAGTCATAGAAGTCAGAGAAAAGGGAAATACCTATGAGGTCACGTCGTTCATCCCTGGTTGCCAATCCAGTAAGATTTCCTACAGTATATTTAGCATTAGGTTCCAGTTTGCAATGACTTTAGTGGTGCGGTCTAGTGAGGGATGGAGAGGGCTAGTTATCCCAAGAAGCCCTGAGCTATCATTCCTGCCCTGACACAGATTCCCTCTGAGACAAATCACTCACACTTCCCTTCCTCAGTTTCCCCAGCTGGAAAATAGAGATCAGTTATCTACCTCAGAGAGCGTTCATGCTGTGTTTGAGGTGTCAATGAGCCCATACGTGCCAAATGAGTAATTATTTTAAAGTTATTAGTGTTTATTCCACAATCTAATGGAGCTCGCAGTTAGGAATTTTCTCCCTGATCTTCATCTTATATCTGTTTGCTTATTTTCACCCCATGACGCCTGCTCATAACCCTGAACAATTGCTCCCTCCAGGGTGTTTCCACTATTCAAATATTCACAGACAGGTATTGATGGGGGAAAGGTTCTCTGTTCTTTTCCAGCAGCAATCAGCCAGATCTGCATAGCTAAGAATTTCCCCAGTGCAGGGAGCTCTGAGCTGGCGCAAAGCCAGCATATCACACTTCTGGGCTCCACCTCCCTGAATACGCACTCAGGGCCAAGGGTAGGGGGGTCTGAGGAGGGACCCGGTCAGAATGTGCTGTACTCCAGTTATACCCATCTGGTGTACTGTCCCTAAGGGACCATTGCCGGTGGGGGTAAATTAGAGTAGGAGCCAAGCTTTTCTAGCCTATGCCCGGGCTGAAGATGTTGCATATCTGCCCTGTGAATCAGGGAGCTGTAAATGGCTACCTCACATCACCTTCCCCAGATGCTCCAACCTCTTCACTCCCCGCTCTCACTCCTCCCATTGAAATTCACCATCGTGCAGCACTTAAAACCCCCTCTTTTAAGGACTTTAAGTGGTGCATTGGGCTTTATGCAAGCCCTCCACACAGGAGTGAATGTCACCTTCTGTGCAAATTCCAGGATCCCCCACACTCTTTTCGCCTGGGGAGGGGACCCCAGGGAACCCTGCCAAAGCCAATCCAGAGGGCACAATCTGATCCTCCAGTTGTGTCAACCCAGCTTTTTGGCTTGTTCTTCTGCCTCTAGTAACAAGGCACAGAGCCTGAGCTGATCTCACCTGCACAGGTGTAAGTGAGTCTCCTGTAAGTGGGATCAGGCCTATCAGATGTACATAACAGGGACAAAGCTACATGGAGCCCATTTTGCAAGGGCCTCATTCACACAACCTCAAAGCACCAGAGGTTTGACCATCCCTAATTTGCGCCATGGAACCACTTTCTCTCTCCTTACCAGCCACGCTCAGAGGGGGCTGACTCACCTCCTTGACCATCAACATGTGTTACAGCAGCTGTTACTGGGTGAATATTAGGATACATCCAAAGAGGCTTAACAACTGGGTGACACTCCTAAATGAGTGTCTGTTCCACAGTTGTTAAACCTCATTAAATGTTGCTGACAAGCAATCACTATTCCTCGTCACCATAATGGACTATCTCAGATCCCTTCCCAGTGTTGCAAGCTCTCTCCATTCTATCCCAAGTCTCCCGACCATTAGGGTTTTTCTTAAAGCCCCAGTTCCTGGAGTCAGACAGTGAGGTGAGGTTTCCGGGTCTTTTTAGTGTTCGAAAGTTCCTATTCTCATGGTTGCAGAGAAAGGCTTGAAAATGTGAACCTGGAGGCAAGTAGAGAGAACCCAAAAGTTTTTAGGCTCATGATTTTTAAGCCAATCTCATTTTGGGGGGTGGGGGGTGATGGCCTGACTCATGATTTGTGAACAGCTGTTTACAATGTTGTTTTCCAGATGTACCACAGAGAGGAACTGAGAGGGGGGTGTTACTGGATTCCCCAAAGAAGCTCTGGAATGGCTCACGCCTTGCATTCATGGAGTCTGGGCTAAGGGGAGTATGACCTTTGAGAATGCTCAGCTCCTCCATCCTGGTTTCTAACCTTTCATATCAGCTATATCCCGGGAAGGACAGTTCTCCACCTTAAGGACAGTCGTGTGCATCATGTGTCTTAAGATGAGACCATCAGCTTGAAAATTTATCAGTTGGGTTTTTGGCTTTTTAATGAGTTTGGGTCATCCTGCACCTTTCCCTGGGTGTACACAGGCTCCAAAGGAAGGAACACAAAATCCATCCCAAGGCTTAGCTGCTTCCAGGGGTCCTCCTCAAGGACTGCTCAGCTCACACCCTAGGTCCTCTCCTTCTAGAGAGCTATTCCCCATCTCCCTTATAGCCAAGTGGGGAAATGGAGCCATCTGCAATTGTGAGCCAGCAGTATACACTTAATGCTTCCCAGCAAGGTCAACACCTGCTGAAAGGGCAGGGAACCAGGCAAACACTGATGGCCTGTCAAATATACAAAGTAAACAGGTAAAAAAAGTAGAGGATAGATTTTTTTCCTCTAATACCTTTCCGTTATTATAAGCCCTGATCCTACATGAGATCCCCTAGCATGGGCCCCTATGCTCCTGCAGCCACAATTCAGTCAATTGAACTTCACATTTGTACAGGAGTCTACGCTATCAAAGCCAGCTACAGGATCAGAGCCTTTTGCAGTACTGGTAACAGCAGAAGACAAGATATTTTGACACAGAAATCTGATTTTAGTTAGTGTCTTGTTAACTATTATCACAGTGTATTACTATGGACCTTAGTTTACTAAAAGCGAACAGATTTTAAAGCTCTAGTTGACTTTTCGCCATTAGTCTGGTTTACACTAGGTGTTCACTCAGGGTGCAGGGTGATCTGCAGTAATAACCCTAACAGTACTTTGCACCTATGTAGATCAAAGTGAATTACAAACCTGAACTCGTTTAGTCTGTGATGATCTCTAGCCAGTTTCACTTCTGATCCTTATGACCTGCCACAAGCCGTTGTGTTTGGTCCCTGCAGGCTGCCTGGCTGTCCTCCCAGCCCAGCAAAGAACCAGTCTGTCCAGACCACTTCTTTAATGCCCCATCAGTTTTCAGTCAAACTCCAAAACAAAACAGTTCAACATCGATCCAACAGCTAAACAATTCTCCTGCCCCAGGGCTTCCTTGCCAGAGTCTCCATGGTTCTTAACAGCTCTTCCCCTCACTTGAGCTTTCAGCCTTTGCAGGAATCAGGTGCTCAGCACTTGACCCCTTGCAAACTAGCAGCCCCCAACCTATTCTTAACAGGGCTATCTACCTCTGAACAGGGCTGGCTGGCCCCAGGCTCCGAAAGCGGCAGAACATCCTGTTCCAGATGCATGTCGCACAGCACTGCAGCACATGCTCAGAGTTAAGCAGCTGCCTAAACACTTTACCGAACCCTGGCCTCTTCGGCCTGGATCCATGTCCCACAGACATCACCAGGAGTCTGTCCTTTGACTGTGGTGGACGATAGCGAGCTGATCCAAAGCCCGTTGCAGAGACCCCTGTTCACTTGGATGAGCTCAGATAGGTCGTTTATTGATTTGGGCCCTGATCTTCCGAAGACTTATGCTCATGCTTAACTCATGCCCCAGAGGGAATGAATAGAACAGGCAACCATCAAGTGACCCATGCCTGGGCGACAAGGAATGGATCACTTGATGATTCCCTGTTCTGTTCATTCTCTCTGGGGCACCTGGCACTGGCCACTGTCGGAAGATGGGAACTGGGCTAGATGGACCTTCGGTCTGACCCAGTATGACCACTCTTATGGTCAAGCACCTGGGTAAGCCCAGTGAAGTCAGCGAGACTATGCCTGTTTTTAAAGTTCAATAGGTGCACAAGTCTTTGCAGGACTAGGGGGGTCTTAATTAGCACTTTCTATGGGCTCAAACCTTCAAACAGCCCTTATTAGACATAGGGAGTTAGGCACCTTAATACCTTTAAAAATCTAGCCCAGAATGCTTACTACTGTGATTAGCCTCATAGCAAGATAGGGTCCTGATTAGCTTTGTCGTATTTGGTGATTGGAGGAAATCGTGTTTTATTCATTCTAGAAAGCCTCCCGGGGCCTTGGAGGTTCCAATCCAGCCAAGCAGTTAAGCAAGTAAGAAATGCTACTGATTTCAATGGGGTGAAGCACGTAGCTAAACATTTTGCTGGACGGGGGCCTTAATGTGTTTCTGTTCCACCCCAATAAAAATAAAACACATATTTACAGGAAAGTTTCTAAGGATGCCCATTGCTTAACACACCCACAAGAGTGACAGTTGCCCCTGGCAACTTGTACCTCTATCTTAAGGTCACCCACCTTACCTGTATATCTGTTATTGATAGCATGACCAAGGCAGGGGTCACTGACCTTGAAAATGTATGAAACAAGCTAAGTGAAGGACATGCCAGGGCCCCACAAAGGAAAAGAGAAGTGGAAAAATGAGTGGCAGGGTGGAGAAGGGAGAGCAATAAATAAATTTTAAAAAACCAACCAAAAGAAAAGAAATTACCAGACTGGGTGAGATACATGGTCCAGCTTGTCCGTTATCCCGTCTCCGACAGTGGGCAGCAGCAGACGCTTCAGACTGAGGAGCAAGAAACCCCATAATGGAATAACCTGCAGTGATGGGGTTAATATGGGCCCGAGAGGCCAATTCACCAGCCTGGGTGCACCTGGAGGGTGGGCCAGGCCTAACTGGAAATAGGGTTGCCAGGTGTCCGGTTTTTGACTGGAATACCTGGTCGAAAAGGAACCCTGGTGACTCCGGTCAGTACTGCTGATCAGGCCGTGAAAAGTCCGGTTGGCAGCGCAGTGGGGCTCCCAGAAGCATCTGGCATGTCCAGCTCCTAGGCGCAGGGGTAGCCATAGGGGCCCCAAGTACTGTCCCTGGCCCTAGCGTTGGCTCAGCAGGTCCCATTGGCTGGGATCTATGGCCAACGGGAGCTGTGGGGCGGTGCCTGCAGGCAGGGGCAGCATGCGGAGCCAAAAGGACATGCCAGCTGCTTCCTGGGAGCTGCCTGAGGTAAGCACCACCCGGAGCCCACACCCCAACCCCGTCCCAGCTCAAAGCCCCCTCCTCATCCCCGTACCCCAAAGCCCTCATCCCCAGCCCCACCCCAGAGCCTGCACCCTCAGCCAGAGCCCTCACACCTCCACATTCTGAACCCCTTGGCCCGAGCCCAGAGCCCACTTCTGCACTCCAAACCCCTCATGTCCAGCCCCACCCCAGAGCCCGCACCCCCACCTGAAGCCCTCGCCTCCTCCTGCACCCTAACCCCCTGCCCCAGCCCGATAAAAATGAGCGAGTGAGAGTCGGGGAGAGTGAGCAATGGAGGGAGGGGGGATGGAGTGAGCAGGGGGTGGGGCCTCAGAGAAGGGGCAGGGCAGGGGCAGGGGTCGGAGCAGGGGTGTTCGGTTTTTTGTGCGATTAGAAAGTTGGCAACCCTAATTAGAAATAAAGCTCAGCTGGGTGAGGCCCAGTGAGGAAAGGACCCGGGAAGGAGAAGGTGGGAAGTGCCCTCTCTCTAGAAAGCAACCTGAAAGGAAACAAAGAGGGAGAAGGGGGGAAAAGACCAGAGATGCTCCTCCAGGGGTGATCTGGAAGCCTGTCTGAGAGAGGGATCCTGACAAGTTAGAGCCATCTGGAAAGCCTGAGTAAGAGGAGTAGTGTGCAGCTCCTGGGATGATCAAACCACAGGGCAGGAAATGCAGCAGGAGCAATCTACACACACCTGCCCTGAGCCCAGCCAGGCTGAAGGTTTAGTTTGTGTCTGTTTTTGCTGGACTTTCACAAAGGACTCTATGACCCTGGAAGGGGCTGGACACTAACGTGGTCTGGTTGGACACTCTTATGGCTGGAGTAGGTCAAAAGAAGATGGGGGAAACTGAGTCAAAGTTCCACCGCCAGTCAGATGAGGGCAGCAATTTTGCCCCCTCCACCCACAGGAGAAGTTCCTTCATATTGCTGGTAAGTTAGCTGCATTATGCCATGTAATGTGGGTTTATGTACATTTTTGATCCAATCTAGTAGAATTGTGGAAGCTTTCGTTTGTCATAGATTCATAGAATATCAAGGTTGGAAGGGACCTCAGGAGGTCATCTAGTCCAACCCCCCTGCTCAAAGCAGGACCCATCCCCAATTTTGCCCCAGAAACCCCTAAATGGCCCCCTCAAGGATTGAACTCACAACTCTAGGTTTAGCAGGCCAATGCTCAAACTACTGAGCTATTCCTCCCCCTGCCCCCCGAACTGATGAGAAACACATAGAAACATTGAATTCTTCTGAGGTCTCTGCCACAGTATTTTCACGGTGAGGCGAGTTCCCCTGGTTAATTATGCACCATGTAAAACAAGGAAACACACTCTTTTTTAAAATCAGTTCTTATTTTCTTACCTCACTTTCACTGGATGGCCTCTTGTACTGGTGCCATGAGAAAGGGCAGGTGGCAGTACCTGATTTACCATCTATAGACCAGTCGTGATTTGTATATGTATGTGGAGGAGTGAGGGAGACTGGAATGTGTGTTGGTCCGGGAGTGGTGAGCTTTGATTAGCTGAACTGACTTGTGAGAGGGGAGCCTAGAGAACTCTCAGAAAGCACTCTGAGTCAGGGCTCAGATGGCAACCACTTCATTAGGGGATCTCCCCTTCCTTCCATGTTCTGCATGTTAAATAGGTGCATTTATTTGAACAAGGGGGAAACTGCCCCTCCCTAGTTCCCCCTGCACTCCCCAACAGCCTGCTTCAAACTTCAGCGCCCAGAAGGAGGAGCCCTGGGATGTCTTTCAAGGAGCTCCGGGGCAGCTCCTTCTCTGAAACTGTGTTTAAAAGCAACCAAATTAAGTTGAAATGCTTGTAACAGAACTTCCCGCATCCACTGCTTCTGTTCACGTCAGCTGGCTTAGCTAGCAGGCCTGTCCTACACATCCTGAGGTCTACCGGACCCAGCCAAGAGATCTGGCTTCTGGTCGGCTGCAAAAGAGCCAGAAACAAACTGAGGAAAAATATTTTTGCTGTCACACTATCAAGCCCACCCACCGAATATGTGTCGAGTATTTTCCAGGACTGCTGAAAACTCTTCATTCTCAGAGAGAGGGCAATTTCGGTCATGTTGTTTCTCTCCATCCCTTCCGGGCTAAACAAGCTGCTCTTCAGTGGGCTTGTTTTAAGTGGGCGTGAAACATACACATGTCTGGGATGCACCAGTCCTATGCTGAGTGTGTGAATTGCATGGGTCCTAGTCAATGTAGTCCATTGACTGTGTGCCAATCCCAAATCTAATATCAGAGGGACAGATAATGCCTGCCCACTCCAAGGATAGAACCAGTCCCCACCCATTCCTGTACAAACCAGCCTCTGCACCACCCCTCCTCTTTGGGTACAACGATGATGCCCTGCTAATGCTCTCCTGGGCTTAGGTGCTCCCAAGAGAGAGCCAACCACGCATACCATAGCCCCCAAAGCATGCCAGGGTGCTCCAGAGGTTGTAACGGCTCCCTGAGCTCCTCGTGCAGCTCTATCTTCACTTGTCCTCTGGCTGCAGCCACCATTAAGCCCAGAGGGAGAAATGGACCCAAAACAAACCCTTATCCCATCTGAACTTTGGGGAAGCTCTGTTCTGGATCCAATCTCTGCCACCAGTTCCTTTGTCACCAGGAGAATCGCACTTAATCAATTCCTCCCGTTGCAGGGGCCTCAGGCATTCTGGCACCTTGGTCCCTCCTGATCTCTGACTGTGGGTGCCTAACAGTCTAGTACCCTTTGGGCTGTGATAGTTTGGTCTAGTTTTGATTTGGGGGGGTCAGCATGCCAGTGCTGGGTGGTGTTGGTGGCCTGTGTTATGCCAGAGGTCAGACTAGATGGTCACAGTGATCGCTTCTGAATATTGATTTATTATAAAGCCAGATTTGGTGTTCTGGCCTTTTGATCTGTAGCATTTAAGTCTCGAACACCAGATCTGAATATTCATTTCTTATCAATTCCAAAGGGACCACTGTGACCATCTAGTCTGCATAACACAGGCCACAGGACTTCCTTGAATTAAATTGTTTGAACTAGAGGATATGTCTTAGAAAGTTATTGGATCTTGATTGAAAAGTTGCGAATCCTGGAGAATCCACCACGACCCTTGGTAAATTGTTCCAGTGGTTAAGGCATAAATTTTTGATCGAGTATTTCCAGTCTGAACTTGTCTAGCTTCAACTTCTAGATTGAAGGCACTATTATAAGCATCCACACAGGGAACAAATATTTAACAGACGAATTACATCACCCAATAACTTTTTCTTTTGTTAAATCCAATGGCTTGAGCCCCTGGAGTCTGTCACTATAAGGCATTTTCTAATCCTTTAATCATTCTTGTGGCTCTTCTCTGAACCCTCTCCAATGTATCAACATTTTTCTTGCATGGTGGGCACCAGAACTGGACACAGTGTGCCAGCTGTGATCACACCAGTGCCCATTACAGAGGTAAAACAACCTCTCAAGAATCCCCTGGTGATGCCTCCAAGAATCCCATTAGCTCTTTTGGACACAGCATCACACTGGGAACTCACGTTCAGCTGATTATCCGCCATGGCCCCCAAATCTCTTTTAGACTCCCTGCTTCCCAGGTGGGCTTTTTAATTCAATCAAAGCAAGGGAAAATAAGGAAGAGGATATTTAGGGAAATCCCCAGTTCTATCCCAGCCTAGGGTGGCTAGTGACTGGAAGCTTCCAGCTGTGTGTTTGGTGACCAAGGTGAAAAGAGTTCTAACAGGAACTAGACAGGCAGTAATTCATGTTGGTATTAACACTATCCTACACTTCTGTGTGTTACACGTCTCCTCCTGTGCCGATCCACAGAGGATGAGTCTCTTACATCCCCAGACAGGGCTCTCACGCTCAAGCAGCTCATGCTTCTTGGTCTGGATGTCCCCAGTGAGTCAGGCAAGAGGGCAGGTGTCACAATGGCCACTTGAAGGAATAATTAGGCATCCAGCACCTTGGGGCTTAGTGTAGGTGCTTCAAAGCTGATGCCTACAGCAACCATCCTCTCTGGGGATTGAGCTCACCATCTCCAGAGGGAGAACTCAAGCTGCTACCACGTAGAGCAAAGGGCCAAGTTTCTAGCTTCCACATGCAGCAGCTGCATTGCCTGTGGCTGAGGCACAAAGGGGTACACTTAACCTCTATAACAGTAGGGTTTCCTACACGCACTGGGCAGAGGAAGCTTGACTTGAGGTTGAAACAGCAACACTTCAAGCTGTCAGTGGGATGCAGTCTTGCACCTACTTTTCCATTACGGGGTGAGGGCTGAGCTCAGGCCTTCAAGAACTAAGAGCATAAGCTTCTATAGCTTGAGGTAAAGATTTACTTTTGCTTGCTGGCAGCTGTAATGGTCACTTTGTGCCTGATCCACTGAGAATAACAGGCGGCTCACAGAGCAGTGAGTTACCTTTGGGTCATTAGCGAGTCCCTCCAGATTAATGGGTCCTTGTATTACCTATGGACCCTGTCTTCTGCTTTAGAACCCAGCAGTGTCATGTCAGGAGGCAGCAGCCATCTGCAAGGGGAATGGTGATATACACCGAGGCATACAATGCAAGCTGTGACTTTCACACGCATTGAGTATTACTGGGCACTGTTTTCCCCTTGCATGGGTAAGCACATTTCCTTACATAACAAATCCCCATTGCAAGTCTCTGGGGATGTCTGCCCAGCTTTCTAGCTTTCTAAAAAGAACCCTGTGTTCCTGAACTTGATTGATCAAAGTCAATGAATAAACTTGCAACAAGCGAAGAAGACTTGGGGCCAGATTCTGATCTTGGAAATCCACCATAAGTGTGTAAAAAACAGGCTAGCAAATGGGAGGCAACTCAGACTTTGGCTGTGTTAAGGGGATATGAAGGGATCGGCTCAAATTGGTAGAGACCAAAACTGACTGACAGTTTGGGGGGGGTTTGGTGTCGTACATTAAACGAGTTGGTGTCCGACTAGTTGTCATGGGGCAGGTGTCCATGCCACAAACCCTCTCTACTATCGGCAGTCTAAGTAGAGAGGCCAAAGAATGAGTGAGCACAGAGCCCCGTTAACCTCTCATCCCTACAGATGGGCTTTTCAGATGAGGTTTGAGGCACATGTGTGGATCAGTCAGGGGTGTAGAGTTGGTTGAAACTTTTCAACCAAAAACTGGGGAGAGAGGGTTGTAATTCTCAATGAAAAGCTGATAGGGTGGCTGGCCCTTCAAAGAGAACTGGGTCCAGCCATACCTTTGACACACTTAGCTCACCTCCCCAGGTGGAGAAAATGAGCAATGTCACACAACAGGCAGATCATGTGGTTAAATCAGGCCATTGAAGGGTAGCTAGGAGAAGCCTGTGGAGAACTCGGAGGGTGACAAATAACTCCAGGTAGAAAGCCTTGAGAGTTACAGCTTGATAGCATGTAAGGAGCACGTCAAAGAAGCCCAGGCAGGACTGACATGAGAACACATACCCTTGGGGGCTGTGACCAGTTTGAGATTGGAGTGGAAGACTTTTGTGTTCCATGTTTATTTTGAGGTTTTCTTTTGATGATTTAGCCAGAGGGCCTAGTTATTTCTCCACCCAAACCAGAATAGAAGGCCAGCAGCGGGTCTGGGCTGACAGAGGAGAAACATAAGGCCCTGGTTAGCCGGTAGCCAGATGGGGTAGCTGGTGCTGTTAAAGAGAAATCTTGAAATGAATCAAAATGAGAACTTTTGTTTTGATTTGAATTGAAACTATTAAGTTTTTTGAAAACTGGGAAACTTGTTCTCCGCCCCCCCTTGCCTTTCCTGGTGCTGAATGCTGTGGAGTAGATACTGCCTAAAAGTATTGCTTATATCCCTTTTTTCTTTGTTTCCACTCTGTAACTCTTCAAAACTTCCTTAACTCTGGAAAAGTGACAAAGCAGCACATTCACAAAGTTAAAGAACCTTTGAGAAGTTACAGAATGGGAAGGAGCGGAGGAGAGGACCCTGGGTGGTGGTCACTTTGTGCAGTAGCAAAAAGGGGGAACATTTAATTCTGAAAATTCAACATGTGTTGCGGGGGCAGGAGGAAGAGTTGCACTTTGATTCCAGCAGAATTGAGACAATGAAATACCAGATATTTCATGACCTTATTTTTCTCTTTGCCCCAACTCTAGTCTGGAGGAAGCTGGTACTGCCACTGTGGGTGCTGTATCTGCCATAGGCAGGGGACTGAGACCTTTTCTCTTCCCTCCAAGGCCTCCAGTCTGGTGACTTTCTCCAGCCCTCCTCTAGCTTTGACATTAAACAAATTAAGAAAACGTTCAGTGGCAATGAGATGACTCAAAGGAATAACAGCCAGTGAAATGAACCTAGGAAAAAAGGCCAGCAGGCTTAGAATCAGAAATGGAGGACTGGAAGGGACCTCAAGAGGTCATCTACTCCAGCTCCTGTGCTGAGGCAGGACTAAGTAAACCTAGATCATCCTGACAGGTGTTTGTCCAACCTGTTCTTAAAAACCTCCAGTGACGAGGATTCCACAACCTCTCTTGTTACCTGTTCCAGTGCTTAACTACCCTTTATAGTTAAGATTTTCCTGCTATCTAACTGAAATCTTCCTTGCTGAAGATCAAGCCCATTACTTGTCCTACCTTCAGTGGACATAGAAAACAATGGATCACCATCCTCTATAACAGCCCTTTACATATCTGAAGGCTATTATCAAGTCCCCCCTCAATCTTCTTTTCTCAAGACTAAATATGCCCAATTATTTTAGTCTTTCCTCAGAGGTCAGGTTTCTAAACCTTTGATAATTTTTGTTACTCTCCTCTGGACTGTCTCCAATTTGTCCACATCTTTCCTGCAGTGTGGCACCCAGAATTGGACACAGTACTGCACCTGAGCCTTCACCTGTGCTGAATATTTCCAATGATTACCTCCTATGTCTTGCATTCAACAGTCCAGTTAATGCACCCCAGAATATTAGCCTCTTCAGCAACTGCATCACATTGACTCATAATCAATTTGTGATCCACCAGATCCTCTTCAGCAGTGCTATCACCTAGACAGTTGGTCCCCATTTTGCAGTTGTGCAGTTGATTTTTTTCCCCCCTTCTCAAGTGAAGTACTTTGCACTGGTCTTTATTGAATTTCATCTTTTTGATTTCAGATCCACTTTCCATTTGTCAAGGTTGTTTTGAATTCTGTTGCTGTCCCCCAAAATGATTGCAGCCCATCCCACCTTGGTGGTATCCTTAAATGTTATAAGCGTACTCTCCACTCCATTATCTAAGTCGTTAAAGAAAACACTGACTAGTACTGGATCCAGGATTGACCCCTGTGGGACCTCACTAGATACACCATCCCATTTTGTTAGTGAACCATTGATAACTACTTCTTGAGTATGATCTTTCAATCAGTTGTGCATCCACCTTACAGTAACTTCATGTACCCCACACTTCTCTAGCTTGCTTAGGAGACTATCATGTGGGAATATGTCAAAAGGCTTACTAAAATAAAGAGAGGTCATCCTTTGATGGAAGGAAAAGGATAGCCCATTGACTGAAAAGACACTAAAGCCATCTGCAGAGGCTGTTTGTATGTATTTGTAGATGTTTGGAATCAGTTGTCCGGTTGGAATACTAATAAATACAAACCCAGAGCAAGGGTTAGTAAACAAGTTTGAGGGAAGAGGGGGCATGGTCTTGTGGGTTAAGTCTTCAGCTTGGGAGACCTGGCTTCAATTCCCAGTTCTACTACAAAGTTCCTCTAACCTTGGTCATACCTCTTGCCTTGGTTTCCTGTCTGTAAAATGGGATGTTGATTCTGTCTTGTCTATTTAGATTGCAAGTCCTTCGGGAGAAGGATGGTCTCTTGCTATGTGTCTGTACAGTACTTGGCCCAATAGGCCCCTATTCTCTGTGTAGGCCTCTAGGTGCTGTTGTAATAAATCAAAATTATAATAATTCCAGGCTAAGCTAAAACTTGGTATATGGTAAGTAGGAATAATTCAACCAACCTCAGTGGAAAAGCACTAGCGTATAGCTGATCTCAGTTAGACCCACTATCTCAATGGGAGTCTGGCCTCTAAATACCTCTTAAGGATTTGAGCCCAACTCTGATTCTATTGAAGTCAAAGGGAATCCTACCATTGACTAAAACAGGAGAATGGTTAAGCCAACGCAGAGCCTTTGAAATTCCCAGCTCTAGAAATTAGGTCATAGTAGAGAGGACTGTCCCATGGGTTCCAAAGATTAGGCTTAGGCCCTCCTAGCTGTGGTAGTTTGTAGCTTGGTCTTGCTCAGCGCTGAGTAATCCATCCAAAATAGACATTTTGTTCTTAAGGTCAAGTATTCACAGGTCTCTAGGTGCTTAAGTGAGATTTTCAAAAGCACCTAATGCCTATTGATTTCAGTGGGCGGTGGGACTTTTTTAAGTCCATGAGAGTTAGGCACCTAGTGAGATTTTTCAGAAGTGCTTATCTGCATCTCTAGGTGCCTAAATACTTTTGAAACTCTGGCTGTAAGACCTTTTGAGTAACACATACTGTAATGAAGGGTCTGATTGTTCCACCTAGGGTTACTCACTGGTCCAATATTATCAGGACCACCATAGAATCATAGAATCATAGAATATAAGGGTTGGAAGGGACCCCGGAAGGTCATCTAGTCCAACCCCCTGCTCAAAGCAGGACCAATTCCCAGTTAAATCATCCCAGCCAGGGCTTTGTCAAGCCTGACCTTAAAAACACCAGGATGTTCTTAAGATCCCACATCCCACGTGCAGGACAGTCACACCCTAACATAATTTCAGGGGGCCCCATGAAACACAGCTGGGTTGCCTTGCTGTCATGTTGGCTGGTCATTGCATGGTGTCATGACATGTTGACACAACCTAGTGCGACACTTCCTAGGGGTACCCAGGGTTGTGAGGCACCGCACTACCACCTGCCCTTAGCATTAGGGAGTCTTGTCTGTGCCTGCTGTGGATCTGGTCCCTGAAGCCACCGGTCTCTGGCAACACAAGCACTGCCTGCCAGGCCTCTGCGGGCCTCGCTCTCTCTGTACAGGTTAGCGATAGGCACGCTCCAACCCCTGAGACCTCTGAGTGACCCTCTGCCCCAGCAGCAGGGTCCAGCCCCTGTTCCACTGGACACTCTCAGAACTCTTTGATCCATTACTGCCAAAGGAAGAGTACACCAAACTTGTAAGATTCAACTCTGGAGCATCACTTTGCTTAACCCCCCGTCCTTATTATTCTGTCCAGGATATGGATACAAGTTTAGCAAGGGACAGAGATTCAAGTTAGTGAGTAAGGACAATGGAAACAAAGGGTGACATGTAAAACAAAATCACAATGTGCTTTCTAGAGCCTAAACTTAACTAACACGGCATTCGCCTGTCTGCCCCAAGTTCTAGCTTGTGGGAAAGCTTTCCCCAGCATTTTGAACTTGTTTGGTTGAGACCCCATCTCATAAGATCAAGCCCACTAGCAACCTATCATCACAGAGTGAAGGAATAATGAGGGGTTGATCTGTACCCAAAGTATAGTTCAAAAGTTCATTCTTACCACTAAATAGGATTAACTCCTGCTGTGTGTTTTTTTCTCCAGCCCCTTTCATGGATTGATTAGTATTTGGTTCAGACAGTAAATGAGTGTCCGTTGTAAACCATACAATGCTCAATTGGCATATGACCAGCCAGAGTGAGATAAGCATCTCTTCCCCTCTGCCTGCCAAGAGGTATGCAGATTATCTTTTGGGGACCTGTCTTAACTCACAGACCTAGAGTATGTAATCTTTAGTGTGTGTGTGGATATACACACAACTCTTCATGTATTTTCTGTACGTACATCTTGCAAGGATTACGATGACCCAGTGTGACACAGACTTTCATTAGAGAACTTGGTGAACCGAGGGGAGGTCCTTGAGTCGCACACATTGTGGTGGTGTCATAAATCTATCTTCAGAGGTGACAACTCCAGTTACCTGTGGTTTCCAATGCTAGGCTCAGAGGTAGACGGCAGGGACATAGTAATAAGCACAAGATAATTGAGTATGCACAGAGTAAGGGGACAAGGCCAGTTGATTGACTGGGAGTAAGTTTGACAGAGAAGGCAAAGGAAGAAATCATGGAGGTCCTAGATCAGCAGAGTATGGCTAGTTACCAGAGTTGGGCAGGAATTGGCTATTCTGTTTTGTGGGAAATGCTGTGGCTTTGAAAAAAAAATTGACCCTGAAGCAGAATGAAAACCACTTCAAAATTCTCACTAAACAAAATTTCAAAAATTCATGTTGTGTCACTTGAAACACTACTCTTCAATCAAATTGAAATCTTCAGTTTTGACTCTGGCTTTCTTAAAAATGAACATCTCCGTGAATTTCACTGTGAAAAGCCATCTTCAAAAAATCAAAATGTTGAACTTTCACTTTGACATCATCAAAATGCTTGGGTCAATTTTTTTTTTTTTTTGGACATTTTCCAAAGTGAGATTGACATACTTCAATTTTTACAAAAATGTATTTTTCATCTAAAACTGCTTTGATACATTTCCAACTGGCTCAGTAATACTAGCCTACCTTGGAGTGGAGTGATTAACTTGGCCACACAAGGCCCAATGGGAGTTTTTGCAGTGACCTTAAAAGAGCAGGGGTCGACTCTCTTTTGAGATTGCTCAGTTCAGTCGTGGTACATGTTCAGCCTCAATAACTAAACAATAGATACAACGTTTGCTCGTATCAGTGACACTGCACCATCATTGACTGACTGTAAATGTGGGGTGTATACTGGGTGACAGTTGTGAATAAGCTGGGGAAAAATTGGACCTAAATCCAGCAAGAGCCACTTCAGTGACAAAGTCAATTTATATATAAATGTTCCAGATGTTTTCACCAATTTTTAAATCGCAGCCTGATTTTGATCCTCTGGAATATTTAGGAAAATGCGTGGAAGCGAGCATACCAGCATCTGACTGGCTAACAGTTGTGTTGACCAGTGTGATTATTATGTAACAATTGCATGGGTTGGGACATGTAGTGACATCAGATGGAAAACTTGGGGTGCCTTTTTTGTATTAAACCCATTGTCTAGCAAACTAGAAGTCCTTCCTCTTTGGTTAATGGGTCAGCAAACTGTGTTGCTTTAATGGTTAATCATTTACCTGCATTGTTAAACAAGTAAACCCACTCAGATAATGTTCTGTGCCTGCAAAGCATGTGCGATTGAATTCACAGCTGGGATCAGAGAAGGTGATTGAGACAGTGAGAATAAGAGGATAAAAAAATCAGACTTTTTTTTTTAATGGTGGAAACATCTGGAGAACTTATTTATATAATTACACGCAGACAATGGCAAACCATTTTCCTAAATGCAAAGTAAGATCAAGCTGTTCTATTTCCACTGGCCCATCTAATACCACCCAAATGTGTGTCTGCATATTAGCTTGGCACCTTCATTCCAACCACTTGTAACTGACTAGCTGTGGAGAGGGTCATGATTTCATAGCAGTTCAGGAATTCATGGTCTTTGTCAGTGTCACAGTTCAGGGCAACTACACCTGTCTTTCCCCTTTGTGGTCCAGCAAGGGAGGGCTTTCCAGGCTCCCAGCTCCTCAGCAGAAACCTGTCTCTCTCTCTCTTCTGACTGTGGTTTCTCCAGGCTGCACAGTTCCCTGACTACACTGTGAATTCCCCAGCAAGTCAGACTGCCTAAGCAGGCCTGCTTTGCTTTCTCCTCAGAAGCTAAGAACAGTGTAAATGCCCGCGGTTAGACGTAATCACACTGCCCTTTCTCAGTGCATTTATTTTTAAGGTGAAAGCATAACAGAGAAAATATATTAAACAATAACGGAACCTGCAGGCATGCGAGTGATCTTACCAGAGATCACTCCACTCCAGGCAGGGCTTCAGCAGGTGATCCGTCCTTCAAACCCCACACAGCAGATTTTCTGTGGTTAAAAGCTCGTAACACTTGTTAAGTTCAAAACAAGCACCCCCATGAATCTGAGTGTCATTTCTTTATGCCATTTGGATCTTTGGTGTTGGGACCCTGAGAACAGATAATTAACAGACAATTAATTATCCTCCTTTCAGACTGTAGCTTCAAAGGGCTGGGTTTTTGCATAACTGGCGGTGGGCGGGGGGGAGGGGAGGTGCTTGTATTCACCTCCCTGTAGATAATTCCCAGGAAATTCACTTGGCAGGTGTTGTCCCAAGAGTTCATTCTAATCTACCACAATGTTCAGTTTATGCCTTTGATCATGCAGGTCCACAATACTACATAATCTTTGCATTTAACACAATGGACTCCAAAAATAAAATCTATTGAATAAGATCTCCCAAAGATACTGCAGTAAATTGTCATATCTGTCAGTCAGTACCTCTTGTTGTGACTGTTTGGACTCAACGGTTGTCAGAAGGGGCAAGATTCAAAACACAGGCCCCTTAACTTTTGAATAGCTGTACTGCAGTTTGATCCAGCAGTGGGATATGGGACTGGGAGTCAGGGGACCTGAGTGCTAATCCTAAATGCCGTTGACTTTTAGTGTGACCTTGGGTAAGTCACTTAATTAGCCATTTTAACAGCTACACGGGGATGTGGAGGATTCGCCATTACTTTAAATAAAGATTGGATGACTTTCTAAAAGATGTTCTCTCAATCAGTACATCCAGTGACACTAATGAAGTACAGCCAGGGTGACACCATGGTTGTGAGCCAAACTTGTCTCTGTTCATTTTGATCTATCTTTGCCCTATAACTAAGAAATATCAGGTAACTACGGGTATGTCTACACTACGAAATTAGGTCGAATTTATAGAAGTCGGTTTTTTAGAAATCGTTTTTATATATTCGAGTGTGTGTGTCCCCACAGAAAATGCTCTAAGTGCATTAACTCGGCGGAGTGCTTCCACAGTACCGAGGCAAGCGTCGACTTCCAGAGTGTTGCACTGTGGGTAGCTATCCCACAGTTCCCGCAGTCTCCGCTGCCCATTGGAATTCTGGGTTGAGATCCCAATGCCTGATGGGGCTAAAACATTGTCTCGGGTGGTTCTGGGCACATATCGTCAGGCCCCCGTTCCCTCCCTCCCTCCCTCCGTGAAAGCAGCAGCAGACAATCGTTTCGCGCCTTTTTTCTTGAGGAAATGAGATTCAAAAGTTCGCGGTTCTTTTCCTGTCTACCTGGCCAGTGCATCTGAGTTGAGAGTGCTGTCCAGAGCGGTCACAATGGAGCACTCTGGGATAGCTCCCGGAGGCCAATACCGTCGAATTGTGTCCACAGTACCCCAAATTCGACCCGGCAAGGCCAATTTAAGCGCTAATCCACTTGTCAGGAGTGGAGTAAGGAAATCGATTTTAAGAGCCCTTTAAGTCGAAAAAAAGGGCTTCATCGTGTGGATGGGTGCAGGTTTACATCAATTTAATGCTGCTAAATTCGACCTAAAGTCCTAAATTGTACTGTCTAAGTGACTTAGGTTCCAAAGACCTATTTTTAAAAGTGACTTAGCCGTATAGGAACTTAAATTCCATTCAGGCTTCTATGTGCCCAAGGCTCAGTTCCTCAAAGGTATTTAGGTGTCTGACTCCCACTGGATTTCAGTGGGAGTTAGGTGCCTAAATACCTTCTGAAGATCTGCACCCAAGTTCATTTCTGAAAATGGGACTTGGACTCTTAACCACACCAGGTGTGGTTGAAGATTTTTACCCGACGATTATCGCATAAATATATGGTTTGGGGGAACCTCTTATGCCATGAAAATTAAACTCAACCGTTTTCTCTGACTTCTCTCCACTTGGTATATTCAATGACTGTCCTGTCAGCTCCGTGGTGATCTTCTCAAACTACACCCAGGAAACACCGAGGCATCAGACATTGCCACCAAGTGAAAAGTGAAGACATGTCTCAGACAATAAAGGCAGATAGTACCGGATGACAAATATTCAGAGGAAATCTCGAAACACTTGGGTCTCCATACAGTCACACTTCAAGTCTGCTCCGGCACAATAGTTCACTGATCCCACTGGCTGAATGTCGGCACACACAAAGTTAGCATTGGCACTCCAGAGCGTTCTATAAAGACGGAGTGTTTGTTCCTGAGCTGCAAATCTTCTGTCACAGGGAAGTGCTTCTAGCATTTTAGAGGGCAGGTGGCAAACTTTGAAGTGAACGTCTCCTTCAGGGTTGGAGAGGGAAGCTAACAACTTGGCCTCCCCAGCTTTCTTTGTTGTCAAGCAGTGAGTTTTCTCTCTGCAAGGGGACAGGGAAAGAACATGTTCTTCAGATGAGAGCAAAGGATCAGAGATGGAAGCCACAAAGCTTGAGAAATTTTTTAGCCCTTGTCTTCTCTGCGGGGTGTGCAGGGGGGGGAGGTGTGCTGTTAGTTTGAGTTAAAATCCCAGTGATGATAAGGCAGTCTGTAGTCTGAATATGAATAGTAGATAAGGTTTAAACCCTTGACTCCCTTAGAGTTTAATTCAAGTGAAAACTGCAAACTGCCTTCTCTTTATTAGGATGTTTAACTCCTGTTAGGTAAATAGAGATAAGAATTTAACTTCATCCCAAGGAAGATGCGCCCTTAAAAGGGAGACACTAAGTTGAAGTGGAGGCTGTTGTAAATAATGAGTTAATGTAGATTTAGGTACTATGCCTGCCTTTGAGTCCTCTGACATTTTTGTGCTTTAAAAAAAAAATAAGAAAATTGTTTTACAATCCCATTTTCTCTGTTGCAAAGACAGGGGAAACCAGGAAACTGAGAAGACACAAGCTGTTCAATGCACCCAGTAAACCATGGTCTCTCCATTATACTTAGGCTTGGAAAGGTTAGATTTTTATCAGTAAACATTGATTTCACTGTACGCACAGACTATGAGAAAATATTTCCAGTGACAATAGAAATTTACAGATAGGCAAAGTAAGAAAAATGCTTGAACTCATTCGTGTGATTTTAAAGTTATTTACTTGATATATGTGGACATATGATGACAATTTGTGCCTTAACCATTAGCAAGCTTTAACTTTTTGAATCCCAACATCTATGGTCACTAAAAGTAATTGTCAGTCACCCCCATAACTGAAAATTTCCAGTGATTTAAAACTGGGGGGAGGGGAATTGCTTAAAACCCATAACTTTGCCCAACTTGAAAACTGAAATAATTTAAAAAATAAAGGGCAATGTTATCTACTGAAATTGTAAGAAAATCAAATTCTGCCAAGCCTAGTTCTACTGATTGTAGGTGCTACTCAAAATAATTGTAAGTAGAAGTTTCAGACAAAGGTTGGAGCTGACAGTGTTCCTTTAAACTGTGGGTTTTATTCTGAATTGTGACTTTGTAAAAGTAGCATTTTGGAGTTCCACGGTAACTGTTTCAGTGATTTCCCCCCCCCCCCACCAACCTAAAAGCTCTTTTTACAAATAAAACCATGTCTTGTTAGTTAAGAAACAAAACTGTGATCCTGGCAAATTCAGCTGGGCTTTGAGTCAAGCCTGGTTCTTTCTTTCTCATTCACCATCACCAGTAAAGACACTGCAGACCAAAATAAGCCCTCCGTTACACCCCATTGTCTCCAGTCATCCCCTGCCCCCCTCCCACATAAACCCTATTGCAACCACCTTGTCTTTAGCATGAAACAATGCGATTGATGATGCACACAAATTAATAAAGTCCAGCTACTTCTGCCATTGCTGGAGTGCTAAAACTAGTCCGTAATCTGGCCCCCGTCCATTCATATCTGCAGGCTAAGATGATGACACTCTTAAATAGTCACTTTAGAAAGCAAAACCTCATTATAAACCACTGGTGTTTAGAGAGAGGCCAGTGGTCTTGGGATTAAGGGGCACAGTTGGGAGTTGAAGCTCTCTCTCAAACTTTGTGTGACCTTGGGCAAGTCACCTAGTCTATACGGTGCCTTTGCACCAGCAGGTGTCTACATTGACTGGCCTGTGTGAACCCCGCTGGGGTGCAGTTTTGATTAAGTTTTCATCTGGAAGGATTCCTGGGTCTAGGGCTCTGTGGCCCTGTCTGAGGGAGGCTACTGGCATGGGAGACCTATATTCAAGTCCCTGCTTTGCCTGTTTCAAAGGGGCGGCGGAGAGCTCTGCTCTGAATGGGGTAGAGTAGGGACTTGAAGCTGGGTGTGCCCAGACAATGCTTTCACCACCAGACTATAGAGCAGGGGTGGCCAACCTGTGGCTCCAGAACCACATGCGGCTCTTCAGACCTTAATATGCGGCTCCTTGTCTAGGCACCGACTCCGGGGCTGGAGCTACAGACGCCAACTTTCCAATGTGCCGGGGGGTGCTCACTGCTCAACCCCTGGCTCTGCCACAGACCCTGCCCCCACTGCACCCCTTCCCACCCCCTCCCCTTAGCCTGCCCTACCCTCACTCCTCCCCCTACCCCTCCGAGCCTCCTGCATGACACAAAACAGCTGATTGGGGGGTGCAGGGAGGGAGGGGGAGGCATTGCCTGGCGGGGGCTGCCGGTGGGCGAGAGGCACTGGGAGCGGGGTTGGGAGCTGATGGGGGGCTGCTGACGTATTACTGTGGCTCTTTGGCAATGTGCATTGGTAAATTCTGGCTCCTCCTCCGGCTCAGGTTGGCCACCCCTGCTATAGAGTGTGAGAATCTCTCTCTCACACACACAGATATGAAAAGTGGCCAGAGAACCCTGGACCCCAAGAAACTTCCTGCATTGCAAAGCTCAGATTTCGATCCAAACTCTATACCCTGACTGTTCGATTAGCGAGGGAAAGGTTTCGTTTGTCTTCCAGTGTGGCATGAAGACCAATGTTGACCGCTCACAAGTTACTGCCAGACAGAATTGCCACCCCGCAGCCAGCTCTCATAACTGTCTTGTCCCTTAGCCTGTACCACAACACACAGACTCCTACTCTCTTACTATTTCTTCTCTCCGAGGGGGAGGGGAGAGTTGGTATGTAGCTCACAGTTGACTTTCAGTTCTGTCCTTCCTATATTTGCCTTTTCAGTTCAATGTCTGGCTGCCTGTAGGCATGGAGTTAGGAACACTTTCTGATGCATACACCGCAGACAATGAGCGACGGTGCCCTAGTCCAAGGGGTTGCCCGGTAACAGGGTCACACGACAACACTAGCTGTGTGTATAGTCTCACAGGGCTGCTGGTTCGGTGGGGGAAATGTTTGTCCGGCATTCTGACTTTCACACTGGACAATTTTTCCCCCTGTGGGACTCTCATTTCCCCCGCTCCTGCCCATCACTCAAAGGAAAATGACATCCCAGATGAGGGGAAAAAATAAGCACAAATCTTTGCCAGGTCACACTAATAATGAAACCTAATTCTTATATGATGCTTTTCATCAGTAGTTCACAAAGCACTTTACAAAGGTCAGTATTATTAGCCCCACTTTGCAGATGGGGAAATTGAGGCACAGAGAGGAAGTGATTTGGCCACGGTCACTCAACAGGCCAGTGGCAGAGCCAGGAATAGAAGCCAGAGTCTCAAGTCCCAGTCCAGTGCTCTAGCCATTAGGCACCACTTCACTGTGGCTATTCCTCACAACAGTCTTCAGGGAAGTCCATGGAGTTATTCCAATCAGAAGCAGTATAAATGGAAAGAGCCTTGGCCCTCTGTCTCTTCGTCTGAAGTACTAGTATTGAAAGGGTTACCATACCTGCACTCTCAGTGGTGAACTGAAATCCTTTCCCAGTGATAATGGGCCAACTTCTTCCTGCAGCTAGCGTGAAGCTCCCCAGTGAAAACCGTGGGTGCTGCCTGGAACTGGGCAGGTCCCTACCAAAGGAATGGTCCCATGAAGCCAGAATGACCAGATATCCCTGGCACTGGAGTTCCCAGCTGGGGGAGAGCCGGCATGGCTGGTTCCACATCACCTCCCATTCACAGTCCTCAGTACAGAGCCGGGGAAAGGAGCACCCTTGTATTTCAGTGCCGAGGGCCGACGTACCTGATGCCAAGTAGAGCAGCCCTGAAGGTACTTCGCTTCGGAGCAAGGGCCATCTTCCCATTCTGTGTTTGTACAGCACCTAGCGCAATGGGGCGCTGGTCCATGGCCGGGGCTCCTCACCACTATGGCAAAATAAATAAAAGGGTGCCAAACAGGTGTGAGGTTGAGCCCGATGCCGATATTTTTGAACTAAGGGTGGAATTTATCCCTTCTCAGGGTGTTCTGTACCTCCTAGACCCCACATTCCAGTGTTAAAAAGGGGCTTCAGGCTTTCACAAATCCTCTGCCCTGGGATGAGTTTCACCCCAAAACCATCCTGGGCCTGATTCTCCACCGGCCTCCTGCTCGTGTTGTCATTTGCACCAGGGCCAAGTCAGTGTAAAATGATCTGGCCACGTTGCACATCCCTAAGTGACTGCGCTAGGGGCAAAGCCACATAGACCCAGAGCCCGGGTTCCCTCTGTCGCTGGATCCCATTATGTGTGTTGGGGGAGGTGTCTGTCAGTGCGTGTGCGTGCATTTGTGTGTGCGCACCAACCACCCATAGCCTGTAAATCATTGTCAATGCACACACATATTAGGCCACAGTTCAGGGACTAACTAATGAAGCATCCCCTCTCAAACGTGGCATCATAGCCCTGATTTACACCCTGGGGCCCCTCCGCTGCCCCTGCAGAGCAATCCCAAGGAAATCCCTGCTACTTACCTAGTTCTGAAGCTGTAGGATCCAAAATGCATTTGACTAGAGCTGGTTGAAAAACTTCCAGCGGAACCGCGTGCCGTCCGAAACTGTCATTTCATCAAAACTGAACCCAGGTGCAGAAACGCGACAATTTGTCTGACCTTTTGGAGCAATTCAAAACAAATTGTTCTGACCTCCTCGTTTCAAGAGCATCAACCTGTTTCATTTCAAACCAGTACAACACAAATGTTTTATTTTGACTTTATCCTTTTGATTCATTTCATCTTGACTTCTAGCTAGTGGAATATTACACTAAAATAAATATTTTATTATCAGAATGCCTCTACCATCTCAAAATGAAATGGACTTTTTTTTTAAATTTCAAGTCTACAAGAAGTTGTTCTTTTAGGGGTTGTGTTTGGTGGTTTTGGTCCCAGGTTGGAACAAACACAAATGTCAAGGGTCAGAATTTCATGTGGAATGGAAATTCCATTTCCTGCCAGCTGTACATTTGCCTAGGATGACCAGATGTCCCAATTTTATAGGGACAGTCCTGGTTTGGGGAGCTTTTTCTTATATAGGCACGTATTACCCCCTACCCCCCGTCCCGATTTTTCACTCTTGCCCTCCGGTCACCCTACATTTGCCTCACACAACTACCCTCATGCAACAAGATAGGATGCAGAGCGTGTCTGGGGACTGGGCTTGTTAATTTTAAATTTGAAACTTTCTGTGCTATCAATTTGGGCAGCAGTAAGGAAAAGGGGGTGTACCAGGATGGCAGCTTACTGAGCATCCCTTCGTGGCCAGGAGATGCTTTTCAGGTATCCTGCCCCTGTGAGCCGCCTTTTGCAGGCCCCTTAAGCATGCCACAGAGTCTCTCTTGGGGCTAACCATACCCTCACCCAGGGGCTGGTTTAATAACAAACTGTTCAAACAATCTTGAGAGTCTCCCAAATAAAGTCTGCCACTCAGGCTCTGCTGGGCGGTACGTTCTGTAGTGTCTAGCTTCAGAGGGTCCCCCCACGCAGAAACCTAGCTTAAGCTTCCCCTGGCAATGCAGAAAACAGCCACATCAACAGCAGAGAACCCTCATGGTCCCACGTTCTAGTCCTGCTCCGTCTTATGTGTTGGGGTCTGGGGGGGGGTAGGTTCAGTGTCTTGCTTTACTATAGACTTTGTGTGTGACCTTAGGCAACTCATTTATCTGTGTACCTCAGTTTCCTATCTGTAAAATGGAGAGAAGGGTATTTTCCTACTTAATAGGGATGTTGTGAGGATAAATACCTTAGAGAGTGTGAGGTGCAGAGCTACTAGGGTGCTAGGAAACTGACGTGAGATAAAGGGACATGTACATTAAAGGAAGGAATCACACAGCTTTTTAAACTTCCTGCATGAGTAACTTTTGTGTGTCCCCAATTTTGGGTGGTTGCCACGCCCTGCACCCCCATCCAGGCCTTGGCAATTTGGGAGGGACAGTGGGGACCTGCAGCTTCCAGATGTATCTTTTCATAACAATCAGAAAGTTTGTTTTCCTGACACCAGTTAAATGGTTTAGTTACTTGATTATCCTCCCAATTCTTTGTTGTAAAGGAGACTCCGGCCTAAAGAGCATAAGGAAGGGTATGTTGTAGACATGGTGCTCCACTGTTATCCCAGGATTAATTAACCACAGGAAATAGTTTTAGTTGATGGGTAACAACCCTTCTACATTAGCGAAAACAATTCACATTCTTCGTGCAATATGAGGTCTGCAAAATTTATCAGTGCAAGAAGGGAGAAAAATCTTTATTCTAGTGCATCCTGTTGACTTCAGTGGAATTACCCGCATGAGAAAGAGTTTACAGGATCTAACCCTTATTTAGGACCATCCGCAGGGGTATCACTTGCAGTAAAGGGGCAACTGAATGGGGCAAATGTTGTGTCTTTATGTGGGTGGAAAGCATCCATCATCAATTGGGACAAATCTTCCCCTTGGCATAGCTAATTAACAGACCCCATGCCCTGGGCAGAGATGGTTGAATAATTTTTATCTGCCACAGAAAATCAACTTTTGTTTATTTTAAAAAATTAATTTTTTGTTTTGTTTTGTTTTCACTCAACCCTTTCAGTTTTTTGCAGTTGGAAATTTTCAGTTTTCAAAAAAAATCAAAAATTCTCAAGGGAAGAAGAGACTTTCCATGAAAAATTTAATGCTGTTGAAAAGCCCACCTTCCATAGAAAATATATTTCAATCAGCCCTGGTCTCGGGGCAGATAAAAACAGCTTTCTCTTATTTTATCTATGTGTGATGCGCTTTTAAAACCTGCAAATGTATATTTGCATTGTCACTGGATGGACTAGCCCTCGGGTGAACCTACCTCTGCTCTAAATTCTGGCCCTTTAAGGACGGGCATTCTGGGACTTGTGGTTCCCTGGAGGAATCTCATGATTGTAAACTACAGCAAAGCCTGATGGGAAAGGGGGCTGGGCTATAAAAGAGTTGCCTGTGGCTTAGAACAATGGAGGGTAGTGAGCAATGAGTTGGCAGATGAAGTGGCAAAAAATATGCTCACAAACATGAGCAAGTTGATTTAGAAATCCCTTTCAGTAAACTGGAGTTTAAAAATCTAATTGAAAAATGAGTTAGGACAGGAATGGCAGGAAATATGGGCGAAAGAAACAAAGGGGAAAAGGATCCATTAAATACGCCCAAGAGTTGAAAATGCTGTTATACTCCAAGGCCCTGAGAGAAGATTGAAATGGCTATATTTAGAATTTAACTGGCCATTGTGGATTGAATAGTAATATATTTCTAATAAACATAAAGGTGGATTATGTGGGACGTGCAAGGTCCAGGAAACAACTGATCATCTCCTGTGGCAGGGTCAAGCATTTACCATTGAAAAGGGGTATTTATATGAAAGACTCTGAGGCCTTAAATTATCGGAAATTTTGTTTGAACACCTAGTAAGAGCATCAGGAAAATGGGGCCCTATTTTTTTAAAAAAGCAATTTTTCAATGCATTAAGAATACTGTGAAAGACTTTCATTGCTGAATTATATATGGTGTTCAGTGCTTGGCAGTCATAGACTCAGCAAGTGGGTCTGCTTCGCTATAAAACGCAAGCAGCAGAAGAGCAATGAAAAGTGTAATAGAGTTTTAGTTAGGATGGAGTTAGGGGTAGGGAAGTCTTGGTGAAAAAGCTATAGTGATGGCTTGATGCTGAAAGCCCCCAAGGGTTCAGGACCTAGTAGGTACCTTCCTGATGGGAGCAGAGCCTCGGAGGGGATGGGTTGAAGAAGCTTGTGAGGCCTGGAGACAGGATGGAGAATGACCCTGGGGAGGTGTGAAAGAAAAGGCCTGGATTGATAAAATAACAGTGTGGGACTTGCCTTGAGCATGTCTCCGTTCTTGTTTAAGGGCCCTGGACTTGGATTTCCAGAGAGGATGGGAGGAAGGACACACTTCCTCCCCAGCAACCAAGCAGGAAGGAGGATCTTGTCTGGGAAGGGCAGAAGGATCGTTTTATGGTTTGGGTTCTTGTTCCTCCCCGGAAGGGAAGGACTCTTCAGTTGGTTGGAGGGCCAAGTCACCAAGTTCCTGAGTCCCAGAAAGAGTGAGGGGAGACTGGCTTCAATGAGCTCTAAAGGCAAACATGCTTAGAACAAATATTGAGTCTGCTATGCGGCTGAGTAGACATGGCTGTGTAATCTGCCTGATGCCGGAACATAAGATGTACTATTACACTCATAATATAAAAATTTTACACATCTTCCTGTTTCCCTCTTCCCCTGCCCACCTTTTTGTATGTCAGTCATCATTTCAGACCCTTCGGGGCAGGAACTGAGTCTTGGTATGTGTTTGTGGAGGGCCTGATCCCAACTGGAGCCTTTGGACAGTGCCACCATACATGACTTGATGGCAAAAGTTCCAGAGGAACAACTTGAATTGACTGGAACACACACGTTCTGCCAGTGAGGTCTGTTAGCTTGTGGCATAGCCTCCCAAGGGAAGCCCCATCATCAGAGCAATGGTGTGTTGATCCCCAGGAAACAGAGAGGCCTGGTGAGTCATCTCATCCTATCTCAGTCCTATGACTGTCTGATTGATACAGTGCCTATGAACAAGATCTCCTGATGCTGCCCTGAGCCAGCCCCTTACTGCAAGTTCTGACCTTCTGTGGAGGAGAGAAGGGCATCCTGGACTGTGAAGGATTTGTGTGATGTGGGTAACTATCCATGAACTCAGATGCCATCCAGACTCTTTCACAGCTGTGACTGAAGGTAGCATTTGAAACATCGGAGGCTCTGCTCTGCCCACTCCTGCTGGGGTAGGGTGGCACCTGGTTAGTGATACCATTGGTAGGGTTGTTTGCCTTTCCTTCTGCTTCATTTGATCTCTGGCTAATACAGGTCAATATTTCAAAGTGGTGTCCTCTGGATTCACTGCTGACCCTGAATGCCCCATCCGAGAGCAACTTCTTTGGCTTTCAGCCAGTGTTGGGTGCCGGCTCTCTGACTTACAATGCCTTGAAGAGGCCTGGTGTTTAATCAGCCAAAAACAGAGGCACCGCAAAACCACTACTTGCTCTTATAAACGTAGCTTCTGGCTCAGAAGTGTCATAATTACGCTTGGGGGTTAACTGCCATTCAGATGAATGGAAGTGGGGGCAGTTTACTCTGTCTTAGAGCTCTTCCAGGCTGCTCGCTGACTCAGAAGATGAGGCTGTCTCAGTCGGCGCTCACTTCACGTTCAGAAGGTCTCATTGATTATACGGATTAGATGCTCACTGCTTACCACGAAACAAAGCTTGCCTTCTGCACAAGCTGAGTGCACGCCGCAAGCAAGATCTGGCCGGCAAGCCAGCTGTTTGACCCCACTGCCTTGGAGGTACTGCTTCCCCCACACAAGCATGGATGCAGAAGATGAGTTTGACAGTCAAATAAGGCAGCTGGTTGGATGCTTTGGTGCTACTGGATGGGGAGGTGCTCGGAAACCGGCCCTGGCATCCTCCAGCGCGACAGAGCTCTCCTCCCCAGCGGCTGTCTGCCGTCAAGGAAAGCCGTGCTTCCTCCCCTGAAGGAATAGTGCTGCTTTCCTGGAACCATTCCTGGGGAAGGCCTTCCAGACGCCTATGAAAAAAATGGTTGAGCTCTTTGACAGGGCAGGAGGTGGAAGGAAAGTTCAGATTTGGTCCTGTGTCTCTGTCGGTCCCACGAGGAGAGATCTCTGACCTTGATCCGACTGCGTACCATGAATACTTAGGAGTGGTTCGCCCACCCGCTGAAGAGAGGCACCAGGGGTCTGCAGGCACGTGAGCCGAAAGGGACCAATTTCTGTGGCCCCGCCATTAGCAGAGGGGCTGCATTAAGAAAGAAATAAACGGCTCCACCTACTGGTCAAATAACTCATACACTGTATAGCATGCTCAATATTTGTTCTAAGCGTGTTTGCCTTTAGAGGCCACTGAAGCAGGGGAAGGTGACTATTAAACAGTCCCCTCCCTTATCTTGATGGCTAGACGTGCTCGGAAAAGTCCACCAGCACGAGCATGTCCATATCTGACTCCTTCGTTTGGTGGCTGTTCAAATACAGACACAGGGTGGTGAGTGCAGCAGCAGCCTGCAAAGAGAGCCGCCTCTGCAGCAGGTCTTATCCATGCCCAGTGACACGAGCTCGTCACGAATGGTGTTTTCACGCTCTTGCCCCTTTAAGAAAGCGGGGCCGTCTGAAGGGAGGAGGGGGGCCAGGGCCGGAAAGCAGAGCTGGAAAAGCAATCGGCGGCTTTAGAGACTCCGTGGCTGTGTCTGAAAGCTCTTCCGCAGGTACCATGGACTGCGGAGGAGTGACTGTAAGGGCCTGGGGCCAAATCCATCCCTCGGGCGACTGAAATGAGTGGTACTGCCCCACCTGAGGGTAGCCCATTGCCCATCAGCCCGGACACTGGCTCTGAAAGGATGTTGGTGCAACCCGCTGGGGAAACCCCAGCAGCCGAGAGACGGCTTCTGTCCCTGCAGCTCCACTGAAGTCCATGGGAACTAGCGGCAGCCAGCGGAGGCCCAAGAGCTGAGTGGAAGCACCGGCGGTGCAGAATGGCCGCTCCCTTCCACGTCTTGACCCCGGCAAGCCTCCACAGCAGCTGGCACACGCTGGCTTCCGCGTTGGCGGACGGGCTAAGGATTGGACTGGAAAGGAACCGTTTCTCCCACCTCTCCAGCTGGTGGCTCCAGGGCAGAGCTGTTGATCCATCCCCTTTCACCCCCGTAAAGCGTTCGTCAAGTCAGCCTTAACCGTGATGTCCCCAAGCGGGGAGATCCAGGTGCAGGCTTGTTCCTTCTGCAGGATCCGATGTGACCTTCCAAAGCCCTGGTCACAGGCCAGCCCTGCATAAAGCTACATGTGTGTTCTGAATAATCCGGCAACTTGAAAAGCCCTGGGAGGTTCTCCAGGAATAGTGTTCCCTGGGCTCAGGGGCCCGTGCTACCAGCTCTGCTGAGAAACTCCACTAGATCTGAGCCAATGCACCTGTTGCTGGATGGGGCTGTCGTGGAGAGTCAATGCCACCTAGTGGCAGGAAATTCATTTCCCCTAAATCTGCTGACTTGCATGGTATGGGGACTGGAGCTCTGTTTTCTGAAGTCCATTCTGGGGGGAGAGAATGTAGCAATAACCCACCGCAGGCTACACGTGCTCTGGGCTCTCCTTGATTTCTTACACTACAGCCACTTTATGCCTCTCTAGCAGCGTAAGGAGGCCTTACACTGAGGACACGTCAGTTCTATGCCAGTGCCCTGTGGGGGGGACTGAGTTCAAGGGCTTGATGCCAACTGTTTTTAACCCTTGCCATAAGAGGTGGGGCAGGCATGTGGTCATATGGCATTACACTGTGAGTATTCTCTGTTTCCCAGGGCCTATGCAAAGCGGAAGTGTAAGTTAAAGAAGCCCTGAGGGTGCTCTGATTTACGCCTGAAGAAAAGCTGGGTGCATGGTGCTCAGCCCTTCCAAAGGCAGCACAGCACCTCCAGGATCACGCCGTTCTAAGGATGAAAATGCTGCTGTATTGCCAAGGTCTCCAGTTTAAATCACTTCTTATCACAACCCAAACATTGAGGGCGTGGTGAAAGATGAAAAGGGCAGGTCACAGACTGCGAGCAATCTGGATTGCTTGATAAACTGGGCACAAGCAAACAATGTGTTTGAATACTGCTAAGTGTAAATGTATATATCTAGGAACAAAGAATGCAAGCCGTACTTTCAGGATGGGGGACTCTATCCTGGGAAGCAGTGATTCTGGAAAAGATTTGGTGGTGGTTATGGAGAACCAGCTGAACATGAGCTCCCAGTGTGGCACTGTGGCCAAAAAGGCGAATACAATCCTTGGATGTATAAATGGGAATCTCGAGTAGGAGCAGAGAAGTTATTTGACCTCTGTCTTTGGCACTGGTGCGCCTGCTGCTGGAATGCTGTGTCCAGTTCTGGTGTCCAAAGTTCAAGAAGGAGGCTGATGAATTGGAGAGGTTTCAGAGAAGACCTATGGTAATGATTAAAGGATTAGAAAACCTGCCTTACACTGATAGACTCAAGGAGTTCAATCTGTTTAGCTTAATAAAGAGCAGGATAAGGGGTGACTTAATCAGTCTATAAGTATGTACATGAGGAACAAATATTTAATAATGGGCTCTTCAGTCTAGCAGAGGAGGTCTAACAGGATACATTGGCTGGAAGTTGAAGGTAGACAAATTCAGACTGGAAATAAGGTGTACATTTTTAACAGTGAGGGTAATTAACCATTGGAACAGTTTACTAAGGGTCATGGTGGATTCTCCATCACCAGCCATCTTTTTCAATCGGGATGGATGTTTTTCTCGAAGAGCTGCTCTAGGAATTATTGTGGGAAGTTCTCTGGCCTGTGAGTACAGGAGGTCAGACTAGAATCATAGAAACATAGAATATCAGGGTTGGAAGGGACCTCAGGAGGTCATCTAGTCCAACCCCCTGCTCAAAGCAGGACCAATCCCCATTTTTTGCCCCAGATCCCTAAACGGCCCCCTCAAGGATTGAGCTCACAACCCTGGGTTTAGCAGGCCAATGCTCAAACCACTGAGCTATCCCTCCCCCCAAATGATGATCACAATGGTCCCTTCTGGCCTTGGAATCTATGAATCCCTTTGCCCTATAGATGGCTTTAAAAGAAATAATTTTTTTAAACAAATCTAGCGCGAGTGAAAGTCGCCATGTTAGCAGCCCTGGAATGTGAATCTCTGGCTATCTGCAGTAGGTACATAGCAATAGAAGAGTCCTGCATGCTGTCCTGCTGACAAGATCTAACCTGACCTGAAGGGGCTGCTATTGGACTTCTGAATGTAGATGAGGCTCTGTCTACACTTAAACCACGACAGCAGCAGAGCTACAGTGCTGCATCTGCACCACTGTAGCCCTTTCAGTGTAGACACTCACTACAGTGACTGGCGGGGATCTCCAGTCACTGGAGTTAATCCACCTCTATAAGAGGAGACAGCTAGGCCGACGGAAAAATTCTTCTGTCGACCTACTGCTGACCATGCCGGGAGTTAGTTTAGCTTAACTAGACGCCTGAGCAACGTGGATTTCTCAAACCCCTGAGGAATGAAACTGGATCGACCTAACTTTTTAGTGTAGACCTGGCTTCTGTCTACATATCCATTCACTCCTTATCCTTTCTGCTGAGACTGGCACCAACAGTGCCAATTAGTGTCAGGGGCTCATGTGATGGGAAAAGTAAGAGTACACTGAGACCTGTTAGGACAACTAATAGTAATGACTGTCACTTGCTGATAACTTGATCTACAGTGACTCCAGTATGAATTTGCACATAAGAATGGCCAGACTGGGTAAGACCAATGGTCCATCTAGCCCAGTATCCTGTTTTCTGACAGTGGCCAATGCCAGGGGCTTCAGAGGGAACGAACAGAACAGGAAACCATCAAGAGATCCATCCCCAGTCATCTACTTCCAGCTTCTGGCAGTCAGAGGCTAGGGACACCCAGAGCATATCGTAGGGCAATGCTGCACTCCAATTTAATCTCTCTTTTGAGGTAGGAGTGAGCCCTCGCTAGATGGCTAACATGTAGCTCAAGCTACATGAGAGGCCTTGCATGAGTCCTCTGTGCTCCAGTGGGTTTCACCTCCTGAGAATTCTAGCTCTGCAGCAATTTCAGAAAAGGCCAAGCAAGTTAGGAGAAACCAGGCTTCACTTCAAAAGTTATTTCTCCTCCCTTGGTATCCTGCTGTTAATTGATTTATCTCGTTAGACTGACCTAACACTTGGTAAAGCAACCCACATCCTTTCATGTATTTATACCTGCTCCTGTATCTTTTACTTCATACATCTGATGAAGTGGGTTCTAGCCCACGAAAGCTTATGCCCAAATAAATTTGTTAGTCTCTAAGGTGCCACAAGGACTCCTTGGGGGTTTTTTGAGAATACTGTTAACTGCTACATCAACACTAGGTGGCAGTACAAGTTCACATTTGGCAACATCTGCAGGAAGGTTTGCATCTAACATGGATTGCTACCTTCGGAATTAGGACTTCTGAGTTCACTCAACTTTTCTGGGCCAGCCCTGCTTGACCACAGAAGTAGAACAGGACACAGGCTGAGTCACTTCCCTCATCAATCATCTACTTGACTCTAGTCCTCGGTTAATTCTGGGTCCAAAGAAAGTAGGGTGATCCCTGATCCACCTCTTCTTCCTCTCCTCCCCCAAAGCTGGAACCAAGGGTGAGATTAGTGGAACAAGGGAAGCAGAAAACACAGCACAATACAACCAAGATCCAAAATAAGCCAAGGCTTCAGGCCACTTCAAACTAACCACCACAGCAGGGGCTGGTTTGGAGAGCTGGGCATTGGCTCCAGTGTGAACCCTAGCCCAGGGTTCAAATCCAGCTCAAGAGTTAGTAAAGCTCATTCCTATCTCACCCCTCTTTGAAATGGGTGGGTGATCTCCCACATTGCGATTAGCACTAATTAGACCCCTTGTTGGTAATTAGTTGTATGACAGCAGCATTCTAGGCACTGAACATACCCATAGTAAGAGTCTCTACCCCAAAGAGCCTAAATAGATAAGACAAAGGGGGGTGGAGTAGGGAGGGGATGCAGAAGCAACGTGAGTTGGTCAAGTTGTTTCAGCAAGGGCTGAGCTGGGAACAGAATTTAGTTGTCCTGAGCCCCAACCCAGTGCTGGGTTTACGGGGGTTTTAATAGTCTGGTTCTATCATCCCAGGCAGGCACGTACTTGCTGCAGCAGCAGCGAGGCCAAGGTATACAGCCTGAATCCAGCCTCCATGGCGGTGTCTGGCTCTAGGGTCGAGCTCCTAGCTAGCCAGCATGTGGCCACCTGATGGATACATTTTTTACATCTTTGGCCTTTACATGGGATGCTGGAAACTAACAATACAGCCCACCTTGGCAGCTGTCAGGGGGCAGGCCAGCTAGGACCGGCTGCAGGCCTGCTCCCTGATGAACTGGGCTGGTGGGTAGCCAGTGACCCCAGCTTCACCGCCTCAGAACAGACAGAATGGCCACAGCCCTGGTCGAGCAGCCCGGCTTATAACCTGGGCCCCCACAGCAGAGCAGCAGCTGTTCAGCAGGTACCCAGCCCACAGCGGCGCTGGCCCTTGTTCCAATCCCTGCTCCTGCTTTGTCCCAGTTCTGCTCCCCTCTAGCTTCAGATTTCTGGTTTCGATCCATGGCTCTTCTTCTGGTTCATGATTCAGGTTTACCCCACAGGTTTGGCATTTGTCTCCGTCCCTCCGGTAGTGCCCCTCCTCTTGTTTCCTGGACACGGCCTGCCCTGGACCCAGCTCTAACTGGTAGGCCAAACTCTCGCTTCCACCACTAGGTCTGATCTCCGCGTTAGCCACAGCAATGGATAATGCCTAGATCGATGCACATGGAGCACCTTGGCTAGGGGTTGGGGAATTCTGACTTTCCAATCAGAGCTAACTGTGGCGTGAGCATCTGTCCACTAGGCATTGGACTGAGTCACCACTTCGTATTTCAGGGGCTGTTAGGCACTCCTCACATGCTAATAACTTCTGATCGCCTCTGAACGGGAGTCACACTGAACAGCTAGAGGTGAGAAACATCCCTGCCATCAGCAAGACTCCGAACCCCTCCTTGCCCCCACTGGGATTACCAAGATGTCTCTGCATGGATGGGGAGACATGTAAAGTGTCAAAGAAGCAAATACACTAAAAAGACATAGGAGCAAATTCAGCACCAGGAGCCAAAGTAAAATGGAGTTGTACCCATTTTCACCAGGGCTGATCTTAGCCCATAATAGACCCTCCGGCTGGGCATGACAAGCAAAAAACCTTTGATCCTTCTCAATTTAACTCCTTCAATAGATCTGAAAGGAGGAAAATCAAACTCTTGCATGCAATCCACAGGCTATGGAACTCATGACTACAACGTATCACTGAAGCCAATAGCTTAGTTGGATTGAGAAAGGACCTAGACATTTTTTATGAATGGAGTGGTGGTGTAGCCATGGTGATCCCAGAATATTAGATATTATTTTCTATGGATTGCAAGAATATCCAGAGAGAGAACAGTATTAACAATAACCAAGAAGTCAGGCAGGGATCTAATTCCTCTCTTGTTTTTCGGCCTTAAGGCAACTTCTAATCATTCGGGGGAAAGAGCTGGAAAGAAACTTTCCTTGGGGACAGGTTATCCTATAACTGCCTCCTGCAGGGTTTCTTCCTCTGAAGTAGCTACTGCCCTTGGTGGAGAATTGATCTAATACAGTATGGCAATTCCTATGCAGACTGTAGTGCAGACAATCAGGTTTAACATGTGATATACATGGTTGAAAACTGTACTGTAGATAAACCCTTGGATATCAATGTTTACTTGGGAAGTCAAAGCTTTGTTGTTTTTTTCACCTCTTTTGTTCAATTACATTATGTGGTGTGTGTAAACACACACATATCTGAACCTGCTCCGGTTCTAGGGCCGTTTGCTTATCCAGAGTTCTCATCAGTGTAGCTCACTGGAGCTCTGCTATAATTTATCACCTCCAGGAGCCTCAGCTGTCACAACCAAGTATTTGTGACGTTAAGAGAGGGGTTAGCTAAAGAGAGAAAATATCTGTTCTTTGGGTCAGCTCCTGCAAGGCATGATGGGACATTCTTACTGGGAGGTCATTGTTATGGGAGCGCCTAGAGGTCTCAGCTGAGATCAGGGCCCCATTGTGCTAGGCACTGTATGGACACATAGTAAGAGACAGCCCCTTTCCCCAAAGAACTGAGAGTCTAGATAGACAAGTCAGAGGAAGTATCAATATCCCTGTTTTGCAGCCACTGAGACTGTGACCTTGAGGAAGAACCACTTAGTCAGTCTGATGGCAGATCCAAGAACTGGACCCAGATCCCCTGACTTCCAACCTGGTCTCTTAATCACAAGATGGTCCTTCCCAGAAACCAGCCTTCCATTAGTTCACCAAGGACACTTGCAGGATCGAATATATTCTCATATACTACACTTACCTTGTGCAACAATTAGGTTCTCCCCGGCACTAACGCTTTCAGGGCACACATGCAGCCAAAGCTGCTCTGGAGGACTCAGTGAGGCTGGCAAAAGGAAAAGGATGTCTTCATGAAACCATGAAGGCGTGGAATCCAGTGGAAGATTCCAGGACTGGACACGGGGAGGGGAGTGCTTGGTAAGGAAGCCAGAGGACGAAATGAAGCTGATTGTCTCTGTGACTCTGAGTGCATGCAGGTCATTCCGCAATGTTAATGACGAAGGGTGGTTTGGAGCTGAGCCATGATCACCAGACTGGTTTCACTGCTGATTTGTGCAAGCTCTGAGCTGCAGGTACGGATGGAGTGCAGTCCTTGCAGACCTCTTTGGGGGAGGGGGTGTGGAGGAAGGATGAGCCCACATGTACCTGGTTTCCTCCTCTCCCTTCCTGGGACCCTGTGGAGTCACCTGGCTGGATCTCTGTGCTGCTGGAGGGGTGGGAGGAGCAGCAGAGAAAGGGGAACCTCTCCCTATGAATCCAGTCAGGAGTTATTTCTGCCTGAAGTCCCTCTAGCAGGTCCCTGGGGAATGGCCCAGTGGAGACACTTGGAGAAGCAGACCCTCACTGAAGATGGTTTTACCTGGACCATTCCTTTCCTCACCAATCAATGGGGTCAGGAGGCTGCACTTGCCGCCCCCCTCCCCAGCCTGCCCTCAAGTGTGGTAATGATTGCTTGGAAGGGCCATGAGGCAGTCTCCCAGGTGGGTGTCTCTGTGGTAGAGGATCTACTTCTAAGGCTGTCTTCACTTGGTTGGGTCTTTAATGGCTGCTCCATGGTGCTATGAGTTGGGTCTTGTTGGACAACTGGGGATTCTGTGGTCCCACCATGGGAGGCAGCAAGTCCAGTGGTCTACACAACCAAAGCCATACCATTGTACATGTGGGGGAGGGTGTGCACTTGTCAGGGATGGTCTAGATAATACATAGTCCTGCCATGAGTGCAGGGGACTAAACTAGATGACCTCTTGAGGTCCCTTCCAGTCCTATGATTCCACGACTATATGGACAGAAATGAATCCTCCCCCTTGTTCTAACCATGAGAGAGGCTCTTATTTAAACTAGTAACTGTCCCATGGATATATTTAGTAAAGTCATGTGGGATTTTGTTTGTTTGTTTTTTAGCCAAAAATGGCTGAGAATTTAAAAATTGAACAGTAACAGACTGTGCATCCCGGTGATGATTGAACGTGGTGATATTCTAAGCAAAAAAAGCCCCCAGCCATGCTTGAGCTGTTTCCATCCCATCACAGACTCAACAGACATTCTAGGCTTGAGCAGGACAATCCTGGAATCGTATTACACAGAATAGGTATCCACTGGTGTCCAAACACAAGCGCTGAACATGGCCACAGTCTGGTAAGACTTTGGCACCATTGAATCTGGGCAAAATCCTAACCCTGAATCAGTTCTCAGACACCATGGTGGAGAGTGCAGCATCAGTACTGAGGTGGAGGTAGGCCAAGAGCATACCCTCGACACCCACAGCTGTCCATTTCTATTATGGTCGTGGCTAGAAGCCCAAGCTAAGATCAGGGCCCCATGGTGCTAGGCTCCTTACATGCAAACAGTAAGATACAGTTCCTGTCATGGAGCTTACTACTTAAACAGACAAGACTAAGGGTGGGAGAGAGGAAGGATTCTCCTTGCTGTACAGGTGGAGAACTGAAGCGCAGAGATTAAGTGATTTGCCCAAGGTCCCACAATGTGTCTGTGGCAGAAGTGAGAACTGAATCCAGATCTAAGTCCTAGTCTAGCCCCTTCACCATTTCCCCTGTTTGTATCCAGTCTGACACACAGACAAGATTACACACAGACTGTAATCTCCCTGGGTCAGAGTAGTCGTCTTTGCTATGTGCTTATACAGTGTCTAACACAATGTAGTCTTGATCTTTGACTGGGATTTCTAACTGCTACTCTAATACAAATTAATAATTGTCTAGGCTCAGACCCTAGCCTTCAACTCTCACCCAGATACCAAGCTGCTGAGAATGGGAAAAGAAATTGAACTCCACACCCTCACCTAAATTGAGTGTCTCCATGATCAAGCACCACCTCGCTGGTCCATCCCTAGTTACAACACACCACCATAAGGCAGCCCCAGATTCTGGTGCATCTCTCCACAAAGCCCAAAAGCAATCAGTTTGTCCATGGCTTGGAGTCTTGCTCCAAATGTCCCGCCCAGCCCTGATTCTAAACCACTTTACTCAGTATTCAGAAAGACCCATTGCTTTCTTGTGTGCTGTATATAAAACATCCATGTAAACATTTTTCATTTGACCTCTGCTAATTCTTGGACTTCATGTGGCAATGAGTTCCACAGGTTAATTATTTATTGTATAAAAAGCATTTCCTTTTATCTGTCTTAGTCTTGTTGCCTTTTAATTTCATTGGGCGTCCCCATGTCCTAGTACTATAAGGCAGGGCAAATTATAGCTCCTGACTTATTTTGAATCCATTCATTATGTTGTATACCTCTTAGTCACCTCTAAGTTATGAAGCCCTAATATTTTAATCTCTTCCTTCCCCCACCCCCTTTTCTTGAGATGGGGTGACCTCAATTGAACACAGTATTTAAGGTGTAACATCAGGTCACATTGAGATAATTTTCAATGTTATTTTTTATTCCTTTCTAAACATACTCTATGGTCTTGTTTGCTTTATGGTCCCCTGCTGCACATTCAGCTGTCCACAGATGCCAACATTTTTTTATAGAGTGGTTAATCAATGTGTACAAACTGCTGAGATTCTTCCAACGTGCATCACCTTGTGCTTACCTGCATTGAATTTCTTCCGCCTGTCAACTGGATAACTGCCGAGCGTAGCTCTCTCCCCCTGAAACTCCTCAAGTCTTGGCTAGCCTGAATAACTTCGTCATCTCTGACTTTCACCGCTTCGCTGTTTGCCGTCTCCTTTAGGTTATTAATAAACGTTAAACACTTGTCCTTGGGGCACCCCACTCCTTAACCCTCTTTTGTGATGAAAATTGACCCTTTTTTCCCCCAACGTAGAAGTTCCAAGAGGAGAACCTTCTCCAACCTCCATGTTCTTCTCACTTCTTCTCTGTTCCCTCTGCATTGCAGAATGGCCAGGTCCCTCAGCAGAGACTAGAATTCCCTTCCGTTTTACTCCTCACTCTCTTAGAAAATGAGCAGCTGTTGTATCTCAGTCATCTCTGCCCAGTTTCCCCTTCAGTCTCTGCTTCTGCACTGTCTGGCACCTCCTCAGCCTTCATGGGCCTCTAAAGAATCCATTGACTTCTGAACAGACCATCCAGTGCTCTTTACTCCATGGAGCGGCAGCCCTGGGGCCCTAGCAGTCTGGATAAACCCTGGTGCCTTTGCTATAGCTACAGCAAGAGATGAGCTCTGATCTCACCTACCCGTCTACAGGAATTTGCCAGCAAGCTTTGAAAACACATCCTTCCTCCTCAGCCTCAGGGTCGGTACGTGGCATGAGGACAAAGCCCCCTCTGGGAAATGGCATGTGGCCTCCTTCATCCACAAATGGAAGGGTTCCAAGGACCTTCTCAGAGGGAGTAGATCCTAGTGTCACTTTGGCTCAGTTGTCCTGTAAATGATTAACCGCTGGAACTGAATAAAGCGGTCTTCGCTCTCTAGGTGTCTGACACAGACTCAGTGGAGAGCATAGCTGTGAAATGCTGCTTGGCAGTAGTGGTTGGTGGACCCTGCTGGAAGGCTCAGATTAGGGTTGGTTCAGACAAGGTCTGTTATGTTTGGATGCTAATTCAAAGCCGGCCTGGAGCTTTTCAATTCCTTCCATCTCTCCTCTCAAACCAGCCAGTTTCTAATTCCTTCCCCCTCCCAATCTGACTCCCACACATCTCCAAGAGACCTCCTGAGCCCCCCTCTTTTATCTGAATACAAGTAAGGCTCAGAGCTTCAGCCCTCCCCAGATCCCTCCACACTGCAGTGCCCCTTGCCTACCTTTCACATTCTGTGGCGGGATGGAGAGACAGCTGGTACCTTCTCTTCGGGGGACTCTCCAGCTGCTTAGTTGAAGTCTCTTGCTCTGGGGCTTCCTGGGGTCAGACATCCCAGAATGCAACCCCCTCTAAATGTGAGGAGGCTTCAAAGCTTGTAAGGTCCGAAGACTCAGCAGAGAGTGCCAGAGCTGCATTTTGATGATGGTAGCGGGCCAGTGACGTGGGGCAAAATCAGGCCAGACGATGCTACCAAAACTTCATATCCCTGGGGAGTTTCCCCTGTCTTATGGACATGCCACCCCACTGAGAAGAGGTGGAAATACTGCTATAAAAGTTGGCCCCCATGCCACAGACTGAGGGGGACAAGCCGTATTGCGCTGGCAGGGATATGTGATATCTTGCATCTGGTGGGAACTTGGGACTTCTTTTGTCACTGCCCTGGGGTAGGACTGCAGCACAGGTTCCTCCATCTTCTTTCCCCTTACCCAGAACTGGTGTGTGTCTGAGGAGTGAGTTATGTTTCATTAGGGCACAATCTCTCCCATCTTCTTCCCCCGCCCTGCCGGGGCTGGCTCTGTACAGGAGCTTAGGGCAATATGGTCAGGTCCCACCTTGACTCTCGAGTGGTGGAGCCAGGAACATAGTGGAATGGCTTGCATTGGCCCTAGTACAAAGGGGACACGTGCAAATATAACACCAACCTAAAATGAAAATGTTCTCTGCCTTGGATTGAGGCTCCACCCAATGCTCACTTTTCCTCCAAGCAAGTTTGCCTAACACTGCCGACTACACCTGTTTCTCCCTACCTGTACACTATCCCCGTGTGTTTCTGAAGGCCATATTGACACGCCTCTTGATGTTTGGTGTTTTTCTTAAAGCCCCAGCTTCTGGAGACTTTGCTTTCTATAAAAGCACGTTTCTAGCCCTTATGGTTTCAGAGAAATGCTTGGAAACATTCCCAGCATATCCGAAGGGTTCAAAACTCTGAAGGCAAACAACTTCCCCGCACACCCAAATCTACGTGTTTTCTTAAAATCTCAGGAACTTTTGGGACCAACCCCATGAAGACTGAATGTTGGGGACTGGCAGCAATGTAAAGGGTTCATTTCCACAATGTCTTCTGCTCAGACAGGCTTGGAATGGCACTGTTTTGCAATGCAGGTGAGATAATCCTCCTCCAAGGGGCACAGTACATTGCAGAAGAGGCGGGGGCAGTTTGGAATGGGAGTTCAGCTCGGATTGGACCATCAATGGAGCTTTCCTAGCAGGTGAGCTCCAGGGCATTATTTTAGCAATTATCCAGGCAATAGGTTTTGCTAGGCACTATTGCAGGGAACAGAGGAGTCTGAACTGGGACCTCTGCCACTCTGGAAGACTGGGGTTTCAAATCAGAACCTCATCCAGGCCTTGTCTTTATCCTGATCCCAGCTTTGGGGAGGACGTTGCTGGAAGAGCTGACCCCAGCAAAGCCTGTGGTGACCAGGTCTGAACCAGAACCCCAGTTCTCAACACCCCCTAAATCCTGATCTGGGCCCTCAACCAATGACTTAAATGCTCAGCTCCTCACACCATGACAAGCAGGCCCATGCTCATCCCAGCAAGTCCCCGAGCCCCCTGCGGTTTCCCAAATGCCGGTCAAGCGCAGTGCCAGGGAGGTGGCAGGGCTAGGAATTCCTTTCTTCTTTTGGTGGGGGAAGATTAGATGTAAATAATCTCCCCAGATGTTGGACCCATTCATTCCTTGTGGGCTTTCTGTGGTGCCCAGAGAGAAGGCAGGCAGTGACCTGCAACCCCAACTCCAGGGCTGGGTACCCAGGAGATCGGCCGACTCGATGCACCTGTCAGGAATCTCGCTGCCAGGGCTACTATCCAAAGATTAAAGCTGCCCCCCCTAATTGAAAACTCCTGGAGAGGACAGTCCCATTACCACCACTGCCCTTCCCTGGGACTCATGTCCAGACCCTTCAGCTATGCGGGTGAGTCGAGCCCTATGTCTGTATAAGAATGATGCTACCCCTTTCCCCCCTCCCCATATACGCACACCTCTCTCCAATATACAGCTCAGCGATTGCTGTATTTTACGTGGCTGCTGGGAAGGATTGCGACCTCTTTGGGTTTAATCTTGCGTTCCATTCACAGGCACCCCCCACCCTCACAAATCCAGGGGGACCCAGCCCTGCCATTCCTACTCAGTCCTTATGCAGCACACATCCCCCACTAGAGGCCATGGGAGTTTTGCCTGCCTGGGGACTACTGGATCCAGCACAATATGGCTTCCAACCTACGAGTAAATCCATGCAGAGCTGTAATGGGGCAGAGTTCTTCTATCTGACTGACTTTCTCTCCTCCCCCACCCCCACATACAAAAATTATACATGGCTGAACTCCGCTTTTCTTCACCCTAGAGCATCTGGCTTAACACACTTGGAGCCAATGGATTTTGCTTTGGATTTACGCCGCTGAAATAGAAAGCAGAAACTTGCCTATTTCTCCATCCTTTTTTTTAAAAAGAGCTTTAAGTGATCTTCCTGTCGCTTCTAAGTTCCCAGGACTCTAAAAACAGTCTTTTTAAACCAGCACAACAAACAGGTTGATCCTCCTGAATGGATTTGCTTCTGTCCTGTAAATTTTAAGCTATTACTCACCCAAAGTGATGCAGCCATAGGTGTTTCTGTTCCATGACAGCATTATGCTCCACATCCTTACTTTTACCGTAGATCCATCCTGATGTGTCTGCACAGCACCTTACGCAGTGGGGTTCGGACCTTTGGGTGAGGCCTCCAACCACTAGTATGCAAATAAATGACAGGTGGCCGTGGTCAGTGAGTTGCATGTGCCGGTGTGTGCAGACAATGAGTCTGATTCACCATTGCCCGGCGCCTTGTGGCATCACGTTCACCAGTGCCGAGGGGTCGTAAAACCACGACTGTTCGGATCTAGCCGCATTTTACATTAATTTTGCTTGGGAGTACCTGAGGGCACAAGGTGCAGTGCAGCAAAGAATCTGCAGGAGGTGCTGGCTCGCACCAAGTCAGCTTGCCTGAACAAAAGGCCAGGCAGGTGGCCACCCCACAACTACATTAAGACATCATAACTTTGACTAATTTGTAAACAGTCTGAAAGGACATCCTCCCTCCCTCCAAAAGGGAGAGCTGTCTCTTTAAACCCTGAGGATATGACCTCTTGTCCTCTCCGTTTATAAAAAAAAAAGAGAGAGAGAGAGAAAGTCAGACTGCTGCCTTGTTAAACTCTCCCCCCTTTTGTGATGAAAATGGGGGAAAACAATGGTTATTCCTCCAGCTTCTGTTTTCTCTTTTTGTCATTCATGCTCTGGGTCCTTTCTGTTTATTTATTGACTCAGATCCCTTGTCAACACTCAACCTGCTTCTTAGTTTTTTTTAACACCTTTTTACTCTCTTCCAAATCTGCATTCCCCCCCCCCTTCCTCAAGATACAAAACAGATGGAAAGCTTTGTTCTCCATTTCCCTTCCTCTTGGACAGGCTCCTGTTCCATCCTCAGACTTTATTCACCATACGCCAGGGATGAGTGATTTTTGATGAGTGTGTTAAATAACACTTGATTAATTATTATTATTATTATTTTTAGCATCATCCACTTGGCAAAGTTCTGGCAAATAGCTCTGGGGCCTGATTCTTCACTCCTCTACAAGTTGGTGGAGACTTGGGATCATTTTAGCTAGGCTAGTCAATTTCATGACAACTTTGCAAGGCTGATATTAAATATAAATTGTCTTAAAGAAATCCAGGGCCAGATGTTCATCTCATGTATAACTTTGCTTACTGACTTTTTGTCCCAAGTTTGTACAGCACCTGTTCCATGACTGTTAACCAATGTGGTAACATTAGCTGGCAATCTGGCCCTCGGTCTTCAAATTCTATCCATCTTTCCTGGTTGGTCTTATTAATTCATCACAGTGGGATATGCTCTATGGATAAATAGAAGAGACTCCAGTCTCCGGCTTTCAATCTAAAGCCTTTTAGCAGCATGAAAATTTCTATTTTAAAAACATATCATACTGCAAAGGCAGGATTGGGCATCAAATTTTAATCTGTTGATTAAATGTCACTTTGGTTCTAAGGAAATAATATTTTGAGTTGAATTCATAAAAAGGACAAAATTCTGAACCAAAGGGGTTTTTATTTTTTTAATCCATAGTTGTCAGTTTAAGACCAAATATGGCAAGCTTTTCTTTTTGAAAAGTTTGTGGCATATAATAGGAATTGTTTAGAACCTCTAGAGTTTCTTGGGTTTGTTGATTTCATAAGGAAGTCTCCATTTCATATAAAACACCCTGGTCTTGTCTTTGTTTTTTCCCAAAGTGTCACCCAAAATTATGCTTACTAAAAGTACAAGGAAAAATTAAGAGCCAGATCTTGTATTTAGGGTTGCCAGTTTTGGTTGGATATATTCCTGGAGGTTTCATCACATGACATAATTTTTAATTAATTTAATTTAATTAAAAGATTAACCTTTTAATTCCTGGACACTCCAGGACTATCCTGGAGGGCTGGCAGCCCTGCCTGTAGTCTTTAGGCTGGATTTAAGGGGGAATACTCACTGACTTCAGCAAAATCTTGCCTGATGCCCCAATCCTGAAACTACGTATATACTGGGCATCAGTGCTATTGATTTCTTGCGCAATGCTCGCTGTAATAAGCACTACGAGTTTGTAGGATCGGGGCCTAAGAGAGGAAACCCTTGGCATTGGAGAGAATAGGTGACTGTCGAGGAAACCCTTGGCATTGGAGAGAATAGGTGACTGTAGAGGAAACCCTTGGCATTGGAGAGAATAGGTGACTGTAGCTCTGCTTAAAGAGATGTCATACGGGCTCAGTTCTTAGGGTACGTCCACACTGATAAAAGATGGCCGCCGCTGGCCTGGGTCAGCTGACTCACAGAGCTTGGGCTGCAATGCTGTAAGATTGCAGTGTAGACGCTCGGGCTCTGCAAGCCCCAGTCAGCTGGCCTGGGCTTTGAGACTGTGTGCTGGGGTTTTTATATCTCAGTATGGTCATATCCTTAGAGACTGAGACTGTGCATACTCGTGCACATAAAGTAATGGCAGCCTCATGAAAGGTCCCATTGAAATCAACTGGACTAGACCCATGAGTAGCTACTCGTGTATGTAAGAGCAGGATCAGGCCCTCGACAATGACCTTTGAGCTTGGTCTTGCATTCTTTCCTTGGGCAAAACTTCCTGTGGCGTCTATTTGCCTGAGTCAGGCCTGAAGAATCTATACCCGTTCAAATACACAACATGTTGGTATTTGCATTCCCAGGTGTCGGACTCCTAAGCATGAGTTTTGCTGGACTGGAGCCAGAGTGCTCAGGATTGAGCCCCTATTGGTCAGATCCTTCAGCCTTTCTGCAGGTTCAACTCCCCAGGCAATCTAGAATTTTGAATTTGCAAAGAATGCAAGATTGGTCCTTCGGTGCCTGGAAGAAATTCATTTTCTTTAATTATTCAGTCCATTTGTGAAGGAGCAAAACCCTTTTTGATGATACCATCACGTACGAAAAAAAACAGATTTCTACACTTTCACGGATGGAATCATTGAATATCCCTTTACACCACTGAAAACGAGAGCAGAATTGGGACCAGTGTCACTGAACCATGCATTTTTGTGTGGCAATAACGTGGATCATTCATCTTTAAAACAGGTTTAGGGGAAACCAGATTGGTTTTTATTCCATTTGTTAATGAAAATCGCCATCCAGTGACTTCCCCAGGGCAGGCCCTTTAATTGTATTTCGTTTGATCAGTGCTGGGGAATAACTATTTGGGGGGTGCAATCCTGCAAAGCTTTGTAAACTCGCTTAGCAAGCAAACATCCTCGGGACCCCCTGTGACCCAGCCGCAAATGTGAAGGCTCTTGCCATCTCTGGCGCCACCGATTCTTCTTCGTCCTTATCAGGTGTGTGACCATGAAACAGGGAACCCCATGTGGGACTATACGGACCGTTCACTTTCTGTACCATTTGTTTCCTTCCCACTGTGTTTTCTTGCTGCACCACTAGGGGAGCCAAAGTTACACCAGGTAGAGTCCTGCCTCTCCTACACACAACAGCGAGCAAGCGGGTTGCTGATTCCAGTTGGCAAAGAGGGGACATGCCCAGGGTCACACAACAGGTCAGTGGCAGAGCCAGGAATAAAACCCACCAGACTCACAATCTGGGGTGCTAGCCACTCACATATCCTGCCTTTCTCCACTGCCTTTTTACTTTGTTGATTTGGGCCACAGCATCTCCTTGGGACGCCAAATACAAGTGCCAGGCAAGTATGGCTGGTGAGCATGGAAGATGTGAGAGAGAAGTTTATAATTCTTCTTCTTCCACTCCCCCTCCCCTGCAAGATAACAGTGGCCCTTCCATGCAAGAACTGCAGAACTGGAGCTCCATGCAAACTGTCCCCTTGGCCTTATGAGTGAGATGATCTGCAGGGAAATAGAGGGTCTGGCACTTTGCATGGGGGGGAGTGCATGTCTCAAAATGATGGCTTTCTGGACCCATAGTTCCATGTGATCAAAAGGCCAGGCCCATACCAGTCCCCTGTGGTCCCAAACTCTTCCGCCTTGAGGGGACATCATCTCAGAAACTCTGGGCAGTTCACCATACTGAATTTCCCCTCAGCAGTGCTTGCCCCTAGAAGGCAATGGTGTTGCCTTTCAGTTATTTTTCTGTAAATATGGTGGAGGGAGATCAGCAGCACTGAAATTTTCCAACATCCCAGCTGGCAGTGACATCGAATAATCTTACACAATTCAAGCCATTTACCTAAGAACTCCCTGGCCAGATGCTTGGCTGGTGTCAATACATGCAGCTCAATTGAAGTCAACAGAGCTATGCACGCTTATGCTGCTGAGGATCTAGCCCTGAGTGTGCGCATTGCGCTATTAAGTTCTACCAGCAGAATCTTACATTTGATAGCACATACTTTAAGAACCCAGCTGATTATATTACGTGTGTGTTGAAAAACCCTTTCCAGCACCAATGGCAACTTTCCCAGCCTCCACTTCCTCACTACAGGACAGGCTTATACATAAATCCAGCTGATCATAGCAACCTGGTGGAGGAGGCGCTGGCATGGGTAGCAAGAGTTGTGGCTTTGATTTGCAGATCTACCATCGATTTGCATTGCGGTCCAGTCACTTAACTGTTCCCTGCCTTCATTTTCCCATCTGTACAATGGGGAGAATGCTACTTATTAACCTATTAATTATGTTACTGTAGCACCTAGGCCCCAGCCAAGACTGGGATCTAAGCACTGTACAAATGCAAAACAAGAGTCAGCCCTTGCCCCAAAGAACAACTAAGACCTAATGTGGGAGGGCAAACAGAGGTGAAGTCACTTGCCTGGCATCACACAGCAGCTCAATGGCTGACTCAGGAATGGAACCCAGGTCTCTTGGAGCCAGCTCCAGCATGGATCCTTGCTGTTGTTGTGAGGATAAAGTTAATGCTCACAATGTGCTCTGAGCTCTTGGCTGGAGGGTGCTGTTGAAAGGCAAAGTACCCTTGATTTACTCAGAGTCCTTCTCATAAAGGACAGCATGTGTTGGGAAAAAAGCCATTTTTAGATGCTGTTTAGACCCCTCAGTATAGTGTACACACACACACACACACACCCAGAGCTGCCCCTTTCCTCTGCCGCAGGCTCTGCTCTTAATGACATTCTTGCTTCTGCCATCCTAGCCACAGTTGTAACAAATGCTCTCCAGGGAGGGGCTGGGTTTGGGGGCAAAGGAGGGTAAGAGAAGTGATGCAGCAAGATGTTTCTCACCCATGTGGCAGCCGGTTAGTGGGTCAGGCTGCCTGCCTTCCTATCAGGCTGTCTTCTTGGCAGCCCCACATTGCTCTTCTCTTGCCCCTGTGCCCACGGTTCTTTAGTTCCTTGCAGCAAAAGTGGAGCCTTTTCGGCTACAGTACAGCCCATCTTGGCTCTGGTGGAAATTCCCTGTCACTCAAAGTGGGGTCCAGCTCCTAAGTTCTGTTCTCCCCTTACCAGTGGGAGTGGTGCCCACAGATTTTAATATCTGAATGAACAGGCTTGGAGCTCGCATCTGGTAGTTACACTGACTACCTGACCCCTTGGCTATCCAGACTGGTTCATGGCCTCCGTTTCCACCACCACCTCCTCCTGACCAAGGCTCCAGTGACCACTGTATCTTTCATCAGAAGATTTCAAACACTAAGGAACTAATTCTTGCAGCATGCCCTGGAAGGCAGGTAAATATTTATGTTCTCGTTTTACAGAGAGGAGAAACTGAGGCAGTGAGCCGTTCAGGGCCTACTCCTGCTCCCACTGAAGTCCGTAGCAAAACTGGCAGTGCCTTCAGGGGTGCAAGATCCGGCCCATAAATGACTTCCTCAAGGTCGCAAAAGGAAGGCTGTCGGGCCAGATCCTCAACTGGTGCAAATCGGTGTCGCTCCATTGACTTCAATGCCTAATTTACACCAGCTGGGAATCTGGTTCCTGCCTCCTGTATTTTAACCACAGCCCACATTCTCCCCGACACTGCAAATTACAGCAACTAGGGGCCCGATCCTACCTACATTTACTCCTTGTGGTGGCCCCATTGCAGGACGTAGTTCCCTGGAAATCAGTGGGGCTAAACACAACCTGAGTGAAGATTAGCAGGACTGGGCCCTAAGAGAGGACCAAAGATGGGCAGAAAATGCAGCAATTTACCTTGATACAAATGATCCTAAGTCAGCGAAGCCAGTGGAAACTATGCAATCGGCCACAGAATCAGGTCCTAGAAAGACTGCTGTGTCAGCCAGGCTAATGTTAATTAGCTATAACCAATCCCCGGCTGCATTATTAATAACCCTAACCACTATTGCCAAGGGTAGGTATGGATAGTATTTTCCATTAGCTGGTTTATGCATAGCTAATGATCATCAAAGCATCTTGGAAAATAATACCCGTTCTGGTGGGCCTGGGACAAGGCATCCTGCGGGAATGCAAATCACTCCAGGTGGGAGAAGCCATTGCCCCTCTGCAGGTTGGGGTGTGGCCGTTAGCACCTGCCCGAGCGTTTGTCTGTAACTAGGTCAGGAAAGCTTCGCTCCTTGGATCAAGCCCTTACAAAGGACACTCTAAGAGTGGCCAAATTCCTTCCCAAACTTCCTGGCCTGATATGATTATTTGAAGGAGACGACAGCGCCGCGCCACTCCGGGTGCAATGAAAAAGACCTGGCGTAGGAATGAATAGCAGGGCTGTAAAAATAAGCCGCAGCTGCCTGGTAAAGAAACAGGATCCACTTCTTGGCTATTGTACGTATTTATTGGGCCCGGGACTGGGCTGGGCTGTCTCCATCCTCCTTAAAAAGCGGCTGAATTGGTATCTTCAGGTCGATTCTGGTGCTTCCCTGGTCATAGCTCCAAGGCGGTGGGGCCTACGTTTAAAGCCCTCTAAGAAACAAACGAATGGGCCTCGGGAGCGATTTGCTAAGAGCCCCCCACCAGCCATCCCCTTCCAGCGCTGGGAGGCAGAAAGCGGCTGTCGCTTGGAGAGATCTCCAGGCGTTTGGGGCACGAGGGGGAGGCGTGTGTCCCTCCGAGTCTGCACGGTGAGCAATTCCCCTGGAAAAGCCAGAGAAATCCCCTCCTTTGAACGCCTCAGCGCTCGGGTCTTTCCCGCAAGGCTGTCATTGGGTGGGATTTTCGCTAAGACGCAGGGAAAGTCCTTAAGATGGGGGGGGGGGTTCACCCGCTCCCCTCCAACTCTCTCTCCTTTCTTTCTAGACCCACCTTGTGCAATGCTATTCCTTTTCTCCCGCAGCCTCTTTGGCTCCGGAGCCCTCCGAGGAGGCGAGATTGGGGGGGGGGGGGGGGTTATTAATACAATACAACACAACACAATACAGTACAACACCACTGCAGCATCAGGCCGACCGAGCATCGGTTCCTGCTCTGGAAGGAAACAGCATCGAATCCCGTTGGGCTGCAAGAGCGTGATGAGTGCCAGCAAAATTGGCCACATAGCCTCGATTTCCGCTCACCTCTTCTCATTTCTTGGCAGGGTGGGAACAAAGATCCTTCTCTTTCCCCCCACCCCCAATAAAAACCCGATCCTTGCCCATTTCCAGGGGCCAGGATCAGGCTCATTACAGACACCCCCGAATGCGGTACGTTTCAGGTTTAGTTTCATCCGGATTGCTTCGATATATTTTAAAAAATTAAATTGCTATTTCCCCCTTAGACTGGGTGTCTGTAGCGGGGGGAATGTATCTGCAATCCTGGATAAAAAGGAAAATTAAAGTTTGGTTTAAACTGACACATGGTCCACGCCCTCCTCCAAAACAATCGTGAAATAAAAATCTGAGCTTGATTGTATCTTTCCTCAGCGACTGAGAAACTCTGCGAGTCAAGCCTCTCTTTCAATGTTATCTTTACCTCTCTCTTTGCTAGCAAACAGGAAATGCCCATGTAATATCTAAGTAATGGTTATTATTCCGCATTAAAAAAAAAAAAAAAAAACCATCTGGTTGCATTTCTCCACTTCGGTCCCACCCACGTCCCCCACTGCAAGATCCCAAACCAGCCCGGGGTAGCCGGATATCTGACACGTTGTCTCAGATACAGTTGTTTTTCAACAATATGTTCCAAAACAGCAAAGAAATCTGGCCACCTTGTCCCATGTCTGGCAGCTCCAGAATTCATTTGTTAAATTCCTGCTGCAGCAAAAAGAGTTGGTTTCATTCCCTTTCCATACACCCTGTCCCCCGCCCCCATGACAGAAAGTGTCGCAAGCCACAATTAAACAAACTAGATCGTTTATTAATCCTCGTTTGGGGTTGATCTGATGGATGAAGTCGTCTGAAGCCACGTGCTGGCGAAATTGACTTGCGAATCTTTTAAATCATTGTGGGGATCCATATGAAGGGTTGCATGAGGGGGTTGATGTTTGAGCCGAGGTCTGCAGTGGAGCTCTGGGGTGGTGGGAAAGGGGAGTGCGTGCGTGTGGAAACCCTCTCTCTCTCTTTTCATGCAAAAGGAAAGTTTCTCAAAAGTTCGTTCAAACGTCTCAGGCGAGGAAAAGCAGATTGATGATGAAGATAAGAGGGTAAAAAAAAAAAAAAAAGACAGACAGAGCAAGTAAAAACAAACAAACAAACACACGCCCCCCAAAATAACCTCACAGATGTATGTGTTTTTGCATTTTAGTAGCTTCTACCCAGGGAGTGAAATCCGGGCAGGTTGTTATAGCTACCCTAATCCACAGGGGTCCCCCCCCCCCACGTCTATTTAAACCCCCTAAATCTTCCTTCCCCCTTTTAAAAACTACATTTTATCTCTGGCTTGTGGGCCAACATGCCCCTAATGAGTATTAAAACACTATCTCCTTGCAATTAGCTCATTCCTGCCTTCCCGCTCCTGATTGACAGAGCAAGCAGAAGCACCCAGAATTCTCCCTTTGGCAATAAGTGCTGATTGGGTCCTTCTACAGAGAGCGACTTCAAACTTTTTTTTCTTTTTCTTTTTCTTTTTTTTTTTTTTTTTTTTTAATATTTGCCTTCAGTGTCTTGGCTGAGAGAAGAGTTTTTTACCTCTCTGGGATTTTTTTTTTTCTCGAGAGGAGTTGGGGAAGGAAGAGAGAGGATTATTTACCTGGTTGGGCTGAGTTCATTCGATTTGATTTGTTTTTTCTTTTTATTCAAACAATCATCGTAAAGCAGAAGAAAGGCAAGCGTTGGCAACTCTGGTTGAATTTTAAAAAAAAAAATACCCCCAAACTTTTCATCAACTTTTGGCGATGGGCTGTTTTGGATATTTCCTGTTTCTTTGTGGGCTGAGTCGAGCTATGTCAAGTTACCCAATCTGGTGGTAAGTTTGATTCTTCTTGTTCTTTTTTAATTTAAAAGGATTCCTCCCCCCCGCTTTTCTGCAACTCCTGCTTTTTATGATGCCTTGAAATTCTCCATTCGTTGCCCCTTAGCTAAAGAAGTGGAATTGTTCCAACCCAGGAAAGTTTTTTTTAGAATCCGCATTTCACCTCGTTTATTTAGACATTCGCTTTGTTTATTATGACTGGGTTATACCTGGTCTCGCGTCATGCTGCTGTAAAAGAGAGGGAGAAGGAGAGAGATCGAAAGTTATTTTTTTAAAAGGGCTTTGATCCTCTCCTGCGAAGAACAAAAGGCACTGGCTGAATTAAAGAGATAATGATACAAGTTGACATGAGTATTTCAAGGTGATTTTGAGCTAGTCAGGTGGAAGGAAAGGGGGGTGGAGGATGAAAACATTTCCCCCTTGCTTTAAGGAATATTAAAAAAAAAAATCAAACAAACAAGAAGTAGGTGAGACAGGATTGAACAACCTGGACTAGTTATGTAAAGAAAAGATAGAGAATTGGTTAAAGCAAGGACTGGGGCAGATTTCTCAATATAGACTTTTATATTATATAGATTATATCGTGTATTATGGGATTTGGTGGTGGAGGGGTAAGATGCTGTTCCCAAAGCTTCTGGAAACTTGGAAGTGATGGGCCAGATTCGGAACTTAACTTAGGGGCTAAATCTTAATGGGTCCAGAGGAAATCAGAGCAGAATCGGGCCCTACGGGTTATATACTCTCTAGGGCAGCGAGGCTGGGGGATGCCACCTTGGCTCCACTGGAAGAGCAGACAGTAAACCGGGGGTGAGAACACCCAGATAGACGTTTGTTGGGGTGCTCTGCTCCTTGAAGCCCAAATAACACCATTCGGGAAAAAGCAAAGCTCCCCCCACTCAGTACCAGTGGCTTCCATTCTGCAATGTGGAAATAACCACTCCGTTTCCCTCTGAATCTGGGGCGAGTTTATACCTATCGGCTCCCCTTTTCACGTCAAAACATATGATTGATAACATTGGGGGGGGGGAACAAAGCCGAAGAGGCGCATTCCTAATAAAGTTGTTGGGAACAGATCTTCGCCTGAATTCGGCTTTTTTCCTCTCTGTTGCTCTGGAACTCACAATTGCTGTCGAGAGGGAGGAGAAATAGACAAGATGCACGAAAGATACATTCGTCTCCAGTGACCAGCCTTGTAATCCAAGGGGATGGGGGTGGTGTCTCATCTAACCGTATTAATGCCCCCCCGGCAACTTCACTGCTTCTCACAGCCCCGCTGCGGCGAGGAAAACACACCGCGGCCAAGGGAGAGCAGGTGTGAGAAAGGAAGGACAGATTTTTCCCCTTCAAAAGCAAGATGCCTGGGATAGGGTTTTCCTTCTGTAACTTGTAAATACCGTTGCAGTTCTTTATTTCCCCCCCCCGGCTCAGATCGATTCAGGGCGTTAATTCACTGAGACCTGATGAAACACACAGAGTGTTGTCCTGAGAGGCCGGTTGAATGTTGCACCCTATCCCTTTAAGAGATCATTTTAGCGCTTCGACCACAAAAGCACATGAAAGTAAGGGGTGCTGAGGAAGGCATGTAGCTGCAGATCTACTGTAATTACTAAGTTTAGGTAACTGGAATGAGGGAAACCCTCGCAGAGAAAGGTCCTGCTTTGGAAGCGGTTCCTGAGCAAGGCGCAGGAAACAAATACAAGGGAGCCTTTAGCAAGGCACGGGTCTGCAGAAATGCTGAGGAACCCTAGTGAGGTGCTGCAAATACCAGCTGATTTCACTGGACCCATAAGTGCCCCAGTGAAGTTCCCCCAGCAGGAATGTGGTGCAATCTCCGGGCTGTGTCAATGTTTGCCTGCGTGTGTAGGGAAGGTAGGTAGTGTACAGCTACACCTGGGGGGCGGGGGTGATCAAAATCGCACACCCTGTGGATGCGCGCGCGCAGAGGGAATTTTCAGTAACATGCTCCAGTCTAGCCCAACGATGTTATCATGACGTCTGATCTGATCAATTCCCGAACAAAATATGCTTCCCGGGTATATTTCTGCCCATCCACTCGAACATGCTGATGTAAAATTTGCATGCGGCAATCGAGGTCTTTATTTGATAGGCGATCGAGGTTTAGGAGAAGAAAGGAGGGCGCAGGGAACTGCGGGAACCGATATTGGTAGCATACCTGGATCTGTTCTCGCTCTGTGTAGATATGTGGAGAGGAAGGGGTGTTGAAGGCAGAAACCCCAACTATTTCAGGTATGTCTGAAGCAGGGAATTCGCTTGAATGGGAGAAGGGTAATAAAATGCAAATGTGTTCCTGATAAGACAAGCAAACTGAACACCTGGACTGGAATCATTAAAAAGCGATCTTTTATTCACAGCCTCCATAGAACTTATAATTAGAAACTCTCTGCTACATTCCTGATTGGAGAAGGAAATGCATTCCACCGATACCAACATAAATATTCCCTTGTCACCTGTCCCAGGGAAAAGAGGAGGAGGGGGGTATCTACCTTCCCCCCCCCCCCCCATGAAAGTCCGGGAAGATCAAATCAGTTGCCGCCAAAGTTAGAGTGAGAATCGTGACCCGACCACTGTTGAGTTTATTTCCATGCGATGCAACACGCAGGAGAAGGCGATGGGACCCCCCCCCCCCCGCTTTGCGAAAATACAGGGGAAGGAGGCTCTTCTCTCTCCTGTGTCGGCCGGGAGTTAGGGCAGAAGGGGTCGGAGCAGCACCCGTGCGAGGCTGTTAGGGCATCAGGTGTTGTTCCCTGGTGTGGGGGCGGGGGTGGGTGTGTTTTAAAACACGCACCAGGAAGCGGCGTGAGAGCTGATGCAAAGCAGCATTGTTGGCATCTCCTTTCCAAACAGGGCGAGACACCCCCGGGGCATGGAATTGCAAAGGCCATGTTGATTGGGGGTGGGGGGGTCTTTTTGTTGTTGTGATTTTAGCGGCCTAAATCCTCCCCGGGTTTATTCCCAGGCGAGATTAGACGCCCCTCGTTTGGCTGAAGAGGAAGGCGCAGGCATTGGGTGCCCCGGGTCCTTTCAGTGGGAAAACACAAGCCCAAGTCACATTAGAGGGGGTAGGGGAGAAAAAACCCGGAGTCTGGCGTGCGGGGAGGTGTGGGTGTGTCGTTCTTTGGTTTTCCTGATAAGGATTCGTATACAAACCACCAAATCTGCAGTGGGATTGAAGATTGCACTTCAGAAGGAGACTCGAAATCCGCTCTTTATTCAAGTCGCCCCCCCCCCCCAAAAAAAGAAAAACAAAAAACAAAACAAAAAAACCAAAACCAAACCCGTATTGTGATCTGGCAATTCCAAACACTCTTATTTTGGGAGGTCCAAACTTGCTTAGTCTGAGTAAGAAGGAAACAAACAGCTCGTTGCCTCTGTTCCTCCCCCCTCATTTGTATATCACCCCCTAAAGCAGCCTGTAGCTAGTTAGAAACTTGCAGCCGAGATGAGCAATGTGTCATGCATATTCCCCTTCTGTCCCCACCATCAAACAACTGGCATAATGCCGGCCTCTGCCTAACACGTAAACGGCCCTAATGCATTTAGCTCCAGGACATTTCCATTGCATTGGGCTTCTAGGCAAACTTCTCAACCAGAAAAGGCAGGCAGGGACTCGGGAAGGACATTCTCTTTATAAGCTTTGGTTGCTTAGTCTCCTCTGTGGGGTAAGCTAGCCGGACCCATACTCTGTGTGTGTGTGTTGTGTATTGTGTCTGTGTTGGGGGCGGTGGTTTCAATACACCAAGAAAGCATAATCGATCTATCTATTCTCTTAAATGGATCACCATCGTATTTTAGCCCTGTATGGAAATGAAACATTAATGCAAGTTGAGGTGTGTGTAACTTCTGCTCAAGCGCAGAGAAGTTAGATGGAAACAAAAAAAAACAAAACAAAAAAAACAGCCCAAATATATTTCTAACAAATGCACGTAACTGACCAAGAATGATGGTAAAGGTGAGTTTCTTTCTTATTTTTCCTCCAAACATTTTCCCAGTGAGGGCAGATTAGATCCTGAAATATCTTATATCTTTTTTCTTTATTCTTTTTTTTAAAAAATAAGATGCAACTATTTTCCCTGGGGCCAATGTTGGGATTTTAAAGTGATGGCAAGTTCCTAAAATACATCCTAGAAAGAAATGAAGTGACCTTTTTCTTTACACCAATGGGTGTCTCAGATGTCTTTTATTAGTGATGTCCTGAGACCCTGAGATGGAGGCAGGTAAATACAGTTCTTTCTGTCTATAGGACCAGCTCAACTGTTTTTAGCTCTGGCAGACTAGATGCTGACCACGGTTGCTAGAGATAGGTCAGTTTCCTAGCGTACATTGATTTTGGTGATGTTACTCTGGATTTACACGGGTGTAACTGAGATCTGATCCTTACTGAGGGCCTGATCCTGTTCCCACTAAGATCCCTGGGAGCTTTCCCTTGTGTTTCACAACACAGCACAGAACTCTTCTACTTGAGCTAAAAGAGACACCCCATTATTTAGCAGGAGGAGGAGGCTTTTGTCCTCTAGTGGCCGAGCCATCAAACAAATACTTTGCCAGGATGCGACAGAAGCTCCCTGCCCTTTTTTCAAGGGGCTGTGTAGGGAGATGGAAGAGGCAGTGAGTATTTCTACTAACATTATAAGTAATAATTATTGTTATGTATTTGTATTACTGTAGCACCGGAGGTCCCCAGTCATGGATCAGGACTCCATTGTGCTAGGCGCTGTACAAACACAAAGCAAAAAAGATTGGTCTCTGTCCCAAGGTGCTTTTATCTAAATGTGCTTATAAACTAAATATAAGACAAGAAGAGAAAATGTAATGTGAATAGAAGACCATTTCATGAATAAAGCATATTTAGATTTAGCTATTTCCCTGCCTGGCTGTGAGATCCATGCACAATAACACCATGTGAGTGACTATAAACATCAGCAAAACTCACAATAAGTCTGGATTCACTGCCCCATATGTGTGAATTGCACATAGTAAACAAACAGCATACATGATGAAAAGTAAATTAGATTTTTTACAGTTCCATCAATGATCTAAAGTGTTACTAGGACTGCATATAGAAAAAGGGATCAGGAATTATTAAAGATGCTGGAGGGATTAATTTAGAAGGAAAACTAATAACACCAGTTAATACTTAGCACTTATATAGTGGACTTTTATATATAAAAGAATACAGGGCCAATCCTGCATCAGCTAAAGCAAGGAAGGTGTGGGAAGGGAAGAGCTGTGCAATATCAAGAGCAAACAGGCACTTTAAGTTGGACAGGTCTTAATTTAAAATAAAGACAGCAAAACAAAACAAGAAAGAACAAAAGTAAAGTCCCCCCTCCACCCACCACCTGAGATAGTTGAGTGTTTATCTCCAACAATCTGCACTGAACTGAGCACTAACTAAACTGAGCACTTTTCTGGAGAAAGCAGAGTAGCTGGTGAGGTAAAGGTGCAGTGCACAGAAAACAAAGGCATAATGATTATGTATTTAAGTATGACAGAGGGAGATCTCTACATGTGAGCAGCTGGTTGCTCCACTCCACAGCCTGTCTGCTGCTGCTGTCAGCCTTGGGTACGATAATGTATTTACTTCTGCAATGCAACCAGAGTAACTGGTTAGGGCCCTCATTCTGCAATGATCTCTGTGTGAATCGATTCCTGAGCCAGTGTAGTCCCATTGAACATTGCAGGATTGGTGTACCTGCTTCGGAGGAGCCTGGATCAGGTGTTAGGAAGCCATCATCATCCCCATTCTGCCCCCAATTGCTCCAGTGCATAAACTGAGAGTGCATAACAGGCAGCGAGGGAAAGTCCAAGCTGTGCAGAGATTTGTGTGGGATGCGGACTGCCTGCTCCACCCCTGTGGTGGCTCTTTGTCTGCCTAAGTTGCTACGCAGAGCCCCTCCGTGTAATACAGTAAGTGGAACTGGAGAAAAAGCACCAAGGACGGACATGCTTGATGTGACATCAGGAGATCAGGAGTGCTAGCAGGGCTCCGGCCACAACCAGACAGGACCTCAGCAGGGAACACTGGCCTCTTGTGCTGCTCAGGAAAGATCTCTCTCCTTCAATTCTTTCTTGCCATATCAGCTACTGCTGATGAAACACTCCGCGTCCTGTGCGGGCAAATGGATGATCAATGGAGAAATGGCAGTAGGATCTACAAAGGGTTGAAGGCAGGGGGGAGCCCTAATTGTGCAGAGTGATAGGAAAGGGGTACAAAACTAAGGATAACGGGAGGAGATTCTGAATGGGAAAACATAGGTTGGATATCAGGAAAGAGTCCCTTGCAGGAGCTGTGTTAGATTGTGGAACAGTTATCAAGAAAAGTAGTCGAAGCCCCATCTATTGAGTCATTTGTTTAAAACTAGATTGGACAAAGCCCTTGAAACTATGCAGTAGGAAACAACCCTGCAACAGCCCCTCGGGAATGGAACGGATGAGCTAATAGGTCGTTCGGTGTCTGTTTCTAGGATTCAGGTAAGGCAATGTAAGCCCAGGGAGCTGGGTTGTGATCTCAGTCCTGTCAGCAGAAATCAGAGTAATTCAATGGCATTACTCCAAATTTGCAATGGTTTAACCGATGGCAGAATATAGCTCCAGGATGTCTACTCTGACAGCATCACTTTAAGAACAGTGATGACAGGACCAGGTGTTCGCTCAAGGTCTGTGGGCCTGATTCAACTCTTGCTCTGATGTGACACCGCTGAGATCAGTGGAGCCACTCCAGATTTACACTGGAGTGGGTGAGAGCAGAATCACCCCCTCTATCTAGAAAGAAGCACAGATTTTTTTTTTTTAAAATGCAAACCCAGTAGATCCAAGTTTAGACCTGGCACGCTGAAGCCTTTGAAGACCTGGGTTGAGATTTGGCAGCAACTGAGCATGTGAAGTGAGAGATGATCATTCTTTGGTGAGTGAGGAGGGAGACCTACAGGCAGCATCAGCAAGAAGCTGTTGGCATAAGAGCACCTAAGCAATCTCTGGAACTCTGAAATACGTATTCTGTTCACCCGCTTCTGCTCTGCTCTATTATCCATTGTTGCAGCTGAGGTTATTCAGAGGGGATGTTCTCTCTCTTCACTTCCTGTGCTATTGGCTAGTGTTGCTGTGGGCTGCTGAACAGCTGGTGTGCTCCACCCCAGAGGTGGATGCACTTCAGTAATGGGTGAAATCATTCATGCACATTAAAAATCTCACAAGTTATGATTATCGGATCATAGCAATGGCCGGTGCGCCCAATGGAGATCAGGACTCCATTTTGCCAGATGTTGTACAAAACCATAGTCAGAGGCCATCCCTGCCTTGGGAATGCTTGCAGTCTAAACTGACAAAGGGCAACAGAAATCACAACTATTATGCCCATTTTACACAGGGGAAACTGAGGCACAGAGCAATTGAGATGATTAAAGTCACACCAGAAGCTTGTGATGGGGACAGGAAAATCAAGTTTTTCTAGAATCTGAGTTAGTGTTTTATCTGGGACTCTTCCAGGCTGCCGAGTGCATTTTCAAAAGAAGCTGTTATGTACTCATTTAGGATTTGGTTTGCTCATCATAGATCGTGCGCACCCTCATATTTGTTCTTTTCAGTTTCAAGATAACTTTTTAGGTGCGCAGATGAATTGGCCACAAAAGCCTTGTGGAAGTTGAAACAGTATGTCAAAGCAAGGAAAAGTGTTTTCTTTCTCCTCCGCCCCCTCAAAAAAAGTGAACCATTTCTCTTTTTGAGACTTTTTGCCTTAAAAAGCCTCACCCACAAAGCACTTCTACCGGTGGTCATTTATACCTATATGGTGCGTCTCTTCTGAGTGGCTCAAAGAACGTCATTAACATGCATTAATCCCTCTGCAAAGAAGGTTAAATAGCATTTTATCCCCATTTTACAGATGAGGAAGCAGAGACCGAGATGTTAGAGCCCTTGCCTAGGGTCAAACGACAAGTCCATGGCACAGCTAGGAATAGAACCCAGGAGTCCTAACTCCCACTCTCACCACTAGAAAGCAATTGTCCCCTGTCTGCCTTACAAAGTGTTACATCTTCAGATCCAGTCCTGACAGTTTTGATTCTTGAGAATCAGTGTTGTCTAGTGGGTTGTTCATCGGAGATGCTGCTGGGTGGCCCTGAGCAAGTCACTTCCCTGACCTGTGCCTCAGTTTCCCCATCTGTAAAAGGGGATGTAACCATCTCTCCTCACAGTCTAGTGCCTCCTTGTTTCTAGAAGCAGCATTACACTCATCTGCCTGTCTAGCAACCCGCCCTCCCTTTGGCTGTATCCCCTGTATTGCATTGGTTTATCCTTGTGTGCATGTTCTGGGTCTTAGTCCACGGGCCAAAATGTTTCTCCAGTCCAACATAATATGCTCCAACAGCAGGTCAACAAGAAGGTCCTCTGCAGGACTACGTCAAAATTGCCAATTCCACCCTCAGGTCTGCCTCAGGACTAAGGTGATGCTATTTCCCAAAGGGAAAAAGGACACCACATGGGGCTAGCCTGAACCCTCCAGTGCAAAGCTGGCCTGAGCCACTCACCTGAACCCTGGCCCCATCCCTGCATGGGTCTGGTGTCACGGCTTGCCTGAGCCCTGTCTGCCCCCTGTGCTAGACTGGGGCTGGTGTTTCGGGTCACCCGAGCCCTGCCTCCCTGCTGCGTGGGGCTGGTATTATCGCCCCTCCCCCCAGCATTTTCCCCTACACCCCACTTTTTTTACAAAAGTGGTCATTTGTCCTGTTTGCTCTTGCTGATCAAGTTGGGACAAAGACCCACTTTCGCCCAAAAATAAAGTCAGGACGCCCGGGACAGGGTTTAAAATTGGGACTGTCCTGGCCAACACGGGACATAGGGTCGCTCTACTCAGGACATTTCTCCCAAGAGCCTGCCTTGTTCATGGTGACACTTTCCTTGCAGGACTGTCCTGCGTTCTCTTAGTTCATAGAATCATAGAAGATCAAGGTTGGAAGGGACCTCAGGAGGTCATCTAGTCCAACTCCCTTCTCAAAGCAGGACCAATCCCCAACTAAATCATCCCAGCCAGGGCTTTGTCAAGTTGGGCCTTAAAAACCAAGGAAGGAGATTCCACCACCTCCCTAGGTAACCCATTCCAGTGCTTCACCACCCTCCTGGTGAAAAAGTTTTTCCTAATATCCAACCTAAACCGCCCCGCACTGCAACTTGAGACCATTATTCCTTGAGACCATTACTTCTCTACAGTTTCTCCTCTCCTTGGCTTCTTATAATGCTCAGGTGTCTAATGATCCTTACCTAGCTTGACCCCTCTGGCCGGAAGGCAATCTGTCTCGCAGGTGATGGGAGAAATCCCATCACCCAGGGATTATGATACTGACCTCCTTGGTCAAGGCTTCTGAGATCTACCAATAAAAAATGCCATATAAGAGGAGCTACATATAAATACTTCACCTCTCTGTGCTTTCATTTTCCACCCTTTGTCTAGTTAGATTGTAAGCTTTTAAGGCAGAGTGTTTGTACAGCCCCGAGCACAATTCTTGATCTTATTTGGCACTATTGTATTACAAACAATAACTATTATTACATGTAGGAGTGCATGCAAGTTTGTGCTGTGTCCCAGAATTATCCTTTTTTCCCCCTATAAAAGTTCCTGTAAGAAAATGAAGTACGTGAGTTTTGCTCATGGGGGGGATAAAAAGTGACTTCTGCCAATATGCTGTTGTTCTTCTCCCTGTTTTTCCTTTGACTCAGGCTGACTCAGGTACTTTCGTATTCCTAGAGTGCGTGATTCAAATAGCCAGACTGACTTTCAAAGGACTTTATGGGTGTAATGACAGCGCTTAACAAACATTACACAAGTGTGTCACAGAAGGAAATCCTCCGGGCTCTGAGTCACAGTGAGCTGCGTTTGGACAGCTGAGAGTTATACAGCACTGTGATGTGGCTACTGGCATGTGTGATATAAACTTGCAGTTCTACGCTGTGTTTTCCAGTAGGCAGAGAGAAGCCGAGCCTATTATCATTGAAGCCAATAATAACCCCCGCTCCCCTCCGTTGGAATGGGATCGGGCCCACAGTCAGTGTCTCCAAGTGCAAAATTAGAACTAGTCCTCCAGCCCGAGCAATGCAGGTTCTGAACACAGGGGTTCTGCTGCATGGGGCCAGGATAAAGCAAGGCTTAGCTGTGGGTCTGACCCCTGCTGACGGCAGAACTGTGTCATCCTGGGGGCTCCCTCTGCCCTAACTTGGAGGATCCCCTTTGTGGGCCTAATCCAAAGACTCCCATTGATTTCAATGGGCTTTGGGGCCCTAATCCTGCAAAGACTGATAGACATGCTTGGCTTTATGCCATTGATTTCAGTGCCTAAATACCTTTGAGGAGTGGGGCCTTAGTGCTTACTACACTCTTGAAGGAGCTCAGATACTACAGTGATGGGCAGCGCAGTGTAAGAACCTGAATAGGACAGAATAGGGGCAGGTAATGAGGGATAGAGATGGGGCCGGTGGATCCACGACTACATAAACCTACATAAACCATCTACACGTACATACTTGGGGTGTAAGCTGGGGTTACCACAGCCCGGAGGATGTGCTCACAGCTGTGTAGTGGTTCCCTTGCCATTCCCCAGCCTGGGGGAACGGGGAGGAATCCTTGACCTTTTTCTCCAGACTCTCGCAGTTCACCCCTGAGCATGGTCTAGGCCTCCCTTCAGCATTGCGGTGATCAGCTTGGGGTTCCGTACAGTTCCATACTGTATCGGCGTGGGGTTCCAACACGTAGCAAAAGCCTTATGGGCCGAATGCATCTGGTGCGAGTGCTCATGTTCTTAACATGCTTCAGAGCCAGGTTCTTGTGCTGTGCGCCTCTCTGCAGTATCTAGGGTATGTCTACACTGCATGCGACACCCCGATTTGTGGACTTGGTGTCTTCTAGCCCTTGCCTGAGCGTCCACACTACATTGTCGACCTGGGTTTCCACTTGCTGGACCCGGGGCTCACAGTCATGCTGATGTATCCACACTATACTACATAGAGCTTGTGCCTCGGGTCTGTGGCGTGACCTGCATCCACACTACAAAATGACAGGGCTTTGACCCGAGTTGCAGCATTACTTGGGCTCTGACCTCCTGCCCCCTTAGTATCATCCTAGGACTCAGATCCTGAGTGTTTGCTGTCCCGAGTCAGACTGATTTGAGTGTGGACGGAAAGAGGGCTGGGCTCAAACCAGAGTCAGAGCCCAGGTTTAGTGTGCAGTATAGACATAACGATAGTGCCTTCTAGTAGTGCCTTAAGCAATGTGACTACACACCTCCCATTCCACACATCTCCTTATCCGACCTTTAAACTTGGACTCTCCTGATGCCATTTACCCACCAACTTTCCTCTCTTCCTTTATTTTTGGAAGTCTTGCCCGGCACGACCTTTACAAAAAATGATCAAATGCATCCTAGATGTTTTTCCAAACGTTACCACTTTTTTCACTGACATTTGAACACAAACTCACATTTTCTTAACTCCCTACCATAGGGGGCTCCCTTTAGAGATAGCCTCTGAGCCGAAGGAAATCCTAAGCATCACAAAGGCATTGCTCCTTACCGTACTTGTTTGTCAGCTGAATATTTAAGCTCCCCTTCTCTTCTCAGTGATACCGACAATGAAATAGCACTTTACATTTCTATAGCACTTTCTATCAAAGGCTCTCAACGCCTCTTAGCCCTGCTCTCCCCAGTTTTTGTACTGGTATAGCTTTATGGGTACGTCTACACTGCAACCCCTCTCCTCCTTCCCGCGGCAGCAGGTCTCGGAGCCCAGGTCTACAGACTACGGACTCCCAGGGCTCAGGCTACAGCTCTTCAAAATAGTAGTGTAAATATTCCTGCTCAGGCTCTGAGACCCACGCCCCTCGCCGGGCTCCAGAGCCCGAGTGGGAATGTCTACACTGGTATTTTTAGTGCTGTAGCACAAGCCCCGCGAGCATGAGTCTGTAGACCCGTTTCAGAGTAGCAGCCGTGTTAGTCTGTATTCACAAAAAGAAAAGGAGGACTTGTGGCACCTTAGAGACTCAAATAAAGTTGAGAGACTTCAATAAATTTGACTCAGGAGAGTCCAAGTTTAAATGCTCAAATAAATTGGTTAGTCTCTAAGGTGCCACAAGTCCTCCTTTTCTTTCTGTAGACCCGGGCTCTGAGACTTGCTGCCGGGAGATTTTTTTGCAGGGTAGACATACCCTTCGTTGTCTAAGGGGATGATTTTTTTACTGATATAGTTCAAGCAATACAATCCCTAGGCTGGACACAGTTACACTGGTAGAAAGGTGGCTTTGCTAAAGCTGAGAAACCTCATGCCAGCACGAAAAGGGGTTAAAGAGAAGACAAGGCCACAGGCCCAGCTAGCCCTGCAGCCATGGCCAGGCCTGGAGGGAGAAGACAAGGAGAGAGTCTGGCTCAGTTGAGAGCTGACTGGTGAAGAGGCAGGAGCTAGCTGCCTCCTTAGATGTGGGGAGAGTCATTAGGAGCTTGAGAGTTGGGATAGCCACCGGGGAAGAAGCCCTGAGTCCCTGACCAAGGGAGACAGCTGAGGAAATTGGGGACCACCCAGCAATGAGTGACCTGTGTTTCCGAACTATCTTACGTTCTATCTCCAATCTTACCTCTGTCCCGCCCAGAGGGACCGGAGGCTGCAAAAGGTCCACAAGGGGGCGCTACTTGAGTTGCGCCATTATAGGCTGTTTGGACCATGCTCCAAACTGAAGAGACAGAGGTAGGAAGTAGCCCGGGGCAGTGGACTGCTCAGAGCTCCGGTACGAAACTGTAGAAAAACCTGAGTGTCTCTGGATTAAGTTTAGAAGTGTGTGCAACAAGAGTGATGTAGTGATGGGAGTCTGCTATAGACCACCGGACCAGGGGGATGAGGTAGATGAGGCTTTCTTCCGGCAGCTCGCGGAAGCTACTAGATCGCATGCCCTGATTCTCATGGGTGACTTTAATTTTCCTGATATCTGCTGGGAGAGCAATACAGCAGTGCATAGACAATCCAGGAAGTTTTTGGAAAGCATAGGGGACAATTTCCTGGCACAAGTGCTAGAGGAGCCAACTAGGGGGGGCGCTTTTCTTGACCTGCTGCTCACAAACCGGGTAGAATTAGTGGGGGAAGCAAAAGTGGATGGGAATCTGGGAGGCAGTGACCATGAGTTGGTTGAGTTCAGGATCCTGACACAGGGAAGAAAGGTAAGCAGCAGGATACGGACCCTGGACTTCAGGAAAGCAGACTTCGACTCCCTCAGGGAACGGATGGGTAGGATCCCCTGGGGGACTAACTTGAAGGGGAAAGGAGTCCAGGAGAGCTGGCTGTATTTCAAGGAATCCCTGTTGAGGTTACAGGGACAAACCATCCCGATGAGTCGAAAGAATAGTAAATATGGCAGGCGACCAGCTTGGCTTAATAGTGAAATCCTAGCGGATCTTAAACATAAAAAAGAAGCTTACAAGAAGTGTAAGGTTGGACATATGACCAGGGAAGAGTATAAAAATATTGCTCGGGCATGTAGGAATGAAATCAGGAGGGCCAAATCTCACCTGGAGCTGCAGCTAACGAGAGATGTCAAGAGTAACAAGAAGGGTTTCTTCAGGTATGTTGGCAACAAGAAGAAAACCAAGGAAAGTGTGGGCCCCTTACTGAATGAGGGAGGCAACCTAGTGACAGAGGATGTGGAAAAAGCTAATGTACTCAATGCTTTTTTTGCCTCTGTCTTCACTAACAAGGTCAGCTCCCAGACTGCTGCGCTGGGCATCACAAAATGGGGAAGAGATGGCCAGCCCTCTGTGGAGATAGAGGTGGTTAGGGACTATTTAGAAAAGCTGGATGTGCACAAGTCCATGGGGCCGGACGAGTTGCATCCGAGAGTGCTGAAGGAATTGGCGGCTGTGATTGCAGAGCCATTGGCCATTATCTTTGAAAACTCGTGGCGAACCGGGGAAGTCCCGGATGACTGGAAAAAGGCTAATGTAGTGCCAATCTTTAAAAAAGGGAAGAAGGAGGATCCTGGGAACTACAGGCCAGTCAGCCTCACCTCAGTCCCCGGAAAAATCATGGAGCAGGTCCTCAAAGAATCAATCCTGAAGCACTTGCATGAGAGGAAGGTGATCAGGAACAGCCAGCATGGATTCACCAAGGGAAGGTCATGCCTGACTAATCTAATCGCCTTTTATGATGAGATTACTGGTTCTGTGGATGAAGGGAAAGCAGTGGATGTATTGTTTCTTGACTTTAGCAAAGCTTTTGACACGGTCTCCCACAGTATTCTTGTCAGCAAGTTAAGGAAGTATGGGCTGGATGAATGCATTATAAGGTGGGTAGAAAGCTGGCTAGATTGTCGGGCTCAACGGGTAGTGATCAATGGCTCCATGTCTAGTTGGCAGCCGGTATCAAGTGGAGTGCCCCAAGGGTCGGTCCTGGGGCCGGTTTTGTTCAATATCTTCATAAATGATCTGGAGGATGGTGTGGATTGCACTCTCAGCAAATTTGCGGATGATACTAAACTGGGAGGAGTGGTAGATACGCTGGAGGGCAGGGATAGGATACAGAAGGACCTAGACAAATTGGAGGATTGGGCCAAAAGAAATCTGACGAGGTTCAATAAGGATAAGTGCAGGGTCCTGCACTTAGGATGGAAGAATCCAATGCACCGCTACAGACTAGGGACCGAATGGCTAGGCAGCAGTTCTGTGGAAAAGGACCTAGGGGTGACAGTGGACGAGAAGCTGGATATGAGTCAGCAGTGTGCCCTTGTTGCCAAGAAGGCCAATGGCATTTTGGGATGTATAAGTAGGGGCATAGCGAGCAGATCGAGGGACGTGATCGTTCCCCTCTATTCGACATTGGTGAGGCCTCATCTGGAGTACTGTGTCCAGTTTTGGGCCCCACACTACAAGAAGGATGTGGATAAATTGGAGAGAGTCCAGCGAAGGGCAACAAAAATGATTAGGGGTCTAGAACACATGACTTATGAGGAGAGGCTGAGGGAGCTGGGATTGTTTAGCCTGCAGAAGAGAAGAATGAGGGGGGATTTGATAGCTGCTTTCAACTACCTGAAAGGGGGTTCCAAAGAGGATGGCTCTAGACTGTTCTCAATGGTAGCAGATGACAGAACGAGGAGTAATGGTCTCAAGTTGCAGTGGGGGAGGTTTAGACTGGATATTAGGAAAAACTTTTTCACTAAGAGGGTGGTGAAACACTGGAATGCGTTACCTAGGGAGGTGGTAGAATCTCCTTCCTTAGAGGTTTTTAAGGTCAGGCTTGACAAAGCCCTGCCTGGGATGATTTAACTGGGAATTGGTCCTGCTTCGAGCAGGGGGTTGGACTAGATGACCTTCAGGGGTCCCTTCCAACCCTGATATTCTATGATTCTATGATTCTATGACTTGGACTCTGCTGGGAAGATCCCGCCAGCGTTGCTTCAGACAGGGCCCTGGTGGAGAGGGAGGGCCCAGGTCCCTCTACCACATCACCTTAAGGACTGAGGCACCTCATTCAGGGAAGCAAGGGGCCGGAAGTCAGGCGCTCCAACCATTAGGCAGCCTAGCCCTCCAAGCACCCTATTACAGCGCCTTGTACCAGCATAGCGTATTTGCACACAGGAAAAGCTACAGTATAAAGCACTTTCCTAGTGACGTATAACTGCACCTATACTAATGTGATGGTACCGCTTTAACTACTCAGTGATTGGCAGTTTTTCTAAAATATATGCCCTTGTTCAAAGAGGAATTAATTCAGCCAAGTCCTATGGACTGTGTTATGCAGGAGGTCAGACTAGATGATCACAGCAGTTCTTCCTGGCTTTATAATCTATGAACCATAGCAGGGTAGCTAACGAGGTACAACGTTTGTGCGTAGACGAGCCCTTATAAGCATGTATCACAGCACCCTGTGAGAGAGGTAAATCTTTCCAGAGCCGGTATACATTTTTCACATGCTAATTCTTTACATAGAAGAAAATGGTCTTTTGTCAAAACCAAAACTTTTTGCCCCCCAAATTGTTGACATTATCTATATTTCCCATGGGGGAAGGGGAGAATTTTCCAAATTGTTTAGTGTGATTTTTGGTATTTACTGAAACCTGTTTTATTACTGGAAAGCCAGGATTCCTGTCAACAAAATTTTTTGGAAATGATTGCAGTGCAAATTTTAATTGGAAAAAAAATTGTGGAAAATTTCACCTGTTTCAAACCCTGGGAAATAGAAAAAACTTTGGAATTTCATAAATGTTTATGAAATTGTTTTTCTGTGTCTCAACGAGCTCTAAATGTTACAATCATAGATTCATCAATACACAGAGTTTAAGGCCCAGTCTGACCTCCTGCATATCACAGGCCATTACGTTTCATCCAGCTAACCCTGTATTAAGCCTAATAAACATCTCCCAGAAAGACATCCAGTCTTGATCTGGAGACTCAAGAGATGGAAAATCCACCACTGCCCTTGGTAGTTTGTTCCAATGATGAATGACCCTCTCTGTTACCAAATTTGCTCCTTAATTCTAATTTGAATTTGTCTGGCTTCAACATCCACCCACCAGTTCTAGTCCTTTCTCCACATAAACTACTTGTACATATATCATTGTAATCCCCTTTCCACAGATGGGGAAACTGAGGCACAGAAAGGTGATGGACATGAGATGTATCACTTGATGATGACCTGTTCTGTTCATTCCTTCTGAAGCACCTGGCCTTGGCCACTGTCAGAAGACAGGATACTGGGCTAGACGGACCTTTGGTCTGACCCAGTATGGCCGTTCTTATGTTCTTATGTGATTTGCAGAGTTCTCAGCCTCAACATTCTCCAACAATTGTCAGTGGGTCATCTCAGTCGGGGCTTGGAGTGGTCCTGTTATGGAAAAAGGGGTTTGAACCCCTATTGTAAAGGAAGACATAGGTTCCATATCTCATGAAGCGTTGCCCCCTGCTTAGAGCACAAGCTCAGCCTTTCTTTCAGTTATGCTACTTGGTTTCTCTTTGGAGAGGTCAGTTTCATTTTCAGCACAGGTATGCTGTCTGCAGCTGTGGGCGGCAGCCAGCTAGCCTGTGAATGGAACGAGTTCTTCTTTCTTTCATTGTGTCTTGAGGCACCTCGGTGGGAGACGGCACACCTCCATTGCCCATGGGTGCCACTCCTGCCTCAAGTGCAACTCTGCTGAGATCCTCACCCACACAAACATCTTCTCTGTTTAGTGGCTATATCTGTCTCAGACTTCCCAAAGTGTCTCCAGACTTCAGCGTGAGCAAAATGCTGCCAACCACGACCACCATCCTCTCCCATCCTGCTCCAGGGCCACCAGCTCCCGTTTATATAGCAAGGACCCAGCTCAAAACTGCCTTCTAAAAATAATTGGCTTTTTCTTTGCTGCTTCACTTCCTTGCCTCCCCCTTAAACTCAGCCTCATCTCAGTGCAAAGGAACAACCCTACCTCTGACGATGTCGTCTCCTTCTCTGCATTTCCTACAGTCTGGAACGGTCTCACCCCAGCTCTGTGTTTTATTTATTTATATATGTATTTCAGCCGACTGGAAATGGATCCTTTCTCCCTTCTTTGCCCATAAGAGCATAAGAATGGCCATACTGGGTCAGACCAAAGGTCCATCTAGCCCAGTATCCCGTCTTCCGACAGGGGCCAGTGTCAGGTGCCCCAGAGGGAATGAACAGAACAGGTGATCCATCCCCTGTCGCCCATTCCCAGCTTCTGGCAAACAGAGGCTAGAGACACCCTCCCTGACCATCCTGGCGAATAGCTATTGATGGACCTGTCCTCCATGAACTTATCTACTTCTTTTCTGAATCCAGTTATAGTCAATATCTCATAACTTCTCTTTCCCAGGTCATTAATTATTAGTTTCCTCCAGTTTGGGATGCAGTTTGAATGACGGGTGCTGCACAGATTGTCTTTTTTAAAGGGACTTATTTTTTTTCAATGGAGTTCACTTTATAGGACAAAAAATAAATAAAATGAAAGGGCCAAGACCACCCATGCTATAGTGTAGGACTGTGAAACAAACCTTTCCATTAGCTGAACACCCAATGAGGCCTTCTTCTAATTCCAAGAACGTGAACCTTCAGAAGGGAGGGAAATATATACAATTATGTGGAGAGTGTCTTAATTTACAGTTTTCCTTCCTCTTCTGTCCCAACAATCATAATGTGACAGACGATGTTCTATGGCATGATATAAGAGTGCTCCAAATCATTTCGGGCTCAGGAGACATTCATGTTGAAATTTCTCATTGCTTTATGATGCTGTCTTTGAATGTGAAGAAACAAGTTAGGAAGTGCTCTTGGCCAGCAGGTAGGGCCCGATCCAACGCCCATTGAAGTCAATGGAAAGGGTCCCACTGAGGTCAGCTTATCTGGAGATCAAGCATTCTCTTAGAGGGAGGATAGTCTTGTGGTTAAGGCACTGAACCAGGAGATCAGATTCCTGGCTCTTCCACAGACTCCATGTGTGATCTTGGGCAAGTCATTTAAGCACAGATCTTAAAGGTTTTTAGGTGAAAATAAATGGGAGTTGGGTGCCTAAATACCTTGAGGGTCCTGGCCTTAGTCTTTTGGTGTTCAGTTCCTCACCTGTTCGTGAGGAGTAACCCTACCTCACAGGGGTGTTACCAGGATAAATCCCCTGCTCAGATTCTATGGTGATGAGGGCTCCATAAGTACCTAGATAGATATGAACAGACCAATTGTTGTCAAAGGAGCTACTTATGAATTGTCATCTCCTGGCCCTCTCCTACTTAGTGAGAGCAGACATTGCGCATTTGATTGCAGAGCACCAAACACGACATCAGGCCAGTCCCAGAAGACCCGTTAAATCAACCGATTGCACATGCCTTCGGAAGCCTGCGTGTCTGCCATACAGTGTCGCGTCCATCGTGTGATGGAGTCCCGGGGACACTGTGCTTGACTGAAGCATAGCCCTTGGAGAAGCTGTAGTAGTCACTGCAGATCTGGGGCTGGTTTCGCACTTCTGAAAATGTCGGGAGGCCTGTGTTGGTACAGTCCATGCCTATTTAATGGTGAAGGATACTGGGAACATATGAACCCAGAGCATGCAGTTATGTAGCGGGTGGCTCTAGCGAAAGGTAAAATGATGTTAGAACATGACACCTGACTCTGTTGAAATAAAGAGAGAAGATCACACAGGAAATCTGATCGAACCCAACCCAAGTACCGCAAATTTCAGGCCAGCGGCCTATCCAATAGACCCTCCTTTCTAGAGAGCGTTTTCCCTCAACCCCCCTCCCCCAAATCTGATTCATGCGGGGCCAGCGTTAGGGGGTAGCAAGCAGGGCACGCCACAGGACAGCCCGCGAAGCTAAATTACTTCCTATCTACAGAATCACAGTGAGTAAATGTAATGTGAGTAGTACAGTAATTTAATCTCTAAAAGTGAAAATAAATCACACTAAAGCAGCAGTTTCCAAACTGTGGGGCACGCCCACCTAGGGGGGCACAGAGGAACATTCGGGGGGGCGAGTGGCATTGCCAGGAGGCTTGGCCTTCAGTCTGGGGCTTTGGCTTCAGCCCCAGGCGGCAGGAGGCGAGGTGAGGGCCTACTCCTTAGGTTCTTCCCTGGCCCGCAGTGAGTCTAAAGCCGGCTCTGGATCTATCTGTCTGAAACTGGCCACTGCTATGAGCAATAAGTCTGCTGAAGCTCAGCCGCACCATCACCCAGAGACACATGCCTGTTGAACCAGCCCACGATCCACGTCTCTGTTCAGAAGCCACGTGCCACAGATGAACACCAGATCACAGCAGAGTATTGAGGCTGGGGCTGGGTGTGGAGAGATAAAGGACCTGAGAGTGAACGAGTGAGTGTGGCAGAAAGAGGGTGAAGGAGAGATACAAAGATGAAAGCTAGGGAGGAAAGAGGGAAGGAGGAGGTGACTGAAGGAAAGGGAAGGAGAGAGGATTGGAAGAACAAGGGAGGAAAAGAAAAAAGAGAAGAAAAGACAGTAGACTTTATCGAAGGAATGTATGAACGTCCTTCTGTCACTTTCCCTAGCTACCTTCAGCATATCTCCCTGATTGTCACTAAAACCACACTCTAAAAACCATCACCCTCTTAGGACAAATCTTTTCCCCTTGAAAATCTGTTCACACCATAAACTCTTTTTAATTGTAAACACTCTTGACAGACCTGATTTTCCGAGGGCAGGTGCTCATCGCTTTCTGATACTCTGGCTCCTTCAGAGTCATAGAATCATAGAATATCAGGGTTGAAAGGGACCTCAGGAGGTCATCTAGTCCAATCCCCTGCTCAAAGCAGGACCAATCCCCTGGTGCCTAAAGTCAGGGCCCCATGATCCCTCATCACTTTGGAAAATTGCGGCCACTCTCCTGACCTGTTTAACTAGTGTAAACATTTGCATCCAGCTCAGGTTCTGGCAACTCATAGCTAGCTCGCTTATTTCTTTGAGTGTTAATCCGTCTGTCAGACTGTCCTATTGAGAGGTTTTAGTTTTTGTTTTGTTTTGGGGAGTTCACATTCTGCTGACATCACAGCAAACACTTGGTGTCTTTCTTTACTTGTCAAAGACCTCAAGCAGTTTTTGATCAGCATACGTCTACAAAAGCTGCATGCTGCAGAAGCTAAAGGAACGGGCATGGTTAAGAGATTTTGCTGGATAACACGTGTGTGTCAGTGAATCTTGTGCCCTCTGTTCTTCACAACAGAATTGCCAACCCCAAGCATTCAAAGTTCATGAGTCAGGCCTCCTAAAATCATGAGATTGGCTTAATATCATGAGATTTTTTTTAAGAACAGTTAAAGTTATGTTTCTTTTATTTGCCTTCTGGGTTTTGAACCTTTAGGGTTGACATTGTCAAGCTTTTCTCTGCAACCATCAGAGCTAGAAACTTATTTTTTAAAACACTGAAAGTTGAGAATTTCACCCAATCACAGGATTCCAGACACTGGAGCTTTAAGAAAAACACCAAATACCTCGACTCGTGATAAAATGGTGAGAGTTGGCAACACTGATAAATTTCAAACTTTTGCTCAGCAGTGAAGGTAGAGTTTGTATCATTTCAGCTGGAGCCACTGTCAGTTCCTAAACACCAAAATCTGACCAATTCCTTCTGTTGTCTGTTAGTATTTCTCTGAGAGCTCCACGCCGGAGACAGCCTTGGCATTCTCAGGGAGGCCTGCAAAAGAGTTTTTTCCCCTATTCCTCATAATTGTAAAGGACTCTTGTCCAGCATGATCACATCACTATGCCCAGGGCTGGCCTGAGTATTTTGGGGATGATACTTTGTCGTATACCTCAAACTTTACTGTCTACATAATCTTCTCCTCCCTAATTACCTGCTATTGTCTCTTAGCCCCACTTTCCTCCCACCATTTATGCCAACTTCAACTCTCCATTTGGCTCCTTCTCCAACCACCACTTTACCCTCCTCTGAATTGATCTCTGGGGTCACTCACCTCTTCATCAAATCCTTACTCCAAATCTGCCTCTCCCATGATGCCTGTGTTGGTCTCCTTCTTAAGGCACACAAAGTTTGTATTTATACTGCTACTGAAACATGAGCTAACTCTAATATGGCTGTAGCCATGGCCTGGTGTTGGCTGCAGCCTGTAGATCTCTGCAGCCCTGAACTCCGTCTTCCAAGACAGAAAACCTTTAGTCTCTGCCACTCTCTGACATAACAGTAGTAGCTGCTTCACATGATGCCCACCAGAAATTAGCCAACTAACGACTGATGATAATACCCAGTTCTTATCGTCATCTCTAAAGCCCTTCACAAACATTATCCCCATTTTACAGATGGGGAAGCTGAGGCATGGAAAAAGGAAGTGACTTGCCCAAGATCAGCCAGCAGTAGAGCCAGGAACAGAAGACAGGTCTCCTGAGGGCCAGTTCAGTACTCCAGTCACTAGTCCAGCCTGCTTCCTGACTAGCTCAGTGGCTAGTTGAGGATAGTTGCTATTTATTACAAGGGGGGAAATGCTGATTATATTTTTCATTCCTCTCCCTCCACCCTTTGGTCCTAATCCAAAGCCTACAGAACTCAATGGGTTTCTTTCCATTGACTTCAATAGACTTTGGATCAGGCTCTTTGTCTGTTGTCCTAGATTTTGAGCTCTTGAGGATCAAATTGCTGAGCACTTTGGCCTGGATCCAGTAAATCACGTAAGCATGTATTTAATTTAAGCATGTGAGCAGTGCCATTGGCTTCAATTATGCTTAAGTGTTTTGCTCCATCAGCCCCAAGGAGCTCAGGATGGAGCCCCAGGAGAAGGGACTATGGCTTACCATATGCTTGGCCAACACCTAGCACATTATTGTGGGTGCTACCAGAACACGTATCATAATCATGGATATTAGCAGTATGTGCGTGGATCTCTAGGTCCCCTACCATCCCAACTCAGAAGAGCACAAGGAGCCCGGCTGCATGAGCTGGGGTTTGTGAATCTGCCAGCATGGTGCAAAGTTTGGCGAGGGGCAGTTTTCCAAATAAGCTGGGAATCCCAGGGCTCTGAGATCTCCAGCCACTGCAGGATTTTGTGTGCATCCTAGTGGGCTTCGGTTCATGCCTCCTGCAGCACACCAGTAAGCAAGTTACCCTTCTTCCTCTGTGTCCAGTTGAGATGATATGGGCTTCTTACAGTTGTTAGCTGGGAAGGCTTCTGCTTTTAGCTGTGGAGGTCCCCGGCTCAGTCCCTGATGTGGGCCAAAGTGACAGCTGTCACAATGACGCTTCCTGAACGTAGCCGGCTTAACGATCACAGCCCCTCTGAGAAGCAGCGGAATATTTCACAGAATTGGAAAGTGCAGGCTGGAGAGGTTTAAAAAACATGGGTGGGTAAAGTTAGGCACTTAAATTAATATTTACGCATTGCAATAAAAGTGACCCACGTGCAGCTCTCCTTGAAGTCAATGGAAGCTATGGGTGCTCAGCACCTTTGCATCCAGATGTTTAACTTTATGCACCCAAGTTTCAAAAGGTTGGTCTGTGTGATTTGCAAAGGGTCACAGAGCCGGCGTCAGAGCTGAAGCCAGTCCCATTGCCGTCTCCATTGGATTAGGGACCTGGGGGTCATGAATAGGTGTCCATACCTTAGCCATACTGCTAAATGAGAGGAGGTCTTGATTACGTCCCGGATAGACAGGAAGGGGATTGCAGGGAAAAGCAGGTCACAGTAGGGCTTGTCAGGAAATTTTGGATTAAATATTTTTGAGTCGGAAATCCCCAATTTGTCAAAATTGCAACTTTTCATGGGGTAGGGTCAGTTCTGACAAAGTTCTCGACTTGAAAAAATGTTGGAGAAATGTTTTGTTTTGGTATTTTGGGAACGAACAGTTCCAGCTTTTCCAGTTCACAATGACTTTTCATTTTTAAATTGAAGCTTATTGAAGTCAAGAAAAAAAAGGGTCATTCAGATTGAAACGAAACATTTCAAAATGATCCACATGAAATATTTGGATTGTCCTGGACCTCCTTTTTTATTTATTTTTTTTTCAGATTTTCACAAAAGTTTTAAAGGGTTTGACTTTTTGTCCCAATTAAGGATAGGAAAATTTTTCAAGACCTTGAAAATGTTCACGGGATGGGAAAACCATTTCCCCTTCAGCTCTAGATCACAATGTACCAAAAGTTGAGAGCCATGACACAAGCTCATTCCAATTCCCATGCAACAGAGCTGCTCTTTCTTATAGCCAGAGCTCAAAGGATGGTCCAGTGGTTAGCATGCTTGTCTGGGATTTACATAAGAACGGTCATACTGGGTCAGACCAAAGGTCCAGCTAGCCCAGTATCCTGTCTACCGACGGTGGCCAATGCCAGGTGCCCCAGAGGGAATGAACAGAACAGGTAATCATCAAGTGATCCATCCCCTGTCACCCATTCCCAGCTTCTGGCAAACAGAGGCTAGAGACACCCTCCCTGCCCATCCTGGCTAATAGCCATTGATGGACCTATCCTCCATGAGTTTATCTAGTTCTTTCTTGAACCTTGTCATAGTATTGGCCTTCAGAACATCCTCTGGCAAGGAGTTCCACAGGTTGACTGTGCGTTGTGTGAAGAAATACTTCCTTTTTTTTGTTTTAAACCTGCTACCTATTAATTTCATTTGGTGACCCCTAGCTCTTGTGTTATGAGAAGGAGTAAATAACACTTCTTTATTTACTTTCTCCATATCAGTCATGATTTTATAAACTTCTGTCATATCCCCCCTTAGTCATCTCTTTTCCAAGCTGAAAAGTCCCAGTCTTCTTAATCTCTCCTCAGATGGCAGCTGTTCCATACCCCTAATCCTTTTTGTTGCCCTTTTCTGAACCTCTTCCAATTCCAATATATCTTTTGTGAGATGGGGCGACCACATCTGCACGCAAGACCCTGGTTGAATTTCCTGCTTTGACAATGGCTTTCTGTGTCACCTTGGGCAAGTTATTTAATCTCTCTAAGCCTCTGCTCGGTCCCTCAGCTGTAAACTGGGGAGAATAGCACTTTCTTACCTCGCAGGGGTGCTGTGAAACTAGACCCAGGGCAGGGTTATGAAGTGCCCAGATGCTACAGCAGTGGGGGGCCAGATAAGTATCTAGGACAGATAAACAGATCATGCTGGCAGCTCAGCAGAAGAGTTGGATCCCTGAGGGGAAGGAGCTTGCAATATCTTCGGTTGCTTCTGGAGTAGTTCTCAAAGTCAGTGGAGCCATCGCTATGATTTTCCAGACCCCCGGGGCCAGCCTGAGGTTCTTGCGAGCCAGCTCCAAGAGCAAACCAAGAGCCATCAGCGTAAGGGGGGAACCGGGTCAGCATAGCTGGGAACTGGCCAATACTGGCTGCACCCAGAGCACTGCTTGAAAAAGTTACCTGAGCTGTGTTCCACTTTCCAGTGAAAAGGCACTTTCCTGTGTGAAAATGACAGCAGCAGGTTTCTCAAAGGCTTTGCTCGTAATGGGCCCAGATTTCACACATGCGTGGGCTCCGGTTGCCCATTTTAGGCACCTAGTGGCGGATTTAAATTGAGAAGCTTTGAATCAACCCTCAGAGGCCTGAAACAAGTAACTTTGGCCACCCAAAGAACAATAATCAAGGAAAAGCTTTCTTTCCACAGTTGCATTTTTACCTGCGTGTGTTGGCAGGGTCCCGTTCACTACCTGCGCTGGACACGCAGTGCCCAAGGAATGCCACTGAGGTGGGGGCCAGCTGGCACTTGGGAAGTGGCTGATAACTTCTTTCAGATGCCATGAGTGTTTGTCAAATCCTTGACCATACACAGTGAAACCGTCTGGATCGAGCAGGCAAAGGACCCAGTGCAGCCTCAGTGTAAGCAGACACAACCCCGGTCACTCACCTAGGGCTGTCCTGTGGATTCTTTTCAGTGCCACTTCCATTAAACAATGAAAACTGGGGGGCATGCATTGCAAATGCCCCCAGGCATCAAACAGCCGTGAAAGTGGCTTCTTCCCATGGAAATGCAGGCCTGGACTACACTGAGGACTTACGCTGGCATGACTACGTCTCTCCGGGGTTGTGAAAAATCCATACCACTCAGGGACGTAGGTAGGCCAACCTAACCCCGGTGTAGACAGCGCTGGGTTGATAGAAGAATTCCTCTGCCAACCTCACTGCCGCCTCTCGGGGAGGTAGATTAAATACAGCAGCAGGAGTTTGACTCCGGTTGCTGTCGGGAGCGTCTACACACTGAAGTGCCACCACAACACAGCTGTAGCTTTTGGAGTGGAGACATAGCCTCAGTCTGCTCTGTGCCTTGCAGAAGAACGGAGTCTGCCAGTATCTAGCTGTGGGTTGATGCCACAGGAAGCCGATGAGAGTCAAGAATTTAAGAAGATTCAAAAAGGTTGGATAGTTACATGGATATCGGGAATATCCAGAGTGATCATAACTAATGACAATAAACATCGTGGATGGGGTATAAGACCTTGTGATTCAAGTCTTAAGCCAATCTTTAACTCTTAGAGATTAGAATGGGGCAGATGTCGGGGGCAAGTTATTCCACATCTACCTACCTACTGCAGGGTTCTTACACCTCCCTCTGATGCATCTGGTACTGGCTGCTCTCAGAGACAGGATAGGAGACTTGATGGACCACAGGTCTGGTCCAGTGTGGCAATTCTATGGAAATGAAGAGCGTTGTCCCCAGTGTGGTATGCTAAATCTCATCCTTGCAGACAGATAACTGTAGCGGACACAAAAGCAATATGTGTCTTCACACATTTTACAGAGCAGACCATCACCCTCAGTTTGAGCTAGCTGGAAAACGGCTTTTCTGTCCCAGGAAAATAATTAAAAAGAAAAGGAGTACTTGTGGCACCTTAGAGACTAACCAATTTATTTGAGCATAAGTTTTCGTGAGCTACAGCTCACTTCATTGGATGCATTCCGTGGATTCGGTATGCATCCAATGAAGTGAGCTGTAGCTCACGAAAGCTCATGCTCAAATAAATTGGTTAGTCTCTAAGGTGCCACAAGTACTCCTTTTCTTTTTGCGAATACAGACTAACACGGCTGTTACTCTGAAACAGGAAAATAATTGAGATTCTGAATTTTTTTTTCCCCATCCCCAGTTGGGACAGAAAGATACAATTTGTCACGAAATGCAATTAAAAAAAAAGTGTTTTGGGTCAAATGAAATGTTTCCTTAGAATAAATTTGGAAAGTTGCCTTTCAATGTCAACCATTTCTTTCAAACCGAAAGGAAAGTACATTGCAAAAAGAAAAGTCACTTCAAATTGAGAAATTGAACTTTTCTAGTTCCAAAACCATCAAAACGGGACATTTTAAAAACTTTTTCTCCAATTTTTTTTCTAAACAAAAATTTCATAAAATCGACACAATTTTGTGAAAACCGTTGGTTGCGTCAGAATAGTATTTTCCAACAGAAAGCTGTTTTGACAAAAAAATTTCCAACCAGCTCTGCTCACAATATGCTGATGGCCCTTTACAGCCTTGGTAGTGATGCGCTGGACTGTACAACCGTGGTGGTGGCGTTCTCAGAGGTGACCTGCTTGCCGGTTTGGATAGCAATGGACCCTCAGGGATTGTTGAGATGTGATTCTGTGTCCCCTTTGTGCTGGCGTTTGGAGAGCAGGGGTTCTGTCATAGTAAGAGAGTTAGGGGTTTGCCCACTGGCCTTAGGGGCTCTGCCCTAGATACAGTGAATGAGATCTGGGCAGTAGTGAAGAGTCTTGTGAATTTCTAAGGAAGTTGCTTAAAGCTGGAGACAATGGATCTGATCCAGAGGTGTAACAGCAGTACACAGATCATAGCTGAATGAAGTTCTTTCATTTCATGCTTGATGCCTGCCACCATTGATATTAAAAAAGATAGATGATGAATGAGAGCACCAAAGCTGAGGAAGCCACGAATACACCTAGTCCTATGCTATGAATTGTGTTCTTTAATACTGTCTACACGTGTTTCCAGTGCCTGTTGAACTGTGTTAACATCCTGTTCACCTTTAGCTGCAGTGAAGGATATAATTCAGCTATGAGTCTCTAGGAGTTTTCTTCGTGCTTTGCTTCAAAACCATAGGGTGGGAACAGCTCATTAACCTAACTGCTGACCTCAGCAGCAGAAACCTCGGGCGATTCGTTAGGCTTTTGTGGACTGTGTTCAAAACACAAGGTCTGGTAGCTGAGAGATTTCGTGGAGTCTCCTGAGTAAAGGAGGAAGTAATTCAAACTGAAAGGCCATCACAGAGCTGAGTTCTTCACCTGCTATGTTTGCAAAGTAATAAATGAATCTGTGCACACTCAGTTGATGTGGAATGTACAGTACTTGAAAGTTGTTTGGAGCTGAACAGACAATGAGCCAGGACCTCTCTTTGTGTCACATGCAGACATCATGTCCAGGCTCCAGAACCTCAGCTGGCACTAGTCCATGTAGCCCCACTGAAACCAGAGCTTTGGGGATTTACTCCAGCTGATCGCCAGCCAAATGATGCCTATTAATTTCATTTGGTGACCCCTAGTTCTTGTGTTATGAGAAGGAGTAAATAACACTTCCTTATTTACTTTCTCCATACCAGTCATGATTTTATAGACCTCTATCATATCGCCCCTTAGTTTTCTCTTTTCCAAGCTGAAAAGTCCCCGTTTTATTAATCTCTCCTCATACGACAGCCATTTCATACCCCTAATCCTTTTTGTTGCCCTATTCTGAACCTCTTCCAATTCCAATGTATCTTTTTTGAGATGGGGCAACCACATTTGTACGCAGTGTTCAAGATGTGGGCGTACCATAGATGTATATAGAGGCAATATGATATTTTCTGTCTTACTATCTGTCCGTTTCTTAATGATTTCCAACATTCTGTTTGCTTTTTTGATGGCCGCTGCACATTGAATAGCTGTTTCCAGAGTACTATCCACAATGACGCCAAGATCTCTTTCCTGAGTGGTTAACCCCATCATTTTATATGTATAGCTGGGATTATGTTTTACAATGTGCATTACTTTGCATTTATCAACACTGAATTTCATTTTTACCATTTTGTTGCCCAGTCACCCAGTTTTGTGAGACCCTTTTGTAGCTCTTTTTCAGTCTGCTTGGGACTTAACTACCTTGATTTAACTTGTGTCTAACTAAAGCGTGTATTCCCAAAAGGCATCCAGCCTTGATCTGACAACATCAAGAGAGGAGAATCCACCACTTGCCTTGGTAGTCTTTTCCAATCACCCTCACTGTTATAAATTTGCACCTTATTTCTAATCTGAATTAGTCTGGATTTATCTTTAAGGCATCGAATCTTGCTATGCCTTTCTCTGCTCAATTCAAGAGCCTGGCAGTACCCGATGTTTTCTCCCCGTGAAGGTACTGATGCTGCTGCACCATAATCAAGTCACCTCTCAGTTGTCTGTGTGAGGAGCTAAGCAGATCAAGCTCTTTAAGTCACTGATGGTAGAATTTAATACTAACAATGATAAATATATAAACATTCCACAGCGCCCATTGAAGTGAATGGGAAGTGTGCATCTGAGTCTGGAATTTGGCCCCTGCAATGTATTCCCTGGCAAGAGTGAATCTTTTCAGAACTTGGCTTTTCTGTTCTTCTGTGAGTGCTAATGTGGGGTATCCAGCCTCTGCTTGGGCAGCACTCATGGATACAGGGACTGGGGGTGAGATTGCACAATGCTTCCCATGAATGACATTATTTCTAGCAGTACATAGTAGAGACATTATGGGCCTGATTTACCCAGATCTAGCCAGAATGAGTCTGAAACCACATGTGGGGAGCGTAGCCGGAGTATATTTCATGTCCTTTTGTCCCAGAGACCAGGTTGCCATCAAGTGAGTCATACTGGTACCTGTAAAAATAAATGCATTTTATTGCTGTCTGTTAGATATAGATGTATAAAGGGATAGTGACTGCCCCTAGGGAAATCTTTCTTTCAATCGGAATACTGTCTCTGCCCGCATGAGAAACTTGGCTTTCTCCATGGTTCCTTCAGTGATTGGCAGGGTTTGGTCTATTTGGATAAGCACCCAAAAATTTCAGATGCTTATCGGAACAATCTAATCTTGCTTTTGCAAAAATCTACTGGAAGTTTCCCCAACAGCAAGTGCTCTTGTGAAATTTCCATTCCCCTTGCTTTGGTATCCTTCATGCAGTGGAAGACCTAAATTGTTCTTATGATCATCTAGAATAAACTAGGTTTTCTAGACCCTAACACTTAGAGCTGTGGCTACGTGTTGCATAATAGCCATCAACAATGGGAGAACGTCAGTGGTTTGAGCTTGCAAAAGCATGCAAAAGTTCAGATTGGGTCTGATTCTCTGTTGCTTTGTGCCTTGGTTAGTCATTTATATCAGTGTAAAGTGGATGTGATATGCTACCAAATCCAAACTAAGAGGCCTGAGTGTCATTGACGCTAAGGGTATGTTTACACTGTAATCATTGTGTGTGATTGCAGCTCATGTAGACATACCTGAGCTAGCTTTAATCTCATTAGCTCCGGTACTGGAACAATAGGACTCTGGGTAATTAGTCGGGCAGCTAGCTCACATGGAAATCTGTCCTGCCCTGTCTTCATTACTCCAGGACCCAAGCTAACTAGATCAAAGCTGCCTACGGGATGTCTACAGGATTGCAGTGTAGACAGAACCTACGGCCCCTTTTCACCACTCTGGCAGTGCAAAAAGTCCTTGAAATAGTATATTTGATTACCCTACTTTAAGGCTACTTTACACTGCAACCACTGTAGGGGGGGCATTTTTAAAAATGAGAATATGTCCCCTTGTGTTTTACATCCACTTTATACAGATGTAAATGACAACACTGAGAATGAGACCCCTGGAATCTACAGTCTGGTCTATACTAGAGAGGTCAACTCAAGGCAGCTTACGTCGACCTAACTATGGAAGTGTCTACACTTAAATTTCACTCCTGCCAGCATAACTGCCCAGCTATACCGACTTACTAGCTCCATCTCCACGAGCAGTATAGAGTCAAGGTTGATGTAGTTAGGCTGACGCAGTGTCAGTGTAGACAATGTGTTGTTTACGTGGACTGTTCCTTGCTTTCGGGAGCCGTCCCACAGTGCCCCACATGGACAGTACAATCAAAACAAGCACTCCTGGTGAGGACGCACACCACCAATGCAAGGAGCAAAGTGTAGACACGCTCAAGTGATGTAATTACTGCGGCGGCTGTATGCCGACATAAGTTAGGTCAACTTAATTTTGTAGCTTAGATATGGCCTATAAAACTTCTGGCTTCATTCAGACCAGAAATACCAGCAGAATGGCATTTCTTAAAATATGTTGGTGTTTCTGATGCCACCACAGAAGCACAGAGAGATGCAGAAATAATAAATTAACCAAACTTTTTCAAATCGCAAGGTTGGAAAGGTCATCTGAACTAGTTCATCCATCTATCTCTTGCTATACCTGGTTGCCTAATACTTTACCTCTTAACCTGCCAAGGCCCAAATGTGAGATGCAGTGTATGACAAAAGCACAGAATAAGGAATACACCAAAAAATCATTCATGCAGGAAACTTACAATGTTTTGGGGTTTCTTCCTTTAGTGCAAATAGCTCTTCCTGTATCCTCAACTTCATGATTCTTTTGTTTTTGGTGTAAATAATCTTCAACACTGAAAGCAAAGGAGACTCCAAATTTGTGCAGAACTTAGGTAACTTTGGAAGTAAAGTGAAAAAGTTCCTTTGAAATGAGGGCCATTTGAGGGTTACACCTCTTCTGGGAGACCAAGAATTAGCATGTGAATGAAAAAGATAGGAAGATTAAATGTATCGCAAAACTGGGGGAAATCATCATTCTAAACACTTTGAAGTAGGCGAATAAAATTTCTAATACAGCAGCTGCAAACAGAACGGGCTTTAGAACTTCTGGTTCCCCCAGACAGGGGTGATGACAGAGTTCCACGTTGTAAGGTCTAAAACATACGCAATAAAGAACAGTTATACGCTGATGATTAGAGCTGGGCAACATTGGAAAGTTGTTGGGGTTTTTTGGCAAAAAATGCAGATTTGGCAACAGCAAAATGTTTTGTGAATTTGTGGCCGTTTTGCTGAATTGTTGCAATCAACATGAAACAAAAATTCTGAAAAAAATTGAAATGTTTCTATTTTTTTGGTTCAAAATGACTTTTCATTGCAAAATTTCCTTTAATGTTCTTTAAAAAAAATCAAAGCTGTTTTAACATGATCAAAATCAAAATGAGATGTTGCATTCACCCCATAACATTTTTTTTAAACTTTTCTACCTACCAAAAATTTCCAAAAAATTGGCATTTGGTTCGATCCGAAATATTTTTTTCTCAATTTTTTGGCATTGCCAGGAAACCCGAAAAAGCCATGATTCTCCCAGCTCTATCAGCAATGGACAGGATAGCTCTTAGGGCTTCATAGTGAGATGTGGAACCCTTGGTCAACCGTAAACAACATAAGTTGACCACCTTGTTGACATTCTCACCAAGAAACCAAAGACTGACTGGACCATAAGAAGCGAACTGTTCTCTTGTGTCTAGATGTTGTCCATCTGGGTCAGGGTTGAGACATGTTTAGGAAACAGTGTATGGGAAGCTTATGTTGTACATGTATGGTGGATAAATCTCCAGAACTATCAATCCAGCACCATTCACTAATATAAAATTCACCTTAAATTCTTTTTTTTTTTTTAAACACCTGGTAGGACTGTATCCAATCAATATTAAAGAGGCAGAAGAAGCTCATAGTGCTTTCATCTAGTGCCAGAAGTTTTATTCTGTGTTATATGTGATGACTTTGAATTCACTGCCATGCTGGCTCTAGTGGATGGGGGGGGGGGTCCCTAACGCATGATGGGACGGGGGGGTTTCAAGGCTCCTAGCTTTCATGTACAACCAGCATCTTCTTTTCATTCAGAGGCAGTGCGGCCTAGTAGACAGTGCACTGGATTGGGAAACCTGACTTCTAGTCTTGGCCTGCTCGGTGACCTTGGACAAATCACTTTGCCTGCCCATGCCCTCAGTTTCCCCATCTGTAAAATGGGGAGAATGATACTTACCTCCTTTGTAAAGTTTAGCTCAACAGATGGAAAGTGCTATGTAAGAGTTAAGTATTATGACTATTAACTTGGTGTGTAAATAAAGGGAAATGGAGCCCTCGTCCCCTTTCCTATGTGTATTTGAAAAACTCAGGCACATAAACAGTGCCTAGTAGGGGGCAACTATTTTAAATTTTAAAGAGATACAAGTGAGTAGCCACTGCTGCAGGAGAAAAAAGAACCCACATGACCTATGCACTAGCGTGTGCCTTTGACCTGACTCTGCATTGCAAGGAGACAGCAAAAATGACCCACCTGACTGAATGCATCAGGTCCCAGAACAGCAAGATTATAACCCCTGTCTATATGACTCTGATGAGCCTGCCCTTGAACTGCTGGATTCAGTTCCACGTCCTTGTCGTTGTCAGAAAGTTGTGGACAAACTTGAGGGCTTTCAAAGAGCCAGAAGGGGTTGAGGATTATGGGGAAAGATTTCAAGCAGCTAAATAGGTTTAACTTGGCCAAATAACTTAACATCTCACAAACATTTATCAGCTCTAAATAGCCAGGGAGGAGAGGAGTCATGCACCTTGCACAAAGTGATGTAACCAGGCGTAATGTCGGAGCACTGGAGAAAGGGAGATTTAGGTGAAATGTCAGGAAAAAACATCTTGCCAGTCCTATCTCCTGGGAATGTCAACGAGGATTGTGAAAGTCCCATCATGTGACTAAATTAAAGCTACTCGGGACAAAACCCTGGAGCACTGACATTGAACAGTAATAGCAAGGGATGGCTTAGATGAGATGTAACTGGGCTTTTCCATCTCTAATGTCTTGTCAAACTAGTTTGGGAGCCAGAACCTCAGCTGATGCAAATCAGCATAGCGCCCCTGACTTCTGTGGAGCTACACCCATTTACATCAGCTGAGGATTCAGCCCCCAACAACTCCAAGAGAGATGTGCCTATTTATACCTGCGGAGAATCTGGCCCTATTAATTTCAATAAGGCTATTCTAATTTATACCAGATGTGGGTCTGGCCTATTTATTTATTGAGATTGAAAACAATAAAGACGTGAATCGAAGGCTCTGGGTCTTCTAACATCATTCCTCAGACAACATATCTTTTACCAAAACATGTAACAATATTCCACACTAAGAACAGCTCTTGAGAGGCACTGGACGGCGTGACGCTAATTAACAAATGGTCTATCAGCCCCTTCATTTTCTGACCTCCCCTGTCTGACTCACTAAGGGCTCCGGGTGTACCTGGATGTAGCTCCTTGGAAACTCGCCCAGCGATCCCGATTTACAGCTATGGGCAATCTGGCTCCACATGCGTTAGGGAGGTTGCAGGTTCCCAGCAGCCCTGTTGCATCTCTTACGTTGTGTCATGCTCCAAAATGCTTTGGGATGCAGTGTGGGTGGGGAAGACGGTGCAGAGGACTGAATTCTGCTGAATAATACATGCAGAGAGTTACTCCCAACCGAGACAAGTGCGGGAGATGGCTTTCAAACTTTCTGGCCAGCTGGCAGCCAAAACACATAAACAGAATCCTTCCCACTCATCCACTGGTGGGACTCCAGCACACACATGCGTCCTGCATGGTGTCTCAGCTAGGTCTTCAGCTGGTCCTTAAGCCGTAGCTGTATTAGGTGAGTCAAAATGGAGCCTCCACCCCCATGGCCAAGCCAGTTGGAGCCCTGCTAACCTTGTCTCGGCTAGAAGGCACTGTTTGCATAGCTTACCATAGCTACTGAAATACAGCTGATGCCAGGCTGAGGCATGACACGAAGATTCTTAGCCCACATGGCCAATTTGCTTTGGGAATTTTGGACTGTCTCCTGGCTCTTTGATGGTCGGGCAGATAGTTTTTCATCTCAGTGATGTTGCGTCTCAGGTTACCAGGAGCTCATAAAACCAAGACACCGAGGGCCCAGTTTTGGGGTCCGAAGCAACCCCTTTGCATAACCCTGGGCCATTAAGCCAGACAAACTTACTAGCGGAGAATCCCCACTGAATCATAGCTGGCCCTGTGCCATCCCTTCATAGCCCCCGATTTGGGATTATGTTGAAGACAAGTCTGGAGGGAAGGAGTGTGGCTGGATTCTGTTGTGCTCTAGCAATCCCCAGCTGCCAGGGTTATCAGCAGCCATGTGTAATTTAGAGCAGTTATCAGGCTGCTCTAAATTCTGCTGGGGTCCAGACCAGTCCTCAGCCAGCCCCTGCATTGGGGAAGAAAGACATAAAAGGTTGGTGAGAGCTGTTTTTGCTCCTCTGTGGCTTCAAAACCTGCACAAAGTCAAGGTTGGCTTGACTTCGAATATAACAGTACGGAACTATGAGCTATATAAATCCTAGCTGCACTGAATGAGCATTCACACAGCACTTACCAAACTCCCAGAGCCCTGGGCTCAGTGTTTAAATCTGGAATGGATCCAGTCTGTTCTTTGGTTGTTCCAAAGTCCTGATCTAGTATCTGGAGTGGTATCTGTCCAGGACACCACCTTACAGGCACCTGAGTATTGTCGAGTTTAAGGCCAGAAGGGACCAATGGAATGTCTAGCCTGACCTCCTGTAGATCACAGGCCACCAATGACACCCAGCACCCCTACACTAACCCCAACAACCGGAATGAAACCAAAGTGTTACAGCCCAAAGGAGACCATCATGTGCCACATCCAGAGAATAGGAGGGACCGAGGTGTACCAGGGCCTGAGGTCTCTGCAGTTGCAGGGAGATGATTGAGAGATGCCCACATAATCCTGGCAAGTCACCTGCACCCACACGCCACAGAGAAAGATGAAACTCCCCCAAGGTCACTGCCAATCTGACCTGGGGGAAAATTCCTTTCCGATCTCAGGTCAGTTAGACCCTCAGGATGTGAGCAAGAACCAGCCAGCCAAGCACTTAAGAGTCAGAAAGCACAGTGCCACCTCAGAGCCCTGGCCCGGCCCACCCCACCCAATGTCCCATCTCCACCGTAGTCATTCCTGATGCTTCAGAGGATGGAGATAAAAAAAATCTTCTCAGAATACATTGGTGGGGGATGGAGGGAGGAATCCCTTCCTGTCCTCTGCCAGTGGCCGTCTGAAACCCTGAAGCATGAACTTCAGAAACATACCAGAAGTGAGCTCCAGGGCTGTTGAGCCCTGCCTCCCACCATCACAAACAATCCCGTCATACCACTGCACTCATAAATTTATCCAGCTCTCTCTTTTAAAACTAATTAAGTTGTTTGCTCCCACCAAGCTTGAATAAGACCAAGGTGATGCTCATGAAACGGGGGAAACATTTTTTCAAGGGTCGAGGTTACTGTGTTTGGAGCCAGCATGGGACCGAGGGCTCACTCTGGGCTGCTCTCTCCTAGAGAAAGAACATTTTTCTGCGGAAAAGGACCTAGGGGTGACAGTGGACGAGAAGCTGGATATGAGTCAGCAGTGTGCCCTTGTTGCCAAGAAGGCCAATGGCATTTTGGGATGTATAAGTAGGGGCATAGAGAGCAGATCGAGGGACGTGATCGTCCCCCTCTATTCGACATTGGTGAGGCCTCATCTGGAGTACTGTGTCCAGTTTTGGGCCCCACACTACAAGAAGGATGTGGATAAATTGGAAAGAGTCCAGCGAAGGACAACAAAAATGATTAGGGGTCTGGAACACATGACTTATGAGGAGAGGCTGAGGGAACTGGGATTGTTTAGTCTGCAGAAGAGAAGAATGAGGGGGGATTTGATAGCTGCTTTCAACTACCTGAGAGGTGGTTCCAGAGAGGATGGTTCTAGACTATTCTCAGTGGTAGAAGATGACAGGACAAGGAGTAATGGTCTCAAGTTGCAGTGGGGGAGGTTTAGGTTGGATATTAGGAAAAACTTTTTCACTAGGAGGGTGGTGAAACACTGGAATGTGTTGTCTAGGGAGGTGGTGGAATCTCCTTCCTTAGAAGTTTTTAAGGTCAGGCTTGACAAAGCCCTGGCTGGGATGATTTAATTGGGGATTGGTCCTGCTTTTGAGCAGGGGGTTGGACTAGATGACCTCCTGAGGTCCCTTCCAACCCTGATATTCTATGATTCTATGATTCTAACATTCTATGGCCCCTTCCTCTCAAGCAAGGACCTTGCTGTGGTCCTATGGGGTTTCATCACCTCTCTAACATTTGCAAAAGAGATAATGACTGAAACAATGGGCTAAAGCCCCAGCTACTATAAATCAGCAAAGTTTCAGTTGTTTCAATGGAATTACCCCAATATATGCCATCTGGGATTCTGATCTAGCCTTAGATTTGCATATATCTGTGTTTATACAGTGCCTAGCACAATGGGATCCCCCACTTGGTAGGGGAACTCTCATCTTTTCATGTGCTGTATATTTATAACTGCCTATTGTATTTTCCACCCCATGCATCTGATGAAGTGGGTTTTAGCCCACAAAAGCTTATGCCTAAATAAATTTGTTCGTCTCTAAGGTGCCACAAGGGATCCTCGTTGTTTTTGCTGATCCCGGACTGGGGCTCACAGGTGTTATTGCCGTGTGAGCTGGGTGGAGGATGACAATTTCCTTCTGTGGCAACTTTTGAAGTTTCAAAATCTGTTTTCTTTCCATGTCGGAACAAAGCCAAAACTTTTCAAACATTTCCATGCTGAAATGTAATAGAAAACCTGAGGGTTTCAATTCAGGAGGCAGTGATGTGCTGTCTCAGAGAGTGAGCAAAGTTTCGTAATTAGAGGCTATGCCTGTGATGTGAGAAACCCCAGTTCAAGTCCCTGTTCTGGCTTATTTAAAGCAGAGTTTTCCTCACAGAGCAGGGACTTAGAACCTCAGTTTCCTATATCCTAGGGCAAGTGAGCAGGTTGGCTGCGCTTTTGCCACCTTCCTGTGGATGCTGTGCTAGTTGGCTGTTTTGGGGTGTTTTTGTTTTTCCTCTGTTCTGACTCGCCAGACATTTTTGCTTCTCTGATTGGCAGCTTTTTTTTTTTTTTTTTTTTTGGCTACTCTGTGGGGAGCTAAAATCATTTTGTCTAGGGCTGCTCCTGTGTGCCCCACCCACCAGGCTATGAAACATGAGTCTCCCTCAAGATCCCTAACACAGTGTGGATGAACTGTTCTGATTAGCTCTAAGCACTGTACAAATAATAAACAGGACTTTCGACCCTGGAGTATTCATGTGACTTGTAATGGCCTTCTTTTGGGCTATCCCTAGTGAGACACCGTAATGTAAATCAACCCAGCTCCTCTGAGACAAATACATACTGCAGTATGTATATTTATTTCAGCTGGGACCATAATGCAAAACAATTGCCAGCCGTATGTTCTCAATTCTTAGCTGCATTTGTGTTTTGCCATAGTGCACTCCAGTAGAATGTGCGCTGGACTGGGACTCAGGAGACTTGCGTTCTATTCCTGGCTGTGGTACCAACCTGATGGCCTCCCTACGTCCTCTCCCACCCTTTGTCTGCCTCTCGGGGGCTTGGACTATCTCTTACTGTGGGGTTATCTTCACTAGGCATTTTTAACTTGTAGTACTTAGCATGTTAGTAAAATCTAGTGTGGAAACTTCCCATGCCAGTTACAATTGTATTAAATAGAGTTAACTGGCCATCAATTAACTTGAGGTAGAAAAGTCCAGTGTGGACAGACCTCATTGTCTGTGCAGCACCTAGCACAGTGGGGCCTCAATCTCAGCTGCAGTCTCTAGGTGCTACCATAACACATACAATAAATAACAGTTGTGACCCTTTTGTATTCAATTTCCACCAATATTAATATGACCAGTTCTGAATGTTTGTGACAAGAGAATTTCAAAGACAAACCCGCAGTGCCGGATTTTATATTTGCACAAATAGGTGAAAAGGGCTTGCAGACTGATCCACGCACGCAATGGAATCAACCCCCCATGACTCATTTGTCCGATACCACATGACTTATTTGTCCATAGAATCATAGAATATCAGGGTTGGAAGAGACCTCAGGAGGTCATCTAGTCCAACCCCCTGCTCAAAGCAGGACCAACCCCAACTAAATCATCCCAGCCAGGGCTTTGTCAAGCTGGGCCTTAAAAACCTCTAAGGATGGTGATTCCACCACCTCCCTAAGTGACCCATTCCAGTGCCTCCTGGTGAAATAGTGTTTCCTAATATCCAACCTAGACCTCCCCCACTGCAACTTGAGACCATTGCTCCTTGTTCTGTCATCTGCCACCACTGAGAACAGCCGGGCTCCATCCTCTTTGGAGCCCCGCTTCAGGTAGTTGAAGGCTGCTATCAAATCTCCCCTCACTCTTCTCTTCTGCAGATTAAATAACTCCAGTTCCCTCAGCCTCTCCTCGTAAGTCACGTGCCCCTGTCCTCTAATCATTTTCGTTGTCCTCCACTGGACTCTCTCCAATTTGTCCACATCCCTTCTGTAGCTGGGGGACCAAAACTGGATGCAATACTCCAGGTGTGGCCTCACCAGTGCCGAAAAGTCCAGTGAAAAGTAACTTATTAGCACAGCAGGAAGACCAGGAATTGGATACTAAGGTGCCACTAGTACTCCTTTTCTTTTCACAGAGAACTATTTACTGTCAGACCACAGAGTTAAACCACAAAGAAACTCCTGAGATACTTTTAAGTAACAAATGCATTTGAGGGAATCGTGGTCTGGGCTTGGATGTTCCAAAGGCAGAAAAAGAGGCTCAATTAAATAGGTAAATTATTCCTTAAGGGCTACTGTTTATTATAGGCAGGACCCGGTAGCCCCGCCTGTTAAGGTTGTCTGAAATTTCCTACTATAAGACCCGGTTTTCACTTGCTTATAACTTCACAAAATTTTAATAATTTGGGATGAAATTTTCCAAGCCAGGTGACTGCCTCAAGCTGAATTTTTTTTTCCTTTTTTTAAATTTCAGCCCAAAACAGATCAGCCATTTCTGAGAATGAAACTAGGGACAATGATACTGTTTTGCCCATGTTAAAGTTTTGGAGACCTTGTCTCTGCAAAGCTCTAGCATCCTCATGCTTTGGAGCAAGGACTTGAAATCTGGCAGCGGGTGGCCTTTGCATCAGGGAGGTATGTGCCTTTTGCCATCCCTATGACAATCAGCTCAACTGCGGGCAAGTTAGAAGCCTTTGGGGAAAAAATCATAATTTGCACACGCTCAGTAGAGACTTTGTTTTTAGCAGCTAAAGTCTTTGACAATTCCATCCTCACTGAGCATGTTCCATCCCCTCACAGCTCCAAGTGCTGGCCAGCCTGAGCGTGTACCAACCCCACAGAACAACTAAGCTTTCTCCAGTCCAGGCTTACCAGAGCAGAGTGGGAAGGTCCCTGTAATTGCTGCTCCCAGCAGAGAGGGAGCTGGAACTAAGCACAGGGAGCTCCTATGCTCTCAGTGATCACTCCCACCACCCCTAGCCCCCCCAGGAGTGCCCAGGCACCGGGGAGAAGGAAACCACGTGATTGAAATGCAGAGGGGACAAAAGCTGGATTGGGGCAAGGAAAGGGATAGATTGGAGCCAGGAGTCTGGTGAGACTGGGACTGGAGGGCAGGGGTGAGAAGGAGACTGGGACTGGGTGTGAAACACATGATCATATCCTTAAAGACAGGTTTCAGAGTAGCAGCCGTGTTAGTCTGTATTTGCAAAAAGAAAAGGAGGACTTGTGGCACCTTAGAGACTAACCAATTTATTTGAGCATCCTTAAAGAATGTATCATAATGCATACGCACCAGGGTGTCAAATTAAGGTTCCACAAGCAACCTTGATTCTAGCACTTGCAAGCTTTTGACTACTTGACTTTGCAGCCTTACTAACGTTCTGTTCAAGTAGGGTTTGTGTGTGTGTGTAATATAATAAACGGGTGAAGATATATTGGTGGAAATATAGCTAGACATAGACACACACACTCAACCAGGGCTCTAACAGCTTCCAGAACTGATTACTGTAACTGGCTCCTATTTGGGCTGTCCTTGAAGCTGGCTTGGATTGGAAGCAGTGGTGCTGGAACTAGGGGCATGGCAGAAGTAGTAATAACAAACACGAAATTCATGGTTTCCATGGTTTCCATCCTATCACCTCCACTATAAAAATTGTTCCAGCACCCCTGCTTGGAAGCTGCACTAGCTGTTAGCAGTTAGCAGCTCACCTAGGCTCTGATTAAAAAAAAAACCTACTGACCTCAGTGGGAGTTTTTCCATTGACTTCAATAGGCTTTGGCTCAGGCTGCTGCTCTTTAATATAGGTTGACAATGCTGTGGGAATTGTGGCTGGGCCATTGGGTTTGTTTTACGATTATTATGATGTTTGATGTAAAGCACCCACACGACTTTTTGTTGGCATGTGCTCATAATAAACAAACAAACAAGGCAGGAATGAAATCTGGTAATGTTGCTGGACGAGAGTAAAACGGAACGATATATTTATTGGCTCTAAGACAGGCTTTTGTTTTTTCTGAGCTAGTGATTTTATTTTTTTTAATGGTTGGGGGGAAAAATCATTTTGATCCCGGCAAGGCTGTAATGTTTAGGCTGTGTTTGTACAGCACCTAGCACAATGACATGCTGGTCTGTGACTGGGGCTCCTAGGCACTATCGTGCATTTAGGACACAGGCGTGAATTGAAACAGCGTTCTAGGTATGAGATGCAGAGCAACTCAGCAAACCTTCTGCTGTGCTTCAGAATTCCTAAAAAGAAAAGGAGAACTCGAGGCCTTTTCTTTTTGCGGATACAGACTAACACGGCTGCTACTCTGAAACCTGTCAGACTTCTTAGGTTCCCTTCGGCCGCAGCAACCAGCAGATGAACTGGAGTTGGGCAGTAGCTGTAAACACTCATATTTCCTTCCGCTAAAAGAGGGTTTCTCTTATAATGGAGACCTAGGCCATGTAGACTCCCCCATCTCACCTATGGGGCTAGCCATGGTGACACAGAAGCTACCTCTTGGGCTGATAATGTTGCATCTTCATGGCATGACGTTGGTGGCACAAAGAAGCAATAAGTGTATGTCCTAATGCAATGCTATTTGTTTGGGGCCTGCCCGGGTCTAACACCACTCACAAAGGGATCCTGAGTGTAAAGCTAATGCTACTGGAATGTATATGAAAATATAAACTCATCGCGGAGTGGGAACAAGGAAGTGGTGTGAATCAACAGCTAGGAGGAGGGGAACAGAAAAGCACTGGTTTTTAGGCATGTGCCTTTAAGACTTGCCATGCCCCTGGTTCCAATCCACATTGGGATGGATTCCTCTTAAAGCAGGAGCTGCAGAATGGTGAAGTAATAATGCATCAGCTGTGTTGTTTATGAATCAGAATGTCAGGAAAGAGTTTGCTGGCCAGGAAGGGGCTTCTAAGCTTATCCAGTTCTCACCTGCACAGCTATTTATAGGGTAGTGGATAGTACTGCATCCCAATGTCTGAGGCAGATCTTAGCGTTCAACCCTTTGGGATGATAGGAATGAAAGGTCTGCTGATTAGAGAGGTTTAGGAGCCCAGTGATAGGGGACTTTCTGACTTGCACCCATATACCATCTCAGGCTTGATCTTGTCAGATCTCCTAACCAAAGCAGGTTTAGGGATGGGTCAGCACTTGGGTGGGAGACCTCCAAGGAAATCGAAGTGCTGCATGACGGAGTGCTGGTAATTTAGTCTGAGTCATAGATTGTAAGAACTGGAGGGACTGTTACCATCATTTAGTCTGCCCTCCACTAGCCTGAAAGTTACACCCAGCAATTCCTGCACCAAACCCAGTAACTTGTGGTGGTTGAACTAGAGTATCTGTTTTATAAATGGAATTTTCCACAGTGCCTATGTGACTTAGGAGCCTAAATTATATTGCGTTTCAAGAAGCCTTGGGAAAAAGTCACTGAATTTTTAAAAGTCCTAAATCCTAGGAACTTTTAAAAATCCCTCCCCCCCCATCTTGATTTAAAATACTTCAAGTAATGTAAGAATCCACTAGATCCCTGTTGTGGACCAGGACATAGGCAATCAGGCCTAGTAGGGTTAGACAAGGAGTTAGAAACCAGAGCCCAGGATCAGAGACAGAGTCCAGAATCAAGCCAAGGGTTAGAGAAGAGCAGTAGCCAGGGGTGGGGTGTAGAAGCAGAAGCAAGGCAGAGCTCAGGAGCCACACAGGGATTCACCTAGTTGCTCATACAGCTTCCTGTGCCTCCTTCCAACTTAAATAGCAAACCGGAGCCTTTCAGAGAGGTCAGACATCCCCTCCAAGACAGGAGCTTCACAAGTGGTGTCTCTGGTGAGGTAGGGTCCCCCACCCCACATTTCTTGCTAGTACTAGCAAGCTGCAGGTTAGTGGCTGCAGTCTGAGGACTGCCTGCAGACATGGGTTTGAGACCTACGATCCTAAATTGTTCTAAAGATTATAATCATCTTCACTGTCAAAAATTTGCATTTTATTTCCAGTTTGAATCTGTCAAGCTTCAGCTTCTCATCAGGGGATCTTGTTGTACATACGTTTGTTTGATATACCCTTGATTGTCACCTGCTTATACATCCAAGAATTGCATTAGCCCTCTTAGCCACAGCATCGCACTGGGAGTTCCTGTTCTGCTGGTTATCCATCATGACCTCTAAAGGTATGTCTACACAGCAAAGAAAAACCCACAGCTGGCCCATGCTTGCTGACTTTGGCTTACGGGGCTCAGGCTGTGGGGCTGTTCCTTTGTAGATTGCTGGAGCCCAAGCTCTGGGACCCTCCCACCGAGTCAGCTAGCACGGGTCAGCCATGGGTGTCCAGTTGCTGTGTAAACATACCCAAAGTCCTCTTCAGAGTTGCTGCTTTCCAGGATACAGTTTCCTTATCCTGTAAGTGTGACCTGTGTTCTTTGTTCCTAGATGTATGACCTTGCATTTGCCCCTATTAAAACGCATGTTGTTTGACCTGATCCTGTTTACCAACCGATCCAAATCACTGTGTATGACAGCCTTGTGCTTATCATTATTTATCAGTCACATCACCAGTTTGTGTCATCTGCAAACTTTATCAATCAAGGTTTTATATTTTCTTCAGATCATTGATAAAAGTATTAAAGAGCATTGGGCAGAAAACTGGTTTCTGTGGGACCCTCCAAGAAACACCCCTATTCAATGATGATTCCCCAGTAACAGTTGCTTTTGAAGATCTATCAGTCAGGCAGCTTTTAATCCATTTCCTATGTGCTATATTGATTTAGTATGTTACCACTTTTCAGTCAAAATATCGTGCACTACTAAGTCAAATGCCTTATAGATAACCAAAAGTATTATGTCAACAGAATTACCATTATCAGCCAAACTTTTAATCTCATTAAAAAATATATCAGGTTTGTTTGACATGAACTATTTTCCATCAAACCAGGTTGACTGGCATTTATTACATTATAATACTTTAGCTCTTTATTGATTGAGTCCTATACCATCCTCTCCATTATTTTGACCAGGATCAGTGACAAACTAACAGGTCTATAATTATCCCAGGTCATTCCATTTACTCTTTAAAATTATTGATACTTTTTCCAGTCCTCTGATATTCTGTCAGCATGCCAAGATTTATTAAAAATTAATATCCGTGATCCAGAGAGTTCCTTGGCCAACTCTTTAAAAACACTTAAGTGGAAGTTGTCTATTTTTTAAAAATCATTAACTTTAGCAATTACTCTTTAATATCCTCTTTCGTTATTGTTGGAATGGAAAGTATTTCACCATTGTTATACGATATGAATCCTTCATCCAGCTTTATTCCAAAATGCAGAACAGAAATATTTATGGAACACTTCTTCCACGTCTGGACCATGATTGACAATTTTACCATCTCCACTTTAGTAATGGACCTAATTCCTTGTTAGGATTCCTTTTCTTCCTGATATACTTTTAAAAAATCCTTCTTATTGTTCTTTACCCTAGCAGCCATGAATTTTTCATTGTTACCTTTAGCTTCCCTCATCATTTGTCTGCATTCTTTAACATTTAATTTACATTCATTACTATCAATGTCCCCCTTTTCCCTTTTGTTATATATATATATATGGCAATCTTCCCTTTGAATCTGCTTAACAACTGACTCAGCAAGGGAAACATGGTCACTGTTCCATGGATCTGATGGATAAACCATAAAACCAAGACCCTGACTACTCCAGCTGATTACAGCTGTCATGGCACTTTTCCCAAGAGCAGAAACGTTAGCCTCCAAGCTCACTTTGCATAATTACATTATGCCTACCTAAATTCGCCTTATTTCCATTCAGTACAGTTTTCTTCTACACTTCCTGTCCTAAACATCTGTTTACTTGTGCTGCTTTGTGCCACCCCAGAGCTGGACAAATTAATTTCTCTTTCATATGTATATGTTTGCATTTGTCTACTGTATATAGGCAAGATCTACTGTTTCTTACTTCAGTGTAAATCTGGAGCTGCACCATTGAAACCAATGGATTTACTCCACTATCAGTGAGAACAGAATTGGTTGCACAAATCATATATGATATACTTTTTCTTTTTAATGCTCTTATATCTTCTTACTTCAAAAACCATGTTTACATTCACTGTCGCTTTATGTAGACATTCTCATTCTGTTTATTCTTGGTTCCCCCAGAATCCTCTGCCATCAGCCCTGGGTCACTCCGTGCCTAACCTTCCATCAGGTGACACTTCTGTTATTATTTATTAATTGTATTGCTTTAGCCCCTAGTGGGACCAGCTGAGCATCAGGGCCCCACTGTGCTAGGCACTGTACATACACCTAGTATGAGAGAGTCTCTGCCATGAGGAGTTTACAGTCTAATCTAAATAGGCTAGACAAAGGTTGGGGAAAAGGACACATTATTATTATTATGGCACCATGTAAGCAACTGCTTACTCCAAATCACTGCAATATTCCATCCTCCAAAGGGACTTGACCATAGGTGGCTCTATTCAAGGCCATACATACGGCAGTAATAACCAGGGGCCATATGGCTTGGGTTGGAATGTGTCCTCCATGACTGGAATGGGACTCTACTGAGTGTGTTTCACTTGTCCCTTAAAGCCAGGGTATGTTGGAGAAAAGGAACCAGGAGAATGGGATGATGCTTGTGCTTGTCGGGATGAATATTAGAACTGGCCAGACACAATGACATTTCATCACAGCTTTGGGGTTTTGAATTTGGAGTAAAAACAAAACCTTTAAAATAGTTTTGTGAAACAGAATTGCACCCAAAAGTGCCGGGTTTTGATTCAGGGCTCTCTCTCTGGAACTGAGTCCACCGTGGGCCTCAGAAACATTCCCGTCAAAACCGATACGTCTTTGTGAAATGTTTCAGCTTCGGTGAAACAGTGTTTTTCCATGAAAAAGCCTTTTGTGGTTAATGTTCCTACCAGCTGCAATGAATATGGACTTAGTTAAAGATTCCTCCCCTCCTGTTTTAAAGGATCCACATTTGTACAGCTTGAAAATTCAGGGAGATTTCCCTTCTATTTACCATTGTTTGAGAAGCGTTAAAACAAAGGAGGGAGAAATTTGAGTTAGTCAAGTGGCCAGCTGTGACTTCTGCTCTTCTGCTAACCTCTGTTCCTTGTCCTCCCAGCCCACCCCTTCCCTATTTGTCTGTTTCATTCACCCCTCTGTGTCCTATCTGGCATATAGAGCTCTCCGGGGCTGGGATTGTCTTATTGTTAATTCTCCGTAAGGCACCTGGCACAAGCGAACCTGATCCTTAACTGCGGCTCCTAGGCACTGCTGTAACATAAATAATAGTAATAATTAGTGAACCAGCAGGGCACATGTAAGAGCGATGGCTGTGAAAAAAGCTAATGTGGTCTTGGGATGCATCAGGCGAGGTATTTCCAGTAGAGATAAGGAGGTGTTAGTACTGTTATACAAGGCACTGGTGAGACCTCACCTGGAATACTGTGTGCAGTTCTGGTCTCCCATGTTTAAGAAGGATGAATTCAAACTGGAACAGGTACAGAGAAGGGCTACTAGGATGATCCGAGGAATGGAAAACCTGCCTTATGAAAGGAGACTCAAGGAGCTTGGCTTGTTTAACCTAACCAAAAGAAGGCTGAGGGGAGATAGGATTGCTCTCTATAAATATATCAGAGGGATAAATACCGGAGAGGGAGAAGAATTATTTAAGTTTAATACCAATGTGGACACAAGAACCAATGGATATAAACTGGTCATTGGGAAGTTTAGACTTGAAATTAGACGAAGGTTTCTAACCATCAGAAGTTTTGGAATAGCCTTCCAAGGGAAGCAGTGGGGCAAAAGACCTTTCTGGCTTTAAGATTACACTCGATAAGTTTATGGAGGAGATGGTATGATGGGATAACATGATTTTGGTAATTAATTGATCTTTAAATATTCATGATAAATAGGCCCAATGGCCTGTGATGGGATGCTAGATGGGGTGGTATCTGAGTTACTACAGAGAATTCTTTCCTGGGTATCTGGCTGGTGAATCTTGCCCATATGCTCAGGATTTATCTGATCACCATATTTGGGGTCGGGAAGGAATTTTCCTCCAGGGCAGATTGGAAGAGGCCCTGGAGGTTTTTTGCCTTCCTCTGTAGCATGGGGCGTGGGTCACTTGTTGGAGGATTCTCTGCTCCTGGAAGTCTTTGAACCATGATCTGAGGACTTCAATAGCTCAGACATAGGTGAGAGGTTTTTCGCAGGAGTGGGTGGGTGCGATTCTGTGGCCTGCGTTGTGCAGGAGGTCGGACTAGATGATCATCATGGTCCCTTCTGACCTTAATATGTATGAATCTATGAAACTGGAGCAAAGAAAGTTTGACTCTACAGAAAAATGGTGCTCGCTGTGAACTCAGAGGGGCCTGATCCTGAGAAGAGGCGAGCCTCTGAAGCTCCTGTTCGTGACAACCACCAGCACCCCTCAGGATGAGGCCCAGTAAGACAGCCTCCCAGGAGCAGGGGTAGAAGCACCAGATGAGTGCATCACTTATACCCAGGTTGCACAGGATGGGAACAGACTGTAGGGAGCAATCCTGGATCATCAGCCGGGGATGGACTGGCTCTTTTGCAGAGGTCAGCGTTTGGCCGCTCACAGGTATGCAGGACGGGGCTCGCTGCCAGCACGGCATGTCGTGCTTTCTCCCTCTCTCTCGTTTCTCCCGAGCACTCCAGATAAATAGCTCGAGGTGAGGGCCTGCACATTCTTTATGAAGCAAAACGTGCTGTCGATGGAAGCAGGCGAATCTATGGCCCGGGGCGGCAGTGCAAAGTACTGTGTCTCGGATCCCATGCACGGGCTTGTTTGAAATATGCATCAGCAACCCCACCACCAGCAGCAGCTTTCTGCTTGGAAAGTAAAAGTAGGTTAGAGCTTAGGGGAGCAGCTCGGGGGAAAGCCAAATCGGGGGAGGGGAGGAAATCGCTGCCCCATCCCTTTTCCAAGGGCCACCTTAAACAGCATTACACTTCTCCTCCTCCCAAGCACCGACTCCCTCTTTGCTTGGTGGGATCGCGCTCATTGAAGGGAACACACAACAGACAGCACTTCCTATAGGAAGCTGGTGTGATCTTTTCCACAGTCATTTTCTACAGCAGGAGTAAATGACCCCGGAGCCTTTTTAGGGTGTGAGTGAAGTGGCTCTGATTTTTTTTTTTAATGGTTCCAGTCAAAGCCAAATTGGACCTTTGTTAGGACTTGAACAAAACTGTATTAAATGCCCCTCCCTGCCTCTCACACTGGACCGTATTCTGATCTTGTTCGCAGTGCCAGAACACCGGAGTGACACCATTTGTTCCATGGGGTTACACTGGCCCAGGAAGGAGACACATCCGGCCCATTGCATTCGATTGCCACATGCCTCTGCACTGCACTTCATGATTCTGGCTCGGGTCGGAAGCAGAATGGCTTCAGAAGGGCTGGATCCATAAGCCAGCCAAATTCAAATGGGAAATTAGACACACATGTTTAACAGTGGGGGTGTCTAATCACTGGAACAAATTAACAAGGAAAGTGGTGGATTCTCTATCTCTTGATGTCTTCAGCTCAAGGATGGCTGCCTTTCTGGGAGATATTGGACTCAGGACAGGGGTAACTGAGTGAAATGTAATGGCCTGTGTTATACAGGAGGTTAGTAAACCTTGAGTTCGCCGACCCTGGGTTTCTTAACCTAGGGCTCGAGCGTCTACACTCATTTGTAACCCCCAGTTAGGAACTGTTGAGTCCCAGCCTGGGGCTCCAGTGCCCACACTGCATTATGTGGGACCGAGTCCAGCCACCCATATGCCAACTTCCTAGCGCCCTCCCAAAATATGGCTGCTCTAGCCTTTTGTTCCTGGTGCAGTGTGAGAAAAACTGACTCCACCAAACTTGATTGTCGGAGGACAAAGAAAGTCAACCTGTAGGATTCTGGGATACTTTCGGCAGCTGCCCAGAGCACAAATCCAGCAGGGCTGCGTCTACACTGCAAAGCAATAGGGCTTGAATCCTGGGTCCCAGGTTGACTCTGGCTTGGACCCTCCACCCCCAGGGGGCCCTGGGACCCTGGGTTAGTGGGATTTGTGTGTGGATAGGAGGGGACTTAGGCCTGAGCCTGAGTTCAAATCCCGGGCTTCTGCATACTCTGGGAATCTGAGGGGTTGAAATGGTGTAGCTTTCCAACAGAATTTCACTCTTTTCATAAGATTTCAAACCTAGTGTTCCCACAGTTCAGAGGAGTTCCCAAACTTCCATGATGATCCTTCACCTGCCTGGTTATTTCCTGTTTGAGGGGAGAGGAGGGTTTTTGGCATGCTAGCAAGTAGCTAAGTGAAGCAAACAGGCACAGGGTCCCCGTGACGCTGTCCTCTCCTCAATATTTGGCCTCACTGTGACATTTCCCTGAGTATTTGTCTCTGTTCCTGGTTAAAATAAGAATCTCTGTGTTGGTTTGTTGCGTTTCCTCAGGAAAGGGCTTCTATCCCTTTGCATTGCAATGACCTTTGTTGACGCAACAGGGTTGCTTGCAGTTCCCCTTGGATACCCATAAAAAACAGGTCCTTTGCCTGGCCAAAGAGTTGCCTGCAGAGAAGTACGAGGCTCTGAATTATCCTTCCACCTTCTGAGGAGCACTCAGGGGCTGCGTGTCTTCAGATACTCACCCAGGCTTTGGGAAAGTTGGCCAAACCAATTCCGAACTCCAGACTTTCCTAGGTTTACTCAGTCATACTGATAAGAGACCTAAGGGACTGTCCAGAGAGAAGCCCCTGGCTCTGCCTGATGCTTCACTTCCACTAGAATGGAACATCTTAACCTGAAATTTACAGGGGACAATAGTGTGGTGTATATGTGTGCTCAGAGAGAAAAAGGGAGGGATCAGAAGAGGGAGAAGGAGAATGCATGCAGGTGTGGTCTAGAATAAGGGTGTGTGTAGGGTGGGGGTGGGGGTGGGGGTGTGTGCACAAAGCAAGGGTGAGGGGATGCAAGAGGTAGAAGGAGAAGGCATGCTGGTGCGATCTACTATAAAGGTTTAATCAGCATGTATTTGGGTTGGTGCCATTACTCATAGAACCAATCTGTGGTCCATCAGGTCCCATATCTTATCAGTGACAGTGGCCAGCACCAGAGCTGCTTCAGAGGAAGGTGCAAGAAACTCTGCAGTAGGCAGCTGCAAGATAACCTGCCCACAGGGAATGTTTCCTCCTGACTCTCATAGTTGGAGGTTGGCTTAAGGCCTGAAGCTGGAGAGTTTATAGCCCTTCCAAATCTCATGTTTGTTTGTTGAGTATTTACTGTGATAACTCTGGACATTCTTGTTCTCTGTAGCAATATGTGGTCAGCTGAGCTCTTGGCCTCAACAATACCTTGTGGCAATGAGTTCCACAGGCCAATTGCACCTCGTGTGAAAAGGTCACTCACGGGTAACAAAGCCGTGAATTGTGGAAGGCAAGTCAAGCCAGCACTAAGAATAGCTTTACACCCCCCACCACGAGGTATTCTGTGTATCACATGTACATTACCGGAAAAGCTATTTTACAAATGCTTGAGTGTTTTCAAAGAGCTCATCTAGACAGTGTGGCAAGGGGGACAACAGGGGTGTGATTTCTAACTGGTTCATGTGGACTCATGGTGCACACTAAAAACTCCCTAGTGGAGTACTGTTTCAAACAGCACTGCGCACCAACAGCATCTACACGGACTAATTAATGAGTCCCACATAACACCCCATAGTGCATTACCCCACCGTGTAAACAAGCCCAAAGTTTAGGAGCCTGATCCTTAACTCCCCCTTAAAGGGGCACCTGTGGATTTCATCGTCAAGGCGGAATCCTCCACGTCAGGGGCAGGGTGGGGGGGCGTGCCCCAAGCAGAAGTGGGTGGGGCTAGCATGCACAGCCAAGCAGTGTCCCCACCTGAGATCTGGAGTATGCTTCAGTTTCCCCCAGGGACGCTGCCCTCCCATAGGCCGTTGTCATGGGTCAGGCCTCCTGAGAAGCTGAATGATTATTAACCTTGCATAATCCCGCAAGCACATCAGTTCTGCAGGTGACAAGAAGAAACCCACGCTAGGGAAAATCCATCTGTCAAACCCGTTGACCCTGGAGCTTTGTTGTTATTATTAGTATTAGCAGGAGGAGGGTTTTAAAGTAAACACAAGAGATACCTTGGCACAGGAGCTCCCAGCAGAAGGCTGGGATTGCTTTACAGATCTCTTGGCTGCTTCCCCTCTGCGTGTCCAAGCTGGTATCGCTGCCTGATAGTGAACAGCCATCTGCTAATCGATTGCTATCTGGCAGGCTGCCTGCCTTCCCACAGCTGCTTGAGGAAAGAAATCATTAACTCTAAGACGCTGTAGGAAAAGCTCTGTGGGCGCGGCTCCGATTTGATGCAGCCCCATACAAGTCCCCTCTGCTGGCTGCTTCTTGTTCCGAACGGCTTCCTGTCCCCATTAGACATGGCTTCCTTTGCCCTCCCCGTCTCCATGTTCACCCTCCTGTTTCCAGCTCAGACATTTGGATTGGTTCTCCCAGTCCCTGCACACAGTGCCCGATCCCCTCCCCTGTTTTCTCCTAATTCTTGCCTTCCTCAGCTCCCTCCCACACTCTTCCTCTCTCATGCCTTGGGGGGAGGAGGGATAGCTCAGTGGTTTGAGCATTGGCCTGCTAAACCCAGGGTTGTGAGCTCAATCCTTGAGGGGACCATTTAGGGATCTGGGGCAGAAATTGGGGATTGGTCCTGCTTTGAGCAGGGGGTCGGACTAGATGACCTCTGGAGGTCCCTTCCAACCCTGATATTCTATGATTCTATGCCAGCCGTCTTCCCCCGTCTCACCAGCACCCAATGACTGCATGAGGACTGACTCACTGGCTGTCATTGTCATTGGGATTAGGGTTTACCAGATCCCCATAAAACTATTGGGTGAGGCCGTGCTGAGGAATGCCAAGCAACTGCGCTTCTGAGTCACTGGGTGTGAAGTCATTTGTGCCAGGGCTACGGGTGGGCAAGAGACAATCTCCAACCACTCCTGAGACATCAGCCTGCAGTATACACACTGATGAAAGCCCCCTTTAGCCCTTCGCCAGCTCGTCCCCTGCCACGCTTCACACCATCCAGCAATGTTCCACTGAGATCAGTTGGAACAGTAGCTGGTATATTCCACAACACGAGAAGGGGTTTGCAACTAAATGGACATAGGACGTTGGGACGTTTAACCTAAATGGAGGTAGCCAGTTAGCTGACCGTGCCTGAAATTTCCTTGCCTGATCAGAGGCCATCGTGTGCCTCAGTGTTCCATCTGAGTTGCCAGTTCCACTAAGATTTATCGTGCTTCCCTCAACAGCGGTAGCCTCATTCTGGGAAGTGAATTTAATTTCTCCTCTTCTTCCTACATGCCATTGAATAAAAACTTTCATCTCAAAGGACCCCTCGCAAAGTAGCTTTACACCTATCTATAGCTATATAACCACAGCAGAGCCACGTGACAATTAGTATTTATCATGCAGTTTTGACCACTTTTTCTGCACTCTGCCCACTAATCCATCCTGTGGTCCATAGATGCCCTGGTTATATGCAGAGTATTTGCTAGTGGCCTGTGGAGAGTTGGCTTGTCACATGGCACTGCCTCCTTATTGCTACTAAATTGCATTCATAGACAGCCTGCAAACACATTCAATACTTTCCTAATGTTACTCAAAGCTGGCTGAACATTGTCAAATCACCCAGGCCTCAACTGGAGTACTGTGTCCAGTTCTGGACACCACATTTTGAGAAAGATGAGGACAAATTGGAGAAAGTCCAGAGAAGAGTGACAAAAGTGATGAAAGGTCTAAAAAACATGACCTCTGAGGAAAAATTAGAAAAATTGGGATAGTTTAAGATGGAGAAAAGAAGATTGAGGGGGGACATAACAGCCTTCAGGTACCTAAGGTTATTATAAAGAGGAAGGGTGATACATTTTTCTCTTTATCCACTGAGGACAGGACAAGAAGCAATGGGCTTAAATTGCAGCAGGAGAGGTTTAGGTTGGACATTTGGAAAAATGTCCTGACTGTCAGGGTAGTTAAGCACTGGACCAAATGATCTAGGGAGGTTGTGGAATCTTCATCTTTGGAGGTTTTTAAGAGCAGGTTAGACAAACACCTGTCAAGGGTGGTCTAGATAATACTTAGTCTTGCCATGAGGCCGGGAACTGGACTAGATGACCTATGAAGGTCCCTTCCAGGCCTATATTTCTATGATTCTATGACTGAGGGTTTTTTCCTAGCAGAAACTAGTTGCTTGGGATAATGGAAATTTTACCCCTCAAATTTTCATTTTTGTCAAAGACATTTTTGAGTATCATAAAATCTCCCAGAAAACTATTTTTTTTATTTGTTTTGGGCAGGTTTGCGGGGGGTTGCAAGGAAAATCCCCAATTCCCCGACCAGCTGTAATGTAACTTTCCCACATTAGCAAGTGATTCCATTGCCGTAGGACTGTTATATGATCACAAAGGGTAAGAGAGGTGGCCCGGGCTATTGTGAGTAGGAAGGGAAGTGTCCACAGAAAATATCTCCATTAAGACATAGCCCACCCTGGGGAAAAGTTTAAGAACCCTTGTCTGTGAGATATATGCCATCACCGTGACACAAATGAGAGGACTCATCTTCTCCTTGGCCAGAGCAGCTGTGAAATCACAGCCAACACAGCTCTTCCCCAGAGCAAACCCAGGCTGTGGGCAAAAGGCAGGCCCAAAACATTCTCATCCTACTTTGCAGGGAGGACAAAAAGAATATGGGACAAACGCATGAACTGGATGTTTTGGGGGGGCAAGAACTGGCATTGACTATGTTTGTGCAGCACCTAGCTGGCTGGCCTCCAGAATCTCCAGAGCAGAGCAACCCCCAAATCAAAGCCCTCTGATCTGCCCCCTTTGAATCCAGAGTACATCTATACTAGAGTGACTCTATCAGCATGGCTATACCATTGCAGCTGTGCTGCATAACCCCGTAGCGTAGGCACCGCCAACACCAGCAGAAGGGGGTTTTTCATAGCTGTAGGAACACCACCTCCCCAAATAACGGTAGCTGTGGGTGACAGAAGCATTCATCTGTCCTAGCTGCATCGACCCTGGGAGGTTGGCTGGTACAGCTCTGCCGCTCAGGGATGTCAATCTAACTTATGCGTATAGACCCTTCATCCTGCCAGAGCTGTGTAAAGTAGGCTTAGGATACATCTACGCTGCCATCGGAGGTGTGATTGCAGCTACTGTAGACACACCTGAGCTAGCTTTCATCTAGCGAACATGGGTGTCAACAGCAGTGAAGCTGTGGCAGCTTGAATAACTACCCAAGGTGCCAGGTAGGTTTCTCTAGCTCATGCTGCCACAGCTTCACTTCTACCGCTGCCTGAGCTGGCTAGATTAAAGCTAGCTCAGGTCCATCTGTCTGTGTTGCAACATTTCCCCCTCCTCCGCCCCCAGGACTGCAGTGTCAACATTGTGTAAACAAGAATCAGGGCCTGAGACTTTAGCAGTGGGTTGAATGGAAAGAGGGGCGATGACTCGTTCGAGCAGGGCTAGGAAAGGATCCTGTTGACCTATGACTCACGTCCTGATTCTGGAGACGCTATGAGTTTAATTTACATATTATTTGATAAACTGCTTGTAATAGTTGTGAGGGAAGCCAACAGAGCTGCAATGCAATGTCCAGTATACACAGTAACGTTAAGGTGGGCTTGGCAATGAGCTGAAGCCTAGTAGTTATATGTTAGTTAGCACGAAGTAACACATAAGTTAGCATAAGTAAGTGACCTAGGGTTATAAGACTGAAACCTGTCCATATGTAGCTTGTGATAAACAAATATAGTGTAGAACCACGAAAGAATGGATTTTTGTGGGGGGCGGGAGGGAATTTTTAGTATGTGAAATCACGAGGTAGCCACGTGAGCCTGTTGCAAATATTGACCCATGCATTGATGCAACAATCGGAACTCCAGTCATGGTTTCCCAGACAGCTATGCCTGGACTGGTGGCTAGAAACCGGTGTAAATATGGTCACCAAATGCGTTACCTAGGGAGGTGGTGGAATCCCCTTCCTTAGAAGTTTTTAAGGTCAGGCTTGACAAAGCCCTGGCTGGGATGATTTAGTTGGGATTGGTCCTGCTCTGGGCAGGGGGTTGGACTAGATGACCTCCAGAGGTCCCTTCCAACTCTGATATTCTATGATTCTATGATTCTATGTGTGGGTGTTGGGGAAAAGAAGGTATAAAATAGGGTGTATGGCCAACCTTCAGCTGGGATCACAAGTGGTTGGCAGCTCAAATGTCATCTCCATTCATGATGGTCTCCACTTACTTTTCTTTCCATCTTCACTTCTAAGGGTCGAGTCGTGCCTATGCACAATGTAGAGGGGACGTATTGTTGTATTTTCCTTGTTTTGTTACATTTGTCTATTATTTTAATTACGCGTGTCTGTAGGAAATAACCCTATAAAGTCTCTATGTGTGCTCCACCAATCTCAGATTCAGTAAAAAATTTCGCATGTAGCCTCCTGAGTAAAGAACCTGTTATTAGTGACAGGTGCATTGTTGCCTATAAACTTATCAAAGCCCATGTAGAGGCGACACGGGGTCACGTCCCCCGCAAGATCTGCTGCTTGGCTTGTACTGTGCATGCTCACTAACGCTGCTGAAGCCAGCTGCCCTCACTCTGCCCCCACACTATTGGCAGGCACGGGTCATCTCTGAGCCCAAATATAGGGGTAGTGTGGAAAAAAGCACAGAGATGGTTTGGGGCAAAGTGGTCAAATTGACTTGTAGACTGGCAGCCTCAGCAGAGAGGCCAAGGGTTAAATGACCCTGGAGAGCCCATTCTCATGCCAGCTGTGGTGGTGGTCCTTCTAAGTCATGGTTCAGGAGCAGTGCAGGGGTGGGCGAAATCATCAATACTCTTCTGTGGATATAAAGAGGAAGCCAGCCTCCAGGGCTTCAATTTATACTCTTTAGCTCAATATCAATAATTAGAAAAACACACAACCCCTTAACACACACTATGTTCCTCATATAGGCCCTGATTCAGCAAAGCAATTAAACATGGGCTCAGTTTTAAGAGGGTCCTTAAGTCCTTTCAAATATTAAAATTAAGCAAGTGCTTGACTGCTCTCTAGAATTGGGATGCTTTCCTTAATCAAGGCCTCTCCCTTAGTTTTCCATAGCAGTATTTTATGACTTAAGTCTTTCGTAGGGATTCATCCGGGAAAGAGAGAGCGCAAAATGGGGGGAAAACAAAGAGGAGGAAATTTTATGGCTTTGTAAATGGCTGTAAGCAATGTCTCAAGTCGGTCAGACCGGTCTGAGTTGACAAGGCAATGTCTTCAATTATATAGCATGCCGTAGCCTGTAAGAATGAAATCAATTTGTTATTTTTCTGGGAGAACACTGTAGCGTGAGTTCACACATTTCCTAAGCCATTGATGACTCAGTTAATTCCAAAGAATTAGCTTTCTGACATTAGCGAGTGTGCGTTCTGGGTGTGCAAAACGTAGCTTTAAAAAGCCATCTGCGGTGGAGTGAGTGTGAAATATACATGGCTTAGTGCAGAACTATGAGGAAATTGGATACAATTTTCATCGTCATCATCATCACTGTAATGCCTAGGTCTTACATAGTGTGTTTCATCTATATATCTCATTTCAACAGTGACTTAGCCACTTAGTTGCCTTAGGGGTAAAACTGTCTAAGTGATTTAGGAGCCAAATTTTGCTGATTTCCTGATTTAGGAGACACATTTTTCAAGTGTCTCAGGAATGCAAGGCCCAAATCCTCAAAGGTCTGACATGCCTAACTCCTGTTTAAATCAATGAGAATTAGACACCTAAATACCTTTGAGGATCTGGCTCTGAGGAGTCTAAATCTCACTGACTTTCAAGGAGATTTAGGCTCCTAAAGGCCAAATTTTTAATGACATTTAGATGCCTAACTCCCATTGATTTCAGTGATAGGCATCTAAATACCTTTAAAGGTCTGGCCCTAAGTGTCTAAATCACTTAAGTGTTTTTCAATTGTACCCAATATGTGTTTGTTTTGGGGAGGGGGGGTTCCCACATTTTGTCACGAATGAATCAGAAAATCTGCCTCATTTACATACAAAATGGTGCCAGGGCGTGGGAATTTTCTGAGCATAGATGGGGGTGTTGTCCAATGAGCCAGGTGTGGCCTTTGCACTGCAAGCCCCCAGAAAGACATATTTTCTACACACCGCGAATAAAAGATATTTGTCGGTCACGAAATGGCATGAAGCACAGCAGCAAAAATGTTCACATGAACACTGCTTTCAGCTGCAGATAACAGTTGTGCCCACAGTTTATTCATCCCAGGTAACTGTATTCATCAGCAATATCATTGTGTGAAAAGAAAAGGAGTACTTGTGGCACCTTAGAGACTAACCCATTGATTTGAGCATAAGCTTTCGTGGGCTAAAACCCACTTCATCAGATGCAAGTGAGCTGTGGCTCACGAAAGCTTATGCTCAAAGAAATTGGTTCGTCTCTAAGGTGCCACAAGTCCTCCTGATCTTTTTGCCAATACAGACCAACACGGCTGCTACTCTGAAACCTGTCATTATGTGAGTTCATTATAACCATGAGATTTACAGCTCTCATAAACTGCGGGGTAGGTGGCAGATTGAAACATTAAGGAGAATGCAGCTATAATGCCTTGTGCTGTGGGGTTAGCAGCTCTCGCAAGACAAGCAGAAGTTCCCAGCCTCAGAAGTGAGGGGGAAGACCAGGACAAGGTAGAATGTTGTACAGGTGATGCCATTGTAATTGTCCTTGGTGTGGCTTGAGGGGTCACTAAGCGGCTGTCTTTCAGTTCATATGTAAAAGAGAAGACCTAATTGCCTATGGTAATTAAAGAGCTCCGGGCACTTTTTGCAAGAAAACTGGGCTGTTAATTCTAGTGTCCTATTCTATTGTGGTCTTACATTGTGCTCAACACCATAGGATCTGAGCATCTTCCAGTCATTCATTAAGCAATGCGACTAACTTTCCTCACGTTTGTTTTCTCATCCTCTCCCCGTGGGAAAACTGTGAGCAGTGGATTGTTTTGTTTTGGACATTTCTTTTAGAATGCACGCACACACACATTTGCTATATGTTTATACTAGAGAAGGTGCAGTCCAATGCACCTTGCACTTGGAGTGGGAGGTGGTGAGCTTTGTGATGGTCTTTAGTTCCTGTTGGAATGAATTCTCCTGGCCAAATCTCAGTTTAGATCATTCATTCTACCTCCTTCCAGTCCACCTGAACTTTCTGCGGAGTATGGTATTCTCCACTTCCGGATCCAAACTGTTGGGTTCTGTTGTTGTGCACTGTTAAATAGCTGCCGCATTCCACACCAGAGGTAGCTGTATTTCTGTGGTCAGTGAAGTGTTTCCTATGTCTCCTTTGCTGAAAGCACGCAGGGATCCTCTGTTGAAAGGCACTACATACATGTTGTTGTTGGAGCAGGGAAGGGGTGACGAAAGTACTTGTGGAACTGAAGTTACCTGCATGTATAAGTCTTTGTACAATCAGACCCGTACATGGTACTATGTACACACCAGGAGCAGTGGCAGCTTCCTAAAAGTGGAGGGGCCACCGGTGCCCTGCCCCCTCACCACCCTTTCCCCCCCGAGCCTCTGCCCCCGCACCGCCTCTTCTCCCCAAGTCCCCGCCCATGCACTGCCCCTTTCCCAGAGCCCCCACACCGCCTCTTGCCCCACGACTCTGCCCCTTGCTCACTCCTCTCTGCCCCCTCCCCCTGTCACTCGTCCTGATGGCCAGTAGAAAGTGATGGAGCAATGGCCCGCTGGCCCCACCTGTTACAACGCCCATGGTACGTACTTGTATGTGTCTATATATAGGGCCCTACCAAACTCAGGGTCCATTTTGGTCAATTGCATGGTCATAGGAGTTTAAAAATCGTAAATTTAATGATTTCAGCTATTTAAACCTGAAATGTTATGGTGTTGTAATTGTAGGGGGTCCTGACCCTAAAAGGAGACGTGCGGGTGTCACAAGGCTATTGTGTGCGGGGAGGGGGGGGGTCGTAGCCCTGCTACACTTACTTCTGCGATGCTGCTGGCAGCAGCGCTGCCTTCAGAGCTGGGAAGCTGGAGAGCAGCAGCTGGTGGCCGGGAGCCCAGCTCTGAAGGCAGAGCCACCGCCAGCCGCCACCACCATGATCTGGTATTGCCACCCCTATTTCTATGCCGCTGCTGGCGGGGTGCTGCCTTCAGAGCTGGGTGCCCGGCCAACAGCCACTGTTCTTCGGCTGCCCAGCTCTGAAGGCAGTGCAGAAGTAAGGATGGCAATACTGCGACCCCTCTAAAATAACCTTGCGACCCTTTGGGTCAGGACCCCCAATTTGAGAAATGCCGGTCTCCCCCGGGAAACCTGTATAATATAGGGTAAAAGCACACAAAAGACCAGATTTCACAGTGGGAGACCAGATTTCACAATCTGCGACGCGTTTTTCATGGCGGTGAATTTGGTAGGTGTGGCGGTTCAATACAAGACAGGACACAGCGTTAGGCAAGCAAGCAGGCTGGTCTGCTGATGGGATTACCCCTGTCAGCTTTTCCACCTCTTTTATTTCTCTCCCCCCTGCGCATCACATACCCCAACCGACCACAAAAGGCATCAACAAAGGAAATAATATGACTTTGATTAATATTCCTATTTACTAGCCTCTATCTACTACAATCTTTATTCTCAGGCCTTGAGCTTCGGCCGAGGAAGCTTCCCACGGCTGATGTCCTTATTTTGACTTCCCAGATGGTCCATGTTTTCATGGTCCATGTTCTTGGATAGAACAGAGCAATGTGTGCATTGCTCCTACACAACAGTCAGGGTGTGCCCTGACTGTTTCCAGGTGCATGAACGCTTCATGAACCCTTCAGGTAGGGCCCTATCTATATATAAGTCAGTAACTTAATCATATCACTTCAGGCCCATGGGTGGTGGGTATCATAGGCTGGGGGAGGCTGAGCCTCCCCAAACAGCCTGGTGTGGCCTCGCCCATGCTCTGCCCCCAGACCACTTCCTGCAGTTCCCGCTCTTCTGTGGCCCAAGGTGGCTGGGGGTGGGCCAGCCTGCCGCCGGGGCTCGGGATGGCTGGGGCCTCTGGCACTGGTGCTTGCAAGGCCCAGGGCTGGGGTCGGGGCAACGCCGCTGCCCGCCTGGTGCCGGGGGATCTGGGACCACACCGCCCGGCCGACCTGTGCTCTGGGGCTGGGGGCACTGGGGCCAAGCTACACGCCCAGCTACCCGGTGCTCTGGGGCTGGGGGGGCCGGTGGCTGCGGTAGGGGTTCCCTGGGTGCCTGCAGGGGAGGGGGGGCAGAAGGATGGGGAGGGATTGGGTCTTGGGCAGAAGGGGAGGGGCTGGGGACTAGCCTTCCCCAATGGCCAGTTCACCAGCCATCCATGCTCAGGGCTATTTTATGAGAGTAAAGATCAGGTATCGGAAATCGCCTTAGTCTATTGTGAATTTCCTCAGAACTTCTGAGAGCATTAGAACTAGGACCTCCATTTGTCTGAATTATTTAAAAAGGTACAAGTCAAAGAAATACACCTCGCCCTTCGAGTGGAAGGAGGTGTATCAGCAAAGTGATGCAGTTGCACAAAAGGCAAATGCAATTCTGGGACATATTAACAGGAGAGTCGTATGTAAGACTTGGGAAGTAACTGTCCTGCTCTGCTTGGCACTGAGGAGGCCTAAGCTGCAGTGCTGTGTCCTGTTTTGGGCACCACAACTTAAGAAAGGTGTGGACAAACTCAAATGAGTCCAGAGGTGCGCAGCAAAAATGAAAAGAGGTTCAGAAAACCTGAGCTATGAAGTAAGGATGAAAGGATTGGGCACATTTAGTCTAGAGAGGAGAAGGCTGAGGGGGGACATAATGACTGACTTCAAATATGTAAAAGGTTGCTATAAAGAGGACAGCGAACAATTGTTCTCTGTGTCCACTCAGAATAGGACAAGACGTAATTGGCTTACTTTGCAGCAAGGGAGATTTAGCTTAGATATTAGGGAAAAAATTCTAACTGTAAGGCTATTTAAGCACTGGAACCGGTTACCTGGGGAGGTTGTGGAATCCCCATTAATGGAGGTTTTTTAAAAACATGTCAGACAAACACCTGTCAAGGATGGTCTAGGTCTAATTAATCCTACCTCAGCATGGGGAGATGCACTCGGTGACCTCTTGAGGTCCCTTCCAGGCCTGCATTTTTATGATTCCATGATTCTATGATGATTTGAAAAACAAGGATTGTATTTTATTTTGATTTATTGGGCACAGGATGTAGAACTGAAAAACCCAAACTGATCTTAATGGAATATTCAATATTTCACATGTATCTGGCAGCCACACGATCTCCAAGAGCTGTTATTTTTTTATCAAAACTTTTTTTTTTTTTGGTGGCCAAAATAACGCTTTTTAACCAAAATTTCTATGGAAAATGTTCATTTTGACCCAATTTGTCTTTTTTTAAAATGGAAAAATAGCAAAGAAATCTGTCCAGTCCCCTCAGCAACCTGCATTTTCCGTTTTAAAAAAATGGGGGGATAATTATTTTTTGCCCAAAACCAGTTTTCAAGCATTTATCGGTTTTTATTTTTTGTCAGAAAAGAGAAAAAAAATTCACAGAAAGTATATATATATTTTTAAATTCAAAAATTCCTGTAAAAATAATTGGCATTTTCCAAATGGCTCCATCCGTCTGTCTAGCTATCTGCCTGTGTGTGTTTTTGTAGGGGGGTGGGGGGATCCATCACCATGGCATTTGAGTTTCCTGAAGCCAGAACAGTGGGTACATTCTTTCATGGAGACTAGGAATCAACACTTTTTTATTGGAGGGAATGGGGCAAGGAAAGAGACAAACTCTGGCTTCAGTCCCATGAGTCCACTGCACACAGACCGGCCATTGTTGTCTTCCATTCATGGAGGTTCCATCCATGGAGACTTCACAGGGCTGTTCTTTTCCCGTGGCTCTGTTTTTCCCAAGAGCATCCTTATGCTGGTAAATATCCGTTTCAGTCTTCGAATGTCTGCGTGCTGAGATGCTTGCCTCAGCTGATCCTCCCAACCTTTAGAGGCTCCCCTTTGCTAGGAGTATGGCACTGGAAACGGTGCTGTTTAAATGCTGCATAATGGAATTAGGTGTCCCTGTTAACTACTGGTAGTTTGCTGCTTTGGTACCAGGGAAAGGTGTTGACAGTTGTCACGGTGTATGGTGCTTTACTGGCTAAGGCGACATGAAAAGTCCTTGCCCTGGGTGATCTTACAACATAAGGACCTGGTTGTCCCCTTTTCCATGGGAAATGGGGAGAGAACTGAAAAGGAGGAAATCTCCATAGGGTTCTTCTCTCAAAGTGCATCCTGAATGGTTCTCTCACCTTGGGTCTGGCCCACAAACCCTATGGCTTCCCTGAGATCTCCACAGGTCCTGAGGCATCTATAGGAGGCTATGGCTATCTGAGAGGAGGCCATGTGAGCTTCCACATCAGCTCCTCATTCCCCTTTTCCCTCTCAGGCTGGGATCCTCGCTACCAGGACTTTCACAGCTGGCCCTCCTCCTCCCCAAATGCTCCTTGTGTTACCTTTGTGCCGTGATTTTCACAGGGCTCTTTTGGGGGTAGAGGAATGATGTGCAACTTCTTAGTCTGGCCACTCCTCCCCTAAGCTGCCCTCTGCCAGACAGGAGGGGTCAGACCCAAGCAAAGAGGATCCCGTATTTGTGTGAATCAAGGGAATATGATTGGGCCCTAAGATAGACATGGCAGAAGGAGAGAGAACATTAGGCAGAGAGAGGAGTAGGGGGGTCTGCATTTGGGAAGGTAAGTGGGTCATGAGGAGAGATCTGAAGGAGGAGAGGCAGGATCCCATGCAAAGATGGCAGCATGGGAAGAAGCACAGGGGTACCTGTAAGAGAAGGATACAGTGCAAATTAAGATACAGTTGGCTAAATTCACACCCGATGTAAGCAGGTGCCGCTCCAGCGAGTTTAGGTGCTTGCTTTACACTGGGATTGACTTAAGTCTAGGAATCAGAATTATTAGTGTCACTTGTGTTGCTCAGTTCTCAAAACAAAGCTTACGCTGGATGTAAGTTGTGCATTGGCCTTGTGATAGGCCTTCTGCACAGGGGAGAATTTCATCCTGGCTGTATAATGTTTCATAAAGGCAGCTATTTTGCTAATGGCTGGTGGCTTCCAAGGGCTTCCAGTGAGGGTGTCTTAGTAATGGTTGGAGCCAGTGAAGGTGCTCTTGGTCATGAATGGCAAATAGACAATGCAAAAAGCCAAAGAGTTCATAGCGATATGGGCTAAGCGGGCCGTGATAGGGTGTATTCCCCTCTACCAGCTGTTATTGGTGTAGCAAGAACTTTGGAAAGCTCTAGCAGGAAGTTGGTGAAAGTTGCTGCATTGACCCGCTGATGAGTTGAGCTATACCAGCGTAGGGCACGTCTACATTAGAAATGCTACAGTGGCACAGCTTCAGTGCTGTCGTGTAGACACTAACTCCAGGGGCGGAAGTAAATCTACTTCTCCGAGAGGCGGAAACTAGGTCGACGGAAGAATTCTTCCATTGATCTAGCAGTATCTACACCAAGGCTTAGATTGCCCTTACATCTCTCAGGGGAGTGACTTTTTCACACCCCTGAGCAACGTAGCTATGTTGACTTAACTTTATAGTGTCGACCAGCTCAGAAGCTCTGTAGCGTAGACAGAACTCTCTTTTTCTGGAGCAATTTGATCCTAGAAGCAGAGCTCTGAAAATGGTGTCTGGTGTGGTGGATAGAGAAGGGGATTAGGCACTTAGGTCAACTACTGACTGATTGGAGGAGCAGGTTCAGTTGATTTGGGTAAGGAGGGTAGTGCATTGCAAAGAAAAATGGTAACTATGGATTGAATTATACACTTTAGGGTAGGTAAAGGTTAAAGATTAAACCAAGAACGTTGGTTGTGAATATGCAGAATAGCATTGTATTGTCTTTGTTTAGACTGCTCACAGGAATGGATATTCCAGGTTTCTCTTAAATTAAGGGTGGGGACGGGCAAACTAGCTTGAAGAAAAATCACCTGACCCTTCTCCCCACCCCAAATTTGAGCAGAACCTGTTCTGAGGCTCAACATTTACAAATCTCTCAAGTTCTAGTGCTTTTCTAGTGACAAGAGGGAAGAGGGGAGTTGGCAACACGTTCTGGGAAGCCCTGAAATGCATGAGATTTGGAGACAAATGGCTGGCTAGATCCCAGAGGGCAGCAAAGGATTTACTGAACGCCACACATCCTAACCAAGAGAAAACACCAAACTTGAAAAATGTCTCCCCTACCCACTGTATTCTCAACATTGCCAAAATGTAGAAGATCTGCTTGGGATCAGGACAAGAAGAAGGAGTTGAGGAGGCAGAAGAAGGGAGCTGGTTGCTGGGAAAAATGAGAAGGATGGGTGTTGGGAGCTGGCAGACCTCAAAAGCTTTGGGTAACCTTGAAGCAAGTTTCTGAACTTCAGGGGTTTATCCAAACTTTTCCCAACTTTTTTGTTGGTTTGTTTGTTTCTGAGCTCGGCACATCACTAACTCCAGATGGCCAAAGACAACAAAGAATCTGGGGCTTCTCCATGGCAGAAGCCGGTGAACTTTGTAGACAGAGATCAAGTGGTTTTGTTTAAATATTAGACACACTAGAGAGAGGCCGATGGAAAGTGCCGTGATTGGAGCAATTGTGCTTCGGAGTCTTGAAGTGATTTAGGAAGATAACTGAGTTTAACAGAGCGTTACTGAAATGTGCATGATGGACAGAAAGTTAAGAGAATCTACCCCACAATTCTCCAGCTGGAGGTCAAGTGACCACCCAGTTCACCAATGAAATGCCAAGTTTACATTACACCATCTTAGCGGCCAATGACACCGGGAGGACATGGTTATCCTGCTCACAGCTGCAGAAAGCTGCCTTCTGTGGCTGTCACATAGCCAGAGAAAGGCATGGCTGTTTCTTTACATATTAAGGAAGGAGCTGTGTGAAACGCAAATATATTTTCATTTAGAATTATTTCTACCAGGATTTGTACCTAAGGTGATTTTCCAGCAGCAGTATCAAAGGCATGACCTGGCAAACTCTTATTCCTATGGCGAGTCCCTTACTCTCACTAGTCCCAGTGGGTTCAAAATGTGGGGGCTGGCAAGAGCTAGCTAGGATTATCATGAGTCTAACTAGATAGGATTGGGCTCTTCAGACCTAATGTAGCTCCTGTTCAAATACATGGAAAGCCTCCCAAAGACTTCAACAGGAATGAGACAAAGCCCCTCGGGGGTTGGCCCTGAACCATTGAAGTCAATGGGAACTTTGCCACTGATTTCAGTAATAGCTGGATGAGACCCTTAGGGCTTCAGCCATAAGCTCCAACTTATATAGTGAGTGCTCAGCACCTACTGGCAGCCACGCTGATCAGCTCCTCCCCCTACCCCCCAGCTCCCCCCACCCGCCAGTGGGCCCTGATGATCAGCTCCCCCCCACCTGCTCCCAGCCCCTCCCACCGGCCAGTGATCAGCTTTTCAGTGGCGTGCAGGAGGTGCTGGGAGGAAGGGGGAGGAGTGGGGGCAGGAAGAGGCACAATGAGGGTGGAACTCGCTTGGGGGAGTGGGCAGAACGGGATGGGAAGAGTCGGGGTGGGGGTGGAGCAGGAGCAGGAAGAGGTGGGACAGAACCTGGGGCAGAGCCTGGGGTGGAGCAGGGGCCAAGCACCCACGGGGAAATAGAAAGTCAGTGCCTCTAAGCCAGTGCCCCTTGCAGTCAAAGGAAGGGCTCGCATTGACTTCAGTGGATAGTGGATGAGGGTTTTCAGGACCTCAAAGGTATTGAAGCACTTGATGCCCACTTCAGTGGGAGTTAGGTGCCTAAATACATCTGAGGATCCAGGGTCATGGTGGAGCCTCCATCACTGAACATTTTTAAAGCCTAATCAGATGGTTTTCAAAAGGATCCGTCTAGGAGTAATTTGGGGGGAGGTCTGTGGCCTGTGGTTATATAGCAGGCCAGAGGAGGTGATCACAGTGGTCTCTTCTGGCCTTGGAAGCTATGAATCAGTCCCCAAGGGTTTGTCCTGACTAGGATTTAGGGATGTGTTGTTGGGACATGTTAGCTCACATGCTCTAGTCTAACACAGGGCCATGTAGGCTTTAACATGTGCTAGCTGATTGAGTTGGAGCCAGATGGAAGGTTTAGCACATGTTAGCTAATGCCTTCTGTCAATTGCCGGGCTCGCTCCCCAGCGCAGGAAGGATCAGTCCCAGGGCCTTGCCTCAGCGCACAATTTATTGGTTAAATGGCAATTTGGGGGAAAAATGTCAAAATAAAGTAGTTCTCGTGCCCATCATAGGCTGAAATTCCCAGAAGCTTTTCCTCACCTCTCTCAGCCCCTCCGGGTCCTTGCCCTGACTCAGGGCCTACTACAGAATCCTCCCCGATCCCTGCACTTCACCAGCTCTGCTGAGCTCTTGTGGCCTTTCTAAGGACCCAGGGCTCCTTAGGCCTCAGCTAGGAGGCATTGGTGAGGCTGGGCCAAGCGTCCCTTTAAAAGGCCAGCCCGCCTGTGACACCTTCTAACTCACCTTTTATCCTAGTTAAAAAAAAGAATTGATCTTAGGTGAAACATGGCCCCATCACCACAGTCTCTGAACACCTCACACTCTGTAATGAATTTATCCTCACAACACCTCTGGGAGGTAGAGCAGTGCAATTATCCCCACTGTACAGATGGAGAACTGAGACTTGCCTCACAGGATATAGGAAGCCTCTGGCTCCCAATTCTTAGACTAGGGCACAAAGCTCTGGCCCCTCCTTCCTCTCTACGCTAGCCTTCTTGCAGCACTCGGCATCGATATAATTGTTGTCATTTTTTTTTTTTACAATTTCAGTGCGAATAACCTTTTTTTAAAAACAGACAAACTTGTTCTGCCACGGAGGCAGCCCAAACACAACAAGCTACTGCTAAATGAAAACCCGGGTAGCAAAGATGTGTTTAAACAGAAAGAGAAACTCACCAGCGTAGTTTCACGTTCAGGGCAAAAAAGTAAACCAAGAAACTAAATCAAAGGTGCAAAGGAAATTTGACTTTAAAAATCCTTTCGGTTGTAATAATCTAGGTGGTTGTTAGGAGCACTCGTAAGAGCATATTGAAATCTATTTAACTGGCTGTATGTCTACCTATCCTTCTATCTGCCCATCTATTTTGAATGCACCTGTCATTATGACGTCTGGATATTCTGCAAACCATCCCTTATTTTCTAGTGTAGTCCAGGCCTTAATTTGGGTCACTTTAATTCTGAATACATTTGTCCACATAGGACTTTAATACAATTTAACTAATCCACTTTAAAAGATAATTCAGATTAGTTTTCCTGTGTGTCGCCATACAGACAAGACCTAGTTCAGGGAAGGAGCTATGGTGGGGTTCTTTGTTGGGGATTGTGGAAGGTTTAAAGAGGTAGATGACTCCATTCTCTGTGGGGAGGGATCAGGAGCTGGGACATTTATTGTTGGGCAGAGAGGGCTGAGGAACTGAAAGTGTTGCTGTCCCCTTAGCTGTGACTGGTAACAAGCCGTGCAAGGAGCAGAGTCAGCCTGAAAACTGCTGTGTTTTCTCTTCCAGGTCCTTGGCCATCGGTCACCAGTATTCCTCCCTGGGGACTCAGCCCATCCTCTGCGGCAGCATCCCGGGGCTGGTCCCCAAGCAGCTGCGCTTCTGTCGGAACTATGTGGAGATCATGCCCAGCGTGGCGGAAGGGGTCAAGGTCGGGATCCAGGAGTGCCAACACCAGTTCCGTGGGAGGAGATGGAATTGCACCACCGTCAATGACAGCCTGGCCATATTTGGGCCTGTGCTAGATAAAGGTGAGTGCTGAGTGATAAGGCAAGCGAGGGTGATACCTGTGGACTATTAGCAGCAAATATACATTGAAACCCATCTTGTATAGAATCACAGAATGTCAGGGTTGGAAGAGACCTCAGGAGGTCATCTAGTCCCACCCCCCTGCTCAAAGCAGTAGTTGGTATCATTTGTCGTGACCTTTTCTTTTGGGCGGGTATAAAGTGCCATGCATATAAAGTGCAAGCTTTCTCCACCTAGCCTCCCACCTGTACGCTTCTGGCCTGATGCAGAGAGGCCATCATTAGAGCAGAGAGGACAATTCAGTCCCAGCACCCGTTCAGCCCTGGGCCTCGCCAATGAGATGGCCAACAGCAGTGGGCTCACTGGGAAGAGGACTGAGATCTCCCAACTCCTTCAGACAGGCTACCAAACACTCCTCAAGTGGTAACAGTGTTCACTTACTGCCCACCTGGGGCTGGTGTTGAACAGGTGACCTAGAGAGCTAGCATTGCCAGGGCCCTGAATCATCTAGTCTCCTCCCATAGATTTAGATTGTTAATGCAGCAGCTGTTTTCATTGGTAGAGCTGGACCTCTGGATTCCATTCCAACCAAACGTCATTTCACGCCACATCAGATGGTCTGTCAGTGATTGCTGACTGGCTTGGCCTGGCATGCTGTCAAGCAGGCTGAACGCACACACCCCCGCCCCCCCTCCCCCCGAAGGGCTGTATGTAAAGGGGAAATGATACACTGCAATCAGGATTAATGGGTTCCCCTTTCAGAGCTAATTGCGCTTTTAGTTTCTAGATTTTGGTGTTGGGCACTAGATAGAAAGATAGATAGATAGATACTGGGGCCTGCCTGGCTAAATAGATTCTGATCCAACTCCCACTGGAAGTCTTTCCATTGACTTCAAAAGGGAGCTGGATCAGGGCCTTGTCCCATATGTTAGATGCCTCTTTGGGAGCAAAAGCAACTGTTTTATTCTGCTTTTGCATCCTGGCTTTTAGGGCCCAGTCCGGCTCCCACTGACTTCAGTGGGAACACGATCAGGCCCTTAGTTTTAGATTAGCACGAATAAGTTCAGCTGTAAGGCAAACTTGCTTTGCATTTGACCTCCCCGGAGATAATGAAGCTGGACTCCCTGCCCAGTGCTGTTTAGGAATATCCGACACAGCCGGCTGCGCCTTCAGGATAGCAGCAGCACAGACCTGGAAGTAATCCTGTCAGTGTGCAATTAAAGGCACTGTTACAGGTTCCCGAAAGGACTGACGCTCCTCCCGCTGAAATTAGCTTGTCTGAAAGCCAGAGCAACGTCAGCTGACCTCATGTCAGCAGTGCAAGGCAGCCTCTAGGATACATTTCAGGAAGACCATTCTAAAGTCTGTTTATATGGTTGAGCTCATAAATTCACCTCAGGCCAGGATCCACTGTCACTTGCGATCAGGTGTCGGGGCGGGATATTGTTTTTATCCTACTGTGTAATTCAGAAGAGCTTTGGATCCTGTTGTGGTGAACTTTATAAAATTCCCGGACTACATCACAGCAGTATACTGAAAGGAATGCCTGTATCATTATTGATTGGAGAGAGACAAGGTAGTATCTTATACTGAGCCATCTTCTGTTGATGAAAGAGACAAGATTTCGAGCTTACACAGAGCTCTTCTCACATTACATTAATATATTACTATCTAGAGACACCAACCAAAATCAGGGCACTCTTGCAGTAGGCCTTGTACACCCACATGGAAAAGAAAGTGAAAGGAAGTGCTATTATCCCCAGGTTACAGATGGAGAACTGGGGCACATATGTATTAAGGTCTAGTCTATATGGTTTTTTACCAGTAAAGTTATGTTGGTTGGAGGCATGATTTTTATCAAACTAGTTATACTGGCAAAATCCCGAGAGTGGATGAACTTATAAAGATGACTCGTTTCAGAATAGTAATGCCCCTTCCCCTACAGGAATAGCTATTTTGATAGAGAGCACCTTTATAGTGATCTAATCTCAGTCACGCTGCGGGGGGTTGAACTTTCTAGTGAGGACAAGACCCAAGTGACTTGCCCAAGGTCCCTCAAGGAGTCTGGGAACTGAACTCAGGTTTACTAAATCCTAGTCCAGTACCTTCATCACGCCAGACCGCCCTAATTCCTGATACTGTCATAAACAGCACATGGGATGCCTGCGGCTGTCAGGGTATGTCTACACTGCAGTCAGGTGTGTGATTGCAGCCTGTGTAGACAAACCCAAGCTAGCTTTCATCTAGCAAGCTCCAATAAAAATCCCAGCGTAGCCATGGCAGCAGGGGTCATGAGAAGGGTGAAAAGGGGGAACAATTGTACCAGGGCCCAAGCTCAGGGGGGCCTTCTCAAAACATCAATAAAAAGGGGTGAAATGGGGATGAAATTGGAGGGGCCCCAGGAAACATGATATACCAGGGCCCCAAACTTCCTCCTAGGGCCTGCATGGCAGCATAGGCTAGCCACCCGAGTAAACACCCAGGGTCCCAGGTAGGCATGTGCTGCCATTGTTATGGGAGCTAGCTAGATCCAAGCTAGATCCAGGCCCACCTCTGACTGCAGTGTAGACATACCCCAGACACAGGGCAGCATAGCTGCTCTACTGCCCCACGCCACCTTCTGATATACCTGTGGTTATATGTTGGCGCGAAGGAAGCCCGTGCCCTGCACCTGCAGCGCCCACTGCAGTCATCGGGCGTGTGTGTGCCAGGATGGGGCCCAGATCCTGCCGTTGTGCAGTAACCAGGCTCGGCTAGGAAAAGGACGCTGGGACGATTTCATAACTGAAGAATGTTGTTCCTCGAGGGAGAATCTAACCATCCTTCAGTTTGGCTTCACCTATTGCAGGAGGCGGGGGGGGGGCGGGGGGGAGGAGAACAGCTCAGCCACATTCTTGTGCAGATCCCCGAGGGGAGGAACATACTTGAGCTACTACCAAAAGAAAAGAAAAGAAAAGAAAAGTGCTGGAGTTCACAGTTTAAAAGCCAAGTAACCGAGAAGCTAACTTCAGTGTCCCATTGCGGTCAGTGGGGCCAGGTCCTCGGCTGGTGTAAATGAGCACTGCTCCATTGCGGTCAGTGGGGCCAGGTCCTCGGATGGTGTAAATCAGCACTGCTCCACTGAAGTCACAGAAGCCAAACTGAAGTCATGGGAGCTATTCCCACTTTCACCAGTGGGGGTCTGGATCTCAGTCTTTCTTACGAAGAAGGGCTGTTTTGGTTGGGTTTTGTTGTTGTTTTTATGTTTTGATTTTCCCTGAAGAAACGCTTTCTAGGCCTGAATCTAACTGAAACTCGCTCAGTATTCATGCCACACTTGCCACTTTGGTATCTCATTACGAATTCAGGGCTAGGGTCTGACTCTGACTCAGTGATGTCAAAATCTTGCTGGACTGTGGTCATGTGAGGCCACCATGTTTTGACACTGATAGAACCATAGTCTAAAACAGGTGCCTCTCTCATGGTGAATGTGAGGAGGGGGATGCTTTAGAATCATGGACCACAAGGGTCATCTAATCTAACCCGCTGCCAACATGCAGGATTGGTTGTGTCTAAACCACCCAAGACATGGCTCCAGCCTCCCTTTGAAAGCCTCCAGTGAAAGAGCTCCCATGACCTAACGAGGCGTCTGTTCCATTGTCCTGCTGTTCTTATGGTTAGGAGGTTTTTCCTGAGATTTAATCTAAAGCTGCTATGCTGTAGTTTGAACCTACTGCCTCTTGTCCTACCCTCTGTGGCAAAAGAGAACTTTTCTCCATCTTTTTTATGGCAGCCTTTCAAGTGTCTGAAGACTGGTATCCTGTCCCTCCTTAATCTCCTCTTTTCCAAACTAAACAGACCCAGTTCCTTCAGCCTTTGCTCGTATGGCTTGCATTCCATCCCTTTCATCATCTTTGTCACTCATCTCCGGCTCCTTTCCAGTTTCTCTCCACCTTTCTATATATTGGTGACCAAAACTGGACACAGTCCTCCAGCTGAGGCCTACCCAGTGCCGAGTAGGGTGGAACTATCGCTGCCCTTGACTTGCAGGCTATGCCTTTGGTAATGCAAGCTCAAATTGCATTTGCTCTTTTTGCAACAGCATTGCATCGCATTGCTGACTCATGTCGAGGCTGTGATGCACCACAACTCTCAGATCCTTCTCAGCAGTGCTGCTGCCAAGCCAGCTTTCCCCTACATTCTGTACTTGTGCATTTGGTTTTTCTTCCCTGAGAGTAGCCCCTTAAGTTTGTCTGTTAAATTTCATTGGGTCGTCTCTAGCCCAGTTCTCCAATCTATCAAGACCCCGCTGAATTTTAGCTGTATGTTCCAAAGTGTTGGCAACCGCCCCACCCCCGCTTTGTGTCATCTGCAAACGTGATCAGTCTGCTCTCTAGTCCTACATCCAGGTCATTCATACAGATGTTAAACCACACCGGACCCAGAACAGATCCTGGTGGAACAGCACTTGAGACCTCCCTCCAATCCAACGTCGTTCCATTAATAGTTACTCTTTGTTTGTGGTTCTTTAACCAAGTATGTATCCACTTAATGGTAGTTCTGTGGAGCCCGCATTTCTCCAGTTTACTTATCAAAATGTCACGTGGGACTGAATTGAAAGCCTTGCTGAGGTTCAGGTATATTATGTCGAAGGCTATGTTTTAGTCATGGGTATTTTTAGTAAAAGTCATGGACAGGATATACCCCTAACTAAATCCTGCAGGGGGGGAGGGCAGCCCGGGGTGCTGTGGGTGCTTGGTGGGGGGGGATGGTCCAGGGGGTGCTGCAGATGCTCAGAGGGAGCAGCCCGGGACCCCCGCTGGTGCTGGGGGAGGAGGGGCAGGAGGTGGCGCACAGCCTGGGACCCCTGCTGGTGCTGCGGGGGGCAGGTTGGCAGGAATGGCAGGCTCCCTACCTGGCTCCTCGAGGGCTCTGGGTGGCGCTTACCTTGGGGGTCTCCCTGGAAGCAGCGACATGTCCCTCCCCCAGCTCCCATTGGCCAGGAATTGCAGCCAATGGGAGCTGCGGGGGTGGTGCCTGTGGTTGGAGGCAGCATGTAGAGCTAGGAGCTGATGGAGAGACATTCTGGGGGGACCTCCAAGGTAAGCACCGCCCAGAGCCCTCACCTCCTCCTGCACCCCAACCCCCAGCTCTGAGCCCCCTCCCACATGCACCCAAACTCCCGCTGCTGCTGGAGTTGGAGGGAGGGGGCAGGCAGTAGCCCGAGACTGCTGCAGCCGCCACCGGTGTGGTTGGCCCAGGAGCTGCCGGAGTGGCCGTTGCAGAAGTCACCGGAAAGTCACAGAATCCGTGACCTCCGTGACAGACTCGTAGCCTTAATTATGTCCACCACATACCCCATCCACCAAATCAGTTACCCCGTCAAAGAAGGAAATCAAGCTGGTTTGGCATGATTTGTTCTTGGTAAATCCATGCTGGCTGTTAGTGGTTACCCAGGGCCAGATTTAGGGGCAAGCGACCCAGGCGACTGCCTGACGTGCCGGGCTTGCGGGGTGCCGGGCTTGGGGGGTTGTTTTTGTTGTTGGCGACAAAAGGGAAAATAGAATGTTTGAAGTAACATGTTTCAGGTATTCCGTATGTGGATTCATTTTTCACTAACCTCCTAGAATGTTCTGGACCTTTGTAGAATCTCGTGGAACCTTCCAGACTTTCTGAGAACTACATTTTCCTTGAACCTCCTAGAATGTTGTCCGCTGTACTCTCGCAGGTATATAAGGGGTGTTGTGTCACCAGTCAGTCAGTGAGATATAAGAACAAACTGAAGTGAAGTGAGAGCCCAGCTGCGATATTGTGAACCTTGTTTTATTGTGTAATTATGAAAGCGTACTTGTGTTTTAAGACTTGAAGAGTGTAAATAGCGACGAATAAAGGACATATTTAATGAGACGCCAGAGACATCTATTGAACCTCTATCTGTGCAACAATATAAAAGAAATACTGGTTCTTCTTTTGCCATGCTTCACATGTAATGTTGGATGACTTTCTAAGACCGCGGAACAGAGACTTTTGTTCTCCCTCATACTGTTTGTTTTCCCCATAGACAATAAAAGATGCCCCAAAAGAAGCCTTCAGGAGCTCATTGTAGGAAGCAAAAAGCTCAGTTGCAATCTAGTTTGCAGCAAGGAACAAATCTGATGGGAAACAAAAGGGGGCGGGGGGCACCAAAGACACTCCTTGCTTGCGGTACCATTTGGTCTAGGGCTGGCCCTGTGATCACCCCTTCATCTCCAGGTAGTCACAAATTGAATGTTTTATACATTGCTTTAGCAGCTTCCCAGGTATCAAAGCCAGGCTGACTGGTCTCTAGTTTCCTGGCTCCTCCTTTTCCCCTTTTTTAAAGATGGGCACCACCTTAGTCCTTCTCCAGTTGTGCAGCCCCTCTCCTGTCATCCATGAGTTTGTAAATATTATTGCCGGGGGCTCTGAGATTTCTTCAGCTAATTCCTTCAGCTCCCACAGGTGAATAGCATCCAGCCCTGCTGATTTGAATTTATTCTGATTGGTCAGAAGATCTCTGACATGTTCTTCACTTACCCCGATCTGCATCCCTCCCCTTTTATTCTCTATGGTAACTTCGGTAATCATCCGATCACATCTTATTTTTTGTGAGAAGACTGAAACAAAGTAGGCATTGAGCAGCTCTGCCTCATTATCTTCCGTTCCCAGCTCACCTTCTCCACTGAGCAGCGGACCCACACCCTCCTTGATCTTTCCCTTTTTGTCTGACATATTTGAAGAACCCCTTCTTGTTGTTTCTAATGTTTCTTGCTAGCTGTAACTCATTCTTTGCCTTGGCTTTCCTGATTTTGTCCCTAAACGCTCGTGCTATTCCCATGTACGCTTCCTTGGTGACATGCCCCTCCTTCCATTTCCTGTAGGTATTCCTTTTGCGTTTTAGATAGGTAAAAAGCTCCTTGTGTCCACACATGCAAGGAAAAACCCTTGTTATGGGGTGTGGCTGCCCCATAGCACTCCCTACTGGCTAAGTGTAGCACTACAGGTACTCCCTGCTTCAGTTTCTCTCCTCGGCGTGCCACACATCAGTCTGTTCTGGAGATGTCTTAACCCTCTGGCCACGTCACAGAACAAGAATTCCAAAATAAAAAGTCCCAAACAAACAAAAAGGTTCTTCTGCTCTGTGGGGCTTCTCTCTACCCTATGGGCCCTATTCCCAGCCCCTTTCTGGGCTACCTTTCTCTGCTCTGGGCTAGCTCTGGAGTACCCTTCTCCTGCAGAGCCTGGCTCAGAGCCTTCACAGGAGCAAGCCTTACTGCCTGTGGGCCTGAGTGCTAGACTGATCTCTCGCAGCTCTTTTATAAGGCCAAGGTGCCCATTAAGCTACCACCTGATCCTCCTTAGCCCCACCCCCTCAGGCTGGGAAGCAGCTAATTAATTATGGCACAGGTGTGGATGGCTCCATCTCCCCGTAAACGGCCAGTCACCCCTTGACACCTCTATGGTATAACATGGCTTAGCTACAATCATACATGATTTAAACATGATTGTTTCTGTAGCAGAGACAGGCCTATAGGAAGTTACATCATCAGTGATACTCAGGATCATGTCTAACCCTCAACGAGGCCTGATGTTCACGGGTGTCTAGGTGATTTCAGATGTGGGCTCTGCTCCCATTTGGACATATCAGAGTCTCATTTACTGGCCAGGAAGCCTCTCGCTCTGCTCTACTTCACCAGGTGATAACCAGGCAGGGTTCAAGAGTCCAAGAGCCACCAGCATTCATGCCATTGGACAAACGGACTATTCAGTTTTCCCATCCCTGGCATCAGAACAGTTACATGCCTATTCATGCTGAACCTTTTGGGCATTCCCCTGGCTCCTGCAGTGGTGTTTGCCTAGCTGAACCGTGCTGCAGGGCTGGGGAAAGCTTCTCAGGGGTAGGGAGATCTGGTGTTATTAAAAAGTTGTTAGTTACACTATGTTTTCCCTTCCATCTGGTCTTAGTGTCTCTTGTGCTTTCTTTGTTAGTGCCAATGGATGGGCAGCTCAGGGGAAAGAATCACAGCATGGGTAGAACGCATGGTTCTTTCTCTGCAAACCACTGGAAACAAGCATCCCAGATTCTCCCAAACTCTTTGGCATGCGAGCTACCCTGCGAAACAAATCCTGGTGCGTGGAAGGGAAAAATTAATGTGGTCCCCATTACTCACCCATCCACTCCTATTGATCGATCCTATTCGTGGAACACCAGTCACTATGACATCTACACCCTTTTATTCTATTTTTTGTGGGAAGAGAATCCTTTATTAAAGTGTTTGTCATCATAAAACCATCTTTAGGGCCCAAATCCTACTCCTGACACTTGTGGAAATCCATTTGTTTCTAGGTCATTCATTGCTCTAGATGTTACATGGGTATCGCTTAACTGAAAGTTGAATTTGCCCAAGAAACGTGCTTTAAAGTTATCAAAGCAGCTTTATTCTTACAGGTTACACCCAGTGGTTTAGCTAAGAAGCGTGGCTCATCCACCAGAAATCTGTTGTATCTTTTGATTTAACAAGGAGCAAACACTAGACTGGATACAGTCTGGATAATATATTGTAACAATTCTGCCTAGGCAACAGAGGGTGGACTAACTAATCTAATAGGTAATTTCCATCTCTAACTCCTATGGTTCTATTAAGGATTGTATCTGTCTATCTATGCATTTATAAGGTGACTATCCCTGAATTGTGTTAGTCTATGTTGTTCATTTAAATCTCCCAAAGCAATGTGAATTTGAATTCAATTTGAAATGCTTTGGGGCAAAAAAAACATGATTCAACATGAACAAAAGACAAAAAAACAAAGGACAAAAGAAAAAAAAAGCAAACCCAGAAATCTTATTAGGTCCCTGTCTCTTTAAGAGACCTCAGCACATAATTAAGCCGGAATAAAAGTTTCCTCCCCCCTCTTTCAATAAAAGTAAATGACCTCAAACTATTTAAGCCCCCTGTTCGTTTAAATTTTAAAAGGGAGCCCTTGTCCATCCACTTCTTTCACTCCCTCCTACCCCTCCTTGAGAAAGACTGGCCGGGGCTCTAAACCTGCCAGCTGGACTGAGAAATGGCTAACAGTTATTGTGGAGGAGCAGCTTTTAATGAACTATTGAAGAATGATACATTGATGGAGTAATGGGAGTTTAAGTCGCCCTGTAATGAAACAGGTTCTCAATGCGGGCCCATTGTGGTGTAAATACGGCACGACTCTCCCACTGTTTGGTCAGGACTAAATAGGAGAAGACAGAGGGGGGTCAGCTTATGGGGGTCTCTGCTTTAGTTAATCAATCTGATTGGATTAGGGTCACTGCGACCCCTAATAATGTCAAAGGTCGTGGCAAACTGGATTAAATGCTTTGTTGAGGAGGCCTTGGATTCTTTCAGCCTTCGTGAACGGAGCTTGTTTATTAGAGTTTAACACTCGTGCAACCTTTGAAAGTCACAGTGTCCCTTTTTGTGCATCTGTGTGTTTGCCTGGGTGCGTGTGTGTTTGCTGAGTGTGCGCGTGTGTTGCCTCGGCAAGCATCTGCACCGGCCAGATGTGCCCTCTCGGAGCATTTATCAAACTCACAGTGGACAAATGGGAACCTAACGGCAGGCTTGGAGGTTTGGAGACATAAATTCATTCCGTACCCCAATGGAACATCATGAGCTGCAGAAAGAATTCTTTGCCATCACTCCTGCTAGTGTGCAAATGACAGAAGCCAAGCCCCAAAGCCAATGGTGTGACCTCTGGATCAGTTTCCTCTGATTTTAACCCCAGGAAACATTACCCATATCCAGCAAGAAGATTAATGCTGCATGAGACTTGCCTCTTTCGAAGCCGTACGATGGTCTCCTTATTAGTGGGGAGGGACTTGGACTTCCAGAGGTTGCAAGAACCCATGCTTGAGTGGCCAAGGCAAGGGGAAGGATGTGAATGAATGAGTTACTGTGATCTGCCTTGGGGACCCCAACCTGTTCTGAAAGCCCAAGTGTGAAAAGATGATCCTGGCTTGACCTCGATTTCACAGCAAGCATTGCTGGACAGGTACAGTAGATTTCTTAGCAGGCAGAGAAATTATGCCAACCCATCTTTTGAGGGCTTCATCCGGCAGTGATAATAAATGATAATAATGTCATGTCATTTATGCTGATATCACAGCGCTGGATCCCAAACCATATATTTCTTCATTTAATCAGTTCATAGATTTTAAGGCCAGAAGGAACCATTAGATCCTCTAGTCTGACCTCCTGTATTACCCAGGCCATAGAATTTCATCTTGTTATTCCCGTATTGACTCCAATAAAGCCAGTTTTCCCAAAAGGCCTCCAGTCTTGATCTGAAGACTTCAAGTGATGAAGAATCCACTAAGCCCCTTGGCTATTTGTTTCAATGGTTAATCACCCTCGGTTAACAAAAAAGTACTTTATTTTTCATTTGAATTTGTTTGCCTTTAACTTCCAGCCATTGGATCTTGTTCTGCCTTTCACTGCTAGATCAAAGAGCTCTCTAGAACCTGGTGTTTTCTCTCCAGGTCTCAGCATATCCTAAATGTACCCAGCCATTTGATGGCATCATCATCAGCCAGGTGGAGAGCCGGTAGCCAGCTGTCGAAATACGTCAGTGGGCGCTGGGCAAGGATATGTGACATAGTCTGAAGTTGACTGCAGCTGCCTTGCGGGTCATTAGACAAACCGCATTTAAGAGATTAGTCACGCAGTTGCCCTGTCCTGTTCGAAACCAGTTCAGAGATGAACACAGGAGCCTTAGCAGTTCAGAACCTGGTGGGCAGACGGTTGGGTCTGTGACGAGAGAGTGATTAATGATTGTCCTTGCTGACCACTTGTTGCGCCAAGCAGATTCCACTCTCATGTCCTGTGGTGGCATAAATGACCATAAAGGGCATCTAGAAAAGAGGCAAGCTGGTGGGTGGTTGAAGAGGTCTGCGTACAAAGGCAGGTCACTGTTCTCACGGATTTGGGCCAGTAGCATGACAGAGGCCTTCTCACAGTGAATATGGGGTGGTGCTATGTTACTAAGTATTGGCAGGTAATTCTATTTAATAAAGCAAGTATCCGTGACACCTTAGCTATAAAATCTATATCAGCAGGTTAGATACACCTACACACACCCTGAAGGGCTACGTTCGACACAGACAGAGAGTGGGAGAAAGGAAGTACCATTATGCCCATGTGACGGGAGAACGGAGACATTAAATGATTTGGCCCAAGTTTACTCAGGAAGACAGGAGGCTCTCTTGTAGTCTAGTCTAGCATCTAAACCACAAAACTATCCTTCCTCTTACAAGAGAAGCTCCTGAACATTGACAGAAGGGGTGGATGTTTCTGCGGGCTCAGGCTATACCTTAGTAACTGGCATTCCTTACCAGGAGCTTCATCCTGCTACTGTTGAAAGCAGTTGGAGTGTTGCCCTTGACTTCAGTAGCAACAGACCAGGGCCTCAAATTTCCCACCCTAAAGATTAGAGGGGACACAAGCCCTTGCAGTAAGGTAACATATTGCTCAGCGAGACCAAGTCTCTCACCTCTGACAGAAGAGTCTTGCCCTCTGCCCTGTACTGAAGAGATCACTCTTGCAAGAAGCTGCAGAGTTAAGACTAAGGGATTTAGACAATCTCAATAATATTTTCTTGATGGCGCGCCAACATCTTGCTCGTCTCTGTGCCAAACGCCTTCCCTCCTGCTCCCCACCCTCTACCCCCACATCCTGGATCAGACTTTTTCACTTCTGCAATAAAGTGTGGCATCAGCAGAGAGCCACGAGACATTTATTTTTCCGGGAGGTTGGTATGTTACATGTAGGAGGTTGGATGAAAATCTCTGTCTCTCTCTGATGCAAATTTTCCCCAGAGGACCTGATTTCCCACCACACCCCTTCCACCTCTGTGCTAGTGGCAATTTGGGCAGCTGCCCAGGTATCAACAACAAAGATCTACAAACTGTACCTGGTAACCATGGGGGAAAGAACTGGAAGGAACAGGATTGAACATCTATCCGTACAAGTTGCACTTGGCCATGCAGGTGAATAAATGCAGACCACCAGCCACTTACCCCTGATCTGTCTGTCTCCTTTCTTGATGCTAGACAAAACAGACAGAGGCAGCTCTTGGAATCAGGGCAGCTGTGTCGGCTCTATACAGTAGCAAATCGGCATTGTATGTTGAGGTAGGAGCTGGGGGAACTGTTTCAGGAGATAAGCTGATCCTGGTGAGGTAAGGAAGGAAGACTATCTCCATGTGTAGGCATTGCACAAGTGACTATGAGTATGTCTACACTGCACACTAAGCTCGGGTCTGTGGGACCCGGACTTGTGGACTCAATGTTTCCAACCCCATGCCTGAGCATCCACACTGCATGGTAAACTGGGACTTATCGTTGCTGGACCTAGGTTTCACAGCCACACTAACATGTACATACTGCACTGTGCAGACCTTCTGACTTTGATCTGCGCCTTGAGCTGCCTTCACATAAGAACAGCAATACTGGGTCAGTACAATGGTCCATCTAGCCCAGTATCCTGTCTCTGACAATGGCCAGTGCCAGATGCTTCAGAGGGAATGAACAGAACAGGGCAATTTCAAGTGATCCATCCCTTGTCGGCCAGTCTCAGCTTCTAGCCGTTGGCAGATTAGGGACACCCAGAGCATGGGGTTTGCATCCCTGACCATTTTGGCTAATAGCCATTGATGGACCTAACCTATGTGAACTTATCTAATTCTTTTTTTAACCCAGTTATACTTTTGGCCTTCACAATATCCCCTGGCAATGAGTTCCACATGTTGACTGTGCGTTGTGGGAAGATGTACTTCTTTTTCATAGAATCATAGAAGATTAGGGTTGGAAGAGACCTCAGGAGGTCATGCAGTCGAACCCCCTGCTCAGTGCAGGACCAACCCCAACTAACCCCAACTTTGTCAAGGACCTACCCCAATTTTGTCAAGCTGTGCCTTAAAAACAAATAAGGATGGAGATTCCACAGCCTCCCTGTGTAACCCATTCCAGTGCTTCACCATCCTTCTAGTGAAACAGTGTTTCCTAATATCCAACCTAGACCTCCCACACTGCAACTTGAGACCATTGCTCCTTGTTCTGTCATTTGCCACCACTGAGAACAGCCTAGCTCCATCTTCTTTGGAACACCCCTTCAGGTAGTTAAAGACTGCCATCATATCCCCCCTCACTATTCTCTTCTGCAGATTAAATAAGCCTAGTTCCCTCAGCCTCTCCTCATAAGTCATGTACTCCAGCCTCCTAATCATTTTTGTTGCCCTCCACTGGACTCTCTTCAATTTGTCCACATCCTTTCCGTAGTGGGGGGCCCAAAACTGGATGCAGTACTCCAGATGTGGCCTCACCAGTGCCGAGTAGAGGGGAATAATCACTTCCCTCAATCTGCCTACAGTGCTCCTACAAATGCAGCCCAATATGCCATTAGCCTTCTTGGCAACAAGGGCACACTATTGAGTCATGTCCAGCTTCTTGTCCACTATAATCCCCAGGTCCTTTTCTGCAGAGCTGCTGCTTAACCAGTCGGTCCCCATGCATGGGATTCTTCCATCCTAAATCCATTCTGCATTTGTCCTTGTAGAACCTCATCAGATTTTTTTTTGGCCCAATCCTCCAATTTGTCTAGGTCACTCTGGACCCTATCCCTAACCTCCAGCATATCTACCTCTCCCCCCAGCTTAGTGTCATCCACAAACTTGCTGAGGGTGCAATCCATCCCATCATCCAGATCATTAATGAAGATGTTGAACAAACCCAGCCCCAGGACTGACCCCTGGGGCACTCCGCTTGATACCAGCTGCCAACTAGACCTCGAGGCATTGATCACTACCTGTTGAGCCTGACGATCTAGCCAGCTTTCTATCCACCTTATAGTCCATTCATCCAATCCATACTTTTTTAACTTGCTTGCAAGAATACTATGGGAGACCATATCAAAAGCTTTGCTAAAGTCAAGGTATATCACATCCACCACTTTCCCCATATCCACAGGGCCAGTTATCTCATCATAGGAGGCAATCCGGTTGGTCAGGCATGACTTGCCCTTGGTAAATCCATGCTGACTGTTCCTGATTACCTTCCTCTCCTCCAAGTGCTTCAAAATAGATTCCTTGAGGACCTGCTCCATGATTTTTCCAGAGACTGAGGTGAAGCTGACCGGTCTGTAGTTCCCTGGGTTCTCCTTCCCTTTTTTAAAGATGGGCACTATTTTTGCCTTTTTCCAAGCATCCTGGACCTCCCCCAGTCACCATGAGTTTTCAAAGATAATGGCCAATGGCTCTGCAATCACATCAGCCAACTCCCTCAGCACCCTTGGATGCATTAGATCTGGACCCATGGACTTATGCATGTCCAACTTTTCTAAATAGTCCTTAACCTGTTCTTTCACCACTGAGGGCTACTCACCTCCTCCCCATACTGTGCTGCCCAGTGCAGCAGTCTGGGAGCTGACCTTGTCTGTGAAGACCGAGGCAAAAAAAGCATTGAGTACTTCAGCTTTCTCCACATCATCTGTCACTAGGTTGCCTCCCCTATTCAGTAAGGGTCCCACACTTTCCCTGACCTTCTCTTTGTTGCTAACATACCTGTAGAAACCCTTCTTGTTGCCCTTCACATGCCTTGCTAGCTGCAACTCCTGTTGTGCTTTGGCTTTCCTGATTACACCCCTGCATGCTCAAGCAATATCTTTATACTCCTCCCTAGCTTCCACTTCTTGTAAGCTTCTTTTTGTGTTTAAGTTCACCAAAGATTTCTCTGTTAAGCCAAGCTGGTTGCCTGCCATATTTGCTATTCTTTCTGCACATCGGGATGGTTTGTTCCTGTGCCTTCAACAAGGCTTCTTTAAAATACAGCCCACTCTCCTGGACTCCTTTCCCCCCTATATTAGCTCCCAGGTGATCCTGCCCATCAGTTCCCTAAGAAAGTCAAAGTCTGCTTTTCTGAAATCCAGGGTCCCGATTTTGCTACTCTTCTTTCTTCCTTTTGTCAGGATCCTGAACTCAACCATCTCATGATCACTGCTGCCAGGGTTGCCACCCACTTCTACTTCCCCTATCTGTTTGTGAGCAGCAGATCAAGAGGAGCACGGCCCCTAGTTGGTTCCTCCAGCACTTGCACCAGGAAGTTGGCTCCAACTCTCTCCAAAAACTTCCTGGATTGTCTGTGCACTGCTGTATTGCTCTCCCAGCAGATGCCAGGGTGATTGAAGTCCCCCATTAAAACCAGGGCCTGTGATCTGGAAACTTCAGTTAGTTGTCCGAAGAAAGTCTCGTCTACCTCCTCCTCCTGGTCTGGTGGTCTATAGCAGACGCCCACCACGACATCACCCTTGTTGCTCTCACCTCTAAACTTAACCCAAAGACTCTCAACAGGCTTTTCTGCAGTGTCATACCGGAGCGCTGAGCAATCATACTGCTCCCTTACATATAGGACAACTCCTCCACCTTTTCTCCCATGCCTGAACAGTTTATACCCATCCACAACAGAGCTCCAGTCATGTGAGTTACCCCACCAGGTCTCTGTTATTCCAATCACACCATAGTTCCTTGACTGTGCCAGGACTTCCAATTCTTCCTGCTTGTTTCCCAGGCTTCCTGCATTCGTGTACAGGCACCTAAGATAACTAGCCGATTACCCTACTTTCTCAGTATGAATCAGGAGGCCTCCCCTGTTGCACCCTCCTCCTTGTGTTCCCTCCCGGTATCCCACTTCCCCACTTACCTCAGGGCTTAGGTCACCGTCCACCAGCAAACCTGGTTTAAAGCCCTCCTCACGAGGTTAGCAAGCCTGCCTGCGAAGATGCTCTTCCCACTCTTCGTTAGGTGGATCCCATCTCTTCCTAGCAAGCCTTCTTCCTGGAACAACATCCCGTGGTTAAAGAATCCAAAACCCTCTCTCTGACACTACCTGTGTAGCCAAGCATTTACCTACAGAATTCAATGGTCCTTACCTGGGCCTTTTCCTTCAACAGGGAGGATGGATAAGAACATGACTTGCGCCTCAAACTCTTCTATCCTTCTTCCCAGAGCCACATAGTCTGCAGTGACCTCCTCAAGGTCACTCTTGGCAGTATCATTGGTGCCCTCATGGAGAAGTAGGAAGGGGCGGTGGTCCGAGGGCTTGATCAGTCTCAGCAGGCACTCTGTCACATTCTGAACTTCTCGAATTTCCCGGTCTGGACAGCAGATGGATGACTCCTTCCCCCTTAGGAGGGAGTCCCCGACCACCACCACCCATCTCCTCCTCATGGTACTGGTGGACGTGGAACCCCCATACTTTGGGCAATGCATCCCATACCTTCTGGTCGATGGGGTCTCCTTCTGATCCCTTCCCTCTGATAACTCTCCCAAACCATTCTCTTTTGTTTGTTTTAAACCTGAAAAATAATGGGGCTTGGACCCAAGTCAGAGCAGGCCATGAGTTCTGATCTCTCTCCTCCAGCAGGGTCCTAGGGGCTTGCTGACCTGAGTTAGGCTGATTTGTATGGGGACAGAAGCAGGCTTGGGCTCAAACCTGAGCCAGAGCCCGCGCTTAGTGTGCCATGTAAACTTACCCTGTGTGCTGTTAGCACCTTCCTTTGAGCCACCCATGGAGCACAGTTGCAATGATATGAAAGGGAAGCGGGTTGTGCAGGAGTGCAAATGAGGAGGAGGCCAATGAGACAACGAAAAGCTGAGGCCGGACAAATCTCCCTCTTTTACCCCAGTGGCTGTACTTATGTGCCAGAGGCCTGACACCAGTCTGGGGAGACAAATCAGCTGATGTGGCAAATCCTACATTCCTAGCATCCTACGCCGACTTGTTTTGGACGTACAATAAGATCTCTTGCAACTCCAGTGGAGTTACCCCAGGGCTGAATAGGGCCCTGCATGACAACAGTATTTCAAGAGGATACTTCAGGCATCCTTTATAAATAACTCTTGATCTTGCCAAAGCCCAGATGTGGGATGAACGTCCCAAAGTGATGGACACAAAAGAGAAAAAGGCAGCAAGGGTAGGATGTGGCTGCAGAATCCATTTAGTCTCCGTTGCTCAGCTTGGTTCCTCTCTTTTCACCCTGATTTCCTGAGCTGGCATTTCTGACATCCCCATTTTTCAGTGACCAGAAGGGGTAGGGGGTGGGAGTGGGATGGAGGTGGGTAGAGAACCAGTGGCGTCTCTCCTGGCGATGAGAGGCTTTGGAAACATCTGCTGGCCGCAGTGCATCAGCAGCATCGGGGGCTGGCAGAGAGCAGCCCTTGCCAATTTTTTTTCTGCTGGGTACATTACATTCCCCCACTGGGCTACCGCTCGCTGCAACAAGGAGCTCCCTCTGCCGCATACAGGAATGCCAAGTGCTGGCGTGGGAGCTAGTCCTCAACAAAAGGGAACAGTAGGTGGAGCTAATTAGCATCCCTTTGTCCTGTGGGAATCACAGTTATAAATGGGCACACTAAACACAACAGACACGCACAAACACACACACACACACACAAATGGAAAGGAGCCCGAGAGAAAAGGGCACGCAGGAATCCCAGAGCCCAAGGCTCTCCGGTCATGTTTATCTGTAGCAACAACCAAGGGGGGGTAACGAGTGTGTCGTTAGGCACCACTCCAACTCCAACCACCCAGGGCTAGATCCTCAGCGGGTGTAAATCGGCCTAGCATCCGCAGTGTGGCAAGGCTGAGTTACGCCAGCTGAGGCTCTGCCTGTGTCTGGAAAAAAAAACGCACAAAAAACAGCAACAGTCTCCTTGACGAAGGTGCATAGGGGATGCAAATGCCTGAATGTGGCTTTTCTTCCCCTGCGAGAGGCGCTCCTTGCTGGCCACTGTGAATACATTCAGAGAGTTTCAGGCCAGAAGGGACCATTCGTCTGACCTCCTGTATATCACAGGCCAGAGAATTCCAGCCAGCGAGTCCTGGAGAGCATGAGCAGAACTGGTGCATCTGAAACTCTCCTACCATACGCAGCTCCCGAGATCAGCACCTCCTTCACTTGGGGGGACGTCTGTGGCATTTCATTGTACAGGCCAGTCCCAGGAGCTGACAGTCAGACAGATAAGCAGGTGGACAGACAAAGGGGAATGACCAAAGCAACTATGGTTATTATTTATTTGTCCTGTAGTCGTGTCCAAGAGCTTCCGCGAGGCATCGAGGCCCCATTGTGCTAGGTGCTGGAAAAACACAGCCCCTGCCCCACAGACTGTACAATCTAAGCAGAGAAGACAGGCAAGGGGCAGGCAGGGAAGCAGGGGCTCAGAGGGGACGTGACTTTCCAAGGTCACAGATCCACACGCTTCATGGTGAGCAGCACCACAGCAGTGAGTTTTCAAGGGCAGAGAGGGCAGGGGCCTCCTAGGTGATTTCAGACGGGCCAAGCCATGCCTGGGGTGCCTCATGGAGACATGGCGGATGACTCAGACAGGTCTAGTCAGACAGGCGGAGCAGAGGGCAGTGGGACAACAGGAAGCTCAACCAGAGAGGATGTACAGGGAGTTATATTATTCACTCCTTTCCTTCCAAGGGTACGTCTCCACGGCCAAAAAAAAAAACCCGACACAGCAGCGAGTCTCAGAGCCTGGCTCAGTTGATTCAGGCTCCTGGAGCTCAAAAGAGCATTGGAGACGTTCAGGCATGGGCTGGAACCTGGGCTCTGAAACCAGGTGAGGGCAGAGGGTCTCAGAGCCCGGACTCCAGCCTGAGCTCAAACATCTACCCTGCTATTTGTAGCCCTGTGGCGTGAGCCTCGCAAGCCCACGTCTGTTGTCTCGTGCTCTGAGGCTCACTGACGTGGGTTATTTTTTTGTTGTTGTTTTTGGCTCTGTAGACGCACCCTTAATGTCACTGTCCTCCCCTGCAGCACTGTGCCTGTCCTGGAGCGGTTTTGCTGCACCTGGTCACCCCGGAGTCCATGAGACTGAAATGCTGTCGATTTGGTCCCCCTCCACTCCAGCCATCTCGGGGCACGGAGACTTGTTTTGTCTGGCTTGGCTTCTGCTCTCATGCTGCCTGGGTTCATATCCCCTCGGTATTCTTCTTCCTCCGTATGGCTGTAGCACCTGGAAGCCTGAGTCAGGATCAGGGCCCTCTTGTGCTAGGGGCTGTGAACACGTAAGTAATGACGAGACAGCCCTAGTTCCAAAGAGCTGGCAATCTAAGCATACGCTGAGAGACAAGCAGCTGTTTGCAACACACTGATGGGGGAGGACAAGGTGACAGCGAGTCAGTGAGGACTGAGTGGAACAAACAGGGGACACAGCCCAGCAGATTCCAGTCCCATCGCCTCAACCGAGTCTGGAAATTAGGTGGTTTCCCAGCAGGAGAGGAGGGAGGTTCTGGAACAGACTGCTGGCAGGAATAATGAGGGCACATCATCTCCATCAGGAACATCTTGGCTTTAGTGTCTCTTTCTCACAAGATTTCCACGCCATCTAGCAGGCGAAAAGGACCCAGCACCTAGTCTTTGAATGGTATTTCTGTACTTGAAGGATACATATCTGGGAAGGGCAAATTCCACTGAGAGTGACAATGGCATGATGTCATTGACTCAGCCGGTGTTGCGCAGGAGAGCGGAATTTGGGGCGTAATGCTGGTCACATGATTTGAAGATGAAAAGTGCTATTATTACACTAGAAATGTTGGGGAAAGACCAAATCCCAGGTTGTTTCAGTCCCTTAGATAGCATCGTGCACCAAAAAAAACCAACCACACTTGAAAAAACCCTAATAAAGAGCTATGTAGGTGTATTTGGATTCCTGAGAACCCCCCAAATGAGCAGCTTATCCATCTACCTACCCCCTTGCAGTGCAGAATACTTGGCATGAACAATGGCTGATCTGCCCGCGAGCTTTACCAGCCTTGTGTCAGCTGAAATTTTGCTCTGAGCTTCGAAAGGCAGTTGCTCAGGGCATTGCGCTGGCCGTGCTGTAGATCAAGGAGTCCTGGCAACCAGATGTTTTCAAACCAATAAACACCTTTCTTAAGATTGCCACTGGAGAAGGAGTGGGGCTCCCGGGAGGGGTGGGGCAGATGGGCAGGTGAGGGGGATCCTCCTAAGACAGGCATGGTGAGAGAATGCTCAGGACGTGTGTGTGTGGGGGGGGGGGGGTGTTGAGGCACTTGGGGTGAGCAGAGGAAGGCAGGTCGGGGCTAATACCAAAACCTGGATGGGTTGATACCAGAGACCATGTCACTGGGCAAGGGTGGCAGCTGTGTACCTTGCACTGGAGAAGCAGGAGGGTTGGGGATACAGGGCACTGGAGAGTGTGGGTTGGGGGGTACATGCTGCTCCAGGATATGTCTGTTCCTCCCTCCCTCTAACTCACCTTCATTTATCTCCCCTGCTGTGCGTCAGTTATTTTTCCCTTCCCCCACAACCCACCAGTCATCTCTAGATCAGGAACCACGGGGGTTAGTGGCTACCGACCTCTCTCATGCCCCAGGGGTAATTCACATTTCGAACCCTGGTCCAGTTCATGTGACGGGGGCCAGGGACGGAAGCTCAGCCTCTTCCCAGCATTCCTGTGTGTCACACCTGTATTGCATGGCATCAGAAGAAGAGATAGCCGGAGGACAATTCTGTTTCACAACAACTGCTGAGGTTTCTAAATTTGTTTCCATTCCACTACAGGGGAAAAAATTAGAAGATTTTCACTAACTGGAATTGTGTTGAAACAGCACAGATTTTCAGATCAGAAAGGTCAGGTTTTCAATTCATCTCTCTCTCTCTGGGACCTCAGAAACCTTGCCTTTGAAAACTTCCTCAAACTCAATACGTCTCCACAAAATGTTTCAGCTTTGACCAAACACCATCGTGCGCCAAAAATACATTCCACTGAAAATGTTCTGACTCACTCTAGTTAGAAGTAAACTAGATCCTTCAGAAAAATAGAGCAAAAGAAAGCCTTCCTAGTGCAAATCCAGTGGGCCTCACACAGCTCAGAGGTTTGGGGCTGTCAAAGAACATGAGTTGGGTCCTGCAGCAGAGATACCTTCATTTAAGCAGTTTTTTTGGTCTACCTCGGACATTCTTTCTCGAACTATAGTCCACAGTCCACAAATGGTTCATGAAACATTTGCTGATGGGCCACAGATTGCTGGCTGGGCACATGTCACAGGATCCTCTTCCTTGTTTCCAGCTACTAAATCACATTAAAAGACAGTGAAAAATATACTAAATCTTTTCTTAATAATAGTACTTCTCCATGGAAGTCCATTGCTATAATTGCCACAAGGATGTTGTACGATCCATTGTGAATGGGAGAGGAGGGGTGAGAACCCTAATCTACAACACTTGGTGATCCACTTAGTAGGCATGAGAGCTGGTTGAAACTTTTCTGACTGAAGAGTTTTCCGTCAGAAGATGCAGTTTCATCCAAATCAAAATGTTAGGGGGGGAATGTGTCAATTTCATCAAAATGTTTTACAGAAAAAAAGTCTAAATGAATTGTTTCACTTTCAAATGAATTGTTTCAACTTTCTGGTTTTGTTTTGATAATGTCGCATTTCAGATCACTAAAGAAAAAATGTTTCATTTTGACTTGTATATTACAAAATAAATTTTAGCGAGACAAGGTGGGTAGGGTAATATCTTTTATTAGACCAACTTCTGTTGGTGAGAGAGACAAGATTTCAAGCCCTACAGAGCTCTTCTTTAGGTCTGGGAAATGCTAGGCATTTAGCTGGGACGCTCAGAGTACCTTTCCCAGACTTGAAGAAGAGCTCTGTGGGGCTTGAAAGCTTGAATCTCTAACAGAAGTTGGTTCAATAAAAGATATTACCCTACCCACCTTGTCGCTTAATATCCTGGGACCAACACATCTATAACAACACCGCCTACAAAAATCATATTAACATGATGTATTTACATAATATATATGATATTTCATATTTTATATTATGTGATCTTTTGAAATAATCAAAATGAAACATTTTACCTGATCCAAATGAAACGAGCCAACATTTTCAAAACAAAATGTTTCAGTATCCCTGAATCTGCATTTTTTGCTTCACAGGAAATTTTGAAATGTCAGCTTTTTCATTTTGATTCAGGACATTTTTTTGTTTTCTGTTTTCAAAATGTCAAAACAGAAGTTCCATTTTCTGAGCAGCTCTCAGAGACAAGAGGCATAGCTTGCTCCCAAAAGAAACACCTTGTTCTAATCACAGGGACAAGTTTGCCAAATCCAGGGTCATTGACAACAGTATAGCTTAGAAATGTTTCAATGCGGATCTGATAAATGGTCGAAGCAAGAGAGACATGATAGCAGATGACACTAAAGGATATGACAAACAGCATGAATAAGTCCATGCCAGAGCATTGTATCAAGGCCTCATGATAGGGTTAGATTGTGAGAGTGTCTCTGTCAGGAAGTATTAGAAGTTGTATTGCTTGGGATTTTTGGGGAGAGTTCCAGAAACCCAAAGGGCAGTTAGGCACTCAACTCCCTTTGACTTTCAGGGAGGAAAAGGGATAAAAAGGACGGGAAAGAACAACAACAAAAACCAACCCCTCAACTTTTTTAATTTTTGAAAACCCACATTTTTTGTTTGGTTTTGCTTTGTGTTTCGTCGGAAAAACAAAACATTCCATGAAAAATTTCAAACATGGAAATTTTTACATTTGTTCCACATTTTTTGTGGACCATTTACAGCTTTTTCCAACCATCTCTATTCGCTACATTTTCAAGCATGGAATCTCCCAGTACCTAATATGAATATGTAGATGTTCCTCAGCTGGTGAGCTAGACAGCTATTTAGAGTGTAAGCGCTTTGGGATATGGACTACTTTTTGTTGTAGGTGTGGGTCATTGCCTAGCACAACAGGGCGTTGGTTTTTAAGAGCTACTTTAATACAAGTAACAACAAAGAGTCTGTTTGAACCCAGCCTCCCAAATAGAGAACCCCATTTGTGTTTAGTACACCCAAGTCCTGTATCTTCTCTATCAGAAGGGAACATCCTTTTGTGTCTGAACTGGACTTACTGTGTCATAACTGTCTAGATTAGCTCCTGCAAGTGAGGTGCTGGTATTTAAGGGGGTTGCAAAGAGTTGTGTACATTTACCGTGCTCTATTAATAATAATCCTGGAGCAAATGCACTCCTGATGTGATGTCGTTGATCTCAATGGAGTTACACCAGGGATTACTTTGCACCGGCAAGAGTTGTAGGGGGACAACTGTTTCGTCATGTTATCTCACCATAATCTGTCTACCAAATGGAGTGGGAGACAAAATGGAGTCCTGTTCTCATGGGGTTGCTGTACCCCATCTCTATGCCAGACAAGCTTTCAAATAGCTCAGCAAATCTTGGCCCCATCTTGGTTTTCAGCTTGGTATTTCCAACAATAATAAGGAGCAGCAAGTAAGCTGGACCTTTCCTGGCAACAAATAACCAACTGAAAGAGTCAAGGCCTCTCCTCAAGGCCCCAGGCCTTCAAACCAAGCCAGTCATTAACTGCCAGAAAATTACTTTCCCGTCAATCATTATTGGGCCCAATTCACTACCGTATCACTCCAGTTTTATGCTGCCAGGACTCCCCTGAAATCTTCAGACCCACTTGGCATCAGGGCCATCAGCCACCCAGAGCCTCTACGGTGGAAAATTAATTTTAATAAGAGAGGCCATATAATTCTCCAACTTTAACCTGATTTTTAAAAAAAAAAAACAGTGATATTCTGCTGTAACAACTCGACACATCACAGTTGCATTGATGTAAATGGCTGTTCTGTTGCTGCGGAACAGTATAAAATTTAACAAGCGTGGGTCTTATTAAAATTATTAAAAAGGAGGAAGGATACAATAATAAAAAAAAAATCCCACTGAAATAATCAGCGTTACAGCTCTCTGCAAGGAGGCTGCAATCATCGTCATTGCAACTCCATGAGGTCACTGCGTCAGGCACTCCAGGGCTATTAAATGAGCGTTATTCCCTTTTTATGGGGTTGACCACTAACTTGTTCTAACCAATGGCTGTAAATATATTTGGCTTCTCTCATCAGGGTTGGGCCTATTGATACAGGAAACTTTGTGTTTTAGGTTTAAAGGGCCAGGAAATCCTGACCTACTTGCTTGACCCCTTAGACAGCCCCCACCTCCTCCAATTTTGACTTTAAGAATCTACAATCAACTGGTATTTTGTTTTTCTGCTGTCAAGTGTATTGAGTGCTGGTGCATGGTGCCGCAGAGACTGGCGTCCTCTGTTTATCGTCCGAACAGGGGAAATGCAGGCCCTGGCAGTTCAAGGTTCCCTTACAGAGCCCTACCAACATTCCTCAGCCCTGCCCTGGAGGGAGCACCTCTCAGGGTGAAAGGGAAGTTCAGGCTCCTACCTTCTGCTCCACTCAATCCTTGGCTTCTACCACGGCTGACAATTAGTGGGAACTGTGTGTTTGCAATGCGGGTGCCCCCCCCCCGCAAGGAACTGCACCCCTCATTTCTCATAGGCTACTAACCATTCAGCCCATGGGAGCAACTTTCAGTTGTTACCAGCTTGAGCCCGATGTGAACCAGTGAAAAGTCTCAGTATCCCACTGCCAGAAGCTTAGCCCCTCCCACCTCATAAATAACACCTCCCCGAGGAATACTCAAGTGTGACAGACACTAGGCGATGCAACCCTGCAGCCCGACGCAAAGGGCCAGTGGGCTTTATCTCTATTGCACTCATTTAAAAAGCAAATGGTGGCTGATCTGCTGAACCCCCCCCACTCAGAGCTTTGGAAACATACCAGTGTTTGCATATCTAACAGCCCCCGGGTGTGAAGAGCTGTGCTGTTGCCACATAGATGTATTTCACAGACCAGCACAAGACCTCAGTCACCCTAGTCTCTTTCCCTGAAGACATCAATGAACAAGACTCTGCGACCATGCTGGTAAGTGAGATAAAATAAGACATGAGCTCTCCCTAGGCATGAAAGTACCATGGTTATTCCATTACCCAGACAGTTTGGCCCGCTCCTTAAATCTCCTGGCCCATACAACTGCCCTCGGGCTTCCCAAGTCTTTTCTGGTTTACAACCTTTATTATGTCTTCTATATACTGTGAGTAAACGTGGTGCTCATGGGAGTGAAGGGATATCCCCTATCCTTATTCTAGTCTTAAATTAATCTTAAATGGAGAATATCTAGTCCAACCCGAGTGGGGTTTGAACACACATGAAAGGGGAAAAGCATGAACCTCTGGTACCAACCAGATTCCCCATAAGAGCTGCTTTCAGATCTTTGCACTTCTTCGCTCCACCTATTTATATACCCCCCATCCTCCTAATACCTGAACCCCTCCCACATATGGATGGATTTAGCTTCACTATGAGATAGGGGAGTGTGATCATTTCTGTTCTAAAGGTTGGCGACTCTAAGTGTTGAACATAAAGATGTTCATGGTAGAGCTCAGAAATGATCCCAGCTTTCCAAATTCCCTGGCCACACAGCTTTAACTGGAAGCCCATCCTTCCTCCTCTGGCCTGGATTTGCTACAGCACCCAGAACAGCTGCTGCTGGACATCTCTGAATGCATACCTCACACTGAACTAGAGAGACTGGGGGAACTGATCTCAATCTTTTCCCAAGTCTCAAACCATGCCACCGCTGAATGCTTTAAGAAATTAATACAATGCCCACCTAACCTTCTACTGTTCTTCTTGTTCATAACTTCGCTTGCCTCTGCCCTTCTTTGTTCCATCTTGGACCTGAACTGCAAAGGCCCCAAGAAAAGCTCTTCTTGCGATACTTCCCAGTCAGCTGGAAGACTGGAATATTGAAACATCTGACAAGTGAGCTGGTCATATGAGACTTGGAGGCCCAAGAGCTTTGGATAGTTCAGATATACCTTGGATAAGCATCCAAATTTTGGGTGCTTTTCCAGCCCGCTCCCCCCTACCCCCACAAACTTTTAACATAAGAACATAAGAATGGCCCTACTGGGTCAGACCAAAGGTCCATCTAGCCCAGTATCCTGTCTTCGGACAGTGGCCAGTGCCAGGTGCCCCAGAGGGAATGAACAGAACAGGTAATCATAAAGTGATCCATCCCCTGATGCTCATTCCCAGCTTCTGGCAACAGAGGCTAGGGACACCTTCCCTGCCCATCCTGGCTAATAGCCATTGAAGGACCTATCCTCCATGAATTTATCTAGTTCTTTTTTGAACCCTGTTATGGCCTTGGCCTTCACAACATCCTCTGGCAAGGAGTTCCACAGGTTAACGGTGCATTGTGTGAAGAACTTGTTTTAAACTTGCTGCCTATTAATTTCATTTGGTGACCCCTAGTTCTTGTGTTATGAGAAGTAGTAAACAACACTTGCTTATCGACTTTCTCTACACCAGTCATGATTTTATAAACCTTAGCGGTTCTCCCCCGACAATTCCAAATCCCTATCTCCGGGGCTCCAGCCTCACTCCTGCAACTCTGACTCCTGAAAGCCTGGCACTGCTCATATTAGTCTGGACTGTTTGCATGAGTAAGGGGCGCAGAACTGAGCTGTTTAGAAGGATTGTGTGAACAGTCCCACCAAGCCAAGAAGAGGCCAGATCCTCAGCTGGCATCACCTGACACAGCTCCACTTAAATCAAACCCGCTATGTCAACTTACACCGACTGAGGATCTGGGTCCAAGTGTATAAGCTGGTGAGCTCTAGGTGTATACCCTATGAGTTACCGAGCAAGGCACAGAGTGCCTTCAGCTCTCATTGACTTCAGTGACCTTGCAGGGCTGGTCTCTGACCTGCAGAGCAAATACCTGTAAATATTATTGTGATTTTGGTGGCTTTCCCATGTTCTTCATAATATCAAACCCAGCTGCGTTGATTTGGGGGCGAGGGGAGGGGAACCCACCACAGTTCTCTGGCACTCAGCCCCTAAGTGGAATATTTTCTTTGGGTATTAAAAAAAATGGGCTCAGGTATTCTTTAATGAATAAAGAAAAGGAGTACTTGTGGCACCTTAGAGACTAACCAATTTATTTGAGCATGAGCTTTCGTGAGCCACAGCTCACGAAAGCTCATGCTCAAATAAATTGGTTAGTCTCTAAGGTGCCACAAGTACTCCTTTTCTTTTTGCGAATACAGACTAACACGGCTGTTCCTCTGAAACCTGTCTTTAATGAATAAAACTTTAATTACAGTTTTCATATTAAATATTCAGCATTAGAAATAGTTAGACATAGTAGCATGAGCACTGATTGTGCAAGCAAAGAAGTTGGGTTAAGACTGCGTATGTTGTGACACTCATTCCCTCGGAGGGCACATGCAGAATGCCTGACGGATTAAGGGAATTAACATGGGAGATGGAAACAAATGAAAGGAGGGAGCATAGAAAAAGAAGGGAAAGCCATGGAGAGAGAAGAGACCCTAAAGGGGATTACTGAAATGAGAACTCTGCTGTAGTGGCTAAGATACTAACCTGGGAGTCATGAGGCCTGGAGTCTACCCCCAGGCCTGCCACTGAGCTGCTGCGTGACCTTGGGTGTGTCTCTGTGCTGTGCCTCTGTCTCTCACTCTATGTTTGTACAGCACTTAGCACACTGGGGCCCTGACCTCTGTGGGGTGGGGCAGCAGTGTAATACAAAATAATAATAACAATGCTTGAAATAAACAAAAGTGTTTGTATAAAGTATAGCTAAGATGTGGTATCCATAATGATGGACTCAACTAGTGCCTGGTTCTTTTTTGATTTACACTGGCTTAACTCTATTGACCTGAACAGAGTTCCACCTGATTTACACCAGACAGAGGTGAACCAGGCCCAGTGTTGCTCTACTGGATTTACTCAGTATCGAATTTGCCAAGAAATTTCGCCGGGTGTTTTTTTTTAACCGTCCGTATTATAGATCCCTGCTCATTAGTAGACACATCACAGCAGCATCACCACCAAGGTTCCTCACATTTAATATCAACGGCGGCTTTGCTAGTGACTTTCGTCCCAAGCAATCCCAGAATGCATTGCTTTGGTTTTGTTGCTGTATGGCAGCCAAGGTGAGGCACACCAATTATAAAGCCTCACGGTGCTGCACACTTCCTGTAAGCTGGCAAGTGCCTTCACCTCCCACTAAAAGAAAAGGAGTACTTGTGGCACCTTAGAGACTAACCAATTTATTTGCGCATAAGCTTTCGTGAGCTACAGCTCACTTCATCGGATGCATTCAGTGGAAAATACAGTGAGGAGATTTATATACACACAGAACATGACAAAATGGGTGTTTATCATGCACACTGTAAGGAGAGTGATCACTTAAGATGAGCTATTACCAGCAGGAGAGTTGAAATCAGTGAAAATTGACGGCGCTCAGCTCCCTGCAGGATCTGGCCCTGGATAAATTACACACGTGTACATGTTGCATATGGAATCAAGGCATCACTTCAGCCACCACTGAAATGCAACCACCTCTGGTAGGGAGTTGTGGCAGCTGTTTAACAGCCCACAACAGCACTAAACAAGGATTTCGGACAGGAAGGGAAGAATAATGCCCTGTCCAGTGACAGCGATGGAGAACAAAGGGTCTGAGCCAGTTCTCATTACAGTCAGTGGGGGTCTTTCCATCGATTTCAGTGGGCATTAGATCACTCCCTAAATGGGTGCGCTTAGATTTATAGGATAGACTGAAGCAGTTTCAGTCTAATGAGTTACAGTCTGAGTTTTTTAAAAGTGTCTGGTACCTCTCTGCATATGTGATAAACCATCGCACTTCTGGAGGAATACTCAGGGGTGAAGGGAACCCGTTTAGAAGGGGATTCTTGAGGTGGCATTGCTGGTGGTGATAGTAGTTAGCAGTCGTCTGGTATCTATCATTCCTCCCCACTTCAACACTACAACCCCTAGCCCCACCCACTTCTGTGGCATAAGACCTCGTCAGCTGTGACCTGGCAAGGCAGTATGGGAGACACAAGTTTGGGTGCTGAAATATGGTGTCTGGGCAGCTGTTTTCCAAGGGGCAGCAGAGAGGGACGCAGTGTGAACTAGTGGATAGAGCACTGGACTGTGACTCAGGCAACCTGGGGTCTATTCTTGGCTTGGCTACTGGCCTCCTAAGTGACCTTGGTCAAGTCACTTCCTTTCTGAGTTTCACCACCTTTATGATGGGGGCTAATGCTACTGAGCTGCTTTGTAAAGTGCTTTGAGATCTACTCATGAAAAGTGCTACATAAGAACTATGTATTATTATTATGACCTTTCCTATTTTGTCCTTTGGGATCAAAAATAAAGTGACCCCAAGAACAAAGAGACTGGGAGTCAGGAATTCACTGTCTTATCTTTGCCAACCTGTTGGGTGAGCTAGGGCAAGCCTGGGTGCATGGCTTTGTTCCTGCATTAAACAACAAAACCTGTCCTCAGCTAGGGTTGGAACTGGGAACCACTCCTGGGTGTTCTCCATGTTAGTCATTTAGCATCTGCAGCATAGTTTCAACCACACTGTTGGCCACCACAAGGGCTGGGAGAAACCAAATGCATTATGGGACTTGGAAAGATAGTTCTGCATCTGTAGTTAAGTAGAATGGGTGATGCTCCCACTTAGAGTTCAAGTAAAGGCAGATTGCGAGTAAGATTGGTAAAACCTGCTCACTATGACTAAGGCCTTGTCTACACTTACCGGGGGTTCAGCTGATGTAGCTGAAGTTGCGTAACTTAGATTGATCTCCCCCGCATAGTGTAGACAAGGCCTTAAAGTGATGAAGGATTGTCTGGAGATCTTATACTTTTGTTTTTGGTATCCTTTGCTTGTACAGCAATTTCCTACTAAGGAAGAGTGGATGGCTGAGACCATCGTGGTCTGTTGAGGGCTTTGTTTCTAGATTGCTGGTTCAAATCCTGCCTTGTTCAATAACGATTAGAAGTTGTTACATCAGGCAGCTCCTTGGTGACCTAAACAGGCACAAACTGGCCCCTCAGTCTAGGTTGCAGGCCCCAAGGCAAGCCAGTCCTGAAGTACGTGCCTGTGAGCACTTGCCAGCATCATAGAACCAGCATTAAATGGCACCCATGTTAGCAGTCTCAGCAGAAAGGACCAGGATTGGCTTGGCATGCAGATTGCACTACCGTCATGCCAAACAGAAGTAGCCCTTTCGCAACAGAGCTGAGAGGAAGCATATGGGGAAAGGAAAATCCAACTTGCACCACCCTTTATCTCAGCAGTATTTGTTCTGTGATTCAACAGAGGCCATTCCTAAGAATGTTTGCGGGTGAATGTACTGGCTTTGTGCGTGCTATAGTTGTTGTATATAGATGAGAAGGAAACAGATGTTTGGTACTTTATTGTCCCACACAATTATATGCCTAAATATTTTGTGTCTTTTTGTTACACATTGGGCTCCACAATTAGTTGGTTTAGAGGTTTTATACACAAGGGGAGTTAGCATGAATCTTACGCTTGGATACGCAGGTGTTGTCCCAACGCAGGGCAGTTCTGGTTTAATGCCATTGTTGGCTGATGCTCTTTCTGAGGTGTTACAAGTACCTCAATGGCTAAGGCCCAATTCTCCTCATCCTGTGTATGGGGCTGTCTAATTCCAAGCCGTGGCCTGCTCCATATCTAGTATTTCACCTGTTTGGCTTAGGGTAAACACAGGCTTTCCACTTGTGAGCTACCTCACCATGGGTTTCCCGGCTGCTGTGGTTAATATGCTGAGCAAAAGCCTCCCTAGGTTTGGTAGCTTTAGGGGGAATGTCTCTCAGAACATCACAGGCTGGTTTTTGGGGTCACAATGTATGTTGAAGGCTTTCTGGAAACTCTGGTATTTGTGGCCCAGCTCCCATTAATTTCAATGAAAATTAGACACCTAAATGCCTTTGGGAATCTGGGCCTGTGTGACCAAGCTTTGGATCTGTGAAAAGCCCCAGCAGCAGACATATGCATAGACATATGCATGTCATGTTCTCCAGCAGAGGATGGAGCCATTTGAGTTCTTTTCATTGGTGATTTGGTTGGGTTCAGACCAATTGCTCAGTTGATTGGTTTGGTGGCTTGGGTGCATTCAGAAGATGTAGTTCTTAGTGTACTCTCCCATTGGCATTTGCTCTCTGATAGTTAAGAATAGAGCTGAGCAAACTGTTGGCAACTTATTCAATTAATTTAGCCCCCTTCTCTGTTTGCAAATTATGCACATGCTTTGATTGTTATTAATATGCTCATCATTCAAAGGACATATTCAACCTAACAGAGGTTCCCAAACCGTGGTGTGCATACTCCTGGGGGTACATGGGAGAAATTGCGTAATGGTGGATTTTATTTATTAATTATTGTATTTATTGCATTTTCCTAATAGACTATTCAGACAAAGCTTTAAAACTGTGTGGGAATTTGTTATATAAAATATGGTAGTTAATTTACTTCAGGATGTACCAATGAGAACACAGATAATGGGCGGCGTGTATCATAGGCTGGGGGAGGCTGTGCATCCCGAAACAGCCTGGCATGGCCCCACCCACACTCCACCCCCAGATCCCTTCCTGCAGTTTCAGGTGCTCTGCCCTGGCCCAGGCTGGCTGGGGCTGGAGCTGGGGCTGGGATTGGCTGGTCTGCTGCAGGGTCTCGGGATGGCTGGCGCTGTGGCCTCCATCTTTTTCGTATCTGAGAACCCCACTAACAAGGAACTTGTCCTCACCCCACGGCCAGGGGTAGAGAAATATCAGCATTATTCATTTCACAGATGTGGGGACCTGAGGCACAGATAGATTTAAGTGACTGGCACAAAGTCTGTGGTCATGCCTGGAACTGAATCCAGATCTCTCAAGTTCCTCTCCAGTGCCTAAACCACAAAACCATCCTTCCTCTCATTGGCTGTTACATGCTGTGATTTGTCACCTAAGTCACATGGTATCTTTTCCCCTCCCTGACTCCACGACTCTGAAGGCCACCAAAGCACACTCAAGAATGCGAAAGACCTTTCAAAGATTGGGAACAGTCCCAGCATGACTAGTCATCAAATGCCTATTTGCACAAGCATTTGTGACTCTTCCCCAAAGTAGTTTTGCCAGCATTAATTTTGCAGAAAGTAATTTAAATGGGCCACGAACACCATAAAAGTGATTTCTCTGTTTTATTCAAAGGAATGGTCATGCAACCTTTGTTTCAATATTTGCCCAGCTCTACCGTTGTTATTTTATTTGTACCACAGTAGCACCAGAGGCTCCCAGCACAGATCACGGCCCTGTTGTGCTTGGTTCTGTACACTCACATAATAAAATAAACAGTCTCGGCCCCAGATTGCTTACAATTCCTACTGGAACACTTATGGAAAGACATTGCTCATGTCCAGAACAAAAGCTAGTTGAAACTGCTTTTCAAAAGCATCCTCGAGGAGACATAAACCAGACTGGATAACCCAGATTCATAGATTTTTAAGGCCAGAAGGTGGGTCATTATGTTCATCTACTCTGGTCTCCCCCATGACAAGTCCCCCAGTTTCTCCCAGCGGTTCCTGCATTCCTCCTAACTTCAGGTGAAGCTACAGCACCTCTATGAGAAGAGCGTCCACTAAGAATATTGAACTACTAAACACCACGGGAACCTCCCCGCTTCGACACGGTGCCCAAACTTTTCTGGTGTTGGAAAAAGTTCATTTATTACATTCCCCTTCTGATTCATTTTCCCGTGCCTCTGAGCTCTGGCCGGGGGGGAAAGAGGGGGAGCCAGGCTGTGGGAGATTTCATGAGAGGGCTTGTTCCCTGGGGATTTCCAGTCTCAATTTGCAGACACAAAGGGTTCAGCTGTTTAGATAAAGGATGGACAAGCACCCAGCCTGAGCTAAACCTTCTGATGCTCCCACAGCACCTCCCTTTCCCCACTCCCGAGGCTGGGGTTAGGGAATGACAGAAAGGACCTAAATAAAAGGAGTGGGGGGAAATCTGCAGCCATTTAAATGAATTGCACTCAGGTACAGCCATGGAAAGTCCACTCTGCATGCAGCAGCTCCATTCTGCATGGGGGTCAGGATCTGGGGAGCCTGTGCCAGAGGCCCGCATCATCTGCACGTTGTGAAGGCCAGTCCGTCCCCTGCCAAAAGCAGACGTTTGGAGCTGTAATAGGAAGGAACAGAGACAGGGCTGGCTGGATGCGCTCCTACTGGGAGTTGGTTATGCTGCCCCATGGAATGCGGGCACAGGAGTAGCAGGGACTAAAATCCTCAGCTGTGGTAACAGCACCAGCTCTGTTGCCAGCCCACAGCTTGGAACAGTGTCTGCCTTCCACCTGAGCTCCCAATGAACACTGCATGCCAAGCTGGGCTACTCAGCCTGGTGCAGGGGGTGTAGCAGCTAGCCCTCTAAATATACAAGGAGCATGGGATTATCCTCCGAGCAGCCAAAGGTCTCTTTCCCTTTCTCTGCCTTGCAACCTGGGTGGGTCTGATCAGGGGAGAATAAGAGGAGCAAACTCTAGGTTGGGTCCCAAAAACAGCAATCCCAATTTCTTCTGAACCTTAAAATTGTGCTTCAAGTGGAGCGGGGAGCCTTCAGCTAACTTTGTGTGCGTGCATCAGGGTCTCGGAGCAGCCTGCAGCTTTAACCAGGCTTTGAAAAGGAGCTGGGCGGTGTCACAAAATCCAGGTTATGACCTGCGACCTCTGGATGAGAAATTGTTACCATTTAGGATGTGTTAGGAGGGCCATCCTTTTCATCAAATGCGTGTTGCTTCTTGCTGCGGGAGGCAATCACACCGGTATATCATTAACTCGCAGAAAAGGAGACTGTAAAAAGGGCTGATGGGGGACCTTAGCCCGCACCCTGCTGGGGTCTGCTCTGAGCACAATATCCCAGCGACCATGAGATTAAGCTAAAGAGAAAAGTGAAAATGCTTTTCACGATTCACACGCCCTTTAGATTGTTTTATTAAACCATTTGAATAGGGATTTCCCTTTCGGCCGACAACGGGGCCCGGCCAATGCATAGTTCTAGGTTGCTATGACTTAGTTGGTCCTAGCTAATCACTAGTGAGGGCGAATTTCATATAAAATATCTTGGGCCATTGTCAGTCTAATGCGGCGTGACAATGCCAGCACAAAAGGGGATTCATTCACCCCAGCAGGTAATAAGGACGATTTGCCATACCAACCAGGCAGTGTCGAGGGGGGCTGTCAAAAGCGATCAGGCCAGTTGGATGGAGCCTCACATTCCATTCTCAGGTGGGCTAGGGCGATCCTTTTGTTAGAGGAGGTTGCTCCTGATCACAGAATACAATTTTTTTCCCCCAGCTATCCCACTGACCAGCAGAACCTGTGTTCATAGTGCTTTTAAGGGCAAAAGGGACCATTATGATCATCTAGTCTGACCTCCTGCATCCCACAGGTCCAGAGAGAGTTTCACCCAGTGATTCCTGCTGCCCTTTTTCGCCTTCCAAGCCCTCTTTAATTAAAGATTCTTGTCTTCTCACAATGGACATACTGTATCTCTGCTAATCACAGATACACACATACACACACAACCCCTTTCTCTAAAACATTCCAGGGACACTGAATCATTGGGTAAAGCAGGAGTTAAATAACTGGTGGAGTTTGGGGGTAAGCAAATTGTGCATGGCGATATAAACAAGATTCAAGAAGTTTGGAATAATAGATTTAAGGGGTTAGATTAAAAAGTTTTCATACATGATGGGGGAGGGGTATGTGGGGATAGATAGGTAGATAGATAGATTTTTTTCCTTTGTTGGAACAATATAGTAACATATACCCAGCCCCCTTCTACTGGTCTGCCCCCATCCAGTGGGTCAGGTTACCTATGTTTATCGCAGGTTATTTTGACAGTAGGTAATTAGCTAGAGCATTCCAGGTCTTGACCCATCATTTTCGCATGAGAGCAAATTGTTTTTGATTTTTTGGAGGTGCTGATCAGCCACTGCTCCTGTCAATTGCAGCCAGACTTGTGAGCGCTCAGAGTGTCTAAAAATGAAGATGTACCTGCTTTAATGCAACAAACATTCTGAATCCCTAATGCCAGACTAGAATTTACAATACATTTCCTGCATGCAATAAAACAAACCAATCCACCGACCTTTTAGAAGAACTTGGCCTACAAGGGTCTCATAAAGCCACCTTAATCCAACCGCTGTCAATCCAATACTCCCTCTTATCTGGATCGCCTTCGCCTTCCCTGGCGGGAATTGCTTACTGCATAAGTGTGCTCCAATCACCTGTTTATCGGCTCATATGTCTTTTTATGCCCTTTCACCTTCACTGGGGTGTGTTGGGACTAGCACGCTGGTTCAGAAAGAACAAGAACTCTTGCAGAACCTCATCCAACTCTCAGGTGGCACCCAAACCCAACTTTTCTGTTAAAAGATGAAAAAGCCTGGTTCGCTTGTTGTTATTATTCCCAGGAGCCTTTGCACTTTGGGGCCTGGTTTTTAAAAGGGTAAAAATCCTTAAACTGGATGCTGGAAATGTATAGTGTGGAATGAGCTACTGAATTTGGGCCCACCGTTGACACTTCTGTGTTTGCAAATCAGGGCACCGATCTCACCCATGCATAGCCCCATGCAAGCATACGATTGCAAGACCAGGGCTTAACTGTGCAAGTACGTGCAGCCCTTTTGACATTCGGGCTGTTTCTCTTTCCCGCAGACTGGCAAGCCCCTTCCTTAGCTCCCACAATGAATACACTTGTGAGTCCGCTGATCAATATCCCAGGCAGTATTTAGTGCCTCAGAGACGCAGTCACCAGACAAGCCAAACACTGGGGCTCAAATGAGCATTCCAGTGGGTAGGCATGAAACATAATGTGCAATCTCTGTGGAGGGATCCCTGCACCCATATGGAGACCCATTAGCTTTGATGGGACTTCAGATGGGTGTACGTGTCTGCTCGAACTTTCAGGATTGAGAATTTAGAGTGTGGGTTTTTTAGGTATTTAGGGACATCAGTGGGACATAGGCACCTAAATATCTCTGCAGATCTGGCCCTTAGTAACTAAGGGCTAGATACTCATCCCTTATGGTCAGTAGTAGCTTACTCCAGTACTGCTGCTATTGAAACAAGTGGGACTACTCCAGGAGGACAGTGCTCTGCAATTTGAGTAAAGGTATCAGGACGCAGCTTTAAAATACAGCAAGTTGTCAATGAGGTTTTGGGGAATCTGAGGCCAAGTTTTGCTCCAACTAAAGCTAATTGGAGTTTGCCAGTTGATTTTGGTGGCAACAGGATTTGGTTGTTCACTAGCACCCGCTGGCTTTCTTATTGAATCTAAAAAAAGGGGCACCTCCCCATCTTGTGTATGAGCATAGCTGTGTCTATCACCGTGTATATGCTAGTAATAGCCCCAATGCTAAGAGCTAGGCATGTAACGGCTTGCTTCTGATTTACACTAAGGCCACTTTTCGATCACTCGGGAAGGGTAAAGGGAAGAGCAGAGTGGTGTAAAGTGGCCTTAGTGTAAACGTGACTCAGGCCTGCAAATGCTGTCACAGCTTGACACAGGAGCAAAAGTTTTGATGGTGCAAAAAGGTTTAATAGGAAATCATTTCCTGTTAGGAAATGGAAATCCGGGTGAGTAAGGAACATCTCGACTTTCAGAGGTAAATGGAGAGCACTAAGTGATCTGAAAACATAATCGAGCCAGAGCCTTGTCTGAGAGCAACCAATGTGTCCCGTGCTTTGTACGTAGGTTTTTTTGAAGATCGGCATTGATATCCCTAGAGGCTCCAGTCTTTCCATTTATCCACAAACCACCCAAGCTCAGACTGCAGCGTACAGCCTTCCTCACCTCCACCCTGACCTCTAGGCATGAGAAAAGAGCTCACTCTCCATGGGCTGTTCAGTCACGGGCCTCTCTGCTGAGTCTGCCTATGGATGCTTAGTGGGGAGGGAATGCAGAGCCCTTGATGGAAGTCAGGAGCCTTGACTCCAGGTTAGAGGCTCTGACCATTTGCCCAGACGCCTCCCTTTGTCTGACAATGATCAAATTGAAGGATGTATCTCAGAGACTAGGACACACTTTCCCTGGGGGAAGAGAGGATGGGAGAAGAAATGTTAAAAGGAATTATGATTATACAAAACCAGATAGCTTGGCAATCAGAGCGATTAAATATTGGCAAGGCACCAAACTCAGAGAGATAACATCCCAGAAAGCTGAAAGAGACAGGGAAGCCCTTGGCATGCATCTACTGACAGCTCCACATGCGCGGGAGGTGTGCCCACAGGCTGAAGGGTAGTAAAAAGCTGTTCCCACCCTAAAGATGGAAGATCCAGAAGGTGTCACAGCTGTGGTAAGCCTGACTTTGCTGATGGGGAAAATATTGGAAACGTTGGAAACCAAATATTGGCTTTTAGCAGCCTCTGAGATGAGTGTCTGTTTCATCATGTCCCATTTAATTGTAGCAACAAAGGAGTCCACCTCCAGGTAAACCAACCTAAAGTATTTTCCCTGAGCTGGGTGTAACTCCACTCAGTTCATTTCTCCCCCTCTCAATCCATCCCATTCCCAAGTCTATCTGACCAGCAATCTATTAGGGTAATTATAGGTCACCCGTCGCCCTAATATGTATGAGCTTTGTCTGGCACATAGTTACAGCAGAGATTACTTCAACCATCCTTTTTGAACATAGACCTAGAGATAGCAGAAGACTGAGCAAGTAATTCAGACATTGTCTCTAGTCCAGGCATTAGACTCCTTATTTCGTTTCCTACTTACTTTCCACTGCTGACTTTTAGAGGGACAGTACTTCCCCCCTCCCTCCATCCTCCCTGCGGTTTGGGAGGAGGAATTGAAGTCAATAGAGTTGCATCAGGGATGTATTTGGTCCAAGGGCTACCATAAAGGCAATGAAGTCTGTGGGTTCCTGGCTGAGTCTGATTAGCTCAAGTGCCTGAAATCAAAAGAACATGATTCATTGGTATTTAGAAAACAAGCTTTTGATTGCTCTCCCAAGCTGTGGAAGGGGTTGCTCCAGGAAGAGCTCTTGAGATAGTTTGCCTGTGATCCCGTTCAGACTAAAAAAATGTAAGTGAATCCACTGGCCCCAATTCCTTACTCACTCACACTGGTGTAAATCAGGATTAAACCACTGAAGCTATTGATTGTAGTAAGACTTTGACACAATCCCACATAGCATGCTCACAAGCAAATCAGGGAATTGTGGTCTAGATGAAATCACGGCGTGGCAGGTGCAAAACTGGTTGAACGAGAGTACTTCAAGAGTTGATATCAATGTTTCACTGTGAAAACGAGAGGGCATATCTAGTGGGGTCCCACAGGGATCAGTCCTGGGTTCAGTACTATTCAATATTTTCATTAATGACTTGGATAACGGAGTGGAGAGTATGTTTATACAATCTGCACATGTCACCAGGCTGGCAGGGGTTGCGAGCACTTTAGAGGACAGGATTAGAATTCAAAATGACCTTGACAAATTGGACAATTGGTCCGAAATCAACAAGATGAAATTCAGTAGAGACAAGTGCAAAGTACTTGATTTAGGAAGGAAAAATCAAGTGAATAACTACAAAATGGGGACCCCTGTCTAGGGGGTAAGATTGCTGAAGAGGATCTGGGGGTTATAGTGGCTCACAAATCGAATATGAGTCAACAATATGATGCAGCTAAAAAAGACGCTGATCTTCAAGGTGTGTTAACAAGAGTGTCTTACATAAGATCTGGGAGGTAATTGTCTGGCTCTACTCAGCACTGGTGAGGCCTCAGCTGGAGTACCATGTCCAATACTGGGCACCACACTTTAGGAAGGATGTGGACACGTTGGAGAGAGTTCAGAAGAGAATAACAAAATGATCAAAGGTTTAGAAAACCTGACCTATGAGGAAGGGTTGAAAAACCTGGGCATGTTTAGTCTTGGGAAAAGAAGACTGAGCGAAGACCTGATAACAGTCTTCAAATATTTTAAGGGCTGTTATAAAGAGGACTGTGATCAACTGTTCTCCATATCCACTGAAGGTGGGATATGAAGTGATGGGCTTAATCTGCAGCATGGGAGATGTAGGTTAGATATAAGAAAAACTTTCTAACGGTAAGGTTACTTAAGCTCTGAAATAGGCTTCCAACGGAGGTTGTAGCCATCCCCGTCATTGGAGGTTTTTAAGAACAGGTTGGACAACCACCTGTCAGGGATGGTCTAGGTTTCCTTGATTCTTGGGGTATGAACTTGCTGATTTCTCGAGGTCCCTTCCAGTCCTACCTTTCTATGATTCATGAAGCGAATAATGTTGCACTAGTGTAAAAAATAATGTGAGTAGAAAATCAAGTCGACACATTCTCCTGTAGTCTATGTATTTGGAGGGTGACAGAAGGATAAGAGCCCAACAACTGCAATATCCTGTTGCCTGCAACTACAGAAGAGAAACCCAGGTGAGTCACTTACCTCCCCTGCCTCAGTTTCTCCATTCATAAAACTGCACAGACCTTGCACATAATGGCACATTTTAAAAATTCCCCACAGATCTAGTAGAATAACGTTTGCTATAACGAGAGCTGGGAGGAAAATGTTTTTCTCATCCTGTGAAAAACGTCGAGATTTCAGTATTTTTTCCCATCCTGCATCAAGCTGAGAAGTCAAAATTTCAAAAGATGTTATGAACTGAAAAGCCAGAAAAAGAATTTGGTTCAGGGCAATTGAAACAGTTTGTTTTGAATTTGAAGCTTTAAAAAAAAAAAGAACATTTTGGAGTAGAATTAGCTTAAATTCAAAACCAAAAGTCTTTGGAACTGGAAAACTGAAACTGTTGGTTTAGACAGGGTTAAAATGTTGGGATGTTTTGACTAGTTACAAACATTTTTAACCACATGTTTTTCAAGTCAAGAACTTCACTGAATGTGCCAGTTTCCTGTGGACAGTTTCACTTTTGATGAACTGGCCTTTTTCTACCAAAAATGCTGTCTCGGAAAATTCCCAACCAATGCTCCCTATAACCACACCAAACCATTGGTCCATCTAAGGGCATGTGTACACTGCCCACGTTACAGCGCGGCCGCGGCAGCTAAGTCACCACTGGCTAACACCAGATGCTTCAAAGGAAGAAAAGAAGCACACAGGGTTCCTAGCTAGTCATACCACCCTGTACTTGGGAAAGAAGGAGGGAATTTCCATTCTAAGAGCCCTAGAGCGATCAGTTTACACCCTGGAGCTTGAGCTTTGATTATCCTTATCAGCTTGCATAACTACAAACAGCGACGAACTGGCCATGTCACAGGTCAGGACACTATGCTATGCTCATAGACCACAGCAGCTATGCCTTTTGCTTAGCAGAGATTCTCACACATGCATCCCTTAGCCTGCTCCCTTGTGTAGATCCTTCCACCCAAACATTCTCCTCTACATCCCTGGTAGATGGTCTGTATTTGTGTTCAGCACAATTACAAATTACAGGCTATTTCCTAGCAAAAATATTTACTATTTTCAGGATGCTTGAGCATTACACATATCATGGGACAAGTCCATCTGGCTACGAATGTTGTTGGTGCATAAGAAATCATCTAGTCAAAGCCCTTCTAAAAATCTAGCTGCTATGAGTCACTTGGTAACTCCCTGCAGCAGAGTTCCATAGCCTGTCTATACCCTGCCTAAAGGAGTCCTGTGTTTCCCTGTATCAATTCCAAATTGATTGGCCATTAGTGGAACCATATGAGCTCTCAGCATTTGTGTTTGACGTTCCCTAGTTTTTCTGACACTTGAACCAAAAAACCTCACGTCAGTCTCAAACTTGGCAAGGTTTTCAGAGTATGTGCAGAGCTGGGGTGAGAGGAAAAGTGGCACAAGGAGCGTTAACCTGCCAGTGGGAAATCAAGAACCCCAATGCAGACAGATTTCAGAGGGGTAGCTGTGTTAGTCTGTATCAGCAAAAACAACAAGGAGTCCTTGTGGCACTTTAGAGACTAACAAATTAATTTGGGCATAAACTTTCGTGGGCTAAAACCCACTTCATCAGATGCATGGAGTGGAAGTGGGTTTTAGCCCAGGAAAGCTTATGCCCAACTAAATTTGTTAGTCTCTAAAGTGCCACAAGGACTCCTCGTTGTTTTTACTGCAGATAGAGTGGTTTCAATCATTTGTTGGCAATTCTGTTATTTAAGGGCTAGGACTCAGGATTCTATACTCATCTCTGTCTCTCGTCAACTGTGAGACTTTTGGCAAATCACCTCAACTCCATGGGCCTCTGCTTTTCCCTCTTCTCTCCCCCGGCCCCGTTTTTCTCATCTTTTTTAACTGCAAGCTCTGGGTCAGGGACTGTCTCTCGCTATGTGTTTGTACAGTGCCTAGCACAATAGACGGCGCATATAGGGTTGCCAGTTTTGGTTGGACGTATTATTGGAGATTTAATCACATGACATAATCTTTAATTCAAGATTAATCTTTAATTCCTGGAGACTCCAGGCCAATCCTGGAGGGTTGGCAGCCCTAGGCGGATAGCATAGGCATGGGAAGGCTGTGCCTCCCCAAATAGTTTGGCGTGACCCTGCCCATGCTCCACTCCCAGGACCCCTCCTGCCTGCTTCCAGTTCCCTTCCCACTCTTCGGTGTCCAGCCAAGAGTCTGAGGCAGGCAGGCTAGGGCTGGTGAGCACAAGGCCCAGCACCACCCATCTGTCCAATGCTGGGACACTGGGACCACGCTGCCCACCCAGTGCTCTGGGGCCGGGGGCGCTCCGGCCATGCCACCCACCCCAGCACACTGAGGCTGAGGGCACACAGAAGAGCCAGTGGCCATGGAGGGGAGGGAGCGGTGTGCTCCAAGCTCTGGCGCGGGAGGGGGGCTGGAAGAGATGGGGCGGGGCCTTGGGCAGAGGGGAAAGGGCCAGGGACTAACCTCCTCCAACGGCGCATTCACCCGCCACCCATGCCTAGCACAATGAAGGACCAATCTTGTTTGATGTTACAGATAAATAACAACAATGTGAATACATTCAAAGGACCCTTCATTTGAAACAGCATTCATGGAGCCTATTGATTTGAACTGGTGCACGGAGTTATTTTGATGGCAGGGGACTATGTTTTTTTTAAAAGAAGAGGGCTTCCTTTTATACAGTGAAATAGTTTTCCAAAGGAGGAGTTGAAAGCCCCATCACTTGGGTCATTTTAAACTAAATTCAGGCACTATGTTGTAGGGTAGTCATAGAACCATGGAACCATGGCGTCAGAAGGGACCTCAAGGGTCATCTAGTCTAACCCCCTGCCAAGATGCAGGATTTGTTGTGTCTAAATACATTTCATGGGCAGGAAACAATGGACTGGAGGACATAGTTGAGATTTTTTCACCCTCTGAGGCCTACCATTTAGAGTCATAGAGATGAAGGCCAAACTATCTAGTCTAACCTCGTCTAAATCACAGGCCATTAAGTACCACCCAGCCACCCCCATCCCAAGCCCAACAGCCAGAATTATACCAACGTATTACAGCCCTCCGGAGACTCACCGATGGTATGCCACAGCCAGAGAACAGGAGGGACTGGTGCATGGTGCACCAAGAATTCTGTTTCATTTTGTGTCTGTCCATTTCTCAGTGACTTTTCCATCCTAAAATCCCCTAAGCATGTGCAGCATTTGAGATGCACTAAACAGCAGGATTTGAGCCTCCAACCTCCAGCAGTGACCTCTATCACTCAAGCTAAGCTACCAAGGACTATAATCACAAAGGGTGCTTAGGTGCTACAACAGCTAACTCCTAGGTGCCCTGCCACCAGTCGAATTCACAGCCATTGGAAGTCAAGGAGAGTAAGGTGCCCAAGTCACTTAGGCTATTAAAAATATATGAAGGATATTAAATATTATAAATCTCCTTTTAATGAGACCCTTGACCTCTCCATAGGTCGCTTTTCAATGGAATATAATATGGGCTGTAGCCAACTGGCTACTTACACATATATGTAAGAGAGACACTATTCCACTGCCCTCTGCTGAGTGGAATCCTACTGTGTGTCATAGGCCTTTTACTGTGAAAGCTGAAAGAGTTTAAGGCAGGATAATCTGCTTTCTGTCCTCACCACTGCTGTGATGTTCAGAGCATCTACAGCACAAAGCACAGTGACCATTTGAAATTCCTAGTCGGCCACTACAATATACTTCTCATTAACTTACTCTCAGGAAGATCACCAACCTTAGCCCAGAGGTATCCTATCCTTCTGTCAGTTTCTCTTACCTTCCCTTTTTCAAGGGTTATTCAGATCTCATGTTCACATCAGGTTACCCCTCATCTCTTTCTTTTTAAAGAGACATTCCTCCGTTTTTACCATCGCACCAGTCAACACTGAGCTGTAACGATACTTTGCATCTTCCATCCAAGACACTCTATAAACATCAACAAATTTAGCCTTGCAAACTCCCTGGGAGATAAGTCTGATTGTCCGCTGTGTTCTTGATAAGGAAGCTGAGGGACAGAGAGAGATTAAGTGACTTTTGCTCAAGGTCACAGAGGAAGCCTGCATAAGAACTGGAAATAAAGACTCCTAGTCTTCCTTACTTCTCCTTGCTGATAATATCACTTTCCTCCTCTGCCCACGTCTCTGGCTGGATCAGGAATGTCCTGCATGGAGCATGCAGTTGGGAAGTTCTGGGGAATAGAACCTCAAGATACTATGGGCAAGAATTTCAAAAATGGCTAGAAAAACGAGTCTGGTAGCACCTTAAAGACTAGCAGATTTATTTGGGCATAAGCTTTCATGGGTAAAAACCCTCTTCTTCAGATGCATGGAGATGCCATGCATCTAAAGAAGTGGGTTTTTACCCATGAAAGCTTATGCCCAAATAAATCTGTTAGTCTTTAAAGTGCCACCAGACTCCTCATTATTTTTGTGGATACAGACTAACACAGCTACCCCTCTGAAAAGTGGCTAGTGATTTTGAGTGCCTATATCTTAGGGGCCCAGTTTCAGACATCTTCGAGGGCCCTGACTTTCAGAAAGTGCCGAGCGCCCACCTTCTGAGACTCAGCCCCCTTTGAATTGTCTAAAATTAGGCACTTAAAAGATTGCAGCAGACAAAATTACTAAGTCACTTTTGAAAATCTCAGCCACCATTGTGAGCAATATGAGATTTTAATGTGCCGAAGCCAGAGACTCAGTGACCTTCTGCTGCAGGGGTAAACAGTAGTTAAAATGCTCTTAAGCCTACATCCCCATTAACCTTCTCCTACCAGCTGACTTTCCAGAAGCCCTCTTCAAGTTGTAACGAGCTGCCTGTCTCCTGCTACCAGAACCACCCAGAGAGGAATGAGGCTCGCTGACAAATGCATTGCACTCTCCTCTTATCTTTACTAAGTTTCTTGCATTTTTATATGGCACCTTAATAACCCCTCATTTCCATTACAAGTGCATGCTTTCCTTCTGCTTATCTGTATCTCTATGCACTCCTTCTCCATTCCTGCAGCCACACCGCCTGGGGCTATGACCTGGTGAGCTCTCCAAAGCTTAACAGGGTCAAGTCTGCTTAGTAATTGGATGAAGGTCCTCAGACCGAATATGTTGCAGGAAGTGATTCACTAGATGGCACTCTTCTATGTGCATCAATACTGAGCCCACTGTCCCAGCCTAAAGTTAGAGGTGAGAGATGAGATGCAAATCCAACGTCTCAATCCCACGTGGTCATTAAAAGATCCCCTGGCATTATCTCAAGAGTAGGATTGTTAACCTCAGTGCTCTGGGCCAGATTTCAACTACACTCTGCCTGACTCAATTCCTCATGTAGTTACAATTGGTTACAGTGCTGTTCACTTCCTGTTGCATGCTGTTAAACAGCTGCTGTGTTCCACCCTAGAGGCAGCTGCGTTTCACTGGCCGTTGAGCAACCCCTACATGTATAGTCTGTAAAGTGCTCTGGGATCTTTCCACATGAGAAGTGCTATATAAAACCTGAAGTTATTTTAAGGAAAAGAATAAAAAATACCTCCAGAGCTGAAGAGTTTCTGTACATGTGTAACCTACACACATGTGGGAATGGTGCTGTGCCACCAAGACCACTTACAGATTAATGAGTCTGCTCTACAGCTTTAGCTAAGGGCCATGTGGCTTTTAGCTCATGCACCTTAGCTCCAGGGGTCCCAGGTTCGATCCTGCCCGCCAACAACCGGGGTCTGTCGGTGTTACACATGCTTGAATAAAAGTATCTTCTCCCTTACTTGTATTCACTCAGTGACTTTCTAACCTTTATAAGCATGCTGAAGCTGTGTTCCAGGACATTGCTCATGCCTTTTGCTTGTAATTTCCTGCATGCTATTTTATTTGCATATTGTTGAATTTGGTAGTATCCCAGAGGGAAGAGCCAATGCACAGGTTCTGGCTCAAGTATTCAAGCTAGTCAGGACCTCTCTGTGAACACGCAATATTGGTTTCGATCCTGAGAACACGTTAGGGTTTTGACTTGGCTTGTTAAATACTCTCCATATTACTAAGTGCAAATAACTGATTGAGCAGCCAGAAGTTAAAGCCATATGTTCCCATTCATAGCAATTAGAATGGACTAAGGTCCACGAAACCTGGTAAAAAAAAAAACACAAAAAAAACCCGACGAGTAAAGTTATTGAGCCAGATCATCAACTGGTGTAAATATGGCATAGAGCCGTTGAAGTCAACGGATCTACACCAATTTAAACTAGCTGAAAATCTGCCTCTATGGCTATATTTGTATTACAGAACAATCCTGATTATCCAAACAACGTGGGTGACACCAAATTTGTTTGGATAACTGGAATTGCATAGACAAGGAGTTAGCTTGTTAGGGAGATTTGTAAAGGGTCTCCAAGAGGCTGGATTATCATGATTGATCATCATGTTTTCCCTACACCAGAGCCAGTTGGAACCTTTTAGATTAAATGTTTTTTGTCAAAAAATGCTGCTCCATTGGGTTTCATGGAGACGTATCGATTTTGACGGGAAGGTTTCTGAGGTCTAGGGCGGGCTCTCTGGTCACTTCCAAAGAGAGAGAAAGACCCAAATTGGAAAGCTGAACTTACAGATCCAAAGCTAGATATTTCAACACTATTCCATTTTCACAAAGACTTTTGAAAAATTTTGTATCCTTCCACTGTGGAATGAAAGCAAAATGTGAAAGCTGTCATGTAATGGAATTGTTCTCCGGCCACTCTAGTTATGGCTCAAGTGAATCATAGAATCATAGAATATCAGGGTTGGAAGGAACCTCAGGAGGTCATCTAGTCCAACCTCCTGCTCAAAGCAGGACCAATCCCCAACTAAATCATCCCAGCCAGGGCTTTGTCAAGCCTGACCTTAAAAACTTCTAAGGAAGGAGATTCCACCACCTCCCTAGGTAACACATTCCAGTGCTTCATCACCCTCCTAGTGAAAAAGTTTTCCCTAATATCCAACCTAAACCTCCCCCACTGCAACTTGAGACCATTACTCCTTGTTCTGTCATCTGCTACCACTGAAGTGCATAAAGGAAGGTCTTCCCAGAGACTTAGCTACTCAACCTCATGATGAGAACTCCTTTCAGTTGACCCAGCCAAAGGCTAAAAAGATTGTCGCCAACATTCCCAGGTGAAGAGCCAGACATGACAACAATCCTTTTAGGTAGCTCAGGGACCTGGCACCGAATTGGGCAAATAGACAAACCTTCAAGCACCCATAAGTATGAGGAATAAACAGGAAGAACTGGAAGTATTAATACATATGCTCAATTATGGTTTACTTGGCATCACAGACATGGTGGGATAAGTCTCATGACTGGATTTTGGTATACAGGAGTATCGCTTGTTCAGGAAGGACAAGCAGGATAAAAAGTGATGAGGTGTTGCATTGTATATCAAGAATATGTACACTTGTGCTGAGGTCCAGAAGGAGGTGAGAGGCAGACCAGTTGAAATTCTCTGGGTAAAGATAAAAGGGATAAAGAATAAGGGTGATGTCATGGTAGGGATCTACTAGCAACCACCAATCCGGAAGAGGAGGTGGATGAGGCATTTCTAGAACACATCACAGAAATATCCAAAACACAAGACCTGGTAATAATGGATGACTTGAGCTACCCAGTCATCTGTTAGAAAAGTAATATGGCAAAACACAAAATGTCCAGTATATTCTTAGAAAGTATTAAGGAAAAACGTATGTTTCAGAAAACGGAGGATGTAACAAGAGCGACAGTCATTTTAGACTTGATTCTGATCAATAGGGAGGAATTGGTAGCAAATCTGAAGGTGGAAGGCAATTTGGGTGAAAGTGACCATTAAATGATAGATTTCATGATGCTAAGGAGAGGCGGGAGTAAGAGCAGCAGAATAAGGACAATGGACTTCAAAAAAGCAGATCTCAACAAATGCAGAGAACTGGTAGGTAAGGTCCCATGGTAGGAAAATCTAAGGGAGAAAGGAGTTCAGGAAAGCTGTCAGTTTCTCAAGGAGGCAATTTTGAAGGTACAACTGCAAACGATTCTGATGCTATAGTAAGATAGGAAGCACAGTAAGAGGGCAATATGGCTCCACCTGGAACTCTTTAATGACCTCAAAATCAAAAAGGAATACTACAGAAAGTGGAAACATGGATGAATTGCTAAGGATAAGTACAAAAGAATGGGACAACCATGTAGTGACACAAAATGAGTTACACCTAGCAAGGGACATAAAAGGCAAAAAGAAGAGGTTATTTAAATATATTAGGAGCAAGAGAAAAACTAAGAAAATGTAGGTCCTCTACTTAGCAGAGAAGAAGAGTTATTATGGATGACATTAAGAAGGCTAATGAGTTGAATGCCTATTTTGCTACAATTTTCATGAAAAATGTTCATGATGTTCAGATATGCAACACAATTAGAATTAACAGCAAAGGGGAAGGAACGCAAGCCAAACCAGGGAAAGAACATGTTAAAGAATATTTAGATAAGTTAGATAGATTCAAGTTGAAGAACAGGATTAGAATTTAAAATGACCTTGACAATGCAGAGAATTGGTCTGAATTCAACAGATGAAATTCAATAAAGACAAATGAAAAGTCCTTCACTTAGGAAGGAAAACTCAAATGCACAACTACAGATTGAGGAATAAATGGGTAGTTGGTAGTACCGCTGAAAAAAGATCTGGGGGTTATAGTGGATCACAGATTGAATGAGAGTGAACAATGTGATGCATCTGCAAAAAAAAAAAAGGCTAATATCATTCAGGGGTGTGTTAACAAGAGTGTTGTACATAAGACAGGGGAGGTAATTGTCCAGTTGTACTCAGCACTGGTGAGGCTTCAGCTGGAGCACTGTGTCCAGTTCTGGGTGCCACACTTTAGGGAAGATGCAGTGAAATTGGTGAGAGTCCAGAGGAGAGCAACCAAAATGATCAAAGGTTTAGAGAAGTTTAAAAAATTGGACATGTTTAGTCTTGAGAAAAGAAGACAGGGGGAACCTGATAACAGTCTTCAGCTATAGTAAGAGCTGTTATAAAGAGGACTCTGATCAATTGTTCTCCGTGTCCACTGAAGGTGGGACAAGAAGTAATGGGCTTAATCTGCAACAAGGAACATTTAGGTTAGATACTAGGAAAAACTTTCTAACTATAAGGGTAGTTAAGCTCTGAAATAGGCTTCTAAGGGAGGTTGTGGAATCCCCGTCATCGGAGGTTTTTAAGGACAGGCTAGACAAACATCTGTCAGGGATGGTCTAGAAATACTCGGCCTGGCCTCAGCAGCAGGGGCTTGACTGGATGACTTCTTGAGATCCCTTCCAGTCCAGCATTTCTATGATTCTATAAGATGCAGTGTATTGGACGCAGCATCCGGGTGAGCTGGTCAGGTAGCGGAAAGAGCGTGTTTCGAGGAAAGATGAGGAGGCTGACACTTGGTGTGCATGGTGCGGGAAGCAGACTGCTGGAATAGCAGGCCGTCCTGGTGTTTTCCCAACTGCCAACCATCAGCAGTCCCCAACATGATATGGAACCAGCCATGCCATTTGCAGAGCCCTGAAAAGGCTGGCTGGGCTAGTCACAGGGCTCTGAAAAGTGTGTGGTTTATCTGGCCTTGGCCCCACTGCCAGAGAGTGGAGTCTGGCAGCAAAGAGATGTCTCCCCTTCCACGGGGGTGACTGGGGTCCAGTCTATATGTACCTGAATCAGTGCTGGATGCTGGAACGCAGAGAGCCCCATTTGGCCATTTGCTTACTAGAGCCTGATCCAAAGTCCATTGTGTGGAGACTTTCCACTGACTTCAGTGGGTGTTGAGTCAGGGCCAGCCCTGACTCATTGTGTCTTCCAGTGCTGGAAATGACCCGGCCTGGAAATGGGATTCTTAAGCCAGGAGGCAGGTTTCCTAGCCTGCTGCTGTGTTCTTCAGAGGAGGCGCTCATGTCAGTCCGTTGGGAAGGGTCACTCACGTTCGCCTCTCAGTAACAGATCCCTGCATCCTTCCCTCTTCCACAGCTACCCGGGAGTCGGCCTTCGTCCACGCCATCGCCTCTGCGGGCGTTGCTTTTGCGGTGACCAGATCCTGTGCCGAGGGCTCGGCCACCATCTGCGGCTGCGATACCCGCCACAAGGGGCCCCCCGGGGAAGGCTGGAAATGGGGAGGCTGCAGTGAGGACGTGGAGTTTGGGACCATGGTGTCTCGAGAGTTCGCGGACGCCCGGGAGAACAGGCCAGATGCTCGGTCAGCCATGAACAGGCACAACAACGAAGCTGGGAGGACAGTAAGGCCATCCGGTTTCATTTTATTGAGTCCCTAAAAACATTTCCTTCCACCCCCACCCCCGAAAATCCTAGGTGAACGGCAAAAAGAAGCTCAGGTGAACTGGGTTCAACACTGTAGCCCCCTACTGCCCAGTGCGTGTTATAGATTCTCCTCTGTGCCTGATCTGCAGAGGATATGAGTCTGCTATAGCTGCCAGCTATGGGTCTTAGGCCTAGATCCTCAAAGGCTTTTAGGTGCCTAACTCCCATTGAGGGCATGCCTTTGAGGATCTGGGCCTTAGCCTGTTAGTTCAAGCCACGGAAGCTCATGTGCTCAGTTCTGAAGACCTTAGGTTCAGTCCAAATGAAAACTAAGAGGATGGTCATCATATACAGACTTCCCTGTGCTCAGAGCCTGGTTTCTGTGCCTCTTCACACCTAGCAGGTGCCTAAAATAGCCCCATATTTACTCTCAGTGCCTGGGGTTAGCACCAACCTGCCATGGGGGAAAGGGCTTGCTGTCAACTGGGCAATTTCAGGACAAGGCTTCAGGCTGTCCATCCTGCGCACCTGCTTCCTAGCACCACCAGGAAACTTTCTTGGCTTGGAGCTAACTTCTCCAACCCTCACCCCACTATATGCCTCACAAAAGTTGCTTTGTGTTCTTTCCCCCCTACAGAGAGACCTCATGGTTCATCCTATATAGGGACCAAACTTAATTAAATCATAAAATCAAAATAGCTAACCTGATCCTACTCCCTTATTAAGTTGTTATTGACAATGGGGGAAGGAGTGGGGTCTATCCACTTCCATAGAAACATATGACTACAAAGTAGTCACTCCTCCAATATGGAGTTCCGCTACTGTATGTAACCACAGTCCGGAACAGGCCAAAACCTCAGAGCGAGATCCTCAACTGATGGAGATGGGTGAAGCTCCATTGAAGCCAATGGAGTTATTCCAGTCTACACCAGCTGAGAATCTGGCCCAAGATGTGGAGCACAGACCTTTAAAATTCAAGATGAAGTCCCACCACAAAATGAGGGATGCAGCAACTAAATAGCAGAAGAAGGAAGCAAGACATGTCCCTGTGGTCATTTGACATAAAGTTGTCCATCGGGTCCTGGGTACCATGGGTTACTCAGCATTTCTGATGGCAGTAAAAGACAGGGATAAAGAGTACCACCACACAGTTGGGTAGGATGGAAATGAGGGATTTGTCTCATAATGCGAATCAATAAAAAGATACAATATTAGCTGTAAGTTCAACAGTGACAATTTAGGCTCTTGTTCGGGCTATCTTCATCTTCAGTCCATCCTCAAGACTCCGATCCCATTTTAGGCCCCTTACAGATATCATAGATCAGATAGAAAATGGCACAACATTAACACTGAAATCCTGTTGCTTCAGAAATAGCATATGTTTTCCATTCACACCATGTTAACACTCATTAGGTGCACAAGTTCCAATCCTCCGGATTCAAGTATTTCCAGCTAATAAAACTAAGCAGTAGGGGAAGTCGGAACCAGTTTTCATAAGAATTCAAATCCAATCTCCAGACCAAAAGCTTTGACTGAGATTTGGATGATTATATGAACCAATTCCCAGCTAATAAAACTAAGCAGTAGGGGAAGTCGGAACCAGTTTTCATAAGAATTCAAATCCAATCTCCAGACCAAAAGCTTTGACTGAGATTTGGATGATTATATGAACCAAACATTTTGCAGTTCTCCCATCGCTAATTACAATTTCCTTGGCAGTGAATGAAGCTGCCTAACTGGCACAAAAAAACCACCCAGAAAATGTTGATCACACATTGTAGTTGCTGATTCATGGCAAATCTTTTGGATTTAGCTTGGTACTAGTCTGTTCATGCATTCATAAATTTGCTGATCATCTCTTAATAACACAGCTTATTGAGTAAATTGTATCAGGCTATCTTCCACCTCAGAAATGGTGGTGAACAGTGCCTTGGAAATGTGGATCAATTTCAGCCATGGGTGAGGCAAACATAAGTCTCATTGAAGCCAATGGTGATTTCTTCCGTTTAGACCAGGACTGACGTTCACCCGCTCCATCTGGTAACCATGCCACCCATAGATGCAGCATTGCCAACACCAAGCATTCAAAAAACTCAAGAGTCAGGCTTCTCAAATCATGAGACTGGCTTAAAAAATAATCATACATTTTGTGTTCTTTTCATTTACCTGCTGGTTTCTGTACCTTTAGCAACCTGGGGGGGCAGGGGAGGCTAGAAACTTACTTTTTGTTTTTTCAAATGAAAGCTGAGATTCTCACCTATTCACATGCCTCCAGGAGCTGGGGCCTTAAGGAAAACACCAACTACCATGAGGCTCGTGATAAAATTGCAAGAATTGGCAACACTGCGAGCTGTGCTTTCAGCTGTCAAGGTTTGACCTGCTCAACACACTGTTGAGAGGCCTGTGAAGAAAATCTTAGGGTTCAGCAGGAAGTGGCACTGGTGATTCAGCAGGTGACACTCTCCTCCTTGACTTGAGTCTCTTTTGCAAGAAAAGGGAGCTCTGATGACCGGGCTAAATTGTCGTTTGGATAATCATAGCACATTTCGCCCATGAATTCTCCCTGCAGTTTAAATCGGCTTATGAATCCTTCTTCACTCCCTGTCCTAAAGTATTATTTGGCTTGGCTAAGTGCTGTTCAGAAGCTGCTGTATTCCACCTCAGAGGTGTCTGCATTTCCCTCCTGAGCAAAGTGATCCTTGAGTGTGAATATAGCTATAGAAATATTTACACACATGGGTACAGGAATGACTTCACCTGTCATTGAAAGTACTTTATGGAGACCACGTCCAATCCCTGACTGGTGTATACCAGTGTAGTTAATGAAACTAAATTGGTTTACACCAGCTGAGGAACTAGACCTCTGCCTAGGATTCTTTGGGATGAGAAGTGTTAGGTAAATAACAGAATGTATTATTGATCCATATTATGGGCTAATAGTTTCCCTTTTCCATTTTTCTCTCTTTTCTAGTCCATTATTGATCACATGCATCTGAAGTGCAAATGTCATGGTCTGTCAGGCAGCTGTGAGGTGAAGACGTGCTGGTGGTCCCAGCCAGACTTCAGGGTCATCGGTGACTATCTCAAGGACAAGTACGACAGCGCTTCTGAAATGGTGGTGGAGAAGCATCGGGAGTCCCGTGGCTGGGTCGAGACGCTCAGGCCCAAGTACAACTTCTTCAAGGCCCCGACTGAGAGAGACCTGGTTTACTACGAGAACTCACCAAACTTTTGTGAGCCGAACCCCGAGACGGGCTCCTTTGGGACCCGCGACCGGATCTGCAATGTCACCTCCCACGGGATAGACGGATGCGACCTTCTGTGCTGCGGCCGCGGGCACAACACAAGGACTGAGAAACGGAAAGAGAAGTGCCACTGTATCTTCCACTGGTGTTGCTACGTCAGCTGCCAGGAATGCATACGAGTCTACGATGTTCACACGTGCAAGTAAAGCAGGGATTCCCTGGACAGGCTCCGTGTGGAGAAACGGATTTGAGCCTGCTTCTTCTGAGGTTGTGTAGATGGGAAAGATCTACTTTTTTTTATAGTAAAAGAAAAAATAAAAAAGGCTAAAACTGGCTGGATAGAATAGATCTAATGACTTCTTGGTCGTCCCAAGATGCATCTGGAGGCTAACATTACAAATATGGAACGCCATGCAAAATGATTATGCACCGGTTAGGAGACTGTGATTCCTTTAACTACCCAACAGCACAGAACTGCAGAGACGATTGTTAGCGGGAGCATGATTCTTTCCTCTTCTCTCTACTAACCTGAAGAGACTCATGCTATTAAGTGTCCTTTGAAAGACTTGCAACTTCCTAAACACCTCCTGTTCCCAACCCAATCGGAAGAGGTGATGTCAGACAACAGCTCTCAATGTATTGAGATCCTTTCCAAGCCCCAGCAACCAGAGTCTGTGTGCAATGTGAATGGCAAAAAATTAAAATAAAGTAAAATATTCAATTCACTAAAAAAACAAACAAACAAATCCTTCTTCCATGTCTTCCGGGAACAGGGGAATTCTGCAAACATTCCTTAGTGCTGTAGAATGGATGAGCTCTTAGCATGAACTTTTTAACATAGTGGTTTCTGCCAGATTTGACATAGGATGCAGGAACCCATTTAGTCACTTCTGCAGAGGAAGAGACTGCTGACGAATTACTACCAAGGTCCCACTGACACCAGTGCAAAAGGTTTGGTAGATGCTGTGATCTCTAGACACATGGTGCATGCCGTATGTAAAAACTCAGTGCCCAGAAGGGGACCCAGCAAACGCATGGCCACACCAGCAGACACACCAGCAGACATTGACCCAACTGTGACCTCTGGAGGCAGGGGTGTGACTCAGCCGATTAGAAGGAGGATGCCCGTTGAGACATGCAGTGGGGTAGGGCACAAACCACCTGTGATTAAGGTGATGAGGACATCGTTTCTTTGCACCAGAAGCCAGCAAGGAAAGGAGAGCAGGAAAGGTGTTTCCCCACCTCTGGTTAAGAAACAAAGTAACATTGGAAAGTGCACTTAGTTCATTTCATCCTCTCCGTACAGCTCATGCAGGCTAATTCGGGGGGCTCAGCAGAACCCTCAGAACCGAACTCCGTTGGGAACAGCGGTTCTGAAGGACTGCACGGTATGTGTTGCTAGACAAACCCTGAACTGGAACAGCCTTGGACTCTGGCCAAGTTTGGAACCAGATCCAACCTCTGCAACTAGTGTCTCTATAACAGGCCAAATCAAAACCCTGGTGTCTGAACCACCCTCGACTTGGGGAAAGTTTGGATCCAGATCCAAATCCCATCTCTGCAGCACGGCCCTATCTCTGCTGTTAAACCGTTTCGCCTCTTTGACTCCATCCCTTTGCCTGTGTTGCAAGCTGTCGTACCTCTGAGACCTAGATTGGGCTTGCCAATTTACAGTAACAAATGTAACTTGCTGCATGATAATCTGGGCTCCACCTGCGGTTGTGGGTTCTCAGGCCTGACTCTCCACTCCCTCACACTGGCTTTTACAGCAGTATAACCCTATTGGCTTGGGTTGCATTATTCCTGATTTATACTGGGGTAAGTGAGAGGTGAATGAAGCACAGAGTCATGGCACACTTAGCCTTTGCCTCCTTCATGTCTCACCCTCTTTTCCCCACCCGCTGGGGGTCCCATCTAGAGAAATGGGAAATGGACTGATTTTTTTATTTTTTTTTTGCCATCAAGCATTGCAGAAATGGAAATGAGGACTGACTGCCATGGGAGCTGGATCATGCCTCTGGGCTAGGTTGGGACTGCACACCTGAGTGGGGAAATACAAGCACCCCCTCGATCCCCAGATGCTGGCTTGCTCTCTGCAACCCGAGCAGGTGAGTGGGGAGAATGCAGCCGAGACAAGGAATGAACGGAGCTTAATCTCCACGGGGAGGGAGTTGTGCCCCAGAGGCATGTCTCTGAGTCCCAGCACCTCCCGGACTATTTCTAAATTGAGCTGCGCCCAGAGGCACAAGCTAGCCCTCTGAATTGACGGGGTCAATTTTGTCTACTCTGTGTGTAAAGGCTGACTGATGCCAGAGTGTCTTCATCTGTGCTTTAGAAAAAGGAGAGAACGTATAAATAGAGAATTAGGCATGGTTTTGCATCCCTGCCCATCCTGGCTCATAGCCATTGCAGAAGGAAATGGCCCAGGATAGGGATATTTGTGCACCAGCTTTAAAAGGAAGGGAAACAGCTGGACATTTTAGAGAATCTTGTCTAAGTGGAAGGAATCCTTAAAACAAACAAACTGGAAAAGATTTGGTAAGGAAAAAAAAAAGCTCATGATCCAGGGACAGCAAACACATGGGCAGTTGCTAGGCCTGTCGCTTAATGCACTTCTAGAAGGAGCTCGCATGCCTTGAGGATGAGGGCTGTGCCAGAGTCTGAATAGCACAGAGCACAAGTGTGGGTTTAACAATCATTGGGGGCTAACTTCACTGCTGGTGCAATGCCATTGACTTTCAATGGGATTAGGCCAGCAGAGAATTTAGCCCTTATACATTAAAGTAAGGTAGTTTAAAACCTTCCCTGCTTAACACCCACGCAAAGACTTGAGTTAGGGGTTCTCAATGTCCCTGGGGAGAACCGGCCAGCCTGACTCTGGTCTCACATCACTTCTGCAGCATGCTAGCTCCACCAAGAGTTACTTCTGATTTACCCCACTGTGAGTGCAATCAGAATCAAGCCCACCATCGCTGGCTCTCAACTCTGCTGGGGAAGTGTGAGGAAAAGTCTAGGCACTTGCTAAGCAATGGCCTGTTCTGGGGAACACACAAAATCTTGAGTCTAAATTATGGCAGATGGGTAAAATGAGGAATGGATCTGCAGTGAAGATGGGCCTCAAGCTGCCACATTCAGACTGGGGTTCAGATTTCAAACAGCTTAACATTTGTGGGTGGCCCCTGCAGAACCAAGGATTTTGAACTAGGCCCATATCCAATTTCTCAACATCTTTCTTTTTGTAATGTAAATATTCATCATCATGTAGCCTAAGGAGGTGATCCAGCCCCCATTTAAACCAGCGGAAAGACAACTGCATGTGTTCTGTTAATGACTCCAAATGCATTTGTGAGTTCTAGTCCCAGGTCTGACTCTTCAGAGGAGAGAGAGATGGTTTAGCCACAGGTCTGGGAGCCAGAGGTCTGCTAGCCCTGAGATCTTGGACAAGTCATTGGGACCTTATGTTACAAAACTGGCCACTGATTTTGGGCATCCAATCTGAGGTGTATTAAGGAGTCTCACGTTGAATTTGACATCCAAGACCCAAGGCCACTTCTGGAAAATTAGGGCTACAGCCTCTCTCTGCTTTAGGTTGTCTTATTCTGTAACAGGTGTGATACCATCTGCTCCCCTGAGGTGCCGTATTCATGACTTACTGTCTGGGAAGCATTTTGCAAATGTCAAATGCTAAGAATCACCATAATCTTAAACAGGTTTCACAAAATCTTTCCCTTCCACCTTTATTTATTCTGTACACCCAACACACTTAGGTCAAAAGCCACAGCACCATTCATCTCCTAACACTGACAAATGTGAACTGTCCCGCCCACCCTGAATAAAACGCAGTGTTTTTCCCTTGTCTTCTTGCGTGTGACCAAATGTATCTTGGGAGCAGACGGCACATACCGTGAGGATCTGTGTGACAATAACAGAGGGGGAAAGATACATCAAGCCAAGAAACACAGCTGTATAAAGAAAACTACGTAAGAAAGAAAAAAACATAATCCTCTTCTTAAATGCTGCTATTCCACATCTACTGTAGCTATAAAATCAGGCCTGATGGGTCACAATGATCCCTGATACAACTCCATTGCAGCCAGTGGAGAGACCCCAGGGAAGAATTTGGCCTTATTTTGTTTTCTTTCTATGAAAGAAATTGGTTTTTGTTTTGTTTTGGTTGGTTGTTTTGTTTTGTTTTTTGACTTAGGGGGTGTTTATTTTAGGGTCAAAGGAAGAAAAAGGAAGGGGAAAGGTTTGAAGTTTTCTACCAACCTACCCTCCTCCCCCACAAAACACACACATGGAGATACCTGGTCATGGGTTTGGTGGGTTTCAATTGGGCATTTAGTGTCAGGTACTATGGGTCTGATCCAAAGCATATTGAAGGCAATGGGAATCTTTCCCCTGATTTCAATGGGCTTTGCATCTAGTTTTATGGCAGTTGGGGCCTAAGCCTGAGAGAAGACTGAGTATAACCCACTTTGTAAAGTGTATGTGTGGTGCCCCCCTCTAGTGGCTAGTCTACAGACAGGACAACACCCTACTACTGCAGCCAGCATCACTCCTTTAGCTGAAGTGGTAGCGTTTGATGCTGAAGGGGCTAGGTTCAAGCCTGCTGAGGATGCGGCAATGGGAGAGGGTGGTCACAGCAGCAGTACCTAATGGGAGGCGTGGGTGCTCATCTGAGCATCGACGCCTCTTCGGAGCGACCATAGGCTTCTCTTGACGCCTTAACTACAGGTTTGGGAAGAAATGTATTAAAAAACAGGCACGCAAAACAAATCATGTGGTCGGGCTAAGCTGGACCCTAGGATGTAGACAACTTCCTGTCTCCCATGGCCATGAGCCTTTCCTCCTTCAGAGTTGAAGCCACCAAGCAGGAAAGACCTTCCAGACAGTGATGTACCCAGGAAAATGGGCGATGTGCCCAGGGCAATAGCTCCTCCAGCTGCATATCCAGGGCGGAGGGGTTGTAGAAGGGGCAGTACAAAGGTAGGAGGGGAGGCTGTGTGGGGGTGGGGGATGCCATGTCTGTGTTTCAATGGCTCGGTTTCCCTCGTTCTTTAGTTCTCTGCTGGCTAGCAGCTAAATCCTGGCTCTGATAACAGCTAATGGAGACGCTGGTGCCCGTCTTTCCCTGCTCTCCCTAGGCAGTCAGTGGGGACTGGTTTGCTTTCTGCAGGATGATTTCCCTGACCGCTCAGGCTCCCATGGCCAGGCCCCAATCTCTCTGTCTCCCTCACTCTCTCTTGTGCCCCAAATACAGCTACTGAGTTTTGTTTCCTGGGTGGTCCAGTGCCAAGCATGGGACCCAAAGGCTGGTGACCTGGGCCTCATTTCCCCTTCACAGCAGGGTATGAGACACTCCATTTGACATTGAAGATGGGAGCTATTAGTGGTCTCTATCCTGAGAAAGAGGCCATGAGGATCTAATTCCTGATTCTGCCACTGCCTTGCTTTGTGCTGGGCAAGTCACTTCCAACTTCCTTTTGCCTCAGTTTCCCCATTTGTCAGGTGGGGATAATGATACTTCTCCCTCATTGGCAAAGGGGAAGATTTTCAAAGGCACAAGTTGGAGATAGTCGCTCAACTCCCAATGAGACTTGGGTGCCTAACTCTCCTTCGTCCCCTTGCAAAGCTCCCCTGAGACTTAGGATGGAAATCTATGTGTGGGCCTAATTCTGCTCTCACCTGGACTGACGTTAATCCGGAGGAACCCTTTTGGCTTCAACTGTGTTACTCTGGATTAGCACTGGTGTACAAGGGCATGGGGCGGGGACCAATACCATGCAAGCAATTACTTGAGTCTACATTAGTGATTGCTACTGAATATGACTGAGAGGAGGAGGGGGGTGAATTCTCTGCTATTTCTGCTGGTGAGTACATAATGAAAGTAGAAAAAAAAAAACCATTCACCTCTGGGCTAAATCCACATGTTTTGTGCATATAATCCAGGCAGGGCAATCTTCCCCCGTTTCAATGGCCATAAGAACCTTTTCCATGTGGCTCGCTCACCTCCTTTCTCTCTCTCTCTCTCTCTCTCTCTCCTCCTCAGCCTGGCTCTCCTTCCAGAGTGGTTCTTGTGGTGAAAGCCTCAGGCAGCCATGTGTGGGAGTCGTCGGGGACATGATGGGAAGCTTTCCCATTTTCTCTTTCCCTTTGCCAGGTTTCTTCACCTTTATTTATTAGTATTTATTTATTTCTCAACATGCAGCCCTCTCCACCAAACAGCCCAAGGGCATGGCTGCTACAGACCTATGCCAACATGCAGCTGCACAGGGCTCTGCGGTTTTTAGGACTAGGGGTGGGGTGGGCGCCTATTTGTCAGAATCCCTCCCCAGCATGCACCTGTCAACTGCCACCACCACTTGGAAAGCGCAAGAGGCCCAAACTCCTCCAACCCAGGTGCCAAAACCTTCCTAGAGCTATCTCCTAGTTGATGAAAACTTCCCTAATACCATGACCCCCTCAACCCATTGCCAAAACCCTCCTAAATCACAAGCCACCCCCAACACAACCAGCTGCCAAGCCCTGTCACTGTCAAACAGGCTACCATTCAGCCTTAGGCCTCTCCACTTCCTACTTTGCACAGACCACCACCAAACTGGTCCACTGTATTCCTATGGTATCAGTCTCAGCAGTTCCTAGATCAAACCTTGCACGTCCAGGGCCTCGCTTTGCTTTTTGACTATCTGATGAGCCCAGCAGCTGTGCTAAAGCCATGGGATGCAGTGGCTAGGACCACTGGGGATTCCCCCATAGCACGGAACCTCCAGCGGGCATACCCGGTAACTTACTGTGGGTAGGTGTTGTCCCATCCGCATCCCCACCGCCCTTCCAAACACAGTCTGCCCTGCTTACGTCGCCATCTTCAAAGCAGCATCATTGTCTGTAGCCCCTCCTCCCCACCTTCCACCCCGCTCCCCCTTCGTACAGAATGCACGTGTTATAAAACCTGAAATTCCAAAGCTATTGTACAAAGTAGGGTTGTCACCTTTTCTTTCTTTCTTTCTTTTTTTTTTTTTTTGGTACTTTGTTAAGTCTGATGATTTTGTTATGATTATTTATTTTATGAATAAATGTATATATTAGCAAGAGTATATATTTGCAGAAATAACTCATTGGGACAGTGTGGTTGCTCAGCCATCATGTGTGTGACCTCATTGTCTTTTACCTGATTTTCTACTGACAGCACACTAGCGGTGTCTTGTAACTGTTTTTGTTACCAGTTAAGTTTGATAGATGTGTTAACTTTATAATGAAAATTAAAAAAAAGTATTAATTTTAATGTGTCTGGTTTAGATTTTTTTTCCCATGTCATTGGGCTACTGTTCTATACTGTGTCTTGCAACAGAGCTGGGGTTAAGTTAGTAGATTCATAGATTATAAAGGCAGAAAAAAATATTGTTATCGCGTAGAATAATAGATTCTAAATCCAAAAGAGAATACGTTGATCCTCCAGTCTGACCTCCTGCATAACACATGCCATAGAACTTCCCTGAATTAATTCCTGTTTGAACTGAAGCATATCTTTTAGGAAAAAACATCCAATCTTGATTTTAAAATGTCCAGTGATGGAGGATCCACCACAACCCTTGTTCCAGTGGTTAATTAACCTCACTGTTAACAAATCTATACCCTACTTCTAGTATGAATTTGTCTAGATTGAGTGTCCAGTCATTGGATTTTGTTATACTTTTGTCTGCTAGATCAAAGATCTCATTAACAAATTTCTATTCCCCATGTAGGTACTTAGAGACAGTGACCAAGTCACCCTTTAACCGTCACTTTGTTAAACGAAACAGAGTACGTTCCTGGAGTCCATTACTGTAAGATGCATAAGGTAATGAAGAAACATGTGGCCCACTCCAAACGGAGGAGATGCCATGCTTAGTTCTTGGCTGCCTAGAAGGAAATGGTCAGTCAATAAGAGTCTCCCATTAAGTCTTGTGGGTTTGGATAAGTCCAGAATTTTTGGAAGGGCACAGAGGACCCAGAATTGGGGGCAAGCTTTCAAAAAAGTGCAGTAGGGTGGGTTAGAAGGATGGTAGATGCTGAACCCTTTTCAAAAATCTGGCCCTAAAGGAGAAGGGGGCAAGAGAGAGAGAGAGAGAGAGAGACACCTCAAAAAGCACACACAGACGTTCACTATATTTGGCACTCCACTCTATGCCCAGGAGACTAAAGTCCTCCACTGATCTCCTCAGAACAGATACATCGTAGGGAATGGCCCTGCAATTCCCCGCTGACGCTGCCCTGCCCGGAAATGATGGGTGAGAAGGCGTCCCTTCAGAGACTCTCGTGAACATTTCACGACCAAATGGAAGGGACTCTGGGGCCCTCTCCCCACCTCTGATGGACTTTACCCCTCCACACATGGGCTCTGAATACCACAGATACTACAAACAGGAATGAATTCAGGGAAGGTCTATGGCTATGGGGCTATGGAAGGTGCTTTGCAGGTCAGACTTTGTGATCCAAGTGGTCTCATCTGGCCTTATAATCTACGCTTTGCCCTACCTGGCAGGGATGATTTATCCCTAGAGCTCATAAAAATCGTTCTGAAGAAGGGTGATCCTGTGGCTGTGGCAGACTCCCCATGCGACTTTGGACAAGTGTTCTGTCTCCTCTAGTGGCACCGAGACCACTTAGAGATTAATGAATTAGATTACTGAATCTGCTAAGAGCATGTGGCTTTTAGCTCATGCAGTAGAGGCTCGTGCATTTAGCTGCAGAGGTACCAGGTTCAATCCCACCCGCCGACAACTGGAGTTTGTCGGAGTCACACCCGAAAATGAGGAGAGCGTGTTTTCTGCCTTTGACACAGACCCATGGGCAGGTATTTTCAAAATATATATAGCATGGATAAGCTGCCCTAGCTAGGTATTCCCACCACCTGGCTTTGAATTACACCGCTTAAGCACCATGCTGGGTTATCATACTCAGCATATTTTCCAGGAAGAAATGATAAATATTCTCAGCAAAGGACCCTTGAGATAAGTTTATTTGCCAAGCGGTGTGGCCTGCTTGGTCGGAAAAAGGAAAGCATTTTTTGTTTAACTGGACAAAACAAACACATAGATGCCCCCAGACCCCCATTACCTCCTCTCTGCAAGCATAGGTACTCCAGGTTAAGGGGGAAATATGGGGATGGGGGGCGGGGGTTATTATATAGGTAACACAGCAACCGGACCAGAAGTGGCTACCTATAGGGGAAATGTGGTATTTCTGTCTGCTGCAGGGCAGTTTTATCTGCCTCTCGAATGAGAAACAGCAACAAAAGTTATTGCTCGTATACAGCTATGACAATGGGTTGTGTGTGTGGATCTGTGTTCACTGGCAGCTGGACAGAGACCAGCAACACAGGTCATCTACTGGCCATCAGACAGCAGCTATGCACAATAACTATGGTTTGGGGCCAAAATTGGGGCAAAATGCTCTGTGCTTTTAGCTCCTATGAAAGGCAATGGGAGTTGCAGCCACTTAGCCTCTGGGAGAAACATCAGGTCCTTAACTATTGTTCAGTGCTGGGTTGACTAGCCAATTCCTCCTTATTCGTAGATTCATGGATTCCAATGGCAGGAGGGCTCACTGCGATCATCTAGTCTGACCTCCTGCATGACACAGGCCATAGAACTTCCCCAAAATAATTCTTACAGCAACACTTTTTGGAAAACATCCAAGCTTAATTTAAAAATTGTCAGTGATGGAGAACCCACCACGGCCCTTGGGAAATTGTTCCAGCGGTAAATAATCCTCCCTGTTAAAAATGTATGCTTTATTTCCAGTCTGAGTTTGTCTAGCTTCATCTTTCAGCCATTGGATCATTCTAAACAAGTCCAGATCCATGCCCAGTGTAATTTGGAAGTGTTGTCACCCATTTCTCCCTTGCCTGGCTTTGGAATTTGCTTACTGTGCCCTTTTATTTGCAGGTGGGGATTTTTTTTTCTTCCATTGTATATGCATTCGGTGGCACATAGCCAGAATTGCATTCCACAGGGCTACAATCCAGTCTGGGATTTACTTGCGAGTGTCAACAGGTGAAAAGTGTTAACTAATGAACTTGGTGCTAGTGTTATGGAGAGGTCAACTCTGTGTGTCTGTCAGATGGCTTGGAGAAAGGACAGCAGGATTAAATAGATTTCTACATCTGTCTATAATGAGAAAAACATACCTATGGTGCAACCCTGCCCATTTAAACCCCATTCCGCTGCCTGGTTCATTCAAATTTTGGTTGAGTACAGCATTTCTTTTCATCTCCAGAGATTGTGTGTTTATCCACAGAGAAAGTACAACATGAGCAGTGGCAGTTGGCAAGCTTCCTTCACGCACCACCCCATCACGAGCAACGTGCCTGCATTCAGAGCACCTCTAGGAATGAAGAGCTGTTCTGAATCTATGCCCCATTCAGACCTCAAGTTCCAGCAGAGGCTGCTGAGATGAGTATCAATAGGGATGGGTGGGATTTGTGATGTGGAGACCTGTCCCTGTGGATTGTGACTGAGGTCACAAATTCATTCATACAGACCACTGAACAGCCATCAGATGGTTTCATCTTTTTGAGATCTGGGACCAACACCATAGAAGATTGGGCTCAGTCATGTTAACACCTTGACAGGTTTCAGAGTAACAGCCGTGTTAGTCTGTATTCGCAAAAAGAAAAGGAGTACTTGTGGCACCTTAGAGACTAACCAATTTATTTGAGCATGAGCTTTCGTGAGCTACAGCTCACTTCATCGGATTCCGATGAAGTGAGCTGTAGCTCACGAAAGCTCATGCTCAAATAAATTGGTTAGTCTCTAAGGTGCCACAAGTACTCCTTTTCTTTTTGTTAACACCTTGGTTTCCATAACATCAGTTTGGCTAGGAAAATGTTTTAATTAATTGTAGCGGGTAGGACAATAAACAGCTCAAGTGTGTAGCCATGTGACTTTGGCTGATATTCACAGCTAAATCAGTAAGTACTCATACTACCTGAGTAACTGTAGGTTAGGAACCTGGACCCACAAGCCTTCCACTCACAGAAGTCAACATGTGGAAGGCTTGCGGACACGGCTTTAGCACTTCAGGATCTGAATAGATTGCCCATCTGGTTTTTGGTGTAACAAGCTAGCAGGGACTGCCTGAAACACTCCACCCTCTTAGCAGGTGTTGGTTCTGTTGGGAAAAAAGTGTTATATAGACTCATAGAAATGCTGGAAGGGACCTTGAGAAGTCATCTAGTCCACACCCCTGCCCCAAGGCAGGATTAAGCAAACCTAGACCATCCCTGGCATGTATTTGTCCAACCTGTTCTTAACAACCTCAAATGATGGGGATTCCACAACCTCCCCTAGGTAGCCTGTTCTTTAGAGTTATAAAGTTTTTCCTAATATCCAACCTGAATCTCCCTTGCTGCAGATTAAGCCCATTACATATTGTCCTACCTTCAGTGGACCTGGAGCACAAATGATCACCATCCTCTTTATAACAGCCCTTAACATATTTGAAGACTGTTATCAGGTCCCCCCTCAGTCTTCTTTTCTCAAGACTAAACATGCCCGGTTTTTTATCCCATCCTCATAGATCAGATTTTCTAAACCTTTTATCATTTTTGTTGCTCTCCTCTGGTCTCTCTCCTATTTGTTCACATCTTTCTTAAAGTATGACACCCAGAACTGGACACAGTACTCCAGCTGAGGCTTCACCAATGCCATTTAGAGCAGAACATTAGCTCCCATGGGTTAAATCAGAGACTCCTGTTCATATATTAAAAGACACCATACATGCTAAATTCTTACACGCAGCATACGTGCCAAATACAAGCAAGGACTCCAACAGAATTGTTGTGCAATTTTTCTGAAGTACTTGGCCCTTAATGGCGGGGGTTGGGTATTGGAAACACACCCAGAGAAATGGGATATGGAGGGGGGGTTATTACTATTTATTGCATTGTGGAAGTGTCTAGGAGTCCTCATCATGGATAAGGACCCCATTGTCTTAGGGGCTGTACAAACACAGAACAAAAAGGCAGAGTCCTTGTCTCCAAAGGGCTGGCAAGCTAAATAATGGGCTGTGTTTTCTTTTTACAACTATTAATAACAAAAGTTGCGGGTTGCAAGCCTGAGGTCAAAACTGCTTTCAACTGCTGTTACATGCCTTATTAGCATGTTTGCATGTCAGCACTGAAAATCTACCCTGGAGGCCACACATGACTCTTTTGTAGCAGATGCCTACCAGTCATCTGAACTAAAAAGTTATCTATGGGAATGGTCTATGGATGAAGCTACAGTCATGAGAGTGGGGAAAGGATGCTTCTTTTAGCACCGCTCATCATATGTGCCAAATAAAGAAGATTAAATTTCCTCTGAAGCATATAGTTTGAATATTAACCTAAGGGTTTGAGGAAAAAACAATAACCTAGCAGCAGATTCTGCTAACACTGAGGTGAATGGCATGCTATAGCTGCGTAGGAGAAAGAAGCTGGGTGTGGCTCTTTAGAGAAAGAGGACCTAGGGTGAGGGCTGAGCAAACCTGCAGTAGGAACAGTAGGAGCTGCCAAGCCTGGGGGGAAAGTTTTGGTTGATATTTGTTATTATTAATGTCTTTGTTAATAAAGGAAGGGGGTAAGTTTTTAACTTTACGCAGTGTATGGGCTTTGTTTTAGAACAGATTAGGAACAACACCTGGTATCTAGGTGCCAAACTCCCATTGATTTCAGTGGGAGTTAGGTACCTAAATACCTTTGAGGATCTGGGCCAAAGTCCTTATCTGTTAAAAGCTGCAGGCTTCCCCTCCTCATCTTAAAAGCATCACGTTGATCATGAAGCCAAACAGCCGTTGTATAAACCTGCCAAGTCTGATTAGCACACACCTTTCACAAGCCTTGCTTGTGAGATGAGCTTTAATAGCAGGCTTCAAATGTCCACAAAATGAACCTAGGGCATTTTTGGTATTCCTTCTGTATCTCAGGGGTTAACAGCTTTCAAAATGTGGTGATCACTCCCTTCCCAAGAGGCATTCCCAGCTTCTGTTTGCCAGGGGCTGGGAATGGGCAACAGGGGATGGATCACTTGATGATGACCTGTTCTGTTCATTCCCTCTGGGGCACCTGGCACTGGCCACTGTTGGAAGACAGGATACTGGGCTAGATGGACCTTTCATCTGACCCAGTATGGCCATTCTTATGTTCTTACTGGTGGGCACCAGAATCTAAAGAGCAAACTCATTCTGGAATTTACAGGCCTCTCTGTTGTGGCAATATAACAGGACAAGAAAAATGCTAAAAGAATTTTCCCAATCAGGGAAAACAGTTTCATTTTTAAACTCTTAGATTTCCAGTTGGCTTGGGCAGTTCACCCCAGTTTTAGCACCAAATATTCTCTCTGATCCCTCCCTTGCATGACAATTTGGAGCCCAAAAAATACATTTTCTGAGGATTGAGGAAGGGTTGCAAAACTTTTCATTGTTACAGAAATGACATGACACAGGCATAAGCTCAGAGGTATGCCACCTGCTCAGACGAGAGAAGCCACTTTTCTCCCTGACATGCAGCCTCTAAGCTGGAAGGTAGTTTACAGCACAACAATGAAGGCCGAAACAAAGCTGTAGCTAAACTAACCAAGCCAAAGCTCTAGTGTGATAAAAAAAACACCAAGGGACGCGTAATATCCACACACAACATTGTCTAAAATATCCCCAGTGCAATAAACTGCACAAACTGCCACTGAGTTACTGAAGAAGCGCAGAGTGCTGAGTTGAATCTGCTACAATTTTAATCTGTGGTTGCAAGGAGTCTAGGTATTTCAGACCCAGTGCTCATGTCACTAACCATCCCCTCCAAAGGAGTTTGCCAACAGTAGTAAGTAGAGTCCCCTCTCGGTTCCAAAGTCACAAGGATCCTGTTGTCTTTTCATTCCCACAAGAGAAGGGGTTCTTGTCAGCTGCTGATGGTGCTTGTAAATCCGATTTGGGGACAATTTTGAAGACTAAATTTAAGAGGGCAGTAATTTTGCAAGTGCCACAAACTTGGCTTTGAAAGAAAAACACTAATGCACCATGGAAAGAAAGAGAAAATGCTTTGGGACATTCCATTCCAAACTTTCTGTAGACTGACTACTAAACAGAACAAGACAATATATTCCCTTGGGAACTGAAGTCAGTGACAATCCGTGAGGATGTCGGAAGTTGCGCTCATTCACTCCAGGTCTCCGATCTCTTAGTGTCGGAAATGTATCATTGCCCCGCTCATTCAGAATGTTCTAAAATGTCATGCTGACAAGATGTGCTCTGTAACTGTAAACGTCCCCAAAATAAATACGAAAGGGAAGTGCTTCAGACTCCAGATCATTAGATTATACCGTACGGGTAGGATTAAAGCCTTGCATACCAGCAGGGTGGAAAGCTGAAGGTTTAGAAAAATTAGTCCTCTCTTTCGCTTGCTCGCTGGAACTGAATTTAGGATTGGATGCTCCTCCACAGAAATGTCCACTCCAGCTCAAACATGGTAAGTCATAATAATGCTAATTCTTTGCACTTCTATAACCCCTTTCATAGCTCCTGTGCCACTAAGCAAACTCTGCTCTCCTTTTCCAAAAGCCTCCACAAAAGGCTAACATTTCTTAATATTTTCTGCTTCTGATCTCCTCTATGATTCCCACAACTCCTGCTTTCATGCCTCATCCTTCATTCTTACTGTTGTGCCTGTTTCAACGACACTGGACCTATAACCATGGATAGAATCTTTGCCTTGTCTCCCTAAAACCACTAAAGCCCATGTTATACCAATCTAATTAACCTGGAAGGCACTCCTAATACAGTGATGTGCTTCAGTACACAGCCCTAAAATAGATTAGTTATTGTCACAATCTATGGAATCATCAGCCACTTTAAACAAGAAGTGCTAAATAAAGAAGACAGGTACAAAATATACACACAAAAGAACAATCTTCCACACAGCTTGAGTTCCAGTTTTGTCTCCCTTGTTTACCAGGGACCACACTCTGCTTGTAGGTCTATACAACATAAAAGAAAAAGCTACTGGCTAAATAATATTCTGTAAGTAAGCATATCATCACAGTCATGTCATCCGCTATTGTAGGAGAAACACAAAACTAGGAATGTATGTCTTGGCAGAGTTTCAGTTCACTCTTAAGAATATTCATGCATGGGCAAATCCTGGTCCCCATGAAGCAAATGGCAAAGCTGCCATTGGTTTTGATGGGGCCAGAACTTACCAAAAAATATGGCGATTATTCTCAGTGTTGTAAATGTCAGCCTATGCTCCAAAGAGTTTACATCTCACAAGTGTGTTGCAAGTATTAATCACTTACGGATTTTCCTCATAGTTATTGCTAAGAATTATTATCACTGTGGACTGGCATGGAGTCTCTTATTATTCATATTATAAGAGAGCCTAAAGGCCCACGGAGATCAAGGCTACATTGTGCTAGTTGCTGTTTATACACAAAGTAAGAGAGCTTAAAATCTAAATAGACGAGACAGACAAAAGATGTGAGTAAAGAGTACTATTAGCCTTGTTTTACAGATGGGAAACTGAGGCACTGAGCGCGTAAAGTGACTTGCCCAAGGTCACAGAGGAAGTCTGTGGCAGAGCAGGGACTCAAAAAGAGATCTTTGTACATCCCAGTCATTGCTTTAACCATTTCCCCTCTCTCTGTCCTCCACTCCACAGGAAGTTCCCAAAAATATTACTGATCTCTTCTTTCAGGTCTCCCTTGCTCCTGCCGAGCAGAAACAGAACCTTTTTAGGATGTGTCTTTTTCTCCCCTTTGGGATTCTTAAGAGGGCCCTCAACAGTTGTGCTGTGAATGTCGGAGGTTTGGGAGGGGTGTCGGTGAAAGCCTGCATGCCTTGAAAAATAAAACAGACCAAGGGGCAGATGTGTGGCAATTATACCAGCAGTCAGATATTAATATGACAGATGCAGTGTTAATAATACCCTCCTAATCCTTTACTTTATGACTAGTGTATAAGCTCTCTAGAGGTCTTTGGATGTTAGGCCCTGGGGTGGCTGGAGAGTACACACCTTAGCTGGCTGCTAATCCCTCCAAAGGCTGAAACAGGAGACTCATCAGCACAGGAATTTGGTGCTGAACACTGTATTCAGGGTGAGAAATACAACTCCCAGGTACAAAGTGCTTCCCTGCCATGTGCTCTGCCCCTTCCCTCCCAAAACTCTCTGCATTTACACTTTGCAGCTCTAGATCGCAAAGCACTTTACAAAGATGGGTAAGTACCATCATCCCCATTTTACCAGGGTTGGGGAGGCGCTGATACGTGGAGCCGCTGGCAGCTAGGAGGTGCTGGAGGAGGTGGGGGGGAGCTGATGGGGGGCTGCCGGTGGGTGCTAAGCACCCACCATTTTCCCCCGTGGGTGCTCCAGCCTCGGAGTCTGCGCCTATGCCCAAGCACCTCCCCCCAGCTGCCAAACAGCTGTGGCTGGTGGGTGCTGACAACCCACTTTTTTTTCCATGAGTGTTTGAGCCCTGGAGCACCCATGGAGTCAGCACCTATGTTCCAGTGATTCCCTCTGATGTCACATAAATTCATATAACTGAAAAGTTAGTTACATTTGACATTTGATTGTCGCTAATACGCAAACACAGATGGGGTGGCATTTTGTGACTAAATTGTTTTCCATTTCCACTTCCCCAGCTTGGCTATTCATCAGAGCAGAAGATAATCAGTGTTGGGGTAATCTATCTTCCATTACCACAACACCTGAACAATTCACTAACCTGAATATATCTACCCTGACAACTCCCCTGTGACGCAGAGAAATGCAATTATCCTCCTTTTACATCTGGGGAACGGAGGCACAGAAACGCTCAGTGTCTCACCCAAGGTCACATAGAAAGTTTATGGCACAGCAGGGAATTAAATCCCAATGTCCCAAGCCTGTATCCCACCCCCTGGACCATCCCCTTTCTCCAATGGGTGCAAAAAAAAAGGCAGCACCCAAGCACTGACTGTGGAATCAACCCTGAGCCCTTTTCTCACGTGCGTCGCCCAGCTGAAGCCAAATAATGGGGGCTTTCTCTCAAATAAGCACCAGTTGCATTTGTGAGTGTTGCAGAAGCAGGCACCCAAGGTCTGACTCTGCGCTTAGCTTGAGGAGCTCAGACTCTGACCCCATCACCGCCTGAAGGGATAAACCTGCAGATGGTTTGCCCCCAGTCATAATCTAACCCATCCACTTTATCTTGTCTCATGTATCACCAGCATTTTTTAAAGCACCCATCACTAAAGCACCCAGAGGCGGGTGGATTCTCATGGCCAAATGGCACATTCCTGCCCACATAATATATTGGGAAAGGTTTGTTTGGATACAATGCTATTTCTCCCCAGTATATTCCACCGAAGAATCGCTAATCAGACGGACTCATTCATGATCCAGTCAAATTACCTTCTAAAGGGAAACTATCTCTATCTTAAACCTTGGGGCTAGTGCGATGAAAAAGTCCTTATATCACTTTTGATCACTGCCTTTGTACCTAGAATCGTTAATGAAGCTGAGGCCTTATCTACACTACAGGGGAAAGTTGACCTAAATTACACAACTCCAGCTACGTGAATAACGTAGCAGGAGTCGACATCGCTTAGGTCAACTTATACACTGCTCTCCCGTCAACTTACCTTACGCGTCTCGTTTCGGTGGAGTACTGGAGTCAACGGAAGAGCGATCTGCGGTCCATTTAGCGGGTCTTCACTATACCTGCTAAATTGACCCCTGGTGCATCAATCCCCAGTGAGGGTAGACATACCCTGAGAGTGCCACTTCCACTGGGTGCACGTCTCCTCTTTTCACAGGACGGCCATTATTATACATCAGAAGCCAGTTTCTCAGCTGGAACTGATGGCCAGTTGATCCGTTTGAACATGCATTAAGTCTATCGCGGAATATGTAAGCAGTGGGAGCTAAACCACACAAAAGACACCACTTGGCAAGAGGGAATGGTGTGGGGAAACGAATGAAGGAGTGATAACTTCTGAGAAGGCTGAAAAACCGAACCCAGGCGAAAAAATGACCAGTGCCAGGGAAATGCTAGTATGTTGAACCTCACTTAAAAAACTAGAAAACCTTCTGCTGCCACTGGGTTCCTGGAATAGAAAGCAGAGTAGAAGAAAGCACCAGGATATGTGTGGTGGAAGGAGATGAAAGGTATATTGAGCCTGGCAGGAGTGGCAGAGTGGAGGGGGGGTGAAAAGAGACCAGGTAGGAGTTGTAACTAATAGCTGAGTGATGAAGTGCCCCGGAGACTCGAACAAGAAGTATGAATGTGATAAGCAGAGTGATGGGGAGCCAGCAGAAGGTTTCAAAGAAGGAAACATGGGCCTAGCTTTGGGCAGCAGCATTTTGGACAGATCAGAGGAGGGTCAGGTGGGTGTCAAAGAGGCAAGAGCGGATGTCTAGCCAGGAATCAGTTAGAAGGTAGAAGAGCAAATTAGCTATCAGCAAGGAGAGGGAAGGATGGGTTTTACAGATGTTCTGAAGGGTGACATGGCAGGGTTGGTTTACAGCTTGCATGTGCGTGGAAGAGGGCAAGATGCTGTTCAGCTCCATTTCTGCTCCCAGCGGTATGACCGTGACTCCCACTGAGTGCAGTGGGAGGTGCGGACAGCAATCGGAGGGCAGAATGCAAAACCATGAGTACTGAGTTTATTATAAAGCAACGGCCGATACATTCAGTGCTGGGATACCATGATGATAGGGGGCTGCACAAGAACCTGAAGAGACTAGAAACATTCATCACAACGATTAAGCAAAGGCTGGGACATGGCTGGTATTAGTCAGGGCTTTAGGAGAGCTTTGGCAATCAGTTTGTCTATTTCCCATCTCTGTCATTGCCATCACTTGGAGTCACAGAATCATAGGAATGATGACCTCACTAGGTCCCTACTAGTCCATCCCCCCCATGCTAGGGCAGGATTAAGTATACCTGCACCATCCCTGACAGGTGTGTTTGTCTAACCTGTTCTTAAAATCCTCCAAGGACAGGGATTCCACAACCACCTTAGGTAATTTCTCTGTCTCTTTCTCTGGTGCCCCCCTGCACTGCAGGAGCCCATAGTTAGAGATGGTCCCCTTGTCCATGTTTAAATGGTCTTTTATTTCCATACTGCATCTATGGCCATTTCAGCATCAGGAAGCCTCACAGTGGCCTTCCTCTACCCAAAGGAAAGACCAGTCATAGGTTCATGCCCGAGTTGGACAGTAGTGGCAATGTGAATGTGAATATCAATATGAGCCAGAATCTGACCTGAGCTATACCAATGCAAATCCAGAGTAACGCCACTTACTGAAGTTGCTCTGGATTTACACAAGTGTAAATCAGAGCTCAGTCCTGCCCAATGCAGGATTCCATCTGAATGAAAAACCTGTATCAGAGCATTATTGTCCTTACTGCTGCATTGTATGTAAGGCTAGAGAGCTAATAATTCCAAGCACTGGTGAGGCCTCTTTGGAACCAGCCTATAGAATTGAATACAGAATTTTATCACTAGAGCATCCTATGGGAAGGGCCAAAAACCAATAGAAAGGAACTCATTCTCTAATAAATCCTATGGATCACACCCCTAGTAAGTGTCAGTCAGCACAGAGCCACTGACATTAATGAGGATAGCTGATGTAAACCTGGTTGACGATCTGGTTGTATCCATTTTAAGAGCAACGTCTAGAGAAGCCTATTACACCTCCATAAAATTCTATTGGTTTAATCCCTATTCAAATCTAGCGGTCTTTCCTAAAAGGACTAGTAATCATCCCAAACTCTGCCATATTGCTATTGTAAGATATAGAGCTGAATGCTTCCATCATTCACACCACTGAAATCCCATTGACTTCAGTGTGCCCCATAACTGAGGGTAGAATTGGGTCAATGGTGGGTCTGGGCCACTAATGAGGAATACTAAGGCACTTCTAAATAAGTCTATAAAGAGGAATAACATTCATCAGAAGGCAGATAGATTGGTTCAAATGCTTTGGTGGAAATGTGGAAGTTTCATAGACTGACCATGAAATTACAATAGGAAGCCATGGCCCATTTTGACAAAAAGAAGGTCAAGGTTGGATTAGATATCAAGAAAAACTTCCTCCCAGGACGACCAACCAGGCAATGTGACTGTTGGCAAGAGAGGCTGTTGAGCGTCTAAGATTAAAAATATCCCAAAGAGACTCTCTGAATTGTTCAAGGGCATAATGTATGGGAAAAGCATGTACCAGATGCCAAATTTTTGTCCCATTGAAATCAAGAGCAAAACTGCAAGGGACTTCAGAGGGGATCAAGATTTTGCAAGTGGGACCCTTCCAGGCTGACATCACAGGAACACACAACATATGTCAAGCTGCTACCAGTGCAAGGAATTAAATGTACATGTTGCTAATACCAAAGTCAGGTGACACTCAGTACTTCCGTTCTGTCACCGACATCCAAGAAACTAGGGTGCAGCCTGTGGGAGGCATTGATTTTGAGCTCCAAGTCTTTTCTGGTTGAGGGTTTGGAGGTGAGGACAAGGAGCATTGTAGTCTGCCACTATAGAATCAGAGAATATCAGAGTTGGAAGGGACCTCAGGAGGTCATCTAGTCCAACCCCCTGCCCAGAGCAGGACCAATCCCAACTAAATCATCCCAGCCAGGGCTTTGTCAAGCCTGACCTTAAAAACTTCTTAGGAAGGGAATTCCACCACCTACCTAGGTAATGCATTCCAGTGTTTCACCACCCTCCTAGTGACAACGTTTTTCCTAATATCCAACCTAAATCTCCCCCACTACAACTTGAGACCATTACTCCTTGTACTGTCATCTGCTATCACTGAGAATAGTCTAGATCCATCCTCTTTGGATCCACCTTTCAGGTAGTTAAAAGCAGCTATCAAATCCCCCCTCATTCTTCTCTTCTGTAGACTAAAAAATCCCAATTCCCTCAGCCTCTCCTCATAAGTCATGTGTTCCAGACCCCTAATCATTTTTGTTGCCCTTCGCTGGACTCTCTCCAATTTCTCCACATCCTTCTTGTAGTGTGGAGCCCAAAACTGGACACAATACTCCAGATGAGGCCTCACCAATGTCGAATAGAGGGGAATGATCACGTCCCTCGATCTGCTGGCGATGCCCCCACTTATACATCCCAAAATGCCATTGGCTTTCTTGGCAACAAGGGCACACTGTTGACTAATATCCAGCTTCTCGTCCACTGTCACCCCCAGGTCTTTCTCTGCAGAAATGCTGCCTAGCCATTCGATCCCTAGTCTGTAGCGGTGCATTGGATTCTTCCGTCCTAAGTGCAAGACTCTCCACTTGTCCTTGTTGAACCTCATCAGATTTCTTTTGGCCCAATCCTCCAATTTGTCTAGGTCCCTCTGTATCCTATCCCTACCCTCCAGTGTATCTACCACTCCTCCCAGTTTAGTGTCATCCGCAAACTTGCTGAGGGTGCAATCTACACCATCCTCCAGATCATTAATGAAGATATTGAACAAAACCGGCCCCAGGACTGACCCTTGGGGCACTCCGCTAGATACCAGCTGCCAACTAGACATGGAGCCATTGATCACTACCCGTTGAGCCCGACAACCTAGCCAACTTTCTACCCACCTTATAGTGCATTCATCCAGCCCATACTTCTTTAACTTGCTGACAAGAATACTGTGGGAGACCATGTCAAAAGCTTTGCTAAAGTCGAGGAATAACACATCCACTGCTTTCCCTTCATCCACAGAACCAGTTATCTCATCATAGAAGGCAATTAGATTAGTCAGGCATGACTTGCCCTTGGTGAATCCATGCTGACTGTTCCTGATCACTTTCCTCTCGTCTAAGTTCTTCAGAATTGATTCCTTGAGGACATGCTCCATGATTTTTCCGGGGACTGAGGTGAGGCTGACCGGCCTGTAGTTCCCAGGATCCTCCTTCTTCCCTTTTTTAAAGATTGGCACTACATTAGCCTTTTTCCAGTCTTCCGGGACTTCCCTCGATCGCCATGAGTTTTCAAAGATAACGGCCAATAACTGACTTCCTGTGTGACCTTGGGCAAGTCATATAATCACTCGGTGCTTCAGTTCCCCATCTGCAGCATGGAAATGCTAACACTTACCTGTCTAATGGCTGCAAAGATCTTCAGATGAATGGGTTTTTTAGCGGTGCAAAGTATTATAATGATCTCTCTTCCTATTCCTCTCTTTAGCTATGACGAGTTTATACCTAGCCCTCATGCTCATCTCCATCTCAAATTAAAGGCAGAATACATGAAGTCGTTAGAACTTCAGAGCCTAGGGAGGACAAAACCGTGTGGTTGCTTGTCACACTTCTCAGTGCCCCCTTCAGTGGCCAAATGTCTAAGGCTGAGAGAAGCAGCAATTAAACACGTTTTTCCATTTTGATATGAGAACAAGATGGAAGAGATGAGAACCTCTGGCAGAAGATGACTAAGCAGCAGAGGCATCTTGATGAGGGAAGTCTCCATTCTGGAATAAAAGTCACTTTATTCCACACTAATTAATGCACTTCCAAAGTGGAGAAATCATTCTGGAATCAGATGACTTTTATTCTAGAACAGTGTCTACATGACAAGCTATTCCAGAATAGCTATTGCGGAATAATTTATTCCACAATAGCTATTCCAGTCAATTTCTCCATATAGACAAGTCCTGCTAATATTTAATACTAACACAGCAGAACTTTGCTTAATTTCCATTGCAGTGAAATAAGCATGTTTGCTGTTTGGTGGCTTGCCTCTTGTGGATAACAGAAGAGACTACAAATCTTGCATCTTGGCAAGGGGTTAGATTAGTTGACCCTCATGGACCTTCTAACCCTATGAGTCTATGATTCTATGATGTTACAACCTAGGTCCCCTGAATACAGTGAAAGGAAAAAGCTCTTCCAATTGGAAGGTTGGAGTCTTTTCAGGGGAAAGAATTTAAATTATTTCCCTATATGGTAAGAGAGACATTCATGCACAAGATCACAGCATTGCCAACCCCTACGCATTCATAAGTTATCAGTCAGGCCCTCTAAAATCATGAGATTGATTTAAAAATCGTGGGATTTTAAAAATACTCAGTGTTGTGTTCTTTTTATTTGCCTTCGGTTTTCTGAGCCCTTAGGAATCATATTTTCAAGCCCAACCACAAATTCTAGAAATTTAGGATTTTTTTTTAACAAATGCTGAGATTTTCATGTGAGCCGGAGCTGCCTGGAGCTGCAAGAAAAACATCAAATATTACAGGAAACAGTAAAATCAGGAAAGTTGTCAACACTGAAAAGCAGAATAATAAGCACTCATTATTTTTAAATAATCAAGAAGCCACATGTGACTAAAGTATATTTCGTGTTAGAGCCAACTGAATTCTGCAAACAAAAAATATCTGTGAACATTTGTTTGAGTAAAAACCACACGCGTGTTGTGACAGTATTAGCTTTACACAAACATCTGTGCATAATTTGGTTCACAAGAGTGTTTGTGGAAGGTCTCAAATTCTCACAGTAATATACAGAGGCATTTTCCTGGCCATTTTCAAAAGGTTTTTGTGTATGTATGTATGTGTGTGTGTTTTGGAGCTATCCAATCAGGAAGCAGATACAATATCATGTGACTTATCTAACCCATCATACAGTGCAAAAAGTGAGTGGTGACTAGTCCAAGTAAAATTCTCCTATAACCCAGTGCCTGAAACAGGGTTTCATGAGTCGCTTGGTGGATGATTTCAAATGGAGAAGAAATTCGTAGGGATCTGTTTGAAGGTAATGCACTCACAGAAAAGAAAGAGCTGGAATTGTTCTCTGCCAAGAGTTGTGCTCAGGACTTTCCGTGGTCTTTTACTGCCCTTTCCATACAATTTCCCCACCATATTTGTCAGCATTTGCTGTGCTCAATCAAAGCCAGTTGCTACAGCCCTTACTCATGTGAGTAGTCTCACTGTTTTCAACAGCACATCTTGCATGGATAAGTGTCAATGTTGCATTAATGTTGTAGTCTAAGGATCTGATTGTACAGACACCTCCAGACAGGAACCTGTCATTTTGAATTGTCATTAAAGGGACCTGCAAACTGATAACAACTGCTACCAACAAACTTAATTGTGAAACTGGATCCAGTTCCAGAGCTTAGGCTATTTTATTTTCCAAAGTTTGCCAACCTTAAAACATACTGCCAACACCATTCTCAACACCTGACCCCAGGGCAGTATGGGCATCTTATGGCAGTGAGGAGTCCCAAGGTTGTGAACCACCAGCAGGGGACAGGTGCCATCAATAGAGGAGGAAGTTATGGAGAAGACAAGTTCTTCTAAAGCTTTCCCTCTTCCTACCATCATCATCTCAGCCTTGCCTGGATTCAGTTTCAGCCAGCTGCTCTCCACCCAAGTCTGACCTCAGAGACACATTGAGGGAGCCGTTAAATGGTTCGGCAAAGGAGACTGGTGTACCTGGGGAGCAGGGGTATGGAATTCCACAGAGAAGTCCAGCAGGGTGAGTAGGGTTGCATTTCCCTTGTCTATGGGCAGAAGATGGTCACTCACCAGGGCAATATCAAGCATCTCTGAACAATACCCTGAAGCTTGATTGGGAGGGATCCAGGATAATGGAAGCTGAAAGGCGGCATTGGAAAGGCTGCACTTTGCTGGCTTCGTAAAGGCACCGGGCAGTAGGTTGTAAGGGCTCTAGGGCTGAGCGATGGTTTCTTTAGTACTGGTCAGGATGGTGCATGTTTTAGGGTGGGTGGGAGATTCCCCTTCTCAAAGGAGTGTTGAAAATCCCAGATATAGGTGTTTTTGACTGCCCTTTACGGTGTGGGAAGGGCCAGGGGACAGAGTCACAGGTGACGTGTCTGGTTACTCCCAGGGCCTCTGCAACCACTTCAGATGCCAATGGATCAAGTTTTCAGAAGGAAGGAGTTGCATTTCTAGTCCTGCTCTTGGCTGTTGCTCCTGGTAGCCTAGATGCATGTGATCTCATAAGGACACTGTTACCTAGGGAGTCCAAAGATACTCTATATTTCGGATCTTTGGCTCATCACCTGATGTTTTCATTGGCTTTGACCTCTAGTTGCGAGTTCAATCTCCAACTCAGGTTGGTAGTAACCAATTACACTGTTGCCATCACAACTGGCGGTCTCAACAGAGGGGTCAAATACTGAACCCAACCATGGGAGTCCTCTCTTGCCCCTTTCAGGTGATCCAAGAAGGTCAGGGGTGAGTAGGGTGACCAGATGTCCTGATTTTATAGGGACAGTCCTGATATTCAGGGCTTTGTCTTATATAGGCACCTATTATCCCCCACCCCATCCCAATTTTTCACACTTGTCTTCTGGTCACCCAAGGGGTGAGGCACCAGCAGCGGGGAGGGGCAGGGAGGATGACTTTCCTTGCTGTCCTCATTTTGTGGCTCAAGAGGGAAGGGTCATTCTCGAAGGCTGCCAAAACTGGCATTAAAAACTCATCCAGTTTTAAACGTAAATAAATAAATAAAAATCAGACATATCCCGTCTCCTCTTGACCTAGCTGGCAAAGAAGTCCTGGATGCCCTCCCACCCCTCCCCCAGTTTGAAACATTCCATCCTCCCTAAACTGAACTTGGCTGGGGACTAACAACATGAATAAGCTTCCCCTGAACGAAAGCCAACTGGCAAGGTGCACCCTGGATGGAGCCCCCTCCATCTGTGACGAGGAAAATGGCCGGCCCAATTCTCCTTGTTAAGCAGCGCGCTGCCAGTTGGGAAATAAAGACAGAAGGTCTGTTTGTAATACTGAACATACAATCCTTCCCAGCCTGAAAGACACTGGGGCTGCAGAAAATCTACCCTATTCACCAGCGTGACCTAGTTCCGTTGTCAATAGGTTAGAACGGGCCAAAGATGAAGGAATATCCTGATTAGGGGCTCTCCTGCAAGGGTACAGTGAGTACCCTTTTGTCTTTTTTTCTTTCCCCCCGCCCTAGTACCAGACTTGATACCATCTTATTATGCTTCAAGATATGTCCTTGTCCAGTTTAAATCAACATGTTCCACTGGCTTCAAAGAAGCAGAGACAATTTACACCTGATGAGGTTCCAGCCTTTGCATTTTGTGTCACACAATCTGTGGCACCGACCTATCAGCATTGGAAACATTTCTTCCATGAGAACTCCATGAAGAGGTGTAAAGGAGCTGGGTTAGTGGATCATTATCATCCGGCCTGAAGCAAGGGAGCAACCAAGCCGCCAGTGCCTTAATTTGCGACCTGGTGCTCTACAGCTGAGCCACAGAAATATTTGTTTTCTTTAAGTGCCAGGATCGATATATACATGACAGATAAAGAAGATTCCCCCACAGCACCAGGCTAATTGCAACTGATTGGGAAGCAACATATTAACATGGGTATAAACAACAGAGATAGGTGGCCAATTAGAGACATCAATTAAGATTTGAAAGCCACATAGTTTCTAACTAAAAAAGGTGGCTATGAGAAAGAAAGAAAGAAAGAAAGAAAGAAAGAAAGAAAGAAAGAAAGAAAGAAAGAAAGAAAGAAAGAAAGAAAGAAAAAGAAAGATTTCTTTGGTCACACTGTATATTAAAGTTCCATTTATAAATGGCTAATAAATTTTTTACCGACATTAGAAACATGTTACGTTGATGAGTAATATGTATTCTAGACGCTTATAGTCAATCCATTTTTCTCTTGGACTTGATAACAATTAAAACATCTACTAATCATTTATTAACCCTTTTTATATGGAGAAAAGGAACCTCAGTATAAAGGGTGACCGCTTCTCCCCTCCCTCCTTTGCTGGTGGCAGTTGCTCGTAACTGATTTAATTGTTCATTTTACATCCCAATTAACAAGAAGGACTTTCCTGATAACAGATGCCCCTCTGGCCAACCAGCTACAGAAAGAAGAATTTGTATAAATCTATTTGGGAGGATAGCCAACAAAATGAGAGAGAGAAAGTGAATGAGACAGAGGAGGAGGAGATGAGAGAAAAAAAACCTTACAGGATTAGAAATTAAAAAGAAGGTATTTTGTGCTAAGCTAAATATTATTTTGTTTCTATTGAAAGGGTTAAGAAAACAAAGACAGAGTGGACAATTTCTCCCCACTGGAAGCTGGGAATGGCCCACAGTGGCACAATGCTATCATTATTGCATGGGCCCATTCTCACTGGATTTTCCACAAAATCTTTAATAATTTGATTCTTTTCAGCCCCAGCAGCCAGCTGAGCTCTTTAAGAAACAGTAACAAAACCCAGAGAAAAACCCACTACTGAGAGGGAAGCTTTGGCGCAGAGTTGAGCTGAAGCCGATTAGGCTTGGCCTGAATAGAGCCAGCCAGGGCCTAGAGCTGCCGCTCAGCCTGAAGCCCTCTGTTTCATTCATTCCAGTACAATATCACCACCAGAGTCCAGGCCTAGACACTAAATTACACTATTATAGAACTAGATTGATACACAACTTTCCCTCCCAGGCTGAGTGGGACTTTTAAACAATGTTTTGGTGCTTGGACTGCCTCTATTCAGGCATTTTGAAGTATTCCATTCATATTAAGCATATCAATTCTTAATTGTGCCACACACACAAATTACAAACATGGGGATACAATCAGCTGAATTCCTGGGGGGAGGGTTGTAACAGTTCATTAGAAAGTTGTAAGGTTTTGTCGAGGTTATTTCCCAGAAGCCTCAGCAGGGGGAAACGCTTTCATAAACGCAATCCATCCTGCATTGTCCCTGGATGAGCCACTTTTGAGCAACGATGGGTCTCATGTTTTAAGTGTGATACACAGACATTTGACCCCCGTAGGATGTTTATGCCGGTTACCCCATTTCTCTGAATCTCTCACTAAAGTCCCCCCCGATTCCTTTGTTCCATAAATTATACCAGCATGGGCCACATGGAAGGGAAGGGTGCCCTTTAAGCGTTAGTTTTCTGTGGAAGAGTTGAGAAAAATGCCAAGGATTTTGACTGCTGTTTAGAACGGTTGTTTATTTAAGGGCTTTTTTATTAATCATGTTCTTATTTTCCAAATAATCTTACCTGTCTATTCTCTGTCAAAGGGATCACCTCCTGAGATAAGCATTGCAAAAGTCACTTTGGACTATTTGGGGGGAAATGCACGGGGAGTTTTTTAAACTCACAAAACCAAAACAACTAGAGATGGAAACACTCTGTTAAGTCATTTAGTCCACACCCCTGCCCATGTAAAATTATTTCTTACAGGATAGGGAACAGTGCAGTACATTCTGACTCTGTGTGTGTGTGTGTGTGCATTTATGTATATGCATGTGAGTATGTGTAAAATATGTGTTGCATGACTTGTGCATTCTGTACACTGATGTATCTGTAGCTATATGTTTAAATGCATCCACACCTGCACTTTTGTTGACAGTTTTAATTCTTTTTATTAAAACACCTGCAATTACAAAATAATAAAGAAAAGGCACTTCACCTATTTTGACTTAGAAACATAACTAAAAAGCCACCCATCCTGCTGCCATCACACAAAATTACAGAAATTATATACTTTGCATCCTCTTCTGCTTTGTCCCTTTACAAAAAGCAGCAGTTCTCAAATAAACCAGCCGGACTCCATCCCCAGCACCCCCCCCCAAAATAGTCAGAAAATGTTACCTACAACTCAAAAAGTACAATATGCACATTAAATAAAAACACCGCGCCACTAAAAACAGCATGCAGGCATACAAAAGCACACAAACACACAACTAAAATGAAAAATTAAGATGATTTTAAAAATAAGATGGCTTTTAACGTGTTATAAGAATTTGGCTTATCTTGGATATATTTCATGAATGGACACTAGTTTGCAAGAGATGGGACATAGGTGTCATTTCTAATATTAGTATGTTTCTCCATTGCAAGTAGTTCTTGGGCATTAGTATAATAACAGAGATGTTGTCAGGCAGCTGCTTCTACTCAATGCCTTTACCCCTCTGGCAGCTAATAATAAGTATTGTGAAAGCGAGTCATGAGAACTTTTATCTGCACTATCTTCTTAAAGGCCACTTTCTGCCTTCAGTTACTCCAGATTTACATTTGTGTTGGTGTTCGAGTGCGAGATATGTTTTGTCATGTTTGCACACACGTGTATACCTAGAAGTGTGAGTGCATATGCAATGTGCGCTTGCACTGCATGCTTGCACCATTTCATTAAGCTGGCTGAAGAAATCATTAGCATTGCAGCACACAAAGTGACCCCAAAACATCTGAAAGCTGTGATTGCTTGCAGAGAAAAACAAAAGAACAAAGAAGACAAGAAAGCAGCAATTAGAAGAGAAAGAATGAGCTCTGGTGTCAAGTCACAGATCCGTAAGAATACGCACGCAAATTGGTTTCTTTAGCGAGACAGTAATTAAATGAAAAGCTACAGTAGGAGGATTATACTATCCCTACACATCCAGTGGCCTGATTCCCATGTGCTTTTGTTCTGGTGTAGGTTCATTGGTGTCAATGGAGTTATTCCTGATTTCCTTCAGCTTCAGAGAAGAATCAGGACTTATATTTTTGAACACACTACAGTTGCAAAATGCCATTGTTTTATTGCAAATTTCACTTGAGTTACAGAGAAATGAATGATTATGGGGAGGAAATAATATGAGGTGAAAAGCAGAAAAATAGCTGATTAAAAATAACAAAGCTGGTGCTGGGCAGGGTCGCTAGCTACCAAACCGTTGAAATGGGGTTCAGAGCGCCGTCACCATGCTGGATACTAATCAAATGCAGAAAGTGGTTTCATTGGTCAGATTGGGAACAGACAATGAGGATGCATTTTGGCTGTTACAGACTGGGAAAAAAATATAATAAAGCAAATTTTATTTTAAAATGGCAGTCTTCACCATATATCTAGCAGGGGGGATGACACAGAGTCTGACCTGGACCTTCGATCCAAATTCAGATCCATCCCAAATGGCTTCCGAGCCCCGCTTCCCCCGCTGCCCCCCCCCCATGTAAATCAGTGGTTTGGGGGTTATTTTCATTTTCACTGGCCTCCTAACTTTGCGGGCAGAAAATGGAGGTACCCAGATACTGTGGGGAAACAGTTCTTTTGGTTTCAGAGTAGCAGCCGAGTTAGTCTGTATCCGCAAAAAGAAAAAGAGGACTTGTGGCACCTTAGAGACTAACACGTTTATTTGAGCATAAGCTTTCGTGAGCTACAGCTCACTTCACTGGATGCATTCAGTGGAAAATACAGTGGGGAGATTTATATACACAGAGAACATGAAACAATGGGTGTTACCATACACACTGTGATCAGGTAAGGTGAGCTATTATCAGCAGGAGAGCAGGGGGAAAAAACCTTTTGTAGTGATAATCAACGTAGGCCATTTCCAGCAGTTGACAAGAAGGTCTGAGGAACAGTGGAGGGGCGGGGGGGGGGGGGGGAATAAACACTTTGTGTAATGACCCATCCACTCCCAGTCTTTATTCAAGCCTAAGTTAATTGTATCTAGTTTGCAAATTAATTCCAATTCAGCAGTCTCTTGTTGGAGTCTGTTTTTGAAGTTTTTTTGTTGAAGAATTGCCACTTCTAGGTCTGTAATCGAGTGACCAAAGAGATTGAAGTGTTCTCCAACTGGTTTTTGAATGTTATAATTCTTGACGTCTGATTTGTGTCCATTTATTCTCTTACGTAGAGACTGTCCAGTTTGGTCAATGTACATGGCAGAGGGGCATTGCTGGCACATGATGGCATATATCACATTGTTCGCTGTGCAGGTGAACGAGCCTCTTTTGGTATGTCCCTGCACACCGCACAGCACTGGAAATCTCACAGAAATACAAATAGAAACAAGCTCATCTGATTTCCAGACCAGAGAAGTTCAATTCCAAACCCTATAGATCCCACCACCCATTTGGAGGATCATCCATCACTAACATGCACCGGCAGCTTTCTCAACCTCTGCTCTCCAAATGTATTTTAGCACTAAAGGCCTGATCTGACACCCAGCACCAAGCTATAGAAGCCCAGTGCAGATGTGGAAGGGGGAGGGTAATGCAGGAGACACCCATAACATTAATCATTGCACTCTCAGATGACAACGAGTAGGGAGCTGGTTTGTCCTGCCGGCAATATTTCAGGCTATGCTGTGTCTGGGTGGGGACTGGAGAAGCCTGGTGGCCTATGAAAATGGCATGTCATTAAGTTACCACCCCAGTCCGACACCCATCTTTTCTTTCAGAACACCATGCAAAGTGGTTTGGAATATCTTTGGTATCCCGAAACCAGCCACAGGAGAGGAAGGTGGGCCCAGTGATTAGAGGGCTAACCTGGGACTCAGGAGACCTGCGTTCAGCTCCTTGCCTGGAGGTCAACTTCCTGTGTGGCCTTGGGAAAGTCACTTAGCCACTCTGTGGCTCAGTTTCTGCATCTGTAAAATGGAGATAATAGCACTGCCTGACCTCAGAGGGGTGTTATGATTATAAATCCACTAAAGATTCTGAGGTACTCAGACTCTCTGGTAAGGGCAGGCATTTAGGTGCCTGAATGCACAGAGCTATACTATGGTAGTGGGCAAGATTGAAATTTTCTTCCTGACTGTCAGTTTATGCCTTGAAGCATGAGGATTAATAGCTAGTTTTTATCCTGGCACAACTGCAGATGCTATTCTTATCCATGTTAATGTCAATGTTTTTTTTAAAAAATGATGTTGTCCACTGCTGTTTGCCGTGTTGTTGTATCTGTGTTGCTCCAGGGATATTAGAGCAACAAGGTGGGTGAGGTAATATCCTTTACTGGACCAACGTCTATTGGTGAACGGGACAAGCCTTCAGACTCTGCAGAGCTCTTCTTTAGGTTAGAGGAGAAGCTCTGTGGAGCTCGAAAGCTTGTCCTTTCACCAACAGACACTGGTCCAATAAAAGATATTGCCTCACCCACCTCGTCTCTCTCAATTTTTAAATCACATATTCAGCTATTCGCCTCACTGATATACTGCAGCAATGAGTTCCACAGATTAATTATATGTTGTGCCCGAAAAGATATTGCTTTGCTGCTACTTTGATTCCTTGCCTTTTAATGTGGAGTATCCTTTCACTCTTGTTTTATGGAGTGGGATTAACGAGATCCCAGCTGACCAGTTGTTATTTCTGTACCTCTCCTTTTCAGAGCAAACAGCCTATCCGCTTCTTATATGAAACTCCAACACAATAGCAAACCAGATCCTTCCCTGAGTTACCTCCCCCGCACCCCCCACCCCATGTGGCCCCATTTAGCTTTGAAGGGTTACAGAGTGTAACTCAGGGTGGAATCTGGCCCTAGGATTGCAGTCCAGTCCAGCAGGAGCTCAGTCTAAAATCACTTCCCGCAAGTGACTCATAGGGCCGTGTGCTAGGAGAGAGCTTGCTCAGGGCTACGTCCCAGTGGTGGTTCCAGACTGTCTCAATCCTTTTCTTTTCAGTATTCATTTATTTATTTATTTACTTATTTGCTGCATTTTTCTGGCATTTCTCAACGTGTTTTTTCTTGTGTTACATTTCTGGAGGAAGGCTGGGTGATGAGCAGCAAATCATTATTAATTCCTCTGGTATTCATTCTAATAGCATTAACCCCATGTAGCCCACAGCCCAGGCTGTAAAAGCACAGAAGCCCCCTCGGTGAATGGAGCCTTGAGACGACATGGCACGTGTACCACCAAAAGAACTATAAGATACTGGAGTGGAGTCCATAGGCTTCCAAGTAGCAATTTGTAATGAAAGACAATTGGTGTTTGTATTACACTCGAGACCTCAGCTGAGATCAGGGCAGATTATGCTTAGTGCAGTACAAACACAGAGTGAAAGTTAGTCCTTGATCTTAAGATCTTATAGTCTAAATAGATGAGAGATATAGATTCAGAGGAAAGGAGCATTATTATCCTCACTTCACCAATGGGAAACTGAAGCACTGCATGATTAAGTGACTTGCCCAAGGTCACAGAAGGAGCCTGTGACACAGCCATGAGTTGAAGCTAGTTGGTCTGAGTCCCGGTCCAAAGCTTTATCCACATGACCATCTTTCCTGTCATGATATAACTAATTAACTAGAAGGGGTTCTGTCACCCTTTACTGTAATGCACAATCAATGCGCAACATTGTTTAAGAAGAGACTTTGTGTTGTGTCGGCAGGGAAAGTGAGACACACCAGATCTAAGTATGGGTAATAATAAAAGGAACACGCAGTATACGAACCAAGAGAAAATAGTAGAGATGGCAGGAAATTGGACTTTTTTCCTGTGGAAAATTTCAACTTTTTGCTGAAATACCAGAAACCAGTTTCTTTCAGCAATTTAAACATTTGCTGCTGAAAACTGAAAAAATGGTGGTTTCCCGCCAAAAATTTTTCAGTTTTTGGTTTTCTAACAAAAAATGGAAAACTGACACTTCCTTTGAAAATTGGAAAACCCAAATGTCCATTAGAACAAAAGTTCTGACGGACTATTTTTTAACCGGCTGCAGAGAACAGGTTATTCTCAGAGCTACATTGCCATCTCAATGATGCTGGTGCACAAGCAAACAGAACCATGTTACCTTCAACTCCATGAGGAACAAGAAGAGAGCGTGAAGGACTCAGAATATGCCACATGGTAAAAAGATAAAATGGGCAGGAAGGAATAATCCCAGTCCAAAGTGCAGCTCCAACAATGGGCTGGAAGCTTTGGGGGGAGGGGAGGGAGAATGAAAGCTGTAATACAAGTATTGTGTGCTTGATTCTTCTCACATACTGGTGTAGATCAGGAGTAACTCCGCTGACATCAATGGAATTACAATTATGCAAGAGGAGAATTGTGCCCCTCTGTTTACTAATACAGCACCTTTACAATGCATTTTGCAAACCTTATTGGGGTAAGCCTCACAAGGTTACATTTCAGAGCATACAGGTGAGGATTACGATGGTCCGTTCTGGTTTTGGAATCTAGGAAGCTGTCTTAGATAACAAACGTTACTTACTTGTACCATGATTTCATTTCTTAGGATTCAGAATCATAACACACAAGAACCAAACCCAGTAAGAGACAAAGCAGGCTGCTCCCTAAAACAGAGAGGCACAACTCATTCCACCTTATCCTAGCCTGGCTCTCTGCAGAACTGACTCTGATCACATGGTTCCCTACACAGCCCCTTAGCCTGCACGCAGGACCAGGTAATCCTCCCACTCTTAAAGCGATTGCTTGCAATTCCAAAGACAGTCTGCAATATGTCATACAGAACACCCCTGTGCTTAAGTATCGGTGTCCCCATTTCACAGATGGGGAAACTGAGGCACAGAGGTTTGTCCAAGTTTTCAGACGGTCCAGTGGCCTGAATGCTAGCGCATGCTTTCTCAGCACACTGTGGTGCTTTTAAATACCTTTTCCACGATTGTCAGATGTTGTCATTCTTCAGATCGTAAGCCAAGCACTAACTCACAGGTGTTTGGAAGAAACTTTCCTTGTGGGCTGGTAGTGCTATATCTGTCTACTACAGGGCTTCCTGCTCTGAAGCAGCTAGTACTGGGCCATTGTGCGATCTGACTAGACAATCCACTGGCCTGATGAAGTGTGGCAGTTTCTGTGTATTTTATGCCTATGTGATATCACATAGATGGAACGCACTAAACATTGCCAACAGTTTGGGGTGCTCTACAGACAGAGGGTTGGCTGGTGCTTTTCATATTTCCTACCCCTCTCTCTCAAAAAAAAAAATCCTTTACAAGTGCTGATGCGACACATCCCATCAGGTAACTAATACTCTAATATTTTCCATGACTGCAGAGAGGCTTTTGGAAAGAAAATAGAAGTCTCTTTTCTTAAACTTTTTTTCTGAGTGTCTTTTGCATCAGGAATTTACTTCAGGGCATATTTTGTGTACCAATGTCAGGAGTTTGGTTTTTTCCATCTTGGTTTTTTTTTTTTTTTTTTAATTCCTACATAGCGAAGTCATTGGCAGGGCTTTCCCTGGTGAAAAGAAAGAAGTTCGTTCAAACATTTTAGGGAACTGGAGGAGAAAAAAAATGTTTGAAATAGTAAGTAAGTCATGTCAAAGCTGCTAAGGAAAGGAGGATCATCTTGAACCTAATCAACAGTGTTGTCAATGTATCCCAAGTCTTGCAATATTTGGTGTCTTTCTAAAGCCCCAGCTCCTGGACTGATGTGATTATCTCAGAACAGCCGCTTTCATTTAAAATAACAGTAAGTTTCTATCCCACGGGGCAGCAGAGAAAAGCTTGGAAACACCAGCCGTACAGGCTCAAAACCAGAAAGGAAATAAAGAACCCCAAAATCTTAAGATTTTGTCAGACAATGTCATGATCTGGGAGAGGGCTGACTCATGATTTCGGGTTGGCAATACTGAGTCAATCTCTTCTTACTTGATACACCTGATAGCCTTTTGCAAGCCTGAGGGGACGTTTCTGTTTACCGTCCCGGCCTCCTCCCACCATGCACCAACAAACAGGCAGAAACGCACGGGGCCCGATTTGCCTGCTCCATTGCTATGTAATGTTAGGGGGCAGCAATTTATAGCCACTTCACACGGGGCAAAGCATTGCAGACTAAGACCCACTACAGGCTGGGGACACTCTGCCCCCCCCCCCCCACCACTAATTTTGCACCATTCACAACACTGGCAGAGAACAGATGGTCCCATGATGGGGGCACGAGCCTGGGACTTGGAAGAGCTGAGTTCAAGTCCTCTCTAAGGTGCCACAAGTACTCCTTTTCTTTTTGCAAGTCCTTACTGTGGCTCAAACATCCTGTGTGACATTAGACAAGATTCTCTGTGCCTGATTTTCCGCGACGGGGACAATGCTCCCCCATTTCAAGCAGCCTTGTGAGGATAAATACACTAAAGATCGTGACACGTTCAGATACGAGGGTGATGGGGAACATATAAGTACCAGAGAGATGTTACTCCTGATTGAGACCTGTGGGTGCAGCAGGTGGAACAGGACCTCCTCGGCTCGATCCTACACTCAGTTACTTCTGAGAAATGCAGTGACTTCAAGACAGTTGCAGGAGTGTAAGTGGGAGCAATGTAGAACCACATTCTGCTCTCAGCAATATTGGTGTGAACCCACCCTTTCGCCATAGACCTCAGTGGAGTTACATCAGTGAGAGAAGAACCGCGGTCCACGTAGGGCCACATTCTAGCCTAAGGTATTGTCTGCATTGGGAATATGCCCCAATTCCAGCTATCCATGGCCAGCCACCCGAATCCTGGTGCACAGCCAGGTTGGCCCTAGTGACACACAAGTTCCTATGAGTTACTGAGGATTTTCACCAGTGGAACAGCAAGAAGGGGCAGGTCTGGTTCAAAGAAGAGCAAGATCAACGGCTGTGTTTTTCCACCTCTTGAACAAAAATATTTACAGCCTTAATTGAAAGGAGAAAGAAATTCTCCAGTGCCCTTATCCCTATTAACCGAGGAAATGGGGCCCAGTCGGGAACGAGACTGTGACCAAAGGGAGATCAAACTGTTAGCAGGTACTTGAGAGAGGGGGGCTGCAGGGTGGAGGGGCTGCAGGCCTGGGAATTGTTTGTATCCATTCCCTTGCCCCTGTCCAGGTCGGCTAATGACTGTATAAAAGAGCAGGGGGAGGTTTTAATGGCAGGCAGCTCCCCTTGCCACACACAAAAAACCACCCCACAATAACTCTGCTCTATTTAACTTCTCGGCCCCACCTCTCACCGTTTGAGCTCTCCCCTTCCAAGGAGAAGAGCCTAGAGGGAGATGTCGCCGCATATCTATGAGCACCTACTGCTAGAGCTGTTTTCCCAGGCTTGGGCCTTTCCTCAGAAAAATGTCACACCACAGGGCGAATAAGGTGAGGGTTGTCTCCCCTTGGCCTTTGATGTCACCAATCACTGCTGGAAAGCAGCCCTAGGAGCTGGGAACCTCTGGAAGGGCTACATTTTGGTAGTCGTGGTATTGTACTCTGCCTCCCTGTCCCCAGATGAGATAAACCAAAGGTGCCCAGAGGAAGGTTTCGTAACAATATTTTCACCCACCCCCAACAGACAGACTGCTGAGATGTGGAGAGGATCATGGAACTTAGAGACCATAAAGACAGGTTTCAGAGTAGCAGCCGTGTTAGTTTGTATCCGTAAAAAGAAAAGGAGCACTTGTGGCACCTTAGAGACTAACAAATTTATTAAAGCATAAGCTTTCGTGAGCTACAGCTCACTTCATCGGAGGTAGCTCACGAAAGCTTATGCTCTAATAAATTTGTTAGTCTCTAAGGTGCCACAAGTACTCCTTTTCTTTTTACAATAACGGCTGGCAAATATGAGACACCCGATCTAGTCCCCTGAGCCACTGCAGGGTTACTCCTGCAGAGCGTTTGCCAGCATTTCACCAGAAGGAGCTGCAGTCCTGGGAGGGGATAGTGGTTCGTGCTGGGGTAGCACCTAAAGTTCCCAATTAGGGATCCGCAGCCCGTTGTGCTGGGGCGGTACGTAAGACGCCCCAAATAGCTGACAACGTAAGTGACAGTACAGCTCTCTGTGCTGCAAATAAGGGCCCAGAATGGGTAAAGTAAGAAATAAATGGATGTTTGGCCCAAGCCTGGATTTAAGCACATGGAAAAAGCAAGAGGGGGGACAGATAGAGAGGAGGGCGACGCCCAGGTCAGAGCTGCCATTCATAGGCCAGTCCCACCTCCCTCTCCAGCCATGGGACTAGAAGGAGAGGGGATCATTCCAATTTGCAGCACATGTACCCTTTGTCACACACGCCAGCAGCAGGACTGGACCAGGGAGGTCCAGTGAACTCCTGGTCTCCTCTCCTGCCAGCCGGAGCCTCGCACACCCTAGCCCAGTCCTTCCAGCTTCCCCAAACTCAAACCGAGTCTCGAACCTTTGCTCTGAACCCGAACGCTCCCACGCACACTTCCAGCCAACCTAGAATTAGCGAGCTCAGCGTCCTTGTCCCAGAGGAGTCTGTCTGAGAGGACTTCAGATATGGAATCGGGGCCTTCGACATACCTGCTCGGGGGGGACCAGAAGACTGGGAATGAGCTCCACAGTCTTTAACATTTTGACTAACAATTCAGCCCCAGCTCAGGATTTCAGGGCCTGTGCCAAAGCCTACAGCCTTCAGGCTGTACGGTGGCTTGTGTGGAATGACTGTGCTGGGACACGGTCCCGTTCCCAGTGGATGTGTGTCCAGCTCACAAAAGAACCCCTGCTGGAGCTGGGGGCCGGGGACAGCATGATCTAGGTCATGGAGTGTCCCGGGCTCTTATCCCTGCTGCTGTAAGCAAGTCACATCCTCTCTCTACGTACAGTGCCCAGCACAAGGGGGCCTCAACGGTTGGTGCGACTGTGGTGCAATTAATTACCAATGCACTTACCCCATCCTCATCCCCCCTGGCCCCTTTGTTGATGCTCTCAGCAGAAAGATCCAAAAGTTGCTGAGCCTGGACAGCCAACTCCCCTCTCTAGTCCAGAGGTGGCCCCTCTGGGTTGGGAATATGTGACAGCATGGAGGGAAAGCATGTGACAAGGGCTACCTTGGCCAACACCAGGGATTGAACTGGTGACCCCCCAGCCTGCTACAACTGAGAAGCCAGGCTCTGTCCCGGGGCCTGTCACTGACACACAACCTCTGTAGAATGGGGGCAGAGGGGGTTACATGACACACACTGAGCAATGGTTACGACTGCGCTGCTGCTTACCTGCTCTGTGGGAAAAGGTCCTCAGCTGAGCCCTGCTGAAGTCCATGGGTGTGTCGACCCTGGGGATTTTTGCACTGGCGCACCCACTGCGATACAGTTACACTAGTGCAAACACTAGTGCACTGGTGTCAATGCAACGTGCACCAACCCATCTGGCACTAGTTTCAAAGCCCCCTTTGCACCCCTGTGGCACATCTACTCTGAGGGCATGATCCTCTGCTGGTTTTTTTGCTGGAGGTAGAGGTTAGCACCAGAATAGCTACATCAATGCAAAAAACCCAGTGAAGACAATCCCATGGAAAGACTTCCAATGGCTTCAAGGAGGCTGAGAGAGAACTTCAGTCGGCAGGTTTCTGTACTGCGTACAGATGTGGTCTCCTCATCTCAAAAAAGATACACTGGCATTAGAAAAGGTTCAGAGAAGGGCAACTAAAATGATTAGGGGGTTGGAACGGGTCCCATACGAGGAGAGATTAAAGAGGCTAGGACTTTTCAGCTTGGAAAAGAGGAGACTAAGGGGGGATATGATAGAGGTCTATAAAATCATGAGTGGTGTGGAGAAAGTGAATGAGGAAAAGTTATTTACTTGTTCCCATACTATAAGAACTAGGGGCCACCAAATGAAATTAATGGGCAGCAGGTTTAAAACAAATAAAAGGCAGTTCTTCTTCACACAGCGCACAGTCAAAGCTGTGGAACTCCTTGCCTGAGGAGGTTCTGAAGGCTAGGACTATAACAGGGTTTAAAAGAGAACTGGATAAATTCATGGAAGTTAAGTCCATTAATGGCTATTAGCCAGGATGGGTAAGGAATGGTGTCCCTAGCCTCTGTTTTTCAGAAGGTGGAGATGGATGGCAGGAGAGAGATCACTTGATCATTACCTGTTAGGTTCACTTCCTCTGGGGCAGCTGGCATTGGCCACTGTCTGCAGACAGGATACGGGGCTGGTTGGACCTTTGGTCTGACCCAGTATGGCCGGTCTTATGTTCTTATGTTATCTGATACATTTTACCTTCACTACATTCACAGTGGGGACCCTAATCAAGAAGAATTAGGAACATTTTTTCTTAGCAGTTTTGAGGCATTACTCTTCCAAGGCTCCGAAGTCTCGTTCCCTTAAAAAAAATAATGCAAACTGCACTTGGGCCGCAGCAAATAAAATTAACCATGCTCATGCTGGTCTCGGTTCTGAAATCCTCTTGCCTATCACTTTGCACTTTGTTTCTGGAGTGCGTCTTGCTTTTGTCTTACGGTGGAAGAGAAAAAAGCAGCAATTCAAATGATTTCAAGAGGCTGCAAGTGAAAACTGAGCGACCAGATAATCCCATCACCCTCCTCTCGGTCTCACAACCAGGAGCCAATCTTCCCCGTTTTGTTTTTCTGCCATGAGTAATAAAACCTCCAGTTAACTAGCAGCGAGAGCTGCACTTCCGCCCATTCCTAATGAGTCTGTCTGACATGCTGGCTTTCTGAGCAGACGGGTGTCAGTGGTACGACAGTGACTCACAGTCCTGCAGCTTTTCTGACCAAGCAGCAGGGACGGCGGCAAGATGCAGACCCACGTTTTCAGAATATCGTTGTTAGGGTCTGAAACATCCTGCCCGGCAGTTAGATCATTAGTCGCTCACCCTTGCCAGCACAGTCTCTCTCCTTAGAGGATGTAGTGGATATTAAACAGATTTTTGTCCAAATGTGCATGTGTTGTATTTCTTGGTCAAGTAACGTGGCCATGACTTGTTTCCTCCCTTGGTTGCAACAGTAGCCTCTCTCTTTCCAAATGCCTTTAGCACAGAAGGACAAACAGTTTCTGTTAGTCGCAGGCCTGCCTCAGATTTGGAGTTCAGGGTGGTTTGGGAAAGCATCAGAGATGGGCCTGAATCAACCTCAAGGCACCCCAAAGTGTCATGATTTAAGGATCCACCACTGGGTACTTTGGATCAGGTCCTCAGCTCGTATAAGCTGGCCTAGCTCCATTTACTTCCATGGCACAGCACTGACTTACATAGGGTTGCCAACCCTCCCGGTTTGGCTGAGGTCTCCCAGAATTGGGCTCAATCTCCCGGAGGCTACTGAAGCCAAACCAGGAGATTTTAGTCTGCTAAAAGTCCGGCAACGCAGCAGGGCTAAGGCAGGCTCCCTGCCTACACTGGCTCTGCACTGCACCCGGAAGTGGCTGGCATGCTCAGCAGCGGCTCCTAGATGGAGGTGTGGCCAGGGGGTCTCCGTGTGCTGCCCCTGCCCTGAGCGCCAACTCCGCAGCTCCCATTGGCCAGGAATGGGGAATCGCAGCCAATGAGAGCTGTGGGGGTGGTGCCTGCAGGCAGGGGCAGCATGCAGAGCCTCCTGGTCAGCCCTGAACCTAGGAGCCGCTGCTGTACATGCCACCGCTTCTGGGAGCCACCTGAGGTAAGCGCTGCCCGGCCGGAGCCTGCATCCCGAACTCCCTCCCACACCCCAACCCCCTACCCCAGCCCCCTTCTGCACCCATACACCCTCCCAGAGCCCTCACCCTGCACCCCAAACCCCTGCCCTAGCCCCCTCCCACACCCAAACACCCTCCCAGAGCCCTCACCCCACACTCCCTCCTGCACCCCAACCCTGAGCCCCCTCCCGCACTCAAACTCCCTGCTGGACCCTGCACCCCCTCTGCCCCCTCCTGCACCCCCTCCTGCACCCCAACCCCTTGCCCCAGCCCTTTACCCCCTCCCACATCCAAACTCCCTTCCTGAGTTTGCACCCCTCACCCCAATCCCCTTCCCCAGGCTCAGCCTAGAACCCCCTCCTGCACCCAAACTCCCTCCCAGAGCCCGCCCCCGTGCCACACTCCAAAACCCTTAGCTCCACCCCCAGCCCAGAGCCTGCACCCCCTCCCACACCCCAACCCCCAACCCAGCCCAGTGAAAGTGAGTGAGGGTCGAGGAGAGCTAGCAGTGGAGGGAGGGGGGCTGAAGTGAATGGCTGGGTGCGGCCTTGGAGAAGGGACAGGGCAGGGCAGGGCTGCGGGGAAGGAGCAAGGAAGGGGTGGGCAAGGGTGTTTGGGTTTATGTGATTAGACAGTTGGCCACCCTAGACTTATACCAGCTGAAGATCTAGCCTATAGTCTTTAGCTCGTTTCCTTCAACCCCCACATTTGTTGTTTCATTTGTATTTTCTCAGTGTTGGCACTTGTGAAGAAAATGTAGGCCCCAATCCTCTAAACACTGATTTCAGTGAGCCAGATCTTCAGAGGGTATGAATCAGCCATGGACCCCGGGACTACTCATCTACTTAAAGTTAAGCCCGTGCACAAGGGTACATAACTTAAACACTTTATCTAGATGGGAAAATTGACTGGAATAGCTATTATGGAGTAAACTGTTCTTATTTTGGAATAGTTCCCTGAGTGCTCATTCCAGAATAGCTATTATGCTTTAAATCCACACACTGCCTTATTCTGCAAGAACTTCCCCAGGTGGACAAACCTTGTGTGTGCGGGGTCGGGGACTATTGAGTATACAAAAAAAGATTACAGAAGAAACAAACTCAATGGAACTAAAAACCTCATAAGATACCAGGGATTATTTAAGGGAATCTCTATGAAACAACGAGACAGTTCAGTAAATAGTAAGGTTAAGGGCCCGATCCTTAGCTGGTGTAAACTGATGTACCTCCATCTTCAGCTGGTGTAAATCAGCATAACCCTAATGATTCCAATAGAGCTAGGCCAATTTACAGCAGCTGAGGATCTAGCCCATAATGTCTAATATTCACACATGTCAAAAGCAGGCAGATTCAAAGGGGGGGGTGGGGAGGAAGACTGTTGTCTGTGGAACTGAAGAGTAATTCTTTCACACAGCCAGTCCACCCTCTGTCATGTCCCCATTTCGATTTCTTAATTGTTTGCAAGCAACATTTTGGTACCATGGTATGAAAAAAAAATACGTACTTCAGCTCATCAGTCACACCATGCCAGAAACAAGACTGAAGTTGTAATTCCAAAAGAAACATACTCCACGCTTCAGTTCATTCCTATATTATGTCACAGTAGCTTTAGCAATTGTCTCAGCAATAGCCGGGAATATGTGGATTCTCCGCAGGATAGATCACAGTCCCTCTACATTCCCAGTTGCACGAATATTTTTTTTTTCCCCAGACAAGCTACAGAAGCAATGACTACGGCAGTGCATCCTGCAATTAGGTCTGTGCAAGGTGGACACTGCATTCACACAGAGCTCCACTGATTAAAATGGTGAGTCTGCCTGCAAAGTATTGGGACCAACAGTTCTGTAAATTACTGATGAGTCTATCCAAGGTACAGTATGCCCCCCACTACTGTAGTATCTGAGCCTCACAATCTTTAATGCATTTGTCCTAACAACCCTGTGAGGTAGGGAGTGCTATCACCCACACTTTACAGATGGGGGCCCAAAGCACAGACCGGTTAAGTGACTCACCCAAGGTCACAACGGAAGTCTGTAGCAGAGCAGGGAACTGAATGCAGGCCCTATATGTCCCAGGCTGGTCCTGCTAACCACTAGACCGCCCTTTCTTTCTCAAGCAGAGTAGCTAGAGTTGTGCTTCCGGTATTCTGAAGAGTCCAGGGCTATGAGGTAAAATTCACCCCTCTGCAGGGGACCAGCACAAGGTCCATGCACCTACTTGGAGGTATAGGCCTACTTGAATGCTTAATTGGGCATAAAGTGGTGCAGAGACGTTGTGGTGGCTTTCTGCACAGGAGTGCTACGTGGAGAAAAGCATTAAACTTTGGTTGGTGCATATTTTGGGGCACTTCTGTGGCCTGGGTTATGCAGGTCAGACAAGATGATTACAATGGTCCCTTCTGGCCTGGAAATCTATGAATAAGCTCCAGCGAGGAGGAGGCAGATGTAGGCCCAGAAGTAGCTTCAGAACTTTCAGGCTACACTAATACACTAATGTTGGAAGTCTTAAAATTGTTCTCCACGCGGCTGCCAACCCTCGGGATTTCTGGAGAGTCTCGTGACAGTTCGTGTTTTTCTTGAAGTACCTGCTCCAAAAGTTGTGACTATGTGAGAATCCCAACTTTACGGGGGAGGGGGGGTTAATTAAAAGTAAATTTCCAACCTTTATGGCTGCAGAGAAAAGCTTGAAACCAATAACTCTAAAATGGAAGAATGGGGCAGAACCTAGAAAACTCAGGTTCGATTCCCTCCTCTGCCACAGAAGTCCTCTGTGACCTAGGGCAAATCACTTAGTGTCTCTGTGCCTCAGGTCCCCACCTATAAAGTGGGGATTACAGCATTACCCTACCTCACAGGGGTGTTGTGAGAATAAACGCATTAAAGATTGTGAAGATCAGATATTGAGTAATAGTTACGACCCAAAGGCAAATAAAAAGAACCCAAGATGTCTTTGCAAAATCTCATGTTTTTTTAAGACAACCTCATAGTTTTCTGGCACCTGTCTCATGACTTTTGAATGCTTGGGGTTGGCAACGCAGGCTCAATAATCTTGATTTCTCGCTGGAGCCATGCCCACCCATAACTCTGTTCCTGCCCTTATAGATCAAGCATGTTATGTTCTGGATCACTCATGCATTCTCCCGCAGAAGCCCCTTTATTCTGCAAGGTTTCTTCCAACCCTAATCTTCTATGAAAGCCACCCATGGTACAGAGCATCAGCACTCAGGGATTGATCCAACACCCATTGGAGTCAATGGAAAGAAGCTCACTGACTTCACCTGGCTTTGGATCAGGCCCAGGAAATGTGAGTGAGCGCACTCCATGTAGACGCTGTTGGGTAGGATGGTTATGGCCTTACTGTATGAATTGTGCACACAGCTGATCTATACAAAAATGTAATGTGCTCTATTTTTGCCTTCCGCTCCACCCACTTGTTTGTTTCTCCCGTGGTCTTATAGGTCTCACCTCAGCAAAACCCTTAAGCACGTGCTTAGCTTTAAGCATGTGCTTAAGTCCCACTGATTTCAACAGCTTCTGCTTAAGTGCTTTGCTGAATCTGGGCCTTTGACTGTAAGTGCTTTGAGACAGGGACTTCCATTTACTTTATGCTTGCGTAAGCGCCTTGCCCAACAGAGCCCAATGTGGTTTGAGCTTCGATAATAATCACCCTGAGTCAAATTCTTGCTCACAATGCAAATCACCACAGGATATAAGGCAAGGTTCCAAAGTCAAGCTAGTGTCCCAGCTAACAGGGGATGCTTCTTGGCCTCTGATTGGTAACTGCGTCAGGACAGCACAGATACAATGCCTTGGAAGAGCAGACGGGATGCAGCATGCTGAGAAGATTCCGCTCCCCTGTGGCCCTGACCAGGACTTTGAAGCAACCCCTTTGGGAGTGGCAAGTAGAACTGTACCACCTCATTGCTGTTGCAACCTGACGCCACTCAACATGCTTCCTGCTAAGTTCAAAACTCAGACCAGCTGCCTCAAAGGGCTTGCTGAGCTTCATGAACGTGGGGCAGTCTAGGTCAGTTTCTAGATTTGCCCTGAAATTCGCAGTTTCATCACACTTCCAATGGAACCATAACATTTTCCAGCCAAAGTCACTGTGAACTTCTGGCTTCAGCCTAGCCCAAACTTCTGTGCGAAACTAGGAAGATACGAACCCATGTCAAAACTCAGAATGTCCTCAGAAACCTATATAAAGACAGACTGCCAGCTTTCATTCACCTGTAGTGTTAAAGTTAGTTCGAGCAAGATAGGATGGATTCACTAAAGCTGCCTGAAGAATGTAGATGTTCACTTCCCAGTCAAATCAGAACTGGGTATCCAAATCCCCTAAACAGCTTTGAGACATCTCAGCCACTAGCTCTTCACCCTCAGATTTAATTTTATGATGTATTAAGACAAGGCTCTTGGAAAATGGAAACAAAACAACTCTGCCGGCCTCTCTCAGTAGGGCTCCTCATCTTTACGGTTCTTATTTTCTTTGCAAACTGACTTTACTCTCCGACTCATTCTCCTCCCCAACCCCACATAAAAAAATACATACACTCACGAAAGAGAACAGAGCGCTGCTCCACACAGGTACATAAACAACCTTTCCTGCCATTTCTTTGATGTTACTCTCACTTTAAGAACAGCTGGGACTTCAAAGAACCTACCAAAGTCTGTGGGAGTTGCATTGTAAGGGCTACAGATAGATCGAATTTTTTTAAACTAGGACTTGGAAGAGAAACCTGGTTTTACCACCTATTTGAAACCCAGACCATGAAAGATACCCAGCAAGTAAAGGAAGCACTGAGCTTGGACAGGACTTTCCATGGAAAGCATGGCAGTCTGGCAGTAGCAATGGGCTAGCCTCTTTCTAAGAGTTTGTCCATTCATCAGAAAGTTTGGGCAAACTGAAAGCCTCACAAACACTCTTGTGAATTTGTTTGTGAGAAGGTTTGCACCAACCATCAGTCATCTCCCCACAATGACTATCGGCTGGATTTGAACCATGACCTGCAGTTTGCATATCCATCTTCAAACCTTTTCAGTTTTCCTTATCCTGTTTATGAGAGATTCAGTGGTCCAGTCAGAGGCCGTAACTAGATCCTGTGGAACAGGACCGATCAGCCTGGATGAAATCCATGCTTTTACTGAAGGCAGGCACCAGGCTGATGAGCCAGGTAAGACCTCAAAACAGAGCTTAAGTGGGACTCAAGTGAAGCATAAATTTTATGTTGGGCCATCTGCCTGGGGGTCAACTTCATGGCCCATGCAGAGTGGGTACTCAAAGCAGGGATCAAACCAGATAGCTTGTAAATAGCCTGTACAATGAAATACGTTTGAATTGTTAGTTATTTATATTTCACCAAAAGGCCATTCAGGCTCAGGCCCTGTGGTGCAAGATGCACATGCAAAGACACAGTATGTTCCCCAAAGAGCTTACAGTCTAAAAGACCAAAAACTACTGTAAAAGATGGGGGGAGGAGGGGAAAGAGGTACAAATTATAAGCAAAACAACTGAGGTCACAGCAGGCACATGAGCTATTAGCTCCATTCTGGCCTCTTCCTTTTTTAAAATTCATTTATTTTCATTATTCTGGGGACAGAGGATGGCAAGAGTGTTGAGTCAGCATCAGCTGAAGTGGGACAATGGAATCATAGATTTTAAGGCAGAAGAGACCATTAGATCAACTATTCTGACGTCCCAACAGAACACAGATCACTGAATTCCATCCAGTTACTCCTGTATTAGGCCCAATAGCTGGCTGGTGTTTAGTTAAATTGCGTCTCCTAGAAAAGCGTCCAGTCTTGGTCTGAAGACATCAAGAGATGGAGAAACCACTTCTTCACTTGAAGAAAAGGAGGACTTGTGGCACCTTAGAGACTAACAAATTTATTTGAGCATAAGCTTTCGTGAGCCACAGCTCACTTATTTGGTAGTTTGTTCAAATGGTCAATCTCCCTCACTGTTAAAAATGTTCCCTTTTTTCTAATCTGGATTAGTCTGTCTTGAATTTTAAAATGTTTATTCTTGTTATGCCTTTCTTGGCTAGATTAAAGATCCCTTTAGAGCCTGGTAGTTTCTCCCGTGCACTGGAATCAAGTCACCTGTTGATCTTCTTTCTGGTTAACTAAGCAGATTGAGCTCCTGTGACTGAACTTCCTTGAGGAAGGAGGTCAGAGGGTCAACCTGTGGAACCTCCTTGCCAGAGGATGTTGTGAAGACCAAGGCTATAACAGGGGCAGGGAGGGTGTCCCTAGCCTCTGTTTGCCAGATGCTGGCAATGTGTGACAGGGGATGGGTCACTTGATGATTGCCTGTTCTGTTCATTCCCTCTGAAGCACCTGGCATTGACCACTGCTGGAAGACAGGACAGTGGGCTAGATGGACCTTTGGTCTGACCCAATATGGCCATTTTTATGAGTCAATTGAGGGGAAAGGACAAGAGGAAGGGAGGCCAGTAGGGTGACTGGGAGGAAGCTGGGGCAAACATGCTACAGCAAACAGGAGATAATGGCCAGCATTCAAATTGTAGCATGTCATGTGTTGGTGATACCCAGCCACCTGGGGACTACAAGGGGGAGAGGTGTGACCCCTTCCTTCCATCCTGCTGGGTAAACCCCACTATTCCCAGGAGCTGGCTCTACCCATGGAAGGTTCTGCTAAGCTTCCCCCCTGTCACTGGGAGAGTGAGGTGCCTGCCCTTGGTATGCAGAGCCCCCCACCACCGTTAGAGTATGGCTTCAGAAGGGAGGTAGAGGACCCCAGCTGAGACTCTCTCTTGCCGTTGCTCCCCATTACATGCGGTTGGAGTTTTTCAAAATTCCAGTTTCCGACACCATTTTTCACTGACATTTCTAAGTTCCACCCCAAAAAACATTTGATCAAAAGTTGACAGAACTTTTTTGGGAGCGGTAATTAACTGCTTATCAAATGGTGAGCAAATCTGCAAAAATCCAATGAATTTTTGCAGATAATTTGCAAACAGGACAGGGAAGGAAGAGGCCAAATTTCTCCAACCAATGACTCGGTGCTAGTATATTGGTCAGCTCTACTGACCTGGCAGATTCTTCAGAGTATTTCCAGCCCTGTAGATGACCTATAGGCATGACATGTACATGAGCTGTATTGTTTAGGTCACGGTGCTAAAGCACAAGGCCTTCCAGCATCACTCAGGAAATATAAAAGTTCAGTCTTCCAGGTGAATTCCCTTAACAAGAGTTCATCACCTTTCAACCTTTCTAAATCTCATGAAGGAACAAAACCCAGGGTCAGATCAGTGAATTCACTCCAAGACTTTCGGCAAGTCAAGAGGCTCCAGCAAACTTTCTAAGGCTGCCTCTCGTATTGATAGGAAGAAACAGTAACGCCACCTGATTGGCTAGCCTGTCGTGTTTTGCCTCTTAACACTGCCAATGGCAAAATGGAAGTCTTCATCTAAAAGCCTTGTTTATGCAACCTTAATTTCATGGTAATCCCAATATAATTAAGAGAGAAAGTCAATGGGGTTTGCAATGTCGTCACAGGATAATGGTCTCCCAGTTAAAAAAAATAAGCAAAGCTAAATAAAGAAGAAGCCATTCATGCAGTCATGGTCAAGCCATGTCCTTTTTCAACCTATTAATTTCTCCAGGCATGCTCCCATTCAGCTATTTTAGTGTGGTCCAGTGGTTAGAGTGCTTGACTACTATTCAGAAAGCCAGGATTCTGTTCCTTGCTCTGCTTCTGTCCTGATACGCAATCTTGAGCAAGTTCCTTCACCTTTCTGCCTGTTTCCCCTCCCACACATGATCTGTCTTGCTTAATTAATCAGTAAGAGACAGTTCCTGCCCCACAAGCTTATCGGGTGTAGTGCACTCACCTATGCCGAGACAGCTACGCCTTTCGTAATACAAATGATAAATCATAATTTCTATTAATAAAACATTAATAATACTAAATGTCACTTCTAACACGTTAGAATCATAGAATCATAGAATATCAGGGTTGGAAGGGACCCCAGAAGGTCATCTAGTCCAACCCCCTGCTCAAAGCAGGACCAATTCCCAGCTAAATCATCCCAGCCAGGGCTTTGTCAAGCCTGACCTTAAAAACCTCTAAGGAAGGAGATTCTACCACCTCCCTAGGTAACGCATTCCAGTGTTTCACCACCCTCTTAGTGAAAAAGTTTTTCCTAATATCCAATCTAAACCTCCCCCACTGCAACTTGAGACCATTACTCCTCGTTCTGTCATCTGCTACCATTGAGAACAGTCTAGAGCCATCCTCTTTGGAACCCCCTTTCAGGTAGTTGAAAGCAGCTATCAAATCCCCCCTCATTCTTCTCTTCTGCAGGCTAAACAATCCCAGCTCCCTCAGCCTCTCCTCATAACTCATGTGTTCCAGTCCCCTAATCATTTTTGTTGCCCTTCGCTGGACTCTCTCCAATTTATCCACATCCTTCTTGAAGTGTGGGGCCCAAAACTGGACACAGTACTCCAGATGAGGCCTCACCAATGTCGAATAGAGGGGAACGATCACGTCCCTCGATCTGCTCGCTATGCCCCTACTTATACATCCCAAAATGCCATTGGCCTTCTTGGCAACAAGGGCACACTGCTGACTCATATCCAGCTTCTCGTCCACTGTCACCCCTAGGTCCTTTTCCGCAGAACTGCTGCCTAGCCATTCGGTCCCTAGTCTGTAGCTGTGCATTGGGTTCTTCCGTCCTAAGTGCAGGACCCTGCACTTATCCTTATTGAACCTCATCAGATTTCTTTTGGCCCAATCCTCCAATTTGTCTAGGTCTTTCTGTATCCTATCCCTCCCCTCCAGCGTATCTACCACTCCTCCCAGTTTAGTATCATCCGCAAATTTGCTGAGAGTGCAATCCACACCATCCTCCAGATCATTTATGAAGATATTGAACAAAACCGGCCCCAGGACCGACCCTTGGGGTACTCCACTTGATACCGGCTGCCAACTAGATATGGAGCCATTGATCACTACCCGTTGAGCCCGACAATCTAGCCAGCTTTCTACCCACCTTGTAGTACATTCATCCAGCCCATACTTCCTTAACTTGCTGACAAGAATACTGTGGGAGACCGTGTCAAAAGCTTTGCTAAAGTCAAGAAACAATACATCCACTGCTTTCCCTTCATCCACAGAACCAGTAATCTCATCATAAAAGGCGATTAGATTAGTCAGGCATGACCTTCCCTTGGTGAATCCATGCTGGCTGTTCCTGATCACTTTCCTCTCATGCAAGTGCTTCAGGATTGATTCTTTGAGGACCTGCTCCATGATTTTTCCAGGGACTGAAGTGAGGCTGACTGGCCTGTAGTTCCCAGGATCCTCCTTCTTCCCTTTTTTAAAGATTGGCACTACATTAGCCTTTTATCCTTGTCCAAGGATCTCAAAGCATTTTACAAACATTAATGTATTCACTCACTTCTACCAAAGCCAATGGTATAGATGGAATTAAGTTATCTGACTGATGCTAATATGGTGCAGTGCAAGTTAGAAATGAAAAGGACCCACTAGGATCTTTTAGTTCCTCTAAGGCTACAATTGCAGGAACATTCCCTACATCTTCCAGCATTTCATCCAGACTAGTTTGACATCATGGGGTTTCTCTCCACTCGCCTTTGGAGACCACTCCACAAGGAGGGCAGAAGATTCTAAATTTAACTCAAGCTTGTACAGTACCAGGCTGGTCCAGAATAGAGCTGGTCAAAATTTCTCAGATAAAACTTTCTTTGCTGAAAAATGCAGATTCAGCAACATCAAAACATTTTATGAATTTGTGTTGGTTTTGCGAAATTGTTCATGTCAGAAAAAAAAATTCTGGAAAAAAAAATCAAATTTTCCAAATTGTAATTTGCTTTGAGATTTTCTAAATGAAACATTTTATTTTTTTTTGTCTAAAAACAGTGTTTAAAATGTTCCCTTAATTTTTAAAAAAATGTTAAAAGAATTATCCAAATTGAAACAACACATTTCACTTTTGTCCAAATGAAATGTTTCATTTGACCCGAAATGGTTTGTGTTTTTTTTCACCTTTTCATTTCCTGAAAAATTGGAAAAAATTTGCTTTCAATTCAACACCAAACTTTATTTATTTATTTGGTTGACTGGGTTTTGGAATTGCCAGAGAACAGAAAAATCTTCCATTCACCCACCTCTAGTCCAGGATTACTCATTTCTTGCACCTTTCTCTGAATCATTTAGTACCAGCCAATGCTGGAGACAGAATATGGGACTAGACAAACCACTGATGTGATTCAACATTGCAAGGCCTATGTTCTTAAACTAAGACTGATGGTTAACTAAAATGTATCTATTGGTGGTGGGGGAAGGGGGGGAGTTCTTAGCTCCAGCAGATACTGCATCAGTATTATAACACCATCAATGATCTGAAAGAGGGAGTAAATAGCACATTAATTAAATTTTCAGATGATACTAAATGGGAATGAGTTGTGAAATTCTGCCAGGACAAAAAAAATTCTAAGTAACCTAGAGAGAACAGAAATGTGGGCAGAAAATAACAAAGGGAGATTCCACTTGGAAAGTGCCAGCTAACACATCTGGAGCAAAATAACCTTAAACTCAGTTACTCAATGGCTGAAAAACCTAGGAAGCACTAAATGCTGAAAGGGAGAAAATGGGGACAGTGGACAGGTGTGACGTTATCTGATTAAAATATGACCGGTTTCAGAGTAACAGCCGTGTTAGCCTGTATTCGCAAAAAGAAAAGGAGGACTTGTGGCATCTTAGAGACTAACCAATTTATTTGAGCATAAGCTTTCGTGAGATATGAGCTGTAGCTCACGAAAGCTTATGCTCAAATAAATTGGTTAGTCTCTAAGGTGCCACAAGTACTCCTTTTCTTTTTTTGATTAAAATCTGTATCAGCATATCACTGTTATATACTTGCAACAAATCTTGAACAAACTGTGTCATGTGATATGTCTACGGAAAGGTTAAGATTTGCTGAATATGATTATGCTATTTGTATGCATGTATCGGTTTTGTATTTGAAGTTATGAGTATTGGCTTTATACGTGGATTTCAAATGTTTGCTCCTGGGGTAACGCCCACAAGGTAGTTAGCCAGCACATCTTGGAGGGACTATTCGAATTAAGAAAAGGAGTACTTGTGGCACCTTAGAGACTAACCAATTTATTTGAGCATGAGCTTTCGTGAGCTACAGCTCACTTCATGGGATGCATACCGTGGAAACTGCAGCAGACTTTATATATACACAGAGAATATGAAACAATACCTCCTCCCACCCCACTGTCCTGCTGGTAATAGCTTATCTAAAGTGATCATCAGGTGGGCCATTTCCAGCACAAATCCAGGTTTTTTCACCCTCCACCCCCCCACACAAATTCACTCTCCTGCTGGTGATAGCCCATCCAAAGTGACAACTCTTTACACAATGTGCATGATAATCAAGTCGGGCTATTTCCTGCACAAATCCAGGTTTTCTCACATCCCCCCCACCCCCATACACACACAAACTCACTCTCCTGCTGGTAATAGCTCATCCAAACTGACCACTCTCCAAGTTTAAATCCAAGTTAAACCAGAACATCTGGGGGGGGGGGTAGGAAAAAACAAGAGGAAACAGGCTACCTTGCATAATGACTTAGCCACTCCCAGTCTCTATTTAAGCCTAAATTAATAGTATCCAATTTGCAAATGAATTCCAATTCAGCAGTTTCTCGCTGGAGTCTGGATTTGAAGTTTTTTTGTTTTAAGATAGCGACCTTCATGTCTGTGATTGCGTGACCAGAGAGATTGAAGTGTTCTCCGACTGGTTTATGAATGTTATAATTCTTGACATCTGATTTGTGTCCATTTATTCTTTTACGTAGAGACTGTCCAGTTTGACCAATGTACATGGCAGAGGGGCATTGCTGGCACATGATGGCATATATCACATTGGTGGATGTGCAGGTGAACGAGCCTCTGATAGTGTGGCTGATGTTATTAGGCCCTGTGATGGTGTTCCCTGAATAGATATGTGGGCACAATTGGCAACGGGCTTTGTTGCAAGGATAAGTTCCTGGGTTAGTGGTTCTGTTGTGTGGTATGTGGTTGTTGGTGAGTATTTGCTTCAGGTTGCGGGGCTGTCTGTAGGCAAGGACTGGCCTGTCTCCCAAGACTTGTGAGAGTGTTGGGTCATCCTTTAGGATAGGTTGTAGATCCTTAATAATGCGTTGGAGGGGTTTTAGTTGAGGGCTGAAGGTGACGGCTAGTGGCGTTCTGTTATTTTCTTTGTTAGGCCTGTCCTGTAGTAGGTAACTTCTGGGAACTCTTCTGGCTCTATCAATCTGTTTCTTTACTTCTGCAGGTGGGTATTGTAGTTGTAAGAAAGCTTGACAGAGATCTTGTAGGTGTTTGTCTCTGTCTGAGGGGTTGGAGCAAATGCGGTTGTATCGCAGAGCTTGGCTGTAGACGATGGATCGTGTGGTGTGGTCAGGGTGAAAGCTGGAGGCATGCAGGTAGGAATAGCGGTCAGTGGGTTTCCGGTATAGGGTGGTGTTTATGTGACCATTGTTTATTAGCACTGTAGTGTCCAGGAAGTGGATCTCTTGTGTGGACTGGACCAGGCTGAGGTTGGTGGTGGGATGGAAATTGTTGAAATCATGGTGGAATTCCTCAAGGGCTTCTTTTCCATGGGTCCAGATGATGAAGATGTCATCAATATAGCGCAAGTAGAGTAGGGGCTTTAGGGGACGAGAGCTGAGGAAGCGTTGTTCTAAATCAGCCATAAAAATGTTGCATACTGTGAGGCCATGCGGGTACCCATAGCAGTGCCGCTGATCTGAAGGTATACATTGTCCCCAAATGTGAAATAGTTATGGGTAAGGACAAAGTCACAAAGTCCAGCCACCAGGTTAGCCGTGACATTATCGGGGATAGTGTTCTTGACGGCTTGTAGTCCATCTTTGTGTGGAATGTTGGCGTAGAGGGCTTCTACATCCATAGTAGCCAGGATGGTGTTATCAGGAAGATCACCGATGGATTGAAGTTTCCTCAGGAAGTCAGTGGTGTCTTGAAGGTAGCTGGGAGTGCTGGTAGCGTAGGGCCTGAGGAGGGAGTCTACATAGCCAGACAATCCTGCTGTCAGGGTGCCAATGCCTGAGATGATGGGGCGCCCAGGATTTCCAGGTTTATGGATCTTGGGTAGTAGATAGAATATCCCAGGTCGGGGTTCCAGGGGTGTATCTGTGCGGATTTGATCTTGTGCTTTTTCAGGAAGTTTCTTGAGCAAATGCTGTAGTTGCTTTTGGTAACTCTCAGTGGGATCATAGGGTAATGGCTTGTAGAAACTCGTGTTGGAGAGCTGCCGAGCAGCCTCTTGTTCATATTCCGACCTATTCATGATGACAACAGCACCTCCTTTGTCAGCCTTTTTGATTATGATATCAGAGTTGTTTCTGAGGCTGTGGATGGCATTGCGTTCTGCATGGCTGAGGTTATGGGGCAAGTGATGCTGCTTTTCCACAATTTCAGCCCGTGCACGTCGGCGGAAGCACTCTATGTAGAAGTCCAGTCTGCTGTTTCGACCTTCAGGAGGAGTCCATCTAGAATCCCTCTTTCTGTAGTGTTGGTAGGGAGACCTCTGTGGATTAGTATGTTGTTCAGAGGTATTTTGGGAATATTCCTTGAGTCGGAGACGTCGAAAATAGGGATTCTAGGTCACCACAGAACTGTATCATGTTCGTGGGGGTGGAGGGGCAGAAGGAGAGGCCCCGAGATAGAACAGCTGCTTCTGCTGGGCTGAGAGTATAGTTGGATAGGTTAACAATATTGCTAGGTGGGTTGAGGGAACCATTGTTGTGGCCCCTTGTAGCATGTAGTAGTTTAGAAAGTTTAGTGTCCTTTTTCTTTTGTAGAGAAGCAAAGTGTGCGTTGTAAATGGCTTGTCTAGTTTGTCGAATTAAGTGGCTCATCAAGAAACCCTTAACTAACAATGGACCATGGGAGATGCCCATCTACACTGAATGGACTGTCCTGCAAACGTTCCATCCTAAGTATAGGTAATGGCTTCCTGTAATGACTAGGCAAAATGCATGGACATGTGACTTGCCCATGTGACTCCAACCACTATCTTGTTACTATACTTTTCCACAGTAAGAACAATGGGTTTCCCTCCACATGGCAGAAGAGATAAAAGGCCCTGGAAACTCCTCCATTTTCCCTCTTTCTTGCTGCAACCTCTTTTCTGCTCCAGCCTCTGGACTATGAACTCATATTAATGGGAGCATTCTAACCAAGGGACTGAGGAGCTTCCAATGATTTGGAAGCAGCCAGAGACTTGACTTAAGACAGCAGTTTATTCCTTCACTGCTACAAGCCTTAACCAAGAACTTTGCAATTACTGTATGTATTTGATTCCTTTAACCAATTTTAACTCTCACCTTTCTTTATTTCTTTTTATGAATAAACCTTTAGATTTTACATACTAAAGGATTGGCATCAGAGTGATTTTTGGATAAGATCTAAGTTATATATTGACCTGGGTGTGTGGTTGGTTCTTTGGGATCAGAAGAATCTTTTATTTGAAGAGGTTGGTTTTAAAGAACCACTCATCTCTAAATCCAATGTTTTTGGTGGTGATATAAGAACTGGAATGCCTAAGGAAACTGCTTTTATGACTTCTTGTTAGCCAGTGTGCTAAAACAGAAGTTTACTTTTCTTGCTGGCTTGGTATATCCTATGGGGAATTAGCAACCAGTCTTGGGGTGTATCTGCCCTATTTCTCAGCAGTTTGCCCTGAATTTGGCATCCTCAGTTGTGACCCACTGAGGCACAGCTACAACAGGAAATTAGACGTGAAAGTTTGGAATATGAGATGACGATTAAAAAGGCCAATGGACTTTGAGGTTGTATATATACAGGAAGTTAGAGAGCAGGGAGTTTATTGTCATTTCCTGCTAAGGTTGACTGAAAATTTTCCATTGATACTGTTTTTCAACTAACTTTTCAAGTATGAAATTTTTCTTGAAAAGTGACTGCTTTCCATGGCAAATTTATTTTTTCCCCAAAAAACACAGAACACCTGAATGCCAAAAGATTTTAATTTGGGAATGCTGCCATGGTGCTCACGGGTGTTGTAGTTTGGTTGGCTCATGCCCTATTTTCCTCTATGGGCTGGACGCCCTGCCCACACTACATCTCCCATGAGGCACCTCTTCGCCTCTCCAAATGGGGAGAATGTGCATCCTTGGAGATTTAATCCAACCAGGGTGACTGTTCTATGGAGAAGAATGGGAGTATGAGGCGTATTACAACATCCATCGATTCCAAGATTTCCAGATGTGGGAGCTAATTTAAAGTCTGAGTTAAGAAGACCTACAGGGTCATGGTGCCAACAGAGCACTTCACTCAGTATGAGGAGAATCATGCAGCAAGTGATATGTGGTCAGGAACTGACCATAGCAACAGGAAACAGAAGGATCAGGAAAATATAGATTTTTGCCATGAAGACCAAAGTTGAAGCTGTCAGTGAAAAAGGAAAAGATATATTAATTATTAAGGACAGAAGCTAAGGAAAGACCACAGCCTTGAAATATTCTCTAGCAGAACCTGGAATGGAAGGATATAAAAACTCTTCAGCAGAAATGAAAAAGGGAGCAGTTCGAAAGCTCAGATACAAACCAGGAAGGAGAACATTGGAGACATCAATCTCTTAACTGGGAAAACAGATCTGTGGCTGGGAAGGAGACTATAATTAGGGGGAATAAACAATACAGTGGAAGAGTTCTGTTAGGGGAAGAAAAATGGGACAGTAATGGATGCAACAAGCAAAGGAACAGAATGTCCAACAACTTACAGATGGAGACTGGTTCCAAATGGTCTGTGAGAGGAGAGAGCTGGGATGTTGGAAACAGAGTTGTAACCTGACGCTGGAGGCATATAGCGGGAACAGAGTGAAGCAGCAAGTCAGAAAATGGAGAAGGAAGAAGAGCAATAGCGAAAGTAGAGAGTGTGGGAGAGGCAAGCAGTCAGCTGAGGTGTAGGAGGAAATATATCACAAACCATGGTTATGGACAATCTTACAAAACCTAGGTAGATAGACAGACAGATAGCAGTGCCATTTCCAAGCAGCAGATGGAAATGAAGAATGAATAGCAGAATTATAGGTACTGAGGTATGCACAAATCCGAACCCCAAATGCCATAAGTCGCATGAGGTTACCTGCCATTTTATCACATCTCTGATGAACCCTTACAATGAATGTAACCTATGCCAGGTGATTCCTGCTCATCAACTTCACCAGGCTCCTCCCACTCCTTCCATTTTCATGCTGTGTAAAAACAGAAAGACTTATTCTGTTGTTTCATCCCCCGTCTCCTTTGGTTTCTTAGGAAGTGCAGCCTGCCAGCAAGGATCAGCTTTGAGGCAGAGCATCTCCTGATGACTATGGAGGAAGGAAGCTAGCTGGGATGAAATAAATCAGAATCCAACTTGTGACCACAAGCCTGAGCCAAATACAAGTGTAACCTGTTCTGAGGTATGGAAAAGTTCAAGGTAACTTTTTCTCCCCCCTTCTAAAGCCCTTCATTTTTCATTTCCTTGCTTGCCTTTACCCTCTTTCATTCTGTCTAGGCCTGGAAACAGAATTGTCTCAGTGCTGTTCTCCCAGGGCTGATGGTCCATCCTGATCGGGTTTTTATACTCTGCCCATCACTGTGGTATCTGACTAGAAGTAAGCAGTACCACACATCTGCCATAGCTTCACTGACCCAGGTGAGGCTTCAAAAGCAGCCCAACTTTGAAGTGCTTATCCAAACGGAACCAGCTAAACATTTTGAGGGTAACCTGTCACACCTGATGAACCTGGCTTCTCTGTGGAGACTATCTTCTGATTAGACCTCTGTCCACTCTACAAAGAGTGCTAAAAGTCTCATGAGCCGAGCATCTTCCTTCCGAGATTTCTGTTGATCCATCCTGTGCCTTTCTCCTGTTTGTCTGTTTCTCTCTCCATCCTGTGTGTTCCACCCATATATTTGCCTGGCTTTGGTACTTCTCAAACACCCCGCACTATAGTATCTAGATGCTAATTTCCAGTATTTCCTGCTTGTAGCTGGGCTTGGAAGAGAGATGTTCCGAGGTGAACAACAAGAAAAAGACACGTAAAAAATTTAAAAAGTCAGAACCTGCAATGAAACTTGTTCCATACTCTGTTCTAAAAATGGACAAAATGGGTAGAGAAATAGGGGGGTGCCTCATTTTTGCCTTTTCACCCATCACTAGTTTCGGCTATGAGCTATCCCACCTCCTAGATACCAAGTCCATCCTCATTTCTAGCAACCATCCATGCCCTAGGGCCCAGCCCTGCCCCCTTTGAAACCAATGGGAATTTTCCCCATTGACTTCAGTGGAATTAGGATCGAGCCGTTGGGCCTGTTCCAAAGCCCACACAAGTGAATGGAAAGACTCCCGATTACTTCAGTGGGCTTTCGATCAGGCCCTCAGAGCACAACGGCACTCTGTGATGCATTAGAAAACAGCGCTATTGGAAAAAAAATAATTATTTCTCGCCCAACCCCTGCCCTACCTTGTCCCAACCTATGTGCCAAATATAAAAAGAGCATTCGTAATCTAATTAATCTAAGCATTGCCTGTCACGGCTGGAAGGCAATTTGAAAGACTATCTGCCTGTGTTTTACTTCGTCTTGAAAGTTAATCTCCTCAAAGCAAAGGGGCTTCCCACTCCCCCGAGCCCCACAACCCTTTATCTTCATTTTTAACCAGTTGGTGGTGAATTTGCCTCAGTAACTAGACTTAAAAATGTGCAGGAGGGTTGTGTCCCTTCCTCCTCTCCTGCCGCACAAAAGGAGATTTGTGAAAGGAGATGCCACTCAGCAGACACTTCTGTGTACACAGAAAGGCCTCAGAGAGAATGGCTGCTCTCCGGCCTCACTTTGTGGTTAGCCAATTACCCATTATCTGCCCCCCTCCCCCCTGCTTTTTTTTTTAAGATTAAAAGATCACACACATGTTCAGGGAGAAGAAAGAGGGCTCAGTCGGTGGACACTGTCAATTATAACCAGGGAGCCAGAGAGCAATAGGGGACACAAACTACACTTGGGAAAGGTCACCTTGGGGTCTGGGCCTTCCCTTTTCCAGGCTGTAGCTCACCTGGGCCTATTACGCAGGAATTCCTGAGGCGCTCACTCTGGACCCACGGGCGCTTTTGAGAACTAATAGACAAGGTGATGTGGGAGGGAGGTGGAGGGGAGGGGGACAGAAAATGAAGACAGGGGAAAGAAAAGTCATTGAGAGACTTCAAAGTAGAACAAAGGCCCTTCCAGATGTGAATAATTGCTAGGTGAGTGCGTTAATCACAGACAAAGAGCTGTACAACAAACTATACCTGTTCACTTCACAGGGGCGAAAAGGGGAAAGGCAAAAAAAAAAAAGAAAAAAATGAGAGAGAGAGAAGATAGAGGAGCAGAAACAAGCCTTTGATAGAGTGGACAAGCCAGAGAAATGTATTTTCTACGTTATTATGTGACTAATGACTCAATCTCTTTTATTAAGGACCCACAAAGCCTATAATTGTGAATGAACTCCTATCTGGAGGGCAGCGACGGAGGCTTTTGTCTCCATTCGTGGCACACTCACACACAAACACGCTCACCCACACCACTCATTTCCACATCCCTGAGGCCAAGTTGAAGCTCTGGCTAATCTGTGGATCCATCTAACGAAGGGTTTTCTATTGCATCTATCACCATAAAATCTGTGCTCTGCAGCCCTCTCCTCAGCACGCTGGAAGTGTGTGATTTGGGTTTTGTTCTTGTGTTTTTGAGGTGCACGATATTTTACATGCCAATGAGTAACTTTAGCTGAAGATTGAAAAGGGGCTGGCTTGTCTTCATTTTTTAGCCAGGTACGTATGAACCTCAGCACCAGCTGTATTTTGTTTTTTGTAATTATTTTCTTCATAAACAAGGCCATGTCATTTAACAAACTACAGACAAAACAATCGCTCATGAGCCTTTATGCTGTGTAACCACCCAGCATCTGAACAGCCAGAGATGACAATGTTTTGCTGACCCCTGCAGGTGGGTTTATCTATAGGAGGTTCCTTACTGTGACTGCGTGAGTTGCAATGTCATTACAGGGCACTGGCCAATAATTCGATTCTATATAGATTCTTATACGCCCTCACCGCTATAAAGTCTGAGCACTTTCCAGTTGGGCATGATGCGATGCAACTAACATCTGTCCCATGTGGGTTGTTCTCTCCTCCTTTCCTCAGGGAGAGAATTGTGGCTGAAGTGGAAGTGCTTGGGTTTGGGCGTTTTCTTTTAAATGTGTGACTCTGTTCTTTGTTTACGTTAGAGAAGGCAGGTCAAAGTGCATCTTGCACTTGGAGTGGAACGTGGTGAGGTCCTTACCTCCTGGAGGAGGTCTTTCCACATTCTCCTACCAGCCCCTAAGACAGTTCTGTCTCCCACACAGATGAGCTATCCCTCGTGGTAGAAAGGATAGCTCATCTGTGGTTCCTAGGGAGAGGAGCTGTCACCTGTGGTCTTCATCCTGGAGTTTTAGATGATCTTTTAGATATGCTGGTCCCAGACCAGTAAGCATCTTGAAGATAAGAAGGAAGACTGAATATCCCTTTCCACAGGTGAGCAGAAAGATCATTAGTAAGTAATAATAATAATGCACACTTCTATAGTACCTTTACTTCAAGCATTTCAAGGTGCTTAATATACATATATTAAGCCTTGTAACATCCCATATGAGATAGATATTATCAAACCCATTTTACAGAAGAGTAACTGAGGCAGAGATGCCCAAGATCAAAAAGCGAATCAGTTGCTGAGAACTAAACTCAGGTGTTAAGATGTCTACACTCCTGCTCTAATCACTAGGTAAAGCCATCTCTGCTGCAGATAAAAGTTTATTCATGGACTTGTTGCAAGCCCATACCACTGTGGGTTGCATAAGCAAACAAAGTGCTGGTCACCTTGTAATGTAGAAAGCTGCCACAGAAAACATGGAGATCCAAGGGATAGATCTGCAACAGGTTGAATGCAGCAATTAATGCTTTTGTATTACTCTCTTACTGAGATACATATAAAGTTTTAAAAGGAAAGAGATTCAAAGTGCAGAACTGACATCTTCCTTGCTTCTCATTTTAGAGAATTCAGAGCTGGGTTTTCTTACCTGGGGATATGTTTGGGAAAGTTTTTCAGGAGCCAAGAAAATCCATTGTGTATTGGACTCCATTTTGGGTCAGGTAGAGGGGTTTGTAAGTGAAAAAGAACTAGATAAATTCATGGTGGATAGGTCCATCAATGGCTGTTAGCCAGGATGGGCAGGGATGGTGTCCCTAACCTCTGTGTGCCAGAAGCTGGGAATGGGCGACAGGAGATAGATCACTTGATGATCACCTGTTCTGTTCATTCCCTCTAGGACACCTGGCATTGCGCACTGTCAGAAGACAGGATACTGGGCTGGATGGACCTTTGGTCTGATCCAGTATGGCTCTTCTTATGCTGCTATTTATATCTTTTGGTAGCACCACCTGGTGTTAGGAAGGAAATATGGCAAAGAAAGCATCACCAGAGAGTGGAAAAGTGCTAAATATTAATTGGTTTGTTTCACTCTGGTTTGTCTGCTTAGGATGGGTTGCCAACTCTGGCAATTTCATCATCAGTTCACCATATCTGGTATTTTTCTTAAAGCCCCAGCTTCTGGAGTCCAGTGATTATGTAATAATCTCTGCTTTCCTATAAAAAAAATTCTAGTCCTCATGGTTGCAGAGAAAAGCTTGAAAACATGACTACTAAATGCTGAAAAACGAAGTCAATAAAAAGAGCCCAAAATTGATTGTTCTTTTTTTAATCTCATGATTTTTAAATCAGTCTTGTGATTTTGGGGGGCCTGACTCATGAATTTTGAACGCCTGGGGTTGGCAAGACTGGGTTTGTTGGTGATAGACCCTTACTTCTTCCTGGCCAGAGGAAATACAGTAGGAAAGTGTGTATACATAGATATAGACAGAGATAGTAATCGAGATAGAAAGACCTGAGTGGCTCACTCCAATAAGGGGTGGAGCAAAGGGACTCTGATGCTGGTCTCCTGTTCTGGAAGCTCACCTCTTCCCAGGGTTTCAGTTTGTTTTAGGGATTTGTGTAGCAGGATATACTCCAGTTTAATGGCCCAGACCTTTGGTTAGGTCACGAGCTCGGGACAGCTGAAGAGTTTGTGCTGCTTAGATCTCAGGTAAACACACCAAGGAGGAAGAAGCGCTAGTTAAACTAAAGGGCAATGTTGGTGCAAGAACAAATGAGGATAAACTGCTGATGAGTAAATTTAGGCTGGCAATCAGAAGGTTTCTAACCACCAGAGGAGCGAGGTTCTGAATCAGCCTCCCACTAAGCGTATTGGGGGCAAAGAACCCAACTAGTTTTAAAATGGACTCAGTGACTCAAGAGCTCCCTTCAGTCCTCTGTTCCTATCTAAAAGGTTTTTGAGGGGTTTTTTTTTGGGGGGGGGGGAGGGAGGGTGGTTGCCAGGTAGGATTAAAGATGGATTTACCCAGAGGGGTAACTATTTCATAGTTGCTGTTGGAGCTGTGTGAGTTGAAATATAGTTTTTAATGACAGGTTTCAGAGTAACAGCCGTGTTAGTCTGTATTCGCAAAAAGAAAAGGAGTACTTGTGGCACCTTAGAGACTAACCAATTTATTTGAGCATAAGCTTTCATGAGCTACAGCTCACTTCATTAAAAATCCCCTCTTTTGATGACTTTTGATTGCTTCCTGCTTTACCTCCCTTTACGGCTCTTCAGTTGATGACCCTCACTCCCATTGCCCCAATTGCACCTCAGACCTCAACACTAAAGAGAGTTTCACACTGAAGGGAGTTCAGAAAAAATAAAATAAAGCGGTGAGGGGGCTGGAGAGAATCTTACATCATGAGGAAAGATTCAAAGAGTTAAACTATGTGTAGCCCAGCTATATGCTGACTAAGGAGGACATAAAAGCCATCGACATGTATTTGAAGAGTATAAACTTCAAGCAAAGAGAATAATATTAATTATAGGAATATTTTAAGATGGTACAAAGGGCAAAGCGAGGAACAACAGAATAAAATAAATTAGGCTGAAGCTCTGGAAGGACTTTCTGACATGGGATTGATTAGCCTGTGGAACAGTCTCCCAAGGGAAGATGTGGATGCCTCAGTATTAGAGACAGCTACACTAGACTGGACAAAGTGCTAGGAAATGCACTATCTTGCCTTGGAAGGGAAATGGATGGGATGTTCTACTAGATCTTTTCCAACGCTAATGTTTCTAATTTTGTGAACATGGTGGGCAACGGGTTTTGTTTTTTTTCCCACTAAGACTTTGTCTACACGAGCACTTTTGTCAGTAAAACTTTTGTTGGTGAGGGATGTGAAAAAACACCCCCCATACCGACATAAGGGTCACCAACAAAAGTGTGGGTGGGGACAGCACTATATCGGCCGGAGATGCTCTCCTGACGACATAGCTACCGCTGCTCATTGGGGGTGGTTTAATTATGCCGGCAGGAGAGCTCTCTCCCGCAACATAGAGTGGCTACTCAGGAGACCATACAGTGGTGCAGCTGTCCGGTGTGTAGTATAGATGTAGCCTTAACATCCACTCCAGCCAATATACATAATACCTAGCCCTTTTCATCTATGGAGCTAAAAGCACTTTGCAAAGACAGGTTAATATCCCCATTTTTTTAGATGGGAAAACAGAGACTTGCCCCTTCTCACCAGCAAAGCAGTAGCATACCCAGGGATAGAACTCATGCTTTCCAAGCCCCCAGGTGATGCATTAAGCTAGGCTGTCTCACACACAGCAGCCATAGCACAAGAAAGATGCTGATCAAATACCCTGTGTGCCACTGAGGCTCAGGATTGAATGTGTGAGAGGGCAAAGGCTTTGTCACATGCAAGCAGGTAAAATGGTTCTCAGAAATGAGAAGTTAGAGATAGCTCCCTGGATGAGGAGTGTCTACATTCTATGGTCAGACTCTGAACATGGGAACTTAAATACGCAGTGTGATAGGAAACACAGGAGGCTACTAAGGAAACTAAGCAATCACGAGGCCAAGTGTCATGAATCTGTCATGAATCAGAAGGTGGTTAAGACAAGAAAAAAACCCTAGGAATAAATGATTTTATTTTCATCGTGGCAAGCGGCTAGCCATGGGGGGCCACCACATTCTGTAATAGAGCCAGTGCAGTTTAATAAACTTATTACCTTGGAAATGGGGTGAGGAGAAAAACTTGTAGATGATACAGAACTATTTAGGTTACTCAAGGCTGGAGTAACACCAAGCTAGGGCAATATGACAGAAGATGAAATCCAGTCTTGACAAATGCAAAGTAACGCACATAGGAAGGAGCCATTTGAATTACTCCTATGCCTTCCAGGGTTTGGGTCCTAAATTAGCGGCCACGGCTCAGGAGAAAGACCTGGGAATCACTGTGATCATCTGCGCAATAGGCAGCAGCATTCAAACCAAATGTTAGGATTCATAAGGAATGGGATTGAAAATACTCTGCAAGTTTTACAATGCTGTTCTGCAAAGCAATGAGATGCCCTCACCTCATGCTCAGTTCAGGTCACCCCATCTCAAAAAGGATATATCAGACATGGAGGGGAATCAGAGACAGGCAATGAGAATGATGAGGAACAAAGGAAAATTCTTATATGAAGAGAGACTAAAACGACTGGGGCTGTTAAGACTCCTCTGAGAGAATATGGAAAAGAGGAAACAAAATAACGGCACACAAAATAATGAATGGCAAAGAGGAGGTAAAGTAGGCACTTCCATTCATCCATACAAATAATACTAGAAAAAGGAGGCATCTGATGAAACTGAAAGAGAGCACATTTAAAACTGATTGCAGGAAACACTTTTTCACAGAAGTAATTAACCTGTGGAACTCATTGCCACAAGGTATCATTGAGACCAAGAGCTTTGCAGGATTCAAAAAAGAATTAGGTATTTACGTGGATTAAAAACAATGAGTTATAGAGAATATAAAAACAAGCTTTTAAAGGATATAAACCCTCGTGAAATCGGGCCCAAGACAACCTTTAACAAAGAGGGGTTGGGAGTGAAGTTTCTTTCAGGCTGGTTGTCCTATAAATGCCTCCTGTAGGACTTCTTGCACTTTCCCCTGAAGTAATAATGCTGGTCACTGTTGGGGTCAGTATATTGAACCAGATGGACCATGGGAGTGAAACAAGATGGCAATTCCTCCGTGAATTTCTACTGCAACTTCAGGATGTGCAGAATACTGTGGAAGAAATGCAATTAAATAAGACCTGGGTGGAGTTTGGAACCCAGCTCTTCAACTTTCGCACCTGGGTCACTGCTTTCCCAGCTTTCTTCTCAGGCTTGTAACAAGTCTCCACTACTGGTACCTAGTGAGGAACAAGGCTGACTATTCCTTCTGATCCATTCTATCTTGACTGCTCTTGCAGGAAGTACTTCATCAGTGTGATCAGTGCATCCAGCATCCTCTTCTCAGAGACTGAGCCCAGCAGAAACGATGCACTGCCAATCTTTGCTTAGAGAAGTTCCCTGACTTCAGCACTGCCAGCAACTTATAAATAACTATTTGGCTTTGTGCTGCGCTCCAACTTAGTGTTTATAGCCACATGGAAAGCAAACTGTTTGCATTAAGTCATGCCTAAGCAAAACTTGCCTTCCCAGCAGAAAGAGCTCATCGGGTTGTAGGTAATCATTGGCTACATATGTACAAATGCCATGGTTGCCAGCTAACCTGCACATGGGCATCATGGGGGAACACAGCTCCATGTGGTTGGGCAGTTCTGCAGATCCATGAGATAAATAGCATAGGAGGTGATAAATTACAGCTGTGTCTGATAAACTGCACTTCTCAGGAACCTTTGACTTCGCCATCTATACTCTGCCCACTAAACCATAACATAACCATATAGGACATAGGATTGATTCATCAAGTCCTGTCCTTTGTTACCACAGGCAACCGTGTCACATAAACTTCAATGGGCTTTGGATCACAACCATAAACAGGTTTCTTTTAAGGCATAGTACATATTTTCTGATTTATCTGTACTTGGATATTAGGTCTGAAAAACTCAGACTCCCTTGTGCTCCTTGCAATTTAATGGATGGAGATCATTCAGACAAGTCCTTAAAAACAGAGTAAACACTCTGCATGGAAGTTAAAGATCCCACTGTATGAATGTAAATGATTTCTTACTGTTCATTGCTACTCGTTCCTTTCTTTGACTATCATCCTCTCTATGGTCATTGTTACAAAAGGTTTCCACTTTTAGCATCTCACTCTGCCCTGAGCTGGGCATATGGGCCTCCCAACTTAATTCTCCATTAATGGGAGATGGCTGCCATCTTGGCTGACACACTGGGGATTGAATCAGGGCCCTGAAGAGCTAGAAGTATGAGTGGCTGCAGCTTGAACCAAGATGGCATAGCTGGCAGCTGTGACCATTCACATCCTCAGCGGATTGGCAGAGAGGGGAATCTGTTGCATCCTTCCTCTGCTCAGAAGGAAGTTTGTCCCAAACATCTGAGGCCCAAAGCAGACTCAATCCTGGATGACCCTCCCCCTACACACACACACACACACACACACACACACACACAGATGCTAACCAGCGGGTTATGCAGACATCCAAGGGAAGGAACTGCTTGCATTTCGTGTGTGCTCAGGTATAGGACCTCATGCACCGCCGTGTAAACCTGGAGTAACTACTGAGTTACACGAGAGTCAAAGTAAGAGGGGAATGCACCCTGGTGATGCATGGGTCAGGAATCTAGCTCACTATATATATAGTCGAATGTTTTAACATTGCGGGGGTGGACCCAAACGTACTTTTAAGCTATGTTACTTTCCTTCCCAAGGTTTACAAGTTGTAGCATGTGGACACAGGGTCCCATGAGGAACCTGACACTTGCAGGTGTTACCCGCACAGTGCATCACAGAGGTAAAAATAAAAGGCAATTTAACAAACACCTATATGTAGTGTAAGGGGGGGGGAGTTCACATCCCCTGAGGAGCACTGGCTGTGCAGAGCATTAACCCATGTGCAGAGCTTCACAAAGGGGCTGTGAAATCAGCCACAAGAGGTAGAAGGTGCAAAATCCCATGCAATTGGACTGACTTCTCTGGCACCCCACAGAAAAGCCTAAAGCACCCAGCTGGCACAATGCCTGGAGAGCCCCATTCGCCAAGCTGCACCAGCTGAGCCAACAGCCAGAGCATCAGGAGGACGACGGGGTGGGATGGCCGGGTGTGGGGAGCAAAGTGATCTTTTATACAGAACTACGTCAACGCACCTAGAGAATGTTAAATGGAAAGGAGGGATATAGAAAAGCAGCAGAAAGGAAGGATGGCTCATTGATTGGTGCCCTAGCTGGGGACCAGGGAGATCTGCCTTCAAATGCCTGTTCTGCCATGATCCTTGTGTGACCTTCCCTTAGCTCATCAAGCAACACACAGAGTCAGGCCTATTCCTGTAACTGGTCTTCACTTGGGGAAAAGGTCCCATTGACTTCAGTGGGGCCGTGCAGGTGATTAAGGATTTCAGGCCTGATTCCCTGGTCTTTGCATCCTTTGGTGAAAGGGAAGATCTAGTGGTTAGGATGCAAGTTGGGGAGACTAGCATTCAATGCCCTGCTCCACCACAAACTCCCTGTGTGACTTTGGGCACGTCACTTCAGGTATACCTGCACTGCAATTAAAAACCCGCAGCTGGCCCAGGTCAGCTGGCTCTGGCTCATGCTAAGGGGCTGTTTAACTGAAGAGCAGACATTTGAGCTGCCCTGCTATCCCCTGAGGGGGGAGTGTCCCAGAGCTCAGGCTCCAGCCCAAGCACGACCGTCTACACCACAGTTAAACAGCCCCTTAGCCCAAGCCCCGTGAGCCTGTCGGATGACCTAGGTCAGCTGCAGGTGTCTGATGGCAGTGTAGATGCACCTTCTATGTCTCAAGGGCTCAGTTCCATAAGGGGGATAAATAGCTTTGACCTGGCTCACAGAGATAAGGCGAGGATAAATGAAAGGCTGTGAAGTGTGCAGTGATGGGGACCATAAAGTAAGGTAGACAGTAAGTCTGTGAATGAACGGTTCCTGGAGTATGGGCCAAAATTCTCTGATCTGCAATGTCATTGTGACCCATGTGATACTTGGCATTCTGATTTCATAGAGAATAATTTATATGGGGCTGGATTGTGCCTTGAGGCAGAGCCCTGATTAAAAGGCAAGGCACACTCCCATCCTGGGGAGTTGTAGGAAGCATTGTGCCCTTAGCTCAAGAGACAATGTGATGTTCTGGTGTCCATCTTTGTGGGACATCTGAACTGTCCTGTCTTTTCATTCCATCAATCAGAATGTTTGGGGTTTTTTTTTTAATAATTACAGGATGTGTATTCAAGATGCATTGTGGTACTTCTGTACCAGCTAAACAACCAGTGCAGCGGAACGAGCATTCAGCGGGATGAACAGTGTTCAGTGGGAAGTGGAAAGCCAAAGGAACACAGACCCCATCAAAGCTATCTTTTGCTCGAAGTTAACGTTAACCACACTCATTCAGTTTTGCATGATAAACGCAGGGTAGAAACAAGGAGCCATTTTTAACAGTGAGGATAATTAACCATCAGAACAATTTACCTGGGGGTGTGATGGCGACGCCATCACTTCAAGTCTTTAAATTCAAAACACTGGATGTCTTTCTAAAAGATATGTTCTAGCTCAACCAGAAGTTACAGATTTGATGCAGAAATCACTGAGTGAAATTCTCTGGCCTATGTTATACAGGAGGTCAGATGAGATGACCACAATGGTCCTTTCTTGCTGTGGAACCTATGGATCGATGAATCATGTAGATACCAGAGGCGTAATTCTCATTCATACCAACACTCTTTTACACCACTCCGTGAGTGTACATCAATTACATATATGCTCATTTGAGGCCCCTGACACTGCCAAGGTGCGATAGAAGAGCCTTATGGCAAATAAAAATCGGGCCCTGTGTTGCTGGAAAAAATCCGGTAATCCAAGAAATACGCACATGTTGCCGTTGAGTTGGAAGTTGGTGGGAGTGACAACAGCACACATTTTCAGAGGAGTTGACTCTTGTCTTTGATATGACTTTCCTGCAATCATAAATATGTCTTAGCTGCTTATTTGAAAATAGGGTTACCATACCCGCAGGTGTCTGCACTGACTGGGATTTTACTTTTAAATACTTCTAGAAGATGAACATAAAAGAAATGCAAATGTAGCTACATTGTTACTGTATTTTCACACAAAACTGGAAAAAATATCGAGCTGTTCAGTGATTTCTCAGAAACTTGCCCTCTGGGATATCGGCAGTGAACTGGGAAGGAGTGAGATGACTTCAGAGGGAGAAGAGAATTTTTTTTTTTAAAGTGAGTTAACTAACTTGTTCATGGCAGCATTTAGCACATAAATTTCAGGTTCATTTTTGCTTTGTAGGTCACCTTTAAAAAAAACTACCATAAAAGTTAAACCAACTCTCCAAAAGTGGGGCAGTGCGGTCAGTCTTCATTGTTTCCTAACCGATCTGCCCAAGCCCCACTCATGGACAGTGAGGTGAAGGCGGTTGAAAGGGAACCTTGAGCCTACTCAAATCAGAGAAGTCAGGCCCGCAGAACATCCATCCTCTCTGCCAACACTTTATTTGTTCCAAGCAACCCATTTTTACCACCCTCAAGTGATAGGAGAGTCCATTATTCTTCAGGCTAATACTTCTCAGGGTAAGTCTGAACTCAGTGCTCCATTTGTAATGAAAGAGGTGTGGGGACTCAAGCAATTAGGTGCCGGGGCTCGAGCAATATTTTTACTTTCCTAAATGTCATGGCAAGCCCAGAGGTGCCAGGGCTTTGAGATGCCAAGCCTAGAGGTGCCAGGGCTGAGTCTGGCAAGTCTTGGCATAAATTAAGCACCCTCTGCACTGTAGTTGAAGGGGTGTGAGTGCAGCACATGTAGGTGTCCCCCAGCTAGCTTTACTCTAGTTAGCCCAAGTACCAGTAGCAGTGATGCTGTGGCACTAAAATAAGACTAAAAAGACCTGGGTTCAATTGGTGGCTCTGCTACAGACCTGCTTTGAGACCTTGTGTATGTCACTTCATCCCCCATTTGTGCAATAAAGATTACAATACCTCCTTTCGCCCATCTTCTGTTTGTCCTGTTTATTTAGATTGTTAGCTCTTTGGAGCTGGGACTATCTCTTGCGATGTGTCTAGACGGTGCCTAGCACAATGGGATCCTGATCTTGGTTGGTGTCTCTAGCTCCTCTGTAGCACAAACATTAAATACAAATAACATTAGCTGCTAGGAAGGGGAATTAGGGATTGGCTTATGTGTAAGTATAGTACGTAGAGTAATGATATCCTCTTGGTTCTTGATACAACTGGATCCTTCCATTATGAAAGAAGCAGGCAAACTGATGTTTGATCTAAGAGGCTAATTCCAGTTTTTGGAGACATCAAACAGCTGCTTTTCTTTTGCCTTGACAAATGCACATATTATAAGCAAATGCAAAATTACCAGGTTCACAAGTTGAGTCTTCATGTAGAGAAATGTTGACTTTGATGCCAGAGAACCTGGCTGCCTTCCACTGACAGTAAATGAAGAAGAAAATTGATTCACGGCAGCAAGAGGGGTGTCGGATCCTTCTTTCTGTTGGGAGTATGCATGCACTGCTAACCAGGGGAGATAATTAACCTTAATTAACCTTCTGCATTGTGATGAGTCATCAAGTGGGGGAGAGGGGATATAAGGAGGAGGATGTTGCTGGAGATCTGTACGGGCATGTCCCTTGCTGCTTCCGAAGCACAAGATGATGGGTCCATGCAGCACACTTGAGTGAATTCTTTCTTCAGGGTCAAACACTGAAAATTCACAGCGTGGATTTTTACCTCTTTGGGGGAGAGGGGAATAGTGCATGGGTTTCAATGAGGGCTGGACTGTGACGGGCCCCTGGGAAGCGCAGGGAGCCCTCCTCCTAACCTGCCCCCCATGGCAAGGCCAGTCACAATTTCAAGCCCTGCTAGAGCCCCTTGGGGTAGGGAGGAGACGGGAGCACCCACTGCACCATCCTGCAGCATGGTGCAGCAGGCTCATGCCAGCCAGCTTCCTCCCTGAAGCACGCTCCCTTTGGAGCGGAGCAGCTCCTCCCTGCCCCAAGCGCAGGGCAGTGTGTAACTGACACAATCCTGTGCCTAGTCTGCTGAGGTAACCCAGGCTTACGGAGCGTAGCTCTGTCCCCCTCCGGTGGTGGCACTCCATAGAGTTTGGTGAGGCGGTACATGCTTTCCACGAATAGTGCTGCATCTTTCAGCTCCCACAGTAAAGGCTTGTGCTTTTTAGCTCCAGAGCGCCTGGCTTCAAACCCCAGTGCTCACGAACGACCCAGGGTGTTACATGACACTGGAGTTACAGCCCTGAAGGAGGAATTTCTGCTACTGTAAGTGATAGAGGGATGGCTGCCCTCTTAGCCAACGCACCAGGGACCTCCAGAGCTAAAAGCGTGAGCTGCTGCAGCTTGAGCCAAGGCTCTGTATGTACGGGACAGAATCACACATATCCTGTGTGGAACCGTTCAAAGCGGGGTCTATAACTCACGCTCACCTGTAGATTACATGTGTCCCTGGTACGGTGCCTTGGCCTTCAGCCCCACAGATGAGGGCACAGTTCAACCTTTATCTCCTCGTCCATTTTGGGGCCTCTTTGATGACACTGCCAGCAAAGGGGCCAGTCAGTGACAGTGGTTCCTGTCGTGTGGACACCCCTCCACTGAAAACCAGACTGAGACTGATTCACGGCCCATATGCCACCTCAGCTGCCAAATGCTAACCACTAATGACACAGGTGGGATTCGGACCACATCACCCCTGGCCAAGAAGGTCCATATCCCATGACTAATCCCCTGCCTGGGAAGGGTTTCAAGCCAAACAAAATTGCTCTGGTGGGTTTGAGTTGGCTTTGCGGTCTGACACTGTGCTGGGGAGTCAGGAGACCTGATTCTATTTCATGGCTCCACCACGGACCTTGTCATGTTGCCTCCCTGTGTCTCTGTTTGGTCTGTAAGATCTTTAGGGATGGTCTCTTGCTATGCATTTGTACAGAGCCTCAGCAAAATGGGGCCTTGATCTCCACTGGGGCCTCGAGCATTCTGTAAAACATTTTCACCTACTTCTCACTGGAGGTGACTCTGGTCCCTTTAGCCTTCAGATCAGCAGGCACTGCAAGGTAGCTGGGACGTTCATTGTTAATAATAAGAAAAGGGGTACCTTAGAGACTAACCAATTTATTTGAGCATAAGCTTTCGTGAGCTACATCCGATGCATCCGATGAAGTGAGCTGTAGCTCACGAAAGCTTATGCTCAAATAAATTGGTTAGTCTCTAAGGTGCCACAAGTACTCCTTTTCTTTTTGCAAATACAGATTAACACAGCTGTTACTCTGAAACCTGTCATTGTTAATAATGACACCAATCAGCTCTTTTATAGCACTGCCCATCAGGAGATCTCAAAGCACTTTATAACAGAGCTCCCTCCCTGCCCCTCTGTTGTGAAGTGCTTTGAGACTGATGGATGCAAAACGCTACATAAGAGCTATGCATTACTAAAAGGGATAAGAGAGGGATGCTTTTTGTTCCTTCCATTCAGTTTTTTATCACCAGTAGCACATAGAACATTCAAACCTCCGCCAGCTAACATACCTCGACCTCCACATGGAAGGCAGGCCACTTACCAACATGTTGCATGTGTAGGGTGTAGCAAGTGTAAAAAATCGGGACAGGAGGTGGGGGGTAATAGGCGCCTATATAAGAAAAAGCCCCCAAAATCAGGACTGTCTCTATAAAATTGGGACATCTGGTCACCCCGTGCATGTGACTCTCCAGTCAAACCCCCTAGAAATCACTGCTCCCCAGTCTGCTCCCCCACCCCCAGGATTTCTTTTGAAGTTTGCATGACTGTTCCCAGGACAATAAAGTCCAGCAATTTCCCAGTGAGAAGGTAAAGGTGGTGAAAGGAGCTAGCAAGCACCTCCCTGTGAACTGCAATTAGCATCAGGGTGAAGGGACAGGATAATGAGATAAAAGTGTTGGAAGAACTGGGCAGAGACAAGGGCCATCTAGCTTATAAGGTGCCTGATGGGACTGCTGTTAATGACATAGCCAGGGCGTAAGGTGGGAAGGGAAACTGCTAAGCCAGTACTAGCCAGCTGAATGCTAAGGGCATTCCCTCTGGTGCTTCCCACGCTGCAAACCACTGAGAAACTTGGGGGAATGATGGAGGAGAGGGTCTGCTTAGGGGACAAGGACTCCAGCCAGGGAGTCATCTGGCCTGACGTAAGTGCTGAGCTGACCTATGGTTTACAGCTCTGTCAATTGCATTTTAGGGCCTTTTTTTAAAAAACTCTCTCTTCTCTGGTCTCCAAAGTATCAGTGGCAGGTAAGGGCTTGTTCTCTGTATGGAGAAACTGACCAGCATGGCTACAGCAGACCCTTCTATTCCAGAACAGAGCACCCACCTAGGGAAGTTACACCCACATAGCCATGGTGTCATTGTTATGGAATTATAGCAATATTGGTCAATTTCCTCCCTCAGCCAAGCTCTGAAGTCAGGGGAGGGGAGAGTAGCCCAGGGTGGTGGGGGATAGGACTGGTAAATTACATCTACAGCGCTAGTGGAAACCCGCAGCAGCAAGTCTCAGAGCTTGAGGCTACAGACTCAGGCTTGTGGGGTTCACCCTGCGGCACTAAAAATAGACATTTGGGCTCAGGGGGGAGCTGGGGGTCTGAAGCCCAACCCCCTTCCTGGGCTTTTGAGCCCACGCAGGTATTTTTAGCACCGTAGCATGAGCCCAGCCTCTGCAACTCGCTGCTGCGGGTTTCTGCTACCCGTGTAGATGCAGCCGTAAAGGCCAAAACATAGCGACTGTGTCACCAAGTTCCTGGTGCCCGATCCTGCAATCTTCATCCAGGCCAAGTTCCCAGTGGTGCCAGTAGGAGCTTTGTCTGAGGTTCAAGCCCTGGAGAAGCGAGGAATGAAAGGCGGTTGGCAAAGCAAGGCTGGTGAGAGAACGCATTTCAATCTCTGTATCCCCAGAAGGCTTGACTCCATCCATCGTCATTATTATTGCCCCTAGAGGCCCCAGTCAGGGATTGAGCCCCTGTTGTACCGGGAGCTGTGCACACCCATCTAACAAACAGACAGTCCCTGTCCCAGAGAACTCACAATCTAAGTACACAGCGAGACAGCAGGTGGCGATGACCGTCACACACGGTCACAGAGAGCCGATTCTGGTGTAGCGGCACAAACTGCAGCCCCAGCATGGCAGCTGCCTAGCCACTGTCAAGCTTTGCGAAGGCCTCATGGCAGCCCATGCTAAGTAATGATAATAAGATTTTAATATAGTTCCCCTTCCCCTCCTTGACAGGTGCATAAGAATTAAACTATCCAGTTCTGGTAGTACGATGAGAGAGAGAGGTGGCCTTGGAGTTCAGTCTCCGAGCAAGCACTCAGGGGGACCTGGCTTCAGTTCCTAGCTCTGTCATCGACTTCCTGCACCCCTGGGCAAGTAATTTACCCTCTCTGTGCAGCAGGAGGTGTAATGTTGCGCTCGCGGAGACATACCTGAGTTAGCACACTAAAACTAGAAGAGCAGCTGCAGCAGCTTGAGTAGCAGGATCGACAAGCCACCTCAAGCATGATCCTGTCTGAAATCCTAGGCACGGATGGCTAGCCCCTTCCCTGCCCTGGTGACCTTTCTATTTTTCGCGCCCTGGGTCTATCAGAGTTAGTGCAAGTAAGTCTGCCTGAGGTGGACATTGCACTTCCACGACCATTGCACACATATCCACTGTGGGCATGTACAGCACCTATCGCAATGGGGCCTTCCATCGTGGCTGAGGCTTTTCGATGCTGCTGTTCCTACAAATGGCTTTAATGTTTTCTTGGCAAGGCAGGTCTCACAGGGTGTTACAAGCCATCCGGCTTCAAGCGGGTCTGTTTTCACACAGCTCGTTCTCCTGCCAAGCCACTTCAGCTGAGAAAATGGTCTCCTCAGCGCTTGCACGTTTCAGCCTGGGTTTTCTTAGCTGCCTTGCTCCAAATGAGCAGGGCCGACTCTAGCTTTTTGGCCACCCCAAGCAAAAAAAAGAAGAGCCGCCCCTTCAAAGGGGCTGCCCCAAGAATAGCCGGAAGGCCGCCCCTTCAAATGAGCCGCCCCAAGAATAGCCAGAAGGCCACCCCTTCAAAGGGGCCACCCCAAGAATAGCCGGAAGGCCGCCCCTTCAAATGGGCTGCCCCAAGAATAGCCGGAAGGCCGCCCCTTCAAATGGGCCGCCCCAAGAATAGCCGGAAGGCCGCCCCTTCAAATGGGCTGCCCCAAGAATAGCCGGAAGGCCGCCCCTTCAAAGGGGCCGCCCCAAGAATAGCCGGAAGGCCGCCCCTTCAAATGGGCCACCCCAAGAATAGCCGGAAGGCCGCCCCTTTGAATGGGCAGCCCCAAGCACGTGCGTCCTTTGCTGGTGCCTGGAGCCGGCCCTGCAAATGAGGGATGCTATTTAAAATACGGCACCAGTCAGTGCAGCACCTGCATGCTTAACCTTAGATCAAACTATTCTTCAGAGAAGCATCTGTCCTTTCAGGTGCTTAACTTGACTGGGCCCACAAGAATTTTGAGGCTTTCACATCCGTTGCTAGATACAGAAGTTCCCTTCTGCAAACACGTAAGCATATGCAGTTCTTTATATGTTATGTGGGCCACAGCCACCCAATACATACACTACCTATACAGCCCTGAGGATGTCACATGGGCCGCAGCTGTGTGCTGATTGGGCCGCAGGTTGAGAACCACTGGTCAGAGGCAGCGTGAGTCCTTTCCAAGGGTTAAGCTGTGAAAAGAAAGTGGAATAGGCTGAGCACCGGCTAGAAGCCGATAACATTTGTCTTAAAACTGATACATTTGCAGGCCGTTGCTTTAATTAATAAAGAAGCACTTGTGATGGTTACCAAAGCGTTCCCAGGTGGAGAAAGGGATGAGTGTGCCATCATCATTTAGATCCTTTCAGGTGTGTTAACCGGCAAAGCCAAAGGGCTTGTGTGTATTAAAACTCTAACACCAAGGTCAAAGGTGTTCTCCACAGCCACATACTGTAAGTGTAATTCACCTGCTTCTGCCTGTTAAAAGTCTTGCTAGAATATGGGAAAAACTCACCTGAAACCCCTATGCCCAGATCCTCAGCTGGTGTAAATCAGTGTTGCTCTACTGACATCAGTGGAAATCAGCCATTTTACGCCAGCTGGCTGCTGGATTCCAGTACGGATTCCGATTCCTTACTTCTAACTTCTGGCGGAATCCCAGAGTTTCAAGATGCAGCTTCAAAGTTCAGCAAGCAAAGAATACAGACTCTGGTGGGACTCTTCAGTGGAGATATGTTGATTTCGACCAGCTGAGAGTCTAGCCCTAGATCTTACTATCATACTATTAGAGTTGGTGGATTGTTACTATCGTACTTTTTTCCAGGACAAAAAGGGAAAATACATTTGAATCAAATCAAAACTGCATGTTGTCTTAACCATTAAATTTGGCTAAGCATCCATATTCAAGTGAGCACATTACTCACCAGGGGACTGATCCAAACTCCATTAAGCCAATGGAAAGGCTCCCATTGTCTTCAGTGGGATTGGGATCAGACACTATTAAATTACCTCTACAAATGGCAAAAGGTGCAAACAGGGGAGCTGATCCTGCAGTCCTTGTTCGCGCAGGTTGTCTTTACTCACATGTGTCACTTTCCAAAGTCAAAGGGTAATCCACTGGAGTCACTGGACCAGATTATGCCTTTAAATCATAGGTCCACACTGGGACAATGAAAAAGTCACACCACTTACAAAGTGTAATACTTTTGGGGGCAGCCAGGTGGTGCTGCAGCAGATAATCTTGCTAGTTCTCTTTATCTGAATGTATAGGAGTTAGATCCTGGAGAACGGCTTAGTGGCAGCTGTGCTCAGTTCTTCTTTAAAAGCTGAGCAGATCGCTGTTTCCTTCCTGAATCTCTTTCCAACCCAGGATAGTTCTTAGGACTAGTGGCTGCCTAGAGGTTATACCCATGCAAGCAACCAAATGATCACATGTTGCCAAAACTGTAAGGAGGGAGTTTGGAGAAGGATTGAGCTTCAGGATACACAATCCTTCTCTAAGCTTCACAGAAAGCCATGTCCTGCCTTCCACCATCCCCTTCCGTGCCCCTTTGCAGCAGTTACTACCCTCAGGATCCATGAAAGGAGCAGTCCCTGTTGCTCTCCCACCTGAGGAGTTGTCTGGCCTTCAGGCAGGGTATGCAAGGCGGGGAATGGTCTTTGCGCATTCCTCTATTTCGCACCCATGCAATGGCCTGTCTGGCCCAGAGGGACTAAGCATACAGGGAGAATGACTCCTATTGACTCCAATGGGCTTTGCACCATGCCCAAGCCCTGACACCTTCCCCACAAACCCAGTCACTTCCCCCCATGGAGATAGTTTTGTACTTTTGGCAGCATTTTACAGCACAATTTGCTTGTTTGCCAAATGTTAATGGTAATAAAACCATTCGTTGGTCGGGGGGGAGGGCACAGGTTTGGTTCAAGAGTTTGGAGGCTTATTCTAAACCTCTTGGCTCAGCTAAGCTGGCCTGGAATTCTTGGGAACATGGCCTTCCTTGAGAGATTGTGGGTACAGTCTGCTTTGCAACAACGCAGCAGGAACCATTTATTTTGCCCCAGGCGCACCAAGATAAGAAATAATCGGAAATGAGTTTGGAGGAGGGAGAAAATTAATTGAATTTTTTTGAACACCCTCCCAGCCCCCGAAAGGCATTTGCATTCAGCTCGGAATGAAGGTTCAGGTTGGGGCCTGGCTCCTGTTTGACCAAAACTACGTCAATAAAACCTCACTTTACGACACTCTCCGTTATTTAGTATGTATTTAGTACCATAGCACCTACAGGACCCAATCAGGATCAGAGCCCCATTGTGCGAGAAGCAGCACCAACACCCTGAAAGACAGTAAAAAGAATCTAAGAGGTGGAACAGCTGCCCAACCCAAAGCAGCTGTAATTGCTACCGGGTATTGCTGGGTTTAGATCACTTATTTGGGAGATGTCCCAGCTAAGTGATGTGTCCTGTACTCAACCCAGTGAATATGAATGTAAATTTTAGGGCACTTTGAAAAACTGTCTTGTAAACAGAAAGCTCCACTCAGCCTTAACTATGGCAGCTGCTACCGTCTCTCCATATTGAGTGTGGATAAACTGATGAAACAGACAACAATGAAACACGCAATGTAAAGGCCATAACTTTCTGTACACAGAGGGCTGGGGTAGAGTGTGATATTTTTATCTATCTTAGGGTTTTGTACTGCCGCCCATCACTGTAGCATCTGAGTTGTCTGCAGATGGGCAAAGGTGGGTCAGACACATTGGCAGCACTCCATGGAGTTGACTGCGTTGCAAAAACTTCCTAGATAACTGAAGATTCCTCTTGAAATACCAGAGGGCTGCATAAAGAACAAGGATCTCTGATAGCAGAGGGCTTTTTACACAGGTGTGACATGATCCAATGGCTGGAAATGTAGTTAAGCAAGTGGAGACTAGGAATAGGGTTAATTTTTTTAAAGTGTGGGCAACGAACCACTGGCACAACTTATGGCAGGGATATGGTGGGTTCTCCAGTGTTTAAATCTAAACGGGATGCTGCAGTTCAGCCAGAAGTTATGGGCTTGAGACCAGAATCACTGGGTGAGGTTCTGTGGCCTGTGCGATGCAGGTCAGACTAGATGATCATAATAGCCCCTTCCGGCTTTTAAAATTGCTTCTTTGTTCTATTCCTCAGTTGTTCGTGGCTTTGAGTCTCTGCTATTCAAAAATGAAAAGTATCAGCATGGATTGCAAGGGGTTGCCAGTTCAGATAAAAGAAGAACCACATGACCATTCCTAGCAGGTTTGAACCAAAGCTTAGGTTCACAGGATCTAGACAGGACAGAAAGCAGACGTGCCCGACTATTGTAAGAACATTAATTTTTAGACCCATTTCCCACTTGATAGGAAGCAAGTACTGCAAGAAAGCCTGTTCTCATGAGGTAACTGCTCTAATTTTGCATACTAAGTAAGTTTTGATGAACTTTGGATAAGCATCCAGGCCTTGGTTTTCCATGGCCTTTCACCTTGTATAGCCATTTTTGATCCAATCCAATGCACACAGAAGTCAATAGAAAGTACAAAGTGAATACAAAATTCTCCACTAACTTACACAGCTGGTAAGTGTAAGTTCAGACCCACTTTGCACCAAAGTAAATGACTATACAAGACAATGGAGAATAAGTTTCTCCTTCTCTAGCATTATGGACTATTAATGCATACTGAAAAACTGCTGGAAATTCACCCATTGTTGCTAACATATCAATTATTATTAGCTGAGTTGCAACGGTCAGGCAGACAAGCCTATATGGGCAGGTCTACACTATGGGGTTAAGTCGACCTAAGTTACGCAATTCCAGCTCGGTGACTAACATAGCTGGATTCGACATAGCTTAGGTTGACTTATTGTGGTGTCTACACCTTGCTGGGTTGACAGGAGAAACTCTCCCGTCAACTTACCTTATGCTTCTCGTTCCGGTGGAGTACCAGAATCAACGGGAGACCGATCTGCAGTCGATTTAGCGGGTCTTCACTAGACCCGCTAAATCAACCCCTGATGGATCGATCGCCACAGCATCGATCCACAGTAAGTGTAGACATATTCTATGAAACTGAGTTACTGAGTAACCCCAGATGCTAGGCACCGAGGTAGCCAGGTATGTGCCAAAGTTCCTAATTAAAGATTGAGTCAGGTGGTCTGAGGGCATGGATTTCTGGTTTGAGCCATTCAAAACATGTCCTCGGCTAGTCTTTGGGCTGAGAAATGAACCCCTTCTGTGTCCAGTCTGTTCCTGCTCCAAAGCAAGCTAGACTCGCAATGCTATCTTTCACAGCTTCCAGTCACAGCCATAGCTTTGAGTTTTTAGACTCGGAGTTCAGTCAAACAGCAGCCAGGAAGGTTTTCAGTTACCCCGGCTTTCATTCCCAACTCATTTCGACTGAAATCATGGCCAGGACTCCAAGACGTCACCACCCCCTTAGGTTCCGGTCCCATCATCTCTCCCTGGTGACCTGGGAATGCCAGGATGTAGTGACTAGCCTAATGATGACCAAAGGAACTAGCGCGACTGCAGGGTGGAGTGGGGTGATGAGACACTCTGAACGTGGGCGTATTAGAAATACATAGCCAGAGAGGGAGACATAAACACCCCCACATAAACAGCAGGCAGCGTTGGGCCCTGGAACTCAAGAGACCTACATTTTATTGCTGGCTCTGCCTCTGATCCATTGAGAGATCATGTGCCAGACACTTCAGCTCTCTTTCCCCAGCCACCTTTTGTCTGTCTTCTCTACTTATATTGTAAGATCTTCAGAGCAGAGACCATCTCTCCTTATGTGTGTGTACAGTGCCTAGCACAGTGAGGGCTCTAGGCACTATTATAAAAACTAGACAATGGCTCTCTTAGCACTGTGGGCAGCAGGAGTGTCTTGTGTTTTATCTTATCTGGAATCTTAGATACCATGGTGATGGGTGCCTTGTAAGTCCATGTAACAAGGACAATTGTTAATAACAATGATCGCTACAAATGTGACCACAGAGGAGGAATTGTTCAGCATGCCCCAACTTGGGCATAAGCAGGAATAATGGGTTTGGGGTTAAGCATAGAAAAATGAATCTGAATCTCGGGGGTAAATTTCCCCCTATCCGGTATGTTAAAAGGCTGTGGGGTTGTCCCTTGAGGAAACTGATGGGGCCTCATTGCTTGAGTCACTTTAAAACCAGACTGGACATGAAATAGGAAACAACTGGGCATGGACTAGGCCTAGATCCTCACAGGTATTTAGGCACCTCCTCCCACTGAAACCAGCAGGAGGTAAGTGTCTAAGTATCTTTGAGGAGCTGGGCCTAGATGAGAGAAGAGGACTTTTCTTCCTTTCTAATGATTGTGATTCTCACACACCAAAGAAACGAGTGGCCCCCAATGAGTGGCAGATGACTTCCTTCTTTGCTCTCAGTAGACGGCTTCTTTCACACGCATCTCCATCCTCTCTCACACACGCACTCATCAGTCCAGTTCAATAATAAGTTTCTTGGTGTGACGAGCTAGCCAAGTGTTGTCAACACATCATTCAGACAGAACCCTCAACTGTGTACCAGAGGCAGGTGCCGTCAGACCTATCATCCAAGGACAGGGCTGCCCAGGACCTCTGCCATTTTGTCTCCTGTGTCATCACTGCTCATGCCTGAGTTGCTGTTACAGAACACGATCCTAGCTATTCCGGTTCTTTCCTTTCTCCCAGGATTACGCCCAGTTTCACACTTACTAATGATCATTTAAGGACCCGTCTTTCCTCCTCCCTCATATTTAGCACACAGCAGTAGAAGAGTCCCTTCATTTCAATCGCTTCTCTCTCACAGGCTACTTCATACTGTTAATGAATGAGTTTGGATTAAACATTGCCTAGGGCCTCGGGCTAAGGGGGGGTCCGCAGGCCTGTGGGCCGCATGCAGCCCACTGCTTCTTTTCATCCAGCCCGCAGCAAGTCTCCGTGCTGCAGGCCGGACACCAGTCCCCAAGCCTTGGCACACACACACCCCAAACCCCCCAGGGCTGGAGCTGCGAGGGCTGGCTCACCAATGTGCCCCTGCGGCCCCTAGGCAATGGGCATTCAGGGAATCTCTGCGCACTGCCCCCACCCCCAGTGCCAGCTCCGCAGCTCCCATTGGTCAGGTACCACGGCCAATGGGATCTGCGGGGATGGCGCCTGTGCAGAGTGGCCTGCCCATCTGCCTAGGGGCCGGATATGCCAGCCACCTCAGGAAGCAGAGCAGCACGGAGCCAAGGCAGGCAGGGATCCTGCCTTAGCCCTGCTGCACCACTGACCAAGAGCCACCCGGCCAGAGCCTACACCCCCCAGCCCTCCCGCACTCCCAACCCCCTACCCCAGCATGGAGCTCCCTCCTGCACCCAAACTCCCACCCAGAGCCCGCACCTCGAACCTCCTGCTGCATCCCAACCCCCTGTCCCATCCCTGGACCCACCCCAGAACCCGTCCCCCCCCAGCTGGAGCTGCACCCTCTTCCACTCCCTAATCCCCTGCCCCAGCCCTGAGCCCACTCCTCCACTTCAAACCCCCAGGGGCCCCCAAAATCTAATAGCCCCAGGCCCACAGGAGAGTTAATCCTGCCCTGGTCATGTCCAAGGGTCACAGTAGATGTGGCTCAGAAGATCATTCTAGATGAACAATGGGATATTTGCAGTATTTTTTCCTTCCTCCAAATGAAATGGGGGGGCCTTGAGAGGGGGAGTCCAAGGGCTGTGAAACTGAAAAGGCGGCATCCCCAACTGCAAAGCTGTCATCATCCCCATATGCTATTCACTGCCATCACCTTCATCTTCATTATCCTCTGCCTGTATTGCAAAGCCTTCCATCAGTGATAATAAGATGCTACGGTTCCTGAGCAGATGTATTTTAATCTAGTGGGATGAAGTCGCTCGCCTGATCCATTCAGGCTAAGAGCTCTTTAGTTTCTTGAAGGAAACAGAATAAAATTTGCCTGGCAAAGCTATTTATACTAAATCATGCAGACTATTAAAGTTGGCAGCTCATAAGCTAACACTATTATCTCGTCACACGTCAGTACAGTACATTGATCTTTCCAAGAAGAGGTCATGAAATAGAAAAGTAGAGTCTAATGTAAAGCCACAGTGGCTTTACTGAAGTCAAATACACCACAGAAGTGCCTATAAATCAATCAGAAATCAAATGAAGCAGAATGCATCCCTGACACAGTGGTTTCTACCACGCGTGGCTGGGAAGAACAGAAATCTCGTTGGATTCACAGAGTTCCAAATGTCTAGGCAGCTGCTAATAATGATAATAATAATAATTGTTTTATTATTATTAATTATTATTATTATTATTCTAGCTCCCAGCAGTGCCAGGGACTCCATTGTGCTGGGAGCAGTACATGCATTTCACAAGGATGGAGCACATACTTTACACAGCTACATACTGTACATACATTTTACCCTCCTTTCAACTAAAATGTGTAGGCCAACAACCTTGATTAATGAGCTGCTAGTTTGGCCAGTTCAGGGGTGGATGTTCAACACAGCGCCGGTCCTGGAACAAGATGTAAGTTGAGTTAAACTTGTTACAAAGAGGGAAGTTACAAGATTACACAAAAAGAAAAGGAGGACTTGTGGCACCTTAGAGACTAACCAATTTATTTGAGCATGAGCTTTCGTGAGCCACAGCTCACTTCATCAGATGTGCTTTCATCAGATGTGCTTTCATCAGAAAGCTCATGCTCAAATAAATTGGTTAGTCTCTAAGGTGCCACAAGTACTCCTTTTCTTTTTGCGAATACAGACTAACACGGCTGTTCCTCTGAAAGATTACACAAGTGACCCACTGAGTAACTAGCACAGTGAATAGTTTGATAGACCTGGGATGAGCCCAATTAAACTTCCACTTCCCTGTGAACATAGCAGTAGAAGTAAGGAAAGGAGGCCTACAAAGATTTTATTGGCAGTGTAATTATTGGGGCTGCCCAGTGCCAGAGTACACCACACACCCCATACTATGCCAGGTGCACCATGACTTGGAGGCAAGCACTACACATGCTTCAGCAGCTCTGCCTTGCAGGGCTGGTCCTGGTGGGGCCCAATAACCACTCAGGCAGACGGCTAAGGGAAAGGGTGTTTTATAGGGGTGGCAGGAACGGGAAGGTTGCAAACACCCTAGATACAGAGGCTTAAACAGTTACAGTTCAAATAGGAATAGCAGGTCTGGTTTGGACTCCTGGGACAGTCCAGTGGAGAGTCATGGCTCTTCATGCCTGGGTGCCCTCTCCAGTCCAGTCTCTATTCAGGCAAAAGGAGCTCGAAGGTTTCCAGGCTCAGCTCAGTTTCTTATTGGGGCCCCTCTGCATTAGAGTTGCCACCCATGACCCATGCAGTTTATACATAGACAGTCCAGTTTTTGGCTTCAGTGCCCGGATGCAGTCTAGGGTTGCCAGGTGCCCGGTTTTCTGGGACCTGACAACCTTAAATGGCACCCGAACCAAAAGCCCAGTTACCGTGGGGGTGTGTGGAGGCATCGGGTCATTAACCTGCACCAGGCCCTGCTCAGCCAGGGCCGCCTCCTACTACAGGCAGGCTCCTTGAAACGATCCAGCAAGCGACCAGGGGAGGGGGAGGAGAGGAGCAAGCGATGGGAGCAGAGTCTTGGGGGTAAGAGGCAGAGCAGGGGCAGGGTTTTGGGAGGGGAGAAGGGGGCCTTGGGGTCCAGTTACCAGGAATTAGAAAGATGGCAACCCTACTCTGCACTGGCTCCTTGCCCAGCCATTGCTGCTCCCCCATAACTCCACACAGATCTGCATCCAGCTGTGACGTCCAGCAGCCATAGCCTGGTCCACATGCGGCTCTGCAAACGGTTTCTGGGGATTCCTCTGGAACCGGATTCTGTCCCGTTCCTGGCTAGCCACATGGCTGCTGTCGCCCAACAGAGCCCAGACACTTCTTGGTTCGGCCACTTACCCAGCCCGGAGGAAGGGATGTGCCATAGGCAGGGGACTTATGGGAGTTGTAGTCCTTGCTTAGCAGATCCATCACATCAGCGCATGGCACTAGAATGGCTACATAATCCAAAGGGTGAAATTTTCAAAAGCATCTAAGATAAACTCCATTATCAAAAATGACTTAGACACTTAGGAGCCTATGTCTAATCGAAAACCAATGGGACTTAGTCTCCTAATGATAGATTTTTAAAGGTAGGCATCTAAAGGTGCAGATAAGCATTTCTGAAAATCCCACTATGCACCTATCTTCATCTTTAGGTATCTAAATACCTTTGAAACTCTGGTACTAAATCCCAGCTCCTCAAAGGTATTTAGGCTCCTAACTTCCACAGAAATCAGTGGAAGTTAGGAGACTAAATACATTTGCAGATCTGGGCCTAAATGCCTAAATGAGTTTTGAAAATGGGATTAAAGCTCCCACCTTTCTTAGGTGCTTTTGAAATTTTTATCCCAAATTTATAAGGGAAAGAAACATTTAAAGATAAATCACCCCTTGGCTCCAAAATTCTTCACACATCATAAAGGCATCCCCTTCTCAGTCTATATGTTGTTCTGAGACACAGCTATAAAGGGGAACCTGAATTCAGTGTGGGTGAAAGGTAATGCCATTATTTTTTATGTCATGTCCTCTGCAATGTGGTCGATGTGTTAATTTTTTTAAAGAGGCAGCATGTTGTGAATCTGTATATACCTGCAGACATTCAGAGGCAAACCATTAAAAGCCCTTGCCTCAGAATTGTGTCTTGTAGGAATGCATTGTGGAATTTGTATATTAACCATCCAGACTATGAGAAGAGGACTCTGAAATACTGTAATGACCGATCTGTTTTGTCAAGCACACCAACCACTATCTGATTTCACATGAACCTCTCGCTCTTGGCCTGAGTCCAGAGTCCAGCATCAGAAAAGCAATAAATTGTTGGTTTCAGAGTAGCAGCCGTGTTAGTCTGTATTCAGAAAAAGAAAAGGAGTACTTGTGGCACCTTAGAGACTAACCAGTTGTTGGGTTTCCCAGAAGAAGGGAGCGAAGAGTAGCAGTGTACTAGTAAAAGCAGTAGGGTTGGCAGATCTGGTTTTGCTAGGGCAGCTCTCCATCCTGCTTGGGACAGAGAAGTTTTCAAGAGCCTGTGAAATGCTATCACATTGAGATGTTATGTCAGGGTAACCCGGAACCAAAACATCATTGCCTTGTTTTGGGATGAGAAATGCAACAAGGTCACGTGAGCCACATTTGTTCCATCAGGCCCAAACCAACTGGTTTGGGAGCGCCTCGTTTGTGGCACCTGCCATCTAGCTGGGTTATAGGTACAACCGGCTTTTCTGGAACAGGTACTGTGATGCCTTCCCTTGTGGCATCGCTATATTAGGCTGCGTTGGGCTGCCCGCTTCAATTCTCCGTGTAGTTTGCACGGCTTTGAGTCTGCAGTTTATCTGTGGGTTTTCAGATGAGCTTTTAAACCCTCTATCAGTGATACATTCCAGCGCGGAATCAAGGCACCTAAATAAAATTGACATAAGGCAAGGCCTTTTAATTATCCAATTATTCTGTTTCAAGTGACAGCTGGTAAAAGGTAAAAGGCTTAGTGTTCGGCTTTCGGCTCTGTTGACATCAAATCAAGGATCAAAGCTTCTCAATTTTTGGCCTCCGATTTTCTCTCCTTGATCTAAGCCCCCCTTTCATGAGTTCAATGGCCCTAATGCCCCTCTCCTCACTTATGCTGCTCGTTTAGTGGTGATTTGTGGGGGGAGGGAGAGGCTCAAAAGGCTTGGAGGTTGTTATTATTTGTTTCACCATAGGAACCGGAGTCCCAAATGAGATCCAGGCCCCATTGTGCTGGGTGCTGTATGGATACAGAATAAGACTCAGTCCCAGCCCCACAGATTTTACAGCCTAACTAGACAAAGGATGAGATTATTATCCCCATTTTACAGATGGGGAACTGAGGTACCGAGAGATTAGATGATTTGCCCAAGGCCATGCAAAAATTCTGGAGTAGAGCTGGGAACTGAACTCAGATCTCCTGAGGACCAGGCCTGGCCCTTAATCACAGGAGAATTACTTTCACCCAAACCTGCTACAGTATGTCCAATATTTGCCTGAACTATACTGGCTCTGCGATATCAAACTGCAACTCCCTCAGGAGTGGAGATTTCCAGTACTTCTAGTGATGATGTTTTCCCGTGTAGACAGAGCAAACCATGTTTTCAGTCTGAATTACTCTGGTTTCTGATACAGGTCATGTCTACACTGTGGGCGCTACAGCAGCTCAGCTATGGCGCAACAGTGATGCTGCTGTAGCCCTGTAGTGTAGATGCTTCCTACAGTGAAAGAAAGGGTTTTTCCAGCCCTGTAAGTAACTCACCTCTCCAAGCAGTGCTAGCTAGGTTGACCTAAGAGTTCTTTCATCAACCTAGCTATGACAAAACCACGGGCTAGGTGGGTGTGACACCCCAGGGCTCTGTAGCTATGTCGACCTAACTTTGAAGCATAGACCAGCCTAAGGATAACAACAAACACCTCTGTGGATTCAAGGAAGGACCAACCCAACTGTTTACATCCTAGGCAATACAACAAAACAAGAGGTTCATGATCGAGCCACCTGCTTGAGATCAGGAGACTTCGGCAGTGATCTGAAGACAAAATCCCTTCATCTGTCTCCCCGCCATTTAGTGTTAACACACTCCTCGTGATCACAGTGACTGCTCTCTCTTTGGGCAAGACCAGCTCAAGAAGACAAACAAATCCACAGTCTCTGCCTTCATAGACTGCAGGATGCTTCTGTGTTTACAGCGCTAGACTGGGACTCAGATCCAAATTAATTGGCTGGTTCTGCCACAGCCCCCCTGGTGCCCTTAGGCAAGTCACTTCATCTTGCCATGCCTCGATTCTCTGTCTGTAAAGGGGTGGTGTTAACACGTCCTTTCTCCCACCCTTTGTCTGTCTTGTCTATTTAGACAGTAAGCAATTTGGGGCAGGATCTTTCTCTCACGATGTGTCTGTACAGCGCCTAGCACAATTGGGTCCGGATCTCAGTTTGGGCCTTTAGGTGCTACCACACCACAAATAATAATAATAAATAAAATTCAGCTTCACCTTTGTATGTGGGTATTAGTGTCTTCTTCTAGGATTGCAAAGGCATTTGAGCATGTGTGCACAAGTGCTAGCATATGCAAGAGAGGTTATTTGCACATCTTCATGCGAGTGGCCGGGGATGTTAATGAAGTGCAATAGTGCATAACTGTATGCCCCTGTGGGTATGGGCTAACATGAGAGCATTTGTGTGCAGGTTCATTAAGTGGGGGAAGGGGTGAGTTATGAGATTGCAGGTATGGATGTTAACCACTCTCCTGGCCACTACACTGGGGATTGAACCAGGGGCTGCCAGAGCTGAAAGCATAAATTACTACAGCTTGAGCTAAAGAGCCACACCCCCTCTGCCAGCTGGGTCTGTAACAATTCATGTCCTCTGTGGATCAGTGCAGCGGGGCACCTGTAACACACACACACCAGTGGGTAACACATGCATCTGTGGGTGGGTATGTATTACTGAGAAAGGGTCTGTGCATTAGCACATGGGAGTGTAGGAATGTGCATTACTGCATGGCTGAGTGTGCACATATGACAGAGGGGAGGTGAACATGAAAGCTCAGGCTTAGTCTGCACTAGAAAACGTTTGCTGACCTGGCTATGCCAGTTTATCTATATCAGCAAACTCTCCTAGCGAAGCCGCATCTGATGCCAGCAAAAAAGTGCTTTTGCCGGTACAATTTATACCGACTCAGCAAGTGAAATAAGCTTCTTCTTAGCGTCTGCACAACATGCCTCGGGTGGCATGTGACCAGGATTCATCACCGGATTTGGTCCGCTGGTCGGATCATTAGTTCCCATGACCCGGGCCGGGCTACTGATGAGGAGCATGACATGAACGCTGATCCATGCCCCCCAGCGAAATAAGCTATGCTGGCAAAAGCACTTGTATGTAAATATAACTTCACCTACATTAGGGCCTTTCCCAGCAGGGAAATGTCACTTAAAAACCTCACTGTCACCTGACAATATTAAGCACAGACCTGGCCGAAGATTCTTTTTCTAAAGAGAGGAATCATCGTTTCTCGCTGTAAGATGATGTTGGCGGTTGTGTCTGCTTTAAAAGCGTCACAGAGTCCATAGACTGGAGTGCGATTAAAGCACGTAAGCAAAGGATAAACTACCAAGGGGCTGTTGGCATGATCCCGCCTTCCGAAGAACAGCAAAGGTTTGGGGTGAGGTTAAATTGGCTTTATTTTCTTCCTTCCATACTTTGGACCCAGTCTTTTGGCACTACAGGGTATGATGGCTTCCTTTATGAGTAGCGTTCTCTCCCCTGCTGCCTGGACTGATGCCTCAAATCAGGGAGCATTGCAAGCCCCCAAGTTTCCAATCAACAGGGTACGATTTTCTCCCTCTTCATTCTTTGCTGGCCATGGAGTCCCCTCCCCCATCCCAAAAACATTTTCCTGGATTTCCTCAATGGAAGAAACACCAGCAGCCCCAAACTTAATGGGGATATTAATCATGTTCACAGTACGTCCTTATTGCAGTGGGCAAAAGGACAGGTGATTTGCAAAGGCTAAGTAGATAATATACAGCGGGGATCGGGTGGGCTCTTGGAAGCATGAGAGTCAAAGGATGTATTGTCTAGTGGTTGGAGACTGTTGTTGAGAGAGATGCAGAGCCTGAGAGAATTAGAGGAGATCTGGAGAGAGAGAATGAAATGCAGAATCACAGAGAAAGAGGGCAAATACAGCAGCTCTTTCTCATCCTCCTTTAACCACTTTCCTAAGCCAGGACCCTAGAAACACAGTGTGGCCCTTTAAGAGTTATTTGCATTCCCTCCCTAAAAGCTCTCTGTCCCTGCAAGAAGTCTCCTTCAGATAAGAGGGATGGGGAGGAGACATATCTCTCACACTGAGGCTAATCCAAGCTTTTTGTCACTGTCGCGGAGAGGGGCTGCCTCAGTCTTTACCCATCAATCCACAGGACTTGACGCTTCATGGGACTCTGTGAACATATGACGGGTACTAAACCAACTCATCTGATCGTGGCAATGGCTGCCAACGACGCGACGTATGGATGCTAACGTGACGCGGCTTCCCCTCCCGTATGAAGTCATGGATGGCCCCATGCTGGGTTTACGAGGGGGATTTGCTTGGAATATTGAACCTCTTTGAGTAATTGGAGAGGGAAAGTTCCTGTTTGCAAAGCAGGGGAAGCATTTGGTTGTTTCCCTGGCTGTGAAAAGTGCCATCTAGGAGCATAAGAGAAAATGACCCATCATGAATGCGTATCCAGCCACTGAGGTCAAATCTGAAATCACTTCTCTCCATATGGATTAGGTTTTTCCAGGTCAGGTGATCTCATTCTGTTGCACTGAGTAACCTGGATGGATGTGTGCTCTAGTGGTCTGAACACAGGGTTGGGAGCCACAAACTCTTGTTCTCATCCTGGCTTTGATTTTGACTTGGGCAAGTAATTTAATCTCAGTGAATCAGTTTTTCCACCTGTAAAATGGAGCCTTTAGCAAAAAGGGGTCTAGCATATGGTGTTAAAATCGGTGTGTGTGTATATATGTAATATAAGCATTACCTAATTAACCAACAACTCCCCAGTGATGTAGGTAGGTAGGTACGTTATCCGCCTATCACACCTAAGGACATTGCAGTATACACCCAAAAGTTGGGATTCACAGGGACTGATCCAAAGCCCACTGAAGTCCAAGTCTCCCACTGATTTTGATGACCTTTGAATCAGGCCCACACAGCACAGATTTCATAAACTGCTAGGCCAATTCTCCCTAATTTCTGAACCCGAATTCTCCAAAGACTTCATGTCTCCCCTAAAGTATTGGGATATTAAGGGCTGCAACATAGTGGGAAAATGACTGTAGAGGTGGGCACAAGTCAGGTCTTTACCATCAGGAAGCACAGGGGACATTCCGAGCTGAGGCTTTGGGTGAGGCCATAAGCGATAGAAGCCATTTGCAGAATTCAGATCCGTATGTGGGTTTCCAGCATCCACACGGATTGGAGGATTTGGTTTGGGCCATTAGAGATAGAGGCCATTTACAAAAAGAAAATCAAATTGTGGGTTTCAAGCATTACCAAAGAATGGGGATTTTCAGTTGGGGATCAACCATTACAGACAAAGGTAACATGCAAAATTCAGACCTGGGTGTGGGTTTCAAACACCCCTGGATTTCAGAGCTGTTGAGATCCAGGGTTGTGGTTTGGGCCATTACAGAAGGTGGTCATGTGCAGAACTCAGATCCAGATGTGGATTTCAAAAACACCCCTGTAAGATAAATATCAAATTTAAAAAATAGGGTTAGCTTAAGTTTAGTTAAGGAAATATATGTGTTGTAAAGAAAGGTCCTGACTAGCAAGTAGATGCAAGGCCTTGAAAATGAGAAGTTATACGGCCAGAAGGAATGAGGTAGGGAGGATCTCTGGTTCAAAGAACAACTAACGAGATCAAAGGAAGTTTCTAAAAAGAAGGATGTGACTGCAGATGGTTTTAAATAAGACAAAAAGAATCTGTCTTAAAATGAGCCAACCTGGCCTTCCCAACCTCCACGCCGATGTTAAAGCCAATGTGAACCCAGGTGCAATGGGAAAACTGATGGCAAGAAGGTGGGGAGGAAAGGCCCTGGGAAGAAAGGACGTTGTCAGTCTGATCTAGATTAAGACTGGAAATAAAGATGAACTGTCTCGAACTGGTTTCTAGCCAAAGTCAGTAATTGGCGATGACATCACCTGTTTGTTAAAGGGTATAAGAAGCAAACTCTGAAACGGTTCATTGCTCATACTGGCCTGACCTTGTTGTATATGGGTCTAAATACCCCAAAATTTAATCCATTGGTGAATATTTTGATCAAATGCTTATAAATGTTTTGTAACTGTTTGTATGTTGTAAATTGCTTATTATTTAGGCTTTTTAAGGATGTTTAGAGCAATTGTATAAGTACCATTTGGCCTTTGGAGTTAATAAAGGAATTTATGGTTAAATTCAGGTTTGGTGGTTTCCCATATTAACATTGCAACGCTGACAGACCCTGGTTGTCAGGGTCTAGGATCAAACCTGTGACCTTTGCAGCTTAATACATGAGCCTCTCCTGCCTGAGCTAAAAGATGCATTTCTCTTAGCCAAGGCTGTAGGAGGCTCCTCAAGCACTAGCTGGCCTCGCCACCACTAGAGGGGGACAGAGTGCTGCACGAAGCAGGCAGTGGTTACAATATTAATAATTTCAAATATTATTAAAAATTCCAACACCTCCAAAGAGTTGGGATGTTCGTATCTGGAACTCCCATTCCTGAAATGAAAGAAGGAAAAGATAAGGCACATTTATCCTGCCAACAGGGTACCGAGGCAAAGGGATTGCGTCTTGCTCAGAGGAACAAGTAATTCCTACAGTCGGCATAAGAATAGCAAATGGTCATTAATATCTGGGCACAATGGGAGAGGATCTGGAGGAAAATAATATTCATATTATTAAATTAAACAACAGTTTGGTCTCAGGATCATTAGAAATCAGCTTTCATCTGCTTCTGATTTTCTTCTCGGTTACAATGATTATTTGTTTCAACAGAGGAACTAGGGGAGTTGTTAGATGCTGCCTTTACACGGAGAAATTCACCCCGTGCAGATCGCTAGCATAAGAGCTATGTCCCCACTTAACGAGAGCACAGACCGTGTCCTAATCCTTTGTGCAGGGGTGAATTTCACCCATAGTGAAAATAAGGACATGAAGAGGAGGGGTTATGTATGTTAGTGAGATTTTGCCTGAGGTCAGCTCTCTGGTACAACGGAGCATGGTGTTCTAAATGGTTACCGAGATGTCACCTTCCACCCCAGAGACAGCTACACTGCAGTTGCTGGTGAAGCTAATTTGTTTGTGTGTGTGTGTGTGTGTGTGTGTGTGTGTAGAGCTCTGGGATTCTTCAACATGGAAGGCGCTATCAGATATTCATTATTATTATTATTTTTACATCACACAATAATATGAAAATAAAACTGTAAAAAAAAAAAAAAACAACCTCCCAAAGATTTGCCCTTTCTGACCCATTTGCAATTACAGAGAAGGTCCTGATCCTCTTAAATGTTACTGTCAAGCAAGTTTTCAGTACGATTCAATAAAGTGATCTGACATTTCTCTGGAGATCTTTACATACAGTAGCTCAAGTCAGCAAAGAACCTTACTTCTGGCAGCTATGTGAGTGTTTTATATTGCCCAAAGCTAGACAGGTGTGATCAAGAACGGGGGATGGGACGGGGGGGGGAAGAGAATATATTAGCAAAGGCCTTTCAGTGGTAATACAGGTGTTTGCTAGAGTGCAGAGGGTTTTTTTAAGCTTAGAAGGGCAAAATTAAAGACACAGCACATTTATTTTCTGGTAAGATGAGAGATAGGGAGACATTTCATAAAACACACTACAGAGCTAAGACATGAGGTCAATCATTCTAATACAGCCCGATCGAAAGGCGTGGAAAATATGACGGAATTTCTAACCTTCTGAAGCCAGCAGCATTCCGCATTTTGCAGCCGAAGAGATACTTTGTCACCAAACACTCACAAGAGCATTTAACTAAAGGATTAAAGTGATTTATAATGCGTAGGATAAGCAAATGCGCTCATTCAAATAGCTAAATAAAAAATCACCCTTTGAGCTGCCTGGAATGTGCAGTATCAAGCCTAAAACTAAAGTCTGCTGCTCTGGCGGGAAATCAAAACTCAGAGCAAGTTTCTGCAGTGGCTAAAGCATTGGACTGGGAGCTGGGTTCAATTACTGGGTGGCCTTGTTGAAAAATTGGAAAGGGCTCAGAAAAGAGCTAAAAGACTGATTCAAGGCTTGTCAAAGAGAAGGTTAAGAGGTGACTTGATCACGGTCTAGAAGTACCTACGTGGGAAGACAATTTCTGACCCTAGGAGACAAAACAAGTTCCAATGGCTAGAAGCTGAAGCTAGACAAATTCAGGCTAGAAATAAAGCACAATTTTTTAAGAATTAGGGTCATTAACCTTTGAAATGAACATTTCTCCATCTATAAAATGGGAGTAGTACAACTTCCCTGCCTCAAACGGGTGTTGTGAGGATAAACACATCAGTGCCTGCAACTTGCTCTGATATTAACAAAGACCAGGTTAAGGAGTCACTTGATTAGTCCATAAATACCAACATGGGGAACAAATATTTAATAATAATGGGCTCTTCAGTCGAGCAGAGAAAGGCAAAACATGATCCAATAGCTGGAAGTGGAAGCTAGACAACTTCAGACTGGAGATACAGCGTACATTTTAACAGTGACTAAGTAACCATTGGAACAATTCACCAAGGGTTGTGTTGGATTCTCTGTCACTGACAATTTTAAAATCAAGATTGGATCTTTTTCTAAAAGATCTGCTCTAGGAATTATTGTGAGGAAGTTCTCTGGCATGTATTATACAGGAGGTCAAACTAGATGATTACAATGTCCCTTCTGGCCTTGGAATCTATGAATGAATCTGTGATGGTGATGGAGGCCATAGTACCTAGATACATAGGGCGAGAAACCAGTCCCTGCCAAACTGTTGGGAAGCCCAGGACTAAATTTCCAGCCTAGATCCAAGTCCTGAGTGAACCTCGGAGGCACAATTAAAGATCACTGTGCAACTTCAAGTCCGCTAGAATTGAGCAGAAGATGGATGTGCCACATGCATGTGATTCTGAGAGAGGAGTAAAGCTAAATTAATAAAGCTCCGATCACTGCTCATTTGAGATGGTCTGCATAACGTACTGCCATCTCTGCTTCATGAACAATGCAATCATCACAAACTCATGCTGCTAAAGCTTGTGCACAATGCCACGTAATATTGCAGACTATGCTTATTCCATGAAAATATTATGCAAACATTAGCACAACATTAAGATTAAGAAATCAGGCACTCAAAACCAGGAAATGTAGAGATCAACTTGAAAATTCATTGATATCTAGTGACGCAATGGGAAAAAGACTTCAGGAGAAGCTTATGTTTGCATCAACGTGCCTACTCTGCTTAAGTGCGCAGCACGATGGAGCTGCTTTGCCAAAATGATCAATTCTGACTCGTTTAGAGTTACAAGTCACTGTAGTATTTGAATGTAGGCATAATGAAATGTTGTTATCCTTACTGTATGAGTAAAGGGTGGCAGAACCGTGCTTCGCATGCCCTGATTGAGGGAGATTGCCAAAGCCCAGTGAAGATAAGCCTTAGTGGACACAGGTGTTCCCATGTAATGGTGTGGTTCCTGCCTGAAGATTTCTAGGCACCACCTGACATGCCTTTCCGCAGGGTTTAATGACAAAACTGATTAGATTCAATGAAGGGGCCTTGTTTCCTGTTGGTGATTCCTAGCGCTGTCCTCACTGCTGAGCAAATCTAGGGGCTCAGTCTTAATGCTGGACTCCCGTTCAATAAATGTTCTCTTTTGCTATACACAGGCTCAGTGCTTTCAAGTGGGAAAGTATTGCCTCTTAGAAGCACCCGGGGTGGCGCTAAATTTTCCCAGATTACTGGGGGGGGGGGGGGACTCGAGCTAGTTCTGTTTTGTATTGTAAAGAGGAACCTCTAGATATTGATCCCAGCTCTTGTTGCTGACACCTCCACATAGCAGATGAGTTACAAATATAACAAACGGGATTTTCATATACAACCTTACACACAGTTAGTTAAGAGTACAATCAGAGTCTTCGGATTTGGCTGAGATTTTAAGTCTCAATGAGATCTACAAAACAAGCCAAGTTTGAAGAAAACCGGTCAAGGAGTTTTAAAGTGATCAAAAGCTAAGTTGAATAGAGCCGGGTTTGGCACAACACTATGTTTGATACAGTCATTATTATTTATTAGTTATATTCTGGTAGCTCTCACAAGGTGCTAGACCATATGTCCACAGATAAGGAAAGACAAAGCCCTTTCTGTGGTCTGTGATATTAGAGACTCAGGACATTGTGGTCTGTGTGAAGGCAGCAGCCTCTACAGAAAATGGAAGAGTCTCTCTCTGGCCCCTCTTCATCTGCCCATTGGGGCAAATCAGAGGCTGTCCGATGGAGGTATCCAAAATCAGATTTCTACCAAACACTGGTAAAAGTGAGAGCACTGGGGTGAATGCAAGACTGTCTTTATTTCCTGTTTACACTGACTTTAACCTCCTTGCTATATGCCCTCTAGTGGCCAGACTGAATAGTTGTTATTATTTATTATTTGTATTACCCTAGCACTTAGGAGCCCCCAGTCCTTGACCAGGACTCCACTGTGCCAGGCACTGTACAAACACAGAACAAAAAGTCAGTTCTGGCTCCAAGGAGTTTACAATCCAAACATTCACAGCTAACATCATAGTCTCCGAGATGAATCAATTCTTCATTTGAGCTGAACCTAGAGAAGAAACTTCTCTCAAGACTGAGCTAATCCAGAGCTGGAGACTGGCTAAATTCCTAAAACACCCGCCTGTTAATCAGGTTTTAATAAATAAATACAAAGGTTGATTTCTGATTTCTCTATTCCATTGAAGCATTATCATTGCCTTTTTGCAAAGAATACCTGTAGCTAGCGATATATCCAGCGAGAACGATAATGGTGTTGTGTGGTTTGAGGGTTTTATCAGCATCAGTCTGGGATGGAGAAATGGCTTCAGCTAGTTGACTAAAAAGCAGTCCAGCCCTATCACCCTCCTTGCTGGTCAATACTTTTTAAAGCTAGTTTTTTCTGATCATCAACATCACCATGATCGATGAACAGTATTAACATGACATGAAACTTCATCACATTTGGAAAGTGGCTGTCATACTTAGCTTCCTCTTTTGATATCCTGCTAGTTTAGATACATACAGCAGAGGGCACTAAAGTTAATACTGGGGGCCTGGTACCGGAACTAAGACACAGGAAACTGGGGTTTTAAGATTGGTAATAGGATGATAACTAAGCCATTTGGTTGTTTGAGAAGGCTAGTGTATCTCTCTATGGAATAATTGCGAAGGTCAAACTGAGCTAAGCTATACAGAGAGGTTTGTTGCAAAGGTTACCTTCCACTTCTGTAGTATTCTAGCCTCCAAGTTCTTTGCAAGCATGACTGAGTTAACCCTCAGGAGGCCCTTGCAAGGAAGTCAGGTGTTTTACAAACGGAAAAAAACAAGGCCCAGGGAAATGCAGCATGCCACCAAATGGGGTAAGAACATGCCACACTGCGGAACAGAGTAACGAGGGCATGGCCATCATTCTAACAATCCAGACTTTCCCAGTAATGCCAACTCTCTTGATGTTATCAAGTGTCTTGTGCTTTCTGTTGGTATTATTAGGGATGCAGCTGGTGGTGGAATAAGGTTTATATCCCAAAATCTCAGCTTTCATTTTTCAAAAAGCAAGTTTCTAGCCCTTTTGAAAACACAGCCCCTAAACATTCCAGCACCAGAAGGCAAATCAAAAGAATCCAACATTTATTATGTTAAAGCTCATGATTATCGTTAGGACTTGACTCAGGAGTTTTGAACACTTGGGGTTGGCAATCCTGCAATTTCCCAATGGCTAACAGAGTTTACATCAACCAGTGTGGGAATTAGCAAAGCAGCTATTGCCCTGCCTAAGGGAAACACTCAGCTGCTTCTTGCTCAGAAAGCAACTGGGCAACAAAAGAAAAAGAAAACCAGAAGGAGGTTGCCCCTAGAGCAGCTTTAGGGAGCAAGCTACCCTCTGGTTAGCTCGCTGCAAATTGGCTCATCCAGTTAGATCCATCTATATTGCACACTCCTTTTGGTTGTGTGTAGAGTACATACACTACAAGCCCCCTGCCATGGGTATACGTAGCAGCCTCCCTCCTTCCATAGCCTTTCACTGCTACACACCAGTGTGGACGCAGCCTGTTTTTCACTGCAGCACGTAGCTATGCATTGCTTCCAGCGGTGTGCAGGGCAGAGAGTGGTCGAGGACTGATTTAGCCAGAGCGCAGTTGAATATTGTTAGATGGGAAAGAGTGCTGAACTGGTTTAGGCAGTTTTCACGTGTGAGTAGGTCTCTGGTGGAAAAGGACCCAAAGCCCCAGTCCACACAGAAACACTCATGCATACAGCCACAGTCATTGTTCTGTTTCAGAGGAACAGCCGTGTTAGTCTGTATTCGCAAAAAGAAAAGGAGGACTTGTGGCACCTTAGAGACTAACCAATTTATTTGAGCATGAGCTTTCGTGAGCTACAGCTCACTTCATCAGATGCATACCGTGGAAACTGCAGCAGACTTTATATATACACAGAGAATATGAAACAATACCTCCTCCCACCCCACTGTCCTGCTGGTAATAGCTTATCTAAAGTGATCAACAGGTGGGCCATTTCCAGCACAAATCCAGGTTTTCTCACTTGATTATGTAAAGAGTTGTCACTTTGGATGGGCTAGCACCAGCAGGAGAGTGAATTTGTGTGGGGGGGTGGAGGGTGAGAAAACCTGGATTTGTGCTGGAAATGGCCCACCTGTTGATCACTTTAGATAAGCTATTACCAGCAGGACAGTGGGGTGGGAGGAGGTATTGTTTCATATTCTCTGTGTATATATAAAGTCTGCTGCAGTTTCCACGGTATGCATCCGATGAAGTGAGCTGTAGCTCACGAAAGCTCATGCTCAAATAAATTGGTTAGTCTCTAAGGTGCCACAAGTCATTGTTCTGTGCATGTTTTTCTGCATCCTCAGTGGACCAGTAATGCATCTGCGTTCTCCAGTTAATCATCTGTCTCCTGGACTTTATGAAGCAGGAGCCCATCTGCATCAGAATTGGGAATAGAGTGACTCCACGCCTGCAGCACTAACCACTAGAAACACTTCCCCCATGCATAAAACACCCTGGTGTAAAACCTGTGCTTCTCCAGCTGTCCCACAAGACAGACCACACGGTACCCAGGACAAGGAGAGTAGCTGCCATTCTCCAAGATGAATCAACCGTTTCAACAGTGCAGCTGCTGTGGCTTCTGTGTCAGCCAGACCCCCCTATCTATCAGCCCGCACCCCGACATTTATAACTGGGGACTTCAGCAATTCAGCTGACCTCTGCCAATGGCCCTGGCCAATCTTCAGGTGAGAAATGTTTGTGGTGAGAGAGTCAAGATCCAAACCATGTGGGACTTTATAGACCATACTCAACATGTTGAGGAGCACCCAGATGCAAATAGGATCCGGGGCAGTGCCTGAAGGCTAGGTGTAATAAACTCCCATCAAACAACACTGCCTAACAGCTGCTTTCTGCATCAAAAGCAGCTTCTAAATAGTCTCCAAAACGATGCATCTCACAGGTAGATGGTCTCCATATAGAGTGTGTAGTACAGTAGAACCTCAGATTTACGACCACCTCGGGAATGGAGGTTATTCATAACTCTGAAATGTTTGTAACGCTCAACAGAACATTATGGTGGTTCTTTCAGATGTTTACAACTGAACGTTGACTTAATACAGCTTTGAAACTTTACTATGCAGAAGAAAAATGCTGCTTAATTTAAATGAAACCAGCACAAAAACAGTTTCTTTACCTTGTCAAATCTTTTTTTTAAAACTTTCCCTTTATTATTTTAGTAGTTTACGTTTAACACAGTACTGTATGTATTTGCCTTTTTTTGTTTTTTGGCCTCTGCTGCTGCCTGATTGTGAGCTTCCGGTTCCAAATGAGGTGTGCGGTTGACTGGTCAGTTCATAACTCTGGTGTTCATAACTCTGAGGTTCTACTTTAATCCAGTTTTGAAGAGATATGGGGATGGATCGCTGGGATGAGGTCTGGATCTAAGAGAAATTAAATCTAAATTGTTAGATTGATGTGACTGTGGAATAATCTTCCAACTGAAGTTGTGAAAACCTCACTATTTAGACCAGACCAGACAAAGCACTGGAAACAGCTCTAGGATGGAGAATCTTGCATTGGAGTTGGTGACTATATGAGTTATCTAATAACTCCCCCATTCCCCTTGTTTAGATGCCAGGGCAATTTCTAATGCAAGGATTTCCCACTTCCAAATGATTTGATTTGATTTTGCAGAAAGTACCCCTGCCGCTAGTGTTAAAAAAATTGAAAGATGGCATTTCAAAACTGATCAAAGAATTTCCTTTTTAATGCTTAGACTTTGGGACTCATTGCCACAGGATGTCAGTAAGGCCAAGAATTTAGCAAGTTTCAAAGAGGAATTGGACATTTATACAGAGAACAAAACCAGCCTCTGTTATAATAGTTAATGCTAACAAAAGCTTTGGAAGGGATATAAAGCTTCATGATGCAGGATTTAAATCAATCTCTAACCACTAGGGATTAGGATGAGACCTTCATACGGGCAGATTATCCCATATTGGACTATAGCAGAGTTTCTTGCACATTCCCCTGAGGCAGCTGGTGTTGGCCACTGTGTACTGATTCTAGTTTACTAGTTGGGTCTGATTCTGTACATATATTCCTCCATTCAATGCTGAAAATACAGACTGAACAGTTTGATCTACAATAAATTACACTGCCATTTAGAAACACAGTTCCACCTGAAACAATTCACAGGAGGGGTCCTGTATGTTTTCCTTTCACTCCTTTGGAGAGGGCATGGGAAGCAGTTCTGTATGGGCTTCGGGGGGAAGGGGTGAGCACGTGTGTTCTGCCTGCAGCTCAAGTAGGGACTTCAGCATCTCCATTTTCTCCTCCACCACTTTTATCATCCGCTCCTGGCCCACTAAAATTCGCACCTGGCCCTTCTTCCTCTCCTGCCTATCTATTTTAAGTTTTCATGAACTGTCTCTCTCCCCCGATATGTGCTTGTTCTACGGTAACAGAGGATTGGAGCACCTCCCGAAACATGTCCTCCTTGCTCCTCTTCAGTCGCTTCCTTATCTGGCAGAGGCATTTTGCTGATGTGCAGGGGGTTCCACTGAAGGCCACATCTGCAGAAGCATTAGAAACAATAAACAGAAGCATGATTGTTAGTGCACTCACACCATTGAATTATAATAGTAAAATACACCTCTTTCTCACTTTCCCCTGGCAAGCACACAGCTCGGCGAATGCCCTAAACATGGTGAGTTCAGCCGGGGGGTAGAGGGCGTTCAAGATGGGACAAAGGGTTTCGATGGTTTTTTGAGGGGCTCACTGCAAGCAACTCAGGACAATATTGTAAGTTCTGCCACCATTTTCCAGAGGCGAGGGTCATTGATGCCGATATCTCACTCCTGAGAGTAAGCCAGGATGCAAGGGTGCATCTCCTGCATGCGTGCAGCTTCAGACCAGGTCCCTATGCTGCTCGCCTGTGTGCTGCTTTGGTCCCTGCACAAGTGATTGCCAATTAGTGCGGAAACATTTCCTACAATTGGGGAAGGAACAAAGCAGCTCTGCCAAGGAACCTTTGGCAGAGGATTGGCAAGTACCTCCAGGAAAGTTTCCTAGAGACTTCTCTGGAGGATTCCTGCAAAATCTCGGTGTGCATTAACACACTGTTCTGCCCCACTGCGTAGCTGCACAGGGGAATGTGAAGCAGATGCAAACACAGCTAGTCTTGTACATATCTATCCCTTAGCCCACTTCTAGCATATAACAAAGCAAAGGACAGCGCTACTTCATGTAACTGAGCAGCACCAATGCAAGATGTTCACTTACCAGAGCTCCCCTCTCCTGCATCATGGACATCACAGACAGAGTGCTGGCACTGGTTTGAACCCTCCGGGGTCGAGAAGAGGTCCTGGCTCACCCTGGAACTGGATGACCCTGTTGCCTCTCCCATTTCATCCTCAAGCTCCACTTCCTCATTCACCACTTCGTCCTCAAGGCTGAGTCCACTGGCCGCTCTCTCCAGCCCCCGTAAAGTATCCAGGGGGCTCTTGGCAATGGACATGGGGTTACCATTGCCATTGAGGATGGCATCCAGCTCCTTATGGAAGCAGCAAGTCTTTGGCGCAGCACCAGAGCGAAGGTTTGACTCCCTTGCCTTCTGGCATGCCTGCCTCAGCTCCTGTATCTTCGCACGGCACTGGTGCGTGTCCCGTTTGTAGCCCTTATCCAACAAACCACAAGAAATCTGACCTTAGGCATCAAAGTTCCTACAGGTGGAGCGGAGCTGGGACTGCACAGCCTCCTCTCTCCACAGACCCAGCAGATCCAACAACTCACGTGTGCTCCAAGCAGGAGAACATTTGCTGTGTGGAGTCGCCATGGTCTGCTGGGAAGATACGAAGTGAGATCTCCATGCTGAGCAAACAGGAAGTGGAATTTCAAAAATTCCTAATCCTTTAAGGGGTGGGGGGGGCAGATGCCTGTGTACTTGGGTGCAGGGCAGCGGAGTTGGAACTGCTGACCACAGCAGAAGGGATGGGCATTGTGGGACACCTCCTGGAGGCCATTTGCTGCGACATAACCAAGTGCAGTGTCTACACTGATACTTTGTTGACCTAACTTTGCCGCAAAAAGCTCTACTCCTCTCATCGAGGTGGTTTTATTTTGCTGGCATAGCAGGAGAGTTTGTCAGCAGGAGGAGCATTGTAGTGTGTACACCTCCACTGTTCTGTCGAAGAAAGCTGCCTTTTGTTGACAAAACTCTTTAGTGTGGACAAGGCCAAAGCCCCCTGCTGAATCTAGCCTGAAAAAAAGATTTTTGTTCTAAAGTATTCGGCAAATTTATGTTGAATCCATGAACAGTTTGGGTCAACCTGAAACTGCATTTTTCAGTGAATAAACTATTTATCAAAAAATTTCGCCCAGCCCTAGTGATGGGTATGGTATAAACGCGTAGTTATGTGGAGGGCTGCTCGGGCCAGAAGGGACCATCAGAATAATCTAGTCTGACCTCCTGCATAACACTGGTCTAAGAATTTCACCCTTTAACTTTGGAAGCTAAGTTTGGAAAAGACACAGGAAATACTGATGGGAAGAGGTCAGCACTTTGAAGAAATAGCCAGCGACACACACTGTTGTCAAGGGAGTCAGCTGGCAGATTGCCACAACGGTGCACAGGCTCACGATCCTTGTGGATTCCAGTTCTAGAGACCCAAATTAGAACGGCCACCCAAAACGACTTCCTCCACTCCCAGCCAAGCAAGAGACTCCACAGACTTACCCACAGTCACTGCAATTCATGCTTCCATTACTTCCAGGTTTAATTATTACAATGCCCTACACCTAGCAATCAATACACAAGCCCTGAACAAATTCCAGCTGATCCACATTAGGTCAGCCCACCTTGCAAAGTGTAGCAAAGCTGCCTTGCTCTTAAAGTGCAAAGTAATGCACATTGACAAACATAATCCCAACTATACAAACAAAGTGAGGGGATCTAATTTAACTGATACCACTCAAGAAAGAGATCTTGGTGCCATGGCAGATAATTCTCTGAAAACATCTGCTGAGTGTGGAACAGCAGTCAAAAGAGCTAACAGAATGTAAGGAACCATTAGGAAAGGGTCAGATAATAAGACAGAAAATATCACAATGCCTCTATATAAATCCATGGTACAGCCTCACCTTCAGTAGTTTTGGTTGCCCCATCTCAAAAAAGATCTATTAGAAATGGAAAAGGTACAGAGAAAGGCAACAAAATTATTAGGGGAATGGAACAGCTTCCATATGAAGAGAGATTAAAAAGACCGGGCCCGTTCACCTTAAAAAAGAGACGACTAAGGGGGGACATGACAGAGGTCTATAAAATCATGACTGGTGTGGAGAAAGTGAATTGGGAAGTGTTATTTACTCCTTCTCATCACACAAGAACCAGGGTCACCAGGAAGTTAATAGGCAGCATGTTTAAAACTAACACAAGGAAGTACTTCACACAATGCACAGCCAACCTGTGAAACTCATTGCCGGGGGATGTTGTGGAGGCCAAAAGTATAACAGGGTTCCAAAAAGAATGAGATAAGTTCACGGACGATAGGTCCATCACTAGCTATTGGCCAAGGCGGTCAGGACCGCAACCCCATGCTCTGGGTGTCCCTAATCTCTGATTGCCAGAAGCTGGGCCTGGGATGACCGGGGATAGTCACTTGAGAATTGCCCTGTTCTGGTCTTTCTCTCTGAAGCACCTGGCACTGGCCCCTGCTGGAAGACAGGATCCTGGGCTAGACGGTCTGACCCAGTGTGGCCGTTCTTTATGTTTAAGCCACAGGATCCATTTTATCTCAGGTGCACAGCACTTTCTAGATGGCAAGTACTAAACCTTGGTCCAGCGGAGAGGGCACTGAACTAGGGTTCAGGGAGCCAAGTTCTGTTCCCAGTTTTACTACTGATTTGTTGTGTGCCTTCGCCTGTCTCTGCCTTTCATCTCCCTCCTCTTGTATAATTAGACTCTAATTAGGCCCACAGCTGGCTTTCATGACATGTCCATACAACACTGAGCACAGTGAAAGTGGTTTTGAGGGCCATTACAACAGCAGTAAACACTAGACCCTGCTCAAAGTCATGGTCCTACTTTTAGACCAAGCTACCGGTCAGAAGACCTACTTTTCCCTCCACAGACAAGAACTTTCTCAATTGTAACGCTCCTCAGAAACAACAGAATACCCACAAGACAAGAGTAAGGGTCATAAGAGACGGAGACAGAGCTTTCCATGTGGCCAATACATAACTATGGAACTCCCTTCCTCAGGAAATCAGAATGGGTCCAAGCGCAAGGCCCATCTCTTTGCCTTAGCTTTCCCTCAACAGAACAAGAGACTAACAGCGAGTAGCACAAAATCTCTCTCTCAGCTTTGTGCCAGATGAGGAGAGGGAAATGTTCCTTTTCTCCATGAAGTCCCACATTTCCCTTGGAATCTCCCAGGTCAGCCCAAGTCTCACAGCTCAATAAAACACCACAACAGAACTGATAGTCATTTGAGGCTGCCAATGTCACCTCCTCTCCATGCATGGTTCACATGAGGGCTGGTAGAATCACAGCCCTGGAGGGAGAAAGGGAAGTTACTTAGCGATGGCTGGTTCTTGGAGAGTTTTGCCTTTGCACGTTCACACCCTGGCTTCTTCCGAGTCATGAGTTAAGAATTCCTGAAGGGTGACTGGGGGAATTCCCCTTTATTATACCCTCAGAAACTCACATAAGGGGAAGGTGAGTGGCCCCAACAGGCCGTTGTGTAGAAGATTCAAAGAAAATGAGATGGAATGTGCGAGGAGTGGCTTCATCCTGCTGTGTGCTAGCCCGAAGAACTGGCCAGCCATGCAGGGGGAAGTATGCTGCACTCTCTTACAAGGCTGAAGCACACTGCTCCCTCTCCCTAACCCCAGTGCCACCAGGGAGTCACGGTGCCCGTCCAGAGCACAATGCCTGCCACGGCACCCACTGGGGCAGCGCTCATTCATTAACAGCAAAAGTACCCCTCAGCAGTTCTTTGGTGGAGCTCTCAGGCTGGTCAATGGAGTGGAAGATGAACATTAAGAACATAAAAAGGGCCATACTGAGTCAGACCAAAGGTCCACCTAGCCGAGCATCCTGTCTCCCAACAGTGGCCAATGCCAGGTGCCCCAGAGGGAATGAACAGAACAGGGAATCATCAAGTGATCCATCCCCTGTCACCCATTCCCAGCTTCTGGCAAAAAGAGGCTAGGGACACCATCCCTGCCCATCCTGGCGAATAGCCATTGACGGACCTGTCCGCCATGAATTTATCTAGTTTTTTTATAACCCTGTTATAGTCTTGGCCTTCACAACATCCTCTGGCAAGAAGTTCCACAGGTTGACTGGGGGTTGTGTGAAGAAATACTTCCTTTTGTTTGTTTTAAACCTGCCGTAAAATATTGGATGAAGCCTTGCTGAGGCTGCCCCCTGCTGGACGCATGCTGTACTGTGGGGTACGGGAGTAGCTACCCCTGAATGGTATGTTTTTCTGGAAGGACTATACTGTGAATTGAAGCAATGAAGGTCCGTTCCATTTTCTTTTGTGATTTTTGTATCTTGTTTTTTATCAGGTCACCCAGGGTCACGGTATCTGAGGGTCTCTGAGGTATCTTTGTGAGTAGGGCACAGTGCCCCCAGATGGCCAGTGTCAGAACTGCTACTGTTCAGAACTTATATTGAGAAGATGGCATAAAATTCTGGTGACACTTGCTAGGGTTTTGGTGGGTCCAGGAGGGTTAGAGAGTTGAAAGTGCTTGCTAGTGTAGCCCTCATCCAACAGGTATCTGCTGTTTGTTGTTATCCTTTTGATGAATCCACAGCAAGGTGTCTCTAGACAGCATGTAATGCTCATCAACAGGTGTGTCTGCTGTTTGTTCTTATCCTTTTGATGAATCCAGACTCAGGTGTCTATAGACAACAGCTCCCAGCAGCACCAGTAAAGTTGACGATAGAGTTAGCCTGCTTCTCACCCCTTTTTATTAATTTGAGTTTTAATTAACATTTTCGGAATGTATCCAATTAACTTGAGAATGTAATAGACAGAAAAGAAGAAAGGGCCCATGTTAATTAAAATGAGGAATGCCGCCTTCTTGAAGGAGCCAGATTTCAGCCAGAGAGTTCAGTACCGCACCTGTGCAGGAAAGATGTTTGAAGCAAGAGACAAGCACAGACACAAAGACACGCACAGCCGATATACAAGAACACAGACACAAACAAAGCAGCAGACAAATATAGTGAGATACATTCTAACACACACATGCACACAACAACACACAATGGCATAGGAATGTGCATGCACAGAGAGACACCAGCACTCAACACAGAGACACAAACACACAGATGCACACCAACACACAAAGGCAAATATTGAAAGATCCAAAAGGACACACACAAACTGATATACAACTGCACAGGTACACATGGGCAGACACCAACAAACAAAAGCATTGCACAGAGACACACCCTTTCTCATAATAAGAGTAAGGAGACATGAAGAGAAACAAAAAGGTAGCCGATGTAAAACTGATTAAAGGAAATGTTTTGCACACAGTTCATAGATTGACACACTCTAGAACCAGAAGGGACCACTGTGATCATCTACTCTGACCTCCTGTATAACACAGGCCACAGAACTGCCACAGAATAATTCCTAGAGCAGACCCTTTAGAAAAACAACCAATCCTGATTTTAAAATTGCCAGTGATGCAGAAACTCCCACGACTTTTGATAAACTGTTCCAATGGTTATAAGTATCAGGGGGTACCCATGTTAGTCTCTATCCACAAAAACGACGAGAAGTCCGGTGGCACCTTAAAGACTAACAGATTTATTTGGGGCTAATCTTTCGTGGGTAAAAAACCCACTTCTTCAGATGTAAGGGGTTTTTACCAATGAAAGCTTATGCCCAAATAAATCTGTTAGTCTTTAAGGTGCCACCAGACTCCTCATTGTTTCTGTTCCAATGGTTAATTACTCTCACCATTAAAAATTATTCCTTATTTCCACTCTGAATTTGTCTTGCTTCAACTTCCAGCCATTGGATCATGTTACACCTTCTCTGCCAGATTGAAGAGTCCATTATTAAATATTTGTTCCCCATGTAGGTACTTATAGACTGTAATTAAGTCACCCCTTAACCTTCTCTTTGTTGAGCTAAATAGATTAAGCTCCTTAAGTCTGTCACTATAAGGCAGGTTTTCTAACCCCCTAATCATTCTCATGGCTCTTTTCTGAACCCGTTCCAATTGATCAACCTCCTTCTTGAATTGTGGGCATCAGAACTGGACCCAGGATTCCAGCAGAGGTTGCACCAGGGCCAAATACAGATAAAAAAATAACCTCTCTATTTCTACATCAGATTCCCCTGTTTACATTTCCCAGGATGGCATTAGCCCTATTGGCCAAAGCATCACTCTGACAGTTCATGTTCAGCTGATTATCCACCATGACCCCCTAATCTTTTTCAGAGTCACTGCTTCCCAGGATAGAGTCCCCCATCCTGTAAGTGTGGCCTACATTATTTGCTCGCAGATGTATAAATTTACAGATAGTAGGGTTGCCAATCCTCCAGGATTGGCCTGGAGTCTCCAGGAATTAAGACTAATCTTTAATTAAAGATTATGTCATGTGAAATCTCCAGGAATATAACCAACCAAAATTGGCAACCCTAACAGATAGCCATATTAAAAGATACAGACAGCCATGTTTGCTTACACCCAATATACCAAGCGATAAAGATTGCTCTGAATCAGTGACCTGTCCTCTTCCTTATTTACCACACCCCAATTTTCATGTCATCTGACAACTTGACGAGTGATGATTTTATATTTTCATTCAGGTCCTTGATACAGATTTTAGCACAGGGCCAAGAACTGATTGATCCCTGCAGGACCCCACTGGAAACAGACCCAGAAGATGATGATTCCCTGTTTACAGTTACATTTTGAGACCTATCAATTAGCCAGTTTTTAAACCATTTAATGGGTGCCTTGTTCATTTTATGTTGGTCTAGCTTTTTAATCAAAATGTTACATGGTACCAAGTCAAACACCTTACAGAAGTCTAAGTCAACCCTATTATCTTTATCAACCAAACTTGCAATCTCATCAAAAGTTAATTTAACTGGATCTATTTTCCATAAACCCATGTTGGTTTCCATTAATTATATTACCTTTCTTTAGTTTATATTAATCGAGTCCTGTATCAGCTGCTCCATTATCTTTCCTGGGATTGATGTCAGAATGACAGGCCTATAATTATACGGGTCATCCCATTTACCCTTTTGATTTTAAAACTCCTAGTGATGGAGAATCCACCACAACCTTTGGTAAGTTCTTCCAGTGGTTAATTACTCTCACTGTTAAATATTTGTGCTTTATTTCCAGTCTGAATTTATCTAGCTTCAACTTGCAGCTATTGGATTGTGTAGACCTTCCTTTGCGAGGTTCAAGAGCCCATTAGCAAAGTTTTGTGCCCCATGTAGGTACTTATAGACTGTGATCAAGTCACCCCTTAACCGTCTCTTGGTTAAGTTTCTGGAGTCTACCACTATAAGGCATGTTTTCCAATCCTTTCATCATTCTTGTGGCCCTTCTCTGAACCCACTCCATTTTATCGGTATCCTTGAATTGTGGACCAGAACTGGACACAGAATTCCAGAAGCAGTCGCATCAGTGCCAAATACAGAGGTAGCAGAGCCCCCCTACCCACACTCCATATATCCCTGTTTATACATCCAAGGATTGCATTAACCCTTTTGGACACCACATCACACTGGGAGCTCATGTTCAGCTGATTATCCACAACTTCAGAGTCCTTTTCAGAGTCCCCTATCCTGTAACTATGGCCGACATTCTTTGTTCCTAGATTCATATATTTCCATTTAGCCAGATTAAAACGCACACTGGTCACTTAAACCCAGTTTACCAAGCAATCCAGATCAGTCTGTATCGATGACCTGTCCTCTTCCCTATATACCACTCCTCCAATCTTTGTGTCCTCTATCAGTGTTGTTTTTATGCTTTCTTCCAGTTCATTGATAAAAATGTTAATTAGGGTAGGGCCAAGAACCAACCCTGTGGTACACCACTAGAAAGGCACCCACTCCACTTTGATTCCCTATTGACAGTTGCATGTTAAGACTCCTCAGTTAGCCAGTTTTTAATCCACTTAACGGGTGCTGATTTTTGTATCATTCCAGTTTCTGAGTCAAAAGGTCGTGTGATACCCTGTAAAACGCCTTACGTAAGTCTAAGTATATTAAGCACAAGGCTGTCCTTCCAGGATCAGTAGAGACTACCCACGCATTGTCAAATGTCATTGTTCGATAGAAAAGGAGTACTTGTGGCACCTTAGAGACTAACCAATTTATTTGAGCATGAGCTTTCGTGAGCTACAGCTCACTTCATCGGATGATAGGTCTTTATTTATTCTCGGGGGTAAGTGAATGCATTTCTTCTTGTTTTCCAGACAAGCCGTTCAAGACTGGAGTGCTCCTGGCTCGAAAGGCTGCAAGGAGCCTCTCAACAGCCTTTTGATTATGTCTTAAATGGGGTGGGCCTTGCTCATTGGGGGGTGGGGGGTAACATTTTGAGGCCTGAGATCAGACAAAGCTTAAAGATGCAGTACACACCACTCTCCAGATCACAGCCAAACAGGTTTAGCCAGGTTTAATTAAGGCAATTAATATCCCTAAACCTGTTATTAAGCTCTTCTGAGAAGCAGTAAAAGGGAGGCTGCCCTTTACCTTGAGGTATTGACTAAAAGGTCTCCAAATGGCTCAATTGAATAAATAGTTTGTTGTCAGCCTACCAACGTGGCCCATTGTCTCTGGGTTGCATGGGGGGGGAGTTGTGGAGTCTGCCTTTGCTGCCTGGAGCTAGGAGGAGTCTTTATCTAGTTGGCATGGGCCCGAGTTCAGGAAGAGATAAAACTATATTCTAGTCTAGGCAGGGAGGCCTCCCTTTGCCGGTTTACATTCATCCTCTTCATGTAAATAATGACTGACCCAACACAACACAAAGGGTGTCAGAGTTGAGTGATACTACCCATCTCCCCCATTCCATCTTTGGGAATTTCAGAGCATGAGGACACATGGAGCATTCCAGGCAGAGGTGACACACAAAGCTTAGCACACGGCCGTTGATTCTGAACTTGGGCTTTAATTAGGACGCCTTGCCAGCCAAATCTCATGAGAACCCAGAATCTCAGGAGAGCTGGAAGTCAGTATTGAAAAAAGAAGTTGATTTCTGGTTCAGATCCTGGTGCTTTCATGCCACACAATCGATTTCAGCCACCAAATGGAAGTTTTCCTTTAGTCTGAACTGGTGCTATTTGCATAGCTCCACATATACAAAATAAGAATGGGGCAAGGCACATAAAAATTAAGGGGGGGGAGGGGAAGAGACGCACACCCTACAGTGGCTGGAGATTCTTAGGGGTCACTGCTTTATTGCTACGAAGTTGGTGGAGATTGCTTGCCCTTTGGCTGCGTTATTAAAACAGCTGCTTTTTGACCCACTGGTTCAAGTCCCACAGAAAGGAAAATTCCTCCCACAGAATAACCTTATTGAAATTTACATTAGTCCTTAATTGAGTGCCGGAGTCTGAGCTGTGGTACATTTCCACTGGAAACTCCTCTCCGCTGCCTTCACTCAAATGTGCCTGTAGGGGAAGTTTACCTTTCCCCTGGTGGCCTGGAACAGTGACCTAGGCTCTGTTGCACTGAGTGCCCTGTGTGCATATCTGCCTGTTAGCTTGCTTGATTTTAAGCCGGCCAGTGACTGATGTTCCAGGAGATGTACTGGAGATGAAGCAGCAGGCTTTAGTACTTCCAGAGTGAGCCAGTTGGGCCGCAGGCCAACTGTTCTGGTCTAGTCGATCTTATAATTAAAAATTACTCTTGTCCCTCCATTGTGACAGAGAAGTAGCCAGACCAGATTTCACTAGTGTTGCAACCCTATGCACCTGGTTGGCCCCCCCACCTTTGCAGTCCTTCCAACACTCATGGGCACTGGGGACCCCCATGCCCTGGGGAGAAGTGGAGCAGGGGCACCAAGAAACCCCACACCCCTGGAGGGTGAGGAGATTGAATCCGGGCTTTTGGTACTTCCTGGGGAAGTGGAGATGCAGAAAGAAGATAGGGTCTGGGGCTCCCAGAACTGCCTGGCCCCTGGCTGGGATGGTGCTCATCAGCCCGACCAGCTCTCTGGGTCAGAGCCCAGGGCTGGGTGTGGGGTCAGGAGACCACAGAGCTAAGAGCAGAGGGGCAAGTTCAGAGCTGGGGGTGGGGCAATGTGGGGGGAAGAACACAGGGCTGGGACTGGGGCAATGTGACAGGAAGAGCATGGGTCTGGGTGAGGAGCAGCAGGCGGGGAATGTGTGTGGAGGTGGGTGCAGTGGGGGAGAGCATGGGGCTGGGAGCAGGGCCACGGGAGGAGAGCTCTGGGCCCCCTCCCTAGGAAAAGCCTAATTGTGTCCCTGCTGACTCCATTTTACAACTGGGGAAACTGAGCCATTGAGCGATTTCTATAAATACCATGAGAAAGACCAGAAAAAATCAAAAGCAAATGTTTGGGGAGGGGGGCGTGCGGAAAAGGGGGCTGGTGAAAGCTTGTTCTCAACAAAATTCCCAGCCAGTTTTACAGCCCAGGATGCTGAGATAGAACAAAGAAGTTTTGGTTACGTATTCAGATGCCCTGCCCTCCCTCCGCCATCCCCAGGCTTCTCCCGCCAATTCCTCTGACTCAAGCCCCTTCCACACCTGTCCCCCTCCCCTTCTTCTGCCCCCCTCCTCCCGGTTTCTGTCCCACTCCTCCTCTGGCTCCTGCAACCCCCTCCCAGTCTTCCCCCATCACTTCCATTCCTCACTCATTTGACTCATAATCCATCTTCGTCCTCCACCTCCTCCTCTTCCTCAGTCCACTGGCACCAGCAGTGGGGCAGAGGAGGGTGGAGAGGGATTGTGGAGCAAGTAGGAGAAACAGGCTCCCTGCTCTCATGTCTGGTGTCCGGCCCAAAACAACCTCCACCAGCTGGGAGCAGGAATGACAGGGAAAGTCCTGTTGAGCCCCTGGATAGACTATGCTCAGCCTCTTGTGGGGATGGCACATGTGGGATCCGGCTGCATGTAGGAGCTATGAGAAGATGGAGCATGCTCAGTGCGGACAGCATCTTTAGGGAATTGAGCTGCCAAATGCTAACAAGTCTCTACTGAGCCATTTGCAAGGCATATATCTTGGCCTAATTGGAGTGTTTTTTTCTTGGGACAATAAAAGGCACATCCCTGACATAAGGGTGACCGCCCCCCCTTGCAGAATTTCAAGTCCCTGCTCCAAAATTATGGTTCCTAGAGCTTCTCAACAAAATGGTAAGGAGATTTTTTTCAACATGCGCAAAATCACATATCTCTCCCTAAACTTGTTCTTGGAAACAACTGATCCGTTTTAGTTGAAACTTCCTGCGCCAAAAAATCAACCTTAGCAGACGGTGGGCTGTGAAAATTTCAGCCTGAATGGTAAAAGTTTGGCTGAGCTAAAAGCTACAGGACCCTGATAAAGGGAAATGTCAGGCAACCTTAACTACAGTAACACAGAAACCAGAGCTTGCTGCCAGTTCAGCCAGCCCCTGTCTGATCTGCCCCTACGGTGACCAGATATCCCGATTTTACAGGGACAGTCCTGATTTGGGGGGCTTTTTCTTATATAGGCACCTATTACTCTCCCCCCGGTCCCGATTTTTTACACTTGTTATCTGGTCACCCTATCTGCCCCCTGCAGTCCAGATCCCAAAGCAAAGTGTGAGCTCAAAACTCTGTCACCACACCCTAACCCAGCTGCTCCACACACCCTTGGTGGGGCAGAAGGAAGCCAGAGAGGGCCCTTCATGAGCTACTCACAGAAATCTCTGGAGCCAGGCCCAGCAAAACTCAGTGTACCCCTGTGAAATCAGCAGCTCAGATGATGTGTGTGTTGAGGGGAGAGAGACCTGCCTTACGGCAAAAATTGTCCGGCATTTTGTCAGCCAGCTGCAGACGCCCCAAGGCAGGCGCTGGCGAGGTCGGTTCCCAGTGGAACTGACTCCTTTGGTGGTCAGTGGGGCTTTGCTCTGCTCTGCAGCAGTAATTGCCACTTGCTGACATGTCTTGTGTTGCCAACATATTCCCCTTTGATTCCAATTATTTGTAACATGCAAAACTCCTTACCGCGCCTCTCACACCTGCTTGCTGTAACTGGAGCCTTGCAGCTTCTCTGCTATAGTTTTCCCTGGGCCATCTCCCTTTCTCAGGTTTGCAAATGCCTTCCAGTTCCCTCCCAAACCCAGGCACTGTTTGGTGTCCATGGAAAACAGGGCAGGTTAATTTGTATCTAAAAAAACATGTGGGGAGACCTCAGTCCTTACCTCTAAGGCATTTAATGGCCTGGGCCCAGAATATCTAAAAGAGGTCAAAGGTCTGGGATAAAGACCGTGGTCAAGAACTCTGCTCCATAGACACAGTGGAACTCTCTACAAGAAGGGCAAAGCTCAGCTGGGCGGGAGACAGAATTTTCCCAGAGGCCAGTCTGAGGCTGTTGAACAAACTCCCCCAGGAACTAAGGGCTAGCACAAACCTCACCACCCTCCACTCCAAGTGCAAGAAGCCTTCTCTAACAGAAACACGGCACAGCGTGAACATGTCACAAAAACAAAACCCTACCAAAACACTACATGGCAAGCACTGGGGAGAGGGTGAGTGAGAGAACAAGCCCCATGTGCCAGATGTTAGTGAGGATGCTTAATGCACTACTGGAAGATGCTCAGATACCAGAGTGATGATTGTGGCATAAGAACTTAAGAGAAGAGAAGAGAAGAGAAGAGAAGAGAAGAGAAGAGAAGAGAAGAGAAGAGAAGGCGTGTAAGCAGGTAGAATTCCCACCTGCTTCTATCACAGTACACTCACATGCACATACAAAGCATTTGGTCCAAATTTTCTCCCTTCCTAGTCTTCATTCTCCTGCTCCTAAGCGTGGCTGGTTCAAGGGTTGTTGCCTGCAGGACACCTTTATCCCTGTTCATCATTTCCTCTATCTTAGGGACATTCAAATCCATTTATAGCCTTGTATTGGAATTAACAGGACCCACCTCATCTGGCTGCCAGGGTGAGTCAGCAGAAGAGCTCTGAATCTTTCTTTCATTGGCAGTCATCAAAAATAACTATTATCTGGTGGCTCTTTGGTGGCCTTGACTTGTAATTGATAGTCTCAGCAGGCACTATGCAGTCCGTTTCTTGGCAGTCTCAGCAGAGAAGACAAGAATTGAATGGGCCATGGACAGTGGAAGATTTAGAGTTAGTGGGGCTATGTGCTCAGCTTCATTTTGAGGGCCCCCCCGCAGGGGGAGCATTCTCTCTTATCTCCCCGCCCCCCATTTTTCATTCTTTTTTTCTCTATTCTCCTCCTGGGGCTCAGGGTGGGGTTGGGGGTCTGGGAGGGAGTTAGGGTGTGGGAGGGAGCTCAGGGTGGGGGTGCAGGGTCTGGGCAGGAGTTAGGGACTTAAGGTGTGGGAGTGGGCACAGGGCTGGGGCAGGCAGGGGGTGCAGAGCACTTACCTGGGGCAGCTCCTGTTTGGTGAAGGGGGGTGCAGGTGGCTCAGTGCAGCGTGGCCCTGCCCCCATGGCTCTGGGAGCCGCCCCCCTCCCCCAGGCAGGGCCTCCCGGAACGCAGGGGCTTTAGGGGCTGCAGGGCCCTGGGCTAAGGGTCCCCGGGGCCCTGGGCTGCAGCTCTAAAGCCCCTTTCGGAGTGCAGCCCTGCGAACATGGGCGAAGGACTCAGGAGGAGCAGGGGCAGCAGGAGAGAAGCGGTGGTTTCCCCGTCAAAGCGCCGCTTCTCTCCGGCCGGCTGAGCAGCCGCCCAGTGCTCCTCCTGAGTCCTCCGGGCCGCGTTCATGGCACTCCCGCCACCAGCACTGCCCACCTGCTCCCCTGAGGCTGCGGGTGAGCCTCCCTCCCTGCTCCCCTGCCCGAGTGCCTGGCCCTGGGGCCCCCTGTCGTTGGGGGGGCCCCATGACAGGGCACTCAGGCAAACTATCCTATCCCCTAGAGGCAATCAAGTCTGAAGGACATTGGCAAGGACAGGTGAGAAGGAAGCTTGCATCACCACAGTCCATGCTGTGAATGCTCTGTGGATAAACACAAGTCTTCACTCTCCACAGCTGACAAGGCAACACCCTTCGTTGGTATCAAATTCCCCAAATTATAAAGATATAAATAAATATTAGTAGGTTCAGTGGTTTGAACAAAGCTCATAGAGACTGTGTCAGGTCAGATAAAACAACTGTACACTAAAAGTAGTGGAAAAGCTAATTTAAAACTAATAAAAACATTTTAACTAGCTACTCAATCAGCCTGTGGCTCATTGCTACAAGGTATTATTGAAGGAAAGAGTCTAGCGGGATTCAAAAAGAGGATTAAGTGTGTATATGGCTAATGAGCTCATCCACAGTTACAATAGATAGGATTATTTTTAAAAGGGGTTATAAACTTTCATGCTTCAGGGCATAAGAACATAAGGATGGTCCTACTGGGTTAGACCAAGGGGTCATCTAGCCCAGTATTCTGTCTTCTGACAGTGGCCAGTGCCAGGTGCCCCAAAGGGAATGAACAGAACAGGTCATAACAGGTCAAGTGATCCATTCCGTGTCGCTCATTCCCAGCTTCTGGCAAACAGAGGCTAGGGACATCATTCCTGCCCATCCTGGCTAATAGCCATTAATGGACCTATCCTCCATGAATTTATCTAGTTCTTTTTTGAACCCTGTTATGGTCTTGGCCTTCGCAACATCCTCCAGCAAGGACTTCCACAGGTTGACTGTGCATTATGTGAAGCAATACTTCCTTTTATTTGATTTAAACCTGCTGCCTATTAATTTCATTTGGTGACCCCTAGTTCTTAAGAAGTAGTAAACAACACTTCTTATCTACTTTCTCTACACCAGTCATGATTTTATAGACCTCAATCATATCTCCCCTTAGCCGTCTCTTTTCTAAGCTGAAAAGTCCCAGTTTTATTAATCTCTCCTCATACAGAAGCCGTTCCATACCCCTAATCATTTTTGTTGCCCTTTTCTGAACCTTTTCCAATTCCAATAGATCTTTTTTGAGATAGAGCAACCACATCTGCACACAGTATTCAAGATGTGGAAGTACCATGGATTTATATAGGGCAACATAATATTTTCTGTCCTATTATCTATCCCTTTCTCAATTATTCCCAGCATTCTGTTCGCTTTTTTGACTGCCGCTGCACATTGAGTGGATGTTTTCAGAGAACTAACCACAATGACTCCAAGATCTCTTTTCTGAGTGGTAACAGCTCATTTAGACCCCATCATTTTATATGTATAGTTGGGATTATGCTTTCCAATGTGCATTACTTTGCATTCATCAGCATTGAATTTCACCTGCCATTTTATTGACCAGTCACCCAGTTTTGAGAGATCCTTTTGTAGCTCTTCGCAGTCTGCCTGGGTCTTAATTATCTTTAGTAATTTTGTATCATCTGCAAATTTTGCCACCTCACTGTTTACCCCTTTTTCCAGATCATTTATGACTATGTTGAATAGGACTGGGCCCAAAACAGACCCCTAGGGGACTCCACTATTTACCTCTCTCCATTCTAAAAACTGACTATTTATACCTTCCCTTTGTCTCCTGTCTTTTAACCAGTTACCAATCCATGAGAGGACCTTCCCTTTTATCCCGCGGCAGCTTACTTTGCATAAGAGCCTTTGGTGAGGGACCGTGTCAAAGGCTTTCTGAAAATCTAAGTACACGATATCCACTTGATCCCCTTGGTCCACATGCTTGTTGACCCCCTCAAAGAATTCTAGTAGATTAGTGAGGCATGACTTCCCTTTTCTAAAACACGTTGACTCTTCCTCAACAAATTACGTTCATCTATGTGTCTGACAATATTGTTCTGTATTATAGTTTCAACCAGTTTGCCCGGTACTGAAGTCACGCTTAGAGGCCTGTAATTGCCAGGATCACCTCTGGAGCCCTTTTTAAAAATTGGTGTCACATTAGCTATCCTCCAGTCATTTGGTACAGAAGCTGATTTAAATAATAGGTTACAGACTACAGTAAGTAGTTCTGCAATTTCACATTTGCGTTCCTTCAGAACTCTTGGGTGAATACCATCTGGTCCTGAAAAAAGAAAAGGAGTACAGCGAAGTGAGCTGTAGCTCACGAAAGCTCATGCTCAAATAAATTGGTTAGTCTCTAAGGTGCCACAAGTACTCCTTTTCTTTTTGCGAATACAGACTAACACGGCTGTTCCTCTGACATCTGGTCCTGGTGACTTATTGCTGTTTAATTTATTAATTTGATCCAAAACCTCCTCTAACGATACCTCAATCTGGGACAGTTCCTCAGATCTGTCACCTCAGCCAGCCACTACCTGGTGGAGGTCAAGCAGACACTTCCCCTATGGGCAAGTTAGTCCATAATTGTCCACTGCCAAGATCTTGCATTTTCCTGTTCACAGGGCCTGATTCAAACTCAGTCAAATCAGTGGGCTTCAAACCAGGCCTGCAGTGGGCTTGAAACCAACAGTTTCTTCCAACTTCCTAAACAGAAGTTCCCTCTCTTGACATTTCTTGGGTCAAACAAACACTTAGCCCAGCGGCAGCATTCAAGGCTGGGGCTTGGATACATGTGGCTCAAGTGCTTTTGGCATAGCAGAGGAGGAAGTTGTCCAGGTGAGAATGGGCTTTTAAGAAGAGGGCTGGGCGGGTGGGGGTGCGGGGAGGGGGGAATGCTCTTGAACACAAAGCGGCTGAATTTGATAAACATCCTTCTTTGTTACACTCAAACCCTGATAAGATCAGTGCACCAGAGCAAAAACTTGCGACTTGATGTGAAAAGAATGTCTTATTCACGCTGGGCTAGATTCTGACTCTCTTTCCTCAAGCTGAGTAACGACATACTCCACAGGCAGCTGCCCTGAAAATCACCCCCTCTCTGCTTATGTCTTCTCTGCAGAGTTAACTTGGGCGCTTGGCACTCAGCTGTGGCCAAGCGGGTTGGCCTAGTCCAGGTGGGAGCGGCTACACTACGAAGCCCTGCTCCAGTTGCTGCAGACACACTAGGGCTGCTCCCACTGGTGTGAGGGGCTATGCCTTCTGCGGCCATACCCCCTGGGTCCTAGTGCGGCACTTATCTGAGCCACTCTCTGAATTCATTTCGCAGTGCATTGTGGGAGAACATATCCATCTTTTCTGCCCACCCATCCTTTCTGGCCACATCTAGGGCATAGTCTCCCACAGATAAAATAGGGCTAATAATCCTTCCTTTCTCCCACCCTTTGTCTGTCTTGTCCATTCAGATTATAGGCTCCCACTATGTGTTTGTACAGCACCTAGCGCTATAGGGTACTGATCTCAGTTGAGGCCTCTAGACTTTCTTATAATACAAGTAATTAATAATAAGTGTGCTTGACAAATAGGAAGGAGATGGTGGCGGAAAGAAGAGGGTAACAAAAGGTGCGTCTACACTTGCAGTGGTGTGTAGAATACAGACACTACATGCCCCGCTAGAACGAGTATAAACAGCAATGTAGACACTGGGGCACAGCATAGGCAGGTGGACTAGAGTAGCCTGCCCTCCATGCCAGAAGCCTAGGGCATGTAGCCTCCATGGCTTTCTGCATGCCCAAGGAGTTCCTCCCAGGTCTACACTATTCTTTGCAATATAGTGTCCTGCTGTTTCTCCACTACCCGAGCCTTGCCCCGCTGCCTCCCCACTGCCAGAGCCCTTTCCCCACCGCCTCCCCACTGCCAGAGCCCTTTCCCCACCGCCTCCCCACTACCCGAGCCTTGCCCCGCTGCCTCCCCACTGCCAGAGCCCTTTCCCCGCCTCCTCCCCACTACCCGAGCCTTTCCCCATTGCCTCCCCACCGCCAAAGCCTTTCACTGTCACGTGTAGCTACACACTGCAGTGACAAACGTGCATGCAGCCCACCTTTCACCGCAATGTGTAGCGACATGGGTAATGGCGTACTGTACATGCTGCCATAAGTGTAGAGAGGAGACTGATGCAGACTGTCTACTTAGGTTGTAAACCCTTCGGGGCAGGGACTCTCTTTTTCTCCTGTGTTTGTACAGCACCTTGCATGATGCGGCCCTCGTCCGTGAGTGGGAATCCTAGGCAATAGTGCATAACTTGATGAAATCAGCCGATAACACGGGCACTGCACAGAACCTGTGAAGATCACAGGACTCCTGCCTTTGGAGCCAGTGCATGGAGCTGCAGTGGAATTCTGAATACCTCTTAACTCTTCTGCTATGAGACATGTAAAACGGAATAGTCCCAGGTGAGGAACTGCGCTGTTTTGCAAGCCTTCTGGAGCACCAAGCCAACAAGCTGTCGAAAGCAGAGGAGGGATAATGTACAAATGCCAAATATATATATTTTTTTAACGGATTAATGAAATTAAACCAGTTCATGTCACTTCATGCATTCAGCAACCCGTCACGAAGCGGGGACAACAAAAAAAGAACAACCCGAGCCAACTTCGAGGAAGCCAATTCAAATTATCCACTCTCTGAAACCTAGGAGCCTGCCAGCTGTCCCCGTGCACCCTGCTAATGAAAATGATATACAATGAAGAAGCCCATCCAAGAGACTGCAAGGGTAAATAAATGGCTAATTAGAGTTCTGACTATGAATAGATCACACTGTGTCTTCGGGGATTTTATTTCTAAGCAAATACTATGTGAGAGACAATGCCAAATAAAAACGATACGATCGCAAGTTGCAAGCCAATTGAACAGCCTGCTTGGAGGAATTCTTCATTTGTAATGGTCCGGGTATTTTATTCCCTAATGAGCTAAAGGATACCTCACAAAATTATAATAATAACAATCAGGCCCCATGTCTTAAATGTTTCATACATCACAGTATTGCATATTCAAAACATTCAGTTATCATGAGTCAGCCCCAGCCCCGATCCCCCAAAAAAGTATGTGAGTGGCTTAAAAAATCACAAAATTTTAAAAAGAATAAATGTTGGGTTCTTCTTATCTAGTGCTTTTTCTCAGATGATAGCAAAGATTTCCTTTACAATGGAGACAGTATCATTGTCCTCCTATTACAGATGGGAAAACTGAGGTACAGAGAGGGGGAACAGACCAGTGGCAGAGAGAGGAATGGAACCAGGTCCCTTAACTGTCAGGCCAGTGCCCTTTCCACTAGGCCACACAGCCTCCCTGATCTGTCTTTTGGTTGGGTGGGAGTGGGGGTTGTTTGGTTATTTGATTTTTTAACTTAGGGTTTGTTTTCAAGTTTTTCGCTGCTTGCACAAGGGCTAGAAAACTTACCACCTTTTTCAAAAGGAGGGTTGAGATTCTCATGGAACCACCTGACTCCTGGAGCAGGGGCTTATAAAAAGCCCCATCAAGTATGGAACTCATGATAAAATCACAAGAGTTGGCACCGCTGACAAACTGAAAACAAAAACCAAAAAACTACTCTGCTGAAAATCCGAACAAATGCAGCCCTATTCCGGTGGCCTTTAAAATGATAGTGATATTTTATTTTGCATGAGATGGCACCTAGTGAGCCTAAGACAGTTAGTGGCACCATTTTGCAAAGAGAAAACTGAAGCCCCAGAGTGATGACGGCCAAATTTTCAAGCGCAGCCACCAATTTTGGTGTGTCCGGCAACTCCCAGCTGGCGTTGCGGCTTTTCAGCGCTTTCCAAACACCAGGCCCACGGCGTCTCGAGCTGGGCCCCCGAGATCAGCAGCCACTTTGGGCCCCAGTGACTTGCCTGACGTCAGACAGCGAATCAGCAGCAGGGCCGGAAACGGAAGCTGGATCTCATTTTCTCATGCCTGTGTCTGCGCCACAAGATAATCCTAGGGAATTTGCTGCCACCCAGCACAACCCTACTGCTGGCAGTGTCATCAGCAGGGCCAACACATGAACAAGCCACAGAGACTGCAGTCCTTTCTTTCCTAGGGAGGTGGTAGAATCTCCTTCCTTAGAGGTTTTTAAGGTCAGGCTTGACAAAGCCCTGGCTGGGATGATTTAACTGGGAATTGGTCCTGCTTCGAGCAGGGGGTTGGACTAGATGACCTTCAGGGGTCCCTTCCAACCCTGATATTCTATGATTCTATGATTCCTCTACAGCTGATCCTCCAGCCCATGGAACAGGCAGTATGGGCGGAATTTGAATCATCTTTGCTGATGCTCTATGTGTTCTGTGGCTAAGCTCAGGCCTTCATTATACCAGGCTGTCAATCTGGCATCTTTCACCAGAACTACTTAATGTTTTGTTTTGTTTTTTAGGAGGAATGCTTCTTTCCTGGCACGAGAGAAGCATCAAATCAATTACTTAATCCAGCAGATCTGCATCTGTAAATTACACAGGCATATTGGCCAAAAAACACCCTGATGTCAAGTCTAAACAACTGGGTATTACTGAAATCATCTATCACCTGCTTCAGAAATGGAGTCCTGATACACCCACTGAACTGGAGACAAATTAAGATGATGCAAGACCACACAGCTGGTGCAAATATTATCCCTATTTTTTCCCCCTACGCATAACCCATCTGGGTGTCCTGAACCTTCCCAAGAAGAATGAAAAGATAGCTGCTTTAGTGACACCCTGGAATGCAGTTCAGTCATCTAAACAACTGGACAGGCATATTTAAATGCCCTCCTCCATTCCTCAGCAGGCATAACGCTCTTCGGTGTTGATACACCGCCGGATAAAATGGCAGCAGGTGTGAACTTGCACGGTCTCCCCTTCGGAAAGCCGTGTCACAGCTCATTAACCCTGACGACTGCTTTCAGAGCTTTAAACGTTCCGTCTCTTCGCGCAGGAGCGGCCATGGGCGGGCAGGGAGTAGGCAGCATGCAGAGTGGGAGCAGCAAAAGGCTCTGAGGCTACTTACCTTTCCCAAGGTGCTTTCTGCAGGTTCTTACCACGCGCTGTTTGTTTCTCAGTAGCATCTAAAAGGCCCAAGTAGGATCTATCTGAGGTACTTCCTAGCCCACATCTGAGCACCTCACACCCTTCAGTATATTGACCCTCACAGAATCCTTCTGGGAGGTAGGTCAGTGCTATTAGCGCCATATTACAGATGGGAAAACCAAAAAATGAAGGGACTCACCCAAGGTTACACAGGAAGTCAGTGGCAGAGCAACAAATTGCACTGGGGTCTTCCCACTCCCAGGCCCGCCACCTCTCTACTGGACCATCTTTCCTGCTATTGGGGCTCATTGTGTCAGGCACACAGAGCAAAAAGTGGTCCCTGCCCCAAAGAGCTCGTCGTCTAAGCTTATGCCCAAATAAATCTTTAAGGTGCCACCGGACTCCTTGTTGGTTTTGTGGATACAGACTAACATGGCTACCCCCGATACGTAAGTACAACCATGGCGCTGTGCAGAAGATGTAAGCCATGGTTAGCCAAGACTCAAGACAGTCTCTACCCCAGTCCTAAAAAGCACAGAGAGCCCATCCTCCACAGCACCCTCACCCGAAACATTGCCGAGGTTCAGCAGTACCCGAGCCTCAGTGGTCACTAGATTTCTGGCTACGTTGACTTCCCCTGCAGTTTTAAATAGACACAATTTTCTTTTTCATTTCATGCCCTAAATGGCTCTGTTGTGTTGCCATGCACCTTTGAACAGCCACACCCCAGAGGTGGCTGCATTTCAGTGGTCGGAGAAGAGGCTACAGTTGCATTAATTTAGATAGAATATATAGGCCAAAGGTATTAACGTAACTTAGTCAGGGTCCAACATTAAGCAGTGTTAAACAGGGTCCATCCAGGGTTTGGTACACAGAGCCCATAGCCTACTTAGCCCCAGGGCAAACACACCATTCAAAATCCTTTTAGCCTTTTATTACAGATACAGAAAAGAAGGGAAAGCAGTTAAAGCACTTGAAATGTAAAGTATTAAATAAATGCTTTCCTTTTAACAACACTTCTTTTTCCCTTTCCCTTTAGCTGGCGAGAATTTTCAAAAGGAAAACACCATTTGGCAGTCTTTGCAATGGTACCAAAGACGATAATAACTGTCCTTTGGGGAGAAAGAAAAGCCATTTAGTTGAGAAGAGCTGGAGCTGCTGCTGTCACTCCAGTCCCGTTTCATCTTCGGTGGTGTTTGGGGTTCAGCTGGAGCAGGTAGGGGTGGCCATGTTATCTGCATCCCACTCTCTCTACCTCGGCCTGGCCAGGACATCTCTCAGGATCAGGGTGATGAAGGCCCAGTCAGGGGTGCTGGAACAATTTGTATAGTGGGGGTGCTGAGAACAATTGAACCAAACTATAAACCCGGTATATGATGGAAACCACTTCAAGCCAGGGGGTGCTGCTGCACCCCCAGCAACCCTAGTTCCAGCATGGCAGCTATCATGGTGAAGCTTATTCTTGTAGCCTTCCCAATTTTGCCCCCCAATTCTCTCTCTTTAAAGACCCAAAAAGGGTGTGATGGATGGAATAGCCCCTCCCCTCATTATTTTGTCTGCCAGTTATGCCTGAATCCGATAAACCAATTTTGGTTCATTAATTTCCAGTTCCACATCTCCTGTTTTTACCAAGCAGGATTTTACCATCGTTCTCAAACCATATCAGTTGGCCTTTTCGTTTAGACTCATTCAGTCTGTTGTCCTTCCGTACCTTTTTCAATCAACATTTGTTGTTGCCGGTTATTGTGGCATCTTACGAACTTCCACATCGTTTTTACAGTTGAGCTCACAATTAGAGTAAATTTGTAGGCCCAGTTATCACAACAGCTTCCATTTGTAAAATGCCTGGGGACTTTTCAAGATGAAAGCAACAATATAAATGCAAACTGATATGTGAATCGTAAAGGGGATATTGTTCTTTCTGAGATTGGGCACAATCCTACCAGGTACGGAGTGCCCTCAACTAGTGCGATAGCCTTCCATAAACTTCTACGGCTGGCAGGTCTGGAAGTCTACACCAGTGCTGTAGAATGGGTGCAAACGACACTACTGGCATAAACTGGTCTCTATCGAATGGCACAATGCAGAGATGGAGCAGCAAGTAAGATAATTGTCTGGCTTTTTTATGGCTCTCGTCCTTGTAGCATTTGAGCCCCTCCCAGCATCCCTGTCAGGAAGGGGATTATTGTTAGCCCTATATTCTGGGTAGGAAACTATGGCCAGGGCAGTGAAGTGACATGCCCAAGGCTGTAGCCGTGCTGGGAAATAGACCCCACATCTCCTGAGCTATCAGTGCCTTCACTAGGAGACCATCCTTCCTCTCCAGATTCTCCTTATAACTGGAACATGTCAGAGAACAGACATCTGTGCAGCACCTATTGGGAAAAAATAATATGTATATATATTCATTGCTCTACACTGAATGAAAAGATCGATGATAAACAGGCAAAATTCGGGGACCAGGACCCACCAGTTTCCATCAGTGGGCTAGATTCCCCTTCCCATGCTTCCATTTTTCCATTTAATGAGAAAATGGGGGACGGGTCCCATCATCTACGCTGAAAGGCCTGGTGGCTAACAGAAAAGAGCCATTGCACCTTATGGGTGAAGCCTGCTGGATCGAGTGGCTAGTAGTCCACAAGTTCAAGGTAATCCATGTAGGAGTCCTTATGCAGTCAAAGAACAATCATGACCAAAATTTATTGTGTGATGGATCTGCTAAGCAGAGACTATGATCCACATCAGCCCCCTCCCCACTCCACATCCCTTCCTCCTGGCCAGGTGGAAGGACCAGGAAATGACTACGTTACCTTTGGAGAAGCTGCAGCAGCATGGCTAGCCAGAAACTGCAAAGACGCACCCTCAGGAAGAGTACCCAGAGCCACACATGGAGCAGGCTGTGACTGCCGGATGTCACAACTGGGTGCAGGTCTGTGTGGGACTTATGGGGAAGCAGCAGTGGCTGGGCAGGGAGCCAGAGCAGAGGGGCCCCAATGAAAGCCGCTGAGGTTGGCCTAAAAAGCCACAAGCTCCTACTTGCTTGAGTAAAGACTGGACTGCAGAGGGCACCCCAGGCATTGGGCCCGAAGCATCCTGACTCTAGACAGGACTGTTCTAGGGGTCCAAACAAGAGCTGCTATTTCTCACTTTGAACTCTACCTGTTTAACCCTCTGTACCTGGGCTGTCTGCAACCTTTCCTCTCCTGCTACCCCAACAATCATTTCTCTGAATTTCTAACGCCGTTGCCAGGGGATATAGCTGTTGTTTGTATACATACGATTCACACTGAATTCTGTCTGGAGACAAACATCAACTTCCCACCCCTCCCTTTCTTTAACCATTAATTGGAGAAGAGTCACTTGGGCAGCTACTTTCCAAGAAAAAACATCTTGCCGTGAAAGCTCCGGATTGGGACACCAGGCACCTGGGTTCTTTCCTTTGTTCTGCCAGAGACTTCCTGGGTGACCTGCAGTAAACCACAAACAGCTCTCAGAGTCTTAATGTTCAGCTGTTTTGAAGGGGTTGGCAGCTTTCTACCAATCCACCTCCAGTCCTTCAGGTGCAGTCTGTGCTCTCTGCCCTCATCTGGCTTATTCCCCCTTGGTAAGGTCCACCTGGCCCTAAATTCAGAGGACGCATCCTTTGGGTCAGAGCCTGGGAGAGCGCCATACTCTCCCAATCTTCAGCAGCACAACCAGAAAGCCTCCTTGTGGCACCGCTGGCCTTTTAATTGGACACTGAAGTGGAGATAGCCCAGAATGCACTGTCGCATTAGGAAGTGGCCCGTCAGCCTCAGAAAGCTATGGCAAGTGCCCGGCTGACATGAATAGTTAGCCTGAGTGTTCAAGAACAGACAAAGTTGGAACTCCAGCAAAATGCTGAACAGACCCAATTAAACAAGCTGAACGTGCCAGTAAGGTTTCTTGAAACCAGAAAGGCAAAGCTTAGCTCTAGGACTGAATCCCACCAAAATCCAGGAGACATCCAGATTTGGCCCATTATACAAGAAAGAGGCCAGCTGTCAAGTCTGGAGGCAGATCCAAACTTCAGAGTTCAGGGATTCCCTGATTTGGGTTGGGGCTCATCTCTAGTCGAGACTTGCGTGAGCTGAAAACGACAGGATTCACACAGCCTGAGTCGTGAGACTTAATAATTAATGTTGTAAAGCACTTGGAGATGCTTGGGTGAAAGGAGCTATAGAACTGCAAAATATTATAAGCATTAAAAACAAGGTGTTTGTCACTCCCAGGTAAATGATGTGAAGGAAGATGGCAGCCTGCCACAGAAATGTTCCTGATGATCATATGGCGCTCAGGTTCACAAAGGGATTAATAACTCAAGCTTGTTCCAACACAAACACTGAAAGCTTGCATGCTTCAAATCATTTAACACCCCATTTGGGGTTTGAAAGACCATGGCAGACAGGTGTGTGCTGGAATTATTTTAAATGGACATGGCATCTTTGTGAGCTATTCCAGCAGGAAGGCCAAAGACTGGGCAGGCCTGGAAATTAACTGCCCCTCCCAGGTTTACGAGTGCTTCCTCTGGAGCAGGGGTAAAGCACAAGGACAGGCAGTGTGAGGAAGCCTGGGCTGTCCCTGTTTCATGGTCATCAGCTGAATAACCCTCTCCTGAGCTCATTAGAAGAAATGGGTACTGCTAGACTCTTCTGGCTGGGAGCAATGAGAGATGTTACAATGATAACATGCAGAAGATCAGCCTGTTTCCTGCGTATTGCAGAGAAGCACGTTTTCCCTTTGAATTATATCTCTGTTGGAGGACATACATAGATTTTAAGGCCAGAAGAGACCATTCAGACCATCTACCCTGATCTTCGGTAAATCACAGGACAGAAAATATCACCAGGTACTTCCTGCATTAAACCTAATACTTGCTGTTGAGCTACAGCATATCTATAGGGCCTGATCAGTTTATGAATAGGACTATATAACGGAGTTGCCTGGTGGGGGGACTGGTCTCACTGACCCAGAAGGTCCCTTCCAGTCCTTTGTTCCTATGTTTGTTCACTGAAATGGTTAATGGTGGCCAGATACTTGACACAATTAATATTAACAACAGTGGGGAAGGAACTCAAGCCAAACTAGGGACAGAACAGATTAAAGAATATTTAAATAAATTAGATGACTCTGGTCAGCTCGGCCTGATGAAATTCACCTTAGGGTACGTAAGGAACTAGCTGAAGCAATCTCAGAACCGCTAGAGATTATTTAAGATCATATGCAGGACAGTGAGGTCCCAAAGGACTGGAGAAGGGCACACATGATACTATCTTTTAAAAGGGGAACGAAGAGGACCTGGGGAATTATAGGTCAGTCAACCTAATAACTTCAATACCGGGAAAGATACTGGAACAAATAGTTAAATAATCAAATTGTAAGCACCTAGAGGAATAATAGGGTTATAAGGATTAGCCAGCATGGATTTATCAAGAGCAAATCATGCCAAACCAACCTAATATCCTTCTTTGACAGGGTTTCTGGCCTCGACCTGGGTTCCTGGACCTCATAGTGGTAGGTGGAAACTGCCCAAGAGAACAAAACTATCAGTCATACCAACCTGGGTAAAACTGTGCACTTGCTTTAGGTGGGGATTCCCCATTTCTGTCGTTTCCTCGCTGAAAACAACTGCTTTTTGGGGTAGAGAAATGAATTTTCAGCTTTAGGGTGCGTGGAGAAGTGGTGAGTGAAACTCATCTTTTGTCCAGAAATCTGAGATAAGGAAAAACATTTTCCTCTGCTGAAAATCCCTGAATATCACACAGTGTTTCAGATCATTCCATATCACTAGTGTCCACTAGTGACTAAAACCCTTCCCCTCCTCCCTACTCAGAAAGCAAATTCCATCACCCTTCTAACCCCTAGTTAGGCCCCCTTCAGCAAAGAATCCCTGTTCAAGCAGGACGCTTAAGGGTATGCTTAACTTTAAGCCCGTGCTTAAGTCACAATGGCCCTTAAGCACAGGCATAAAAGTTTAAACACATGCTTAAATGCTTTCCTGAATCAAGGACTGAGATATCAGCGGCCTCTAAGCACTTCTGTATAGCCAAGCAGAAAGAAAAGCCAGTCTACCTGTATTTCATGACATCAGCGGGATAAGAATGTTTGCGCTTACATTTAATTAACTTGTCAGAGATAGATTAAGCCCTCCTGCCCTTCCCATAACCTCTTGCAGCCCCCTCCCCATTCAGTTGTCTACGTACGGTGGATTGCGTACCCCTGGTACTGGAACAGCTTTCAATCCTGTTCTGAAAGGTCATAAGAACGTGCTCCTTAGCATGCCAGGGCGCATATTAAAAACTCCCATGTGTTGCTGTTGCTAAGTCCCCGCTCTCCTTTGCTACTGGATGTAAACAAGGGTCAGAGTTACCTACTCAATTAACTCTGGAGAAGGAGGCTTCCTTCCCAGAAAGCATGTTCGATCAGGCAGAGAGAGAAAGGGAAACGACACTTAACAAATTGCTACATGTACTTAACTGGTGTCTCAAACCCCAGCAAAAGAGAACAACAAGGGTAGACTCCACCAGTGACACACACCCCAGGCCTGAGGTGAGAATCTTGACCTGGAACCAGATTAAGAGGAGCAGTAGTTCTTAACTTCAGGGGTCATCAGGACATATTGAGCCTGGAGGGCCTGTGTGGTATAGTCAGCTGATTTCATTCCTGTCAAGTTCCTCGCATCAGGATGTCATTCCCTTTGCTAACTAACTGAAAGGCAGGAACACCCGAGTGGGTATTTTCTCTTCCTGGGGTACAAAGGGCTTGTTTCAGGGCCAGGTCTCAGTTACATCAGTGAGAATCCAGAGTAACAGGGAGAGGCAAGTGAGGTTAGATTTATATCAATTGTAACTGAGATCAAAATGCAGCCCTTAGCCTTAATGACAGCCTAGCACATGTGTTTGTGCTCTCCCCAGGAGCACTGTGTGGGCAGGTTTGTTTTGGTAGGGATTTTTTTTTTATTTACACATTGTTCTGTGTTTCAGTTAGAGAAGGCCGATGGAAGAAGTGTGTCTTGCACTTGGAGTGGAAGGTGGTGAGGTTTTGGGGGGCTCCTTGGTTTCTGAGGGAGTTCACCCCCACATTCTGCAACCAGCCCCCAAGAAAATCCTGTCTCCTGCGCGGATGAGCTTTTCCCTTGTTGTAGAGAGTTCCATCATGGCGGAGGAGCAGAGTTGCAGACCACAGTCTTGATCCGGGAAGTTCTGATGATCTTTTAGATACCTGTGGCCCAGGCCATTAAGCGCCTTGAAGATAAAGACTGAGACTTTGAACTTGATTCGATAATTCCGACTTTTTAGTGAAAAATAAAACCCCAACAATTTCAATTTGGAAATGCTACCGTGGTGCCTGATGGGACTTGTAGTTGTAGCGTTGTGCCCACATTGTCTTCTATGGGCTGTTTTCCCAATGGGCTCCTCTTTTGCTCAGCCACTGTGTTACATCATGGGAGTCCCTGCCAACAGTGCATCATGGGAAATGTAGTCCAGCTGAGGAACGCAGCCCCCATAGCAGAATGGGGGCATGAAGCACCCAAACTACAACTCCCATGAGGAACTATGTTATCCACTATGTTGATGTTCGTTTTTTCATCAAAAAGTCAGCGCTTTCCATGGAAAGCAGGCACTTTTTAAGACAAAATTAATCAAGGACACAATTTTGCATCAAAAAACAATTTTGATGGAAAATTTTTGACCAGCCCTAAATCTTCCATCAGCACTCAATACATTTTTAAAAAACATGCACCATGCATGCAGCTTATTTCATCCTCTGGTCTCAAAGCACTTTTCAAGAGGAGACTGAGTATCATTATCCCCATTTCACAGATGGGGAAACTGAGACACGGAGTGATCCAAAGTCAAACAGTGAGTCAGACAATAAAACCCAAGACTCCTGACTGCCAGTTCCTTGCCTTCTCCACTGGCCCATGGTGCCTTTGATGGAGCATAAAAGAAAACGTGCTTTCAATAAATCCCTGTTAGAGAGATACACATTTGCCATCCTGATTGTCAGACACCGGTGCCTTCACAGCAGCCTTTTGTGATCCCTGAAAAGCTCTCTCCATCTCAGATCTCTGCTCCACCAAGTCCTTTCGCTCCCGCACACATCTGCAGATTGCCTATCGTGTTTAGTAACCGCCTACTTTGAAGTGCGGAGCAGGCACAAAGAAACACAAAAATAGCAGCCGCCTGAAGCTGTCTGCCTTCTCCGTGGAAGAATACTTCCCCTATCAGGTAGCATGAGTGTTTGTGGTACATTGTCAAATGCTCCTTGGCCGAAGCACAACACAATGAGAGGAGCGAAAGGAATCCTGTGACGAGCTGATATCAGTTTACACAGAAGGAGGACCAAGATCACTGAGCAGAACGCAAACACTGTTATGGTGCATGGACTGTACTCTAGGGGCAGATCCTCAGCCAGAGTAAACTGTAATGTGCCTGATGACTTGAATTTGCACCAGGGGAGGATCTGCCCTGCTGCATAATCCATGCATATCACTAGAGGAGGGTTTGGGCTAGGCCCATCCAGATGCTTAAACATCAGGGTCACAATGTGTCTCATTGGCCTGTCATCACCACTAGCTCCTGGGCTCCTCAAGCCAAACTAATAATAAACCTACGGTAGCCACAGACAGTGCTGCACTCATGTTTGCTGGCTCTGTTCATTTAAAGGCAAAGCGAAAGGTAAAGGGAGTGCAAGGTACATGGGAACCTGCCAGCCGAAGAGGGGTGAGAAGAGGACTAACAAAGGGGAGATTGTAGCGGCAGCCTGATAAACATCACCCAGGCAAATGGTCTTCTCTGACTTCATTACGGGGCGCAGCTGCCGGCATGCAGAGGAGTTCGCAGTGCTGAAAAGTCACGTCAACGAGATGATTAGGAGGGAGACTTTCCAAATCGCACCAAAAGAAACGATTCGAGGAGTCAAACAGGCCAGATTTGGATATAAGCTAAGGAAATTCAGAAAAAGCATACCATCCTGAAAAACTGAACTTAGATCCAGGGATGGCTTCGGAAGAAGGACAAAACAATGAGCCACCTAGCTAGCTAGGAGCTCTTGCTGTGCTCACCACCTTTGTATCTGAGCATCTAGTGAGCAGGAAGTCAAGATTTAAACCAAATATATCACAGAGTGCACATATTAGGGAGTCAGTGTCCACCAATCGATAGGGCACTGGGACTCAGAAAATCTGACTTTTATTCCTGGCTCTGTCACTAGCCTCCTAGCTAGTGATGTCGCTGCTCTATGCCTCAGTTTACCCATTGCCAAATTTAGGGTAATGCTACTTGCCTCCTTTGTAAAGCACTTTGTAAAGACAAAAAACAATATTTGAGAACCAGATCCACAAAGGTATTTAGGCTCCTAATGTCCATTGATTTCAGTGGAAGATAGGATCCTAAATACCTCTATGGATGTGGGCCTAGTGTTTATATATATAGCCCAAAATCGCTAGGCACTTTATAGACACAGTGTGAGACAGTCCCTGCCTCAGAGAACTTATCTGCAGAGTGGATCCTCATGACCAAGCAGAGCTCGGATGGTGCATTATATTAGTTCTCCAGTTACAGAACTCGTAATGCCACCTAAAGCTAAGATTGCCCGATACTTTCTATTAAAAGACCCTGTTTTCAGTTGCTTATAACTTTGCCAAACTAACCATTTCACCTGAAGTTTTCCATGCTGGGTGTCTGCCTCAGGCACTATTATTCAGGAACATTTCATTTAAAAAAAAAAAAAAGGACAGCCATTTCCAAGAACAAAATTAGGGAAAAACACATAGTTCGGCCCATGTAACAAAAATGATTACAAGTGTTTCACTGAGAAGCTCTATCACCCCCATGCTTTGGAGCAGGGACCTGGAATTTAGAAGGGGGACTCCCTGGTTTCAAGGATGTGCCCTTTGCTTTTCCTGTGAAAATCTGCCCAAATTTTGCCATGTTGAAAGCCTCAGAAAAATCTCAGCTTGCACATGCTCAGCAGAGGTTTGTTAAAGTTTGGCAGCTAAATTCTTAACTCAACCCCTTGGTGTGCATGCATTATACACCAGTATAATAGTCTTTAATTCTTGATCACATGCTATTTTTACTACAGCACCCCTGCCTTACTCGGTGCAGAAGATGGCTGGTGCTCAGGGAACCCAGAAAAGAATGGGAAGGCAAAACCAACCTCTACTCCTCCACCCAAAGCCACATACTGCAACTACTGTCTACAATAGCCCATGCACCACCATCTTAAATCTGCCCCCTCCACACATGCTTCTCCATCCCCCTTCTCCAAACCACCCACTTCAAACATGATAGGTTGTGGATGTCCGGAATAGTGGTGTGTTGTGTTGGGAGGAGGTTGCATGAGATTCCCAGCTCGACAGACTCCACCAATCACAGCCTGGCAGTCTAGCAAGGGCGAACACAAGTCCCAAATCATTCAGGGCTTTATAGGTCCAAGGCAACACCTTACCAACCAAACAGGAGTGGGGGAGAAGAGCTAAAGGACAATATTGGCACAAGAACAAGTGGGGATAAACTGGCCATGAATAAACAAAGACTGGATGTTAGAAGAAAGTTTCTAACCATCAGAGGAGTGAGGTTCTGGAACAGCCTCCCAGTAGGAGCAGTGGGGGCAAATAACCAAACTGGCTTTAAAATGGAGATTGATCAGTTTATGAATGAGATTATATGGAAGGGATGCCTCTGATAGCAGGGGTTTGGACTCAGTGACCCAGGAGGTCCCCTCCAATCCTACATTCTGTGTTCCTAATGCCACCCTGAAACTAGTAGGCAGCCAGTGCAGATCATGGGGCACTGGGGCCATGTGCGCCCAATGAGATGCACTCTTTAATAAGCAGGCTGCTCTATTCTCCACCGGTTTAGGTTGGTGTAAGGTGTAACTCCAAGTACAGCACGATCCTCTTTTGGGGCTACAAAGTCATGGAACCTGGAGGCAAGGTCTGACTCTGGTAGACACAGCTGCATCTCTCAGGCAGAGGGAAAAGGAGAAAAGGTCTCCAGGACACTGCTGTCTGAGAACATTAAACAGCAGCTGGAGATCCAACAACCCCTTCCCTTCCCCACAGACGATCAGGAACTCTGGTACCACATGATGGGCACCATCCGTAACAGGGAGCAGAAATAATCTGTGTTATTATGAAGTCCCTGCCCCCAATCCACAGGAGGAGCCATTCACATGGAGCTACGTGGAGCTGCGAAAGAGGGCAAAGAACATTTGAGAAGAACTTCACAAATGGGAAAAACCCACCCAGCTTTCCTGGGTGAGTCAGTCATAGAATCATAGAAGATTAGGGCTGGAAGAGACCTCAGGAGGTCATCTAGTCCAACCCCCTGCTCAAAGCAGGACCAACACCAACTAAATCATCCCAGCCAGGGCTTTGTCAAGCCAGGCCTCTAAGGATGGAGATTCCACCGCCTCCCTAGGTAACCCATTCCAGTGCTTCACCACCCTCCTAGTAAAATAGTGTTTCCTAATATACAACCTAGACCTTTCCCACTTCAACTTGAGACCATTGCTCCTTGTTCTGTCATCTGCCACCACTGAGAACAGCTGAGCTCCATCCTCTTTGGAACCCCCGTTCAGTTAGTTGGAGACTGCTATCAAATACCCGCTCACCCTTCTCTTCTGCAGACTAAATAAGCCCAGTTCCCTCAGCCTCTCCTCGTAAGTCATATGCCCCTTATCATTTTCATTGCCTTCCGCTGGACTCTCTCCAATTTGTCCACATCCTTTCTGTAGTGGGGGGCTCAAAACTGGACGCAGTATTCCAGATATGGCCTCACCAGTGCCGAATAGAGGGGAATCATCACTTCCCTCGTTCTGCTGGCAAAGCTCCTACTAATGCAGCCCAAGATGCCATTAGTCTTCTTGCCAACAAGGGCACACGGCTGATTCATATCCAGCTTCTCATCCATTGTAATCCCCAGGTCCTTTTCTGCAGAACTGTTGCTTAGCCAGTTGGTCCTCAGCCTGTAGCAGTCCCCTCTGCCCTCACTGCAGGATATTCCCCTGCTACACTACACTCACTAGTCCACCCTTGACTGACTCGAGTGATGGGGGTTTCCCTCAATTCTCTAGAGCCACTCTGAGAAATTCCTCTTCCCGCAAGAGGCTAGATTGTGCCATTGATCTCACAGGCCTGCATAGGAGGGGCTTTGCAGGGAAAGATTCTTCAAGGCTTGTCTGTCTTCACTGCAACAGCACGAGTTAGTTCTCTCCAGCTATGCCATTGGAGTTAGCTTGGCTTGAGCGAGAACAGCCGCACTGTGAACCCACACCAGAGCTAGGTGAAGTGACTGGACTAGTGGCTGATGAGTTGTAGTTGTAACTGCAGCTGCTGCATCCTCACGGCATAACTCACTGCAGCATCAGCAGCACTGACCCGACTGCTGAGAGTCAGTTTCTCAGCCTGCAGCAACAGATGCTCACGAGCGGGGCTCGAGCGAGCACAACATCCACAGACCCCGGGCGGCGGCGGGCAGGATTGAACCGAGGACCCCTGGAGCTTAGTGCATGAGCCTCTACTGCATGAGCTAAAAGCCGTATGGCTGTTAGCTAAGGCTGTAGAGCAGACTCATTAATCTCCAACCCCTGGTGTAGACAGCACTACGTGACCGGGTGAGCTTCTCCCGCCAACACAGCTCCTGCCTGGCGGGGAGGTGCATTAACTACGCCAACAGGAGAAGCTATTCCGTCAGTGTAGTGGGGTCTTCGCTCAAGTGCTACAGCTGTCCATGAAGACAAGCCCTTAGGCTAGAACACCCGACCTCATACCCAGGGACCAGGTGGCCTTGAGATCCCAAGCTGCTGCCCAAGCCAGTGTCTACACAGCTATTTTCAGTGCGCTAGCTCAAACCCCGACAGTGCGAGTCTGTCCACCCAGGCTGGGAGGCTCGCTGCCAGCTGCAGTATGACACATACGCATTGAGGCCAAAAAACTTGAGTTTAAAGCACGACTTAACTCCAGCTAGATATATGTGTGGGCATTTCAGGTTAGGGTCAAAACTCAAGTTATGGCTTGAGCTAACAATGCAGCGAAGACAAGGCTGTGGTATCGGGGACGATGCCTTTAAGGGCTGAGCTTCCCAGACCCAGAGTCTGGGTGGGGCGCTGTGAGGCACTTGTCGTGCACAGCCCGCTAGAACCAGACACAGAATAAAGCTGAACCCTGGCAGGCTCCTTAAACACTGAAGCTTAGCTCCTCAAAGGTATTTAGAGGAACAGCCGTGTCAGTCTGTATTCGCAAAAAGAAAAGGAGTACTTGTGGCACCTTAGAGACTAACCAATTTATTTGAGCATGAGCTTTCTGATGAAGTGAGCTGTAGCTCACGAAAGCTCATGCTCAAATAAATTGGTTAGTCTCTAAGGTGCCACAAGTACTCCTTTTCTTCTTTCAAAGGTATTTAGACTCCCAGCTTCCATTGAATTCAGTGGAAATTAGGAGTCTAAATACATTAAGTGATTGAACCTTCATAGCAACCTTGGCAGGCAGAGAGCTACTTTGCAATTATTGTACGTATTTGATTCCTTTAACCAATTTTAACTCTCACTTTTCTTTCTTTCTTTTTATGAATAAACCTTTAGACTTTACATACTAAAGGATTGGCATCAGCGTGATTTTTGGATAAGATCTAAGTAATATATTGACCTGGGTGTGTGGTTGGTTCTTTGGCATCAGAAGAATCTTTTATTTGAAGAGATTGCTTTTAAAGAACCACTCATCTCTAAATCCAATGTTTTTGGTGGTGATATAAGAACTGGAATGCCTAAGGAAACTGCTTTTATGACTTCTTGTTAGCCAGTGTGCTAAAACAGAAGTTTACTTTTCTTGCTGGCTTAGTATATCCTATGGGGAATTAGCAACCAGTCTTGGGGTGTATCTGCCCTATTTCTCAGCAGTTTGCCCTGAATTTGGCATCCTCAGTTGTGACCCACTGAGACACAGCTACAACAGGAAATTAGACGTGAAAGTTTGGAATATGAGATGAGGATTAAAAAGGCCAATGGACTTTGAGGTTGTATATATACAGGAAGTAGAGAGCAGGGAGTTTATTGTCATTTCCTGCTAAGGTTGACTGAAAATTTTCCATTGATACTGTTTTTCAACTAACTTTTCAAGTATGAAATTTTTCTTGAAAAGTGACTGCTTTCCATGGCAAATTTATTTTTTCCCCAAAAAACACGGAACACCTGAATGCCAAAGATTTCAATTTGGGAATGCTGCCATGGTGCTCACGGGTGTTGTAGTTTGGTTGGCTCATGCCCTATTTTCCTCTATGGACTGGACTCCCTGCCCACACTACATCTCCCATGAGGCACCTCTTCGCCTCTCCAAATGGGGAGAACCTGGTGCATCCTTGGAGATTTAATCCAACCAGGGTGACTGTTCTATGGAGAAGAATGGGAGTATGAGGCGTATTACAGCATCCATCGATTCCAAGATTTCCAGATGTGGGAGCTAATTTAAAGTCTGAGTTAAGCAGACCTACAGGGTCATGGTGCCAACAGAGCACTTCACTCAGTATGAGGAGAATCATGCAGCAAGTGATACGTGGTCAGGAACTGACCATAGCAACAGGAAACAGAAGGATCAGGAAAATATAGATTTTTGCCTTGATGACCAAAGTTGAAGCTGTCAGTGAAAAGGGAAAAGATATATTAATTATTAAGGACAGAACTAAGGAAAGACCACAGCCTTGAAATATTCTCTAATAGAATCTGGAATGGAAGGATATAAAAACTCTTCAGCAGAAATGAAAAAGGATGCACTTCGAAAGCTCAGATACAAACCAGGAAGGAGAACATTGGAGACATCAATCTCTTAACTGGGAAAACAGATTTGTGGCTGGGAAGCAGACTATAATTAAGGAGAATAAACAATACAGTGGAAGAAAGAAAATGGGGACAGCAACAAGCAAAGGAACAGAATGTCCAACAACTTACAGATGGAGACTGGTTCCAAATGGTCTGTGAGAGGAGAGAGCTGGGATGTTGGAAACAGAGTTGTAACCTGACGCTGGAGGCATATAGTGGGAATAGAGTGAAGCAGCAAGTCAGAAAATGGAGAAGGAAGAAGAGCAATAGCGAAAGTAGAGAGTGTGGGAGAGGCAAGCAGTCAGCTGAGGTGTAGGAGGAAATATATCACAAACCAGGGTTATGGACAATCTTACAAAACCTAGGTAGATAGACAGACAGATAGCAGTGCCATTTCCAAGCAGCAGATGGAAATGAAGAATGAATAGCAGAATAATAGGTACTGAGGTATGCACAAATCCGAACCCCAAATGCCATAACCAATCATTGAGGAACACAGAAGGGCTTCTACACCAGCTCTGAACAACTTTTAACATCCAGAAGCAAGGGGTGGGTCTCACAGCCAGGCATCATGGTCTTCTGGCCACAGAGATGTGCCTTGATTCAAGGAATGCAGTTTCTATTCTTGGCTTTGCTACTGGCTCGCTTTGTAGTCTTGGGTTGCAAAGGCGGCTTCTCACAGAATGACAGGTTTCAGAGTAACAGCCGTGTTAGTCTGTATTCGCAAAAAGAAAAGGAGTACTTGTGGCACCTTAGAGACTAACCAATTTATTTGAACATAAGCTTTCGTGAGCTACAGCTCACTTCATCGGATGAAGTGCATCCGATGAAGTGAGCTGTAGCTCACGAAAGCTTATGCTCAAATAAATTGGTTAGTCTCTAAGGTGCCACAAGTACTCCTTTTCTTCTCACAGAATGACGCTCACTTGTGGGCCCCGGCTCTGGGGTCTCTCAGTTTACTGCAGACCCTAGTATTCTTTTCATAGATTGAGAAGGGCCCATCTTGGGTTGAGTGGGTTTCCTGAGGTGGGCTGTAAGATTTTTTTAATCAAATAATGGTTGTTAGGATGGTAGCGCTCCAAGTGAAATGTTCTCTCATGGGTGGATTGCTCTGAATTATTAAGTAACTAGGGGAGAAGTAAACTCTTCGGGTTCATTCTTGCCATTAAAAACCTACAAAAGCAGAGCGAATGCCCTGCTGTTCCACTCCTCTTATTGTAGTGAGGCAAGACATTAAGCGAGCCCGTGGATTTTAAATTAAATGTCAGATCTCATTTGGCACGGAAGCACAGACGTGTGTGTGGCTGCATTATGAGAAAATTTGACAGCTCAGCTGTTTGTGTCAAACCGGCTTACTGGTGAGCTTCTTCCATATGAATTTATCATTCTCCTGGCCCAACGCCATGCCAAGGCCTGTTCCGGAAAAGGCAAAACCCCAGAAACGTCTTTAATGAGTAAGGTCTTGAAAAATCTCCTCTCCCCCTAGTAACAAAGGTATCTGGTGTTATGCAGACTTAGGGAGAGACTATCTCCTCAGAGACTATCGCTAACTCCTTGCAAAGAGAATTAGTGCTTGTCTAGATGAATATAGTAACTCCTTGCTTAATGTTGTAGTTATGTTCCTGAAAAATTGCTACTTTAAGCTAAACGATGTTAAGCGAATCCAATTTCCCCGTAAGACTTAATCTAAATAGGGGGGGTTAGGTTCCAGGGAAATTTTTTTCACCAGACAAAAGACTATATTTTATATATATATATATATACTTTTTAAACAAATGATTTAATACTGTACACAGCAATAATGATTATGAAGCTTGGTTGAGGTGGTGAAGTCAGAGGGTGGAAGAGGGTGGGATATTTCCCAGGGAATGCCTTTCTGCTAAATGATGAACTAGCACTCGGCTGAGCCCTCAAGAGTTAACTCACTGTTGTTAATGGAGCCTCACACTCTACAAGGCAGCACGAATGGAGGGACGGGAAACAGCATGGCAGACAGAGACAGAGACACATACCGTGTGTGTGAGAGAGAGATGCACATTGCCCCTTTAAGTACGCTGACCCCACTCTAAGTACACTGCCTTTTTAAGTAGATCAGCAAGTTGAGACAGCAGCTGAGCCCTGAGCCCTGTCGTCCGTCTCCTCCCCCCGCCCCCCCGCGCAGCTCTGTGGAGATGGGGGGCAGGAGCGGGGGGAGGGACAGCTGAACTACCCGGCAGTTGGTAGCGTGCTGGGCGGCTGCCGCACAGGGAACTTAGGGGAGCTGATAGGGGGGCTGCCGGCCCACCCTGGTTCCAAGCCCCCACCAGCCAGCTCCACCGGGCTGCTCTTCCTGCAAGCCGTGGACAGAGCAAGCGGCTGCCAAATGACGTTATAAAGGGCATTGCACAACTTTAAACGAGCAAGTTCCCTAATTGATCAACGTACCAACGTTAACCGGGACGACGTTAAGTGAGGAGTTACTGTACTTAGTTTGCGGCAGCCTGGAGTATAAATCTATCCCTCACTCGCCCGCCATGCATTAAGGGTCCAGGCGGGCCCTGTGCCGAGTGCACTTTGATGTACACCCATTTCAACGCAGGGTAGGTCAAATGGCTCAAGGGAATTGTGTTTTGGACTGTAAGCTCTTTGGGGTAGGAACTGTCATTTATTCTGTGTCCCATACAGTGGGACCTCGGCTTCCAGGCTCTACCCCCATATAAATGTTTATTATTAATAAAATAATAATAATAACAATAATAACAACTGCCGTGAGACATCATTGAGGCCAAGAGCCTAGCAAGAGCCAAAAAAGGGATTTGACATTTATAAGGATAACAAGAATAACCAGAGATATAAGAATAAATATTTCAAAATAGCCAAGAGTTTGGGAAGGTCCATCAACCCTCATGCTTCAGGGCAATAAGCCAAGCTCTAACCATTGAGGATCAGGAGTCAATTTCCCTTGAGAGTAGGTTATTCTACAGCTACCTACTGCAGGGTTTCTGTCAGCTTCCACTGAAGCATCTGGTACTGGGCACTTTTGGTGAGTGGCTCCTGGGCTAGATGGACCCTGCATCTGATCCAGACTGGCAGTGCCTATGTTCCTGTGTAGTAACTAGGCCCCTTGTAGGCATTCTCAGCACAGAGGCCAAGAGCTGAACAGGCCATAGAGAGCTGACTGCCCTCTGCCTTCTCCAGATGAGGCCTGAGGAGAAGCCTTGCTGTGCCTATGCTGTGGACGAACAAAGGACTTTGCTCCAACCACTAGGCACAACCACCTACGTCCCAGTCCCTGACAGACACTGCCCTTGATCAGGGCCTACGTCTCCTGTTAATCCCTTTTCCTCGGTGGGTCTCTGAGCCCAAAGGCTTTGCATGCCTTTCCCCAAAGGTTTTCTTGCCACTTTTCATCATTACCCAAACATATTTCTTTTCTCACGGTGGAATTCCTCCTTTGCGGCCCACCAGCACCTCCTCCTCCACTAGCCTGCAGGACAGGCCCAGCGCTGCACCAGGAGCAGCCCCTTCATCCCAGTGGGAACCCACTGCTGTGTCAGACACCACATTATGACTTCCCTGCGGGAGCGGCTAAGCTGTGCGGGAGGAAACCCTGATACCAAGCACAAATTTCTCTAATAGCAGCACAGGGAATCCAAAACAATGACAGGCCAAAGCGCATTTCTTGCTATAGAAATGCTCTTATTGAGGGGGGCGGATAAGATGCCGGGAATCAAGACGCCTCGGTTCAGTTCCTGGCTCTGCTACCAACTTGCAGTGTGACTGTAGGCAACTCACTTCACCGCTCTCTGCCTCAGTTTGCCTATCAGTAAAATGCCAACAGTAAGAATTAAGATGTTATTATTTATAGTAACAGTCCTCTATAAGGAGTGTGGAGAGGCCACTGCACTGGGACCCAGGAGACCTGGATTCTTTTCCTGCATTCACCACTGACCTGCTGTCTGACCTTGGGGCAAGCCACTTCACCTATTTCACCCCTCGGTCTTGTCTAGTTAGATTGTTAGCAGCTTGAGGCAAGGATTGTCTCTTGCTCCTTGTTTTTGCAAGGCCTAGCATGACTGGGGCCTTGATTTCAGCCAGAGCCTGCAGATGCTATTGTAATATGCATACAAATCATTCTTACCTATTGTGCTTTCTCACGATGGTGTAAGGCTGAACTCATCCATCTTTGTAACGTGCTGTGAGACGTTTGTAGGTTGCTCAAGTGCCACTGTCCCATTTTAAGGCAAGTCCAGTTTGAATCCTGAGCTTTTTGGCCCTGCCTGGAATTCATAGATTCTAAGGGCAGAGGGGACCATTATGATCATCTCGTCTGACCTCCTGTGTAACACAGGCCATAGGACTTTCATGCATTAATTTGGAGTTGAACTAGATCATGTCCTTTAGATGCCAAAGTATGTTAATCCTTCAGGGGCCGGTCCCTGGGAAAGATCCATTAAGGGGTTACCAACCATGCAGTCTACTCAATCCAGCCCCACAATTTCAAGCGTGCGCTCTTGGATTCAGACAGACAGATGTTCACAGTCTGTTGCTTCAGAAGCAAAAAAAAATTAGATCCACCGAGTCAACCTGTGGTCTCCCTGGAGCAGGCTCTTGTACTTTGGAAAAGTAAATTTGCTTTGCAAGGAGCCTTAAAATGTTCACTTCAAGATGAAGAGAATAGACCCAACTAGTTTACACAAACAGCGAGAGAACAGGCTTGTCACATTCCACACATGTTTCCCCTGTTGCATGAAGGGTTGTCGGAAGAAATCCAACACAGACAGCTCCCATTCCACGTTTCTTCCATGGGTCCATGTAGACAGATTTGTCTGGGCAGATTTCATTTTCGAGGCCAAGCTTTCTGCCCCTTCCTCCTTTCTACCGCAGAAGGGAGAGATTCCATTTCCACCCACCAGTCATTTTGGACTGTGGAAACCTAATCCTCTTCTGTAATTATTATTTAATACTTAGGTGGCTCCAATGAGGGATCAGGTCCCATTATGCCAGGTTGTGTATAAACATTGGGTTGTGTACAAACACAGAGACAGACACGGGCTCTTCCTCAAGGAGCGTATGTAACAACACCTCACGTGAGTCGTCGGCATTGTTCGAATGCGTATACACCCCCAAACTGAAACGACTGTAACCCACGCTGCCTGGCTGCAGGGGTGAACCAGCAGAACGGCTCTATACGTCTGCTTGTACAGGGGTTTGCTCACTGCAGGAGCACCTCCTCGTGGCCAGGCATGGCATAGCGGCTGTCTCTCCCTATGACACCCTCTGCCATCATTGTAGACTCTCTTCTCGCAACTTGGCCCTCTGGCCAGGTCACTCTCTAGTCCACTCTTTCCAGGTTAACAGAGTCTAACCAAGCAATAGTCTGGTGACCTTACATCAGGTCTTTCATCTGTCTCTGGGCTCCATGGTCTGTATACCCCTTACTTCGGGGGGTTTCACCCCATCTTTCTTGGTGGCTGATAGGGGAAACCAGGTCCTTTCTCTACTCTGGGTTCCAGTCCAGAGATCCTGTAGCTGGCAGCGAAGGTCTACTCCCTGGGCCACTTGCTACCACCAGAGAGTGTTCTATCCACCAGAGAGTGACTGGAGTCTCTCTCTTTGCAGCCTCTTTCTGCTGCAAACTTCCTGGCTTCATGATGACCAATCTGCTCCTGCCCAGTTGGATGTCATGGTCAATTAAGCCTGGTTCTCCCTACAGGTGCAGCCAGGTAACGAAACTGCTTCTCAGGATCACTTTAACCGCTTCAAAGCCGGGGGGGGGGGGTACATACCCCATCACTCTGTTGTATATGGATCATCAGTAGTTTGAAAATAGAACCTTCAGCATGAGTGGAAGGAAGGGCCCAATGGTTAGGACGCCAGTGGAGACCTGAGGTTGATTCCCCGCTCCACCACACGCTTCTTGTGTGACCATGGGAAAGTCTATCCTGGGAAGCAGTGACTCTGAAAAAAGATTTGGGGGTCATGGTACATAATCAGCTGAACATGAGCTCCCTCTGCAAAAGGGCCAATGTGATCCATGGATGCATAAACGGGGGAATCACAAGTAAGAGTAGAGCGGTTATGTTACCTCTACAACCACAGCTGGAATACAGTGCCCAGTTCTGGTGCCCACAGTTCAAGAAGGATGTTGATAAATTGGAGAGGGTTCAGAGAAGAAACATGAGAATGATTAAAGGACTAGAAAACCTGCCTTATAGTGAGAGACACCAGGAGTTCAATCTAGTTAGCTTAACAAAGAGGAGGTTAACAAGTGATTTGATTACAGTCTATAAGTACCTACATGGGGAACAAATATTTAATAGCAGGCTCTTCAATCTAGCAGAGAAAGGTCTAACATGGTCCAATGACTTGAATCTGAAACTAGGCAAAATCAGACTGGAAATAAGGCCTACATTTTTAACGGTGAGTAATTAACCATTGGAACAATTTACCAAGGGTCATGATGAATTCTCAATCACAGACCACTTTTTAATCAATCTGGATGTTTTCCTAAAATATCTGCTTTAGGAATTATTTGGGGGAACTTCTCTGGCCTGTGTTACACAGGAGGTCAGACTAGATTATCAAAATGGTCCTTTCGAGCCTTAGAATCTATGAAAAGTCACTTCGTCTCTCTGTGCCTCAGTTCTCCCTCAGTAAAATGGGGATAATAGCACTGTCCTGCCTCACAGGGGTAGTGAGGATAAATAAATACGCTGAGGTGCTCTCGTATTCCACTAGTGCAGGCCATAATAAGTTCTTAAGGTAGCTCTATAGCACTACAGAGTAGATCTCTACCTCCATTAGTAGTAGTTGATTGTTATCCACTATTGACTGGGGCACAACACACTCTGGTAATGTTATACTCACAGTCTCTGGCCCAGATCCTGCAGCCTTGAGGAGCTGCACTCATTTTCATCGAGGGTCTGTTTATATGGATTTGATTGCAGGATCATGGCCTAAGAAACCAAAATGGTGATTGTATGTGCTGCCTTCTGAGTTTTTACAAATCAAGAGCACAATCCTGCTTCTGCTGAAGTCAATGGCAACACTTCTATTCACTGCAGAGAGATCTGGAGCAGGGTGGAGAAATAGAGGTGTGCACTGGCCTAAGGAGTAAAAAGAAAAAACAGAAGGTAGATCAGATAAGGCACATTCCATGGCATATATTACTGAGATGACTGCACATCACTGCCATAATGCCCATACCTGACAGGAGAGCATTACAAATCCACTTGATTTATAGCTATGAAAGGGGATGCAGAGAGAAGCTGATAAGGGTATTTCCCCACTTACTCTCCCCTGCCTCTGAATTAACTTTAGGGACAATGTGCATAAGTGTGGCATAAGAAAAAAGGGGAAACTGATCTACAGATAAGAAGCATTCCACGTGAGAAATGCAAACTCAGGGCATGCAGATCACTCATCGTCTATTTACCAGCCAGCTGGGCGCGCTTACTTAAGCAATTGTGTGCAACTTTAGAGTTACCACTGTGAGATAAGGCATAAAATTGAAGTACATTCGAAATCAGACCCTCATTTCATTCTAGCTCATGCTCCTCCAGTCCTGTCTTTCTTGATTTCCTGATAGCAAGTGTCAAGCATTGGGGAGAAGGGGGCGGGGTCAATAATAACTTGTTTTCAGTCCCTCCTTTGTGATGGTAGTTTCACTTGTGACTCTATTCCTTCCTCTTCCACTTCCCCAAGGCCCCTTGACTTCAATGCTTTTCGTGTCCCCTGGTCCTTTCTTCTCCTCTGTATCTCTTATTCTATTCACCTTACCTTTGTGCAGCAGCTTTCATTGCCAAGGAGCACCAAGGGCTTTACATATTCATAGAGTCCAAGGCCAGAAGGGATCACTCTGATCACCTAAAAAAAACATGAGTACTTGTGGCACCTTAGAGACTAACCAATTTATTAGAGCATAAGCTTTCATGGGCTACATCGGCAATGCATCCGATGAAGTGAGCTGTAGCCCACGAAAGCTTATGCTCTAATAAATTGGTTAGTCTCTAAGGTGCCACAAGTACTCCTGGCTTTTTTGCAGATACAGACTAACACAGCTGCTACTCTGAAATCTGATCACCTAGCTGACCTCCTGTATAACGCAGGCCACAGAACTCCCCCAAAATAATTCCCAGCTCTTTTAGAAAACCATCCCATCTTGATTTTAAAAGTGTCAGTGATGGAGAATCCACCAGGAGCCTTATAAATTGTTCCAATGGTTAATTACCCTCACTGTTAAAAATGTATGGCTTATTCTAGTTGGAATTTGTCTAGCTTCAACATCCTGCCATTGGACCATGTTAGACCATTCTCTGCTACACTAAAGAGCCCATTATCAAGTATTTGTTCCCCATGCACAGTGCTTAATTTGTTCCGGGGCTTGCTGGGGCTGAGACCTGGCACGTCTAGGCTTGAAAGTTTCAAAATGCAATAATACCTTATTACATTACCTCTTATATAGCAGTTTTCATCAGGAGGTCTCAAAGCTCTTGACAAGGGAGGTCAGTATCATTATCCCCATTTTACAGATGGGGAAACTGAGACACAGAATGGGGAAGTGACTACTTGTCACCCAGCAGGTCAGTGGCAGGGTCCGAAATAGTACCCAGCTGTTCCAGTCCAGTGCTCTATCCACTAGACTTCACTGCCTCCCCCCTGTAATCAACTGAATCTGAATTTGGGCTTGATGGAGGAGTCACTGGACAGAATTCTCTAGCCTGTGTTATGCAGAAGATCAGATTAGATGACCATCATGGTCCCTCAAACTGTGGAGGGAATTCTGGGAGGCAGAATGCGGCTAACCAAATTGGAGTTTGGTCAGGACAATGGGGTTAACACCATTAGTCTTGAAAAAAATATATATCTGTATATTGTAAGGGGTCTCATCATGAGATGGCACCTCACGCAGCACATTGCCCTTAAACCTATGCTAGGGCACTCTCATGGCATGGACAAAAAAAAAAAGGCAGAAAAGGAGTGCGACCTTGTGACTAGAGCATTAGACTGGGACTCAGGACATCTGGGTTATAGTTTGGGCTCTGGCCTGCTGGATGAGCTTGGGCAAATCATGTCGCCTCCTTGCGCCTCAGTTTCCCTGTCTGTAAAATGGGGCTAATGACACTGACCTCCCTTTGCAAAGTGCTGATGAAAAGTGCCCTGCAAGAGCTGGGTATTATTACTGCTGAATAACCATCACTAGTCTTTTCAACACCCTGGGTGTTCCTTGGAGGTCTCCCAGCCCAATAGTGACTAGACCTGACACCACTTTCCCTGAGGCCCTGCGATTATCAGCTAAAACTGCTACCTTTGGTTTTCTTGCTATCGCACAGACATACCAAGCCACTTACTTTTTACCTTTGTCCACCTCCGACATGGAGTTTCCTGACTTGCTGCTTGTTTCTGCACGTTTCCTCTTCCAGTAATGACTCACGCCTCAGGTATTTCAGACTGGGTCATTGCTGGCGGAGCCACCTTACCGGCTCTAGAGACACACAACCCCTTTTGAAGCACTAAATTAAGCGCATGCTCAAAATGTCTTCCCCTTGGGCTACGGCGCACTGTAATATCGTGGTTCTGTGTTTGCTAAAAAGGTCTGAGACATCGGGGACGCTTGGGTCTGTGTTGAATGGTGTGGGGGTGTCCTCATCTGTCTGAACACGTACACAGGCAGCAATGGCACATGGCCAGAATAATACACTGGGCATAGCCGAACTGGGTGGGAATTCTCAATGTCCGCTATTTGCTCTCTTTCCAAACACTGCTCATATCCCTTTGCACTTTGTTAGCCTTTCTCCTCTTAGGATCTCAAAGGACTTTACACACATGACTGAATTTAGCCTCATGACAGCACTCTGAAGAAAAAGGATCCTTATACCTGTTCTACAGGCCGGTAAGCTGAAGCTCAGAAGTCCCGATCCAGCAAAGCACTTTGAGCACAGGTTTCATTTAAATGGAACCACTTGTGCTTTGGAGGAGCAGGGCCCATGTGCAGAGATGGGCCCAAGGCACAGAAGTTGGATCCAGATCTGAACTTTGAACCCCAAAGGTCAGGGTGGGTATTTGGATCAACCCATCAGACATGAAGGGACAAGCTGAAAAATTCAGCTCCAGTTCTGGATACAAAGCCTCCCTTCTCAGAGTTTAGAAGAGGGTGTTAGGAGCTGGATTTAGTTCGGGCTCATCTCTATTCAATGTACATGTCCAGGGTCATGGTGTGAGCCAGGGGCGGAGCCACGAAGAAATGCCAAGAGCACTAACTCTGAGCCCCTTGTTCTAATCTCTCTGGGACACTATCTCAACGTGGAGTTAACATAAAGATACAGTCAGTGACCAATAAAAAAGGGGCCTCAGAATAAAGACAGCGCTTACCTGGGTTTTCCTCTGTTGTGGAGACAATCGACATCACTGGCCACTGGCTTGCTGAATTGCAAATTAAGTCCGGGGTGCAAATTAATATCATGGTTCTAGATTCACCAGGTTTGGGGAGATTACTTGATAGTTTAAAGGGAGAAAGGATGGTCCAGTGGTTAGGGCACTAGCTGGAGATTTGGGTTCAATTCCTAGCTCTGCTACAAGCTTCCTATGTGACCTTGAGCAAGTCACTTAGCCTCTCTGTGCCTCAGTTTCCTATCTGTACAATGGGGATATTAGCACTGCCCTGGCTTGCAGATGGGTGGTGAGGATAAATATATTAAAGCTTGTGAAGTGCTTTGAGATCAACTGATGAAAACTCCTGTTTAAGAAACAGTATTACATCCCATGTTTTAAAGGGTTTATATTGACTGGCTCTGAATTTCTTCCTGGATGACTTGTCCACGATGGAGAGGTCACTGGTGCCCAGAATAACAGACTATGCCTATAGAGTGAGGACACTTCATTTTGATCACTGTTACTTGCACTGCAGTAGAGACCTTAGAGGCCCCAGCTGCAAGTGCTAGCTAGACCGATATAAGCCAGATTTCAACTGATCTGAGCGTCCACACCCAAAGCTGCACCAGCTTGACTACACTGATCTAAAAACAGACCTATAATTAAGCCAGCACAACTCTGTGTGTTTCCACAGTATGCATCCGATGAAGTGAGCTGTAGCTCATGAAAGCTTATGCTCAAATAAATTGGTTAGTCTCTAAGGTGCCACAAGTCCTCCTTTTCTTTTTGCGAATACAGACTAACACGGCTGTTACTCTGAAACCTGTGTGTAGACCGAGCCTCCACATAAGATGAGGCAAGATGAAACAGACCGATGGGTGGAGCTGAAGGGCATAGTGAGAGGATTAGCAATGAGCACAGCACAGCAGCTGCCTAACTATCTAGTAATAATTGATACTTTCATCCAAGGATCCCCAAGCACTTTGAAAACATCATCTATGCTCCCACCCTGTGAGGAAGGCAGCTAATCTTGTACCTTCTCGACTGAGGCACACAGAGGTTAAGCAACTTGCTTAATTGAGTCAGTACTTTGTCATGTATTAGTACAGCCCCTAGCACAATAGGACCCTGGCTCTAAGTGCCACCGTAATGCAAATAATCAAACAGTGACAATGCAGTGGCTTGAGTTAAATGCAAGCATTCAACCCCCTAACTGCACTTGTGTGTCACCCACTGTCGGGTCTTTCTATTGTCTCCCGTGTGCTTTGGATCAGGCCCCTGAGTGTTTAGCCTCAAAGAAAGCTGTGAGATCAGCGCCCATTCAACCCCTCTCTGGGACTATTCAGGGTGATTGGCACTATCTAAATGCAGCCTTATTACTGATAAACATCTTACAGACCTACCAGCCCACCAGCCCAGCCCAGCCAGTCACTGTAGGAAGAGACAGGACACAGCCTACAAGTGGGATCCCATGAAAGAAAACGTGCCGGAACAGTTCTGTGTCTGCCAGCAGCTCGGCAGCCTCAATATACAGCAATGTATTCACTTGGCCCTTGTTGAGCTAGCCGTCTATCACCATTTGCGCTGTAATCCCGAACCTTTGACCTTTCCTCATTGTGCAGAAGAGGAGAAATTCGCATGTTAAGGCAACAAGGAAATGACCTGGATCCTGATCTTCCTGATCCTTATTCCTTTACAAGCCTTTGCCTCTAAAGTGTGAGTCTCAATCGATTGATCTCAGACTTCACCAGCCCTTGGGCCAGATGACATCCTAGCACATGCTGGCTGGTGCTGCAGCTGCCAAAGCACCTATTGTCAATCAATAGCCCCCCATGACCCAGCACCTACACGGAGCTCCCTGTCTTGATGATTTAGGCAAACAGCCGGTTTCCTGCTCTATAAAATAGTCAAATTTTGATGAAGGTGGCTTTGTCTATGACTTGTTGATAGTAGCTACTAATCTGATGGCTGTCCCCAGCTGTGGCTCTGGACACTTTATGGCAAATTTTAGAGACACATTCTACTTAGGGACACTTTGGTCAATATCTTGTATCTCTTTCATTCTTCTCTTGCCTAATTTTTTTTTAATATCGCTAGAGAGACGTGCATAAAACAAGATATTTGAGCCTAGGTCTGTTTATGACATCATAATCACTACTGCAAACAACTTGTGATGTCACAAAGAAAAGCATGACGGGCAGCTGTCAAAGGGGGAATGAGCAAATAAGCCGATGAATTCACAAAGCACAAACATCCCAATTTCGAGATGCAACAGGTCATAGTCATCCTTCTGTAGCTTCATTGATTTCAGTAGAGTTACCCCAAGAATAACTATCCCTCCCCCCTATCCCCAAAATGCTGTACTAGTCTGATTTCCAAAGGGAGTCCTCATATTTAAAAATTCAGGAACTTATGTGGACTACACAGGGAGGAACGAGTTAACAAATCAAGGAGACATTTTCACTCCCTCATGTCTAGGATCACTGCTCCATCTAGTGTTGAAAACATTCCCTTCGCTGATAATGTTCCCTTTAGTCAGACAAACATAGCTACAGCCAGGCGTGTCACTGTTCAGGAGGGACACATTTGGACAAAGTGAAAGCTAACCTGGACTACGGCTCCCAGCGCTGATCCTAACCTTAGCTGAACCATAGCTGAGAACTGAAAAACTACAGTTAACTTTTCCCCAAGTTTGTTTTTTCATTCTTCCTGCTCCTCCTTTCCAGGACAGGCAATCTCATAAGAAAGCTTATTCTTGTAAGATTTCCAGCCTGGTTTTGCAGACTTGGTAGCCCCTTAGAGAGTTTGAATGCAACGGTGAGGCCGCTGGGGTGCTGAGACCACTGCCTATCACACTGACCAATACTGCCTCGCTGTTTCCTTGGACTCCCCCATCTATCTGTATCCATCTGTTGTCTCTTCTCTTATACTTAGATTGTAAACTCCTGGGAGCAGGGCCATCTTTTTGGTCTGTGTTTGGACCGCGCCTAGCACAGTGGTGTCATGGTCCATGACAAAGGCTCCTAGGCCCTATACAAATAACTTCTGAGGAGCATCCAGACTGAACTGAACCCTTGAAGGTTCTCCCGTGACTAATGACAGCCAAACTTCCACCCTTTCACAGCATCAGTGGATTTGTTTTTCCCCATGAAGATGGAAAAAAGGACTTCATTCCCTTGTGAAGTGCCAAACACTGTGAACATTGAACCAAAGAATCCTCTTGTCCAGATTCAGTGTTTTCCTTTCCATATAACTCATAGATGTTAAGACCAGAAGGGGCCATTATGGGTACGCCTACACAGTGAGTGGCAGCAAGTCTCCATGCCCGGCTTGACAGACTCGGGCTCCTGTGCTAAGAATAGCTATGTAGACATCGCAACTTGGGCTGGGAGCATCACCCCAAGCTGCGACATCTACATAGCTATTTTTACCACGAGCCCTATAACCCTGAGTCAATCAGCCTGGGCTCAGAGGCTTGCTGCTGCAGGCTGTGTGTAGACAGACCCTGTGAGACCTGAAGGGACCATAATATATGTTCTAAATCTATGCATCCTACCATATATGCCTCCTTCCAAATTGCTGTCTCATTCTTAATGTCATTCCTGAAGCTATTCATTGACATAAGGCCATCATACCTAGGGACACTCCCTTTCCTTTCAGTTAATTTTATTGCTTCTAGACTGATGGCTCTCTGGAGAATAAATGGTGCCCCTATTTATCTACGAAGCAGGGAACAAAGGCTATTTTCCTCATAGCCTCTTCCAGTGGTGGATACATCTTCCAGGTGAGGACCTTAAAGTAGTCTTCAAGCAATGAATTAATGCAGCCTCACAACTAGATTTGACTGAGAAATGGGTTTTTCTTCCCCCCATCAAAAAAACCTTGAAACCCAAAAACTAAATATTTTTGAAGAAAGCCAACACCTTTCATTAACTTGAAAACCCGATTTTCCATTGAAAAGACATTCTGACAGAAAATTGTTGACCAGCCTGCCTCATAACTATAGTCACTCTAATTTACAGATCATTTCTGTGCCTCAGTTTCCCTCAATGACTTCCCTAGTGATGGAGCCAGAACTAGAACCCTGAGACCTCTCCCATACTCTAATCACTAGAAAGGCATGCTGGGAAAACAGTTTCTATAAGGAGGCAACCAGTGAGTGGAGAGAAGATGAAGGACAAAGTTACCAGGAAGTTACTCCTGGGAAGGGACTGCATTTGTGTTGTGCAGATTACCACTATTATATGTTCTATGAACCCTTCTGGGACTGCAAACTGCTCCTATTACTAAGCAACAGAGGCAATCATATTGTTGGTAGTAATAAATATGGGGGGGCGGGGTGTGAGAGAGAGAGAGAGAATGAATGAAGAAACCTTCTAATTTCCAGCATAAATTTATTATGGCGAGTTTATCCCCATTTGTTCTTGTGTCAACACTGCCCTTTTAGCTTAAATAGCTCTTTTCCCTTCTTGTTATTTACCCCCTTCCTTCTGATCTACACACACACATTTTTCCTTTGTTTGTTTTTATTTCATTTTCTTCCCCAATGTGTTTTGGTTCCTCTAGGTGGGACCAAAAAAACGGGGCAGGGGGGATTGTTTGCTTCACAAAGTAGGGCCTGATACTGCAAACACTTAAGCATGGGTGCCATCAGGGCTGAAAGTAAGGCAGTACGGGCCGTTACAGCGTACCAGTAAAAGGTGGCTGCCAGTACCGGCCCCTACTGCCTTACTTTAACGTCGCTGCCCCTTTTGCCACCACCCCCCCCCCCCAGGCTGCCAATGGGGGTGAGGGGCAAAAGGAGCAGCTGCCCCAGGGCCAGCGATTTAAAAGGGCCCGGGGCTCTGGCCACTGGTGCAGCAGTGGCGGCCGGAGCCCCAGGCCCTTTAAATCACCACTGGAGCCCTGGGCGGTGCAGGCGTGGAAGGGTTGGCTGGGGGAGGCTGACCCCCCCAGCCCCGCCCCTTCTGCCTGAGGCTCCGCCCCTTCTGGGGGGGCCGGAGCTGTCCCCCGTACTGGTAAGTTTTCAATTTTACTCTCACCCCTGGGAGTAACTTTGCTCCCACGAATAAATCCTTTTCGAAGGAAGTAGGCTCCTGGAAGTCAAGGGGCTATTCGCATGGTCCAAGTTATGCACATGCTTCAGCGTTTGCAGGATTGGGGATTTCGTGGCTAGCCGAGCTGTCAGCACACACAGCAGACTAGCACCGCCTTTCATTTTCAACGTGACGTATGTAGCCCCCTTCTCAAACAAACCATTTAGAAACATTTCTGTAGAAGAAACTGAGAGCTCTGCAAAGGGACTCCACCGAAGCAGCGAGGTGGGTTCCAAGCTTACTGTTGCATGCAAACTCTTTGGGGTGGCTTTCCACTGTATGTTTGTACAGCCCCTAGCACAATGGGGCCCTGATCCCCCTGTGCAGCCTTTAGAGGCGCCCATCGTACAAACAAATATAAAAATGAGCCAGCGACTCTGTATCAAATGTACTTCACTGATAGGTCAATCAGTGGCTTTTTGGACTGACAGCCCTGGAAAAACAGCTGGAGCTAGGAAGGGCGAGATGCTTCCTTCTTGCTCCCATGTCAGCATCTGTAATAGTGACTCTCTAGGCCCTATTCTGCCCTTCGTTACCTACCCCCATGGAACCCCATTATTTTCAAATACTGCCTTCTTCACCCCGATACAGCCCAATTGCTCAGCATTTAGTCCTGAACCTGTAATTTAGCCAGCACTTCTGTCCTGATGCCAGAGCCAGAGCAGAACCCAGCCCACTCCCAGAACTGTAGAGGCTCTGTAGTATTCTGGTCACCACGTTCAAGAAAGATGAATTCAGACTGGAACAGGTGTAGAGACGGACTACGAGGATGATCAGGGGAAGGGACGCCAGTTTTTCGTGAGGAGACCTGAAGAAGTTGGCTTGTTTAGCCTAGCAAAACGGAGGTTGAGAGGGGATATGATTACTCTCTACAAAAACATCAGGGGTAAACAGGGAGGGAAAAGAGCTATTGAAACTAAAGGACAATGTTGGTAGAAGAACAAATAGGGAGAAACTGGTCAGTAATAATTTTAGGTTGGAAATTAGAAGAAGGTTTCTAATCATCAGAGGCATAGGCAACGACTTCTACTGGCGCCGGTGGGTGCTCAACCCCCTCTGCCCCCCCCCCCGACCCCCGCCTCATTCCAACCCCTTCCCCAAAGTCCCCGCCCCAACTCTACCGCCTCCCTGCCCCTATTCCGACTCCTTCCCCAAATCCCTGCCCCGGCCCGGCCACTTCCCCGCCCCCTCCCCTGAGCACCCTACATTCCCGCTCCTCCCTCCCGGAGCTTGCTGCAGCTGTCTGGCGGCCGCAAGCGCTCGGCGGTAGGTGGAGGAGCGGGGACGCGGCACGCTCAGGGGAGGAGGTGAGGTGAGGTGGGGCGGGGCTGGGAGCTTGGCTGCCAGTGGGTGCAGAGCATCCACTAACTTTTCCAGCCCCAGAGCACCCACAGGGTCGGCGCCTATGATCAGAGGAGTGAGGTGCCGGAACAGCCTCCCAGTCAGAGTAGTGGGGGCAAGAAACAAAACTGGTTTTGAGATGGAGCCTGATACATTTATTAATGGAATTAAATGACAGGGTGGCCTGTGATAATAGGTGACTGGACTCGATGACACAGGCAGTTCCTTCCAGTCCTATGGCCTTATGTTAGCTCAAGCCCCACTTTCTGTGAGCACTCCCCCCCACAGCATCACTCTTTCTACTTTCTCCCCATCTCCTCTGGGTGGCCGATGCCCTTCTGTATCCCTGCAACGTCCATTTCTCCCCTTTACCCTTGGCTGGCTGCTTCCCCCCTTCCTGGTTTTAGTTTGAAATCTTGGGGGTCACTAGGAAATGGAGTTAAATTTTACAAAAGGCAGTTTAGGATGGAAAAATAAATCAGGCTAGAAGCTCCATCACTTCAGACATTTAAAACTAGCCCGTACAAACCATTGGTAACTATGCCAGAAGGCACAATCCTGTGTATGCTCCAGGGGTGGATAAAAAGTTCCTGGAGAGAGACAGAGTCTTTCCCCATCTCTAGCTACTGTTATAGCTAACCACTCTGGAAAAGCACATTAGAAGGATGCTTCTGCTAAAGAGAACCATAGTGAAATAGTTTACAGTGCTAATAATGTTTATAATGCCGTCATTACTGTTCAGGGTTAACGCTCTTGTGAACTGAACAAGAAAATCCACACCTCTCTCAGAGCTATTGCTTCAGGATACCTCTCTGCAGACTCAGTGACACTACATTGGGGCATATTTGGAAAGTTTTCTTCACAACCGTAAGGACTAGAAATTTTACTTTAGAAAGGAGAGGAAAAATAGGGGACACAATAAAAGTAAATATAATAATGAATGGCCTAGAAAAGGGATTTGGGGAACTTCTGTTCTCCCATCTCATAAGACAAGAACAAGAGGACACTCAATTAAATTAAAAGGTGGCAAACTCAAAACTGATGAAGAGAAATACATGACTTTGTAATTAGACTGTGGAACTCATTGCCCCAGAAAGTCATTGATGCAAATAAACTTAGCAAGATTCAGAGAGGGACTGGGAATGTATATGGATACCAAGGATATCTAGAGTTATACAATAATGACAACAAAAATTCTGGAACGGCTATTAAGCCTCATGCTTCAGGGCGCAAGCCAGTCTCTATCAGATATCAAAACGAGATCTAATGTGTGGGGCAGATTATCCCACATCTGCCTAGTGCCGGGATCTCCTTCCTCTGAAGCAGCTGGTACTGGCCACAGTCAGACACAGGATCCTGGACTAGCTGGACTTGGGTCTGATCCAGTCTAACAACTCCTATGTTCTTGAGTTTAGATTCTGTGCCAGCTGAGGACCCACTAGAAAAGGATAGCAGCACAGCACGCCTGCGCGTTCAAGCCCTGCTGACAGTAACTGCCCTAGAAAGCACAACACAGGGCTCAAGTGTGTAATTTATTGTGGTTTTGCTGTAGGTTGTTTTCCGTCCCCCCCCACACACACACCACCCCTTTTTGCATTTCCACGCACACCACGCCCGTGCCAAGCTAAACAGAACACTTTGTTTATGTGGCACCTTAGAGACTAACCAATTTATTGGAGCATTAGTCCTCCTTTTCTTTTAGCGAATACAGACTAACACCGCTGCTACTCTGAAACCTTTGTTTACGTGGTTAGAGCAGTGATGTAGGCCCCTGTTCCCTCAGGAGTCAGCGTCATCCAAGGCCACAGGAAGGTCTGTCCACGGGCAGTCCGTCCTGGAGCTGAAAGGCTGAGATTCACAGACCCTCAGGCCTGGTCTACACTGGGGGGAGGATCGATCTAAGCTACACAACTTCAGCTACGTGAATAACGTAGCTGAAGTCAACGTACTTAGACCTACTCACCGCAGTGTCTTCACTACAGTGAGTCAACTGCTGCCGCTCCCCCGTCAACTGCACCAGCGACTCTCGCAGCGCTGGAGTACAGGAGTCGACAGGAGAGCGCTCGGGGGTCGATTTATCGCGTCTCATTGACCCCCCCGCTGGATCGATCGCTGCCCGCCGATCTGGCGGGTAGTATAGACGTACCCCAAGGCACCCAAACTCCCAAAGAATGGACTCACTTTACACCCCTTTGCACTGCTGCAAAGGACGACACAAGGTGCAGGGCATCGGCGAATCAGGCCCCGGGCGTGTAAGTTTGGAAAGGCAGAGCTGAACCAAAAATAGCACTTGGTCTGAATAAGCTTGAGGCTTCTGCTTTCGAAGGCTACAGTGCCTGGATCTCAGGAGCCTTGGAGAATCGTTGACTGCTGAGCCATTCTCCTCTGCCCTGCAGGCAGGAGACACAGAGAGAGAGAGAGACACGCCAGCACCATCTGTGATCTCTGGATTCCTCACACGGTTCAGGTGGGTGGCTGATCCCCGTACAGGAGGCCAGAGCTTGCTCTACAAGCTGGAATGGATATTCCTCCCATCAGGCAATGGCTTATGAGAAACAATTTCGGCAACAGGTTCACACAAGAAATGTCCAGGATCCATATATGTGACTCAGCCGAGAGGCCTTGTCTACACCAGGAGAGCCCTAGGGCCAGGAGCTCCAGAGGGAAGAGCTCTCTATGCCCTCTGTTGCTGAAAAGGGGAAAGTGCAGCCACAGGGAGCTTCATTTGCATATGCCACCTACCTACAATTCCACTGACACTTGGGGAGTCACCATAATGATACACAAACTTGGATTTTGGTGGGTAGTGGGCTCTTAGAGAGGGTTGGGGGAAAGTGCTTTTACCTTGAAACAAATGTCTTTTAGGGGTCTTGGGTGCTCTGGATTGTCTTCATATGGGGACTTCACAGTGAGGCAGGATGAAGGCTTCGCCATGTGAGACAACACAGGGAGCAGCAGAGCTACCTGGCCTCTAGTGATGCCCCACCTGTGCAGTATGTTAATCCAGCTGAACCACAAAGCTGGGTAAGGTGGTAGCACTGGTCGGTGGGACCGAGCAAGTAGCTCCCCTGGGACTGGAGACTGACTTAGTAGAGACACTTTGGACACCACTACGTGCTGCTCCAAGCCAGGAGTGGGGTTTGGTGGATGGGTGAGATCATGTGGCCAAAGGACTATTTCCCATGGGACTTTCTTATCGGCGGCTGGGAAAGAAATTGGATGGATCCCTGCTAAAGTTACTAAAAGGGAAGCTATTTTACTTTGTATATGCATATATATTCTGTTGCTGTGTTTTCCCAGGTTAATGGCTGGGTTCCTTTTTCCCCTAAGAAAGATTCTCTTGTTTGGACACAGCCTCACAGTGCTTGTAAGTGGGGAAGTTCTACCTTTTTAGGGCACACCTGTGACGTTATTGACATAATCTGGGACCATATAGATCATTGTTGCAACCAAGGTCCTGTAGTGGCACCAAATCTTGTATAAAGGGGGCCAAATAAGGTGTCTAAGACAAGGTTATGGTTTGCTGGTTAGGATTATGCTATCTGTTTGCATGTATCATTTTTGTATTTAAAGATATAAGTATTGGCTCTATACTGTCTGTATTCCAAACTTATGCTCTGCTTCTGGGTGACACCCCAGACAAGTTGGTGGCAGCTCTGCCTAACCTGCTTGATGGCCCATTAAGGACCATCAGCTACACAACTGACCCATTGAGAGAAGGCAGACACGCCTCGTGACTCAGCAAGGTATGCAGGGACCTGCCTACGGACAGAACTCTGAGGTTTTTCCAGGCCATGTGATGGACAGCTGGTCTTTGGGACAAAGAAAGAAATATTCTCTTGCCATGTGGTCTAAAAAGCTGCTGCAGCTCCTTCATCTTGTCTTCAATCCTGCTTCTTACCTCTGGAGGGACTTTGCTACACTGAAGCTCTGAACCAAGGACTGAAAGACCCCTCCCAACTGTGGATGTTCTCCAGAGACTTGATTTGAACCTGCAGTTTATTCCATCACTGCTACAAGCCTGAACCCAGAACTTTGCCATTACTGTATGTAATGGATTCCATTTAACCAATTCTAGCTCTCATCTCTATCCTTTTCCTTTTGTGAATAAGCCTTTAGATTTTAGATTCTAAAGGATTGGCAACAGCATAATTTGTGGGTAAGATCTGATTTGTATATTGACCTGGGTCTGGGGCTTGGTCCTTTAGGATCTGGAGAACCCTATTTCTTTTATTGGGGTATTGGTTTTCATAACCATCTGTCCCCATAACGAGTGGCACTGGTGGTGATATAGGGAAACTGGAGTGTCTTAAGGGAATTGCTTGTGTGACTTGTGGTTAGCCAGTGGGGTAAAACCAAAGTCTTCTCTGTCTGGCTGGTTTGGTTTGCCTTGGCGTGCATAGAAACCCCAGCCTTAGGTTGTAACTGCCCTGTTTTAAGCAATTTGTCCTGAATTGGCACTCTCAGTGGGGTCCCACCAGAACCAGCATCGTTACAACCCCCCAAGGGTACTTTTAGTTTTTCCAGATTAATGGGTGGGGGCTCGAGCTGGTTTAGTTATTTGCCACACAGGATCCTAGATATATTGAACCCGGCCCTTTTTGCTGCCATTAACCACCTGACAGAAGGATTACATAAATTCTAGTGATGAAACATCACAGCCCTGCATGGGTCATCAGCAGCTGGGATTGAGCCTTAGCTCTGTGGAGCTAAAACCAGGGCCTTTACTAATGGTTTGTCTACACTAACTATATTAGGTTGCCTTACAGCCACCTCTGTAATTACTGCGGTGGTGCATGTTCACACTACCCTCCCTTGGGTTGCTGGTGCGCGACCTCACCAGAAGCGATTCCACCAACCTAAGAGGGGCAGTGTGGAGAGCTGAGGGCCCTGCCAGGAGCCCAGCTGGTCCACAGGCTCCCAGCAGGCTGTTCCCCCGTCCCCTCTGCTTCCCATTCCCCACTGGGGGAAGCCACGCAGGGCTTCTCGCCACCAGGGAGCAGGGTCCAGCTGCCCCAGCTTCTTGCCCCCATCGCTCCCACTCCCCTCCAAGAGCCTAGCAGCCTTGTCAATTTTATGGCTCATGTCTCAGGCTTCTCTCCCCGGCTTCCAGCTGGGATTGGGGTCCAAAGCCCCAGCTTCTTGCCGGCGCTCCCAACTGGGATTGGGATCTCTAGCTGCCCCCCTGTTCTAGCACCACTAGTAGGAGGGGGGGTATTTCTGTATTGAAGAAGGTTCTCTCAGGGTATTTGCATGGCCTGTTCCATGATGCAATCTACTTCTTGTTTGGTGAAGACGGTTTTAAGTTCTTTACGGTGTATATCCCAGACTTTCTCCGCAGAGCATATTCTCTGGTATATGTACTTGACTGCAGATAATGGATTTCTTGTTGTGTTTGGGGTGGTTACTGGATCTGTGAAGGTATACAAGAAACCCACACATCACCTATCTTCATAGATCCAGTAACCACCCCAAGGGCGGAAGAACCCGCACAGACACAAATGAATCAGGATGGTTTGTTGAAGCCCGCAGAGCTCTGACATACCTAGGATTGGTATAATTCAATTTTTATAGTTTCGATGGATAATATCAATGTTTATTAGCAAGCACTTTTTATTGATTTAAATTTTCACAGCTGAGCAAATCTATAGGTTAAGCATTTTTTTCCATTTTTGTTCATTTAAATGTTCATAGTTGTGAGACATGATGTGGGAGGGACAGATAAACAATTGTCAGCATTGAGATTCAAAAAGTTAAAGCTTTATAACCATTAAAACACAAGTTGTCAACATCACGTGAAAATATACAAAATATTTATCCTTAAATCAAACTCTAGTAAGTTCTCAAGCAGCATTTTTCTTATTTTGCCTCTCTGTAAATTTCAGTGATCGCCAATGGAAATATTTTTTTCTTTGAATTGTGTGTGTATGGTGAAATCGCTATTTACTGATAAAAACTGAATCCTTCCAAGCCAAGTCAGGTATCCTTGATGAATGCCTAGCTGCATGTCTTTGGCAGATCATTAGGTGGCATTTGGCTGTTCTTTGTGGAGTGTGCATTTCTGCATTAAACAACTATTTGTTTCCTCTACATACACATGTGCACCTTAGTGACCCGTATTAATAGATGTCAATAAAACCACTTTTATTCAGTAGTTTTTCTTAGAAAGGAGTTTTCTCTTAACAGCTGAATGTAATTTCATGGAAATTAGAGATGGGAAAGACCTGCTAGGTTTTTTAGTCCATTCCACTACAACTAATGCAGAATTTCTCTCAACAGCATGTTGTTTTATGGTCTTTTGTAGGGCTGTCGCTTAATCACAATTAACTCATGCGATTAACTCAAAAGTTAATCACGATTAATTGCACTGTTAAACAATAGAATACCAATTGACATTTATTAAATATTTTTGCATGTTTTTCTAGATTTTCAAATATATTGATTTCTATTACAACACAGAATACAAATTGTACAGTGCTCACTTTATATTTTTGATTACAAATATTTGCACTGTAAAAATGATAAATTGTATTTTTCAATTCCTCTTACAAGTACTGTAGTGCAATCTCTATTAAAGTATAACTTACAAATGTAGATTGTTACGTAACTGCACTCAAAAACAAAACAATGTAAAACTTTAGAGCCTACAAGTCCACTCAGTCCTACTTCTTGTTCAGCCGATCGCTAAGACAAACAAGTTTGTTTACATTTACAGGAGATACTGTTGCCTGCTTCTTTTTTTACAATATCACCTGAAAGTGAGAACGGGCATTTGCATGGCATTTTTGTAGCCAGCATGGTAAGGTACTTACGTGCCAGATATCCTAAACATTTGTATGCCTCTTCATGCTTCAGCCACCATTCTGGAGGACATGCTTCCATGCTGATGATGTTCATTAAAAAAATAGTGCATTAATTAAATTTGTGACTGTACTCCCTGGGGGCAGAATTGTATGTCTCCTGTTCTGTTTTATCCGCATTCTGCCAGATATTTCATGTTACAGCCGTCTCAGATGATGACCCAGCACATGTTTGATTTATGAACACTGTCACTGCAGATTTGACAAAACGCAAAGAAGGTAGCACTGTGAGATTTCTAAAAATAACTACAGCACTCGACCCAAGGTTCAAGAATCTGAAGTGCCATCCAAAATCTGAAAGGGACGAGGTGTGGAGCATGCTTTCAGATGTCTTAAAAGAGCAACATTCTGATGCTGAAATTACAGAACCCAACCACCAAAAAAAAAAATCAACCTTCTGCTGGTGGCATCTGACTCAAATGATAAAAATGAAGATGCATTGGTCTGCTCTGGACTGTTATCAAGCAGAACCCGTCATCAGCATGGATGCATGTTCTCTGGAATGGTGGTTGAAGCATGAAGGGACATATGAATCTTTAGCAAGCCTGGCACATAAATATCTTGCGAAGTTGGATACAACAGTGCCATGCGAACGCCTGTTCTCACTTTCAGGTGACATTGTAAACAAGAAGTGGGCACCATTATCTCCTGCAAATGTAATCAGATTTGTTTGTCTGAGCGATTGGCTGAAGTAGGACTGAGTGGACTTGTAGGCTTTAAAGTTTTACATTGTTTTATTTTTGAATGCAGGGGTTTTTTGTATATAATTCAACATTTGTAAGTTCAACTTCCATGATAAAGAGATTGCATTAGTACTTGTATTAGATGATTTGAAATATACTGTTTGTTTTTTACAGTGCAAATTTTTGTATTCAAAAATAAATAGAAAGTGAGCACTGTACACTTTGTTCTTTGTTGAAATTGAAACCAATATATTTGAAAATGTAGAAAACATCCAAAAATATTTAAATAAATGGTATTCTATTATTAACAGTGCAATTAATTGCACGATTAATTTTGAGCACTTGACAGCCCTAGTCTTTTATCCAGTTTAAAAGAACCCAAACAATGGGGCTATCACCTATTTCCTTACTTTTGTGAAACTTTTAGCTCCAGCTGCTTCAAAACATTTTCCAGATAACCTTTTTTTTATTTTATTTCTAAAGGGATACTGAACTTGAAATCTAGTCAATTTCAGAAAATAAGTTGAAAGTTGTGTCACAAATACCTGTGAGAGGTAGAATGGCTTTGTTAGTAAGGCACAAAACTGGACTCAGCTGATCCAGATGCAGGTCCTGGCCCTGCAACTGACTGACTGTGTAACCTTGGGAACATCACTTCATGTCTGTGACTCAGTTCCCCATATTTAACAATTGAGGTAATATTTCTTCTCCCACCCCTGGTCTATCTTCTCTTTTTAGACTGCAAGCTCTTCAGGGCAGGGGCTATGGCCCAGAAACTCCAAGGTACTTAGGCATCTAATTCCCATTGAAATTAACCATGGCCCCTAAGTCCCCTTCATTTCCAAATCTCCTTTGCTTTGATTTTTAAAAAATGGTTACAAATGCCAGGAAATTAAACAAAATGGTTTCCAACTTTTTGATTGACTCAAAACAACTAATCCTTGCAACCCACTGGAGTTACACCAGAGATTAATTTGGCCCAAGTGATTTTCACTATCAATTTCGTGCATTGCAGTCGTGTCTAGAGACCCCAGTCAAGATCAAGGCCCCATTGTGCTAGAGGCTGTATATACACAGGCTAAAAGTCTCTGCCCTGGAGAGCTCACAGTCTAAGGCCTCATCTATATAGCCAGTTAGCAGGTGGCAAGCTGGAGTAAAACTACAGAGCGGTAGCCTGCCGTTCGCTAACTGGCCGCATGGACCCTGCTACCATGCACGAAACTTTTCATAGTGCACTTTGACCTGCTCCCCTTTCAATGTGCACTGCATCAATGCACACTAGGGAACATTTAGAGAGCAGCAGCTGGGTCCGCATGGCCAGTTAGCGTGCAGCAGGTTAGTGGGCTGTATATTTACATCCCAGCTTGCCACACACTTGCTGGCCACGTGGACAAGCCCTAAGTACACAGGACAGATGGGGAACTAATATTTGAAAACATTGAGTGATACTCTGAGGCCACACAGGAAGTCTGTGGCAGAGTTGGGCCCTGAATCCAGGTTTCCCAAGTCCTAGGCTTCTGCTTTAACCACATGCTCCTTGCCACCAGACACGCTTTTGGGTTCTCACACACCAGCACAATGCTGCAACTCACCAGGGGACTGTTTAAATCAGGTCCCGAAAGCTAACAAACTCCAAAGAAACCTCACTCTACCACGGGTAAGAAAGTGGTAACAGCGGCTCTGGCGCTGATGAGGAGACATCGATTGGAGTGTAAGTTTGACCCTCCTGCTCTAGGGCTTAAACTATGGGGGGTCAGGAGGGAAACTTCCCTGGGGGAAGGTTATCCCAGCACTGCCTCCTGTAGAATTTCTTGCACCTGTGTCTGAAGCAGCTGCTACTGGCCTTTGTCGGAAGGAGGATATTGCACCAGTGCAGGGATTGGCAACCTTTGGCACACGCCCATCAGGGAAAGCCCCTAGCAGGCCGGGCCGGTTTGTTTACATGCTGCATCCGCAGGTTCGGCCGATCGCAGCTCCCACTGGCCGCGGTTCGCCGCTCCAGGCCAATGGGGGCTGCGGGAAGTGGCGCGGGCTGAGGGATGTGCTGGCCGCCCTTCCTGCAGCCCCGATTGGCCTGGAGCGGCAATCCACGGCCAGTGGGAGCTGTGATTGGCTGAACCTGTGGACACGGCAGGTAAACAAACCGGCCCGGCCCGCCAGCGGATTTCCCTGATGGGCCGCATGCCAAAGGTTGCCGATCCTGCACTAGAGGAACCATTGGTCTGACCTGGTATTGGAATTCTTGTGTTTCTGTCCAATAGGAGTAAGGGTTGTGGAGTTGGACCTGTAATGTAAAGGGCTAATCAGCTTTACAAGTTTCCAACTTTTTATAGGTAAATTACACTTTGGCTGATAAAACACAAATAGAGAATTAATGAGCTTAAAAAAAAAACCTGGCACTGTCAATATAATTAGCTTCTAAAAACTGCACACCACAGGAACAATCCCCTTTCCCCAAAACAGTGTACAGTGCAGAGATGCATGTGGAGACAGAAACAGCTACAAAAGCTTCCTGAAACCGCCACAAAGCATCAGCAGAAAGACACCACAACCCACCACCAAGGATGCAGTGGCACTGGTAGGAAAGCCAAACATCTTCTGTGTGGTCCCTATCCTCCCACTAACCACCTTCAGATGTCTACCTTGGACAACAAGGGCCTGTTGCTATTACCAGAAAGCTATAGAGATAAGCACTGCCAAGACCATTACAGGCAACAGAGACTGGAAGAGACCACCAAAAAAATTAAACTAGGCCTCATTCCTGGTGACTAAAGGCTCAATCCTGCAGATAAATGCTACTAGACATTGTGCTTATAGCACGGTGAGTTTACTAGGATTACTCTCCCCTGGGAAAGCATTTTACCCAATAGCAAGTGTCTACAGGACTGGCTCCTAAGTCTTGTTTAATTGGTTCAAGTGATTTTGGTTCCAGTGAGGTAAGAGAACAGGGGCAAAATTTCCAGGCGTTCCTACTGCCTGTGGGTGACCAAGTTGGGATGCCTTAAAAGGGGTCCTGATTTCCCAATGTGCGGAGCACCCACCCTCAAATAATCAAGCCCTTTTAAGGGGCCGTATGTTGGGAACTGAAAAATTGAGGCCCCCTCCTCCCCAGGTGCTCTTGTAAACTTTGACCAAGATTTTTATTCTCTGTCCTGTTTTAATGGAAAAGTGACATTCATAGGGCACTGAATGACTTGAGGATCAGTAATAAATTAAAGAGCTTTTCATCCTTCCAGAGACTTTTTCACTGGAATCCTGATGAGATCAGCCATGACTGGAAGTCCCTAGCATCTGATGGCTATTTGACAACCTCAATGAAATGTCTGGACACGATTCGGTTCTGTTGAGTCTGGCCTTTTGCTCAGACTGTGGCAACTGACCTATTTAGCTCTGAAAATCCCTGGTTCAATCCAGCAGCAGCCATCGCACTTTCCTTCCCTGAAGACCAGATGGGCCTTATCCTCATGGGGGAAGCATCTAGGCAGGGCCACCAGCTACCTCCTTATTTTGGTCTCTCACCTCTGGACCAGATTTTGTCTCTTGAAAACGTAGGCTTGTGGAACAGAGGTTGTCTCCCTATGCTTCTGCTATGCTGAGTGCTATTGCAATGCCCATATGAACCAGAAGCAGGAAGTACAAGATATCTGAGGGGAGTGTCTGTTCTCAGACTTCTAGCATAGCCACAAGACCTAGAAGGTTTGAAATGGCACCAATGTTTGAAGGCTCACAGCAGCCTTCTGAGGGTGGCCCACAATTTGTCTCAGTTTAATTCTGATGTGGTCCTTGGGAGCAGAGAGTGCTGCTCTTGTGCAAGTCCTAAATGGAAGGAACAGACAGGAATCTATCCCTCAATCAGTCCAACACTGGAATTGCTGTACCATGGGCACCTTTAGGTCTAAACTAGATAGACAGCCAACTATGAAGAGCGCTACACCAGGATGGAGGTATCTAGCCAGAAGATTTTGCAGCAGGTTCCCATCCCCAGAGGTATGATTTGTGGCAGTAGGATGGTAGCTGGAGGTTTAGAGACACCCAGAGCATGTGGCTGCATCCCTGGCCATCTTGCCCAATAGCCACTGACAGACCTATCCTCCATGAACTTATTTCATTGTTTTTGAACCCAGTTATACTTTTAGCCTTCACAACATCCCATGGCAATGAGTTCCACACATTAACTGTGTGTTATGTGACAAAGTACTTCTTTATGTTTGTTTTAAACCTGCTGCCTATTGATACATATATACACACTTTGCAGTAGGTTTACATTAGAGACAGTGAGGTCAAAGAAACACACCTTGCATTCAAAGCAGAATGTGGTAAGGTTTGGGATGGTCCTTTGCTCCTGAGAGAGTTACTTCCACAGTTTAGGGCTGGCTCCCAAGAAAGTTCTATTTTCTTCACAGGTGATGCTCCTCAGGGAATTCTGCACCACTGAGCATGTGCAGAATTTATGTCCCTCACAGATTTATTTGCTTCCCTGCAGAAAAATGACTTTCTGATGGGGAAGCAAATGGAAGCCACAAGAGTGGTCATGCAACCCTCCCCAGCAGTGTGTTTCGGGTGCCCAGGGCAGTCGGCATAGAGGTAAGTCACTGTGGGGCAGGAATTGGGACTGGGGAAGACCCGGCTGGTGGCTTCTCCCTGTGCTGGGCTCAGCTGCTAGTCCCAGCTGGGCTGGGGAGGACAGAACTTCCTCTTCCCCTGCACGGCATCCAGGGCCTGGTGAGACCCACTCCCCGATTTCTCCTCAGGCTGCAAGAAGCTCTGCAAACACACACACACTTTTTGTACCCATTGCTCCTCAGCTGCAGGGGGAGGGATCCCTATACAGGGAGCTGCTCCCCCATTCGCTCAACCCCCATGCATCCAGACCCCCTCATACCCAGACCATCCCTCCAAGTCTCACCCCCCCACACACACTCAGAACCCCCTGATAAGCCCTACTCCCCCTGCACCTGAACCACCCTGACGAGCCACCCACACCCAGATCCCCACTCCACTGAGCTGCAACCAGCTGCACCTGCATCCCCACCCCACCAAGCCCCACTCCCCTAGCATTTGGACCCCACACTGAGCCCCATACCGCCCCCCCCCCCCACTGAGCCCCAACCACCTTCACCTGGACCCCCCTGCAGGGTCCCATTACACCCACCAGCACACCCCCACCCACACACCCCGGTTAAGTGTGTGTGTCCCTGACGTTTTTTACCATTTCTCGGCTCATGGTGCCCCCTGTTAGCCGCTGCGCTTGTCAGGCAGGTCTTCAGTGACTCAGCCCTCCCGCTGAGTCCATGTGCAAACACAGTCCATGTGCAAACAATCAAACCCCTTCCAGGGTATAAGTCCAAAATGTCCTGCAGCCCTCTCCGGGTTCGCTCCAACAGGGCCCATCAGGGTACCCTCACTTGGTCCAGCTAGGTTGCAAGGGTCCTACTCTGGAATTGAGCAGTGGCTGGGGACTCCTGGCCTCTACTTGAGTCTCCAGCCTTCCTGCTGAACTCTTGGACTCAGCTCCCTGACCACAGGTCCCTGCTGAGTCACTCCCAGTAATGACCTGCTTAGCCCCTTGCAGTTACTGCAGCTACCCCTGCTAGCAGCTGCTCTGTCAAGCCTTTCCACTCCTGCAGCCAGCCAGGAGCACTTCTTGCTCCCCAGTCCTTGCAAGCAGACTGAACTCTGGCCCTGCAGCTCCTTTTATATGACCCTGCTGGGCCCTGAGTGGCTGCTCCCTGCAGCCTCTTTCCTGGTTGGCTGTGTCCCACACAGCCACTCTAGGAAGCTTGGAGGACCTCTCTACTGCCCTTTTCTGGGGCGGGGTGCGGCAGGGCCACGAGGCCTCCAGCAGGGGGCCTCCAGACTTATTCCACCCCATCACAGGCATCTCATCACAAAGTCATGACCTTTGCTGATTAACTGCCAAAGCTGAAGTGACTGACGCAAGTGTCTCAGGTGACAATTCACAAATATATTCAGCGTCATATCGCAAAGCAGCGAAAAAAAATCTTTAACACCGATCATCACCATTATACCTAAATGATAGCACGTGTCTCTCTACTGTATAATCACTCAGCTGTGCAGCATGAAGATATGGTTGCTTCATTGTTTCTCTCTTACAAGTAAATTGAGCAGTGTTTCCGAGCTGACAGTAAGAGCAGGGCAAACGTACTCCGGTTAGGGAGGTATTCTGCCTCTCCCCCTCCTCCAACATATGTTTGCCATTTTTAGGAGGGGATAATTGTCAGCTATTCTGAGTTCTAACTGGCGATTGCCATTCCCTCTTGGTACCATTTCATTAGCCAGCCCGACACAGGCTAGGACACCTGCCATTAAAGAAAAATTCCTTTGGCGTTTTTATATGTGTCTTTCTTCCTGTTGTGCTTTGACTTTATAATTGTGCCCGCCTCTTTCTGTGGAATACTGAATCCATCAATCTCAAAGTGCTTTCCCACACTCGGTAAGGATCACCATCCCCATTTTACAGATGGGAAAACCAAAGCACAGCTATGTGATGTGACTTGTCCACATGCCAGGTCAATGGCAGAGCTAGGAAGAGATCCCAGGCTACCTGATTCCCACCCAGGGCATTATCCATTGGGCCACTGTGTCTCTAGTCTTATGATCTCAGGGTTGCAGATAGCATCTATCACTGTCCAAGCCAAGCTCCCATCCTGTTGTTGAACGCATCAAGATCCATGATGCTGACAAGTGGGAAATGGCTCTGAAGAACATTGCTGGTTAGATTCTCCCCTGCACCAGCTTTGTTTGATACTGGGGGAGGCAATCAGGGAACTAGCTCCCCAATCCTCAGGGACATCTTTTAGGACTGCTGCTAGGCAATTCTAAGTTGCCCTAGTGGTACAGTGCTAGTGGAGGAGTGGTATAGCGTATCTCCACCGCACGCCCACAACATGCCGCCTCCCAAGCCAGCCGGGGGAGTGCAGGACCCAGATGAACTGGCTGAGAGTTCCCTTTTGGTAGGGGAACTCTGCTGGGTATTTCTGGCTGTTGCAGCCCTTTGGCATCACCCAAATGGTGCCAAGGGGCTGTAATATGGCTAAAAAAAAATACGGCCTTCTTTCGGAACAGCCCAAGTGCGAAGAAGCTTTCAAGGGGGCAGATTTTCTTGTATGGCCGCAATGAGTGTGCGCAGGCATATGCGAGTATAAAAAACCTACAGCCACATGCATGAAAGTCAGGTACAGCACGCGCAGGCTCAGATGAACATGTGCATGGACATTTAGCCTTTGGCTTTGTCCTGTCCGTCGTCCAGAGAGCCGAGCCTCTGTGGGATCTCTTAGTTCGCTTGTACGTTAAGGGAGTGTGAATGTCCATTCCTACCCCACCCATGTCAGATTCAAACATAATTTGAAAACAACTGGCTCATGGTGAGATGATTGATTCATTTATTAAAGTCTATTTCTGTGTATCTATAGGATCATTATGGTCACCTAGTCAGAGCTCCTGCATAACATAGATTAATGGCCAAATTCTCCACTGAGGCCAATAGAATTACACTGGCAAAGAATCGGGCCATGAATTGTTGCTGCTGGGCCAGTACTGATGTTCCTGGCCTTAGCTGGCTTCTTAGGACACTGATGTTCCCCACTTTCTCTACTCAGATAAGGGAGAGGCTTGTACATACTACCACTTAGGTCAGTATAATTTATGTCAATCAGGGGTGTGAATAAGCCACACACACACACACACCTCCCCCGAACGACATAAGTGACACTGACCTAAGTGGACTGCGATATGTCGGCGGGGGAGCGTCTCGTGTAGACTAGCCTGTAGAGGAATATTCAGCGATGACCTCTGTTATGGTGTGAAGAGAAAGGTCTACATGCCATAAGCCAATTGGAATCAAGTGGCGAGCCAAGTGCTCAGCACCTCTGAAAGACAGGCCCCATGAGGTTTCAAATGGGGTCTAAAAACTGACCCACCTAAAGCCAGATGCCATCATGGAAGATTTGGGGCCATAATGTTTCAGGTAACCATATGTGTTGGAATAGAAGCGGGGTTGGAATAGAAACAACAGGCCCAACTCTCACATTTGAGTCCTCCTTTACTCTGCAAAGTCCTACTACAGCTCATGTGGCTGTTTGCTCGTGTTCAGCAGGACCTGACTGTGAAAAAGTGACAGAACAGGCTCCGTAGACATGGGAGATGGAAGAAGCCTAGTGCACTAGGTCGTCCAGTCCAACCCTGATATCCTAGCTTGAAATCTCTGGTCCTAGATCATTCTTGCCTCCTTGAATACAATTAACGCCCCCCCCCCCCCCCCCGCACACACACACACACAGTCCCACTCCCGCCTTCAAGGATTACTGGATGCTTATCAGCATTTGCAATCCAAAGATTTCTGCTCAATGAGCAACTGGAGGGAGCCGTGTGGAGGGAGGGTTGTCTGGGTGCTGGGAGTTCTTTAAGACAAAAAAAGGCAGAGCGGAGGGAAGAATGGAGCATCCTGTCTTTTCAGAGAGGAACAGAAGACAAACTCTCGGCCTTCCACTCCTCCTTTCATATCGGTTAACGTGCCTCTGAGGATTTTGTTCAGATCATATCTTGAAGACGGCGTATTCAGTCAGGCCTGTAATGATAGGAACTGAATGTGCTTTTGGTTTCCCCGTTGAATGGATCCCCCTCATAAATGAAGATTTTGAATGGGAGATTTGACCACAACATAGGATAGCCTAGCTCTACGGTATTTATATTGGTATTACACATTATCAGGCTTTGAGACAAGAAGTTACATAGAAAAATCCTTTTGTCCAGGACCACATAATCTGTTTTTTTGTTCAAGAGGCCAAGATAATTGGAATTTAGAAACACCACCTTAATGCTTTTCCAGTGGTCATGGACTTAATTCTGAGGAGAATAACTCCCTGCAGTTATTGCTATAAAGCAATGCAACAATTCAGATAAACCTTTTCAGGCTCTGATGCCTTCGGGCCCACCCAGGCTCCAAGAGAACAAAGCTGTCCTCCACAAGCTGGGAGGGTTGAGAATCACATGATCAGAACCACATGGTCTATTGCCAACCGCAAGGGATCAACAGCAATTGGATCATTATGGAAATATTAAGGGGGCTTCCCCCACCCACCTACCCAGCATTGTAGGTCGAATCCAATTAGATGAGGACAGATGCTGCTTAGGGACGCTGGTCTCTTTAGCCTCATTACAACTCACATTCATATTGTCCCTTTCATTTTTATGAAATTTAAAAGGGTTGGGGGCGGAGGAGGGGGTTGGCCCCTTTGTTTCCTACCCAGATAAAGGATCCAGGGAGGAAAGGGAATTGTGTGTCAGCCTAATGCTTAAAGAGAGGCAAAAAGAAAAGGAGGACTTGTGGCACCTTAGAGACTAACCAATTTATTTGAGCATGAGCTTTCGTGAGCTACAGCTCACTTCATGGGATGCATACCGTGGAAACTGCAGCAGACTTTATATATACACAGAGAATATGAAACAATACCTCCTCCCACCCCACTGTCCTGCTGGTAATAGCTTATCTAAAGTGATCATCAGGTTGGGCCATTTCCAGCACAAATCCAGGTTTTCTCACCCTCCACCCCCCCACACAAATTCACTCTCCTGCTGGTGATAGCTCATCCAAAGTGACAACTCTTTACACAATGTGCATGATAATCAAGTTGGGCCATTTCCTGCACAAATCCAGGTTCTCTCACCCCCTCACCCCCCTCCCAAAAACCACACACACAAACTCACTATCCTGCTGGTAATAGCTCATCCAAAGTGACCATTCTCCCTACAATGTGCATGATAATCAAGGTGGGCCATTTCCAGCACAAATCCAGGTTTTCTCACATCCCCCCCATACACACACAAACTCACTCTCCTGCTGGTAATAGCTCATCCAAACTGACCACTCTCCAAGTTTAAATCCAAGTTAAACCAGAACATCTGGGGGGGGGGGGGGTAGGAAAAAACAAGGGGAAATAGGCTACCTTGCATAATGACTTAGCCACTCCCAGTCTCTATTTAAGCCTAAATTAATAGTATCCAATTTGGAAATGAATTACAATTCAGCAGTTTCTTGCTGGAGTCTGAATTTGAAGTTTTTTTGTTTTAAGATAGCGACCTTCATGTCTGTGATTGCGTGACCAGAGAGATTGAAGTGTTCTCCGACTGGTTTATGAATGTTATAATTCTTGACATCTGATTTGTGTCCATTTATTCTTTTACGTAGAGACTGTCCAGTTTGACCAATGTACATGGCAGAGGGGCATTGCTGGCACATGATGGCATATATCACATTGGTGGATGTGCAGGTGAACGAGCCTCTGATAGTGTGGCTGATGTTATTAGGCCCTGTGATGGTGTCCCCTGAATAGATATGTGGGCACAATTGGCAACGGGCTTTGTTGCAAGGATAAGTTCCTGGGTTAGTGGTTCTGTTGTGTGGTATGTGGTTGTTGGTGAGTATTTGCTTCAGGTTGCGGGGCTGTCTGTAGGCAAGGACTGGCCTGTCTCCCAAGATTTGTGAGAGTGTTGGGTCATCCTTTAGGATAGGTTGTAGATCCTTAATAATGCGTTGGAGGGGTTTTAGTTGGGGGCTGAAGGTGACGGCTAGTGGCGTTCTGTTATTTTCTTTGTTAGGCCTGTCCTGTAGTAGGTAACTTCTGGGAACTCTTCTGGCTCTATCAATCTGTTTCTTTACTTCTGCAGGTGGGTATTGTAGTTGTAAGAAAGCTTGACAGAGATCTTGTAGGTGTTTGTCTCTGTCTGAGGGGTTGGAGCAAATGCGGTTGTATCGCAGAGCTTGGCTGTAGACGATGGATCGTGTGGTGTGGTCAGGGTGAAAGCTGGAGGCATGCAGGTAGGAATAGCGGTCAGTAGGTTTCCGGTATAGGGTGGTGTTTATGTGACCATTGTTTATTAGCACTGTAGTGTCCAGGAAGTGGATCTCTTGTGTGGACTGGACCAGGCTGAGGTTGGTGGTAGGATGGAAATTGTTGAAATCATGGTGGAATTCCTCAAGGGCTTCTTTTCCATGGGTCCAGATGATGAAGATGTCATCAATATAGCGCAAGTAGAGTAGGGGCTTTAGGGGACGAGAGCTGAGGAAGCGTTGTTCTAAATCAGCCATAAAAATGTTGGCATACTGTGGGGCCATGCGGGTACCCATAGCAGTGCCGCTGATCTGAAGGTATACATTGTCCCCAAATGTGAAATAGTTATGGGTAAGGACAAAGTCACAAAGTCCAGCCACCAGGTTAGCCGTGACATTATCGGGGATAGTGTTCCTGATGGCTTGTAGTCCATCTTTGTGTGGAATGTTGGTGTAGAGGGCTTCTACATCCATAGTGGCCAGGATGGTGTTATCAGGAAGATCACCGATGGATTGAAGTTTCCTCAGGAAGTCAGTGGTGTCTCGAAGGTAGCTGGGAGTGCTGGTAGCGTAGGGCCTGAGGAGGGAGTCTACATAGCCAGACAATCCTGCTGTCAGGGTGCCAATGCCTGAGATGATGGGGCGCCCAGGATTTCCAGGTTTATGGATCTTGGGTAGTAGATAGAATATCCCAGGTCGGGGTTCCAGGGGTGTGTCTGTGCGGATTTGATCTTGTGCTTTTTCAGGAAGTTTCTTGAGCAAATGCTGTAGTTGCTTTTGGTAACCCTCAGTGGGATCATAGGGTAATGGCTTGTAGAAACTCGTGTTGGAGAGCTGCCGAGCAGCCTCTTGTTCATATTCCAACCTATTCATGATGACAACAGCACCTCCTTTGTCAGCCTTTTTGATTATGATGTCAGAGTTGTTTCTGAGGCTGTGGATGGCATTGCGTTCCGCATGGCTGAGGTTATGGGGCAAGTGATGCTGCTTTTCCACAATTTCAGCCCGTGCACGTCGGCGGAAGTAAGAGAGGCAGTGGCAAGAGAGGCAGTGACTGGCCGGGGCAGACCTCCACCCTTCTGATTTTCATATGGCGTTTGCTTGTTCTCTGTGCTGCTCTCAAAGATTTCAGTCGTGCTATGAAGCCCACAGACTGTACTTTGTAGCACAGCCCTCCCACCACATAGAGCAAGGTAAAGTCTGGCTGCAGTTAGGGGAAAATATCATGCCATAAGGTCTGGCCATCATCAGAAAAGTGAGTGTTAACAATGACACCCATCCTGGTCAAAATGGGCGAGATTCACTGGCCAGTCCACTCAGGTGGCCCAAAGAGCATAAATCATTTGCATCTCTCTTGCTGGGGATTCTCCAAGTCTGGAGAAGTTCCCAACCAGCATAAGAGCCAGTGTAGTCAATTCCTATGCACTCCCACTGCAACCTGAGTGCAGGCAGTGTGGTGGATATGTGGAGGGCAGGCCAGGGTTGTCACTGGAGTATAACAATCCAGCTACTCCCAGCTGGCAGACAGACCCTTGGGCAGAGGGCAGACAGTCCTATGACCAACCAAGCAGAGAACCAGGAAGCTGTTAAGTGGCTTCCTGGCATGGTCCCCTCTGCTACACTCAGTGGATCTCAGATTCAGCAAAGAAATCTATCCCAATATCTTCTCCATCTGGGTCTTGTCAATTAGCACCACTAGCTATGCTGACAAACCCCCTTGCAAAGCTAAGGGGGGATGGAGCTGAATTACATTCTCTCTTACATGTTATCAACAAAGTTCTGGCTGCAGAACACTCATTAAGGAAAGGAAGGAGTGAGAGACACAGAAAGACAATGGACTTCAAAAAAGGCAGACTGTAACAAATTAAAGAACTGGTGCATAAGATCCCGGGGGGGAAAATCCAAGGGATAAAGGAGTTCAAGAGAGCTGGCAGTTTCTCAAAAGAGACAATATTAATGGCACAACTGCAAACTATCTTGATGCGAAGGAAAGATAGGATGATGAACGAATAAGAGGCCAATATGGCTCCATCAGGCTCAATAATGACCTCAAATCAAAAAGGAATTCTACAAAAAGTGGACACACGGACAAATTGCTAAGGAAGAGTAACAAAGAATAGCATAAGCATGTAGGGACAAAATCAGAAAGTCTATGGCACAAAATGAGTTACACCAAGGCCGTAAGAACAGGTTCTAGAAATACATTAGGAGCAAGAGAAAGATGAAGAAAAGTGTAGACCCATTACTTACCAGAAAAGGAAAGGTAAGAATGGATGACATCCAAGAAGGCGGAGGTGTTGAATGACTATTTGGCTTCTGTCCTCAATAAAAAGGTAAAAATTGTGACCAGATACTTAATACAATTAATATTAAAAACAAGGAGGAAGGAACCCAAGCCAAAATAGGGAAAGAACAGGTTAAAGAAATGTAGATAAGATAGATGTATTCAAGTCAGCAGGACCTGATGAAATTTACCTTAAGTACTTAAGAAACTTGCTGAACCATTAGAAATTCTTTTTTGAAAACTCATGGAGCATGGATGAGGCCCAAGAGGACCGGAGAACAGCAAACGTAGCACCTATCTTTAAAAAGGGGAGCAAAGAGAACTGGGGGATTATAGACCCTTCAGCCTAAGTGACCCTTCAGTCACTACCTGGAAAGCTACTGGAACAAACTATTAAACAATCAATTTGTAAGCACCTACAGGTTAATATGATTATAAGGAATAGCCAACACAGATTTGTCAAGAACAAAACATGCCAAACCAATCTAATCTTCTTCTTTGACTGGGTTACTGACCTAGTGGATGGGGGAAGCTGTAGACAAATTTGCAGATGACACTATGCTGGAAGGACAGGATTAGAATTCAAAACAACCTTGACAAATTGGAGAATTGGTCTGAAATCGACAAGATGAAATTCAATAAAGACAAGTGCAAAGTACTGTACTAAGGAAGTAAAAAATCAAATGTACAAATACAAAATAGGAGTTAACTGGCTAGGCAACTGTACTGCTGAAAAGGATCAGGGTTTTACTGCGGCTCACAAATTCCACATGAGTCAACAATGGGATGCAGTTGCAAAAAAAGCTAATATTATTCTGAGGTGTATTAACAGAAGTGTCATATGTAAGACACCAGAGATCATTGTCCCGCTCTACTTGGCACTGGTGAGGCCTCAGCTGGAGAACTGTGTCCAGTTCCGGGTGCCACAGGTTAGGAAACATGTGAACAAACTGGAGAGAGTTCAAAGGAAAGCAACAAAAACGATGAAAGGTTTAGAAAACCCAACCTATAAGGAAAGGTTCAAAAAATGGGGCGTGTTTAGTCTTGAGAAAAGAAGAGTGAGGGAGGACCTGATAAAAGTCTTCAAATATGGTGAAGCTTGTTATAAAAAGGATGCTCGTCAATTGTTCTCCATGTCCACTAACGATCGGACAAGGAATAATGGACTTTATCTGAAGCAAACGAGATTTAGGTTAAAAGAAAAGGAGTACTTGTGGCACCTTAGAGACTAACCAATTTATTTGAGCATAAGCTTTCGTGAGTTACAGCTCACTTCATCGGATGAAGTGCATCCGATGAAGTGAGCTGTAGCTCACGAAAGCTTATGCTCAAATAAATTGGTTAGTCTCTAAGGTGCCACAAGTACTCCTTTTCTTTTTGCGAATACAGACTAACACGGCTGTTACTCTGAAACCCGAGATTTAGGTTGGATATTAGAAAAAAAAACTTTCTAACTATAAGGGTAGTTAATCTCTGGAATAGGCTTTCAAAGGAGGTCGTGGAATCCACATCATTGGAGGTTTCAGAGAACAGATTGGGCAAGCACCTGTCAAGGATGGTTTAGGTTTACGTGGTCCTGCCAGAGGACTGATCTGATGACATCTCAGGTCCCTTCCAGACCTACATGTCTATGATTTTCTGTTTACCCGTGATAACTGGCTGAGCAATAACCATCTGTTTAAGGCTCCTATGGAAGGGGCTCCTAAGCACCACACAAGTCCATTTATTTTGGGCCAGATTCCTTGACATGAAGGCCCCTTTACACCACTCTGGAAGCATTTACACCCTCTGTTTACCATGCTGACAAAACAAAAGGGACGTATGGTCTGTGTAAATGCTTCCAGGGAGGTGTAAAAGGGGCCTATGTGTTAATGAGAATCTGGCCCTTGGTGTTCAGCACGTCCATGTTTGATCTCAGCTGTCCAAGCTGGTTTTGTTCCCCAGCAGTCTCTCACCATCCCCATTGGAAGGTGGCCACGTGGGGCGTTGTCACAGGAGAAAGCTATAGCACTGCGGTTCTCAAACCTTCAGCCCTAGTGTCCCGCATCTGACAGCCATACTTTGGTGTTCCACCTTCCCCGCAGTCATTCGAATGAACTGATTCTTTTCCGTAGAACCAACCCACACACTCGGTATCACTGTCTGAATACTGCTGCTCTTGATCTGAATATCCTGGCCTTGTTGTGACAAAGATGGAGGCAGATTGGGTCCTGCTCAGCTTTCAGATCCCAGGCTGAGTTTCCAGGCCTGGCTCTTAGAAAAGGCACCTGCTGCCCTGCAAACAGAGCAGGAAGACATGGACAGAGACTAAATCCACAGCTACACAATGTCACAGTCACACTCCTGCATATGAAGTAGGCGGGAGTTTGGCCATTGACTTCCTCACTGCCAAGTTGTGACTACATTTTAATGCAGGCACTTTAGACCTGTGATGGGACCAACCCCATTTTCCCCCAGGAGTTCAATATGCAGCATGGAAAGGCGCAGAGGGTGCTCCTCCCCTTCTGTAATCAAGGCTCCATGAAAGGAGAGGAAAGATGGTCCAGTGGTGATGGGACGTGGGAGACTTACCACCAATTCCCTGCCCTGCCACAGACTTACTGTGTGATGTTGGGCAAGTCACTTAGTCTCTCTGCCACCCGTAACGTGGGGATAATAGCACTTCCCCACCTCCAGGGGTGCTGTCAGGACAAATCCATGACAGATTGTGAGGTGCTCAGATGCTATGGTGGTGGGAGGCATCGAAGTATCTAAGGACATGAGATAGACACAGGTAGCCCAATGCACTGCATCACGCCATTCCGATCCATTGAACCAGGGTCAGATGACATCAAGATCACTTGCTGCACATGCACAAGGCTTAAGAAGGCCCATGAGCATTTCCCCCAGGGCATTAGCTTCATGGAGGTTTAAGTGTGTCAACTCGAGGAAGGAGGCCCTAAGCCATGCATGAAAAGGGTCCCTTCAATGCTTTAATCAGGCCTTGTAATGAGACAGACACATGGCCATGCCGATTTAGGCTACAGTTTGCCAAGCTTATATAGACATTACAGCCTAATCCAAACTAGATCCCGATCATGTGGATTACCAGGGATCGCTAGTGGGTCTATTTTGTATCCTCTAAATTACAGTAACCTGGTAGGTCCTGATCCTATAATTGGATCCACACAGGCAGACCTTCATATGCCCTGATCCAGCAAAGCACTGAAGCATGCTGGTCATTCACTAATGTCCATGACTCACGTGCTTTTCTGGATCTGGGCCACAGTCGCATGGAATCCCAGCGAAGTCAGATGGGCTCCACACCCATAGGGAATTACCCACACGGCTTCACTGGGGAGCGAGAGGGAGACAAGACCTGTAGCTACTCACTATTCTGCACTGCCAAATATATTCATGCCTTGCTTGATCAATACTTTCCCTAGGTGATAGCTGTGCTTTTGTGCAAGGAGGAGGGAGGAGGGAGGCAGAAATTAAATTTACCACAAGCCTCAGCTTGTAAATAAAAGAACTATATGAACATCTACAAAAAGAACAGGAGGACTTGCGGCATCTTAGAGACAAACAAATTTATTAGAGCATAAGCTTTCGTGAGCTACAGCCCACTTCATCGGATGCATTCAGTGGAATATTTGTTAGTTTCTAAGGTGCCACAAGTCCTCCTTTTCTTTTTACAGATACAGACTAACACAGCTGCTACTCTGAAACATGAACATCTACAGATTCTCTGATCCCATCGTGTCCAATATGTTAAAAATCATATTAATATAAACGTTTCCTGAAAAGAAACAGTGCCTATTGTCTGTGCTTTGCCAAGAACATTTTCATATCAGGTCATGCTCCGACATCAGTTCGCTGCCTGACGATAACAGCAACTGTCTAGAAACTTAAATTAACTTCATCAGAAACAAAACTGTCCGGGAGAGGAACTCAAATGCCTTCAACTGGGATGGAGGATTGGCTCTCCTGCCTCAGCTGAATGTCTGTATTGTGTATGCACAGCCTTATCTTGAAGCTGGGACGATGTATATGAGCACACAGCCCAGGGGACACCTGCAGACCGAGGCTAAGCCTGCACCAAATAAGATCTCTCCCCTGGTCTGATAAAATACTACCTGTCTGCATCTCTTCCTACTTTCAACTGCTGCTGGGTGAAAGCAAACCTGCCTTAGATACTGTACCGAGCAGAGGCTCCCCCATTTTTAGTTTGGAGCAAGGCTATTGTTGGGACTAAGGAAATGGTTTGCGACTCAGAAGATCTGGGGTCAATGGTCTGCCACAGACTGCCTGGGTGACCTTGGGAAAGTTACTTCTACCTCTCCAGGCCTCAGTTCCCCCACTACAAAATGGGGATAATAATATTTCTCTCTCCCACCCTTTGTCTTGCCTGTTCAGGCTGCAAGCCCTTCCGGGACTGTCTCAGACCATGTGTGAGTCTAGAGCCTCACACAATGGGGTCCCACTCCCAGTCTCATTTGGGGGCTCCAGGCACTATCATAATTAGGGCCCTACCAAATTCATAGCCATGAAAAATGCGTCGCGGACCATGAAATCTGGTCTTTGGTGTGCTTTTACCCTATACTATACAGATTTCACAGGGGAGACCAGCGTTTCTCAAACTGGGGGTCCTGCCCCAAAAGGGAGTTGCAGGGGAGTCACAAGGTTATTTTAAGTGGGGGGCACGGTATTGCCACCCTTACTTCTGCACTGCCTTCAGAGCTGGGCGGCTGCAGAGCGGCGGCTGCTGCCTGGGTGCCCAGCTCTGAAGGCAGCACCCTGCCAGCAGCGGTGTAGTAGTAAGGGTGGCAATACCATGCCATGCCACCCTTACTTCTGCACTGCTGCTGGTGGGGGCTCTGCCTTCAGAGCTGGACTCCTGGCCAGCAGCCGCCGCTCTGCAGCCACCCAGCTCTGACGTCAGAGCCACCGCCAACAGCATTGCAGAAGTAAGAGTAGCAGTACCGCAAACCCCCCCTACAATAACCTTGCAAACCCCCCACACACACACACATACACACACACACGCTCCCTTTTGGGTCAGGACCCCTCCAATTACAACAGTGTGAAATTTCAGATTCAATTATCTGAAATCATGAAATTTACGATTTTTAAAATCCTACGACCGTGAAATTGACCAAAATGGACCATGGATTTGGTAGGGCCCTAATCATAATGCAAGTCGTTTTCAGAGACATTTCTACTGCCGTAGTATCTGTATTATATAAAAAGACCCTAGGCCCAAACAACAGTTCTTTGCCACCAGCCCCAGCCCTGGGTTCACTCCCTGTTGATACGGGGGGAAGGGGAGACTCATCTAACCTTCACGGGAACCTCCCGTGTGGGGCCCCTAAATAAAACCAGTACCCACACTGGACCTCCAGCTCAGACCAATACTGCACTGCCCCAGGCCTTTTACTTCACCCCTCCCTGGGGCTTTCTACAGCCTGCCTCCTGACAAGCTCTCCTGTATGAACTCTAGCTGTCTTGACAAAGCAGCACTACCAGCCTATCCCTCCTTCCAGGGCCGGCCTTAGACCAAATGGTGCCTAAGGCGAGGAGCGTCTTCGGCATTGTCCTTCCTTTTGTTAAACTTTCGAATACCTTATATTTTATTGCATTTGTAGCCCTTTTCACACCTTTGATGCACGATTTGCATTCATGATTTATCCCTGTCATAGAAGATGATAAATTTGCAGGCTAGGATCTGTAAATCTGTATGTATTCATGCCATATATGAGCAAATAAAAAAAATAGTTTCCTCTGAGCTTACAGAAACTTTTTAATTTTAAGAATAATTGAAATGTAGTAACATCAAGGAACTGAACTGGGCACCAACATTGGGTGGACCAGTATTAAATCAAGTTACAGTAGGTGACAGCCTCAGAATGTTAACCCCGGTCCTTTAGTTCCAAAGGGCGTTTTTCTTGACTTTGACCTTGCGATCTGAAGCACAGTGTCAGAGAGACCCAAAGGCTGGCCAATGGCATTTTCAAGTGATAAAATAGCAAGCCATGTCAGTCTCTTGTCGGCCATCATCAATCAAAGATATGTTTTAATGAGCCTGAGCTTCGAAAAGCTACGCTCACCACTTGCGATTGTGACCTGCAGCGTGAGCAGAATCCTCAAAGCTATCCACACATTAGGAAAAGTGTCCTTCAGCTCTGCATCATGAATTGGAGAACTTTGAATGGAGAGTGCTTCCTGTGTTGCAAAATGTGATGGATGTTGTCCAATTCAACAGACGTCTTTACGTCTTTATCATTGACGCCCAAACATTCTCCATGTGTCGATGTCTGGTGAAGGTCCGTACAATTGTTCAAGGGTGTTTTCCTGTCCTCCAGCACCTTTCTAAGGTCAGACAACAACCCTCAGGTCTTTTTGTGGTGCTTCATTTGTCCAAATCTGTCTTTGATGGACACTCAAGCCGTGTCAATGAACGAGCAAAAAACTCCCTCTTGAATTTTTTTTCTGAGCTTCCCATTACCTCATCTCTGCCCTCCTAACCACACTGTCTCTTCTTCCAATGAATATGAGTTTCCCTGAAGACAGGCTCAACTCCTAAGTTTTCCACCATTTCTTTTGCAGCAGTGATGGCATGTACAAATCTGTTGTCTCTATAGGCCACAACGAGATCAAATCAGCTTCTCATCTAAGTAGAAGTGGGCGTGATGTCCATCCACTGAGTTTGTAAGTCCTTGCTTACAATGTTTCCTTGGAACAGGATATTGGGCCAAACCACAACTAAGACCAGAAATTTGAAGTCAGTGATCTGATTTGCCAGGCTTTGCACCTCGTGTCAGATTCCAGCCTCGGCTTTATTTGACTGCACCAGTTCCATCAGGGTATTGTAAACCTCAGTTACTTGGCCTTATGCTGTTAGTGCGGCTCTCCCAGCGAGTGTCACTTAATGGCATTATGGTCAGATTTGTAACATTGTCCGTGAGGATCTTCCACCTGATAGTTGATGCTGGAAACAGGATATATATCCTTTGCAGTACTCCGAAGAGAGATACTGACTCTAAAGAAGATGACTCTGCATCTGACACAGCCAGACTGACGGAATGGCAGCCACAAGGTATGAAGAAATCTCTTGGATGCAGCGCAAGGATCCTTGCCTGGACGCCGCTGTTTCTTCCCTTCGTGTTCTCCCTGTTGTCATGGCCTTGGCCACAGCAGTCCTGAAGCTTTATTTTATTCCCATTCAAAACGTTCAGAAACCGTTCTGTGAGGCCTTCTCCAGTACAGACGTCCACAGGCCGGAACCAGATAAAGTGCTCCTCTGCTTGGAGACAGCCATCCTCGTCATCAACAAATCCTACTATAAATGACATCTTTTCACTGTGACTAATGTCGGGAGTGCAGGCCATTATTACCGCGTAGTACTTTGCTTTGCTGAGCCGCATCAATATGTTATCAGGCACCTTCCTTGCCATAAAGTCAGTCAATTCGTTCTGAATTCTTTTGCTGCAGTGGTGGTCCACAGCTTCTTTATGAACTATTCGACATCAGTGCTCACGCATGACATTGTCATGTTTCCCAAGGAGCTCTGCCAAACTGAGGAAATTACCATTATGTTCAGTGAACAACTTATCCGATAAGCCCCGGCAAGCCACATTATTCTTTGCAAGGAAGAGGGTGATTGAGATTGGACGCCCAAGCACGTTCCTTCAATGCTGGGTTTCTACATTAATAATGCGCTGGTTTTCTGCGGCTATGCATGCATTCAACTGGAGCCCGGACTCGACCTCCGTCCATTTGGAGCAGGCTGTAAAATGGCTGGGTGACTTTTTTGCTTCAGAGCATCAGCTCAGTTATGCCAGTAATTGTACCCGGACAGTGCTGGCAACGATTTGGCATCCTTGTCAAATATTTTGCAACAAAACCAGAACACTTTGTCAGTTGATTTCAAGTAATCTAGCCAATGCCGTGTCAGTGTTTCACCGTTCCCGAGCACTCTTTCACAGTGTGACTTTTTGAGAAGTGTCACTTCTGCTCATTTACTGGAACCGTCATAGCCTCGATTTTTCCCAGCCCATTCCAAATTGTACAGTCAATACTGGCAGAGTTTAGGATCACCGGCCATAAAGCAGGATCTGATGTAACAATTTGTGGCGTGCAATTTTTCTCACTGCTGTTTCTGTCATCATGCGGGGCTGATTCTTCTTTATCATTTCTCTTTTTACATGACCTTTTCATGTAAGCCAGATTTTTCTTTGTCATTACTCTCCTTTTTCTTGTAAGCCACATTCTCCTTTATCATCACTCCCCTTTACACCACCAGGAAAACTGGACGATCCTCCATCACTTTCCTCACATTTCCATTCCTCATCTTCAGGTATATCTGCTAATAGGACTTCCATCATTTACACTTCGCCCCTCAATTTCTTCTGCACTGGCATGATCACTACTGCTTAAAGCCCAGTCTATGTTGTTCCATTTCAGATGGATCTTGGTTCCTGTGAACACTCACGGTGCAGAGCAGATCAGGTAAGTTCCCTTGCAGAGTTTCCTTCCCATTATTCCTTTGGGAAGGTGGAACACAGGGTCTTCCTTCCCCTTCACCAAGGAATGAGCTGTGAGTCCCTGAACCCCCTCCCCAGATTCTCAACTCCCTCCCAGCCCATTTGTCCATTTCACCCACTTGTCATGTCCTCTCTGATGAACCATCGAGGGCTCTTTGTTAACTGGCTGTACAGCACCTAGCGCAATTGGATCCTACCCCCAATGGAATTCCTAGGCGCTCCCATGGTACAAAACAATAAATAACAATGGCCAGTTCTGGAATAACTTACCCATAGAAATGTCTTCCTAAGCCCTGAAGCATGAGGGTTTGCATCCCTGACAAAAATTCTCCCAACAGGCAATTTCTATGGAACTTGTCGCTAAAATGTCAGAGTGTCTCAGGGGTGGGAGCTCGTTTACATGGCAATTTAGGGGGAGCCAGCGTGTAAAATCGACAACGCACTAGCTTGCCATGCACTAAGTTGCTGTGTAGACTCTGCTACCACACACTGAAAGTTCCCATCGTGCACTTGGAAATGGCAGTCTGTCAACGTGCACTAGAGAACTCTTGCGTCTACACTGCAATGAACGACCTGCAGCCTGGCCACAGCTAGCCCGGGTCAGCTGACACAGTCTTGCGGGGCTCAGGCTGCAGGGTTATAAAGCAGTGTAGGTGATCGGGCTGGGACCGGAGGCTGGTCTCTGTGGGTATGTCTACACTGCAGTTAAACACCCCTGGCTAGCCTGTGTTGCCCAACTTGGGCTGGTGGGCTGCCGGGCTATAAAACTGCAGTGTAGACATTCCAGCTTGCGCTGCAGCCCGAGCGCCCTCTCACTTCGCAGCATCCTAGAGCCCAGGCTCCAGCCTGAGCCCAGATGTTTACACTGCAATTAAACAGCCCCACAAATGAGCCCCGGGAGCCCAGCCATGTGTTTCAATTACAGCATAGACATACCCAGAGTGCGCAATAGCAGGGTCTACATGGCCAGGGAGTGCACGGCAAGCCCTATACCCTAGCAGCTCCCCAGTGCTGTACGTCCGTAATATTATCCCCATTTTACAGACGAGAAAGCCAAAGCACAGAAAGGTGAGGTGACCTGCCCATGGCCACACAGAATCAGAGAATACAACCCAGATCTCCTGACTCCTATTCCTGGGCCTTCAGCACAGCCTCTCATCCCTCCTCCCCTACCATTCCATCCCCCCACCCCACACAGATCTTCTATGGTAAATCTATAGAGTGTCCTAACCCTGTCTTGGGAAGTTGGCTGGTATTTGGGGACTATCCATGACCTGTGAAGGTCCATGTGAGAGCATGAGCCACACGTAGCACTGCGAAATGTCCCAGCACATGCTCTGCACTCAGACTGGACACGGCCCTAGGGCTGAGTAACTTCAGTACTGCCCCAGTGCCGTCAACACCCTCCACCATCGGGCTGAGGTGCGTTATCCTCCTCTACAACGGTGAGCAGCATTAAGGAGCCCTCTGTCAAAACACTGGCAGGTTGAAAGTAAAAGGGGCCCTGTGACACTTGCCTCCCCCTTGGGCCCTGTCCAAATTCTGCTGCTCAGTTGAGTTCTGTCACGCTAGGGGAAGGCCTGGGCACTTGAGGGAAGCACTAATTGGCTCCTAGATATTCCAGTGTTAGGTGTGATGGAGAACCAGAGATGGGGAGATGGTTCCTAAGCAAGCCACGTAAGTCAAGGCAAACCCCAGGAGAGTGTGTTCTCCTACAGTCTCAGTGAGGGCAGTTATTGGTACCATAGCTCCTAAGACTGAGCAACAAAATGAGTGATTGGGCAACAAAATGGCAGATGAAATTCAATGTTGATAAATGCAAAGTAATGCACATTGGAAAACATCATCTCAACTATACATATAAAATGATGGGGTCTAAATTAGCTGTTACCACTCAAGAAAGAGATCTTGGAATCATTGTGGATAATTCTCTGAAAACATCCACTCAATGTGCAGCGGCCGACAAAAAAGCTAAGAGAATGCTGGGAACCATTAAGAAAGGGATATATAAGAAGACAGAAAATATCATATTGCCTCTATATAAATCCAGGGTATGTCCACATCTTGAATACTGCATGCAGATGTGGTCGCCCCATCTCAAAAAAGATCTATTGGAATTGGAAAAGGTTCAAAAAAGGGCAACAAAAATGATTAGGGGTATGGAACAGCTTCCATATGAGGAGAGATTAATAAGGCTGGGACTTTTCAGCTTGGAAAAGAGACAACTAAGGGGAGATATGATAGAGGTCTATAAAATCATGGCTGGTGTGGAGAAAGTAAATATGGAAGTGTTATTTACTCCTTCTCATAACACAAGAACTAGGGGTCACCAAATGAAATTAATAGGCATCACATTTAAAACAAACAAAAGGAAGTATTTCTTCACATAACACACAGTCAACCTGTGGATGGATGTTGTGGATGTTGTGAATGTTGTGGATGTTGTGAAGGCCAAGACTATAACAGGGTTCAAAAAAAAAAGAACTAGATAAATTCATGGAGGACAAGTCCATCAATGGCTATTAGCCATGATGGGCAGGGATGGTGTCCCTAGCCTCTGCTTGCCAGAAACTGGGAATGGCTCACTTGATGATTACCTGTTCTGTTCATTCCCTCTGATGCACCTGGCATTGGCCATCGTTGGAAGACAGGCTTCTGGGCTGGATGGACCTTTGGTCTGACGCAGTGTGGCAATTCTTATGTTTTAGGAGCCACAAACATAGACCAGGACCCCGGTGTGCTAGGCTCTGTACTACGGTATGAGCAGGCAGGTTATCCTGCAGCCCCTGGTGGTGGGATGGATGATTGGTTGGTTGAAGAATGGGTTTCTTTTGGTCCTTGAGCTCCCTCCTGGGGACCAGAGACTGGGCCTCTGCCTGATTGCTGCTTGTCTCCCCTAGTTAATGTAGGTGATCCAGGGAGGAAGCAGCTTCCCCCTGAGCAGTTGTGGGAGTTAGGGAAGGAGAATCAGGACTCCAGGATTCCTCCTGGCCTCCATTCTTCAGACTCCAAGCTGGGGCTGGGCAGGCAATTGCCAGCTCAGGGATTCCCAGGCTGGCCCTGCCACTGCCCTTACCTCCACTCATGTGCTCTGGAGCCGCCAGCGGGATGGGGGTGCAGGGTTGCAGGGGCTGCATGGTGCATTCCTGGTGAGAGATGCAGAAAGGGGGCGCTCTCTAATGCCCCACTTCACCCACTGAGGCCCCTCTCCCTGTGCACAGCCACAACTCACTGCGTGGCTTACACTGTGCAAGAAACCCCAACCTAGCCCTCAGTTCCACAGTGAATTTCATCCATAGACAGTGAACTTCATTGTCATAAATGAACTATTCGCTTAGTTCTGGCACAGCATATGTCTACACTGCAATGTGAGCCCAGGGTTTGAACTCAGGCTGATCCCAAACCCCCTTTCCGTCTACACACAAATCGTGCTAAGCCAGGGCTTGGGCCCAGGGGCCCAGGACTCTGCAGAAGGTTGGACTCGGGCCCGCATAATGCAGTGTAGACAGTGGAGGCCCAGGCTGGGACCTAAGGTTCAACAATTCCTGACCTGGGGTATGTCTACACAGCAAGGAAAACCCTGTGGCTGGCCCATGCCAGCTGACTCAGGCTCATGGGGCCTGGGCTGCGGGGCTGTTTCATTATTATGTAGACGTTCTGACTCAGGCTGGAGCCCGAGGTCTGGGGTCCCACCTTGCAGGGTCCTAGAACCTGGGCTCCAGCCCGAGCCCAGCAATGAAACAGCTCCACAGCCCGAGCCCCGCAAGCCCTAGTCGACTGGCATGGGCCAGCCACTCATGTCTAGTGTAGACAAACAACTAGAGGCCCGAATCAAGATCAAAGGTACTCTGTGCTAGGTGATGTACAGGTAAACATTCAGGGGCAATAATGTCCTGAAGAACTTTCAATCTAAATGGAAAAAAGGAATCAAACAAACGAATCCATAAGTAGATTCATCAGACACCTGATCACGTACACCATGATCCACTGGATCGACGGTTGCCTACAAAGAAGGAACTGAAACACAGACAGATTAAGAGACTTTCTCAAGGTCACAGAGAGAGGCATTGAACCTAGATATCCTGACTTGCACGCCTGTGCCTTAACCCCAATGCTCTCCTTCCTGCCAAGGTGTAAAATGCTTAGCAAAGCTTGGCACTGCAGAGAAGGAAATCCAAAACAATTCTAAATCGGCGATCTTCCACCCTGAGACTTGTCAGTCATTTCTACTTTCAGAGTCCAGCACACGGCTCTCTCCTGGGATCTGAGTCAGGCATCCTGCATTGTCCCGACCTAGACACCTGCTGCCCTAGGAATTGTGGGCCCGATCCACAGTTGGTGTAAATTAGCCTTTACTCCACTGAAGTTAATGGAGCAACATCCCCCTCCCCCAGTTGAGGGTCTAAATATCCCTTTGCTCAGGCACACGCCACGTTTGTGCTGGTAGCAGACAAAGGGAAGTGGCACACGGCAGGAGGGCTTCAGGCAGCAGCAAAATAGCTAGAACCAGACCTCGAGAAATGCCAGACATTTCACTGGTTTCAGAGTAACAGCCGTGTTAGTCTGTATTCGCAAAAAGAAAAGGAGTACTTGTGGCACCTTAAAGACTAACCAATTTATTTGAGCATGAACATTTCACTGCAGCTCAGAGTCAAACCTTATGTAGCTCTTATCTGCTCCAGGCAGGGCTGCATTCAAAATCTCCTTGACTGGGGGTGAGAGGTGTGACGCCCTCCCATGCTGATGCGCTAGCCCACTGATCCTTCAATGTCAGAGGGTGAGTGTCTATAAGAAAACACACCCCGGCCCCGGCCCTAGCTGATGTTTGCGGTGTAGTGGATGCTGCATGGGATTGGTTCAAATTTAACCATAGTGACCAGGCGTTATTACGGCGTGACGGCTGTTCGATCTCAGTCCAAGTACTTCCTCCAGCCATCTCCGGGACACAAGACCACTCCCCACATCTGGCACCCTGGAGGAAGGTCTCAGCTTGCCACGGAATGACCCCCTGCAGATGCCCCTCTAAAGGTGATCAGGGTTAAAGTGCGTTGGTGGGGCTTGAAGTCTGAGTGAGGTTGAACTGTTTGTTGCACCTTGTTCTGTAGGTCAGAGGAGTTGTCCTGTTTCCAGGGCTGTCAGTCCAGCGTCCTGTATACTCACCACCATTTTTTGTTAAACCCCTCATGCTTTGTCGATTTTTAAGTCGTGTAAAAACTTGGCTATGTTTCATTAAAGCCACTGTCAACAGGTGCTTCAGGTTTGCTGTAATTTGCCCTCTTAGTGACAATGGGCAATTATGTACCTGCAGAACGTCTGTGGCATCACAGTGGAGATTTGCTTGCTTCAGACTGGGCTGTCTCCCTACACAGCTGTGCTGACAGCTGGAATACCTGCCAGGTGCTGCCTTTTCAGCAACTAAAACTCATTGCTGCCCCCTGCCGGACAGAGGTGTAATCAAAATGAAAGCCTTGACGTTACTGAGCCAAAGAGCCATTGTCCAAAGAATAAAATATTTGGTTTTGTTGTTGCCACTCACAATTAGTTTCTATATGCTAAATCGGACTGTGTATATAAAATTCATTCAGAACATGGGACACTTCTCTGCTAAGGAAAGCACACTTCAGGGATCAAGGTGGTGGTTTTGTCCTTGACAAATCATTTCCAGGGCTGCTGAGAAGTGCACTGGGCCCCTGAAAGCAACACAACTAATATTCTTTATCTATTCACTTCTAAAGCAAAGCTTCTTCTTATTGTCACAGATCCAGGAGGTACTGACGTAAAGGTCTAACATCGTAGGTGGAGAGGAAGGAGATGTCTCTGCTTTGGTTACACTCAGGTCATATTTTGAAGGTTTTCTCTGCCGCCATAACAGGTAGAGACTTATTTTTAAATGAAAACTGAGAGTGGAGAGGCCTGTGCATGTCACCGCATAGTTAGTCCTTCAGCACTCCCCACAGGAGTGCACCCTACACTTTGGGAAGCCCCTTTTACCAGACAGGCTCATTGTTGCTCAGCTATGTGTCACAGACCCCAGCTTAGCAGGTGAGAGCCTCCCTTAGCTCAGCCGGCAGGGGCCTGCCTGCCTTTTGGCACAGGTAGATGTGAGTTCTGCCCCACTGTCCCCATGATGTTCTAAGTGACCGGGGAGTGCAGCCCAGAGATAACCATGATGAACCTGCTCTAGGGGGCCACAGATTTGTTCCAACCCTTACTCACCTGCTGCTTCACAGGCTTCATGCATTAGTATTTGCAAAGCTCTCTGAGAACGTAGGACTAAAGTTACTATAGGAGGGGCAGGCCCATCTTTTTGTTGTGTTTGTACAGCACCTAGCACCATGGAGGCCTGGTCTGTGACCCCTCAGTGCTACGATAATAGATAAAATGAAGCCACACAGTGGTGGCTTCAATGACCTCACCCTTGTCCAGCCCCGTTAAGAAGAGCCTGCAGCGCGCATCTGCAGGCTCTCCAGGTGCTGCTCACCCTGTCCTGGAGAACAACACTAGTTCCATTGTATCCAGAGATCTCAGGGCCTACAGAAGGGCGGCTGCAAGAATTCCCCCATCAGGCAGAATAATCAATGAAATCACAAGGTAGACTTTTAAGGGTACTTTAAAATGTTTCCAAAGCTCTATAGATATGAATTGGGGAGTTGTGTGATGCCCCCATGGGGCTATCCCCATTTTAATGATCAGTCCACCAGGGAATGCAGCCAGATGCCATGTATCAAAACTGGAAGATCAGAGCACTAGCCTGGGGGCAGAGACAGAGGGAGGTGCTTGAAAGTTCCATCACTCATTTTAGGCTAGCTCTGTCTGGGAGACTATATGTTTGTCTTTAAATCTGTAGCAGGGAACCAGGCAGACAGAAAGTTAGGAAAAGTTAGCCCCTCTCCTCCAACCAACTCCTATCCATCTCCCCCTACCACATTTACTCTTGTTTAAAGCTGTTAAAAAAGTCACACCTTTAGTTAAACTCGTACAAGTCTGCATGGAGACTAGGCCTTAGGGTGGGCAAACTATGCGTCCGGCGCATCAGAGAAGCTGGATATGGGTCAACAGTGTGCCCTTGTTGCCAAGAAGGCTAAGGGCATTTTGGGCTGTATAAGTAGGGGCATTGCCAGCAGATCGAGGGACGTGATCATTCTATCCTATTCGACATTGGTGAGGCCTCATCTTGAGTGCTGTGTCCAGTTTTGGGCCCCACACTACAAGAAGGATGTGGAAAAATTGGAAAGCATCCAGCAGAGGGCAACAAAAATGATTAGGGGACTGGAACACATGACTTATGAGGAGAGGCTGAGGGAACTGGGATTATTTAGTCTGCAGAAAAGAAGAATGAGGAGGGATTTGATAGCTTCTTTCAACTACCTGAAAGGGGGTTCCAAAGAGGATGGATCTAGACTGTTCTCAGTGGTAGCTGATGACAGAACAAGGAGCAATGGTCTCAAGTTGCAGTGGAGGAGATTTAGGTTGGATATTAGGAAAAACTTTTTCTCTAGGAGGGTGGTGAAACACTGGAATGCGTTACCTAGGGAGGTGGTGGAATCTCCTTCCTTAGACGTTTTTAAGGTCAGGCTTGACAAATCCCTGGCTGGAATGATTTAGTTGGGGATTGGTCCTGCTTTGAGCAGGGGGTTGAACTAGATGACCTCCCTTCCAACCCTGATATTATATGATTCTATGATTCAGACTTTTTAGTCCAGCCCTCGAGCTCCATTGCCCTGCTCTGCCCACCCAGCGCTCTCGCCAGGGAGGGGCTTACCCCTCTCCACCCGCCTGGAGCTCCCGCCGAGGAGCGGGATCGGGGGCTTGCCCCACTCCACCTACCCTGCGCTCCACCCAAGGAGTGAGGTTGGGGGCTTGATGAGGTGGGTGGGCCTGAATGAGGTGGATGGGTCTGGCACAGCGTGTCTTTTCTGATTTTAAAAAAACACGTTGCCATCACAGCTCTTTTGAAAACGAGGCCCTGCAAGGATGCTGCAGGAATGACGTTATTTCGTCTTTGCAGGAAGTACATATAGTGCAGTGCACTGAAAAGGTTTAGCTAACATACCATTTGCGTTCAGGCAGGAGCAAAACTGTGTCATAAAATCAACAAACAGCTCAGTAACGTAATTTTCTAACGGTGCATCGTTCAACAGAATTATTTTAGTCGTGTTGATTTGGAAACAAATTTCTGCCAAAGCATATCTGAAGCTGATATCAGATCAATACCAATATCAGCTCACATCAATATCGTATTCAAGCACAGTTGCACCTCACTGACTTACTTTGCACTGCAGGGAAATTCATTGTCCCCCTTAATAACAAACGATTCTACGTCTTATGGCAAGCTTTTATCGCCTGTTTTGCACCATAGTGCGGCAGATGACAATTGCAACCATCAGCAGGAAGTTTACCATTTTCATTCTTCAGATTGGTATGTACTATATACAGAACGATACACACCACAGTGCATTGTTGGTACCATACGAAACTACGTTCTTGAGACTGAGACCGTTCGGCACCTCGCATATGCGAGTGCAAACAGAGTCTGAAGTTTCATTTGAGCCTTCAAAAATATCGATCACACCCTTCTTAAGCCCCTTATCCTTGGTGAAATAGGTCACAGCAATAGGAAAGTATTTTAGCTTTTCCTGTTTTGATGCATCGAGAGAGAGTGAAAAAGGTTTTCCCTCCTATATCTCCAGCATAACTGATTCTACTGCACACAGGCACGACACGGTACGCACAATTGCTTTGCTTTTTGTTCTTCCACAGTGTAAGTTCATCACAGTTTTGGAGTCTGGAAAGACCTTTATATAGAGCAGGGATCGGCAACCTTTGGCACGCAGCCCGTCAGGGAAATCCGCTGGCAGGCTGCAATGGTTTGTTTACCTGCCGCATCCACCTGTCAAATCAGCTGATGATAGATATGTCAAAACGAGACACCAGGAAGTGAATTGATGGCGATCCGGGGAAGTCCCGGATGACTGGAAAAAGGCTAATGTAGAGCCCTTCTTTAAAAAAGGGAAGAATGAGGATCCTGGGAACTACAGGCCAGCCAGTAATCAGGAACAGTCAGAATGGATTCACCAAGGGCAAGTCATGCCTGACTAATCTAATTGCCTTCTATGAGGAGATAACTGGTTCTGTGGATGAAGGGAAAGCAGTGGACGTGGTGTTCCTTGACTTTAGCAAAGCTTTTGACACTGTCTCCCACAGTATTCTTGTCAGCAAGTTAAGGAAGTATGGGCTGGATGAATGCACTATAAGGTGGGTAGAAAATTGGCTAGATTGTCAGGCTCAATGGGTAGTGATCAATGGCTCCATGTCTAGTTGGCAGCCAGTATCAAGCGGAGTGCCCCAAGGGTCGGTCCTGGGGCCGGTTTTGTTCAATATCTTCATTAATGATCTGGAGGATGGTGTGGATTGCACCCTCAGCAAGTTTGCAGACGACACTAAACTGGGAGGAGTGGTAGATACGCTGGAGGGGAGGGATAGGATACAGAGGGACCTAGACAAATTGGAGGATTGGGCCAAAAGAAATCTGATGAGATTCAACAAGGACAAATGCAGAGTCCTGCACTTAGGATGGAAGAATCCCATGCACCGCTACAGACTAGGGACCGAATGGCTCAGCAGCAGTTCTGCAGAAAAGGACCTAGGGGTTACAGTGGACGAGAAGCTGGATATGAGTCAACAGTGTGCCCTTGTAGCCAAGAAGGCCAATGGCATTTTGGGAGGTATAAGTAGGGGCATTGCCAGCAGATAGAGAGACGTGATCGTTCCCCTCTATTCGACATTGGTGAGGCCTCATCTGGAGTACTGTGTCCAGTTTTGGGCCCCACACTACAAGAAGGGTGTGGAAAAATTGGAGAGAGTCCAGCGGAAGGCAACAAAAATGATTAGGGGACTGGAACACATGACTTATGAGGAGAGGCTGAGGGAACTGGGATTGTTTAGTCTGCAGAAGAGAAGAATGAGGGGAGATTTGATAGCTGCTTTCAACTACCTGAAAGGGGGTTCCAAAGAGGATGGCTCTAGACTGTTCTCAGTGGTAGCAGATGACAGGACAAGGAGTAATGGTCGCAAGTTGCAGTGGGGAAGATTTAGGTTGGATATTAGGTACAACTTTTTCACTAGGAGGGTGGTGAAACACTGGAATGCGTTACCTAGGAGGTGGTGGAATCTCCTTCCTTAGAAGTTTTTAAGGTCAGGCTTGACAAAGCCCTGGCTGGGATGATTTAATTGGGGATCAGTCCTGCTTTGAGCAGGGGGTTGAACTAGATGACCTCCTGAGGTCCCTTCCAACCCTGCTATTCTATGATTCTATGATAAGTGCTAGGCTTAGCTACATGCCATTTGCAGTTCAACGAATGAACAGGGCATATTTTAACGTAAAATAGCACAAAAACATAGAATGTACATTTCAGTACTGAACAATATATTGCACTAAGCAGTAAGGTTGTTAGTGTTGCTTATGCATTTCACTTAAAACCGGACATCAGGGCTTGTCAAATGGCACCCGGACATAGATGCCAAAAACCAGACTGTCCAGGTAAAACCCGGACAGGTGGCAACCCCCTATGGGCCACTTCCTCCCTCCGAGCTCCTTATACTGCTCCCTTGAAGCCTGTGCTTGACACAGCCTCTTCTCCAGTTCCCAGGCTTCTGGCTTCCCCTCAGGGTCTCCCGGCTCCTTCTTTCCCTGGGGAAAGCCATCCCCGTAGGGCTGCCTTGCTGTGCCTGGCCCCTGCCCAGGGTCTGCCACAGGGTGTAATTCCAGCCCTGTGGCCTTCTTCAGTCAGCCTCTCCCAGACCGAAGGAACTCCCTGCCTCCTCTCTCCTGGGTCTCCCCTTTGTTCTGGGCCTTCTTCATCTGGTCCCCCTTTCAGGGCTTAGCCCCCTTTTCAAAGCCCTCACCCAGTCCTGCCCTGCTGCCCAGGGACGGTTCCTTCCTCTGCAGCCCACCTTTCCTGACTCTTTTCCAGAGCTACTTCTCAGTAGAGGGTCCCCAAGGCCAACCTTCCTCCTGGGCCTCCTTCTCTTCTCTGGCCTCAAGCTGTACCCTAATAGTAGCCACACTGCTCTCCCGAGCTGGGTCTCATCCCAAATTGGTCCTGACCCCTCCTCCAGGGGCAACCGGATGCACTTACTAAGCTCTCCCATGCCTCTAAACCCCTACAGTGCTTTACAACCCATCCCAGTGCCTCAGTTCTCCATCCGCGAAGTGGGAGAGCAGCCCTGCCCTACTTCACAGGGGTGTTGTGAGGAGAAATACATGAAAGATTGTAAGTGATGAGATATTGTACCTTAGGGTATGTCTATACTGCGATCAGAGGTGTCATTGCAGCACATGTAGACATACCCATGCTAGCCTTCATCTAGCTAGCTCGGGTACCGATAGCTATCAAGCTGTGGCAGCATGGGGGTTCAGCGAGGGCTGCACGCGCCCACCTAGAGCCCTGGGTACTTACGCAGGCGGCTAGCCCATGCTGAAGTCCGTGCTGCTGCGGCTTCCCTGCTATTGGTACCTGAGCTAGCCAGACTAACTCTAGCTCGGATCTGTCTCCCCACACTGCAGTCACACCTCCGACTGCAGTACTGATGTCCACACGGAGCTAGAGAAAGCCACTCCTGCCGCTGCTTCAGCGTGCCTCTCCTCCCTTGTCCTTACCGAAATCAGCAGGCTTGTGCTGGTGCCCCTTAACCCAGCCATGGAACAAAGAGAGACCTCTCCCCAGCAAATCTCACCTAGGGTGTGATCCAGCTTCCGCTGGGCTCACTGGCAAAACTTCCACTGAGGCAGATGCAGGCCTCAGACACTCTCCTTGTGTGGCCCACGTGTTACTTCGGCAGCTCTCAAATATCTCTGTGGCACTGGGCCAGCCGTGACTGTCTCATCCACCTGCACAGGGATCGATTTTTGAAAACATGAAAATCACAGACTCCGGTGGTGGCCCAGGCTTTTTCGGTTGGGGGGAGGCTGTGCCATGAATGGCACAGACCCACGGTGTGTGAGACAAGGTGCAGAGCCAGAAGCCCACCCCCAGCTCATCAGTATTCCCAGTGCAAGATGGGTCAAGAGAGCAAAACTGTCAAAGACTGTCCCTGAAGATTGAGGCTGTTCAGAGCACCACAGAAGCCAAGCTCACAGGACTCCTCCAGTCCCCATTTCTCCAGGAGCTTCCCAGCCCATCCTCGAACACCAGGCATGAAATCCAGGCCCTCCTGAAGTCAATAGCAAAACTCCCCTGGATGTCAATCAGGCTGGGGTTTCACCCCCACTGTTTATTTAGGCATGGGCATTTGTTTTATACATCGCCTGCCCCAGGATCTAAATACTTGCATGGGCCTTTAAAAAGACACAAAACTAGAGAATCCCTATCCACAACACACTGCCCTACCCAACCAGACCTTGCTGCTGCAGACACAGAGCACCCACTCAGCTGACCCAGCACAACACCAATGCCTCATCACACTCCATCCACCCCCTTGGCCAAAGCCTAGGATGAGCTTCCTGGTGCACCTTGTGAAAAGGTGGGTTCTGTTGGCTCAGGGGCAGGTGAAGTCAAGGACAGTCTTCTTGTCCCACTGAATTCAATGGCAAAGCTCCCACCCTCATCAATGGAGCAGGATTTCGCCCCCAAACTTGGTCCCCTCCTGTTCAAATTCATGGGCAAACAGGTCAGGTGCCTAGCTAAGGTCAGTGGACATGATCCTCTTTATACTTGGGGGGGGGGGGAAGGCAGGCATCAGATAAGTGAGGTTTGGATAATCCTGCTTGCGCTGAATCTCACTATTGGGTGCAATGCCCCTCTCCCCCAGCCCTAGATTGCCTGGATGTGAGTAGCCAGAGTGGTCCCCGCAATTCTCCAGTGTCCCTTTATATATGGCAGCTTGGCTAATGTCTAAAGCGGTCCCTGTGGGAAGTTTTGTCTCTGAGATTCACACACTGCAGGATTCCAGCGTTGCGAAGGCACTGGTAAGCGCCTCCTTGCCTGCAGCTAGACATAACTCAGTCTGACAAGCGCTCCGAGGCAGTGCACCTTCATTAGCTGGTTTAGAATTACAGTTTTCACACCTCCCAAGACATGGCTTCAGATGCTGGATTCTAAATTCAAGTGGGCGACCTCCAGAATTCTCCAGCACAGAATGGTTCCTGCCTGTTGCTGGCTTTGCCGTTAAGAAGCCTACAGTCCATGCCTTCCTACCACTTTATCGGAAATAAGTGAGATGCCATGGTGATGGGCACAACATAAGAACAGGTTTCAGAGTAACAGCTGTGTTAGTCTGTATTCGCAAAAAGAAAAGGAGTACTTGTGGCACCTTAGAGACTAACCAATTTATTTGAGCATAAGCTTTCGTGAGCTACAGCTCATTTCATTGGATGCATACCGTGGATCCGATGAAGTGAGCTGTAGCTCACGAAAGCTTATGCTCAAATAAATTGGTTAGTCTCTAAGGTGCCACAAGTACTCCTTTTCTTTTTACAACATAAGAAATTAGATAGGCAGATCCACTGAGCCTTCAACCAGCCTCCCCATCACACAGTTTATTACAGTATCAATACAGCGGGACAGATCAAGGTACAGTCCATCTACTAGCAAATTTCCTTTGTCTTTGTCTATTTTCACCGCATAACTGCAATCACCAGGAAAGATTTTGTAAGTAAGCAGTGCTTGCTCCCTGGTCTGGAGTAAAAGGACAAAGGAACAGGAGAGGGTGTAATAATTTCTAGCCCACACAAATTGAATGAGTGCATCTACATACATATTATCTACAGGAATGTGTGTGCCTAACTCCCTCCCTGGTAAGTTTTAAAATGTTACAGAGCTGAGTCAAAGGGTGATTCATCATATTGCCTTTGTAACCACATCACGGATCCAGGTTAACTGAAATATATTTTGCTAGCATCAATCAAACCTCAACAGCCGATCTGTTTCCCCGGAGATAAGAATGTCATGCATTGGCTATAAATGTAAATGAATAATTGAAATAAATGGGAGTTTGCCTGAGTGGGGACTAAATAAAATCTGAGGATCAGATTGTATTCCTGTGCGGGCAGGGGGCAGGCCAGTTCATGTGTTTCTTGTGCATTCTTCTGCTTGGAGGGATATGAGCACTAGGGGAAAGTGAGCCTGGTCCAGTGATTAGGGCACTCATCTAGGCAGGGGGTGATCTGAGCCCTGCTCTGACACACACTTCATGTGTGACCTCTGGAAAGGCAATTACTTTCTCTATGCCTCAGTTCCACAACAGCACAAGGAGGATAACAGCCCCTCATGCGGTCCTGGGAGGGGAAACGCCTTAAAGACTGTGAGGTGCTCAGATACAACTGTGAGAGGGGCCATGTATGTAGTAAGGTAGATCGCCAAAGGCAATTAATTCTTTAATTCAAGCAAATACTCATAGGGGTTTTGTATTTATTTATTTTGCAGTCTCTGCTCAGCTCTCCCTGAGCCTGAACTCACTCCAACGATATCAGTGGAAAAACTCCCTATGACTTCAGTCGATTTGCATTCGGCCAGCTACAGAGACCCATGATCAGTCTTCACAGGAACGCCTTTGACTTGACTGGCTGCAGCCTGAAGCCAGTTTTGGAAGTGGCCGTATGAGGCTTTATATTCTTTGCACATTTATTATGGATACTTTTTGGTTCCACGTCTCAACATGTGTTTACCTACAACGCCTTGAAGGGTGTTCTTACTGTTCCAGGTTTGTTCTGCATTGAAAAAAGTTCCAGGAAAAAGTTAAAAAGTGGAAAGAAGGAAAACACAGACTGGCTGATCTTTCCTGACTCACTTCAGAAGTGCTCTCCGTCTGTTCAGAACGCTTCCTGGAGCCAACCAGCCTATCCCCCAGAACTTGGCCTGAATCCAGCTTGCTTTACTCATCCACAATGTCAAGACTGCTCCCATAAGCGAAATGAGCAGGGTTTGACCCTGTCACAGATTTTATCGGGCCAGAAGGGACCACTATATGGTCATCTAATCTGACCTCCTGCTTCTGGAACAGCCTCTCTGTATCTCTCCCGCCTTTTCAACCTTCCTTCTCCCTTGAAATCTCAGCTAAACATGTATCTTAGTTCCCTTCCCCCATACCCTTTAACTTCTCTCTCCATCTACTTTTATTTAAGTTTTACTTTAGCAACTGTATATTCTCACATAGCTCCATGAAGCAATCGGTGAGACGGTTTACTTGTATGGAGCTAGTCAGTATAAAGCAGTATCATAGTGGCCTATGAAGAGTTTCCAACTGATTGTATATTCAGCAAAGTAATGTGTCTAGGTTCACAGCAGCAGGACTCCATGAGCTGCAGTCAGTTTTTTTCCATCTTGCAGGTGTCCCATTAGAGTATGTGACCTGACATTGATGTTATAATTAGGCAAGGTTGCATTTTTCTCCTTGCATCTGAAACAATCAGCATCATTCTTGCGAGAGGTCAAAGTTCACTTCTAGCCAGTGACGGCTGTGACGTTGATTGGCAGGTCCCGGGTCGACTTCTGTCTTCCCCTCTTACGCAGGTTGTCAGTTCTGTGTTTATCAATTAGTAGGTTGCACGGCCTAATGAGGTTCCGATGATGGAAAATAGCAGGAATTTCATTCCCATCTAGGAAAAATGGCTGTGATGATAACCCCGATTCCCCTGGCTTTACAACCATTTATACATCAGTAGCCATGCCACCTCAGCTCTCTGAAGTTAGGCTGTGTCACTGTTCAGTGAGAATCCTCGAAGGAAAAAGCCAGGTGCTACAGGAAGCTGGCACTGGTGAATTGGTAGCTGGCACTCTTGTCTCTGGTTCTGTACCCAACCAGTGCCCTAGCAGTGCCTCTTGCTGCTGGAGGCGATGTCTTTCAGATGAGACTTTAAACTCCACAAACTAGGGAAATACATCCTAAATGGAACTACTATAAGGTGGGTGCATAACTGGTTGGAAAACCGTTCCCAGAGAGTAGTTATCAGTGGTTCACAGTCAAGCTGGACAGGCATATGAAGTGAGGTCCTACAGTTTTGGGTCCAGTTCTGTTCAATATCTTCATCAATGATTTAGATAATGACATAGAGAGTACACTTCTAAAGTTTGCAGAGGATACCAAGCTGGGAGGGGTTGCAAGCGCTTTGGAGGATCGGATTAAAATTCAAAACGATCTGGACAAACTGGAGACATGGTCTGAAGCGAATAGGATGAAATTCAATAAGGACAAATGCAAAGTATTCCACTTAGGAAGGAATACAAAATGGAGAATGGCTGCCTAGGAAGGAGTACTGCAGAAAGGGATATGGGGATCATAGTGGATCACAAGCTAAATATGAGTCAACAGTGTAACACTGTTGCAAAAAAAGCAAACATCATTCTGGGATGTATTAGCAGGAGTGTTGTAAGCAAAACACAAGAAGTAATTCTTCCACTCTACTCCGCTCTGATTAGGCCTCAGCTGGAGTATTGTGTCCAGTTCTGGGTGCCACATTTTAGGAAAGATGTGGACAAATTGGAGAAAGTCCAGAGAAGAGCAATAAAAATGATTAAAGGTCTAGAAAACATGACCTGTGAGGGAAGATTGAAAAAACTGGGTTTGTTTAGTCTGGAGAATAGAGGACTGAGAGGGGACATGATAGCAGTTTTCAAATACATAAAACGATCATTACAAGGGGGAGGGAGAAAAATTGTTCTTGTTTGCCTCTGAGGATAGGAAAAGAAGCAAAGGGCTTAAGGTGTAGCGAGGGCAGTTTAGGTTGGACATTAGGAAAAACTTCCTATCCATCAGGGTAGTTAAGCACTGGAATAAATTGCCTAGGGAGGTTGTGGAATCTCCATCATTGGAGATTTTTAAGAGCAAGTTAGACAACCATCTCTCAAGGAGGTCTAGATAGTACTTAGTCCTGCCTTGAATGCAGATGACTGGACTAGATGACGTCTTGAGGTCCCTTCCAGGCCTTTGATTCTATGATTGTAGCTACCTGTAGTCATTAAAGATCCTATGGAACTTTGCACACAGCTGCCTACTTGGCATTCAGATACCATAATGATGGGCAATGAAAGAGAATGAGAGAGACATTCTGTAAGGGTGCTAGGTCTGATATCTTCATCAAATTACAAAGTGGGTAACATGGTTCTGCCAGGCTATATCTTCCCATGTTTTCAGTTGGATACAGTGTTCTTCTTCCCTTCACAGATATGGCTGCCTTTCCCTGATGACTGAAGTGTTTCATATGCAGCTTACAATTTACTTTGGGATCTTTTAGGATGAAAACTACTAAATACATGTCAGATCATTATCAGAAGAATTATACCTGGAGATGGTTTCCTGAGCTTCTGTTGAATGCCGTCAGCTGCTTTAACGTTATTTCAGCTGTGTATAATCAAAGGTGCAATTGATAAAGAAATTTTGTAAATCAGATGTGATTTCTACCTTGGCAATGTCCCCTTCGGCTTCTTAGGGAGGCTATTCTTCCCTGCACTTTGTCACATTCTTGATTTTTCCTCCACCCCCTGAAGATACAGGAACTCGTGGAATTAAAGATAAACCCTGCAAAAGAGTTAAAGTGCTCTTATTACACTTTCAGTACATCACTTCCACAGCAACAGCTCAAGATGGCCCTGTCAGTATCACACAGGTGTGGAGGATGGGCAGTATACTGTAGCAAGGATATGCATCTTCATGCCTTTTCACTGCACAGTTGCAAAATATACTTCACAGGCAACTCAAAACAGGGTTCAATGAGACACCAAGTGTCTAATTATCAGAGGAGAGCTTTGGGTTCCATTCCAGAATTGGCCACCGACTTCCTGTGTGACTTCGGCCAAGTCACTGCACATCTTTGTGCCTCATCTTACCAATCTGTAAAATTAGTATTATAACCATCACCTACAATACCTTTTAGAAGTGTTTTGTGAAGTTTAATTAATTCATATCTACAATGTAATTTGAAATCTTCATATACAAGTTGCACTGTAAAACATAAGTTTACTGGTGGGAAACTGCCAACAAATTTCTGTTTATGAGCAATGGATGAACAAGCTTAGTTGAAGTAAGAATCTTCCCCTGAAATTCAGAATGAATCTCAGCTAAATGGGTGATCTAGTTTACTTTCAGGTAGGCAAGCATGGAATTACCCAAATGAGCTGTAGCTCACGAAAGCTTATGCTCAAATAAATTTGTTAGTCTCTAAGGTGCCACAAGTCCTCCTTTTCTTTTTTCCAAATTAGAAAGTAGCTAGGACAAAGGAATTAATGCCTCTATCCTTACAAAAAGGCACCAAGGGATTGTTAAGGATCACAGTACAAAAGGACAGTAAGTACTAATTCTTCTCTAAGGGTCTGATCCTACAAATACTTACTACTGTCAGTAATCCTTACTACTGTGAGTACTTGCTGTGTTTGTGACTTCTACCCTTAGAGTACCTGAAAGTAGTTTTCCTGGGAACAATGTTGCAATGCCAGCAATTCTGATTAGTAGAACTGTGCAGGAACAGGAATTTCCATTGCATGGGAAAGTCCACGATTAAAAAAAAAAAATTGTTCAAACTGAAATAAAAACACAGAATTTTGAAAAACTAAATGTTTCAGTCTTATCAGAAAGGGTTGTTGTTGGGTTTTGGGTTTTTTTCATTTTTTCTTTTCCTAAACAACATTTTGTTGAAATTGACGTGTTCCTGCAGGAAGCTTTGGTTTACCCCAAACGGTATTTTCTGATGGAATACCTTTCCACTGGAAAAATTTCAGCCAGCTCTACTGATTAGCTACCACTGTGGTGAAGTACCCTTCAATGGGACTACTCCTAAGAGAAAGCAATACACTTAGAAGTAAGTGTTTGCAGAGACCTTTCACAGCACTGCACCCGAAAATGCTCAGGTCCAGATTCTGTACTGCTCAATTCTTGCACTTGATGCAGGAATAAATGGAGGGGGATGTAGATGCAAAGTTGTCTTTAAGCCAGCTTTGCACTTCCCTAAATCTAGGCCATATGAGAGGCTTACTCAGCCCACAGCACAAATCAGAGCAGCCTCAGGGCTGCTGTAAATTGTGCTCCTTTGTAACAGTCATCTATCCACCACTGTCTTCAGCAGAGCTACAGGAGAGATGAGTTTGGCTCATAATGTTTAAAACTACATGCATTTAGCTGGGAATTAATTTAAAAGTTATGGCAATTTGTACATATACCACAGATGTTTCACAGAAACCTGTTTCTGCTATCCGTGTTAGTTCCTGAATCCTATCAGTGTTAATTGAAGCCAGCATTAACGCCTCTATATTTAAATTGCACAACAGCCGTCTCAGCTCGCAGGGCTGCGAACTGCTCTCGTCAAAAAAAATTGAAAAAAATTGATGAGCTTTTTTACAGATGAAGCACATCCCAGAAGACAATGTTAAGGCCAAATACTAAGATCCTTAATCAGTGTTTACTCAAGGAAATAGCTATTGACTCCAGTGGGCAAGGAAAATTCTCACTGATATTACCAGCAGTTTGTCTGAGTAAGGGCAGAGTAAAGCCCTACTTGGCCCTTAACTATGTTCCACAAATACAAACGAGCACTTGAAAGATCTTCAAGGGTACTACTGCGGGGCATCTTCCTCAGGGCCGGATTTCCCAGTAGGCACAGCAGACATATGCCTAGGGGCGCCAGCATTCTAGGGGCGCCTAAAAATTCAAATTTTGCCACTCCCGGGTCCCGGCAGGAGGAAGGGCTGGCTGAGGGGGAGACGGCCCCACACAGCCCTGCTGGAGAGCTCCTGGCTCTGCCCTGCAGACAGTCTCACCTCCCAGCGGGACCAGTGAGTACGGCTGGGGGGACAGGATGCAGGACAGTGGGTCTCTGTGGGGGGACATGGGGGACTTCTGGGCTGTGAGGGGATGGGGAGCACTGGGCAGTGGTGGGTTGCGGGGGGGCACTGGGCAGTGGGGGTGGGGGAGGTCTGTGTGTGTTGGGACACTGGGCAGTGGGGGGTCTGTGTGGGGCACTGGGAAGTTGTGGTGGGGCTGTGTGGGGGCACTGGGCAGTGGGAGGGTTTGGGGGGCAGTGTGGGGGTCTGTGTGGGGCACTGGGAAGTTGTGGTGGGGCTGTGCGGGGCCACTGGGCAGTGGGAGGTCTGTGAGCAGAGGGGCGCTGCAGAAGGTCAGCTGTAGGCAGTGGGGAGCTGAAGATGCTGTGCCTAGGGGCACATAAGGTGTAAACCCGGCCCAGATCTTCCTGCTACTCCTGCAACTGAGAGATCTGCTGAGGGGTGTTGCAAGTGGTCAGTTTCCCACAGGAACAGAAATCAGTGACATGGAGTCTGGGTATTTTTCTTGGTGTAACTTGTTTCATTTACACTCTATGCATTAGTTCTGGAACAGAGATGGTCAGAAATGACATGTAGGCACACCCCTCTTTCAGAAATCTCATCCCAGACACCGGTGTCTGGTATCCGGGAAGCAACTCCGCCTCAAGAATAGACTGTAGGTAGAAAGATTAAGGCAAGCTCTAGGGCTGTTTGCAACAACCCCACCACCACCAAAATCATACAGCAAAAACAAATGACAATACAGATATTTCTTCAAAGACTTGCACCCTGGACAAAAAGTGCAAGATGATGTGACACTGCACTATCTGGTGGCTCCCACCAAAATGTTCAAGATGAACGAATGAGTTCAGCTCAAATAATAAATATAACATAGGAATTGCCATATTGGATCAGTGGTATCACTGAGTTCAGTAAGATAGCTTGTGGAGTGAGGTACTACCCAACGTAAGGAGGGCAGATACTCAGACTGAGGCTCGCCGGCCACGAGCGGCTCTGTAATGTTTCTCCTGTGGCTCTTTGCAGCTCATGATATTAAAAGGCTGTGTGATTTAATTATTAACCCATCTAAATTATTAACCAAGCAGGATGCTTTTACTAGGTTACTCATCAATTGTAGAATACTTGGTCAGTCATTTTGCTGTGAGAATAATATATAGTATTATATATAGAGAGAGAGAGAGAGAGCTATATATATATAGCAAATGAAACAATGAATTCACACGACTGTGGCTCTTTTGGGTCATGTTGATCACTAAGCTGGCTCCTGAACCACTGAGGTCCAAGTGTCACTGTTGTAGTCCAATATAAAAGCACTTACACAGCAGGTGTAGTTAGAGATTCTTCTACCAGTGTGTTAATAACAGCCAAAAACCATAATAATCCCTTCAGATCCATTTTAAAATACGTTGCCTACAGGAAATTAAAATTCAGGTGTCACTGTGTCACATGGCATGCATCCTCTGATGCCCACGGATCCATCAGCTAGAGCTGCCTTACATCATGAACAAGGCAACCTGTGAATCAGTCAGGGAACCACAATGCACACATACCACACAGAGCTTATCACGGTGCAGGAGAGAATCTAGCTCTTAAAAGTGAGTGGGTCTTTCAAGCCAGTGGAGTTCTTGCTGATTTGCACTGGGCTAATTGAGCAGACATTGCTGGGTAACATCTTCTTCCTTTCCTTTTATTAACAGGAAGATGAAACTCAGGATTCAAAACCAAGTTTATTGTCTCCCTCCAGCCCCTCATTCACCAAGGTACTTAAGCATGTGCCTAGCTTTAAGTAGGTGAGTAGCCCCACATGGTACCATTTTGGTGCATTGATATAATTAACCTCATAATGTTAAACTTGATGAATTGGGGCCTTAATGTCCAACTTCAGGCTGTAATGAAATTCATTATTTTGATAGCAGTGAAACTCACAGACAACAACCCCCTTGCTAACGGATAGCAACACAACCTTTCATATCCTTGACACATAGAGTTTGAAGCAAATGTCACCCGATCCACCTCTGAAACAAAATGTAACTAACTCAAATGAGAAACACAAAAATGACCCAACACTGACCCTTGACAGATGAATTCTAGATGGACAGCTAACACAAACAGCCCAGGCACCTCCAAGCATTAACACAGGTTGGGATCACAGAGAATTGTTGGATATGATTACTACAGCAGAAAGGACACTGGGCCTTATTCTCCATCACCCTCCACCTTGTGCAGTTAGTAATATTAGAAAATTATACAGGTAGTATGAATACAACATGCAAAACCTGATGTATATTCTTTCAGGGGCAGATTTTTAAATGCATCCAACTCCCATAGACTTTCAGTGGGAGTTGAGCACCTCGCTCTCATTTGTGGTTTTGAAAGTCTCCCTCTGTTATCTTAGATAGGATCAAAGTCTACCTTGGAAAAGACCCATTAATCCATAGAATCCATCCACCTGCAAGGGCAGAATATAGACGCCACAGTATGAGTCTGTATCAGAGATACTGCACTGGGTCTTAGCCAAAGCAGGCTGCAGATGAGTGCATTGTGCATAATGCTGCATGTTTACTTAGCCTGTACATTCTTTGGGGCCGGGATTGTCTTTTTGTTCTGTGTTTGTACAGCGCCTAGCACCATGGGGTCCTGGTCCATGACAAAGGCTCCTAGATGCTATGTCAATACAAATAATAATAATAACCCAGTGCAATGACACAGTGTCATACAAGCTGGTATCATGCCTGATGCTGACAGTTCTTCAGGAGTAACTTTGCCACCACTGAAATGCAAGTGTTTGTATTTTAAATAATTTTAGAAGTGATATTAAACAGACATCAAAGAAAACACATGTGAGAAGCACTGTCAGTAGCAAGAACATGAGGCATTGGATCAAGGAGTCTCCACCATTAACAATAGAAGGGATTAAGAGTTTGTAGACAAGTATCTTATTAGAATGTATTACTTATCAACTCCGAAGTAAGAAGATATATGTGCTCAGACATCAATCCCATAAATACAAATTCCCCCGAGATTACATTTTGAAATAATATGGAGCGATTCCTTCTCAAAGAAAACTCTTTGCCTGGTACTCACAACACACATGCTCAGTCTGGCATTTTGGTGCATTTATATAATTAACCTCATAATGTTAAACTTGTAGTAAAGTACTGGATGGCTCTGGTGAATGGTAGACACACCTTTCAAGTCCAGAATGCTGGTTTAAAGGCAGGCCAGGTTGTAAGTGACTAAATCACTAAAACTTGTTATTAAGTGATGGATGTTCACAGACCAGGTCAGCTCCCAGACTGCTGCACTGGGCAGCACAGTATGGGGAGGACGTGAGCAGCCCTCAGTGGTGAAGGAACAGGTTAAGGACTATTTAGAAAAGCTGGACATGCAAAAGTGCAGCAATCTGGATCTAATGCATCCGAAGGTGCTGAGGGAGTTGGCTGATGTGATTACAGACCCATTGACCATTATCTTTGAAAACTTGTGGCAATCAGAGGAGGTCCCAGAGGACTGGGAAAAGGCAAATATAGTGCTCATATTTAAAAAAGAGAAGAACGAGAATCCGGGGAACTACAGACCAGTCAGCCTCACCTCAATCCCTGGAAAAATCATGGAGCAGGTCCTCAAGGAATCCATTCTGAAGCACTTAGAGAGAGGAAGGTGATCAGGAACAGTCAACATGGATTCACCAAGGGCAAGTCATGCCTGACCAACTTTATTGCCTTCTCTGATGAGATAACTGGCTCTGTGGATATGGGGAAAGCAGTGGACATGATATTTCTTGACTTTAGCAAAGCTTTTGATACAGTCTCCTGCAGTATTCTTGCCAGCAAGTTAAAAAAGTATGGATTGAATTAATGGACTATAAGGTGGATAGAAAGCTGGCTAGATCATCAGGCTCAACAGGTGGTGATTAACGGCTCGATGTCTAGTTGGCAGCCAGTATCAAGCAGAGTGCCCCAGGGGTCTGTCCTGGGGATGGTTTTGTTCAACATCTTCATTAACGATCTGGATGATGGGATGGATTGCACTGTCAGCAAGTTCATGGGTGACACTAAGCTGGGGGGAGAGGTAGATGTGATAGAGGGTAGGGATAGGGTCCAGAATGACCAAGACAAATTGAAGGACTGGGCCAAAAGAAATCTGATGATGTTCAACAAGGACCAGTGCAAAGTCCTGCACTTAGGACAGAAGAATCCCATGCACCGCTATAGGCTGGGGACCAACTGGCTAAGCAGCAGTTCTGCAGAAAAGGACCTGGGGATTACAGTGGACAAGAAGCTGGATTTGAGTCAACAGTGTGCCCTCATTGCCAAGAAGGCTAACGACATATTGGGCTGCATTAGTAGGAGCATTGCCAGCAGATCGGGGGAAGTGATTATTCCCCTCTATTCGGCACTGGTGAGGTCACATCTGGAGTATTGTGTCCAGTTTTGGGCCACCCACTACAGAAAGGATGTGGAAAAATTGGAAAGAGTCCAGCAGAGGGCAACAAAAATGATTAGGGAGCTGGGACACATGACATATGAGGAGAGGCTGAGGGAACTGGGATTATTTAGTCTGCAGAAGAGAAGAGTGAGGGGGGATTTGATAGCATCTTTCAACTACCTGAATGGGGATTCCAAAGAGGATGGAGCTCGGCTGTTCTCAGTGGTGGCAGATGACAGAACAAGAAGCAATGGTCTCAAGTTGCAGTGGGGGAGGTCTAGGTTAGATATTCGGAAATACTATTTCACTAGGAGGGTTGTGAGGCACTGGAATGGGTTACCTAGGGAGGTGGTAGAATCTCCATCCTTAGAGGTTTTTAAGGGCCAGCTTGACAAAGCCCTGGCTGGGATGATTTAGTTGAGGTTGGTCCTACTTTGAGCAGGCGGCTGGACTAGATGACCTCCTGAGGTCTCTTTCAACGCTAATCTTCTATGTTCAGTCACCTATGAAGGGAATGGAATGGCTACAGTTCCTAACAGACAGGTTTATAAAACACTGGTACTAACTGACATCTCTCTCAGCCGTCAATCTCAGCATGGGGGGCTAAGAACTGAAAGGACATGAAAACCAAGCTACCTTCTCAGTCCTAGGAGTTGTCCCACCCAGTTACATCACTGGGGCAGCGTGGAGTCGCTTCTGCTTCTGGTCACCATTACAGCATCTGTTCTGCAGGTAAAGGACTTCACTCTCCAAATCTGTCAAGCCAGCATTTTCACTTGCACTAAATTACATTATAAAAAACATATTTCCTGCTGCAGTTTCTTCTACACACAACAGAGCTGGGGGGCTTGCAGAGGGGCAGGTTCTAGCTTCATGATTGATGGCAGTGCCTGGGAATTGCCATAAAGTACCCACATTGGCTATGGCCCTCAAGGGGTTATTTGCCAGCAGAGAATAACCAAAGTGCATAGTGCTGTGACCATGTCCCAAAACACCTCCTACCCCAGGGCTGCATGGAGGCCATAAGAACTAGATACAGTGGTTTTACAATGGCTGCAGACTTCCCCAAGCCATAGCAATTCCCAGCTAAGGGTATGTCTACACTAAGGAATAAGGTCGAATTTATAGAAGTCGGTTTTTTAGAAATCGGTTTTATATATTCGAGTGTGTGTGTCCCCACAGAAAATGCTCTAAGTGCATTAAGTGCATTAACTCGGCGGAGCGCTTCCACAGTACCGAGGCTAGAGTCGACTTCCGGAGCGTTGCACTGTGGGTAGCTATCCCACAGTTCCCGCAGTCTCCGCTGCCCATTGGAATTCTGGGTTGAGATCCCAATGCCTGATGGGGCTAAAACATTGTCACGGGTGGTTCTGGGTACATATCGTCAGGCCCCCCGTTCCCTCCCTCCCTCCGTGAAAGCAAGGGCAGACAATCGTTTCGCGCCTTTTTTCCTGAGTTACCTGTGCAGACGCCATACCACGGCAAGCATGGAGCCCGCTCAGGTAACCGTCACCCTATGTCTCCTGGGTGCTGGCAGACGCGGTACGGCTTTGCTGCACAGTAGCAGCAACCCATTGCCTTCTGGCAGCAGACGGTGCAATACGATTGGTAGTCGTCCTCGTCGTGTCCGAGGTGCTCCTGGCCACGTCGGCTGGGAGCGCCTGGGCAGACATGGGCGCAGGGACTAAATTTGGAGTGACTTGACCAGGTCATTCTCTTTAGTCCTGCAGTCAGTCCTATTGAACCGTCTTATGGTGAGCGGGCAGGCGATACGGACTGCTAGCAGTCGTACTGTACCATCTTCTGCCAGGCAGGCAAGAGATGAGGATTGCTAGTAGTCGTATTGTACCATCTTCTGCCAGGCAGGCAAGAGATGAGGATTGCTAGTAGTCGTATTGTACCATCTTCTGCCAGGCAGGCAAGAGATGAGGATTGCTAGTAGTCGTATTGTACCATCTTCTGCCAGGCAGGCAAGAGATGAGGATGGCTAGCAGTCGTACTGTACCATCTTCTGCCGAGCAGCCATGAGATGTGGATGGCATGCAGTCCTTCTGCACCGTCTGCTGCCAGCCAAAGATGTAAAAGATAGATGGAGTGGGTCAAAACAAGAAATAGACCAGATTTGTTTTGTACTCATTTGCCTCCTCCCCTGTCTAGGGGACTCATTCCTCTAGGTCACACTGCAGTCACTCACAGAGAAGGTGCAGCGAGGTAAATCTAGCCATGTATCAATCAGAGGCCAGGCTAACCTCCTTGTTCCAATAACAACGATAACTTAGGTGCACCATTTCTTATTGGAACCCTCCGTGAAGTCCTGCCTGAAATACTCCTTGATGTAAAGACACCCCCTTTGTTGATTTTAGCTCCCTGAAGCCAACCCTGTAAGCCGTGTCGTCAGTCGCCCCTCCCTCCGTCAGAGCAACAGCAGACAATCGTTCCATGCCTTTTTTCTGTGCGGACGCCATACCAAGGCAAGCATGGAGGCCGCTCAGCTCACTTTGGCAATTAGGAGCACATTAAACACCACATGCATTATCCAGCAGTATATGCAGCACCAGAACCTGGCAAAGCGATACCGGGCGAGGAGGCGACATCAGCGCGGTCACGTGAGTGATCAGGACATGGACACAGATTTCTCTGAAAGCATGGGCCCTGCCAATGCATGCATCATGGTGCTAATGGGGCAGGTTCATGCTGTGGAACGCCGATTCTGGGCTCGGGAAACAAGCACAGACTGGTGGGACCGCATAGTGTTGCAGGTCTGGGACGATTCCCAGTGGCTGCGAAACTTTCGCATGCGTAAGGGCACTTTCATGAAACTTTGTGACTTGCTTTCCCCTGCCCTGAGGCGCATGAATACCAAGATGAGAGCAGCCCTCACAGTTGAGAAGCGAGTGGCGATAGCCCTGTGGAAGCTTGCAACGCCAGACAGCTACCGGTCAGTTGGGAATCAATTTGGAGTGGGCAAATCTACTGTTGGGGCTGCTGTGATGCAAGTAGCCCACGCAATCAAAGATCTGCTGATATCAAGGGTAGTGACCCTGGGAAATGTGCAGGTCATAGTGGATGGCTTTGCTGCAATGGGATTCCCTAACTGTGGTGGGGCTATAGACGGAACCCATATCCCTATCTTGGCACCGGAGCACCAAGCCGCCGAGTACATAAACCACAAGGGGTACTTTTCGATAGTGCTGCAAGCTCTGGTGGATCACAAGGGACGTTTCACCAACATCAACGTGGGATGGCCGGGAAAGGTGCATGATGCTCGCATCTTCAGGAACTCTGGTCTGTTTCAAAAGCTGCAGGAAGGGACTTTATTCCCAGACCAGAAAATAACTGTTGGGGATGTTGAAATGCCTATATGTATCCCTGGGGACCCAGCCTACCCCTTAATGCCATGGCTCATGAAGCCGTACACAGGCAGCCTGGACAGTGGTCAGGAGCTGTTCAACTACAGGCTGAGCAAGTGCAGAATGGTGGTAGAATGTGCATTTGGACGTTTAAAGGTGCGCTGGCGCAGTTTACTGACTCGCTTAGACCTCAGCGAAACCAATATTCCCACTGTTATTACTGCTTGCTGTGTGCTCCACAATATCTGTGAGAGTAAGGGGGAGACGTTTATGGCGGGGTGGGAGGTTGAGGCAAATCGCCTGGCTGCTGGTTATGCGCAGCCAGACACCAGGGCGGTTAGAAGAGCACAGGAGGGCGCGGTACGCATCAGAGAAGCTTTGAAAACCAGTTTCATGACTGGCCAGGCTACGTTGTGAAAGTTCTGTTTGTTTCTCCTTGATGAAACCCCCCGCCCCTTGGTTCACTCTACTTCCCTGTAAGCTAACCACCCGCCCCTCCTCCCTTCAATCACCGCTTGCAGAGGCAATAAAGTCATTGTTGCTTCACATTCATGCATTCGTTATTCATTCATCACACAAATAGGGAGATGACTACCAAGGTAGCCCAGGAGGGGTGGTGGAGGAGGGAAGGAAAATGCCACACAGCACTTTAAGCACAGCACTTTAAAAGTTTACAACTTTAAAATTTATTGAATGCCAGCCTTCTTTTTTTTGGGCAATCCTCTGTGGTGGAGTGGCTGGTTGGCCGGAGGCCCCCCCACCGCGTTCTTGGGCGTCTGGGTGTGGAGGCTATGGAACTTGGGGAGGAGGGCGGTTGGTTACAGAGGGGCTGCAGTGGCAGTCTGTGCTCCAGCTGCCTTTGCTGCAGCTCAACCATACACTGGAGCATACTGGTTTGGTCCTGCAGCAGCCTCAGCATTGAATCCTGCCTCCTCTCATCATGCTGCCGCCACATTTGAGCTTCAGCCCTGTCTTCAGCCCGCCACTTACTCTCTTCAGCCCGCCACTTACTCTCTTCAGCCCGCCACCTCTCCTCCCGGTCATTTTGTGCTTTCCTGCACTCTGACATTATTTGCCTCCACGCATTCGTCTGTGCTCTGTCAGTGTGGGAGGACAGCATGAGCTCGGAGAACATTTCATCGCGAGTGCGTTTTTTTTTCTTTCTAAGCTTCACTAGCCTCTGGGAAGGAGAAGATCCTGTGATCATTGAAACACATGCAGCTGGTGGAGAAAAAAAAAGGGACAGCGGTATTTAAAAAGACACATTTTATAAAACAGTGGCTACACTCTTTCAGGGTAAACCTTGCTGTTAACATTACATACATAGCACATGTGCTTTCGTTACAAGGTCGCATTTTGCCTCCTACCACCATGTGACTACCCCCTCAACCTTCCTCCCTCCCTGTGGCCAACAGCGGGGAACATTTCTGTTTAGCCACAGGCAAACAGCCCAGCAGGAATGGGCTCCTCTGAGTGTCCCCTGAAGAAAAGCACTCTATTTCAACCAGGTGACCATGAATTATATCTCACTCTCCTGAGGATAACACAGAGAGATAAAGAACGGATGTTGTTTGAATGCCAGCAAACATACACTGCAGTGATTCCCGAGTACGTGTTACTGGCCTGGAGTGGTAAAGTGTCCTACCATGAAGGACGCAATAAGGCTGCCCTCCCCAGAAACCTTTTGCAAAGGCTTTAGGACTACATCTAGGAGAACCGCAAATGCCAGGGCAAAGTAATCCTTTCACATGCTTGCTTTTAAACCATGTATAGTATTTTAAAAGGTACACTCACCAGAGGTCCCTTCTCCGCCTGCTGGGTCCAGGAGGCAGCCTTGGGTGGGTTTGGGGGGTACTGGCTCCAGGTCTAGGGTGAGAAACAGTTCCTGGCTGTCGGGAAAACCGGTTTCTCCGCTTGCTTGCTGTGAGCTATCTACAACCTCCTCCTCATCATCATCTTCTTCGTCCCCAAAACCTGCTTCCGTATTGCCTCCATCTCCATTGAAGGAGTCAAACAACACGGCTGGGGTAGTGGTGGCTGAACCCCCTAAAATGGCATGCAGCTCATCATAGAAGCGGCATGTTTGGGGCTCTGACCCAGAGCGGCTGTTCGCCTCTCTGGTTTTCTGGTAGGCTTGCCTCAGCTCCTTCAGTTTCATGCGGAACTGCTTCGGGTCTCTGTTATGGCCTCTGTCCTTCATGCCCTGGGAGATTTTCACAAAGGTTTTGGCATTTCGAAAACTGGAACGGAGTTCTGATAGCACGGATTCCTCTCCCCAAACAGCGATCAGATCCCGTACCTCCCGTTCGGTCCATGCTGGAGCTCTTTTGCGCTTCTGGGACTCCATCATGGTCACCTGTGCTGATGAGGTCTGCATGGTCACCTGCAGCTTGCCACGCTGGCCAAACAGGAAATGAGATTCAAAAGTTCGCGGTTCTTTTCCTGTCTACCTGGCCAGTGCATCTGAGTTGAGAGTGCTGTCCAGAGCGGTCAGAATGGAGCACTCTGGGATAGCTCCCGGAGGCCAATACCATCGAATTGTGTCCACAGTACCCCAAATTCGAGCCGGCAATGTCGATTTAAGCGCTAATCCACTTGTCAGGGGTGGAGTAAGGAAATCGATTTTAAGAGCCCTTTAAGTCGAAATAAAGGGCTTCATTGTGTGGACGGGTGCAGGTTTAAATTGATTTAACGCTGCTAAATTCGACCTAAAGTCCTAGTGTAGACCAGGGCTAGGAAGACTCAGGTATTTCCTAGCCCATATTCATTATCCAAATCCCTTTAGATGTCAAGGAGCAAGAGAATCTAGCCTGAGACTTTTTCCGTGTTATTGATCAAAAGTGAGAAGAGTTCCTCAAGCAAGAGCTGCTATCCTGTAATAATTTTTAAAACCTCAGAAAATAGTGAATTGTGGGAGTGACTTTTTTCATAAGTCAAATACAAAAGAATGCTATTCAGCACGAAGATTTGTCACACGAATCTCCCCAAGGGAAAGCAATACCAAAGGGAATGTACTGTGGAAAGATTTGCAGAAATCATTATAGATCCTGTTGCACTAGCATTATGTATTTGCTTCAGGTCCACACAAAACTGCCCCTGGAGGAATTCATTTTAATTTGATGTGACTCAAATCCTGAAACTTAACAGAAAAGAAATCAAACATATCATTCCGTCACTCTACCCGCAGAAAGAGGGGCTGTCTCTTTGCATATATATTCCTGAGTCACCAGGCAAAACTTTCAACTTGCGTCACTCCACCAGTCGTCAGTGACTCAGATTGACAAGAGGACAACTCTGTATAGGCTTTCCCTGTGCAAAACCTGATTGATTCACTGATGTTGGTCTCTTTTGGGGTACTTGGAAGCAGTGTGGTCTGGTGGGCTGAGCACCGGACTAGGAGCTAGGAACCCTTGCTTTCTAATCCCAGCACGGATAGTGACTTGCTCTGCTCTCTGTTTCCCCTCTGTTAAATGGGAATAATAATACTTACCTATACATTTATAAGACCATGAGGAGGATTCATTAGTTAATGACTATACAGGATTATACTTGTGCTATTAAACAAGGCTCTGTGTGCTTTGAAGTGAGCTGGATCTAAATTCTGCAGCCACCTCCTTAGATTCTGACACACTCTGTAGCAGAAGTTTGGAAGCTCTGCAACTGCTTCACTTAAAGTAAAATGGGGGATAATTAATTAATTAATTATAAACATGTATAACAGCCTATGTATTATTTAGTTTACATATTTATTTTTACGCAGCCCTCAGAGTTTCAGTTTTTACCCTGCCACAGATTTTTGCAGGGATAATGCATATCTGTGCCATAGAAACTATCAGTTGGGAAGCTGGAGGTTTTGCCAACTGGTTATTGAATAGCTTGAGGATTTTAATACCTGAGAAGATGTGGAAGGTAATTTGGGAATGTGAGATAAACATGTTAGCTGGATGTTTTTGTTTTTGATCAGGAGTTAAATAGTTATGTTTTCATGTATGTTACCATCCTAAGGTTTCAGAGTTAACATTGCCACGGTGCGAGTGCAGAATTCACACCTCTGAGCCTTTGTTTCCGGATGCCCGCAAATACTACAGAACAGCACTGTGTCAGTTTACACTCAGTTAACACATTTTAGGTTAGCCCAAGCCTGTGTGAAGTGAATTTGCGGATCTCAGTCTAGTTGCCAGTGGAAGAATATTCTCTTCACAAAACCTAGGCCAGTCATCTGTCATCAGGCCCTTTGTTAGCAATACAGAAGACTTTCTCAACCCATACAAATAGCACCTCCAGAGTAGAGCTTAGGCTCATTGCCGAGGATGATGGGGAAGTTTGCACCAATGGGAAGCAGTGAGGTCTAGTGGATTGAGCACTGGATGGGAGTCTGGAGAGCTGGATACTATTTCCAGCTCTGCCCCTGACCTGCTGTGTGACCTTGGGCAAGTCACTCTGTGCCCCTATTTCCCCTCCCTCCTTTTGTTTACATTACCTATTTAGACTGCGAGCTCACTGGGACAGGGATTGTCTCTTCTTGTGTGTTTGTCCAGGGCTTAGCACAGTGGCACCCTGATCACAAGGCACCACTGAAATGGATAAGGACTGTATCTGGACTACAGTTATTAGGTGGCTAAGACAATAAGAGTGGCTAAGCACAGAAATGATAAACAGTTGCCTAACTAAGGAATTCCCTCCTCCTTTCTTATTTTGCTCTCTGCCCTGAAGCATACCAAACCTGATAGCAGAAGTGCAAGCAGCATCTCAGTGCAAGCTGTCACCAGCAGGCGTCACCTACATGAGTTTACACCACCACAATCAAAAAACAAAGGGGAATCTCTGCAGAATATAAATAAACAGCACTGTCTGAATGGCATCTCTTCACCCTTCATTATATATAGAAGGTCTCCTGTGACAGTCTCTGCCTGCTGTAATAAAAGTGCTCCCCTGAACTGTTTAAATTAAACTGAGCGCCACAAACCGCGAGTGAGCAGTTTCAGGTGTCACCAGGCAAAAGTACTTTATAACATCAGGAAGAGATCGGTGGGGATATCATATCAATGCTAAAGCTGTACAAATTTTCAGTTCCATTTCTCATGGAGTTGGCTGAGCTCGAAAGTTTCACACTGCATTCTAGGTTCAAAGCACCATGTCACTGGGAGAGTCAAAACTGAAACATGATCTCAATAGGAATTATTCCCACTTACACCAAACCTGAATTTGAACTTCTAACCTTTGTTCTGATTCCAGAAACTTGGGGCTTTTAGCCCAATGGAGATGGTGGGGGTTTTTTTCAATGAAACTCACATTTCAACTTCCAGCCTTATTGGTAACATGCAAAATACATGACTCTTAAACTCTGTTTCTCCAAACACAAAGCCATCAGATAGATCAGACAGTTCTCCCCTCAAAGAATAATTCTGGAATGCCCATGCCCAAGCTGAGTACAATATTTATACAAATACTGTATAACACATAGAGACGGACAGCTGAAAGCCCAGTAGTTTTCACACCACGTCTCTCATCACTGTGAATTGTGAAACAATCTGTTCATGGCAACAGTTGCTTTGTTATTCTGTTCTTTAAGTCTCTCGAAAAGACCCATTTTTCCCATGCTGTCTGTAGTGGATCTGTATTTTTAAAAAATCCATATTTGTTTTTCCCCTTTCCCTAACCTCTGTCTATATGTCTATGTGTCTTAACACTCTGAGGTCCCCAAGGCAGTGGCTGTCCCTCCTTGAATGACTGAAAAGTGCTAGTTAACTGTGGGTGCTACTATAAATAAAATAATTTCTACTAGACGGTCATTTACAGCAGTGGTGCCCAATCTTTCTTTTCTCTGAGGGATTGGAGGATGGATCCTTTTCCTCCCCAGATCCCTTCTAACCATGTCTCAGTAGTCACTCTCCTTTTTTCTATCAATTTTCTCTTTCCTGCTCTTTTCATTCTCTTTTGTTTTAATCCTGTGTTGTTGTGGGAGATATTTTGTTTTCCGTTTGTTGTTTTTCTCTTTTCCTTGATGTGTTGGTGGCTGCAAGGTCCTGGATGCATCTGCTCTTGTGGCTTTGAGTGTCCAACGAATAGACCTAAGAGGAGTTTGGGCCAGCAGGCAGGGCTGCCTGAGAATATAACCATGCCCATGTGAGTTGCTCCCACCACCAGTTATGCTGAGGGATACCATAAGAATGCCAAGGCAAGGTGGGTGGCTTTCAAGAAGCCAGCCACCGCTTTGGTAGAGCAGCAAGAGCATGTTTGCAACATGAGGAGTGGTGGATCCAAGACCATAGAGTTTTCATCACCTCTCCACTCCTATCCTTTGCCTCATGCCCTCCCCATGCCCCCAAATCTACTCCCATATCCATGGCCCGGGCTGGAAAACTATTAAACTATTAATTGATTTCAATGTAAAATAAAACAATATAAAAATACTATTTAAAAATGTCTTTCCTGGATTATTTAATAACATTTTTGGTTGCTAAAGAGAGTCTTAGAAGTCAAATTTTGCTTTCCTCTAGTTCTGCAATTTGCAATCTTGTTTGCACTTCATTCACCACAGACAGTGAAACTATAGACTGATCTGTTTTCAGAGTAGCAGCCATGTTAGTCTGTATTCGCAAAAAGAAAAGGAGTACTTGTGGCACCTTAGAGACAAACAAATTTATTTGAGCATAAGCTTTTGTGAGCTACAGCTCACTTCATCGGATGCATTCAGTGGAAAATACAGTGGGGAGATTTATATACACAGAGAACATGAAACAATGGGTGTTACCATACACACTGTAACCAGAATGATCACTTAAGGTGAGCTATTACCAGCAGGAGAGTGGGGGAGGGGGGAGGTAACCTTTTGTAGGGATAATCAAGGTGGGCCATTTCCAGCAGTTGACAAGAATGTCTGAGGAAGAGTGGCAGGGTGGGGGGGGGAATAAACATGAGGAAATAGGTTTCAGACTGGCAGCCATGTTAGTCTGTATTCGCAAAAAGAAAAGGAGTACTTGTGGTACCTTAGAGACTAACCAATTTATTTGAGCACAAGCTTTCGTGAGCTACAGCTCACTTCATCAGATGCCGATGAAATAGTTTTACTTTGTGTAATGACCCATCCACTTCCAGTCTCTATTCAAGCCTAAGTTAATTGTATCCAGTTTGCAAATTAATTCCAATTCAACAGTCTCTCGCTGGAGTCTGTTTCTGAAGGTTTTTTGTTGAAGTATTGCCACTTTTAGGTCTGTAATCGAGTGAACAAAGAGATTGAAGTGTTCTCCAACTGGTTTTTGAATGTTATAATTATTGACGTCTGATTTGTGTCCATTTATTCTTTTACGTAGAGACTGTCCAGTTTGACCAATGTACATGGCAGAGCGGCATTGCTGGCACATGATGGCATATGTCACATTGGTAGATGTGCAGGTGAATGAGCCTCTGATATTGTGGCTGATGTGATTAGGCCCTATGATGGTGAATAGATATGAATAGATATGTGGACAGAGTTGGCAACGGGCTTTGTTGCAAGGATAGGTTCCTGAGTTAGTGGTTCTGTTGTGTAGTGTGTGTTGCTGGTGAGTATTTGCTTCAGGTTGGGGGGTGTCTGTAAGCAAGGACTGGCCTGTCTCCCAAGATCTGTGAGAGTGATGGGTCGTCCTTCAGGATAGGTTGTAGATCCTTGATGATGCGTTGGAGGAGAGGAAAGTGATCAGGAACAGTAAGCATGGATTCACCAAGGGCAAGTCATGCCTGACTAATTTAATTGCCTTCTATGACGAGATAACTGGCTCTGTGGATGAGGGAAAGCGGTGGATGTGTTGTTCCTTGACTTTAGCAAAGCTTTTGACACGGTCTCCCACAGTATTCTTGCCAGCAAGTTAAAGAAGTATGGGCTGGATGAATGGACTATAAGGTGGATAGAAAGTTGGCTAGATTGTCGGGCTCAACGGGTAGCGATCAATGGCTCCATGTCTAGTTGGCAGCCGGTATCAAGTGGAGTGCCCCAAGGGTCGGTCCTCGGGCCGGTTTTGTTCAATATCTTCATAAATGATCTGGAGGATGGTGTGGATTGCACCCTCAGCAAGTTTGCAGATGACACTAAACTGGGAGGAGAGGTAGATACGCTGGAGGATAGGGATAGGATACAGAGGGACCTAAACAAATTAGAGGATTGGGCCAAAAGAAATCTGATGAGGTTCAACAAGGACAAATGCAGAGTCCTGCACTAGGGACGGAAGAATCCCATGCACCTCTACAGACTAGGGACCGAATGGCTCGGCAGCAGTTCTGCAGAAAAGGACCTAGGGGTTACAGTGGACGAGAAGCTGGATATGAGTCAACAGTGTGCCCTTTTAAGGTCAGGCTTGACAAAGCCCTGGCTGGGATGATTTAGTTGGGGATTGGTCCTGCTTTGAACAGGGGTTGGACTAGATGACCTCCTGAGGTCCCTTCCAACCCTGATATTCTATGATTCTATGATTCTATGATATGGAGAGGTTTTAGATAGGGGCTGAAGATGATGGCTAGTGGCATTCTGTTATTTTCTTTGTTGGGCCTGTCCTATAGTAGGTGACTTCTGGGTACTCTTCTGGCTCTGTCAATCTGTTTCTTCACTTCAGCAGGTGGGTATTGTAGTTGTAAGAATGCTTGATAGAGTTCTTGTAGGTGTTTGTCTCTGTCTGAGGGCTTGGAGCAAATGCGGTTGTATCGTAGAGCTTGGCTGTAGACAATGGATCGTGTGGTGTGGTCTGGATGAAAGCTGGAGGCATGTAGGTAGGAATAGCGGTTAGCAGGTTTCCGGTACAGGGTGGTGTTTATGTGACCATCACTTATTAGCACCGCAGTGTCCAGGAAGTGGATCTCTTGTGTGGACTGGTCCAGGCTGAGGTTGATGGTGGGATGGAAATTGTTGAAATCATGGTGGAATTCCTCAAGGGTTTCTTTTCCATGGGTCCAGATGTTTCACACTCTGTTTAATAACACTTTCCAGTGTTGCCAACGCTCATGTTTTTATGGAGAATCTCATAATCATGAGCCCCAGTTACTGGAGTTAAGTGAGTACATCAGAATCTCAGCTTTCATTTGTTAAAAAATAAGTTTCTAGCCTTCACAGTGGCAGATAAAAGCTTAAAAATGTGACCCCTGTGTACCTTAAGGCCATCAAATCAGAAGACAAATAAAAATAAACCTCAAGTTTTTTTTTTAATTTCATTATTTTTAAGCCAGTCTCATGAGCTTCATGTCACTGTGAGAGTCAAAACTGAAACATGATCTCAACAAGAATTATTCCCACTTCTGCCAAACCTGAATTTGAATCACTAACTTTTTGTAACATTTGGAGTTGGCGATACTGCTTTACACATGTACATAGCACCTTCCCTCTCAAGCTCTTAAATTACTTTAGATTTTCATATCATTTGAGGTGAGAAAGGTAAGTATTATTATCCTCCAGATGGGGAAATTGAGGCACAGGAAGGTGAAGCAACTTTGCCCCAAGTTCACACACAGACGATGTGGCAAAGGTAAGAACAGCACCTAAATCTCATGGCTTCCAGTCTTCCGCCTTTCTCCATGTGTTTAGTCATTATAACTGGAACTGTGGTGACAGCTTAGTTAAGGGGCTGTCTAACCCAGGCCTTCTCAAACTTTAACATAGAATGGGTGGACCATATTTTAATAGAGAACTACCTCCCCTGCCACCTCATATCTCCGCTCCCATTCACAACCACATAACATCCCTATAGCAACTCTAGACAATGTTTACTTAAAAGAGGAATATTAGGAAAGTATGTCCCCTTTGCTTCCTCTACCCCACATGTGTTTCTCTGCTGCTTGGTTCTTCCATGATTCCCCTGGATATACTCCCCAACCTCAGTCTCTTTTCCCTCTACTCCCCCGCACTTGTTGCTCAGTTTCCTGATACCACTCTCCCCTGCTCCTCGGGATGTTGCATTCTGGTGACTAGCAGCTCCAGTCCCACTGGTGGTTCCCATGCCTGATGGTGGTCCTGTTTTTTCTCCTTTTCTGCACCTGCAGCTTCTAGTAGAGGCACCTAGGCTGACTCCTCATTGTTTTTATCCGCTTTTACAGGCCATTTTTGCAATTGGCAAGCCTGGATGCTTGTGGCAGCCGCTAGAAACAAGGAATGCCATCATGTGATTCAGTACACATCAACAGCAAATGCTCTGTGGACCACTGGCCTGAATATTTCCATTCTAATTACCCTTTGTAAGCTGTTCAGACATTTCTAAAATGTTCACCTTTCAGCCTGAATTTTCTGCCTGAAAATGTTTTTGGAGGGTTTTTAAGTTTGAGCAAAACCAGTTCAATGAACAAAGCGTACTATTTCCACTAAAAAAAAAAAATTGCAACATTTTTAGAACTGCGCTAGTGCTGAAAAGGTGAGGGCAAGAAGTTGAAATCCTGCAAGGAAATAGCTCTGACGAAGAAGAAGTAAGTGCCTTTCATTGTCCTGATGAAAATCTGTTTTGATTTCACCAAACGGTGAAAGTTTGAAAACCATAGTCTGTGGATGCACATTCATCTTCTAACAACTTTGAGGCCTTTTCCAGCTGCCTCCCAACATTCTAAATATGAAAGAGGGGTGTGCTTTGCATGGACGGCATTGATAAATTGGTATGGCAGTAAAACACGTGGTGAGCCCTTCCTCATTCAATGCAAGAGTTCAGGTACTAAAGGAAGATCAAGAACATTAAGCTCTTTGGGGTAGGGAAGGTCGTTTTGTACAGCACCTAGAATAACGGTGTCCTGGCCCACGATCTAGGGCTCCTAGGCTCTACAGTTGTATCATATATACCTTGATGAATTGGGGCCCTAATCTAGGTTTGAATAACAACGTAGCCCCAGGCATGCTCCTAGTACACAATGAGAAGCTTGAGCTATTGTGACAGATCCCAACGGTGCTTTGGGAAAACCTCATTGTGCTCCATCATTAGCATCAACAGACAGTAATGTGAAACATCACAAAGAGACACCAACGCATGAAAACAAAACCATGCCACGGTGCCGCAATACATCACCCCACTACATGAAAAAGTCACTGTGACACATCAAAATATCACAGTGACAGCACACCAAAACGTCACATTTGTGCTTCAGTGCACAAATACTTCACATCACCACTGTCAGTGACCAAGTCGTGGGTGGTCTGGCCTAATGACTGTAGCGACAATCTACCCTTCTAGTTAAAGTTGACTCCAGTCGGGGTGGGGTCCTGGAGCAAAGTCAAAGTCAAACACAGCTTCTGACTGTGTTCATTAAGTTGCCAAGTGACTGGCTCTGCCACAAGCTGGCCCCTGCGATCCACAAAGCATAGTTTTATCTTCACAAGGCATGAAGGTCTCCCTGAGGTGTGACCATTTCACAAGAAGGGTGTGAGGCATAAACAAGGCATGAATGACTATACGGTGGCTCAAGTGTGAAAAGATGACCACATGGCATGAACTTGTACATGGGGCAGTGCAAAGCATGAATGTGACAGTGCAGCAACATGGGGCTTAAATGTGTCACCATGAGGCACAAAGTACATCTGTGTCTTCATGAAGCATGTGCATGTCACCAGTGTGATGTGTCACCACGTGTGTGTCACCATGAAGCAGGCCCATCATCACAAGGGGTGTATGTTTCACCACAAGGCATGATGTGTGCCGATGTCACCACAGGGCACGTGCTTGTCACCGCAGAACATGATGTGTTCCCATGTCTCCACAAGGTGTGTGCTCTCACCACAAGATGTGTGCGTGTCACAAGCGTGTGTCACAAGATGTGTGCAAGTCCTACAAGGCATGAAGCATTCCCATGTCACAAAAGATGTGCGTCACAAGGTGTGTGCATGTCACCATGATGCGTACAGCATGCCCATGTCACCAAGAGGTGTGTGCTATCTCCACGAGGTGTTTGTGTGTCACTGCAAGGCATGGAGTATGCCCGTGTGACCACAAGGCATGTGCTGTCACCACAAGGTGCGTAGCATGCCCATGTCACAAGACAGACGCTGTCACCATGAGGTGTAAAGCGTGCCTGTGCCACCACAAGGCGGGTGCATGTCACCATGAAACGCATGTGTCACCATGTGGTGTGAAGCATGCCCATGTCACCAAAAGGCATGTGCTATCACCAAGAGGCGTGTGCATGTCACGGCTACCGCTCTGAAATCTGTCACCAGGGGTGTGCGACTCACAAGTCATGTGTGTGTGTCACCACAAGGGGTGTGCTATCACCACAAGGGAAGTATGTCACCACAAGCCATGTGCGTGTCACCCCAAGGGGTGTGGTATCACTACAATACAAGTATGTCACCACAAGCCACGTGCGTGTCACCACAAGTGGTGTGCTATCACCACAAGGCAAGTATGTCACCACAAGCCATGTGCGTGTCACCCCAAGGGGTGTGGTATCAGTACAAGTATGTCACCACAAGCCACGTGCGTGTCACCACAAGGGGTGTGCTATCATCACAAGGGAAGTATGTCACCACTAGCCATGTGCGTGTCACCACAAGGGGTGTGGTATCACTACAAGTATGTCACCACAAGCCATGTGCGTGTCACCCCAAGGGGTGTGCTGTCACAAGCCATGTGTGTGTCACCACAAGGGGTGTGCTATCACCACAAGGGAAGTATGTCACCACAAGCCATGTGCGTGTCACCACAAGGGGTGTGGTATCACTACAAGTATGTCACCACAAGCCACGTGCGTGTCACCCCAAGGGGTGTGCTATCACCACAAGGGAAGTATGTCACCACTAGCCACGTGCGTGTCACCCCAAGGGGTGTGCTATCACCACAAGGGAAGTATGTCACCACAAGCCACGTGCGTGTCACCCCAAGGGGTGTGCTGTCACCACTAGCCATGTGCATGTCACCACAAGGAGTGTGCATGTCATCCCAAGGGGTGTGCTGTCACCACTAGCCATGTGCATGTCACCACAAGGAGTGTGCGTGTCATCCCAAGGGGTGTGCTGTCACAAGCCATGTGCGTGTCACCCCAAGGAGTGTGCGTGTCATCCCAAGGGGTGTGCTGTCACAAGCCATGTGCGTGTCACCACAAGTGGTGTGCTATCATCACAAGGGAAGTATGTCACCGCAAGCCATGTGTGTCACCCCAAGGCGTGCAAGGTGCTCGTGTAAACCCAGAGGCGAGGCGTGCGCGTGTCGCCAGGCGCCGGAGGCTTCGCCAGCAGGACGCACCGGCCCGCTCTGCCCCGGGGCCGCCCCCGCCGGTCCCATCCCGCCCCCCTCAGCGCCGCCGGCCGGCGGGCAAAGGTCGAAGGCAGGGGACACAACCACCGTCCCCTCCCAGGCCCCGCCCCCGGCGCGCGCCTCCCTGAGGCCCTCGGCTCCGCCCCCTCGGCGCGCGCCACGGCGACACCGCGAGCCCGCCCCCTCGGCGCGCGCCACCTCCTCGCTCCTGCCCCCGCCCCCTCCCCTTTCCGCACGCCGAGCCGGGGCGCCGCGGGAGCCCCGCCCACCGCTTCCCTCCTCGGTTACCCGTCGTGCTCCGCGCGGCCCTGGCACTGACGTGGCTGCCCGCAGCCGCCATCTTGTGAGCCTGGGCGGGGAGCGGGAGAGAAGCGCAGGAGGGAACCGGCCCCGAGCGAGAGCCCGAACGAGACCCAGAGCCCGGGGCAGCCAGCGCCGGGTAAGCGGCGACATCCCCCTCGCGCCGCCGGCCCAATGTCCTCCCGCCCCGCGCGGCGGCCTCGGGCCCTTCGGCGCCGGCGGCCGGGCTGCGCCCCGGGCCTGGGGGTGGAGGCCGCTGGGTGGGGGAGCGGCGGGGCCCGGCCTGCCGGGAGCGGCGGGGGCGGACCGGCGTGTTGCCCGTGTTGCCCAGGAGGGGAGGCACCAGTAGGCCGCGGCGCGGGCCGCCCCTCCCGGGGGAGCGTGGGGCGGCCGGGGAGTGGCGAGAAGGGGTCCGGGGAGCGGTTCAAACGGTCGCTGCCCGCGTGGGGTTCCAGTCCCACCTCCCCGACCCGGCCTAGGGACCCGACCCCGGGACGCCTCCCCCCCCCCACCGCCCCAGCCTGGGCCCGGCCTAGGCACCCGACCTGCCTGCCCCCTTTTCTTCTCTGCCCCCCGCAGCCTGGGCCCGGCCTAGGCACCCGACCTGCCTGCCCCCTCTTCTTCTCTGCCCCCCGCAGCCTGGGCCTGGCCTAGGCACCCGACCTGCCTGCCCCCTCTTCTTCTCTGCCCCCCGCAGCCTGGACCTGGCCTAGGTACCCGACCTGCCCCCCCCTTTTCTTCTCTGCCCCCCCTCGCAGCCTGGGCCCGGCCTAGGCACCCGACCTGCCTGCCCCCTTTTCTTCTCTCCTCCCCCCCGCAGCCTGGGCCTGGCCTAGGCACCGGGCCTGCCTGCCCCCTCTTCTTCTCTGCCCCCCGCAGCCTGGGCCTGGCCTAGGCACCCGATCTGCCTGCCCCCTCTTCTTCTCTGCCCCCCGCAGCCTGGGCCTGGCCTAGGCACCCGACCTGCCTGCCCCCTCTTCTTCTCTCCTCCCCCCCCCCCCCCCCCCCGCAGCCTGGGCCCGGCCTAGGCACCCGACCTGCCTGCCCCCTCTTCTTCTCTCCTCCCCCCCCCCCCCCCCCCCGCAGCCTGGGCCCGGCCTAGGCACCCGACCTGCCTGCCCCCTCTTCTTCTCTCCTCTCTCCTCCCCCCCCCCCCCCCCGCAGCCTGGGCCCGGCCTAGGCACCCGACCTGCCTGCCCCCTCTTCTTCTCTCCTCCCCCCCCCGCAGCCTGGGCCTGGCCTAGGCACCCGACTTCGGCCCAGCCAGTTTTAGGGACTCAGTCCGGAATCTCCCACCTTGGCCTGGCTAGCTCTACAGACCTAACTCCACAACCTTGGCCATGTCAGGTCTACAGATCCAACATCCTCCCCCTGCCGCGCCCCCCCTCCACCCCCGTGGGGGAGTTGGATGGGGGCGGTCAGGTCAAATCTCTCTCTCTGAGTAACTTGGAGCTGGCCCAGGGCATATGGATTTTTCTTTCTTGGACCGTTGGCTAGCTTTAGGTATTTAATAACTGTCCAGTCCTGGGAGTGTGATCTGGGATGTGTGTGCCTTCATTAAAGGTTTGAGGGTATAATTGCTTAATTCTTGTAGTGCTTGGGTTGGGTTGTGTGATGGGATGAAATGGTGAAGAGTACAGTTGCTGTCTTTACCCTGGAACAGATTTCTTTCCAGTCTCAACTGCTTGGGTGGGTGACCCAGGAAGTCAGCCTTCCACTATTCTGCATGCAAGGCTTCCTTATAACAGATTAGCTCTTGGCCTACAAAATCCCATCTGCCTTTTATCTGTGGCCCATATATGACACTCCAGGAAGGTAACCCTCTCCCACAATTCATCTCACCAGTAGTATAGAATTCATTGGTCATGAGGCATGATTGGATTTACCCCATCTTAGTATAATTAAAACTTTTGTCACAAAATCATCCAGTCACAGTATTTGACTTTGTCACTCTGGCACTTGGTACCTACCAAAGCAAATTCTTCAGGTTGACTGAGTGTATGCAGAAGTTTTATTTTGAATCCATCAGCTTAATCTATAGCTGAAATGTTAACTATTCAGGTAATATTTTGAATTTTGCTGTGCAACCACTGAGCCTCACAACTCCTCTTTGAAGAGCATTATTATCCCTGTTGTACAGATGAGAAATTGAAAGCTTAAAGTTGAGGGATTTGTCCAAGGTCATTTAGCAGAACAGTTCTATTACTGTTTTTGCCACTCTAATAACCCAAAAGGTTTTTATCTGAATTTGGGTATTCCCTGTCATAACTTTCCTTTAAGGGAGTTAAATTTTCCTCCAAATATTCTTTATTTCTTTGTGGACTTTCTACTCAAAGCGGTACCATTATATATACTGTTAAGCTTGTAGGTATGGAAGGAAAGAGATTTTCTGAAAATGTACTTAGAGGGTTGGTTTGATGCCATTATTTCCTCTACTGGACACCCATAATTGCTGCAAAGCTTGGGAGCTGACTACTTCCCCCAAGCCATTATTGTAATGGTAGCCCTGGATGAAAAGGTGAAGAAACTTACCTGACTTGAAGCTCTTAATTTGGCTGGCTTGACTGTCTTCATTTGCCATGCTTACTGATACTTCTGCGCTGGCAGAGCAGCAAAGCCAAGAGATGGTTTAAACAAATGTCACTTCTACCTGCTCAGCAGCTTTGGGTGCTACAGCAATGGACACTGGTTAAGAAACACCTTTAAAAATCAGGTGCAGGGTAAGTTGTACCCATAAATAGGTAGCTTGACTGATCATGGTGTCCACTTATTTGCTGTGGGTTCCTAATTCAATAACCTTAAATTGGATATAGTGTCTGTTACTAATCTCAACATCAGTCTGTATCAGCAAATCCCTTTGTATAAAGTTATCAAAGTTTTTTATAAAAAAAATCTTATCTGAAAAGGGACTATAAAAGTGGTACATTCTTACTCAATTGATCTTTGTGTAGGTCTGAGTCATACTTGTTGAGTCTGTTGACAAAATGGAGAGTTTCTTAGGCTTTGAAGCTAGCAGAGTTAGGAATGGAGAGGATTCTGTTCCTTTTTGTGACTCAGCAGAATTGTTCACTGTGTTTGTTACCCCTGTGTAAAACTGTCCCTAGGTACTAGAATTGCATGGGTACAACTAAGGGCATAATTACCATGCAGAACCCTTATTACATAAATTGGTGGAAGAAGGAAGGAAACCCATCTTGATGACAAGATTGGTTGAGTTTGGAATGATGGGAGTTAAGTAAAATGACTTTTTTTCTATCAAAGCTGCTCAGTAGAAATTCACTGAGATGACAATATTTACATTTCAGAGTAGAACCACACTTTAGTTTCATCATCTGTTATGAAATATTTTATCAAGTAGGTCATTCTCATGAGTATTGTAGTGTTCTGGATTCTTTACAGTGGGTATATTTGGTCAGCATAGTCTATGGCTACACTATAGCTTAAGTCGAGATACGTTACGTTGCTCAGTGGTGTGAATTGGCAACCCCCCTGAGCAACATAACTCGTGCCTAGTTAAGCACCAATGTGGACAGCACTATGGCAGCAGGAGAGTTCCTGCTGACGTAGTCACTGCTACTCATTGGAGGTGGATTAGTTAAGTGGACAGGAGACTCCTGTCTGCTTAGAGCAGTTACATAAAAGCAGGCGTCTCCAAACTTTCTGAATCATGAACCCCCAAGGCCAGCTCTGGGGAAGCGCCAAAAAAAAAAAAGCGGCCGCCGGCGTGCCTCCGAAGACGGAGCGGCGGGAGCCGAGCGGCCGCCGGCGTGCCTCCGAAGACGGAGCGGCGGGAGCCGAGCGGCTGCCGGCGTGCCTCCGAAGACGGAGCGGCGGGAGCCGAGCGGCCGCCGGCGTGCCTCCTGCTGCACACCCCCAGGGATGGTCTTGCGCGCACCCCACTTTGGAGACCACTGCATTAGAGAGCTTACAGTGGCGCAGCTCCTTGGTGCAGTTGTGGTGCTGTAAGCTCTCTCGCACATAGCCGTTTCCTTTCTCTCCTCCCTCCTGCCCCGTCTGTTGAAGGCCTTGTTCTTGTGGAGACTGTAGAACTAGTGATACAGCTACCACTATCCCCAGCTATCATTCTCTTCCTTGTACTGATGGGCAAAAGTTTTGAATCAGCTTCCTGCTACAACAGCTGTTTTTCTGCATTATTCGGCAGTTTTTCTTGCTGCTTGCAAGTATCTAATTTCATTTTTGTTTCTAATACATGAAAACATTGTGAATATATGGTATTACTTTTGCTGATGTCTCAATTCTAATATAATTCCTATTCATATGCTGATCTTGATCCAAACAGTCAGTTGAGCATTGGCTCTTGGATTTGGTCAAGTGTCAGCCACCAATCTTGTTTCATTTATTCTTTAACTTGAATTTATTCACAGTATCTAGGGTGAGTCTAGTCATAGTGTTGAACTCGTATAGTGAATGGGGATGGGGTAGTATGTCAGACATAGTTTAAAACTTGAGCAGTTGTAACTTACATAAGTATTTTGCTATTGTAAGTCTGAGCCACATTCTGTTTAAGTGGAAGTAGTTAACACTTTCTGCTGGTTAGACTGAGCACAGTGTTCTTAGGTTTCATCATTTTTGAAAGCAGATGAAGCTGTAATCAAATTACTTTAGATATACCTTGACTGGGTAGGAGACTACACTTAACTCTGACATCCTCTTTCAGGCAATTGGGGGCATCCAGAAGTTAAAAATAGAATACCCTTCTGCTTCTGCCCAGAAATCTCATGATTGTAGTCTAACTCCTTCCAGTAGAGTGAATTCCTTTCCATTTTTTGCCAACCTTTTTTTAAAGGAAGATACAGAAGTAATGATCCAAATGAGCCTCTCTAAACTTAATATCTCTTTGCAAAAATGTGGGCTGCCAAAAGCTGAGAGCCTACTGGATTACTATGGAATATGTTAAATTGTTCGCCTGTTTTTTTTAGATAAACAATATTGGGTTATCCCTGTTCTTTGTCTTGATACACAAACTTTTCATAATATTTTAATGTGGTTCAGGGTTTTATTTTTGAAACTTAGAAGTGCATCACTACTTCTCGTGCATTAGGTTGAACTTGAAAACAAGAACCCCAGACTAATGTGGCTTTTGAATAAAATGTTAAATGGTCCACCTTTTGTCTCCATGGGTTCTAGAACATTGTGCAGTCTACTTCTGTTCCCATTACTGCAGGAATGACTAAATCTTTAGTGCACTAGGGCAGTATTTAACTGTTCATGTGTATGTCCCACCTATTTATTTCTATTACAGTAGCACATAGGGGCCCCATTATGCTAAGCGCCATACGGACACACAGTGTGAAGAAGGTCTCGTCCCAGAACTTACTTTCACCTGTCTACTTAAATTGTAACAGACAGAAGAGATGTGATGGAATTTAGGTGAACTCATGTTCCTTAGGAGTCATGTTTCATTCTTGTGCAGAAGCAATTGAGAAGCTGTGGCCAAAGTCGCAAGTAAGATCTACTGTCAATGAAGAACATCATCTTGATTTGAAGACATGCCAAGCTGTGTTCAGCACCTGCAACATTGCATACAGTATACATGTTTTCATCCAGCCCATCTGGGGACTGGCATTGTCTGCTCTGCATGACTCTTCATCTAGTTTCGTAGAGTGCCCTGTTCATCAAGTCTTGGAGAACATGAAAGCCACATTTAGATCAATCTTCAGTTATGCTTAGCAAGAAAAGAATACATTTTGATGGCTCTTGTGGTACCATGAAGAAGAATCACTTCAAATGGGCACAGAAGGGAATTCTTAAAGCTGAACTGTGAAGCAGAGACAGAATTCCCTTTACTGTACCATGTCTTTATAGACAGCTTTTAATTGGCTTTTTCGAGAAGGAATGGTTTATTTTATGTTAGAAACATCAGGAATGTCAGGTCTCTGCTTTCCTTGTGTTGGTTGGTAAGTAACCAAGATACTGTAACTTTTTAACTGTTTTTCCTTCCTTTTCCAAACTCAGCATCCCACCCCTTTCAGTTGGAGATAGGGAAAGTTGCCGCTCTGGTTATGGCATTATGTGCAATCAACCATTTAAGATGCACAACAGATCTTACCAAATACCTCCATTAAAGAGAACAGAGGGCTTAATATATTGTAACAAGTTGTTGGTGGAAGGCTAGAGGAGGAGTGTAGAGGTAGTCTTAATACATCATGGTGAGAGTATTAAATGATACCATCTCTTGTTTTGCAGCTCATCTTTAAATACTCTGTACATGACTCATCTTTAATTCTAAGACTTCATAGAAAGTTAGATTGCCGATGATGATACATACTTAGACTAAAAATTCTGAAAATTAACATGACTTCTATATCTAAAACTTATGCTTAATTTTAGTCCTGTAAATAATATCTTGAAAGTAGTAGTCTTGATTTCAGTAGAAGAAATTAGAAATCCAAAACTATTCCAGCTTCAAAGAATTTGTTGGGTTGGCTACAACTACTTGCTATTTAGCCATCTTTCATCCTTTGCTTCATAGGTGAAAGGCCAGTAAACAACTTCTACAAATAGTTAGGTATAACTGTTGAATAGTCATGTGTTTAGTTACATAGTTGACAGTATTCTGATCAGGAGCTATTTTTAAAATTTGCTGCAGTAGAACATTTTAAACTAAAGGAAACATTCTTCAAGTACAAAAGCATGCAGGTTTGTTTAATTGGCTATATATCCATTTCAGGTGTGAAATACTATGCTGCTAGATTACGTTGGCACTAAAACTTCTAAGATGGTTTATCCCTGTGAAAGTTAGAAATGACCCAACATCTAAACAGTACTTTACAGGTCAAAGGCACACCAAGGAAAACTAAAGAGGTTGGGTAAAACTGTGTTTCTTTACTCTGTGCATTTGTTAGCATGTCTTATAAGTCCATGCAAATATAAATTTTACTTAGTCTTCAATGAGGAAGAGTGCCTTTGATATGTTGGGGGGGGGGTGGAAATTGGTTCATAAACCTGTCATTTGTGCCCATTAAGCATTTAAGTAGCTGGCAAAACATTTGGACACAAGAAGCCGTTTCTAGAATTATATTTTGGTTATACTGTTGACAAGAAAGCTAACATAGGTGGTTGGGGATGGAGAAAAGGACTGCTGTGAAAAATATTTTAAATACATATCTGAAATCACAAGTTTAATATTACATTTCAGACCGATAGTGCTTTGGCTTCAGTATGGTCAGATCTTTTATACAAAGGAGGCATTTTAACTAGTTATATTGTAAATAGCATGTTATGGTGCACAAGAATGTGTGTACATTAATGATACTCTTTACCAGTTGTAGCTATTGGAAGAAAAAGCTAAAGGAAAAACAGCTGAAACTGCTAGTGCTGGCTAAGGGTTTAGCAAGTCTTTAGAATGCCTTCCTTACAGCTGCTTTCTCTTTAACAGACATGGCATGTTTGTACTCTGAAGTAGGGAATTAAGCTTTTCTGCAGTCAGTCTTATTTGCTAGCAGTGCCTTTCCATCTTTTCTATGTTGGTCATCATCAGTAGTAGAAGACAGTTTGTGAGCAAGATGCTTATACTCCTGCCCAGTAGCTTTTCTTGCCATGGTTTGAAACAGTGGACGTGTGTAACACCAGTTTAATTACTGCTGAAGCTCCATGTGAGTGTGGTTATGGAGGAGCACAGATGTAAATATTTTGGTTTTGCATTTAACGTTCTACTACTCAAATTGTGAAAATGGCAGAAGGATGTTGGATATCCAGGTTTTTCCCCACCCTATTGCCTTAACACAGTGGTTTTCAAACTTTTGTACTGGTGACCCCTTTCACATAGCAAGCCTCTGAGTGCGACCGCCCCCTAATAAATTAAAAACACATTTTTACATATTTAACGCCATTATAAATGCTGGAGGCAAAGTGGGGTTTGGGGTGGAGGTTGACCGCTTGCGACCCCCCCATGTAATAACCTTGGCACCCCCCAGTTTGAGAACCCCTGCCTTAACGCATTCTACAATATCTTTTCGTTAAAACAGTGTGAAATTACAGGAAATGGCGACTTACATCACAACTGCTTTTTTATTTAGTCAATAAAGTTGAATCAGTTGTACGTGGCCAAATGGAACTGTGCCATGAAAGACTAAAAGACTGCATTCCAGTTTTCAAAGATCTTAAATCCCAGTTAAAACATCAGTAAAAATACACACCTTTCTTGGCAGATTATTTACAGCATAGTTTGAATTAAAATTAGTAGACTGGCTTTATTCAACAACTATTGGATAGCATATAAGCAGCAAAAGGAGGAACATACTGAATTTCTAAAGGCACGCAAGTAAAATAAAATGCTATTAAAACTGGTATGGATGTTAAAGTATAGAACACTACTAAACGTACCTTTTAGTCATGTCCCTTTTATTTTAGATAATGTAATGCTTAAAGGTTAACATTTGTCAGTGGTGCCATATACCACTTGAGCAAACTTCTAAAATGAATTCTGCATAGTAAAAGCATTACTATAAGACTCAGTCACTCTAATTTTAACTTTGCTATGACTTTACCTAAGATACATCACTTGCTAGAAATGTACCTGAAGTTTGAGATATATTGTGCTTCCTGGTATAAATTTGCAGTCTTACCCAGAAATGAGTCTTTGTTCCTCTTACTGCTTACCAGTGACACGCAACATCTTAACTGAACCTGAATAACAGGTTTCTGCCACTGTGCAAACCTTATGGGAGGTGCTATAGAATGCAACATCAGAGTAAGGGTGTGCTCTGTAGTGTTCAGGGCTCGTCTACACTTACAACGATGCAGCTGCCCCGGTAGCACTTAGTGAAGACTCTACCTACGACACAGAAGAGCGTCTCTTTTTCGGTGTAGGTATGCCACTTCCCTGAGTGGCAATAGCTAAGTTGACGGGAGGAGCCCTCCCATTGACATAATTTTGTCTACACCAGGGGTTTAGTCCGTATAACTACATCACTCGGGTGTGGATTTTCACCTAAGGGATGTAGTTATACCAACATAAGTTTGTATGTAGTCCAGGACTGGGCCTAATGAGCAGCAAAACAGGAGTAAGGGTAGCAAAGGCATATTCAGAGCTGGTGAATGGTACTAGGTTTCAGCCTCCATGGATGTCAGTCATGTCTACAAAATGCGGTTGGCACATTTAGCAGCAGCTCAATCTGTAAAAGCAACCCTGACCTGGAGGGCCGTACCTTACAGGTGATAGAACAACAGAATCTGTTAATTCTCTTGCATCTCTTCTGAGGATGCTAGCTGGGGACTTGCCTATATACAAAAACTGCCTATTGCTGACAGTGGGTGGTGCTGAATGTGGTTTGGCTGCATATGAAGACAAGGATAAACCACATTAAGGTAACTTTTGTCGTGAAGACAAGCCCTGGATGAACTACTTGTGGAGGTTATACCGGTGCACTGGGAACTAGACAGAGACCACCAAACTAGCTTCACATGGACTGTCAAACTGTTAACAGAGTTAATATTTGGGGTCTCTACTAGAGTTAGGGGAAAAGAAAACCGGAGTAAAGGAAGATTCTTTACTTAAGAATAGGCCATATATTGGGTAGTTAAGACTCACTTTAGTATAGTTTGCCTTTTCTCAGGTAAGACACGTAATGGCACACATCCAGACATCTGGAAGAGGCAAGAGAATGAGAAGACACTGGTATGTCTACACAGTATACATGCGTGGCTGGCCCGTGTCAGCTGACTGACTCAAGGAGCTCAGGCTGCAGGGCTGTTTAATTGCAGTGTAGACATCTGGGCTCCAGCCCAGTCATCTATACTGAAGTTAAACTGCCCAGTGAGCCCTAGTCAGCTGACATGGGCCAGCCATGGATATTTAGTTGCAATGTAAACATACTTTTCATGGGCCTTTTTGGGTAAGGGTCTCGCCATATGGGGTGGAGAATAGCTATTCAGAAATTCAGTGTTAATAGTTAGGCTGGTGGTCTTCATAAGTAGATGTGCTAGGGGAAAGAACTAGAAGACAGTTTATATTACTGTAGTGCGAGATGCCCCAGTCACAATTACGTCCCTGTTATACTTTGCGCTATACAGACACATGAAGATACAGAAGGCATGACTGAATCTCTTCCATTAACAATAATATGTAAAAATAGCACTAAAGCCTGTCTTTAAAAAAAAAAAAGAGAGAGAGAGAGAGATTAGAGGGTGGTGAGAGAATGGAAGTTATGCTGATTGATACAAACTGGAAGATGAGTTAGTGGAAGGAGACAAAAGAGGAACTGGAGACTGGAAGAGGCATAAAATAATAGAAGCTTCCCTCCTTCCAGCAGCCATGGTAGGGGGTAAGTTTATCTGACATCTAGCCAGAGGCAAATACAAAAGAAACCCCAAGCAGGAATAGCACCAGGAATTGCATAATTAACGCAGGTTTGTAGCTGGGTTTCTCTATAGAGCATTGCTACTGGTAAGTCTTGCTTCTGTCTAATGGGTGCCTAGTAAATGTTTCAAGTTCTGACTTTTACACAGATGAAAACTAGATTGGTAAATATTTTTATGCCATTAAAAGGACTACAGCTATATGCTCACGTATTGTGTACAGTTTGGGTGCTGCTATAGAGAATATTGGACAAGACACAGAACTGGGTAACAATTGTGGTAAAGCATGCATTGTATCCAAGGAGAGAGAGGAGCTAAGTTTATATTCACTAGAAAAGATCATTTAAAATGGAGACATAGTGAAAAGTGTAAAAATCTGAAGTTGAATAGAAAGGTGGATGTCATAAAACTACTGAGGAGGATGATAGTTCTAATTTAGGCTTAAATGGGGAGCACAAACTTATCTGCCACCAAAAGAATTCAAGGAAAATCCTCCTGTCTCCATAGTTTGTGGAGGGGAAGTAGCAATGGAATTTAAATGTAAACATAGCCCTGGTCTACACGGGGGTGGGGGGTCGACCTAAGATACACAACTTCAGCTACACGAATAGCATAGCTGAAGTCGGTGTATCTTAGGTCAACTTACCTGGCCGTGAGGATGGTGGCGAGTCGACTGCTGCCGCTCCCCTGTCAACTCCGTTTCCCCCTCTCACGAGCTGGAGTTCCGGAGTTGACAGGGAGCGCGTTTGGGGATCGATTTGTCACGTCTAGATGAGATGCGATAAATTGATTCCCCAGTAGATCAATCACTACCCGCCGGATCAGCGGGTAGTGAAGTCCTGCCCATAGAAACTTGTTACTGTAAGACAACCACAGATTGTATGCCTCTTTTGAGGCATGGGAAGACATTAAGAATCTCAACTACATGTTAACTGAGTATCCAATTTTAAATGGCTGCCGTCAAGATAGTCATAACCTAAATTCAGTTATGTCTTTAAACATGTAAAATATTTTTTAAAAATTTACTCCACTTCTTTACAGGGCTTGTAAAGTATCCTAATGGTGGTGGTACTCAGCCCTCCAGCAGGGGTGTAGTTATAAATGCCTATGTAACAAAACAAAGTCCAAATCTCTTTTTTTTTTTTTTTTTAGTCTGGTATAGGGATCTGCTGTGGAGGCAGCACACTCCTGTCCAGTGGAATGCTTCCTGTCATTCACTGCCCTCACCAAATAAGGATTGACATTGCTGCGAAAGGAGGCATCTCCTGTTCTTGTCTGGAAGACTGGTGACAGTGTTTTGAGGAAATGGGGGCTCTAGAAAGAAGGAAATGCATTCCTTTGCAAATGAGTCATGCCATAATCTTTCTGTGTGATACAACATTCATAAGTTGAACTACAGTTCTCTCCAGTAGCTCAATATTTTGGCTTTATAGGAATGTGAAAGCATTAAGGTTTCTTAAGAGAAAGCATCTCTTTTTAACTATGACAATAAAACAAATTTTAACTGGAAGTAAACCTAACACTAAAGACAGTTTCCACGCCACATCTTATTAAACTTACGTGAATTAAATGTTGGTGAAAGATTCCAGAATGACAGCCCTCGAGACTGAAAACAAACATGGACAGTGGTGCAACAGAAGCATTCTACTCTGCCGATCCTAAACTTTAGTCTATCTCTGTGTGAAAGAGAGTGATAGCTTCTTGATCATTCTGAGACTAAATAAGGATCCCTTTGACAGAGGGCACTGGGATGCTCAAATCTTTTTTGGGCGCTACACTGAGTCATATTTAGTCTAACTTCAGATATTTATATATTGGCTTCAGTAATATTCAGTAATTCCACAATTATTTTTAAAACTTTGGTTAAAAATGTATCGACTAGAACATCATTTTTAAGAACATAATTGCTGAGAACCTTCAGTGAGTTTTGCAGCGAAACTATACTATTCTTAACACATTGCTAAACAACTCAAGGTAGATTCTGGTCTCTTTGCATTACTCATTGCTAAGTATTTTGGGGGTGGGGAAGTGTAATAACTGACATGTTTTAGTCATCAAAAGGAAATTGAGTTCTGTGACATGGACTATCTTAAGAGTTTCTTAAATTCGAGGGACAGTCTTAAGTCTCCCTTGCTTACTGCACATGTGCAGTAAACTTTCAGATGACCGATTCATTGGTAATGTGTTAAGAGTACACATCATATTATATAAAGAATTTGGCTTATTGTAGTAAACAGAAATCCTCTAAAAATCATGCCGTTTATGACTATATATTCCTGCTGCCTTTTTTGTTCGAAAATGTATACCTTAATTTTAAGTTAACTTTTCCATTCGTGATGGTCATCTCTGCATATATCAATGTACATTTGAGACCTCAGTTTCCAGGCAAAACAGAAACAAAGTGAATTATGTCACCAGTTCAATGTAATGCAGTGTCACCATCTACTAGTTAAGGAACATAAAAAATGTTAAGCTTTTGTTTTTAAATGTCCTTAAGTTCTTACCCTTTCTCTCTGGTAAAATTTGTCTCGGATGCTGTTTTCAATTGAATGCAACATACAGTGATATTTGTTAGAAAAGAATAATTTTTTGTTGCCATAAACGGCAATAATTCCTATCCCTAGAATGACATGGTAATATCTTTTATTGGACCAACTTCTGTTGTTGAGGGAGACAAGGTTGGTCCGATAAAAGATAATACTTCACCCACCTTGTCTCGCCAATATCCTGGGACCCACACAGCTACAACACTGCATATCCTTAGAGTATAGTACTGAATTTGCTGATAGCAACATAATGTACCTTTTAATGGAAATATAGCAGTGTGTCAGTTACATAGATGAACTGCAAAGCTTTTGCTGAAAATGTAACCCTGTGGGTCAGGACTTAAAAGTAGAAAAGCAGATATCTGTTAAAACTGTCTTATATTTTAACAGTTTCAGAGCACTTGTTTCCTCAAATCGTAAAGAATCATATTCTGAGCTATTTTTTTGGTCTTCCGCTTTCATCACAACTTCAGTGCTCACTTGTAGATAGGATTAGAGTAGAATGATTAACACCACCACCATTTTCTCATATTGTCCTTTTGACTGATACTTTTGCGTACCCAATCTCGACCAACAGTCAATGATATCTCCTAGGAAGTTTCAATAAAACCAGTTGATCTACTTTTGAGAAGATTGTCTGTCTCAAAGATGCGGGTTTGGTGTTTAGCAAAGCCTCAACCAATATGTTGTTCACACTGCAAATTGGCTTCCTCGTATAAATCAATCCGCTGGTGAGGAGGGAAGCAACTGTTAAAGAGCAGGGAAGCATGGTGGGCTGTGTCGGGGATTTGTCACTTCCCATGTGTTTGTTTAGTGTACAGAGTAGTGTTTGTGTTTTTTTAAAAAAAAAAATAAAAATAAAAAGGCAGCCCAGGTCTTAACATCTTTTAGTCAGCTTAGAGTGAATGGTATATTTATCATTTTGAGGTAATATATGTGCTATGAGTAACCCACACAAAGCGTTGAGGCACGATGAAGTAGTCAAGTGTGTTGTTCATGTTGATAAATCACGTACACTTCAATGTTTTCTTTCACTAAAAATTAATACTTAGCTTTTGTATAACTTTTCAGCATTGGAAAAGGATGGTGATGCTGAGTATGTCAGTAATTGAAAGATATAGCATAAGCACACTAACAAAAGATTCAGGACTACTTATGGTAGCTATCTTATAATTAGGACTACCTTTTCCCCCATTTGTCATAGTCCTTGCATTTTCCGTAGTTAGGCAAAACAGTTTAAAAAAACCACTAATCTGTATCCAATGCATTTTTAAAATCCTGAAAAGACCATGAGCTCCTGACAGCTTTTGTTAGAATTTGTGTTCAGCTGCTAGTCTATAGCTGTTCTTAGCCCATGTTACTATGAAGAATGTTGTCAGTAGTTATACATGCAGTAACTTGTACATAAGACCAGATGGTATTCACCCAAGAGTTCTGAAGAAACTCAAATATGAAATTGCAGAACTACTAATTGTGGTATGTAACCTTTTGCATAAATCAGCTTCTGTACCAGATAACTGGAGGATACTAACATAATGCAAATTTTTAAGAGAGGCTCCAGAGACAGTCCTGGCAATTACAAGGCGGTAAGCCTAACTTCAGTACCAGTCAAATGGGTTGAAAATAGAGTAAAGAACAAAATTGTCAGACACATAAATGGACTCAGTATGCTGGAGAAGAGTCTGTGTGGCTTGTATAACGGGAAATTATGTCTCACCAATCTGTTAGAGTTCTTTGAGGGTGTCTGCAAATATATCAAGGGTGAGCCAGTGAATATGGTGTACTGGGACTTTTAGAAAGCTTTTGACAAAGTCAGTCTCCATGGCTTTTAAGCAAAGTAAGCACTCATGGGATAAGAGGAAAGGTCTTCTAATGGATCAGTAGCTGGTTAAAAATAAGAAACAAAGGTTAGGAATAAATGGTTTTCACAGTGGAGAGAGGTAAATAGCAGAGTCCCCCAAGGATCTGTACATGAACCAGTGCTGTTCAATACATAAACTTTCTGGAAAGAGAAACAGTGAGGTGGCAAAGATTTACAGACAATAAAAATTACTCAAGATAGCTAAGTCAAAAGCTGACTGGGAAGATTTACAAAAGGATCTCACAAAACTTAGTGACTGGGCAACAAAATGGCAGGTGAAATTCAGTGTTAATAAATGCAAAGTAATGCACTTTGGAAAACATCTCAACTGTACATATAAAATGGGGTTTTAATTAGCTGTTACCACTCAAAGATCTTGGAGTCATCCTAGGTTGGTCTTTGAAAACATCTGTTCCATGTGTGACGATAGTCAAAAAAGCGAACAGTATTAGGAACCATTAGGAGAAGGATAGGTAATAAGACAGAAAATATCATAATGCCACTAGATGAATTCATGGTACGCCCACACCATGAATACTGCATGCAGTTCTGGTCACCCCGTTTCAAAAAAGATACAGAGAAGGGCAACAAAAATTATTAGTTTCTATGTGAGGAGAGATTAAAAGACTGGGACTGTTCAGTTTAGAAGAGATGACTAAGGGGGTTATGATAGAGGCTTATACAATCATGACTGGTGTGGAGAAAATGAATTAGGAAGTGCTAGTTACCCCTTCACAGAACACAAGAAATCAGGGATCACCCACTGACATTAATATGCAGCAAGTTTAAAAAAAACATAAGGCAGTACTACTTCACACAGTGCATAGTTAACCTGTGGAACTCATTGCTGGGGATGTTGTGGAGGCCAAAAGTATAACTGGGTTCCAGAAAGAATTGAATAAGTTGACAGAGGATTGGTCCATCAATGGCTACTAGCTGAGATTGTCAGGGACACAACCCCGTGTTCTGGGTGTCCCTAAGCCTCCGACTGGCAGAATCTGGGGCTGAACAACAGGGGATTGATCACTCAATTACTGCCCTGTTCTGTTCATTTCCTGTGAAGCCACTGTTAGAAGACAGGATATTGAGCCAAATGGACCATTGGTCTGACCCAATATAACCATTCTTATGTTTTAATTGTCTTGAATTTCTTCTCTCTAGATTTCATTGGCCAGTGCGGGAACACCATATTTCAAGCATGGGAAATATTTTTGCTAACCTCTTCAAAGGCCTTTTTGGCAAAAAAGAAATGCGTATTCTTATGGTTGGTCTGGATGCTGCAGGAAAGACCACTATTTTGTACAAACTTAAACTTGGTGAAATAGTAACTACTATCCCTACTATAGGTAAGATATTTACATTTTGCTTGCTTTTTTAACCATTCTGAGATTCTGGTCCCTGTGGCACATTGTTCCCATACTTCGGTGTCTTGAGTCCGTCATGTGCTTTGCTGGTTTCGTGGTTCGGTTGCAGTGCTGCATCCTGACTTGGCTCTAGTGACACTTCACCTCTGAATGGTTGGGGTGGAAGCAGTTACCTCTTTAGGCCTGGGAGGAGAAGAGAACCTATGACCAATGTTCCCTCTAATTTTTTGTATCCATGTGCGGAATGAATTTTGTTGTGTGCACCAAAGAATATGGAGGTGATGTGTGGCGGGGGTGGGGCCCAGTGGTTCAGAGTGTGGGAGGGGGCAGAGGGTTGGATGCAGTGGGGAGAGGGCTGGGGGTTGGGGTGCAGGTTGCAGAGGGTTGGGGTGTGGAACAGGGCTCAGGTCTGGGGCAGGGAGTTGGGGTGCAGGGGGGCTCTGGCTAGGGATGAGGGGGTTGGGGTGCAGGCTGCGGTGGAGGGGAAGGACCTTTCTTTCCCTCTCCCCCCACCACGCCCCCATGCCCTATCTTGCTGCAGCAGGCCAGGGGAGAGGCACCTTTTCCCGGCCGCGGCAGCTCCGGGGCTAGGGCCGGGGGAGAGGCACCTCTCCAGTCTAGGGCCCCTGTGGTTGCACACTTGCATGGCCCTTGATAGCCTGCCATGTGGCCGCACAGTTTACAGAGAACTTAGCATATGACTGCTTTTAATTCCATTCCTTCCTTCTGGCCAGTGTGTGGAGCAACTTTTAATAGGCTGGGGAAGTTTGTCTAACTTTTCTATGCTAAGGGCACCACAAACATGAATCATTTGGGGTAGGGGTGGAAAAACAGAGTGGCTCTTCTGGGGAGATGGAATGGTCAGAGGTTAGAATCAAATCAATAAAATCTGAAGGTAAGGTAGGAAGGAATATATTTAAAAGTCCTTTTAGTTCCTCTTACAGTTCCAGCTGCAGAAGTTTCAGTTGAGGAGTCATTCATACACACTCATTACTGTCTATTTTTAGGGGACTTCAGAAGGTAAGAGAAACAGCTCTTAACCATGTTGAGGTCTTGAGAGGAAAAGTGTGAAAGCATCTAAATTCAACTTCATATACTTGTCTTTTATGGTTACTTCTGAGCATGAATTGGAGACAGTAGTATGTATTTTCCTGCTTGATCAATTTTTTTTGTCACCATTTCTATTTCAGGTTTCAATGTAGAAACAGTAGAATACAAGAACATTAGCTTCACAGTGTGGGATGTAGGTGGTCAGGATAAGATCAGACCTCTCTGGCGCCATTATTTCCAGAATACACAAGGTGGGTCCTCAGTTAAATGACTATCTATAGTAAAGAAACTTGTGTGTGTTAAACTTTTTTTTTCCTGAATTGCTTACTACATGAAAACATAAGCCAAAGCATCAAAAAACTGTCCATTCAAGGGTTTGGTAAGTGGGTACCAATCCAAAACTTCAGTGTGTTTGTTTCAGTTCCCAAATTAGATTAACATAGATGTAAAAATGACAACAGTTGCTCCTTTAAAACACTTGAGAATCAGCTGTTTTGCTTGCCTGTCAAAACCAGGGTTCAGAATTCTTTCCTCTGGAAGAGTTGAAAATCTGCTTTTAAACTAATGGAGAAAATATGCTCCTTTTTAAGTACTTGTCATCTACTACAGAGCTAACATAAAACCAGGCGTGAAGGACATGAGATAACTTGAGGAATTGATGTTAAAGCATGTAAAATACAAGTCTTGTAGCAACTCTCCTGCCCTATAACAATTCTTTAAGAGAACTTACACTGTGTGAAAATATTTTTGTAGTTTTAGTTCTCTGTGTGTGTAATTTGAAATCTGTTCTTGGTCCAAAATTGGGAGAAAATCTATGCATAGTCAGCATTTGCTGGGATTTGTCATTATCTCAGACAAAAGAGGTTCTAGTAGGTAGAGACACACAAAGTGGTACGTACGTATCGATAAGCTGTTTGCTTTATCTTCTGTTAAAACTTCAAAATACTTGATTGTTCCCCAACCCTTCCCCCCCACCCTGACCTGAAAAAAACTAGGATTTTTTTAAAAGGAGAATTTCTGGTGTGCAGCTAGTTGGGTTTTTTGTAATGATTGTTTTTGTTTTATAGGTTTGATTTTTGTGGTTGACAGTAATGACAGAGAACGAGTGAATGAGGCCAGAGAAGAGCTTATGAGAATGTTGGCAGAAGATGAGCTGAGAGATGCTGTCTTACTAGTGTTTGCTAACAAACAGGTATGAGTTAAAGGCTTCTATTTAAAAAAAAAAATTCTGAAGAGTCATGAAATAGTTGTGTAAAAATGTTTGGTACACTGCGATATGGCAGTCTTCAACATTCCTTAGTGAGCGACTGAAAGGGCACTCAGTAGAATACCATATTGACACTGATCTGTAGCTCCACAGGCTTCAGCTGAATTTAAAGTGTGGGTCCTTCTCTGAAAACTGACTCCATCAAAGTGACATCATAAATCTTCATATTTTTGTCACACTAATTTCCATACCAAATTCTCAGCTTGCTAGTAAAGAATGCTGCCAACTTAACTTAAGTTAATTTAAAAGTATTCTGCTATTGCACCTGTCTGAATTTCCCCATGCAGTCAGGAAACTGACTATAAATAAATACTGCCAAAGCATACAGTAACCTGAAGATAGGTTATCTAATTCATTAGTTATGGTAAATTTAGGTGTCCCTTGTAATAGATACAAAAATTCTGTCAGTTGACTGCCTTTGTGGTATCCCTTTAAAAAAAAAAAAAATTGAATGGCAAGCTCTGCAAACTCTCCATAGACTCAGTCTAGCTGGGTTTTCTGTCTCATGCATCACCACCAGTAGTGCATGGCTTGGTCTAGATTAGGTCCTCCTTAAAACTCATGTAACTGTATTGCAAATTTGAACACATGCAACTAATTAACTTTTCTGTGTAAGAATAGAATTCAGTTGACTCAGTTTTATTGGCTACAGCCATTAAAAGCAATAAGTAGTCATTGTTAAAGTCTTCAGGCAAGACTGAAGGTAGGCAGGGAGCAGAGCTGTTAAGAGTGCTATTTATGTACCTGCTCGTCAGAACTGCACTTCAAGTTTTTTCAGAAAAATCCCGTTTCCTCAGCTGTGAAGAGAACCTCGTGACTAAATGGGAGCTGACATTGTGAGGTCTCCCAGATGGCCTGAAACAATAGCCCTGAAGTGTGAGCTGTCTTATCTCAGTACATGTTAATTCTGAATCTTAGGGCTTGTCTATGCTACTCGCTGGATTGGCGGGCAGCGATCAATCCACCGGCAGTCGATTTATCGCATCTAGTCTAGATGCGATAAATCAACTGCTGAGCACTGTCCTGTCAACTCCGGTACTCCACCAGAACGAGGAGCGCAAGTGGAGTTGACAGGAGAGTGTCAGCTATTGACTTACCGCAGTGAAGACACCGTGGTAAGTAGATCTAAGTACATGGACTTCAGCTATACTATTCACATAGCTGAAGTTGCATATCTTAGATCAACCCTGCGTGGTAGTGTAGACAAGCCCTTAGTGAGTTTAAATGTCAGCATTAACCATTTTGCTGCTGATCTCTTAGCAGAAGCATCCAGCAATTACAGAATTGTAGACAGCTTGAATAGAGTTCCACCCCTTTTTCTAATTTGATCCGACTGTAAGATTCTCTTTTTTAAAAAGCACATTACCAAAGTTAAAAGATTAAACAGAAAGCTGTTACTTTTAATCTACAGCTGAGAGAAAGCAGAATCTTAACCGGAGAGCAGAGATTTTCAAAGGTGTAATTTAAATTCTTTAAAATTACTAAATTAAAATGTAACTGCTAATTTAATTAAAAAGGTAAATCTTTAGATATCCTTGCTTTTCCATTTAATAAAATGAATTCTGCATTTCAGTTCTGCATCACCAGCTTCCTTTTTCTTATACAATACAGTACTTTGGGGCAGTTTCATTCATAGGATGAAATAAATACTTTTCATTGACTTGTGTTAAATTTTTCTGAAAACTCACATTGAGTTAGGATAGTTACATACTAAGGTGTTATGCAAATACTTCTGGTGTTCATTGAAGTATTACTTGGTTTCGTACCTTCTCATATGTGAACACTTGAACTGAAATATGTAAAAGATTTTTCTAAGTGGAAAATGACTTTCTTGTTTTCCCACATTCAGGACCTCCCTAATGCAATGAATGCAGCAGAAATTACAGACAAACTTGGACTCCATTCTCTTCGCCACAGGAGCTGGTATATCCAGGCAACCTGTGCCACGAGTGGAGATGGTCTCTATGAAGGACTGGACTGGTTGTCCAATCAGCTCCGAAACCAGAAATGAAACCATAAAACTTCCTCTTCCCTCTTTTTCCTCCCCTCCCTTTTATTTCCTCCTCTTCGCCCTTCGCTTTACTCTAATGTGGCAAACTGTGCTACTTTGTGGTATTGAGTGCCGGAAGCTGTTTTCATTACTTTTGTCACAGTGTGTATTGCACCATGCTGTAAATGTGGCAAATACAAGCCTGAAAACAGTTAGGTTTCTTATTTAATGTAAATAGTTTTTGTTTCCAATGAGGCAGTTTCTGGTACTCCTATGCAATATTACTCAGCTTTTTTTATTGTAAAGAATCAACTCACTGTTTAGTACTGGGAAGGGATTTAAGCGGATTAACATATGGGTTGCCAGTAGTCAATGTGCAATAGAGCTGAATACTGTCCCTGTTGGGTTGTGAGATCTGTGTTGAGATCCATTTTGGTGGTTGGTTTTTAACCTGAATGCTCTATTTTTTAAAAAGCTACAGAAAAGTAAAACACTTGAGCACATAAGAAGTATGTTGGACATAATTTCTGTGATTCCAGTTTGAATACCAGTGATTTTTAATTCCTTTGACATGGCCATGCAGAAATGAAACCAAGCTTCATCTGATTAAAATACAGATCCATGTAACTGCTAGATCTCTGGATCTTTCTGTAGTTCATAGCATGTGTGTTCAAAGGTTTGTTTGAACTGGTTTAGAGCAGTTTGAAAATTTGTTCATACAGCTTAAACCTCTGTGTTTTGCTTCAGATAAGGTTGATATTGTGATCTTCCATCAGACTTGAATAATTTCTGGGAGGGTCACATTTTTAACCTCTTACATCCTATGTGAAGTGTTTTGTACTTTTCTTGTGTGTAAACCACTCCAGAAGGCAAAACCTTTCCACAGAAAGCACAGCCTACGTCAGTCCTAAGCTCTATAGTCGGAAAGTACTGTACGTAAATAAGAAATGCCATGAACAATTCACCAAACATCTAGGTATAGTGTCTAGAAAAAAGCATGAGAGTCTGGAGAATCATTCCATTCTAGAAGTATTCAATCCCATTTTGGAACAATCCCATATCTGTATATGTGTGAAAACCCTGGGCATCCCTCATACTGCAAGGTTCAGATTTGCCATCAGAAAAAGATCTCTTTACTTTTTTCTTTTGTATTTTGATAAACACTGAAGAAGCTGGAGCTGTTGAAAACATTAAACTTGGGGAACTATCAGAACTGGTTTGTTTAGTGTTGCGGAAACCTTTATGCTTTCAATACACAATTAGTAATCAAACTGTTTTGTATACTTGTTTCAGTTTTCATTTTGACAAACAAGCACTGTAATTAAAGCTATTAGAATAAAATCTCTTAACTATTTCATGTTTTTATGTCTTGCTGTTTATTTGATCACCTTCGTAGAATCATAAAGAAATACTTGTCGAATAAAATGTTTCCTGAAACTTGCACTAGTATTATTCATAGATCCCAATGATCCCTTCCAGCCTTGGAATCCCCTTGTCTGGCCTCCTGTATAATGCACGCCATAGAACTCCCCAAAATAATTCCTACAGCAGATCTACTAGAAAAACATCTACTCTTGATTTAAAGATTCAGTGATTTGTGGTATGCCGAGTTGCATCACTGCCTGACCTGTAACTACGGGTCACCTTTCTGCCAGAGCAGTAAAGAATCCTCTCAGGGAGGTGTTAGGCCTTAAATTTGCTGATATCCAGTAGGGGTTGCTCACTGGATTTTAATCTACCCCTTGTCATACTTCTAAGCAGTAACTTAATGTGAGATCTGAAAATAAGCCTTATCTCTTAGTTTGAACAAGGTGGTTAATAAAATCTCAGCATCCCAACAGTGTCTCCTTCTGGAGTTTGGTTGAGTCCTGGGGTGAAATCCCACTAAAAATGTCCCACCTGTCAGCCACATGTTACAGCGTAGCTGCTGTAATTGTTCCTAGGGGACTGCAGTGAACCTGGCTGTGGGCTGGAGCAAAGCCCATATCCTCCAGAAATACTGCAGCACATTGGCTTCTAATAGTAGACAGAGCAGATGCGGAGCAGGCAAAACAATGCCTCTGAGGAGCTGATTTCAGATTAGTTCCTGTGGGTACTGGGGTCTTCTGCACTGCAATTGCTTCCTGCTTCAACAGAGAGGGAAGGGAAGTCTGAGCTTGAGAAAAATCCAGTGAGCTGAGGGGATTCAGAGCAAGGGAGGAGACTAGTACCCAGCCTGGGGGCTGGAGCAATTTCTAAGGTGGGGCAGTATTCTGATCTGGGAGGGGTTGGCTGGCTTGCACAAGTGGAGTGGGAGAATTGATTGTGGATGGACTTGTAGGTGAGGTGGTTGGGCTGGGGGAAAACAGGAGGAGGAAATGGGAGCACAAGCATTGGATTAGAGGGCATATGGAAAACAAGTCTGTGGGCAGGAGAAAACCGCACAGGAATTGGGGCCATGTTAAAAATATCCCCCTTATCTCTGAACTCTAAACCAAACCCCACCTTCAGGTGACTTCACTTCTGCAACAACAGAACAGTCCTGCCCTGTTGTGGTGTCAGTTTAATGACGGAAGACTCTTCCTTTTGCCATTGTGAATTATGATCAAAGAAAGATGGGGAAAGAAGAAAATGAGCACCATCTGGCACTGCTACCTATTCAGCCATAGCTGACACAAGCAAGTTCTTACTCTGCTTGTGAGCGCTCTGGGGGAGATACTGGGGCCTGACCTGGATTCACTTTGGTTTTGTTTCATTGTGATAAGGCTGTTTTCCCCCCACAATTGCCTGGAAAGGATTAATGCAGAGAGAGCAGGGTGCTAATTAACCCCACAGGCCACAGCTGAGGGAGATCAGGTGGCTAAGCAATCCCCTGACAGTGAGGGAGCCCAGCTCAGGAGGAAGGAGCTGGGTTGGATTTATAAAGACAGGACATTGGAAGCAGAAGGGGGCTGATGGGAAAGTGCAGCCTCTCCTTGGGAAGAGAGGTATGTTTGGGCTGGGGCGCAAGGAAGGTAGGATGAGGCTCAGGGAAAGGCAGTAATGTCTAGAAGGAAACAGGCCTTGACTGGCTAGAGGGCCCCTGAGCTGGAACCCAGAGTAGAGGATGGGCCCAGGTTAGGGAGTGGCACTACGAGGTAGTTACTGGGAAGAATGCCTAGGACTGCTGGTGAGGAAAGACTTTCCACCCTGAAAGGAGAAACCATTTGGTGACCTGGCTGGAGGGCCAAGTTACAAAGAAGCAGCAGCAGCTTGGGGAGCAAGCGGGATTGCAGACTAAGAGAGAGGTGAGGATGGTGTGAAACCATGGGAAGGGGTGCTAACTTGTGAGCTATTTCTCCCCCCCCCGCCCACTCCCAGTGACCAGGATGAGGTGCCATCCTAGCAGTGAGTAGAGCACCCCATCACATTCATCAACAAAACATCCTATCCTAGTTGCAGGATCTTTATCGCCCAAGGTGCCCTCAGGCAGAACCCAGCTTGCTTTTCAGGGCTGGTGTTGAACTGGTTGTGCTTGTAATAGAAAAAATTATCTGAGATAAAAACTACCTGAAAGATTTTAAACGTGGAACCCAGCTGTGGCCTTCTCCTCGCTCGAGAGAGCACCTGTTGCAAAACAATTAAGCCCGTCTGTACTATCTGTACCTTCCTGCAAGGTTTGCCCTGCAGTCACGCTCGGGGTGACCGGGTATCTGTCATCAGTAGCCAGTGAGCCTCCTTTACCTGCTGAGTCCTCTTTAGTGCTTCACACAAGTCTCTCCCTTTCCTGCAGGCTCGGTGGGTTTTTCTTGTTTTTTTATCTTGGGGGCAGAAGTATGAAAGCCAAGGGAATCACTGTATCCCTCTAACACAGATGACGAAAGAGGGACTGTGATAGAGATCGATACAATTATGAATGGTGTGGAGAAAGTGAATAAGGAAGTGCTGCTTACCCCCTTCCTGTCAGACATGAAACGGGTCCCCCCAGTGAAATTAATAGGCAGCAGGTTTAAAAAAAAAAACTAAGGAAAAAACTTCTTTACACCATCCACAGGCAACCTGTGAAGGTCAAAACTATACCTGAGTTTAAAAAAGAATTAAGCTCACAGAGGATTAGTCCATCAGTGGCTGTCAGCCCGGATGGTCAGGGGCACAACCCCATGCTCAGGGTATTCTTCAACCTCTGATTGCCAGAAAGTGGAGCTGGATGACATGGGGTGGATCACTCAATAAATTGCCCTGTTCTGTTCATTCCCTCTGAAGCACCTGGCATTGGCCACTGTGGGAAGACAGGATGCTGGGCTAGATGGACCATTGGTCTGATCCAATATGGCCATAAAACTCTCCGCTCTCTCGCTGCAGTTCTGCTCCAGCTGTGACTCATTGGCTAAGGCTGCAATGTCTGCCCCCTCTTCTCTTCTCTTCCCTCGCTCTAATCATATGCTGCTTCTCCCCTGCATTAATATGCCAGTGTGTGGGACTCCAGACAGCTGAACACTGATGATTTACTGACTACTATGCTCTGCGCTTGTCAAATGCCGTTGGCCTGTGGCAAGCTGGGGTGTAAATCTACCTTGCGCTGGCCTGCTGCGTACTAAGCGTCCGTGTCGTTGCTGCCTGCTGACCGTTCCTGTCATTTCTCCCAGTGCCTGGCTAGAGGGCTGGCAGTTCTGCTGTGGCTTGCTGGCTGAAGACCTGTAGAGTGGGAGTAAAGGGCTGCTTGAGGTGGTCACAGCGGGAGCAGGCTCTTTGGGAAGGGACTCTCAGCCAGCAAGCAAAGGCTCTCCTGGCTCTGACCATTGGCAGAGCTGACTCCAGCAGTCATTCTAGCAAAGCCGTCACCCCAGCACACAAGCCAGTGAGTCGTCGTCCTGCCAGCTATCATGACTTCAGTGATTTATGAGGGAGGATACAGCCGTGGACTGTGACCTTAGGTCGGTCACTTAGGATGGATCCACACAACGGAAGGCGTGCACAGGTTAGCCTGTCCGAGCTGGCTTGAATCCCAATAGCAAAGCTAACATTGCTGCAGTGTGGGCTTCGGCGCAGGGAGGACAAGCCCGGCACATGCCCTGGGTATGTACTCAGCTCCCGAGCCTATGCTGAAACCTGCATGGCCCTGTCTTCCCTGCATTGTTACCTGCAGCAGCTGGATTTCAGCTAGCTCAGGTAGGGCAGTCTGTGCCCAGCGTTCACCCTTGGTCTCTGTGTTGTCCCTGGCTGTAAAAGGAAGATAATTAATACTTCCTTTCTCACCTCTTTTGTTTGTCTTGTCTTTAGATTATAGGCTCTTCAGGGCACGGGGTCTGCCGCATAACAAGCCTTTGCACAGCACCTAGCACAATGGGACCAATCTCGGTAGGGGCAGAATCTAGGCGTGCATAAATTGAAACCCGTGAATGCAAAGCGCATTTCAGTCGCTTGATCTTTAGCATAGCCGGTGCTTAGATTCATTGCACAATCATGTTTCACGTCCTGCCACCATGCTGCTGTGACCTGCTTGTGGGGCAGAAGTCAGCATGCTGCAGATGGGCTAGCCAAATGCGTGAGAGATCTTACGAAGAGAAACATTTGAGTAGCAGGGCACATTTCAAGACTTCAGCAGGCCAGGCATGTTGACGGGCGCTGGAAGGGATAGCTGATGGCAGAAGAACACGGAGCAGAAAAAGAAACTCTTGGATGGACAATGGGGTATCCCAGGTGGATCGAAGGACTATTGAGCCACAAAGAAATGAGCAGACAACTGTACAGAATGGGCTCCCACCATTGCAAACCTACAGGAATGGAGATGCCACATATGAGGAATATCTCCGCTACGGAAAGCTACGTTTCCAAGGTCAGTCTCCGAGGTAGTTCTCCCAGCAAGCACTGTGTGCATCCTGTCGCTGTTTGTTCTGTCTTTGTATATGGAGTTTGCTAGCGTTCTTACTGTGTAGGGAAATTATAACGCCAAGGAATTGGGAACTGCCTGCAACCCAGATTATTCTATCAAAGGCTGTGCGTTTGCAGCCTGGAGTATAAACTGGATAGTGGTGTATATGGATGTGCCTAGCTGGGAACAGTCCTATCAGGCTCTATCCGCAGTCCTTGTTATGATGGTGGAGAGCTGCACAGATTTTCAACGGGTGTAAATCCACATAACGCCACTAAAGTCTATGGAGCTACAGTGGATTTCCACCAGCTGAGGATCTGGCCCAGTGTTATCTTTCCCACCCTTCTAAAGTAGGGGTCTAGTCACAACTCACTCTCAGTTCCATCAGTAATAAAGAGGTGCACCCCCCAGCCCCCATTAAATAATACTGAAGCCCCTGCGAGATGTTTCTAGCACACAGCGGTGGCTGTGGGCGCATGCTATGGGCATGCAGAAGGCAGGCATTTTAAGTGTGATTTGGCGTTTTGGTTAGAGCAGTAGGGGCTGCCGAGGAAATAGGCCTGACGGGTGGGTGCCACGTGTGCAGTGAGCGACCGCTGAACTCTAAACACCCTGCAACTGTGGGAGGGATGCGGCTGAGAAGCGGGGCAGGATGGGGTGCCGGGCTGTGCGTGGGTCATAGTGGTGGCTTCAGGCTGGCTCCTTTGTGCATTCAGGCTCCAGGCCTTGCACACTAGGAAGTGCCCCTCATGCCCGGTGAGCAGGAGCACAGGGCTCAAGGCTGGCCAGCCAGTTATTCCCACTCTCTCTGAATTCCTAAGTAACGTGGTCCCTTACTGGAGGAAGGAGGACGATCCCTCCTGCTGCATGATGGGGTGTGGACCTGAGGCCAATTACATCCTAAACCTTCCCTGGACAGTCATGCCCTCTGTTGAGGACAGGATGCGTGTGGGGTCTGGGGTCTGTACTGAGGGAGCTAATCCCATTCTGTTCCCTAGCCCTTATAGCACCATAAGCCAAATAGTGCTGCCCAGGGGCCCTACTGGGGTTTGAAAATCCAGAGGCCGCCTCGGCCCCTGGAAAGGAAGGAAATTTGTTCCCATTGCAGGCACTTCCCCTGCCAAACTTGTGCAGCAGCACCAGGCAATGCACGGCCCCATTTCTCCCTGGCACCTGGGATCCCACCCTGCGGCTGGGAGGAGATCGCAGGGAGTAACTGCATCAATACAAGGGAACCTCAGTTGGTTTAAGGTGCTGCTGTATGGGCTCAGACTGGGTGAGATTCACCCCCCAGCATGAGGCCTCCCCCCCGCTCCAGCCCCGGCATGCTGCAGAGCTGGTCGTCACACCAGCTAGTGCAGGTGAGGAAGGGTACCTTAGGGCAGTTCATGGGGAGGGGCTGGGGATGCGCATTTGTGCAAAGCAAATCCCTTGTGCAGCCAGCGAGGAGGAGTTAGGGGGGTGTGGGGAAGAGGGCAGCCCCCCATCCTAGCCATGGGCTGGGGAGGGGGTGGATACCTCTCCATCCACATGCAGCCCAAATTCATTCCATCCATCCATCCTCCCTATCCAATGTAATCCATCCACCCATCTACGTGGCCCTCATCCCCACAGCCGCTACAAACTCCAGCATTACGCAAGCGGAGGAAATTTCACCCACACCACAGCAGAGCACCCGTCTGCTTCCCTGTGCTATGGTGACCCCGGCGCGTTTACACGCAGCGGGGGCTGAAAACGGAGAACCTGCTGCCGTGCTGACTGATTGCTGTGCATTGGGATGCTCTGTCCCTTCCTTCCCCTTGTCGCACGGGAAGTCCCAAGCATCGATCAAACCACCAGTTTAATAGGACTTGCAAAACCAAGAGGACAAAGCTGTAACAGGACACTGGACCTGAGGAGCCCACACAAGGTTCGGGATGCACTTGAAAGGGAAAAAGCGAATTATGGAGTCAGGAGATATTTCACAGCTGTTCAGTGTATTCATGAATGTTCTCCAGGGCATAGTAGGTGTGGGGTGTGGGAAGAGAGCCAAATAATCTCACCACGGCCTCAAACCCAGAGCTGACGCGCGACTGGCGTAGCAGACCGGCTGGATTTCACAAAGGCAGAGCTGTGCTCGGGGGAGGACTAAGGGAACGGCTCAGGGCATGGAAGCGGATTGTGGAAACTGCAATCAAGCAGGTGGGGTGTTCTCCCAGCATTGTGGTGGGGAGAGGCAACTTGGTAAACTAACAGAGTGAAAAGAGCAACCTGGAAACAGGGGAAGGTTGGGAACCAGGGGGCCTGGATTGCAAACGACCTCCGGGAACGTTCTGTCCCTGCTGGGGGTGCAGAAACTGAGGGCTGCAGAGGGTTTGGCTAGAGCGTAGCCTTTAAGAAACCATTTGACGTGTGGACAGTGCCTAGCCCAGCAGGGTCCAGAGCCCCAACTGGGCCTCTGGGCTTCCCTGCAGCACAAACAGGGATCATTCCGGGGAAGTCCCAGGGCCTGTGTGGTGCAGGAGGGCAGACAAGATGACCAGAGTGGTCCCTGCTGGCCTTAGACTCTACGAACCTATAAAATGAATAATGATACTAATATGTGATGACCTAGACAAGGGTGGAAAGTTTTGGGACACCCCTTCATCACCTGGGTCGTGATCGTTGGGACTCACGTGGCGCCTCACAGTCCGAGGACTCCTTGGTACTTGGATTACAGCTGGACTTCAGAGGCTCCCGCCGAGATGACGATCAGCGTGCTAGGTGCTGTACACACACACAGTAAGACAGCCCCTGCTCCAAAGAGCTGGCAATCTAAGTAGACAAGACAGACACAAGAAGGATTATTTAGCTCCATTTTACAGAAGGGGAACTTAAGGAAAGAGAGACACACTCAAGGTCACACAGGAATAGACCCCACAGCCTTCACCACAAGACCATTCTTTCTTTGCTAAGGGCTTTACAGCTGCTCCTTTATAACATCTCAAGGTCAACCCCTCCCCTTCACATCCCCGCCCTCAGAATCCTGATTATCTGAAATTTGGGCATGTCCCTAGAGTGCCAAATTCATACAGGAATGAATGTCATTTACCTAAAACGCCAGTTATTTGGGTGCCCCACCGCACATTCAAATAGCTAAGGTTTACCCAAGGAGCGATCGTATCATCCAGCAGTGAAAAGCAACCAGCTCTGGGGAGGAACATGGCCACCATTTTAACAGCACAGGCTAGCATTAGGCCATAGCTTAGTAGGGGAAGTGAAGAGGAGCCACCATGCCCAGTTTAACATGGCAGCAGTAGCACAGAGGGGAGTTCGGCGAAGACCTTTGGGTGAACACCCCGATTCCTGTTAAAAAGCGCAATCGAGTCTCTGCCGACCGCAAGGCGACAGGATCTCTGTTTTGTCTGAGCCGATGACCAACACGGGAAGCAGCGCGGTCGTGCCGGTGAAAGAGCTGTGGCATTTTTTTCCAGCTGTGGTTACAACAAAATGGGTGACACAATATGTCTCCTGGGAAGAGTTTGCTCCCCTTTTTGCTCTTGGGGGGCAGTATGGCTTCGTGGGTAGCACACCTGACAGGGACTCAGGAGACCTGGGTTCTCTTCCTGGCTCTGCCACTGGCCTGCTGGATGACCATGGGCAAGTCACTTCCCCCTGCTGTGTGCCTCAGTTTCCCCATATGTCAAATGGGGATGATGATCCGTCTTCCTTTTGCAAAGCACTTTGGCATGTAGGGATTAAAGTGGTGAGAGCTAGGTATTATTAACAAGAGCTATAGAAAGAGGGTTCAGTAGAGAGGCAAGAGGGGCTAGAGAAGAGGACAGAGCAGGACAGCTAGATTCTCCCATGGGAGTTGGGCACCTAACTTCCTTCAACTCCTTTCAAAATTCCCAAGCCAGGATCCCGCTGTGCTGCTGTGGGACTGTGGGGGAGTCACTCCATCTGTCTGGGTCGTGGTAAATGCTCCCTCGGTGGAGCAGGGCGAATGAAACAGCATCAACCACAGCTGCGTTCGGTCCTGACAGCTTCGCTCTGAGCTGTGTGTTCATCGAGGCCTCGGAGAGCCTCGGACAACAGGCAACGGAGACGAGGAGCAGCACGAATTATTCCCGGTATCAGCAAAAAGGGCTCCGGGGGGCTGAGCCTCTGCTGGTGTAAATTATGACAGCTCTACTGAGTCCAATGGAGCTGGGAAGTTTTACACCAGTGGGGCTCTGCCCTGTTGACTGCAGGGGGGCTGGGACATGTTACACCAGTGGGGATCTGCCCCATTGACTGCAGTGGAGCTGGGACATGTTACACCAGCCGAGGGTCTTTCCCTTCGGATATAAGGGAAGCTCGCAGCAGATACACACACACTATCAGCTCGACTGGGAGGGTACAAGGCAAAGATTGTCGCAGCCGGTCTGTGGAAATGATGCCCAAGGCCGAGGCCAGAGTTACACAAACCACGACCCTGTAATGGAAGGCGCGTCAGTGCAGCGGGAGGCCATGCCAATAGCTCGGATTGAATAGCTGTTTACAAGGTGCAGCCAGGAGCTCTTCAAGGCTGAGACATAACACAACCCAGCCCTCAGCCATATGCCCAAGGCATCCGCCTCCCCCGCAGTACAATCACTGGGACGGAGGACTTAGGCCCAGGTGCTCGTATACGTGTTTCATAGAATCATAGAATATCAGGGTTGGAAGGGATCTCAGGAGGTCATCTAGTCCAACCCCCTGCTCAAAGCAGGACCGATCCCCAATTAAATCATCCCAGCCAGGGATTTGTCAAGCCCGACCTTAAAAACTTCTAAGGAAGGAGATTCTACCACCTCCCTAGGTAACGCATTCCAGTGTTTCACCACCCTCCTAGTGAAAAAAATTTTCCTAATATCCAACCTAAACCTTCCCCACTGCAACTTGAGACCATTACTCCTTGTTCTGTCCTCTTCTACCACTGAGAACAGTCTAGATCCAACCTCTTTGGAACCATCTCTCAGGTAGTTGAAAGCAGCTATCAAATCCCCCCTCCTTCTTCTCTTCCGTACACTAAACATCCCCAGTTCCCTCAGCCTCTCCTCATAACTCATGTGTTCCAGTCCCCTAATCATTTTTGTTGCCCTCCGCTGGACTCTTTCCAATTTTTCCACATCCTTCTTGTAGTATGGGGCCCAAAACTGGACACAGTACTCCAGATGAGGCCTCACCAGTGTCGAATAGAGGGGAACGATCACGTCCCTCGATCTGCTGGCAATGCCCCTACTTATACCTCCCAAAATGCCATTGGCCTTCTTGGCTACAAGGGCACACTGTTGACTCATATCCAGCTTCTCGTCCATTGTAACCCCTAGGTCCTTTTCTGCAGAACTGCTGCCGAGCCATTCGGTCCCTAGTCTGTAGCGGTGCATGGGATTCTTCCGTCCTAAGTGCAGGACTCTGCACTTGTCCTTGTTGAACCTCATCACATTTCTTTTGGCCCAATCCTCCAATTTGTCTAGGTCCCTCTGTATCCTATCCCTACCCTCCAGCGTTTCTACCTCTCCTCCCAGTTTAGTGTCATCTGCAAACTTGCTGAGGGTGCAATCCACACCATCCTCCAGATCATTTATGAAGATATTGAACAAAACCAGCCCCAGGACCGACCCTTGGGGCACTCCACTTGATACCGGCTGCCAACTAGACATGGAGCCATTGATCACTACCCGGTTTGGTTTCAGTGGAAGTTGGGAGCCTAAATCCTTGTGGGGATCTGGCTTTAGCACTTTGTTCCCAAGTCAGCCCGTGATCGCCAGGTGTCTGGGAGCCGCGGACTTGGCTTACAGAACTGGGTTCTCATTTCTTTTTCCGGGCCTTTTTCCCCTCTCGGATGGTGCAGAGCTTCAGGGACGCTTGGAAAGGAACAAACCACCGTGCTCTGTTATTCTCTATCCAGGCACTTCCCTGGCACTCGGCATGGCAATTCTGCAGCACCTTAGGCACATGGCTGTGATGGCAGGGTCTCTGCCCGCTCCGTGTATGTCCCGCATTTGGAAAAACCAGTCACTGAATCAATCTGTTCATAGCAGACAATTTGAACAGCCCTGACCGCTTACAAGGCTGTGGCCAGATGACTCAGCAGGAACCACAGACAAGTGGAGCCGGCGTGGGTTTTTCCTTTGCACCAGAAATCAAACCACGTTAACACAAGCAAAACCCCTGGCCTGGGACTCAGCTCATTCCTGGGAGCCGGGCTGTGGGTCCCTGTCTTCTCAAAGGCAGCCTCAGCCCTCTGCCTCCCACAAGCAGCCCATTATAGCCCTTCCCCTGACCATCCGTGCAAGCGGAGGTTGAGCTGAGGTGAACCCCTTGTGCACCACAGTAGCACCGCCTGCGTGCATAGCCCCATCCAGCCATAAATGCCCTGCGTGGACAAGGGAAAGCTTGTTCAACAGGACACGCCTGACACCGTACTGTACTGCTTCCTAAAATGAGGCTCAGAAGGACCCACGAGGGAGAGCGAGTCCCATAGCCAGGGACTTGCTACGGAAAAAACTCCCAGGATAAGCCACTGGGGACCTAGCAGCAGCTCAGCTGATCTCTGCCCAGACGCCCGCTCGTGGGAATTCTACGCAGGTCCCGCCTCTGCCTAAATGGCCACCCAACCACCGACTGCTGGCTGTAACCCCACATGGCTCTGCAGAGCACTGGGGGGCCTGGCCCTGCGTGCCTCTTCCTCCTGTTGACTCAGTGGGGCCAGCCTCAGGAGGCAAGCGAGCAGGTTTGGGGCCTGAGGGCTCAGCAGCATTTCTTCAGTAGCGTGCACCTCAGAAATGACCTCGGGCCACATGGCTCTTGCTGACAAACCCGCTCAGGGAGGTCTCTCCACAGGTGCCCAGTTTGCTGAAGGCCAATACCTGGAAATCAGGAGGGCAGAGGAACAAATCGTTGAACTCTGTCTCTCAGTAGCTGGCCCTGAGCCTTGGGATAATTCACTCAGGGGCCTCTCTAGCTCTTCCCTCTGCTGCCACAAACCAGTGGGTGAGCTCCAGGTGAACTCGCTGGCTAAGAGCCAGCCCGGCATCCTCAAACGTCGGCTTTGGGTGTCTCAGGGATCGTTCCCAGCCAGGTGAAGTCTAGCCAGGCGCGCCTCAGCACAGCAGCCGCGGGGTCCACCCTGAAGGCTGGTTTAAGCCACCGAGTGGCTGCAGATCAAACGTTTGCCATCACGTGCACCAGGAGGAACGGGCACGTTTCTCAAGACGTTATTCCGAGTGAGCTGCAATGGTGATAAATGAGAACGACCTGGGCAACCTCCTATTGCTCACAGGCTAGTTCTTTAGCTCATGCAGTAAAGCCCAGTGCTGACAAATTGTGGATTCAAATCCTGCTGATGATCCCTAGGGCAAGGGGGGTGTTTATACCTGCCTAAGTTCGTTTTGTCACTGGCAACAAAATTTTAGGGATCCTTAATTCCAAGGGACTTGCCCCAGACCTTCCAGAGGATCTGTACCACTTGATCAAGAAAGCTTTTGCTGTTCGTAAACATCTTGAGAGAAACAGAAAGGATAAAGATGCCAAATTTCGTCTATTCTGATTGAGAGCAGAATTCACAGGCTGGCTCGTTACTACAAGACCAAGAGAGTACTCCCACCCAGCTGGAAGTACGAGTGATTCACGGCTTCTGCTCTGGTCGCGTAAGAGTTCACTCTTCTTTTTACTGAAAGAATAAAGTCACATTAAAGACCAACCAAAAAAAGAAGAAATATTATTACGAAGCGCCCTTCAGTTTGCAGTAACAGAGAGACGAGAGCGGTTATTTAACAGGATATTGTCTATTGATAAGTGTTTTTACGTGCCCAGCAGTGTAGTATCTGGTCACCAGCAATGGTGTAGGAGCATTGGGCCAAATCTTGACATCTTTACGCCATGATTTCAAATGGCATTTTGCCGGAGTCCTAGTGACTAAGTATTAAACTGAGTAAAGATTTCAGGACTCAGCCTCGTAGTTCAAGAGCATGGTGTCTTCCCCAGGGCTGTCAAAAGAAACACTCCATGCATATGAAAAATTCCACAGCTGGGTTACCGAGAGCACTTCTGATTGTTCCACAGTTGAATTCCTTTTCTGCTGTAGCTGCCGTTTGTTTGTCTATTGTCTCCACTTCACTCAGCCTGGCCAGCTTGGTTTCTTTTTGATTTCTATGAAGTGAGCTGTAGCTCATGAAAGCTTATGCTCAAATAAATTGGTTAGTCTCTAAGGTGCCACAAGTCCTCCTTTTCTTTTTGCGAATACAGACTAACACAGCTGTTACTCTGAAACCTATGTATAGTCAGTTTCTCTTGCGCATTCTCACGCACTACTAAGCCAATGCTGTTGTGTTAGGATTTCCAAGACAGCAGGGGAAGGTTTAACTCTTCAGTCTGTGCCACTCACCAAAAACAAAAACACAGACAGACCTGGTTTTGTTGAAAATCCTGACATTTCCATGCGGATTGTCAATTAGGTTTCATAAGACGGTATTTAAAATACTCCATTTTGGCATAGTCCCTTTAAACTGGAAGCGGATGGAGCTTGTTGTATTTGATATGGGCAATGGTATGAGGCCATGCAGAACCAGATTCTGAGCTGTGGCCAAGGAGAACTCTGTGCAGCTCAGTGGGAGAGGAAGTAGCTTTAAGCTGCTTCTGTGCTCCCCTGGTCTGGACTGATCTGAGTTAGGTCTTTCCCAGGCACAAATTAGGGTATCCTCGGGGCTGCTCTAAATTGCACCGGTTGCCATTAACAGCTGGGGATCTTCGAGACATGGGGATATCCCAGCCATGCCTCCTTTTTCCCCAGCCACTGTCCCTGTATGGCTGCAGTGGAGGGTATCAGAGCAGCTACACTGGCTCTGTGTCCCTAGAGGATCCCCTTACACGTGAGTGATCTGGATGTGGCTGGTTACACCAGCTCTAGGGCAGCTTTGTGCCAACGGAGTAGTGCAAAGCTCCCTTAACGCAGCCCTGGCTCTAGCCCACAGGCCCTAGTCCAACAGTATTTGCCAAATACTATTCAACAAAACACTCAAGCACGTCCCTATTCAGCAAAGCCCGCTGACTTACATGCTAAATTAGGCACATGCTTAAAGTGAAGGGTGTGCTTAAGTGCTTTCCTGAATCAGTGACAATGGGCTTTATTTTGGCTTTGTGACACATGCACAAACCACTCCCATGGGTTAGGAACCTGATTGTCATTTGAAAACGTTCAAGGAATAGCTCCAGCAAACAAACAGCAGCCCAAGGCATATAGACATTCAGGCTTCCAAGCTAGTTACACAAGTATCCTGTGCCCAAATCCTCCATGGGAGTGTGATGGGATCCACTCTCTGCTGGTGGCGCCTTCTCCAGGCCAACCTAGGGATTAGTTCTGCCAGGCATTGCACTCTCCTCTGGTGCTGTCTTCACCCGTCCTGTCTCACCCTGCGGCCTCTCTCGCTCCAGGAACTGCAGCCTCCTCTTCGTGACTCAGCCCTCCAGCTAGATCTCCATATGTATTCCCCTTCCGGAGGTAGCAAAGTCCGTCTTGACCACAGGGCTCAGGCAGTCTTCCTGCTCACTGCCTCACCAATGCCACTTCAGCAGCAGCGGGCAGGGGGACCCGGGCTTGCCCTCCACTCCGGTTCTAGCTCAGGGGCCCTCTAGTCAGCAGCCAAGGCCTGCACTGTCCTACCTTGCTGCTTTCCCCTGAGCCTTCTCCTACCTTTCAGGATTCACCAACTTCCCACTACGCTCCTCTAATGGAGCAACTGCAGCCTGCTTCTGGGCAGCTTCCTTCGGTTACCTGTTCCTCCTTACCTGGGCACTGTCAGCAGTTAGGGCCCCGCCTTGCCTGGCTTTTCCTCCAGCTGCAGCCTGGGCAGTTAATAGGCCTACCTGGCCACCTTAACCCCTTCCTGTCCTGCGTGAGGTGGACACCCCAATCACAGGAGTGAAATGCCTAATTACCTTCAAGGCGCTGGGCCCTAGTTGCCTTATCCATTGACTGTGTATTCGACCCAGTCAAGCAGGCCGGTTTTGAAGCTTTGTGACTGTGAAAACCTAGGAAATCCATCTGGTTGCCCAAGTAATTGCCAAACACTCATCATTGACCCCAGCCCAGTATTCATAGAATCATAGAATATCAGGGTTGGAAGGAATCTCAGGAGGTCATCTAGTCCAACCCCCTGCTCAAAAGCAGGACCCATCCACAATTAAATCATCCCAGCCAGGGCTTTGTCAAGCCTGACCTTAAAAACTTCTAAGGAAGGAGATTCCACCACCTCCCTAGGCAACGCATTCCAGTGTTTCACCACCCTCCTAGTGAAAAAGTTTTTCCTAATATCCAACCTAAACCTCCCCCACTGCAACTTGAGACCATTACTCCTTGTCCTGTCATCTTCTACCACTGAGAATAGTCTAGAACCATCCTCTCTGGACCCACCTCTCAGGTAGTTGAAAGCAGCTATCAAATCCCCCCTCATTCTTCTCTTCCGCAGACTAAGACTTCTTCATCCAGCAAGACACAAAACATACTCCCTGTTTTAAGAAGAGACAATATCATCATTATCTTGAAGCTTAAAAGAAACAGCGACTGCCGTATTAAGAAGGATTGTGCTTCTATTCCTTCAGCGCTGTGATCAGCTGGATTTTCAGTACCCAGCTCCGTTGCGTACAAGGGAGCTGACTTGCCAGATACCCTTCCCTTTAACACTGCCACTGCCCTGCTGACTTCCGGCTTTGTAGCAGGAGCAGTGCTATGTATTCAGAGGTACTTATGGCAGTGAGCAATGCATGGCACGAGCAGGCAGCAGGTGGAGTAGAAAAGTTCCTGTTTGTGCCAGGGAAAGTGAGAGCTGGTGAACGGGGCAGAATCCTCTGATGAATCTATTTTGGATGGCTCCAGGCAGCTCTGCAATGCTGTGTGTGGTGCTCAGACGCTCCAGTGACAGCAGCTACATTCAAAACAGGCTGAGCCTGAGAAAAGAGGGCAGTGAAACCCTGGGAAGTGGGCTAGCTGAGTTCTAGGCCCATCTCTGCCATTTGTTTTCTGTGTGGCCGTGGTCAAGCCACGTAATTGCTCCGTGCCTCAGTTTCCCCCACTGTTAAATGGGGTACGGGTGCTGCTGCAGGAAAGTCGCTTGGGACACTTTGCTTTTCAAAAGCATCTTTTTCAGCTATTGCACACCCAGCAGGGGCAAATTCAGCCCTGGAATGAAGTCAGCCCAAACCAGGGCTGGATCCGAGCAGCACAAGCGTCTTCACATAACAGAGCCAAAACCAAGTCACTCCCTAGCAACCAGACCTTTGGATCGAGCTCCACGAAGCTGCAGCAAAGCCATCCCGAGGCAGGTAGAAGGGTAGGAAGACCAAAAATCTCAGCTCAACCCCGCCACTGGCTGACCCCGTCTTTCCCTGACACAGCAAGAGAGCTCCCCCTCCTGGCCTCCCAAGTCACTTGCAATGGTTGCTGCCTCTCTCAAGGGGCTGTCAGTTGTAACAGCAGCGAGAAGATCATTGTCTTTAAGGCACTTGGCTGAGCAAAGATTTGAGTCTGAGTCCCGCTCGCCTGAGGGCTGTCCGGTCCAAGCCCTGAGTCCCAGCTCTAGCACCCCCGTTTCCCATGGCATTTCTACACATACTGCTTTTATTCTCTAAAGAGCAAAGGACACAACAGTCCCTGGGGAGTCGGGGATGGGGAGGGGAATCATTGTTGCAGTAATTGGAATTGCCCGAAGAATAAATGAGCCGCATGTTAAAGTAGCCCAAAGAGATGGGCAGAAGGTAGGGTGACCGGATGTCCAGGTATTATCCAGACCGTCCCAATATTAGGGGCTTTGTCTTATAGATGCAACTCTATCCTCCCACCCCTGGAAAAAAAAAAAAGTCCTGATTTTTCACACTTGCTAGCTGGTCCGCCTAGCAGAAAGGTTCTTATAAACATGGCCAGTGCCATGGAAATGTGACTCATCCGGCCTATCATGGAGAGGTATTTCAATTGTAGAAAATCTTTCTAGAGGCAGTGGGAGAAGGGATGACACTGTGGAGTGAAGTACAGGCTTTCTTAGAAGGCCAATGGATCAGCTGCAGGTCTGCAGGGCTCTCGCCCCGGCCCCCAATCAGTGCGGAATGGGAGGGGATCCAGACCTCACTGATTTAAATGGCATGTTCCAGTGCTCAGGATCAGGCCCCTAAGTTGGCCTGATCCAGTTCCCATCTAAGTCAAGAGGTGTAATTCCCACTGATTCCAGTGGAGCTCGATCAAGCCCTAAGCCACCTGAGGTCCGATTCTGCTGCGTCTTGGGGCTTTGCGTGGGCTGGAGGATGCACGGCCTGCTCCCTTGGTTCATTGTAGGCATCCCCACCCCACCCCAGTTCTAGGTCCCAGCCTCCCTCTCTTTAAATCACCAACTGCACTTTGCATCAAGGCCCAGTGGCATTTTGGAGGCAGGCCTTTTCAGAGCTGAGGGCCATTTGTCAGCATTGCCCTGGCTTCCCCTTCTCATGTCAGCCGGACAGTGAGTTCAGCGTTTCTCCTTTATTCCCGACAGCCCATAATTATCTCCATTTCCTTTTTCTCTTTATCAAAAGAGGCCATTCTTCAGCCAAAAGGGATTACCTGAAACTGTACATCATCTGCTGACATCATTCATGGCGGGGGAAATCTACCCCTCTGGGCAAACAGCCATCACAAGGCTTAGGCACCCGGCAAGTCCTCCTCCAGCCCAGAGTGGTGCATAGCCCCCTGCCCAGGGGTGGTTCTCACCCGGTGTGCATGAAGGCTCCCACACAGCTGGCATCCGGGGCCTATGCCCGGGAGGGCTTTTTCCAAACGAGCTTCTCGTGGGTGTGCTGCATGCATTCTGGCCACGCTGAAACTCTGTGATTCATTGAGCAACCGTGCCACTTCCTGTTCCCTCGCCCCAAAATAGGGGCCTAAAAATAGATCCTCTTTATACATCTGGAGGAGAACTGAGTTGGAAAAGCCAGACATAAAGTGGCCTTTTATTGTTGCGCTGTTGGAACTGGTCAGCCCAGGGCCGATACTACTGTGCTGGAAATGAACGGCGTCTGCTAAACGTGTTTCTCCTGGTAAATTAATGAAACTACAGGCTACCTGCAAACCAAAAAATAATCCAGCCAAAGTACAATGTTATGGAATGGCTTGTCTGTATGGGCAATACTGCCCTCTACTGGATAGACTCAGAACTGCTCAACTGTGTGGCACAATCTCTACATTACAAGCAGCGAATGGGGATTCTCCTTTAGCTCATGTGGTAAAAGCCTGTGATTTTGGAGTTGGGCTCTAAGGAGACTGGGTGTGCTGGGCATCAGTGTGGACAGCTCAACTAAAGCCTCTCGTCAATCTGCAGCCGCAGTGGAAATAAAGCGATCCAAGTGTAGGCTGCGTAAAGAATGAGACATAATAATACTGTACCAGCACGTTATAAAGAAATGAGCCAGGCTTGCCTGCAGGGTGTTCAGTTCTGGCCACCGTGTCTCAGAAAGACTAGAGGAGAAATCCAGGGGTTTCAGAGCTGGAAAATGAAAATGGCTAGCAGTCTGCATAAACTTCCATAGGCATGAAGAGAGGCTGAAAGGATTGGGGCTGTTTAATTCTGAGAGGAGACGGATAGAAAGGCCTGATGATAAAGGTTTACAAAATAAGGAATGACACAGAGAAGGCAAAGCAGATGCTACTAATCACCCCTTGCTATCGGTTATGAACAAGGGAACATTCAGAACAATTGGAAGCCTGCTCATTTCAAATAATAAAGGAAAATCCATTTTTTGCTCAAGGCACAATGAGCCTGTGGAACTCATTGCCACTGGCTATCACTGAGTCCGAAAGCTCAGTAGGATTGAAGCATTTCTATGAATAATATGAACATTCAGAGGACTTTTTCAGAGGAAGTTTAGATGGGCTATAAACCCACCTGCTTCAGGGCATAAGCCAAGCTCTAAATATCAGAGGTCAGGAAGTAACACTCCATTAGGGCAATTTATCCCTGGCCTGCCTCCTGAAGGCTTTCCTGCACCTTCCTTTGAAGCAGCGGGTGCTGGCTATTGTTGGAAACAGAATCCAGGGTGGGATAAAGCCCAGGTCTGATCTGCTATGGCAGTTCTTCTGTTCCTAGGGAGTTTTTTTCTAGCTCCAGGTGCAGAGATCTCTGTTGGAGCTGACGGCTCTGGGTTCTAGGCCTGGTGTAATTGGTTACTGTTCTGCAACACAGGGGTTTGTTTCACAATGCAGCCGGGGAAAGGCGGGGTGGGAGGCGTCTGGTGTATGCAAAGGTTAGGGCAACGTTGAATCACTGCTGGGAAGGCCTTTGTCTTAGGAGGATCCTGTCAGGGTTGTTTCCTGACCTTTGAGCCATGGAACATACCTGTGCCTGATTTATACCATTAACAGAGATTTTGAAGGCTAATGAAGTCATCTCCACTTCCTCTCGCCTCTTGATTGAGACCAACGCTCCTGCTTAGACCTGTCTCCACAGCAGTAATTAAAGGCTTTATTGAGCTGAGGGAGGGAGGGAACCACGGGGAAAAGGAAGGCAGTTCATCCTCAGGGTGTTTCCTGAGTGAAAGGGACAAGGGGGGAGGGGAACGGTCAGCTGGATTAGCAGGGACCCACTGGTAAATCGGAAGAATCAGGGGCTCTTTCAAAGAGGTTTCCCTTTTCCAGAGGCTTCTAGGTGCTGCTGCAGCACTAATTAACAGTAACAAATATTTTTATTAATTATATCTGTCTGAGGAACACCTTGAGCCCACCCCAGCCCCTCTTGGATTTCAGCTGTCCTTCCCCCTGCTGCTAGGTCAGCAGAGACCACATGAGTAGGGCCCTTCGTTTTTCTTTTCTTTAATTTCCCCAGGAATGAATCAGTGTTTATTACCACAACAACAAAAACAGGTGAAAATCAGTGCAAAATATTATTTACACTTTTTCTGGGTAAATATTGGGTTTATTCTAGTGGACGGAAAGATGCCAGGGGGGAGAAGAGTATTCCCTAGATTCATGCTTTGAATCCCGTTCGTCCACGTGGCTTGCTGCGGAACTAAAACAGAGCTCAAAACACAACGCCACCTCTGAGTTTAAGAAAACAAGATATCTCTAATCCCCAAATCAATCTTTTCATCTGAATGAACAGGTTACAATCTACTGTTGTAGACTTAGAACTATTAGCCTACAAATATTTACATTTAATAATTGGGGCCACGCCATTTGCAGTGCATACACCTAACTTCATCCTTTTCTCCTGGTTTTGTTTCGTTAAAACTTTCCAATACTTCCTTGTGTTCTGAACCATATTCGGACACAGATTTTCTTTTTCTTCCCATTTTCGCGTGTCAAATCTTTAAACCATTATCTGCTAACAGCTTGAAATGTGTCCGTGGTGGGCGTGAGAGTCATCAGCGCGTTCAGATGGGCGTGCACTTCAGAGCTGGCGTGCGCGTTTGTTTATTGTGTGTAGCTTCTAGACTAAAACATGTTATTGGTTGTACATTTGAATGATACAAAAGTAGGGTGAAAATCGGAAAAAACTGAATAACCCTTTTTGTAAAACCTGCAAATTTTTCGGTAAAAATCAGTTTAATCTGGAAATGAAGGGGCTAGCATGGGAGGAAGGTGTCCCAACCAACCCGGGCCATCATTCCAGCTCACCGCATTGGCAAGGTCAGGTTTGACAAAGCTCTGGCTGGGATGATTTAGTTGGGGATTAGGTCCTGCTTTGAGCAGGGGGTTGGACTAGATGACCTCCCTCTTCCAACCCTGATATTCTCTGATTCTCTGATTCTAAGGTTCCCCATAGGAAAACTTGATCCTGGTAGGGAAGCCCCCAGCCATGGGGCTCTCTGCTCTGGGGCTCCTCACATGGGCATGATACAGTCACAGGATTCCCCACACAGGACCTGGAAATGGGGTGCTTCTGGCATCTGAGGGCATCTTCTGGGTGCTGATGGGCCAGGACCACTGCTAACCAATACTGTCTCATTGTTTCCTCATCCTGCCCCATTGGTCTGGCTCCATCTGTTGTCTTTTGTCATAGACTTAGATTATAAACTCTTTGGAGCCCTTCTGTTTGTTTTGTGTTTGTACAGCACCTGGCACAATGGGGTTCCCAGATGCTATGATAATACAAATCATCATCATCTAAGGTGGGTGCTGGGACTACAGTCGCAGGGGATGAACAATCAAAGCTTCAGATAAATGTCTAGCAATTCAGGAGCCCGATTCACCCTGGGTTACTCTGGTTTTGTGCTGGCGTAACCCCATTGATTTCAATGGAGTTACACCAGTGTAAATCCAGAGCAACACAAGGAATACTTGATCTGGAATTGCTGCTGAGCAAGTCAGCCTGAAGACCTTCAGGCTCTGGTTTGGGTTCTAGCTGACTGGCAAACCCTAAATGCCTCATGATGTCATCTATCAGGTGTCAGGCAAAGGACTTTGGTCCACAGGGGAAAGTCTAGCCCTTAGGGGCTGCCAGCATTGGCACTGATGTAGCTATGCTGGGGCAAACCTCTCCTGTGGTCATGCTGTACTGGTGTAAAGTGGGCCTTGCACCAATGTAATGTACTCCAGTCATTTACCAGAATGAGCTGAGCCACCGTGAACCCCATCTCACACGCATGCAGCGCATCTGCTTTCCAGGGCCATGCAGCTGCGTCAGTGCAAACTTCCCCAAGGGAATCAGACCTTGCATGTCCAAACTGGCCACTGGCAGCCCCAGAGTCCTGAAGGTGCAAAGATGGTGGACTAACCACCTCTGCTCCAATGCTGTGGTCGGCTTGGCCACGCCCCAGAACTGGGGGCAGGCCCTGATAGAATTTGAGGCACCCCATTGGGAGAGTGCATTGGCAAATGTATGCTTGTGGGCCTGATTCTCCTTTGCCTGGGTCTCGGGCCTGATTCTCCTTTGCCCTGTACCTTGGGCCAGTGCCCAGTGGCTGTGAAACACGCCCAGATCTGAAGGGTAGCAGGCTGCACTAGATTTGCTGCACCGTAAATGACAACACAAGTGGCAGGGCGGCTCTGGATCAGGCCCCCTGGCTTTCCTTTTGCCGTAGCTGGAAAGCAAAGATGCCAGATTGGCTGCAGCTGTCAGATTTCAAAGCCGCTTTTTTACGGTGCTGAAATTTCACAGTGGCTTTCCTACAACTCCTAGCCCAAGCTTTCTGGCCTGCGCTTATGGCCCAGGCCTAGAACCCAATGGATCATAAAGCTTCATTTCCCATAGTTAAGTACCAGTTAACACATATGTGACAGGTCCCTCACTGCTCTGCACTTTATTACGTGTGTGGGGTGGGGACACGCAATTCCTCTTTTATTCAGTCATTACTTTAGCTTCAAGGGGACATTATTTTCCTCCCTACTTCCTTTCTCACTTGCAGCATGAAATCAAGATTAAAAACATGACCCAGGGCCTACGGAGAAGGGGCGCTCGCCTAAAAAACACCCCCACACTTTTACAGCCCTTCAAGTGTCCATCATAAAGCAATTGTGGGCTCTAAAAACAGCTCCCCTTGTAAAAAAGCAGCATCCCCACCCAGACCTGTCATTTCACTCCAGCAGCAAAGAACCACCTGGCCTCAGCCCCTGGAAGTAGGTAGCAATCATTGGGATAAAAATGGGTTTATTCCTCCCTGTAAACCCATCTTGTCATTTTCAGCAGGGAGTGAAATTGACCAGTGATTTTCCTAATTAACCAGAGGTGCCAACTCTCCCTCAGCAGAGACACCTGTTCCTCCTCTTTTCTTATTGTCATGACACTTCCTCCTTCTTGCCCACCATTCAAAAAGAGCTCAAACTGAGCTGAAAGAGGAACCAGACTGGACCAAAGGGCTAGATCCATCCAGTCACAAATTTACTTCTGACTTGAAGGGGAGCAGGATCGGGCCCTTGCTGAGCAGAATGAGGGAAGGTGGCTGGGCGCTGAATCAACATGCAGGGGCCATCGGCCTGCTGCAGCCGCAGAGAAAATGATTAACACCTGGCAAAGGGGCAGGTGTCGCTGTACTGCCAGGCAGGGGCTCAGAGGGTGGACTCAGAGATTGCCACCCACAGCAGAGGCATATTTGAGACAGATAGGAGAACAGACAGGGTAGATGAGATGAGTATGGATGTAGACACAGCAGCATACTAGGAATTGAGAGAGATGTTAGCTGAGGGGGTCAAGGATGAAGCAAACAATGAAGGTCTGGTCCCGGATCCTCAAAGGTATTTAGGTATTTTGAAATCAATGGGAGTTAGGCACCGAAATCCCTTTGAGGATCTGGGCCTAAACTCCTCTCTTATATTGCCAGGCGATGGCTAAGACAAGCCGGCCAGGCAGCAGCCTCTTGCATTGACAGCGGCCTGTGCTGGCTTGCTCTCTGGAAAAACAAAGGCCGCCAAGCTCTGGGGCTGTCACTCCAGCACCTTCCACCAGCCTGACCATCACTCCGAATTTCTGAGAAGAGGAAAAAGTAAAACGACCAAGGAAAAAACGCTGCAGCCAAAACGTTATGGTCACTATTACGATCACTGAATCAGTTCAGATTGAATGGCTCCATGGAAACAACTGGGCTTGCTCTAGGGGTTCTGTGGCTTTTCTCTCATCACAGGTACCGTCAGCTGCAGCGTGTGATGCAAAGCATCTCTCAGCAGCGCAATGGCTCATCTCCAAGGAGAGGAGGGGAAATCTAGGGCTATGTTCCTCTTTAGCCAGATGCCTATAACTACACAGCACAATTACAAAGCCAGGACTTACCTAGCTTCCTCTCAGGGAGTGTGGGCGTGGCTAGCGCAGGGGCTTTGGGGGATCGCATGCTGTATAGCTTTTCCCCTCGGTGGTTCCCTGTGGAGAGTCCACCTGCCAGGCCATCGCCGGAGGGGAATTAGAGAGCTTTGCGTCTGTTTCTGCTACCACACCTCGTGCTTGGGGTAGCATTTTTGGCACTTGCAAAGCACAGGAGTCCGTACAGGGAAACACGTCAAGTGAAATAAGAGATCAAGAATCTGGATAGACAACTATTTAAAAGGTGCTTACACGACCCATGTCATGAGCACTTCCCAGGCCTTCATATGTTTACCCTGCCAACACTCCTGTGAGCTAAAGCAGTGCTGTTACCCTCATGTCACAGTTGGGAAACTGAGGCACAGAGAGACTAAGGGTTAGATCCACAAAGGGATTTAGGCACCTAACTGCCACTTTTAGGTGACCATGTTCAACATGTAGATCCTCAAAACCAGCCTGTATGTGCATAAATCCTTTAGGTGCCTACGTTTCTGACAGTAAAGTCACCTAACAAACAGAATGTTGGGAATCATTAAGAAAGGGATAGATAATAAGACAGAAAATATCATATTGCCTCTATATGAATCCATGGTACGCCCATATCTTGAATACTGCGTGCAGATGTGGTCGCCCCATCCCATAAAAGATCTATTGGAATTGGAAAAGGTTCAGAAAAGGGCAACAAAAATGGTTAGGGGTATGGAACAGCTGCCATGTGAGGAGAGATTAATAAGACTGGGACTTTTCAGCTGGGAAAAGAGACGACTAAGGGGCAATATGATAGAGGTCTGTAAAATCATGACTGGTGTGGAGAAAGTGAATAAGGAAGTGTTATTTACTCCTCCTAACACAAGAACTAGGGGTCACCAAACGAAATTAATAGGCAGCAGGTTTAAAACAAACAAAAGGAAGTATTTCTTCACACAACGCACAGTCAACCTGTGGAACTCTTTGCCAGAGGATGTTGTGAAAGCCAGGATGGGCAGGGATGGTGTCCCGAGCCTCTGTTTGCTAGAAGCTGGGAATGGGTGACAGGGGATGGATCACTTGATGATCACCTGTTCTGTTCATTCCCTCTGGGGCACCTGGCATTGGCCACTGTCAGAAGACAGGGTACTAGGCTAGATGGACCTTTGGGCTGACCCAGTATGGCCGTTCTTATGTTATGTTCTAACATTTGGCCAATGGGCATGGGCAAAGCTGACCACAGCCTGACAGCGCTGAGCAGTTCAATGTGAGCCTCAGACTAGGGAGTTTGGGAGGAAATAGAGTCTTTGGGTTAAATTCAGACCTAATGTAAACAGGTCCAACTCCATGTCAGTCAGGGAGTCCAGACACTTCCACCTGTCTTGATGAGATCCCTTGTTTTTAAAAGTCTATCTGCTCCTGGTGCGTATTTGCCACTTGAAGTTATTCTCCTTAGTGACATCGTATTTGGTTACTGTAAAAATTATAGTGATGTCCCATGAATCAATTAAGTGGGTGCATAAACAGATAGATAGAGCAGAGTAGCTAACTAGGTATCAGGAGACCAGGATTTGAATCCTGGCTCTGCCACAGACTTATTGCATGGCCTTGGGTAAATCACTTCACCTCGCCACCTTATTTCCCTCATCTGTAAGTGGAAATGGCATGGCAGAAGTACTATATGGTGCTATTACACATGGTCTTAAAGTCCTTAGTGCGCGAGCAAGCTTTCAGTCCATGGAAGAAAAATTGTGTTGTTTTGTTATGAAGTAGTCCTTTGAGAGAAGCTCTCTGCGTTTGCTCTCTGCTTTATTCTCTATAATTGGTGGCAATTCTTTGGCCAGAGTAGCTTCCTGGGGCACTGGTGTGTGGGCTGAGATTTCTGCTGGAAGGGATTTCCTGCATGCTGTTTGTGACCGTCTCTGTGCCAGGACTGGCATATATGTGTACCTAAAACAAGTTCAACTTAGTGTATACTCGAACTCCATGCCACTGATTTTTCCTCCCCTAGGAAGCCAATCTGAAAACCCCCAAAATTCTGCTACTGCTCCACAGATGGGTGCCGCTGGTGTTAGTGATGGGATGCGGTGGTCGGACAAAGGGGCAAGAGGGACTAGTGAGAGCTACTTCCCAAGGGCTTCGTGAGGCTTAACTCATTCATTTTTGGGAAGTCCTTGGAAAACCTCCCATGGAAGGCATTGAAATGAGGCCAAATACTGATACTAATAGAGAAAACAGATGCTAGAACAATCATCTCTAAGTGTAGGGCCAGACCCTTAGCTAGTGTAAATCGGCTTCACTCCAACCCAGATCTTCAGCTGGTGTAAACCAGCACAGCTCCACTGAAGCCAGTGGGGCCAGATTCTCAGCTGATGTAAACCAGCACAGCTCCATTCTAGCCAATGGGCCTGGATCCTCAGCTGGTGTAAATCAGCATAGATCTACTCAGGGCAATGGGGCCAGATCCTCAGCTGGTGTAAATCAGCATTGCTCCATGTGTTTCAATGTAGCGCTACTGATTTCAATAGTTACAGCATTTTACGTCCGCTGAGGGTTTGCCCCCAGATCACCTGGGTTCCTGTTTGAAGCTCTCTGGCTAATGCCCCTCATTGCTGGACTCTCTGAGCGCCTGGTGCGGGTCAGGCTGTTGTCCCGGGCGGACAGTGAGGTTTTTTTCTTTTATGTGCCAATGAGTTTTTTATGCCTGGAGCCCTGGTTCCTGCCTCCCATTAACCACAGCCCCATTTTCACACACGTGTCACCGCGCAGATGGGAAGTACTCTCCTTTACACCAGCGTAGTTAGAGCTAAGCGGCGTTGCGGGGCGGCCAGGCAGGTTGCCCTGGGGCTGGACCTTAGCCAGAACATGGGTATAAGTGGTACAGGAGTGAAACTGGCACACATTTGCCATTCAGTAGGCCCGAGTCCCTACCCTGGGCTAGCCCAGCATTGCACACCATGAGGGGAAGTTGGTTGATAAGTTCACGGAGCACAGGTCCATCAATGGCTATTAGCCAGGATGGGCAGGGATGGTGTCCCTAGCCTCTATTTTCTTGAAGCTGGGAATGAGCAACAGGGGATGGATCACTTGAGGATTCCCTGTTCTGTTCGTTCCCTCTCGGGCACCTGGCACTGGCCACTGCTGGAAGATGGGATACTGGGCTAGATGGACCTTTGGTCTGACCCAGGAGGGCTGTTCTTATGTTCTTATGGCTTTAAGGCACCTTCATGGTCTTTAGATTCTGGGGACAGCTGGGGATCAGTCTGAGGCCTGCTCTAATCACAGCTGTTTGCCTTTACTCCAAGGGGCAGTTTTGGAAGCTGGGGAAAGCTAGAGCACAGAGACAGCCTGCCCACGCACCTTTTCCCTTGGGAATGTCTCCTGTGCTCAGGGCCTGGAGGCCGTGGCTTAGAAGCTGCTGTATGGCTTTAGACCATCCCCGGATTCCCCTTCTGACAAGGGAAGCTCCAGCCAGCCAGTGATGCTGGATTTTGGTTTCTCTGTGCCACCAGAGCGGGGCCCAGTAGCCGTGCCCAGGAGTGCCGCTTCCACCCCCAGAGGCAGAACAGAGGTGATATGAAACATTACACTCCAACGCGAGAGTGTAAAATAAAGGAATGGGGCCTGTCTCCATCTTACACTCCCTGTGCTGGCCACGCCACCTACTTGGTTTCCCTTGGCACCAGGGTTGTCATGAGACAAGGGAGGACGCCTGGCATGAGGACAGCAGTGTAGCTGAGTGCGGGATTGGCCCCCACTGACTTCGACTGCAATCCTTGCTTGCTATAGATTGAGTTAGGCTCATGGCAACAAATATGCCTGAATTTCTAGATGTTTGCTCCTTATTGTGTTTAAATCCCACATTAAAACTGATTTATCCCATGGGATAGAAACACCTGGGACTGGAACAGGGCTCCCCATTGCTGCTGTGCTTCTCTGACAGCCCCGTGGCTCAAGCACTGAACTTGGGGGTCAGAAGATGGGGCTCCAATCCCAGCTGTGCTGCTAGCCAGCTGTGCGCCTTTGGGCAAGTCACTTCTGTGCCTCTGTCCCCCATTTTGGGGGTGAAGATAATGACTGTCCCTTGTGAAGCATGGTGAGATCTATAGATGGGGAACGCTATAAAGGAGCGAAATGTTGGACTTTCAGCACCGTTATCAAGCCACGTCTGACAGTGCTGCTGCCAGGCAGGCTTGGGCACTTTGTGTAGGAACTGAGGAGACGGCCCCTTGCCAGCATCCAGACTAAAGAGCTTGGCAGGCCACAAAAGAGGTGACTAGAGACACTTTGTATAGAGCTAATTCCACACCACACCTGCTCCCAGACTAGTGCTTTAATGGGTAGGTCCCTCCTAGCCATAAGGAACGGCACACCTGATCACCTCATTGCTTCCATCAAAGTCAGTCAGTTCTGCACAGCTGATTGCCCGCTACAGCTCCTAACCATTTTTTAAATTGCCCTTTGTCTTAAGTCTTCCCCTGAATTAAAGTGGCACAGTGCTCCAGGAAAGATACTCTGGGCCAGAACCTCAGCTGGTGTAAATTGGCATCGTCCCAGCTGCATCTGGCTTTGGTGGAGTTCTGCTGATTGACACCATCTGAGAGACTCAGCCCATGTCTCGCCCTGACGGGTGCCCCCGGCAGATTCTGCTGTACACCGAAGGGAGAGACGTTGACAGGCATGCCCTGCGCAAAGAACAGGCCCTGCCTCCTGCCATCACAAAACAGTGGCGTGGGACCCCCACCGTGCACGAGAAGGCTGTTTCTAAGGTAAGCTGGTCCTACAGACAGGAGAAGACCCAACGGCCGGAAGCTGAAGCCAGACATATTCAAACTGGAAATAAGGCACCAACTTAACTAACCACGGGGACAAACTCCCAAGGGCAGTGGTGCATTCTCCAGCTCTTGCTGCCTTCAGATCAAGATGGGCTGCCTTCCCGGAAGGTGGGTGTGACTGAAGCGCAAGTTAGCCTGCTCAGTATCGGGGTAACTGGATGAGACACTGCGGCCCGTTATACATATCAGACAAGATGCTCATCTAAAAGCTTTAAATACTAAGACCGTGACTAGTTCTCTCTGTACAACTGGCAGCCAGTGCAGTGAGCGGCCCTGAAACGCCCCCCTCCCCCTCCTGCCTTATAACCAACTTCTTCTCATTCCCTTACACCCCAACATACAGACACCGACCATCCTGCCTCTGTAGGAGAGCACAGACCTAGTCTGGTTGGGTTACACATGCAGGGGCTGCTAGCAGAGGGGAAACGAGGAGTGACAGGGCCACCTACAGGCAATGTGTACACACAGCTAGCCTAGGTAAGAGTATTTTGCCCCTGCTGAGGGGCCGGCTGATATGCAGCTGTGGCAGTAGCCAAAAGGAGGGCACCACTGAGGGTGGCAAACCAGTCTGCGCCTTTCCAAGCACTGGGCTGCGAATACCTAATCACTGGTGCCAGCGGTTCAAGTCCCAGCAAGGTCAAGGCAACTCTGTGGTGTGTTCAAGGTAGGTAAATTGAGCAGCATGCAGTTTTCAGTGTTCAAGCCCTTGGGAGGAGACCTGGAGCCAGTGTGGACCTTAATCATCCCAGGCACTTTTTGTAGCTTGATCCCAATGTCTCCTCCCTGTTCTGCTCTGCAGTGCCCTCTGTGCTCCACCCTAGAGGTGGGTGCATTTCAGTTGCCTTCTAGTTTGCTTAGGAGAGCAAACACTCCGAAGTCGGGCACTGGCTGGGCCTCCGCTCAGGCACTGACAGGCAATACAACACAGTCTGTCTCAGCCACGCAACCGGCACGGCTGTTAAGGCCATTGGCTCCTCACTGCTATTTCACCCCGTGTGTGAGCTGTTGTCCCCCATCACTGTGCATATCCCAGCAGGGCCTATGGGCCCCAGTCTGAGCATAGAGCCCTGCTCTGCTAGGTGCTGTACAGAAACGGGGTGAGAGAGAGGCCCTGCCGCACGAGTTAACAGTCCAAACAGACAAGGCAGGCAGAGGGCAAGAGGGGGATTGTGATGGGGAGCCACAGTTGCCAATGGGGTGCAGGGCTAATGAATCCTGGGCCCTGGGAATCCCTACACAGCCAGAGACAGACAGACACACACACCCCACTGGCATTCACAGGCTCCTTTGTTTGTGGTCTCAGCTGAGGCCAATGCCCGAATAAACCACATGGCCCCTGCAGGGTTCAGCCCTACTTGTCGCCCAGCCCTTTCCCTAGGCCACTGATGAAGTGCGGAGCGGCCAGGTCCTGCAAACCCCAGAGGGGCCAGCGGCTGGCATCGGGCTCCCCCTGCCCCGGCTTCCTGCCCTTGCCGGCTGGGCCAGGCTCCCACGCGAAGCCCCTTCCCTGCTGGGAGGAGGCCTATTAATCAGATGGAAAACCCTGGAGCCAGACTGGTAGGGCCCAGCGTGGCCTTTCCTCCCCCTCCCCTTCCCACCCAACAATGGGATTCATTTGCAACACCCCCCTCAGCAGCCCCCACCCCACTGCCCTGAAAAGGGGTCGCCTTCTTTAATTGACCTCCTCTTATTCTTACAGCAACAGGCGCCTCCCCTGCCCACCCCCCTCCCCGGGCTCAAACTGCCTGGATTGCACAACAAGCCTGGAGGCCGAGGGGGAATCGGGGGGGAGACACTGGTGGGGGAAGCGGGGAGCCAGATTTATCCCACAAGTCAGCTGGCCCCGCCAAACTCAAACGCTCCCTGGTGTACTGAGAGTGAGCCAGCCCCACGTTTGGGCCGGTAATACCAACCGCTAGGAAAGGTTAAAAGCATAGAAGGGTGGCAGGGTTCCTCTCTCCCAGCGGGAAATGCATCCTCTTCCCTGGATTAGCGCCGTATTCTGCTGACATCGACCAGAGGGCTTGCTATGGTGCCAGCTGCCAGGACTGCTCATTGATGCAGCAGCTCCCCGGAGCACCTGGACTGGGGGGGTTCGCCGCTGCCTTCAGTGGGAACAAGACTGAATCGGGGCGAGGGGGAGAAAGAGCGCCCATGCTAAGATCCCTGCCTGGCCTCTCTAAAGCAGGGTTTCATATGTAACAGTGGCACCCAGCTCTTAGATAGCAGTCGGTCTCAATATGCTTTACAAAGGAGGTCAGTGCCATTATCCCATTTTACAGGTGGGGAAACCAAGGCACAGGGCTGTGACATGACTTGCCTGAGGTCACCCATGAGGGCAGTGGCCAAGCAGGGAATAGAACCCAGGTCTGCCAAGTCCCAGTCTCGTGAGCTACCCCCTAGACTTCCCTCCAGTTCCATTCAGGGCCAAAGGGAAAGTGCCGGCCCCACATTTAACTGATAAACTGTAGGAGTTAGAGAGACAGAGTTACTAGAGGCTCTAGTCCAGGGGTTCTCAAACTGGGGGTTGGGACCCCTCAGGTGATCATGAGGTTATTACATGATGGGCCATGAGCTGTCAGCCTCCACCCCAAACCCCACTTTGCACTCAGCATTTATAATGGTGTTAAATATATAAAAAAGTGGTTTTAATATCTAGGGCGGGGTCAGACTCAGAGGCTTGCTTTGTGAAAGGGGGCACCAGTACAAAAGTTTGAAAACCATTGCTCTAGTCCATGCCCCAGGGGTCCGTACAGGATGGGGCCTGCCTGTATAAAGCAGGGCTTGGGCCTATGGCTAGCGCTAAACAGCCTAGCCTGGGGCCTCCAGCCCCCGCGGGGGGGGAGGCTATTGTGCAGCGTCTTCTCTAGAGCTCTTCACCAATATCCAGTCCCAATTCCCGATGTCTTTGGCAACCTGGCAAGACTAAACATCAGAGCTGGGTTCCCACCTCTGCCGCTGACTTGCTGTGTGACCTTGGCCAAGTCTCCTCTGGGCTACCAAGACAGTCAAGGCAGCAGCTGCCCAGGCTGGTTACCAGGGCTGGGTCCCATTTACCACAGCAGGGAACAGCTGTCGTCGAACCAGCACCTCGGAGCTGCTCACAGCGACGGGACTAGAGCGAGGCACATTGCAGCAGCCCAGCGTGAAGCAGCTTTGTTGATTCCTCCCTTCCCAATTTCCCATTGATTTACTCCACTGACCCTTCTCTCCCATCCCATCCGTAGTCCTGCCAGCCGAGAGCCCCTCTTCTCAGCAAGCACACACGTACACAGGAGCCCATCGAGCAAGGGGAAGGAACAGCTAGGACACTGGCTCCTGGTGCTGGAGGAACCAGTTCCTCAGGGGGAGCAGCCATCCAGAGGCCAGGAGGTTTTGGAAGCTAGATTTGCACCTGGCAGCTCCCAGGCCGATGCTGCCACATCAGTTCCATTCAGAGGATTGCCTATCCTTTAGTGGCAGAGCACGCCACAGCGACGGCTCCGCAGCCGGACGTCCCTTATTTGCACCCATGGCAAGGGCAGCTGCCATGCAAGTTTTCCCCGCCCGTATGATGCAGCCAGCAGGGGTATTCACGGTTGGTCTCCCTGCCTAGACTGACACCCCAGAGGCCGCCTGCACTGATGGTTCCGTGACTCAGCCCATTTCCCACCCTGCCCTGGTTTCCTTGCAGATGATGGTGTCAGCAATACAGTGACCAACTTACACATTCGGGGCAGATGCTCCAACCACCCCTGGAAAATCCCAACCCCAGCCCACTAACAGGCACAAACAAAGTTATCGAGGGCCAGGGACATCTGTCTACCGCAGGCATGAGGGCCCCTGGGCTCAGCTCTGGAGAGCACGGGCAGAATTGCTGCAGGGGCAAACCGGCCTGGCTTCGGAAGTCAGTGGAGTTGTGCCAATATACAAACAGAAGAGACTTTAACCCCACAGGACTACATAGCAGCTATTCTGATCTCACTTCACAATCAGGGAAGTTGCGGCACGGTTACTAGCTGTTTGTCCAAATACAAGTTTAAGTCTCCTAAACTTCAAGTTATTTTATTCCGGGGGGGGGGGGGGGGGGGGGGAGTTTACAAAACTTCCTGTGTAAGTACATTTAAAAAAAACAGGGGAAATTTAAAAGAAAAAAGTGTCAGATTAAAAAAAAATTTAAAAAACCAACAAAACCCTTCAGCACAGTAAAAACACACACGGATAGCAACGTCTTTTAGGCTATTAAAGCAGAAACTGTTCATCTCCAGCTGCCTGGTTTTCAGGGACACTCTGTTTACTTGCTACGTCACCCTCTGCTTGAAACGGACTAGATCCATTGTCCGTTTTTGTTGGACATCATGTTCCAGGCTGCTTTAACCTTGCTGGTTCTCATGCACTAACACAGCGGGTTGAAGACATTCACCTCAGGCAATAGTCAAAACCCAAACAAGATCTCTCTTCTATTACATTCTCTCCCCAAGCTTTTCAGTAAAATTCTGGTTCAACAGGAGGTTCTGTAGTTGACGTTGGTTTTCTAAAATATCTAACTCTGGGCACACAAGTACTTGACAGCGACCTGATAAACATTTCCAAACAAAGGCCTCAATTCTGCAAGAGGTTCGCTTCCCCGGCATACAGTTATCCCCCTGCAGACATACAGGAGGGATCTGTGCACCTGGCTTTAAACCCTTTGTGGGCACAAGACACAGCGGGGCAGGGCAAGCTCAGCAGAATCAGAGAAATAGGCCAGTGGAGCAGCCTTGGCCAAGCTAAGGGCTAGACTCCTCTAAAAAGCTTTACCGGTGTAACTGCAATTATACTGGCATAAGAAAGTGCATATACTGGTATAAATGTGTCTACACTAGGCATCTATGCTAGGGCATCAGTAGCATAGATAAGGGCATAAAAAAAAAAAAACCCACCAACCTCTGGGCCAGATCCTCAGCTGGTGTGAACTGGTACAGTTCAATGCACTCTCAATCCAGTGACTTCACAGCTGCTCTGATTTGTACCAGCTGAGGATCTCCCTGCAGCTCAGTCATCTGAGTCAGTGTCGTGGCGCCGCTTGGCGCGGCGGTCTGGGGGGGACTCTCTGCCGTTCCCCTTGCCCCTGGAGGGGGAGTGCCGGCTGTGGCGGTCCCTGCTGCCACTCCTGTCATTCCTGTGGGCTGGGAGATGTCGGCGAGGGGGGCTCCCTCCCATGCCCTCGCTGCTGGAGGAGTCCATGTCGTGCCGCCGCCTGCCGGGCTGCTTCTGTGCCTCTGGGCCCGGTGATGAATGGCTGTCACGCCAGCCGTCTGCAAGCCGCCGGGAGGATGATGAATGGTCCTTGGAGGGTGGGGCTTCCCTCCTCCTCCTGCAACAGAGAAGATGGGTCAGAGCCTGCGGGTGCAAACCCCGCGGCCCCCGAGAGGGGAAGAGAACAGACCCTCGGAGCAGGAATGGAGAGACACAAGTGATAAGGGACCAGTCCCTGTATGCTCTAGCCTGGCTGAAAGGATGATGCAGGCAATGCTGAGATACTGCTCTGCACAGGGGAACATAGCCCAGGGAAGAATCCTACCCTGTCTGCATCTTCCCCTTCCCTTGGGCACGATCCCGCCCCCAGTCTTGGGGCTGGGCTACGGGGGACCCAATTCTAGGACAACGAGAACAAAGTTCTTCCAAACTAGGGGCCAGGTTCTGCTTTCAGTTACACCCAGCTAACCCTGCTGCCATGCCCAGTGTCAATGCAGTTAACCCTGGATTTACGCCTCTGACAGAGATCAGAGTCTGGCCCTAGAAAAATTCATTCAGGGGGGAGTTATTCTCCTGCAAAACTGTTCACGCTCGCTGTTCTGTTAAAGCCAGTTCATTTCAGTCCATGGCCAGGCCTCCAGGCTGGAGTGACAGCAGTGCATTTGTAATCAACTGTAGGTCACAAGGGCTGCTGGATGCATAGGGGACACCCAGGGAAATCTCCCTGATCTGCACAATGCTCATCAGCATGCCCTATGGTTTGCATACAAAGCACAGAGCCCCTCAGCTGAGATTTAACAGCTGCTGCTATGGAGAGGCCGCCTATTCCTGGGACTTCATTTCTTTTGCCGCAATATACTCCAGGATGTTTACTGCTATTAACACGTGGGGTTAGCGTAAGCCATCACCACTAGCTACACTGGCAGATCCCCTGGGGAAGGGTGTGCTGCACTGCCTTGAAATACCCCGTGCTCCCTCACCCAGACATTGGCCAGGGCTCTCCATGCCACTGGTACAAGCCAGCAAGGTGCCCCTGGTGACCTGGTTTTGAAAAAGGCAGCATGGGGGCTCGAGTCAGACCACTGGTGAAGGGACAATCTCCACGTCACCACATTCACGGCATGGGTAAGGGGTGTTAAATGACCCCAATGAGCCAGCGGGAGAAGAGACAGACTGCTGGCGGTCCCCTCTGGACATGGCCAGTTACTCTGTAGTCTACACGGGAAGGAATATTAAAAAAAAAAAAAAAAAAAGAAAGAAAAGCAGCCGGGTTGGTAGGTTTGTTTCTGGGATTCCACGGACATGTCCCTTATACAGAGTGCAGCAGCTCTTGGCTCACAGCGCCCTCGTGTGTTAAGTATTTGCAAATGCGTCAAAAAAAAAACGTGAATGCACTAAAATGTAACCTTCACACGCCAGGTAAGCATGGGCCAAATGAGAAAAGCCCTTGGGACCCCCTAGTTCTGATCTCACATAGGTGTTACCCCTGGGTAATGCCATGATCCTCAACTGAGTTACTCCTGGATTACACTGGTACAAGCGAGAGGAGAATGTAGGCTTGTTTATGCTAAGAACTATCCGCACTGACTCCCGTATACTGTGTGTGTGGATTGAGGTGAAGGCTAAGGCAGTGGGCCTCAAACTTTTGTCCTGGTGACCCCTTTCACACAGCAAGCCTCTGAGTGCCACCCCCCCTTATAAATTAAAAACACTTTTTTAAAAAAAATATATTTAACACTATTATAAATGCTTGGAGGTGAAGCGGGTTTTGGGATGGAGGCAGACAGCTCGTGACCCTCTCCCCCACATGGACAAACCTCACGACCCCCAGTTTGAGAACCCCTGGGCTAGCGAGTCCTAGTCCTGAGCCAACACCCCATTGTGTGAGGAGCTGTACAAAAGCAGAACAAGACGACAATCCCTGCCACCAAAAGATCTTACAAACTATTCTGTAAGATACTAATATTGAAACAAAATGTTCTAACCGTGGCTTCTCTCCTGCCATATGGGGTACAGGTTTCAAACAGTGCGTAGAGAAATACTTAAAAAAAAAAAAATTAAGAGCAGGATCTTGTTTTTAAATGAGCAAATAGCTAAATACTACCTAGACCCCGCAATTATACTGTAAGTTACAGTCAGACCAAAGTCTCTGTCTATCCTTGATCCAACATCCTGTAGCCATAGTTCTCAGTTCAGCACTGGAGAGATGCAGGCTGGTTTGTAGCATAGTACTACAGCAAGAATCCATTCTAACACCACTGATTAAAATCAAAGAGGTGTTCTGCCCTGGACTCTGGAGTCTGAGATGTGGCACGCTCGGTCGAATGGTCCAAGGAGCAGCGTGCTATGGACTGCATGGAGAGAGAAGTCATTTAGCGCTTAATGGATGGACGATTTGTACTGGTGCTTGTTTGGGGGCATAGCTAGTACGGAAGTTAATCTAAAGCTGCTACACAGAGGGCTGGGGAAGAGGATGACGCACTGAGATTGGCAAGAGGCCCAGAAAATACCTACCCGCCACAACAGAAGAGCGCTCAGCAGGTTACTCCATTGAATGTTTGCATTTCAATCCCCACTGGAGAGGGCAGGGGGGCTGGCTCAGTACGACATGCCAATCCACAGCACCAATGCCCCCCCCCCCCCCCCCGAGCCTTTTTACTACCCGGGGAGCTAGCAGAGAGACTCTCACGTGGTGGGGTCCAGCCACATCTGGAGCAGCTGCCACACGTGGGCTCACGGCATTGTACAGGTGTGGCACAAATCAAGGTGCTACCTGACCCAATGCTGCTAATGTCAGAGAGTCTTCACAACAAGTGTCCTACCCCGGGGAGCAAATCCAACTACCGTGCGTCGAGCCCCAGCTTTAGTCAGTCACGGCTAATGCAACACCCCCTTCCCCGCCTCCACCCACGGCCAATCTGTGAAGCTAGGTTACAAGAAGAAAATGAAGTGAGCTGTAGCTCACAAAAGCTCATGCTCAAATAAATTGGTTAGTCTCTAAGGTGCCACAAGTCCTCCTTTTCTTTTTGCAGATACAGACTAACGCGGCTGCTACTCTGAAAGAAGAAAATGGTTTCCCTCCCGCCCCCCACTCCCATGACACACACACTCTGACCTCCCTTGTCTGGGGAAAGGAGAGAGCACAATGCAGCAGACACACTTGCCACACAAAGGCTGCGGCAGGGAGGCTTTCCAGGCTGCTTGTTTTCTACGCACTTTCTAGCGACACAGCTGTGTCGCTACATGCCAAGAGCTCTCCCTCTGACAAACAAAATCCACCCCCAACGGGAGGCAATAGCTCTGTCAGCAGGAGAGCACTCCGGCCGACAAAGAACTGTTCACACCGGTGCTTCTCGTCGGCAAAACTTTTGTTGTTTGGGGGCTGTGTGTGTGGGGGGGGTGTTTTTTGCACCTCTGAACTACAAAAGTTTTATTGATGAAAGTGCAGGGTAGTCAAAGCCTGAGTTTGTGAGCTCCAGGGTCAGGAAGGGGCTCAATACAGGAGTAACTGAGTGAAATTCTCCAGCCACGCAGAACGTCAGAAAGTTGGTCTTGGTGTTATAACACTGGACTCGGACGACATGATTTCAATTCCCAGGTCTAATATCAACTTCCTCTGTGAGCTGGAGCTCTGTGCCTCAGTTTTGCCATCTACAAAATGGGGCTATAATACCTAACACACTTCATGGAGCTATAATATCTAACACACTCACAGGTTATACAGGAGGTCAGACAAGAAGATCTAATGGTCCCTTCTGGCCTTGGAGCCTGCGACTGCCCTTGTGTTTGTACAGTGCCTAGCAAAATGGGGTCCTGATCCCTGACTGGGGTCTTTAGTTGGTGTTGGCCCTGCTTTGAGCAGGGGATTGGACTGGATGACCTCCTGAGGTCTCTTCCACCCCTAATCTTCTATGATTTTAGACACTGCCATGAAAGAGAAAGATAGCAGCAGCTCTGGTACCTTTCCCCATGATCTGGAGAGGGGGAGGAGGTGGTGGTGGCTGCTTCTTTCTTGTGATGTTTCTCCTTTTCCTTCTCTTTCTTGTGTTTTTTCTTCTTTTTCTTCTTCTTCTCCTTTTTGGATTTCTTGCTGCTCTCGGGCCTGCACGGTTAAAGAAACAGGGAGACATGCTAACGGCACCAGCGCTTCTTTGAAACCGCAGCTGCATTCGCTGACCAGGGGCAAGTTGCCAGGTCTCAGCCCAGTGCCTGCCCTCAGTGGCTCACTGCTGTGGATCACTCCATGAAAGTTTTGCAAGAACGGATTAAGCCCTAAGCTGCTCACCAGCTGCTGCAGCTATCTAATAATCTAGCTGTGTGACTGGTTGATTCACGCACATGGTATTGTTTCTTCCACACGATTGGTTAGCCCAGTGATTCTCAACCCGCGGGCCGTTTGCGGCCCAATCAGTGCCCAGTTGCAGCCCGTGTGACATGCTCAGGGGCATACAGGTAGCATTTATAGTGTGCGGATGCGGCCCACATAACACAGAGAGCTGCAGGTGTGGCCCACCATGGTAAATAGACTGAGAACCACTGGGTTAGCCTCATCTTTATGAAACCACTTCTGCGCGGAAGGAAGTTAGTTTGGGATTAAACAAATCCGAGCTGCTAGCTGCAACTTTGCAGATGTCCACACGCAAAAGGCTTTGCTGGCAGGGAGCTCTGTGAAATGAAAGCGGGTGCAGACGCAGTCAGAGGGGAATCTGATTGACAGAGACACCCGGCTGTGGGTGAACAGCGTCTCACGATAGCCCACCGCAGCTCCCGCTGTGCGTCAAGCATAAGTGGGTTGCTCTTACCATGCCTCTTCTGCCTTTTCTTCCTTGCCCACCTTTCTCTTCGCCCCTGAGGCCTCCGGACTGTTTGCCGCTCTCTGATGCTAGATTTTCACAAGACAAAATGATGCACGAGACCGTCAGGCTGAGCGTGCCCATGGTTAACAACACAGAGCAGGTCCCACTGTATTACTGAGCAATACCAAGATTAAACAAGGTGGCAACGTAGCTGGGGGGGGGGGGGGGAAGTGGGAGCAGGGCTGGCAGCGTGGAGCTCCTTCATTCTCACTCCGACGCCAATTCCCTGCTATGTGGCGCTGTCCACTGCACATAAAGGTTACACCCTGCGAGTTAGGTCACAGCCATGACAGCGTTGGGGCGACAGCTGGTGCTGACCGGCAGTGCCCCCCTGCAGGAGGGCAAAGTGGCGCCACCTTAGACTCTTGCTCTAGGGATCTTCTCTCTCGCCCTCAAGCTCCTCCCAGCCACGACCTCAGCTTCTCCTTGCATTTCTACTCCCCCCCCCACATCTATTACCCTCCAGCTCTCACGTCTATCTACCCATGGGGCGGTTAGGGTTACTACACCAACTCGGCCGCAAGAGCAAACCCCCAATGCTCACAAAAAGGGATTTGATATTGTAGCTCCCGCTTCTCAGCCACAGAACTGGGCTGACCCCAAGCCAAACTCTCCTGAAAGTTGGGGGATGTGTCCGTATCGAGGGATTTGCCCTGTTACAAAGATAGGTGCTGGCTGCGAACTTTAGAGTTAGTCTGAAATGCTCCCAGAGTTCAAGAAGGTCAGGGGCCCAGAAAGCCAATTCAGGCTTATTTCTGTTATCCAGGTAATAAAGCTATATCCCTCCTGCCCAAAATCCTGCTCCCATGACATCAGTGACAAAATTCCAGATCCATGTGAACAGATGGAGAAAGGACGGTCTCTAGTAAAAGCCCTGGCCAGGGGCTGAGGACAGTTGGGTTCAATTCCTGCTCTGCCACAAACTTCCTGTGAGAGCTCGGGCAACTCACTTACTCTCTGTGCCTCGGTTCTCCCATGTATAAAACAGGGCCAATACTTCTGTAGCTCACAGGGGTGCTATCAGGATAAAATCCACTAGTGATCAGGAGGCACTCAGATACTAGCGAGGAGGGCCACGTCAGCACCTACACAGACATGCGAGTAGGATCAACCCCTTAAAAAAAACAAAACAAAACACACACCCCAATGCAGCCCTCACAATTTGCACGAGCAATGGGGAATGTGAAACTAACCCCAGAAAGTTACACTCTGGGAGTTTCGCTTGGACGGTAAAAATTAGTGTAGACGCAGCAGGGATCAAGCCTCTCCTATGCTCTGCAAAGCACCTAGCATGCAGAATGACGAGCACAGGGTGGAAAGACTTACAGTAAAAACAGAAAGCCCCAGTTTGGCAGCCTCTTTGTCCTCTTTGGAGAGCATCATTCTGCCAGCACCACCACTGGGGGGAAAATAAAAAGTAAAGATACACACACATACACGAGCGTACTGCAGGATTTTCTCTAGTCACCATGAGGGATGAGCCAATGACACTTTTGGAGCAATGACACTACTGGTTAAAGCAGGGGACTGGCAGTCAAGAATTCCTGAGATCTGTCCCCGCTCGGCTACTGAGTGACTGCGTCATCTTGGGAGAGTCATTTAACTTCTGTGCTGCCTCAGTTTCCTCTTGGGGCATGAGGATTCATCAGTGTTTGGAAAGGCCTTTGAAAACTCTCTGATGAATGCGCTAGACCGGGGCACAGTATTACTGTTATTACTGTTAGCTTTTTTGACTACTGCTGTGCACTGAGCAGATGCAGAGAACTATCCACGATGGTTCCAAGATCTCTTTCTTGAGTGATAACAGCTAATTTAGACCCCATCATGTTTACGTATAGTTGGAATTATTTTTTCCTCGTGTGTATTACTTTGCACTTATAAACACTGAATTTCATCTGCCATTTTGTTGCCCAGTCACCCAGTTGTGGGAGAGCCCTTTAACTTTTCACAGTCTGCTTTGGACTTAACCATCTTGAGTAATTTCGTAACATCTGAACATTTTGCCACCTCGCAGTTTATCCCTTTTTCCACATCGTTTGTGGTTTTGGGGTCATCAGATTTCCTGCTTTAGCCACCAGAGGTTCTAAAGAGCAGGGAAAAGCACTGGAATTCTTATGCTAGTGGAAAATAGCCCCATACCTGGAACTCCCCAGCCCCAAGACACGGTCTGTATCCTTCTCATCGCGCTCTGCTCCGTCACGCTTACAGACCTCAGCGAGATCCTAGGAAGGAACAGGTTAGAAGGAGCAGTAAGTCCATGGACCTGACCAGTTAACCACATCCATGTATTAGAAGAACTGGGGGCGCTGAATTATTCAATACTGTATTTTCCATAGTCAGGAGCACCCCTTGTGGAGCACTCAGGTGACCTGTATGTCCCCAGACTGAATGGAAATAGGAACAAGCTTTCAGTTGACTAAACCATGAGGCCCCACCATCACCACCCCATTTCTATGGCCCTTTTCAAGCAGCAGATCTCAATGCACTTTGCAAAGACAGGCCCCGATCCTGTAATGGACAGCAACAGGGCTGACCAAAACGGTCTCGTTGAAGTTAATGCACAAGTGCAGCAAATCCACCCCATTCTGCCAGTGGGATGATTGGGACCATAGGCACAGATCCCAGTGGGGTTGAATCAGGTATGTTCAGAAAGGGCAACTCACACTGACTTATCTGTGCCACATGGAAATTCAACCTCCCATGGCATTTTCAGTAGGAGCCCCCCCTCTTTTCCCTTCCCTGTTGGGCACCAGCCGATCGTCACTCTCAGCCCAGGAAGTGGTTATGTTCCAACACTACTGTTTGTACCTTGTACACAGCTTGTAAAGAGCTGGGGAAGCCTCTGAGATCCAAGGGGCTGCGTGTAACACTGGTACTCTGCTAAGCCTACAAAACTGCTGTGGGACAAGCAATCATCCGAGGGAGCAGCTGACTGAGCATGGTCTGGAGGAAACAGCACTAGAGTGGGAGTCAGGACACCTGGGTTCTATTCCTGGCTCTGCCTCTGACCTTCCAGGCAAGTCTGTGCCTCTCCTATCCTCTGCCTGTCTTGTCAGTTTAGACTATAAGTGCTTCAAGGCCGGGTCTGCCTCTCCATGTGTTTGTACAGTGCCTATTGCAGAGGAGTCCTGGCCTCAGTAGGGGCCATTATACAATATTGTTCTATAAATAAATAAGGTCCTGATTGCACAGCCTCTGAGCACTATAGCAGTAGAGCGATTCATGGGCAGTTCACAGAGAGAGGTAAATTCTGCCTAGTACATTTCCAGTGAATCCCTCACTTCCATCTTTTTACGTCTTATTCGTCATTAATGTTGCAAAGAGGCAGAATTTGAAAGTTAGCAAGTCCCGGTGCAGCGTATATTCACAGCAGTGTATGCTCACTTAAGTGCCAATAATGACAGCCAGACTGGGGGGGGGGGGGGGGGGGGGGGAGGAGAGAAAAAGAGTTTTAAGGTGTCATCTGGCCGGCAAAACCAATAAAGCTACAAATAATCGCTCCCCAGTGGCGTGTACACCATTCAATTTTAGCTCTGCCAGATCCCAAGACCCAGAACTTTAAAAATCACCTCATTCTGGTTACCATCTTGCTAACAACTTCCTAGTTCTGACCTGAGTCCAGCAGCGGATGTCTCTAGAACCAGCTACCCCAACTGAAGCAGCTTTGTACAAAGCACAACTCAACTAAAGCTCAGGAGACACTGGCTATTTAAGTCATGTCAGACTAAGGGCTTGTCTATAGCAGGGAAATTAATTTGGCTTACGGTAGGGTGTGAATTTAAAGCTGAATAGCTATACCTGATTAACGCCCTAGGTGGATGCTCTTATTCTGGAATAATCCTTGTCTGTTCAAAGTAACACACTCTTTTTCCAGAGTACGAGTGTCCATAGAGGGAGTTAATCAGGAATAGCTGTTCCAGACTATGTAGACAAGCCCTTAGATTGGGCAAGGAAGCACGATGGTAATCAGAGTGATGTGATTTTTTTTTTTAAAAATAAGAACTGATATTTCATGACCCAGCAGGGCTGGGAACATTTTGGAAGCAGCAGTAGAAATGCTTTATGGACCAAGTGAACTTTCTCAGAGCCCCAGTCATGAATCCAGGCTCCAAAATAAAGTATTAAATGTCAGTAGGCTCATGAGTCAAACCCAGATAACTTGGTATGGAGAGGGCCTGTGGCCCTGCTGGAGCGCCACTTCCCGCTCCCTCCCCTGAATCTCTCGCACAAAGACCCCACCTCTCACACTCAGATGCCTACCGTACCTCTTTGCTCAGGCCCGTGGGCTGTTTCTTCACATTCTTGTAGCCCCTGGAAGAAATAAAATCCAGATGAGTTACAAAAGCAAGCGATGGCTGAATCACCCGTTCCGGGAGAGGGGCTGGGAGAAAGGGAGCGAGACACCAAGACTGCTTCTCCATCGGTTGAATTGTTTGAAGATCACCAGGTCACTAGACGCAGAGTTGCTATTGCCACAAGACTGCAGGGGGGCTCAGGAAGTTGGGACATTTATCCAGTCGAACCTGTTTGGTGCTCACAAATGCATTTTTATGTGGTTCTCAGACACCACGGCGATGGGCATCCTAGAAATATCAGACAGAGCTGGTTGCCTACAGTCCCACAACACTAGATGAATTATTTGCATTATGACAGTTCCCAGAGGCCCTAACCAAGATCATGGCCCCATTGCTGCACAAACACACACAGTAAGAGATCAAAGAACTTATTAGCTAGGTAGCCACAACAGAAAAATGGTGGAAGAGGAAGTAGAGGTGACTTGCCCAGTTGTACCTGCAGATTTCAGATCAGATGAACCAAACTTCAAGGTGTCTTTTAAACTGTGGTTCTCAATATGTCATAGGCCTTGGAGAGGTCACCCGTTAGACCCACTTGCCACAGACTTACAGAGCCGCCATCATGGCCTCCTGCTCGGCCAGCCGGACTGCAGCCAGCTCGGCTTCTCGGGAGATCTGCACGTCGCCTTGCTTCCCCTTTGCATACCAGGTGAGGTCTTTGCCCTTCTGCCACCTGCCCACTGGAGCCATCAGTGAGTTGCCTGCCATTTAGAACAAGAGAAGCCTTCAAGAGACCTAAAGTGTTAGGCCAGTATGAAACATCACTTCTAAAACAATGCAACCGGACTAACGATAGATCACGCAGGGCCCAACACATAGGGCACAGCACTGGGAGTCAGGACACCCAGGTCTTCCACTGACCTGGGGGGTGACTGCGGACAAGGCACTTCCCCATCCATTCCTCAGTTTATCCATCTGTAAAATGGGACTACTGATCCTGAACTCCTCTGTAAAGTGCTTTGAGATCTACAGGTGAAAAGTGCTATGTAATATCTAAGCGTTATTCTTGACAAGGTCCATGGTGTGATTCAAGGGCTCCTATATAAGTCTAGGGGCTGATTATTTATTCTGAGGCGAAAAGACAGCATTTGGGCCAATCTGTCCCAGCCTTCAGCTTCCACTAATAGCAAACAATAACGTCTTACATTTCTATAGCACTTTTCATCCTCAGGGATCCAGAAGGGCTTTGTAACTCTGTATGCATCGCTGTACTGAAATGCGGCCACCTCTGGGGTGCATGGTGGCAGCCAAACAGCACACAGCACAATGTACAACTTGGGGAGGGAGGGTGGCCAGACCCCAGGGCAAACCACAAAGCCTACAAAAGTTCCATTTAATGAACATACAGGGTGAACAGGACCTCAGGTTTTTATATCACAACAAATCCCAAAGTGATTTAGCAGCAGTACTGACTGTATGAATAGGGTTCACTTTGCCCAGCAGTGAAATTCAGCTACCTCTAGGTTGCTTGCTAAGGGAAGTGGTAAATTCTCCATCAAGTTGTTTCTATAAATGGAGATTGGCCATCTTTTTAGAAACAAGCTGCTTTAATTCCAACCCAAATAATTGGGTTTCCCACAGGAATCACTTGGTAAGGTTACATAGGAGGCCAAATTAGATGGTCAGAATGGTCCCTTCTGGCCTTAAAAATCAATGAAACACAGTAGTGTTTAAGACCACCACCATGACAGCTCTTAGGACATAAAGCAAAGAGCAACACCATCTCCACGTTTATAATATTAACACCAATATTCCCGTGCGTCCAGTTCCTAGTTACCACATGGACATGACATAAAATAACTGTCATAGCTGGTCCCCCCTGCGTCGGCAGCCTCAGCAGAGAGACCAAATCCTCCTGTTGGCTCCAGAAGTGGTGCTCTCAGGTTGGGATCGGTGCTCACGGGGGAATGGCAGCAGGGAAGGTGAAAGCATGGTGCCCATGCCGTGTGCGTCCTGTAGTATACCAAGGACATCAGCCTCCAGCGCTGCCTGTCAGGCACCTTTCACAAGAGCTGAATTCACACAAGACACTTTATGCAATGATAAGATCAACTCTTACCCAGGTAATTTTCCCTCTGTTTATCCGTCTTCACATCCTCCCAGTTGAACTGGTCCTGCCCGCCCCTCACTCCTCCCCTGGAGGAGCCGAACATGGTGCGGGAAGAAACAGCCTGCGGAGCTGGAAGTGAAATCGATCACCACGAGGTGCGCAGATCTCTGCCCTGAGTCGTCCAGATCTAATAAACAGAGCAGGACAATCCCGAGGGTTACAGACCACATCAGACAGCCAACCAGCTTCCGCCAGACCCACATCATGTCTTCCCCCTCTGGCGCGCGAGCCATGATGGGACGGTGGCAAAGGACTGATTTTCCTAGGGGGGCACTGACTGCTAGAATCTGCACTAATTCCTGCAGCTGGCACAGGGTGCTGTGAATGGCAGCTTCCCGTGTTAGCCTGCCCCCACAATACCTCTGTGGGGATTCACCCCCCCAGAGACAGACAGTGGCATTTCAGCTGGAGGTGCCTGCTCTCGTCTGGCTGGGGTTCTACAGAGGATCAAATGAGAGTGCATCCTTTGGGCACCCCCACTTTTTGGCTAAGGCTGGGAGGGAGAGGCTAAGGCTGTTTTCTGCCAGCATGATCTTCCCACTGGCGAGCCTTCCTCCGCCCCTAGGTTTACAGTGGCAGACAGAGGTGGAAAGCTGAGTTGAATCCATTCCACTGTCCACGCAAAGTACTTGGTGGCACCGTCCTAGCCCTAGAGAAGAGCAAGAATAGGTGTCCTGGGGCAGATTCCTTCTGCCATCCATGCCCTTTGCAGGCTATCCCAAGGCATGTGGAGCAAAAGAGGACACAGGTCACATCTAGCAGAACACAGGAGTTGCACGCCAAGGGAGACTCTCAGTTCTTTAGGGCACCATCCTGACAGAGGCAGTGCAGTGCTTCAGAGGAAGGCAAAACACCCTCCTAGTGCTCCGGCAGATTTTTCACTGTTGTATATGAGGAGGAGAAGCTCTTCCTGACCCCCATGGCAATCAGCTTGTGCCCTGAAGCATGAGATTTGATCTACCCTATACCTTAGCATGTAGAACTATTGGTATTTTTATACTGCGCCATGAACACGAACACACACACATACTATTTTGCAGACTCCCGGAAACACGAGTTCCTCCCAGGAGAGGCCTCCCAGGAGACAGAAGCAACACAACCTGCTTTCCCCACAGTAACAAGGAACAAACCTCTGTGACACAGAGTTCCTCTAGGTTTTCCATCTCTTTCCATGCAATGACCAGCCCCCAAGTCTCCCTCCCAAGCAACATGCCCCCGGGGAGGGTGTGGAGAAACCTGGCTCTAAATTACCCCTTCCTTTACATTTCCCAGGATATCCAGGTCTTTCTTTCAGAGTAGCAGCCGTGTTAGTCTGCATTCACAAAAAAATAAATGGAGGACTTGTGGCACCTTAGAGACTAACAAATCTATCTGAGTGGAAGCTTTCGTGAGCCACAGCTCACTTCAGCGGATGCACACTTTCTTTGCATCTCTGCTTTAGGCCCAAACACGGCAAGCTCACGCACTCTCAGCCACACCGAGCTACAGGACGGGGGTCGAGGGGAGGGGGGCTGTTTTGGGGATGTTTATTTTTGCAGAGCATGTTGTCAGCACAGCCATCAACCATAACAGGGATCGACAGATGTTATAACAGCTCCTGGACGTCGCCCGGCCCTTTTTTTTTTTTTTTTTTTTTTACACCCAGCTACCGCGTGCAAACATTCCTTATGAGGCAGCAAACCAAATCCTCTCCCTTAGGCCTTTAGACAGGGCTCATAAGGCTGGTGCCTTCTTTCTGCAGGCAGCAGAGTTCCTTTCACCAGGATTTTAAACCCAACCACACATGGCTCTAATGCCGGATCCCAACCCCCGCTCCAAGCCACCCCCCGCTCCAAGTCAATGCCTCATTACCGGAAGACGCTGCGTGCAGCATTCAAAGGCGAGCAGGCTCAGTGCCCACTTCATGCTCCGCCGGCCCGGCTGGGCCCCTGGCTCCGCGCCTCCAGTGCCTCGGGCCCTGCAGCGGGGCCCTCCCTTGCAATACCCGACGGCACTGCAAGCAAAGGGAAACCCCCGGTGCCTCCCCCTCGGGGCGGGGCTGAGCCGCTTCCAGCCCGCGGCAAGGCGGCAGAACGCGGGTCCGCCCCGCGCCGGACCCGCCCCCGGGGCAGCGGCTCGCGGGAAGCAGGAGCAGGGCTACCAGCGTGCCTAGGGAGCTACCACTGCGATGGGCAGCCGCGCGCGGGGGGGGGGGGGGGGAGAGGAGAGCGCAAGCTGTACCAAGTGGCTGCAGGGGCGGGGGTGCGCAGGCAGCAAGTCGGCGCCTTCGGGTGGAGAAGGGAGCCCACAGCGCTTGCCCCCGTCCGGGCGGGGAGGCCGCGCGAGCCTGCAGGGGCTGTGCGCGCGCGCGCAAGTGACTTCGTGCCTCTGGAGTCCAAGGGGGCTGCTCCGTGGGCAAAGGCAGCCGCGCGTGGGTGGGTGGGTGGGTGTGTAAGGAGCTGAGTGTAAATTTACACCCCCAGGGGAGTTTCAGCCCCTGCATTTGCAAGGTATTGCCCCAAAGCGGTGACAGCTCTGAGTCCCCCGTGGACAAGTCAGTGTTGTTATTAACCACCGCTCCCCTTTGCCGGGCTGTTGTGAGGATTACACGATGTTCCTAAAGCTCTGAGAAAATGCAAAACACAACGGATTAATTGATTTACGATGGAAGACCCTCATAAAATAAACCAGATTAGTAGGAGGTAGCTGTGTAAGTGTGTATCCACAAAAACAACACGGAGTCCGGTGGCACCCCACTCCTTGGTTTTTGCAGATTAATTGGAAAGGCCCTATAAAATATGAATATATAAGACCCTATACAAATAAACCAGATGCATATAAAAGGCCCTATGAAACATATGTTAATATATAAGACTATAAAATAAACTGGATGTATACGAAAGGCCGTATGAAATATATAATGTATGAATATAAGATCCTATAAAATAAACTAGATGCATATGTATGGCCCTATGTGATATACAATATGAGACCCTATTAAATAAACTAGGTGCATATAAATGGCCCTATGAAATATATAGTATATGGGACCCTATAAAATAAACCAGAGAGTTACATATGCAAGATAATTCACTTTTGAAAATTTTAGATTTAGGATTTTTGTTTAAAGATTTATATATATACAAAATGTGTCAGAGTATGATGAGAACAACTCTGTGTGGGTTTCAAAAGGGGGAGAACCCCCCACCTGTTCTAAATCTCCAAAACGCCAGGCAGGTCAAAATAATTGAGTTTATATTGACGAAGTGAGGAAGCTTTCGGTAGGTCAGAAGGCCTTTCCCAAGATGGAGAAGTGTAATACGTTTGAACTAACCAGTCCTTCTCAAGCACACTTAGTTGAGATGACTTGTTTCTATAAGACTGGGGAGTAAGGCTATGACTACACGGTACTTTTGCTGGTAAAACTTTTGTCAGTCAAGGGTGTGAAAAAAACACTTGCCTGACTGACAAAAGTTTTACTGACGAAAAGCACCCAGAGTGGACAGTGCTTTGTTGGTGGGAGATGCTCTCCCGCAGACAAAGCTACTGCCGCTCGTTGGGGGTGGTTTTAATTTGCTAGCAGGAGAGCTCTCTCCTGCCGGAAAAGAGCGGCTACACAGGAGACCTTACAGCAGCACAGCTGTGCCATTGTGCGGTATGCAGTGTAGACACAGCCTAAGAAAGAGCTTCCACATACTCTCTGATATTCTTCCAAGGGAGAGTTGCCTAATGCTTACAGAAGAGGCTGAGCATCAGGACTCTTCTATTCCTGGTTCAGTGTGGTCAAAGGCATGTCCCTTAGGCTGGGATTTTCAAAGGAGCCTAAGGGAATTAGGTGCTTAATCCCTACTGAGTCAGAGCCTTAAATGCCATATACCTCACTTTTCCTAACAGCTAAAATAAGGAGTATAATATAGGTAGGAATAAGAACAGGAGTACTTGTGGCACCTTAGAAACTAACAAATTTATTAGAGCATAAATTTTTGTGGGCTACGGCCCACTTCATCGGATGCATAGAATGGAACATATAGTAAGATATATATATATATATACACATACATACAGATAAGTTGGAAGTTACCATACAAACTGTGAGAGGCTAATTAGTTAAGACGAGTTATTATCAGCAGGAGAAAAAACACGGCTGCTACTCTGAAACCTGTCATAGGCAGGAATGGTTATGTTATTCCTTAGTGTTTGTAAAACATTTTGAGAGACTCAGGGGAGAAGGGTTTCAGAGGGGTAGCCGTGTTAGTCTGTATCAGAAAAACCAACGAGGAGTCCTTATGGCACCTTAGATACTAACAAATTTATTTGGGCATAAGCTTTCGTGGGCTATAGATGTGCTTGTTAGTGGTTGCTAATAATAAAAACATTTTTTTAGAACACTTGTCATCCATAGATCTCAAAGCCCTTTACAAAGGAGGTCAGTGTCATGAGTTCTAGACCAGTGCACTATCCATTTGACCACAATGCCTCCCTACAGCCATTGGGCTGTGAAGGCACACTACTGAATGCTTGTTGGAACATCAGAGTCTTTACTAATTCCACACTTCTCATCTCATCCTCGTCCCTGGGAGTCTGATGTAGCTCCCTGATCAAATCAGTGAAAAGATTCCTATATTTATTTATTTCACCATCCGAACAAAAGCCATTTGTGACCAGGGTCCCAAGGGAGCCAACTGAGGTCACTCAATTAGGATGAACTGCAAAGAATGGGGCAGGCTAAGCCCCAGTTTATGAACACCCAGCCAGCCAGTTAGCTGTAAAATCCCTCTTGGTGTCTGTTCTCTGCTTGCTTTACCTGTAAAGGGTTAACAAGCCCACAGGTAAAAGAAAAGTAGTGGGCACCTGACCAAGAGAGTCAATGGGAAGGCTGGAATTTTTAAATTTGGGAAAAAAAAACTTTCCCTTTGTCTGTTGTTCTCTGGAGAAGGAGATACAGAGGAGCAATGCTGTAAGGCTTGAACCAGGTACGAAAATTCATCTTCCATACCTAGAAGAAATTATTTGGATAGGGAATGTTTAGACAGACACAATCAGGTTTATTTTTTATTTTGGCTTGTGGATCTCCTCTGTGCTTTTGTTTGCTTGTAACATGGAATGGCCCTAATTACCATTCACAAACTTTCTAACATTCTTTAAAGGTTGACTCTCCGTTATTTGACCTGAAAGCTGCTTAACCCTTTCTGGCCATGTGTCAAACTTGTATAAGAGCTGTTGCAATTATATAACAGTGGTACTAACAGTGGTTTGCATGGTCATATTTTAATCAGACAACATCACACCATTGCTTCAAGCTTCTGTCTGTAACTGATCATCATAATATCATTGATTTTGTTTTAATTCTTAGTTTTACAGTAATGGTAAAAGGGTCATGAAAATTGTTACATTTGAATAAGGACTGACCAACCAGAAAAGACTGAGATATGTTAATCTGGGCCCTTAAATTCCTAGATTTGTTTCTTAAACATGTACCTCCAGTAGGTAATATGGCCCAGATCCTTAATGGTATTTAGGCACCTAATCCCCATTTATTAATTGGGAATTAGGTGCCTAAACACCTTTAAGGATCTGGGCCTATGTTCTTTAACCAGGAATTTTCATAAGAACAGCCATACTGGGTCAAACCAATGGTCCACCTAGCCCAGGTCCTGTCACTGACAGCGGCCAGGGCAATTTCAAGTGATCTATCCCCTGTCGTCCAGTTCCAGCTCTCTGGCAGTCAAAGGTTTAGAGACACCCAGAGCACGGGGTTGCAATCCCTGACTATCTTGGCTAATAGCCATTGATGGACCGATCCTCCATGAACTTATCTCACTCTTTTTTGAACCCAGTTATATTTTTGGCCCTCACAACCACCCCCGGCAATGAGTTTCCCAGGCTGACTATGCATTGTGTGAAGAAGTACTTTAACTGCTGTCTATTAATTTCATCAGGTGAACCCTAGTTCTTGCGTTATGAGAAGAGGTAAGTAACTCTTCCCGATTCACATTCTCCACCCCATTCATGACTGTACAGCCCTCTGTCATATCCCCCCTTAGTTGTCTCTTTTCTAAGATGCACTGTCCCAGTCTTCATAATCTCTCCCCTTTCAATCAGTTATAACTAAAGCAAAGATTATGTCACAGAATCCGTGAGTTCCAAAGACCTCCATGACATTTTCCGCTTTAGCCCCAGTGGGGCCCCTGCAGCTCCCTGCTGCCGTGGGTGGCAGGGGACCCCGCAACTCCCAGCCACTGTGGGTGGCGGGGGAGACCCTGCTGCTCCCAGCTGCCGGGGCCAGCAGGGGGACCTTGGAGCTCTCAGCTGCTGTGGGTGGCAGGGAGACCCCCCCAGCTTTGAGCTACCATGGGTGGTGGGGGGACCTCACAGCTTCAAGATGCTAAGAGGGCAGGCTGGTGGGTGCTGGACTCTCCTCCCTCCCCATTTTGTTACAGTTATTTTTAGTAAAAGTAAAAAAAGTTTAGCAAAAGTTGGGCCAACTTGATGATCACTTTAGATAAGCTATTACCAGCAGGAGAGTGGGGTGGGAGGAGGTATTGTTTCATGGTCTCTGTGTATATAATGTCTTCTGCAGTTTCCACAGTATGCATCCGATGGAGTGAGCTGTAGCTCACGAAAGCTCATGCTCAAATAAATTGGTTAGTCTCTAAGGTGCCACAAGTACTCCTTTTCTTCTTGTAACAAAATCTTAGCCTTAGTTATAACCAGCACTTTGTCCACACATTCTTTCTGCAGTTTTTAGGAACAGAGGAATTGCCATATTGGAACAGGCCTGTGGTCTATCCAGTCCAGTGTCCCGACTCCAATAGTAGCCAGCACCAACTGCTGCAGAGGAAGGTTCAAGAAGCCTCCTAGTGGATAATTATCCTGCCCACAGGGGAACATTTAAGTTCACTAAACTTTTATACCATGAAGTTGTTTGTAACGTTCTCCTCGCCACCATCATGGAATGCTCATGCAGATACCGCTGTGTCTGGCCAAAGAACGCCAATGAGCCAGCTCACGTTCCTGCCAGTCTATGGGCAGAACACACAATGCCCTTCAGTGACAGAGAGCACTGCAGGGGCAGGTCAGGGAGTGCCTCTTATTAGAGACCACTTCTGGGTTGGTGTGATGGGGTGCCCACCCCACACAGGACTGGAAGGGGTTAAAACGGCCAGGCCAATTAACTCCATAGGCTGCACCAGGAAGAGGAGGCAGGGAGCAGGGAACTAACTGGAAACAGGCTCAGATGGGGAGGAACAGGTGGGGGGGTCTGTATAAAGCCAGGTAGCTGGCAACAGAAGAAAGGTACAGGGAAGTAGGCTGCAGTCACTCCCTAAGTGGAGGGAGTTGGGAGGCTAGCAAACCCAGAGAGGGGAAGAAGCCAGGAAGGTAGGAGAAGGCTCAGGGGAATAGCAGCAAGGAATAGGAGTGTGACCAGAGGTCCTGTCAAGGTTCCTTCCCCACTCTGAACTCTAGGGTACAGATGTGGGGACCTGCATGAAAACCTCCTACGCTTACTTTTACCAGCTTAGGTTAAAACTTCCCCAAGGTATAAACTATTTTACCCTTTGCCCTTGGACTTCCACTGCCACCACCAAACATTTATCTGGGTTTATTTTTATTAGGAAAGCATCATTTGGAAACGTCTTTCCCCCCCAAAATCCTCCCAACCCTTGCACCCCACTTCCTGGGGAAGGTTTGGTAAAAATCCTCACCAATTTGCATAGGTGACCACAGACCCAAAACCTTGGATCTTAAGAACAATGAAAAAGCATTCAGTTTTCTTACAAGAAGACTTTTAATAGAAGTAAAAAAGAATCACCTCTGTAAAATCAGGAGGGTAAATACCTTACAGGGTAATTAGGTTCAAAACATAGAGAATCCCTCTAGGCAAAACCTTAAGTTACAAAAAAGACACACAGACAGGAATATTCATTCTATTCAGTTCAGCTTAATTTTCTCAGCCATTTAAAGAAATCATAATCTAACGCATATCTAGCTAGATTACTTACTAAGTTCTAAGACTCCATTCCTGTTCTGTCCCTGGCAAAAGCGTCATACAGACAGACCCAGACCCTTTGTTTCTCTCCCTCCTCCCAGCTTTTGAAAGTATCTTGTCTCCTCATTGGTCATTTTGGTCAGGTGCCAGCGAGGTTACCTTTAGCTTCTTAACCCTTTACAGGTGAAAGGATTTTTCCTCTGGCCAGGAGGATTTTAAAGGTGATTACCCTTCCCTTTATATTTATGACAGGGCCCCTGAGCTGGCATTTGGAGTAGAGGGCTGGCCCAGGTTCCCCTACCAGTCACAGGGAACGTGGTGCAGTTGACACAGTAAATGGAAGACTGCCATTTCCTATGGAGGGACTTTCATACCCTGCAAAGGGGGAATATGTATTGTGACCTGGCCAGAGGGATGAGTCATGAAGAGGAGCCTGCGGTTCCTGGAATAAGAGGGATCTGCCGCGTGAGAGGATGGGAGAGATGCTGACATCGGAGAGCGCAACGCTCTTCCAGAGCTAATGGCCAGGACAAGGTGCCACCAACAGTGAGTGGACCCTGTGACAGGTGGTGTTGACTAGGTGTGGAAAGAACTTCATCCAGCATTGCTCAGCCTCATGTACCATGTCCAAAAGTGAGGGAGTGGGAGAGAAGTTAAAGGGAAGGGGAAAATAGGATACCTCCCCCCCACCACACACACACACACATTTAAAAAGCGCTTGTGAAAATTACAAGGAAGCCAAAGGGTTAAATGGCAAAGGCACAAAACTCGTTTCTGGGCTGATCTTAACATAGGCCATTAATCTCAGTTTAAAGTCTATTTGCATTAAATGCCATCCCAAAGGAATGCAAGGTCTGTGTTTTGTCAGAGATAATTAGATCTACAGTCTTAACCTTGTGCAGCGACAGCCCCCATGGATCCACACCTGCACACACTGTGTGCATCATATTATTTATCCTTTATTCAGCACCGCAATCTTTACAGATATTAAAGCTCAAACCCTGCTCCAGGGACCTTACAGTTGAAGCCCCCAGTCCTACAAACACACACACCTTTCACTTTCCTCAGCCCCATTGAAATCAATGAGAGGACTACCATGTGAGTCAAGTTAAACGTGTGTAAGCTTTTGCTTGATCCACTCCTCACTTTAACACGAGGAGCAGCAACTGACTAAGGGAGGAAGGTAGGAGATGGCTGAGCAAGCGCTGCAGTATGAAAAATCATAAGATTGATTGTCGTAGATGCAGCATATCTGTCTCCATGTCAATTTTAGTTTTGCTGCTTATCTGCTGAACAGTTTACTATTGCTGTATGTTTTGTGGGATGGATAGGAGGAGAGGGCTTCTCTCTAAATACTCCTGCTGCTAATAGCTCATCTTAACTAATTAGCCTCTTACAGTTTGTATGGCAACTTCCACCTTCTCTGTATGAATATATATATATCTTCTTCCTATATGTTCCATTCTATGTATCTGATGAAGTGGGCTGTAGCCCACAAAAGCTTACGCTCTAATAAATTTGTTAGTCTCTAAGGTGCCACAAGTACTCCTGTTCTCTAAATACTGGTTTGGGAGACCTGGGTTCAAGTCCCAGCTCTTATTTTTGCAGAAGTGCTTATGTTATATTCTTGCCTATCACCACAGTATCAGAGTAGCATCCTCAAAGTGTGTATTGAGAACTCTTTATTATTTAAATCAAAACTATTTTGTGAATCCATCTTCCAGCTATGAACCGTACCCCTCCCTGCCCACACACTCTCGGTATTTGATCTTTACTATGTTGTCCCCATTTGAGCTTCTGGCAAATGTTACCATTGTCCAGCCCTTGGTATACCACAAGTCCCGCGGGCTTGGAGTCCGTGAAATGCTGTGCTTTCTTAGCTGCCATTGAAGTCAATGGAAACTGTGGGTCCTTCTCACTTCTCAGAATCAGGCTCATTATTTCTCAGTGTAAGCAGGGTCTGAATGAATGCTTCCCTGACAGCTAGCTGGGAGGGGAAGAGACTATGGGTGTTTTATGTAAATACAGTTTGCTCCTGCTCTGTTTACAGCTGGGCCCAAAGGTGGGAGGGGAGAGTCCCTAGGTCCCCACCAGCAGCTGGGTACGGTACCAGTGCTCAGGTAGGCTAGAGCACTCCAGTGTCAGGTGGGGCTCAGCAGGACTCCAGGGCAGACCCCTTTTGAGGAGCTGCTCCCATGCAGCCAAGTGTGATGGGCTCAGTGGCACAGGATCGGGCTCTTTCCAACGGGGGTGGGAGAGAGGAAGCTATGGCAGCCTGTCTGTCCTATACACTGTATTACAGACTGGGGCAATCAGCTCCTGATCTCCCTGGATCCTGGCCCTGCTGGGGAACGATGGGTCTCTGCTGGCCTTTCACTTGCCCTGGGACCCCTTGGCCAGCTGGGAGCTGGTGGAGAGCAGAAGCAGCAGGAGGCTGTGGGCTTGGAGCTGGACCTGCCTGGCTGCTGGGTGAAGCCATCCCATTACACAGGTCGCCTGGCCCGAGCTCAGCTCACCCTGCTTTGGGGCCCACCAGCGACAGCTCCGAATTGCCAGCCAAGGAGGGCACCAGGCAGCTGGGCTCCAGAGGAAGTGCAGCAGGTCACTGGTGGGGGAACATGCTCAACGAGCCAAGGAGGTCAGCTCCCTGGGGAGAGCCAGAGTATGCATCCCAGTAGGAAGGGGGCCCTGGCCTGTCGCTGACTCACGGGCACAAACCGTCAACACCAGCTGAGGACCTGGCCTGGACCTGCTGCAATGCCCCTCCCCCGGCCTGAATCTAGTCCCAGCCCAGACCTGTGGGGGAGGGGTGTCTATCCTGCAGCCCCAGCCCCAGAGCTGCCGTGGTGGTGAGAGGTGATTCTCCCCACCAGCCCAGCTGCTGCTGCTGGAAGAGCAAGCTGTGGGGAGTCCTCTCTCTGCTGTAGCCCCAGAGAACCCTCCTGCACCCGAAACCCCTCATTCCCAGCCCCACCCCAGAGCCCGCACCACCTGCACCCAACCCTCTGCCCCAGCCCTGAGCCTCCTGCCACACTCTGAACCGCTCAGCCTCACCCCCATGAACTTTGTTATGTGCACCACTATGGAGGCGAGAAGAAAAGGAGGACTTGTGGCACCTTAGAGACTAACAAATTTGTTTGAGCGTAAGCTTCCATGAGCTACAGCTCACTTCATCGGATGCGTTCAGTGGAAAATACAGTGGGGAGATTTATATACACAGAGAACTGAAACAATGGGTGTTACCATACACACTATGACCAGAGTGATCAGGTAAGGTGAACTATTACCAGCAGGAGAGCTGGGGGGGGGGGGGGGGAACCTTTTGTAGTGATAATCAAGGTGGGCCATTTCCAGCAGTTAACAAGAACGTCTGAGGAACAGTGTGTGTGTGTGGGGGGGAGAATAAACATAGGGAAATAGTTTTACTTTGTGTAATGACCCATCCACTCCCAGTCTCTATTCAAGCCTAAGTTAACTGTATCTAGTTTGCAAATTAATTCCAATTCAGCAGTCTCTCGTTGGAGTCTGTTTTTGAAGTTTTTTTGTTGAAGCATTGCCACTTTTAGGTCTGGATCAAGTAACCAGAGAGATTGAAGTGTTCTCCAGCTGATTTTTGAATGTTATAATTCTTGACGTCTGATTTGTGTCCATTTATTCTTTTACGTAGAGACTGTCCAGTTTGGCCAATGTACATGGCAGAGGGGCATTGATGGCACATGATGGCATATATCACATTGGTAGATGTGCAGGTGACCGAGCCCCTGATAGTGTGGCTGATGTGATTAGGCCCTATGATGGTGTCCCCTGAATAGATATGTGGACACAGTTGGCAACGGGCTTTGTTGCAAGGATAGGTTCCTGGGTTAGTGGTTCTGTTGTGTGGTGTGTGATTGCTGGTGAGTATTTGCTTCAGGTTAGGGGGCTGTCTGTAAGCAAGGACTGGCCTGTCTCCCAAGATCTGAGAGAGTGATGCGTCGTCCTTCAGGATAGGTTGTAGATCCTTGATGATGCGTTGGAGAGGTTTTAGTTGGGGGCTGAAGGTGATGGCTAGTGGCATTCTGTTATTTTCTTTGTTGGGCCTGTCCTGTAGTAGGTGACCTCTGGGTACTCTTCTGGCTCTGTCAATCTGTTTCTTCACTTCAGCAGGTGGGTATTGTAGTTGTAAGAATGCTTGATAGAGATCTTGTAGGTGTTTGTCTCTGTCTGAGGGGTTGAAGCAAATGCAGTTGTATCGTAGAGCTTGGCTGTAGACAATGGGTCGTGTGGTGTGGTCTGGATGAAAGCTGGAGGCATGTAGGTAAGTATAGCGGTCAGTAGGTTTCTGGTATAGGGTGGTGTTTATGTGACCATCGCTTATTAGCACTGTAGTGTCCAGGAAGTGGATCTCTTGTGTGGACTGGTCCAGGCTGAGGTTGATGGTGGGGTGGAAATTGTTGAAATCATGGTGGAATTCCTCAAGGGCTTCTTTTCCATGGGTCCAGATGATGATGATGTCATCAATGTAGCGCAAGTAGAGTAGGAGCATTAGGGGACGAGAGCTGTGGAAGCATTGTTCTAAGTCAGCCATAAAAATGTTGGCATACTGTGGGGCCATGCAGGTACCCATAGCAGTGCCGCTGATTTGAAGGTATACATTGTCCCCAAATGTGAAATAGTTATGGGTGAGGACAGAGACAAAGTTCAGCCACAAGGTTTGCCGTGACATTATCGGAGATACTGTTCCTGACGGCTTGTAGTCCATCTTTGTGTGGAATGTTGGCGTAGAGGGCTTCTACATCCATAGTGGCCAGGATGATGTTTTCAGGAAGATCACCGACGGACTGTAGTTTCCTCAGGAAGTCAGTGGTGTCTCGATGATAGCTGGGAATGCTGGTAGCGTTGGGCCTGAGGAGGGAGTCTACATAGCCAGACAATCCTGCTGTCAGGGTGCCACTGCCTGAGATGATGGGGCATCCAGGATTTCCAGATTTATGGATCTTGGGTAGCAGATAGAATACCCTGGTCAGGGTTCCAGGGGTGTGTCTGTGCGGATTTGTTCTTGATGTGTCACACATCACCTCCAAAGTGGTCCTCATAACAAAATTCATTCCACACATGGGTGGGAAAATTTAGAGGGAACACTGCTGAGGATGTGAGGGAAATTCCCAAACCTGAGCCATTCTTTTTACGTGACAAATCTGAGGAACTGTTCCACACTGAGGTGTCAGAGGAGGTTTTGGAACAAATTGATAATCTAAACAGCAATAAGTCACCAGGATCAGATGGTATTCACCCAAGTGTTCTGAAGGAACTCAAATGTGAAACTGCAGAACTACTAACTGTAGTTTGTAACCTATCATTTAAACCAGTTTCTGTATCAAACGGCTGGAGGATAGTTAACATGATGCCAATTTTTAAAAAAGGCTCCAGAGGTGATCCCGGCAATTACAGGCTGGTAGGCCTGACTTCAGTCCTGGGCAAACTGGTTGAAATGATAGTAAAGAACAAAATTGTCAGACTCAGAGGAACATAATTTGTTGGGAAAAAGTCATCATAGTTTTTGTAAAGGGAAATCATGCCTCAGCAATCTACTAGAATTCTTTGAGGGGGTCAACAAGTATGTGGACAAGGGGGATCCAGTGGATAGAGTGTACTTAAATTTTCAGAAACCCTTCACAAGGTCCCTCACCAAAAGCTCTTAAGCAAAGTAAGATGTCATGGGATAAGAGGAAAGGTCCTTTCATGGATTGGTAACTGGTTAAAAGATAGGAAACAAAGGGTAGGTATAAATGGTAAGTTTTCAGAATGGAGAGAAGTAAATAGTGGTTTCCCCCAGGGGCCTGTACTGGAATATTTAACTGGAAAAATGATCTGGAAAAAAGGGTAAACAGTGAGGTGGCAAAATTTGCAGATGATTCAAAACTAAAGATAGTTAAGTCCAAAGCAGACTGCGAAGAGTTACAAAAGGATCTCTCAAAACTTGGTGACTGAGCAATAAAATGGCAGATGAAATTCAATGTTGATAAATGCAAAGTAATGCACATTGGAAAACATAATCCCAACTATACATATAAAATGATGGGGTCTAAATTAGCTGTTACCACTCCAGGAAGAGATCTTGGAGTCATTGTGGATAGTTCAAAAAAGCTAACAGAATGTTGGGAATAATTAAGAAAGGGATAGATAAGACAGAAAATATATTGCCTCTATATAAATCCATGGTACGCCCACATCTTGAATACTGTGTGCAGATATGGTTGCCCCATCTCAAACAAGGTATATTGGAATTGGAAAAGGTTTAGAAAAGGGCAACAAAAATGATTAGGGGTATGGAACAGCTTTCTTATGAGGAAAGGTTAATAAGATTGGGACTTTTCAGCTTTGAAAAGAGACTACTAAGGGAGGAATATGATAGATGTCTATAAAATCATGACTGGTGTGGAAAGAGTGAATAGGGAAGTGTTATTTACTCCTTCTCATAACACGAGCTAGGGGTCACTAAATGAAAATAATAGGCAGCAGGTTTAAAACAAAAAAAAGGAAGTATTTCTTCACACAATGCACACTCAACCTGTGGAACTCTTTGCCAGAGGATGTTGTGAAGGCCAAGACTATAATGGGGTTCAAAAAAGAACTAGATAAATTCATGGGGGATAGACATGGACATCAATGGTTATTAGCCAGAATGGACAGGGATGCGTCCCTAGCCTCTGTTTGCCAGGGGCTGGGAGTGGGTGACGGGGAATGGATCACTTGAGGATTGCTTGTTCTGTTCGTTTCCTCTGGGGCATCTGGCATTGGCCACTGTTGGAAGACAGGATACAGGGCTAGATGGACCTTTGATCTGACCCAGTATGGCCATTCATATGTTCATACAAACATAAGACTGTAAGAGACCTCGAGAGGTCATCTTAGTCCAGAACTAAGTATTATCCAGACCATGAGATGATCATGGTTGAGGTATTTTGATGAGTCAGAATGGAGGATCTTGCACGGCCAGTGCCCACAATATATCTGATTAGTGGATAAACAGAAACTTCAGTCTCCAGGACTGTCAATCCAGTAGCTTTCACCAACACTAAACAACGCATACATATGTGGTTGCTGGTGAGTATTTGCTTCACTCATACATATACTCATATATACTCACCAGGAACCACATACCACACAACAGAACCACTAACCCAGGAACCTATCCTTGCAACAAAGCCCGTTGCCAACTGTGTCCACATATCTATGCAGGGGACACCATCACAGGGCCTAACAACATCAGCCACACTATCAGAGGCTCGTTCTCCTGCACATCTACCAATGTGATATATGCCATCATGTGCCAGCAATGCCCCTCTGCCATGTACATTGGTCAAACTGGACAGTCTCTACGTAAAAGTATAAATGGACACAAATCAGATGTCAAGAATTATAATATTCATAAACCAGTCGGAGAACACTTCAATCTCTCTGGTCACGCGATTACAGACATGAAAGTTGCGATATTACAACAAAAAAACTTCAAAACCAGACTCCAGCGAGAGACTGTTGAATTGGAATTCATTTGCAAATTGGATACAATTAACTTAGGCTTGAATAGAGAATGGGAGTGGCTAAGTCATTGTGCAAGGTAACCTATTTCCCCTTGTTTTTTCCTACCCCCCCCAGACGTTCTTGTTAAACCCTGGATTTGTGCTGGAAATAACCCACCTTGATTATCATACACATTGTAAGGAGAGCGATCACCTTTGATAAGCTATTACCAGCAGGAGAGTGGGGTGGGGGGAGAGAAAATGTTTTGTAGTGGTAAACACCCATTTTTTCATGCTGTGTGTAAAAAAATCTTCTATACTTTCCACAATATGCATCCGATGAAGTGAGCTGTAGCTCATGAAAGCTTATGCTCAAATAAAGTGGTTAATCTCTAAGGTGCCACAAGTACTCCTTTTCTTTTTGCGAATACAGACTAACACGGCTGTTACTCTGATACATATAAAAGAAACAGATGCACAGAAGAGAGAGAATCTTTACTCAGCTATGAACTTTCTCGTTATAACAGTAAGTTACAATCTCCTTCTCTGCAGGCCCAGGTTGCCAAATCTTCCCTTTACACTTCCACAGATCCTCAGAACAAACTCATTTCTTCTTCCAAAATTTTCTGTAATCGTCCAAATTAAACTCATCATCCAACACTTCCTCCTGTTTGCTCTTAAGCCTTCTGGGATCGCGTTTCCGTAACCTCGCTCTTCTTTCGGCCTCAGAAAGAGTGTTGATGTCTACAGGCATCTGGAGGGCAACAAAAATTAATAATCAGACAAAGGCATCTTATTCAAATGCCTCACTGTTCAAAAGGAGAGAGATGGGATATTGTTGTGCAGAGGAGTTTGCCGCAAAATAAAAATCCCAATAGAGGTTAATCAAATAGGAATCATTTTATTGATCACGATTTTCTTACTGACTGCTGGGGTTTCACTGGTTTGGGGGCAGATGCAGAAGTTATTCTGCATTGATCTGTTATTCTGAGGATGTATGATGTAGTAGCGAAAGGTCAGCAGAACACAAACATCTAACCTTCCAAACAGGGGTTGACTGGGCAATGGCAAAAGTAATGTGGCATGTAGAGGTTGCAGTTATTAGTACTGTGCAAAATAAGCTGAAAAAAATAATAAGTGGAGGAGGGATTGGGTTTCTTTTCAATTAGGAAGATTGCATTTTTAAGTGGATTTATTACTGGAGAAAAGTGTTGGGAAAACAGCTCTGTGGAATGTAGTCCTGTGCTTATCCACACTAGAGATACAGCACTGGCTTCCTCTCACCACACCAGCCATGGTGCATCAACCCCAACTTGAATGGACCATGTCTAGGCATGCAATGATCATTCAATTTGACTCATTCAGTACTAGGCCAATAAGAACCATTTGTGGTGGTGGGTTTTGTGCTGTGGACACCTACCCACTGGGAGCTGACCCAAGACCCACTAAACTCGTACGTAAGATCCATCAGATGGCAATGACTTTCAGTTACGGGACTGGTTTTATGCTGGTGATCTCAAGGTGAAAGGCATTTTATCCCATTATTAATCCCCATAGCCATCCAGACTCTGACCCATCTGCTCTTGTATTCAAGTGACTTTCCAAGGGGTAAAGGGGTTTGGTTCCTGGAATCACCACATTCCCCCCCAAAAGGCCTGTATCTCAAAGACCTGTCTTTGGCCAGAGGAGGCTGAGATCAGCAGGAAGGAGGGGGTCAGGGGTTGCCTGAGAAATGCCTGGAGCTTGAGGTGGCTTCTGAACTATAACCACACAATGCACCCAGACAGGACATCCATTACATTTCTAGGGTAGGGGGGATTTCAGCCCCATATTCTTATAAAGGGGTGAGGGGAAATTAAAAAATTCTGAAGATTAGCCCCCTCCATCTTCTGTAATCCATCTGAAGGGAAGGCGGGGAAGGGAGCCCACTTCATCATTCAGGCCAACACCTGGAGCAATGTTAACAGGCTCTAAAGGGAGATGCACACTGCCCTCAATGAGCAGGGATTAATGAATGTAACTGGGCCGTCTGAGGGAGGAAGCGTCTGGGGAAGCAAACTAGGAAGAAACTGGGATAGAGCTGAACACAACTTTCCAAAAATCCAATGCGATTGCTAATTAGTACTACTTCTACAGCTTCACAAAGTGTCTATGATGTAGGAACACTGGAACAGCCACCCCAACAGTATCTAATGATCCATCTAGCCTTATGTCCTGTTAAATAGATGACCATTAAAAATACTGGTGGCTCTGCCTCCTTGGAGGAACTTAATTGAACCTCATGTTTCAGGATAAGGAGACAACTCTGCCCCCGGACAAATGCATTTGGAGGTTTATCACCTTTCTCTACAGCATCAAAGTGGTCCATCCAGTCTAATACCCTGATCACAATGGTCTGATCCAATATGGCAAATCCTATGTACTCATCAGTGACCGACACAGGATGCGTCAGAGGAAATTGTAACTCCACCCCTCTCGTTACGCACCTACTTGGGCAATACTCAATACAACCTCCATCCCAGCAGTTCTATTAAAAATTAGATTTTGCTCAATTTCTTACTGTAATGATCCGCCTTGGCTCCTTATAGCGGATGTGAATAGCAGATCCATCAGGCCTGACCAAGAGCACGGGGTAGGACCTGCCGTACGTCTGCCTCTGAATGCGGGCAATGGACGTCCTGTTGGAGTTATATTGGCTGAGGGATGTATGCAGATGGCAAGCAATGGGGAGTAACCTGTGCATGGCATCCTGACGCAACAAACTAAGAGGAATTAAAACAGGGCAGGGTTAGTTATTCTTCCCCTCCATTCCACAGGGATGCAGAGGAAAAGATAGTCAAGTTCAGTAGACCAACATACATGATTAGGGCCCAACCAAATTCACAGTCCATTTTGGTCAATTGCATGGCCAGAAGGTTTAAAATTGGTCAATTTCGCTATTTCAGCTGTTTAGATCTGAAATTTCAGGGCCTTGTAACTAGGGGGGTCCCTACCCAAAAGATGATCGGGGGGAGGGGAGGGTGTCAGGGGATTGCCACCCTCACTTCTGTGATGCCTTCACAGCTGGGCAGCAGCCCTGGAGCTTCCTACAGCAGGGGGAAGAGGCTCCCGGAGTTGGAGGTGAATCTGATCTCCCTGTGCTGCTGGGAGTGCCCTGCCGGGGGCTCCTAGCTGCTAGCCCCAGCCAGTGGCGGATAAACGCATGGGCACTCCGGGGGCAGAAGCCCCACAGCCAGGCACCCTGAGGGGCAGAAGCCTTAAGCTTGGCTCTGTACAACCCTCACTTCTGCGCTGCCACTGGAGGTAGGTCTGATCTCCCCACCAAGAGCGGCCATGCAGGGGAAGGACGAGTCCTGTCCTTCCCCAGCTCAGCCCGGACTAGCAGCTAGGAGCTCCCAGCAGCATGGGAAGATCAGATTTCACAGGGAAGGGCTTATTTCTTGTTCCTTGACATGTTTTTCATAGCTGTGAAACTGGTAGGGCCTTATACATGACACCATGTCACAGAACATGGACTAGAGACGGAAGAGATTTATAGTCCTCCAGCCAGGATACTTTTAAATGTCCCAAGCAAAGAAGCTTCCACCACAACCCTGGTAATATTAACGATGATGAGCATTTACATAACATTTACCTTCAAAGTGGTTTACAAATATTAAGTAATTATATTAACAACAACGATATTTTTGCTTATACAACAATTTTACACAGGACCTAAGGCATTTTTCAAAGGAAAGCAAATGCTTAATGGAGAAAACAACCATCAAGGAAATTGAACCACACAGTATTTAAGTGGCTTGGGAGGATTAGAACTCCATGCCAGGATTAGAACTCAAGTTCTGTGCACAGATGAACAGGCCAAGCCCCTCTTTCATATCCCACAATCAGACAGATCTCATCTGCAAATCCTTGGTCCTGTAGTACAGCCTGGCATTTTAACAAATCAGTTTTTCTTTCTTCAAATAAATAAGTCATTTGTTGATGATCGGCCTCCAGGACAGATTGCACTAGGCTAATTTATATCATGTGACTAGAATTCACAGGGCCTTGGATCACCAATCTTCACAGAAAAGCAAAGTGGAATAGTGTAAACAGCAAAAATAGGAGAGTACAGACAGGCAAGGAAAATGGTTAGAGCCATGGAAAATCTTCCTCATTAAAAGGAAGTGTAAAGATCAGGACTTTTTCGTTTAGAGAGAAGAGGAGCATGAGGGGCACAATAGATTTGGTTTCACTGGTCCTGGTCATGGAACTCTTAACTCAAGTGAACAATACCACTGTGACATTCCCCAGAGTGCAATCTGGACTGCTGTGTTCCCTTAGTTCTCCAGCCTGGCATGCCTTTTATACCGTTTTGCTGATGAACAGCAGCCCCTGTAGGCTCTCCTCACTCTCAGCCACCAGCATGCAAAGTCACCCCCAGCTGAATACATGAATGCTATACCCAGCCATCCATGAATTACATAGAGGAGGACACGATGCATACCCTTCAGCCCCAACCTTGCTCCCCAAAAATGTGCATCTTATACTGTTCAGGATCCTCCTGGCCAGTATAAGCTCATAGATAGATATTCATTACCCATTGTTGGAGTGAAGACTAGGCACTAGGCTTGCTGACCTAAGATTCTCAAAAACAACGAAGAGTCCTTGTGGCACCTTGGCGACTAACAAATTTATTTGGGCATAAGCTTTCGTGGGCTAAAACCCACTTCATCAGATGCAGAGAGTGAAAATACAATACACCCAAACCCCCTCTCCCACCCGAGCCCAGCCATGAGGGTCCCCCCAGCCCACACCCCATCTCCCTCCTTCCCAGAGCCCAGCCATCTGTCCCCTTACCACCCAGCGTTCCAGAAAGAGAAACAGCCTGTTGCTGGTTCCCAGCCAGGCTTGTGTGGAGTTTTCTGAGCGCCACTGTCTTCTTCCCTCAAGGCATACAGGAAATTACAGTTGCTCGGAACCCTCTACTCTCTCCCCCTTCCCCGCCCCATGTCTTCTATGTGCAAACTGGGCTCTGCCAGGTCCAGCGGCCTCTAGTTGCGGCCAGCAGCCTCTAGTTGCGGCCAGCAGCCTCTAGTTGCGGCCAGCAGCCTCTAGTTGCGGCCAGCAGCCTCTAGTTGCGGCCAGCAGCCTCTAGTTGCGGCCAGCAGCCTCTAGTTGCGGCCAGCAGCCTCTAGTTGCGGCCAGCAGCCTCTAGTTGCGGCCAGCAGCCTCTAGTTGCGGCCAGCAGCCTCTAGTTGCGGCCAGCAGCCTCTAGTTGCGGCCAGCAGCCTCTAGTTGCGGCCAGCAGCCTCTAGTTGCGGCCAGCAGCCTCTAGTTGCGGCCAGCAGCCTCTAGTTGCGGCCAGCAGCCTCTAGTTGCGGCCAGCAGCCTCTAGTTGCGGCCAGCAGCCTCTAGTTGCGGCCAGCAGCCTCTAGTTGCGGCCAGCAGCCTCTAGTTGCGGCCAGCAGCCTCTAGTTGCGGCCAGCAGCCTCTAGTTGCGGCCAGCAGCCTCTAGTTGCGGCCAGCAGCCTCTAGTTGCGGCCAGCAGCCTCTAGTTGCGGCCAGCAGCCTCTAGTTGCGGCCAGCAGCCTCTAGTTGCGGCCAGCAGCCTCTAGTTGCGGCCAGCAGCCTCTAGTTGCGGCCAGCAGCCTCTAGTTGCGGCCAGCAGCACTGCAATCCATTTCTTTGGGGTAAGGAAATTATGCGCAAAACCCATTAATTTCTGCAAAATTCGGCATTGCACAATGGCGCAGAATTCCCCCAGGAGTAACATTTCAACCGGATAATAATATTCAGCAGATTATGAGTTTTCAAATGATACCTCACAAGGCATACTTTGTACAAAATATAACAAATGGTGAACATGGGGTACAGGGTGTCAACGCCTGATTTCACTGGGGCAATCTGGGCAATAAGGGCTGGAGGATCAGATCCTGTCTTAACGAGAATAACGACAAACTTTATTCGTGGTCATAAAGGGTCTGATCTTTTGAGGTACTGAGTACCTACTGAAGAGATAGCCCATTTATTCAATCAAAATTAACACCAGGACCAACATCAGCCAGCCCTTTAGGCAAGTCACAGTATTTGAATGTAAAGCTTACCCCAGAGTCCTGCTTACTGCTGACATCCTGCTCTTAGGTAAAACCACAGAAGTCCAAGGAACCAGTTCAACGAGGGCTGTGCCTGGAATACTGGATTTAATTGCTGCATGAAACTATTCCATAAAGTTCCTCAAGGTAAATGATCCAATCTTACACCACAGCTCTGCACCATACACGTTCTTCTCTTTGTAGGTAACCTAATGACCAAATGGACCAAAAAGAGATGGATCAAGCAAAGCAGCCTTTTCTTGTGACTTTAATCAAATCTCTTCTGAAATTGCCCATTTTTAAAAAAAAAAAAAAAAAACACCTTGAAATTCTGAGGTAGCTAATTAGCATTTTGGAAAGTGCTTTAAAATGACAAATTAGTGTAAAGGAGGATTCTGAGAACTGATGATTTCACCTTCTTTCTCTGCAAAATTATAGCATATGGAGGCTCAAATCAGGCCAATCTGTGCTTTGCGTTCTTTGATCGTTCCAGGTAGTAATGGTGCAACCTGCATTAAAGCAGAAACAGAAGGAAGATATCCAATGTATGACATTTAATTTTCTGCAGCAACATTTCTCATAGTCACTAGCAAGTTCACTTAATTCTTCATCAGATTTTATTATTAAGTCTTAGGAAAATAAGGTAATTCCCAAACACATGTCATCTGGAAACTGGCTAATTTCTAGAAGCCACTGGAGTTGCTTTGCCAAAGGAGAAGGAACTGTTTTCTGACGGCTAACAGATGAGTCACACTGGGACTCTGCAATGGAGCAAACCCATCTGGCTCTGCCTCTCTGATCCCCCAAACCTCCCTCTCCTCCTCTGATCCTGCTCTCCTCCTCTGATGGTGGTTCCCAACAACTCCCATATGCCAAGGATGAGTACAGAGCTCAGAGCTCTGTGTGGCAACACAATACTGGCAGCTGAGAGGAGAGAATGAATGGCAGGAGGAAATTGCTTTGGCAGGGAGGGATCTTTGATGGTGGAGGGGTATCATGTGTCTGGTGAGGGGAAAAGGAGAGGTACCCAAAACATGTACTGTTCCCTTCAGTATCCCAAGGGTTAACACTCTGCTCCATATTTCAGTCTAACTGCACCTGCAGGGTTCCTGATGATCCTGTTATACACCAGGTCTGTCATGTGGGATTACGGGTATAATCACAGGAGGGGAGCAGTATAGCCAGCACACATTTCATACATGGAGGCAATAGGGCCAGGGTCAGAGAAGTAGCAGGATTATGGGGCATAGAGAAAGCTAAGGCAGCAGGTGCAGGGGGCGGGCCATGGAGCACAGGGTGGGCTGAGATAGCTGCATGCAGAAGGGGGCTGAGGTAGCAAGTATAGGGGGCATAGGGCCCTGGGGGGCAGGGGGTGATGTGGCAGGGGAGGGGGGGAATAGCTGTGGAGCACAGAGGAGGCTGAGGTACTGGGTGCAAGGGGGGGACAAGCTGAGGTAGCAGGTGCAGGGGGCATAGGGCCCTGGGGGTGATGTAGCAGGGTAGTGGGGTGGGGAGACAGGCTGTGGAGCAGAGAGGGGGCTAAGGTAGCAGGTCAGAAGGCACAGGGCCCTGGGGCACAGGATGCAAGATAGCAGGGGAGAGTGGGGGAAAAACAAGTCAGAGGGCACAGAGGGGGCTGAGGTAGCAGGTCAGGGGGCACATGGCCCTGGGGTGCAGGGGGTGGGGGGAACAGGCCTGGGAGCACAGAGGGGGCTGAGGTAGCAGGTCAGGGGGCACCTCAGCCCCCCCGTGGCCCCCAACCTGCTCGCTCCCCCCTCCCCCCTGCGCCCTAGGGCCCCGTGCCCCCCGGCCTGCTCCCCCCTCCCCCCAGGGCCACGTGACCCCAGCCTGCAGCCCCCCTCCCCCCGCGCCCCAGGGCCCCCCGCCACGGGGGGGGGGGCGCTGAGGTCCTGGGCGCAAGGGCGGTGGGGGGGGGGGGAAGCTGAGGCAGCAGGTGCAGGGGCCGCAGCGGGGCGGCGGTATCCCGGCGCGGGGGGGCACAGGCCTTACCCCATTGTGAGGCTGCCCGGGAACCCCAGGGGCGAGGCCTGCGGTCTGGGGGGGGGGGGGGGCGAGGTCCCGCGCCCCAGCCAGGAGACGCCCGCCCACCAGCCCCGCGCCGTCACGCCCCCGCCCTCACGGCTGCCCCCTGCCTGAGGGCTTGGCCCCGAGGCCCGCTTCCCGCCACCGTTCCCTGGCCGGCCTGGCAGCGCCCCCCGCGGGCACACGAGCGGCCCCTTCCCTCCGCCGGGCCCGCCCCCAGCCGCGCTCGCTGCCGCCGGCGCCCCGCTCCGCACCGCGGCCCTCGGCGAGGCTCGCGCCCCCTCACGTGACTCACGCCCGGGCTTGGAGAAGTCTCCTGCGCGAGGCCTCCCACCCCAACAACCGCCTTCCCCGACCCGCCCGCCGCCGTCATCAGCACGCGCCGTCTCCAGAGACGCGGAGCGCGCCGCCGGCCCGCCCACGTGGGGGGAGAGAGAGCGAGAGAGAGAGAGAGAGAGAGAGCGCGGGCGGGCGGGGTCGCGCGCAGAAGGTTCGTGGGGGCTTCCCCCTAGCAGGAGGCCCCCTGGCCCGGCCCGGCCCGGCTTCTCCCATGAGTTGGCGCCGCCTGTGCGGCGTGGCAGTGGCGGGTGAGTTCAGGGGAGAGGGCCCCGGTTCCTCCTCCCCAGCGCCCCCCATGCAGCCCCCGCCTTCCTCCCCCCCAGCCCCCCCCGCCTTCCTCCCCCCAGCGCCCCCCATGCAGCCCCCGCCTTCCTCCCCCCCAGCCCCCGCCTTCCTCCCCCTCTACAGCCCCAGCCCCCGCCTTCCTCCCCCCAGCTCCCTTCCCCCAGCCCCCGCCTTCCTCCCCCTCTACAGCCCCAGCCCCCCCGCCCCGCCTTCCTCCCCCCAGCTCCCTTCCCCCAGCCCCCGCCTTCCTCCCCCTCTACAGCCCCAGCCCCCCCGCCCCGCCTTCTTCCCCCCTCTACAGCCCCAGCCCCCGCCTTCCTCCCCCCAGCGCCCCCCATGCAGCCCCCGCCTTCCTCCCCCCCAGCCCCCGCCTTCCTCCCCCCAGCTCCCTTCCCCCAGCCCCCGCCTTCCTCCCCCTCTACAGCCCCAGCCCCCCCGCCCCGCCTTCCTCCCCCCAGCTCCCTTCCCCCAGCCCCCGCCTTCCTCCCCCTCTACAGCCCCAGCCCCCGCCTTCCTCCCCCCAGCTCCCTTCCCCCAGCCCCCGCCTTCCTTCCCCTCTACAGCCCCAGCCCCCCCGCCCCGCCTTCCTCCCCCCAGCTCCCTTCCCCCAGCCCCCGCCTTCCTCCCCCTCTACAGCCCCAGCCCCCGCCTTCCTCCCCCCAGCTCCCTTCCCCCAGCCCCCGCCTTCCTCCCCCTCTACAGCCCCAGCCCCCCCGCCCCGCCTTCCTCCCCCCAGCTCCCTTCCCCCAGCCCCCGCCTTCCTCCCCCTCTACAGCCCCAGCCCCCGCCTTCCTCCCCCCAGCTCCCTTCCCCCAGCCCCCGCCTTCCTTCCCCTCTACAGCCCCAGCCCCCCCGCCCCGCCTTCCTCCCCCCAGCTCCCTTCCCCCAGCCCCCGCCTTCCTCCCCCCCAGCCCCCGCCTTCCTCCCCCTCTACAGCCCCAGCCCCCGCCTTCCTCCCCCCAGCTCCCTTCCCCCAGCCCCCGCCTTCCTCCCCCTCTACAGCCCCAGCCCCCCCGCCCCGCCTTCCTCCCCCCAGCTCCCTTCCCCCAGCCCCCGCCTTCCTCCCCCTCTACAGCCCCAGCCCCCGCCTTCCTCCCCCCAGCTCCCTTCCCCCAGCCCCCGCCTTCCTTCCCCTCTACAGCCCCAGCCCCCCCGCCCCGCCTTCCTCCCCCCAGCTCCCTTCCCCCAGCCCCCGCCTTCCTCCCCCCCAGCCCCCGCCTTCCTCCCCCTCTACAGCCCCAGCCCCCGCCTTCCTCCCCCCAGCTCCCTTCCCCCAGCCCCCGCCTTCCTCCCCCTCTACAGCCCCAGCCCCCCCGCCCCGCCTTCCTCCCCCCAGCTCCCTTCCCCCAGCCCCCGCCTTCCTCCCTGACAGCCCCAGCGCCCCCCCAGCCCCTGCCTTCCTCCCCCTCTACAGCCCCAGCCCCACCCGCCCCCGCCTTCCTCCCCCTCTACAGCCCCAGCCCCCGCCTTCCTCCCCCCAGCCCCCGCCTTCTTTCTCCTCTACAGCCCCAGCCCCCGCCTTCCTCCCCCCAGCTCCCTTCCCCCAGCCCCCGCCTTCCTCCCCCTCTACATCCCCAGCCCCCCCGCCCCGCCTTCCTCCCCCCAGCTCCCTTCCCCCAGCCCCCGCCTTCCTCCCTGACAGCCCCAGCGCCCCCCATGCAGCCCCAGCGCCCCCCCAGCCCCCGCCTTCCTCCCCCTCTACAGCCCCAGCCCCCGTCTTCCTCCCCCCAGCTCCCTTCCCCCAGCCCCCGCCTTCCTCCTCCTCTACAGCTCCAGCCCCCCGCCCTGCCTTTCTCCCCCCAGCTCCCTTCCCCCAGCCCCCGCCTTCCTCCTCCTCTACAGCCCCAGCCCCCCCGCCCCGCCTTTCTCCCCCCGCTCCCTTCCCCCAGCCCCCGCCTTCCTCCTCCTCTACAGCCCCAGCCCCCCCGCCCTGCCTTTCTCCCCCCAGCTCCCTTCCCCCAGCCCCCGCCTTCCTCCTCCTCTACAGCCCCAGCCCCCCCGCCCCGCCTTCCTCCCCCCAGCTCCCTTCCCCCAGCCCCCGCCTTCCTCCCCCCAGCTCCCTTCCCCCAGCCCCCGCCTTCCTCCCTGACAGCCCCAGCGCCCCCCATGCAGCCCCAGCGCCCCCCCAACCCCCGCCTTCCTCCCCCTACAACCCCAGTGCCCCCGCAGCTCCCTTCCCGCAGTCCCCGCCTTCCTCCCCCCTACAGCCCCAGTTCCCACGCAGCTCCCTTCCCCCGCCTTCCTCCTTCCCTACAGCCCTAGCTCCCTTCCCCCAGCCCCCGCAATACAGCCCCATCCCTCGTGCTCCCCTCCCCAGTACAGCTCAGCCCCTATGTGCATCCCGCAAAACAGTCCCATCCCTAGTGCTTCCCCCCAGCTCCCCTTCCCACAGCCCCCATACCACTACCACCTCCTCCTCCTCCTCATGTTCCTATTTAGCTCCAGAAAATGTTCCTGGCTTTATTGATTTTGTTCTGGATGTCCTGGTTTGTTCTACCGACCTCTGGTGTCTGTGCCTTGTTGTGGTGGGACAGCTTGTGTGCTCTAATGATCCCCAGAGTCTGTGTCGGTGGGGGCTTTTTGCTCCTGGTAGGTTCAACCATGCCGAATTGGTCTGTGGGGGAGGGCTGGACCAAAAAAATAAAACAACACCCTGGTCCTCTAGGTTGGGGATTAGGCAAAGGGCTAACAACCCTGTCCCCATAAAAAACAAAATATGTTTCGGAAACAGCACCGGAGAAATCGACCATTACTGTGTGTGACGGCCTTCAGGAGTGAATGACCTGTATGACTGCCGGTGGTGAAAGCCGAAAGGAAGCCACTGGCATGAAGACTGAAGTGCTCAACACCAAGACAAAAACCAAACTTGGTTTTTGGAATGTGCAGACAATGTATGAAACAGGGAAGCTAGCTCAGGTCACAGCAGAGATGAGACGCTGGGTGTCAGCGAGAGCAGATGGTCAGGCTCAGAAAGATTAACAGCCTTGTGAGAAACTTTGCTGTTTTCTGGATGGGATGATGGACAACACCATGAGAGTGTTGCCATCCTTTTGAAGAAGGGAGTGAAGCATTCCCTGCTTGAATGGAAATCCATCAGCAGCAGACTTATGAGAGCCAGACTGAAAGGAAACATAATAATATCTCTCTGATTCAGTGCTATGCTCTGACAAATGACAGTGACGAAGAAGTAAAGGACAAATTCTACCTTACGCTAGAGGTGGAGTTAGAGAGAGTACCACACCACGACCTAATTATCATCGTGGGAGACCTGAATGCCAGTGTGGGTAAGGACAGCACAAACGATGACAGAGCAATGGGAAGACATGGGTGTGGCACCATGAATGCAAATGGAGAAAGGCTTATTGATTTCAGTAATATGAACAATCTAGTCATCGGTGGAGCCCTATTTGAACATGGTGAAAGTCACAAACTGATGTGGTGGTCTCCAAATGGCAGAGATAAGAATCAGATTGACCATATCGCAAAAAGAAAAGGAGTACTTGTGGCACCTTAGAGACTAACCAATTTATTTGAGCATAAGCTTTCGTGAACTACAGCTCACTTCATCGGATGCATACTGTGGAAAGCACAGAAGATATTTTTATACACACAAACCATGAAAAAATGGGTGTTTACCACTACAAAAGGTTTTCTCTCCCCCTGCCCCACTCTCCTGCTGGTAATAGCTTATCTAAAGTGATCACTCTCCTTACAGTGTGTATGATAATCAAGTTGGGCCATTTCCAGCACAAATCTAGGGTTTAACAAGAACATCTGGGGGGGGGGGTAGGAAAAAACAAGGGGAAATAGGTTACCTTGCATAATGACTTAGCCACTCCCAGTCTCTATTCAAGCCTAAGTTAATTGTGTCCAATTTGCAAATGAATTCCAATTCAACAGTCTCTCGCTGGAGTCTGGTTTTGAAGTTTTTTTGTTGTAATATCGCAACTTTCATGTCTGTAATCACGTGACCAGAGAGATTGAAGTGTTCTCCGACTGGTTTATGAATGTTATAATTCTTGATCTGATTTGTGTCCATTTATTCTTTTACATAGAGACTGTCCAGTTTGACCAATGTACATGGCAGAGGGGCATTGCTGGCACATGATGGCATATATCACATTGGTAGATGTGCAGGTGAACGAGCCTCTGATAGTGTGGCTGATGTTGTTAGGCCCTGTGATGGTGTCCCCTGAATAGATATGTGGGCGCAGTTGGCAACGGGCTTTGTTGCAAGGATAGGTTCCTGGGTTAGTGGTTCTGTTGTGTGGTGTGTGGTTGCTGGTGAGTATTTGCTTCAGGTTGGGGGGCTGTCTGTAGGCAAAGACTGGCCTGTCTCCCAAGATTTGTGAGAGTGTTGGGCCATCCTTCAGGATAGGTTGTAGATCCTTAATAATGCGTTGGAGGGGTTTTAGTTGGGGGCTGAAGGTGATGGCTAGTGGCGTTCTGTTATTTTCTTTGTTAGGCCTGTCCTATAGTAGGTGACTTCTGGGAACTCTTCTAGCTCTATCAAACCGTTTCTTCACTTCCGCAGGTGGGTACTGTAGTTGTAAGAATGCTTGATAGAGATCTTGTAGGTGTTTGTCTCTGTCTGAGGGGTTGGAGCAAATGCGGTTGTATCGCAGAGCTTGGCTGTAGACAATGGAACGTGTGGTGTGGTCAGGGTGAAAGCTGGAGGCATGTAGGTAGGAATAGCGGTCAGTAGGTTTCCAGTATAGGGTGGTGTTTGTGACCATTGTTTATTAGCACCGCAGTGTCCAGGAAGTGGATCTCTTGTGTGGACTGGACCAGGCTGAGGTTGATGGTGGGAGGGAAATTGTTGAAATCATGGTGGAATTCCTCAAGGGCTTCTTTTCCATGGGTCCAGATGATGAAGATGTCATCAATGTAGCGCAAGTAGAGTAGGGGTGTTAGGGGACGAGAGCTGAGGAAGCGTTGTTCTAAGTCAGCCATAAAAATGTTGGCATACTGTGGGGCCATGCGGGTACCCATAGCAGTGCCGCTGATTTGAAGGTATACATTGTCCCCAAATGTAAAATAGTTATGGGTGAGGACAAAGTCATAAAGTTCAGCCACCAGGTTGGCCGTTATATTATCGGGGATAGTGTTCTTGACGGCTTGTAGTCCATCTTTGTGTGGAATGTTGGTGTAGAGGGCTTCTACATCCATAGTGGCCAGGAAGGTGTTATCAGGAAGATCACTGATGGATTGTAGTTTCCTCAGGAAGTCAGTGGTGTCTCGAAGATAGCTGGGAGTGCTGGTAGCATACGGCCTGAGGAGGGAGTCTACATAGCCAGACAATCCTTCTGTCAGGGTGCCAATGCCTGAGATGATGGGGGCCCCCAGGATTTCCAGGTTTATGGATCTTGGGTAGTAGATAGAATATCCCTGGTCGGGGTTCTAGGGGTGTGTCTGTACGGTTTTGATCTTGTGTTTACCAGCAGGAGAGTGGTGTGGGGGGAGAGAGAACCTTTTGTAGTGGTAAACACCCATTTTTTCATGGTTTGTGTGTATAAAAAGATCGTCTGTACTTTCCGCAGTATGCATCCGATGAAGTGAGCTGTAGCTCACGAAAGCTTATGCTCAAATAAATTGGTTAGTCTCTAAGGTGCCACAAGTACTCCTTTTCTTTTTGCGAATACAGACTAACACGGCTGTTACTCTGAAAATTGACCATATCATGATCAATGGCAAATGACAACGCTCACTGGCAGATGTGAAAGTGAGAAGGGGTGCAGCTGTTGGCAGCGACAACCACCTTGTGACAGCCTCCATGAAGCTAAAACTGAGAACTGTGAGTCCACCAAACAAGGGACATAGATGTTATGATATTGAGAAGCTAAAGTCCCTTGAAATACAGAAAGCCTTGGTTCTGCAGTTAAAGAACAGGTTCCAAGCACTTGCAGACCTTGATGAAGAGGAGGGGAGTGCAGATGAGATCAACAAGAAGTGGGACAAAGGAACAGCAATGTATGAACAGAGCTGTGAAGCCTGTCTAGGCTACAGGCAGAAGAAAAGGAAGAAGTGAATCACACCCAGCACATGGAACGCCATGGAAACCAGACGAGCCCTGAAGAAAAAAGTTTTTAGACACAAAATCCCAGAAGCTAAAGGACAAATACCATGAGCCATATAGCAAGGCACACTGGGAGGTCAAATGCCTTGCGAGAGTGGACAAACAGCATTATATTGATAATCTGGCAACACAAGCAGAGGATGCAGCTGCTCGTGGTGAACAAGAAACCATCTATAAAATGATGCAGCTTATCAGTGGTAAACAGCAGACACCAACCAACAAGCACTCTCATCAGGAACAAACAAGGACACCTACTAACAACCGAAAAAGAACAAGAAATGCGCTGGACATAGCATTTCAAAGAATTGCTGAACAGGGAGCCACCTAAAGAGGAAGCAAACATCCAGGAGGCAGAATAAGATCTTGATATCAACACATACACCCCACTAAGGAAGAGATCATTCAAGCCATCAAATCCTTATAAAACAGGAAAGCTCGTGGCAAGGATAACTTGAATGCAGAATTGTTCAAGGTAAATCCTAAAGTAGCAGCATCTATCCTGGCCCCTCTATTTACATCAATCTGGGAAAGGGGAAAAGTGCCAGAGAAGTGGACCAATGGGGTTATAGTGAAGATACCAAAGAAAGGAACTCTGTGATTGTAATAACTGGCATGGTATCACACTTTGCTTGGCACACATAAAAGTATTGTGTAAGATCATAGTTCAGCGTATATCAGAGGCAGTTGATAGTGTTCTCAAAAAAGAGCAAGCTGGTTTTCGGAAAGGGCATGGATGCACAGACCAGATCATAATAGAACAGTGCTTAGAATGGCAATGGCAACTCTACATAAATTTCATAGACTTTGAGAAGGCTTTTGATAGCATTCACAGGACCAGCCTATGGCGTATTCTGCAGGCATATAGAATTCCTTTCCGCATAATCAATGTCATCAAAAGCTTCTATTTCAACTTTATATGCAGTGTTGATCACAGTGAGCTCAGTTTTGAAGTCAAAACAGGAGTATGTCGGCGTGTGTCATGTCTGTAATCCTCTTCAACATTGCCATCGACTTGGTAATGAGGCGTACAACAGAAGACCTGCCAAGAGGCATTAAATGGACACTCTTCTCATCCCTTGAAGATCTGGACTTTGCAGATGATGCCGGTCTCCTATCACATACCCAGTGCCATATGCAAGAAAAAACAACTCAACTCAATGCACTCAGCCAGCAAATTGGACTGAAAATCATCCGTAATAAGACAGATCACAGATCTTACCTCGCCATTACCAGTGTGGATAGAGGATTATGTTCTCACCAGTGTAGAAACATTCACATACTTGCACAGCACCATCAGCCAGGATGGTGGAACAAGCCAGGACACCCGGAACAAAATCAATAAAATCCCATAACTCTCCTCCCTCAATATAGGCCTCTCCCCAGGGCTCCCCTCAGCCCCAATACTTCCCCTCCCACAATACAGCCCCATTCCCAGATCCCTTCCCTGAGCCCCTGTTTGCCTCCCCAAATACAGCCCAATCCCAACGCTCCCCCCAGCCCTGTACCTCTCGTCTCCCAATAGCCCATTCCCAGTGCTCCCCCCCCCCCCAGCTCCCCTTCCCACAGCCTCCTTCTGGCGCTAGCTGTCCCTCCCATCCCCCAATATAGATCCATCTGTAATACTCCCTCTCCTGCACAGGTTCCCCTCCCACAGCCCCCCCATGCCTCCCTCTCCCCAGCATTTGCCCCTAGCTTCCTGACCCGTGCACCCTCACTCCCACAGTCCCCCGTATTCTCCTCCAACAATACAGCCCCATCCTCCGTGCTTCTCCCCGAGCTTCCTGCTTGAGCTCCCTTTCCACATGCACTCCAGCTCCTCTCAGCCCCCTGCCCCTTTTCCACAGGCTCCCCCTCTCCCTGCCTCTCCTTTCCTATCCCACCCTCTGGCTGCAGGGAGAACTATCTCTCACATTTGTCATAGTACAGGCTATGACATTTTAAATATCTCTGACAGTTTCTGCCCCAAAGCCCTTTGCATGCTGGGCGTGCGTGATGCCAAACTCAGTGTGGGGCTAGTCGCCACCACAGCCCTCTACTTGGTATGGCAATTTCCTACTGTGCTGATGCACTTTTGACACCTGAGCAATAGTGTTGAAGTGAAGGAGAATCCCCTATGCTCCAACCCCCAAAATGCAGTCTCCCCTAGAAGGGAAATTTGGTCTCTGTTTAGCTGTACGTAGAAAAAACACCCAATAATACAGCTCAGGGAGTGAAAAGCAGCAGCATGTCTAATTAAAACTGTAGGGAGAGGCAAAATGGAAATGCCCATCTGGAATCATGATGGTAGGATCACAGTCTTGCACTTACAAAAACTGCCCTGGATTCTTTTAATGACTCCAGGAGGTCAGGGACTTGGCTTTGCACCAAGTCCTGTATGTTGTTAGCAGGGTCATCGGTTGCAGCATAAGGAGCCCAAAATCCCTGGCCCGGCAAGCTCTGTGTCCCCTCTGAGTGAGAATTCCTTTTTACAGGGTTATACAGAACCAGCTTATAGTTTTTGTGTTGCATTCATGTTCAGAATAGAAATGAAACCACTTAAACGTCTTGGGCCACTGAAGAAACTTTCCTTCACATTCTTGCCATTCATGTGAGGAAATTTTCTTGGACCCAGCACATCCTTAACCAGTACAACCCATGAGACTGAACTGTAATGTGCACCTGGGGCCCCCACTGAGTTAATGATCTCTGCATTCAAAAACAGAGTTTGTGACCTGCGTAATAGTTTACCAGATAAGCAGGGCCGGCTCCAGGCGCCTGCTTTCCAAGCAGGTGCTTGGGGCGGCAATTAGAATGCGGCGGCAGCCCGTGTCCCGTGGCGTCCCGTGTCCCGCCGCGGCAATTCGGCGGCAGCTCCTTGGGGCGGTAAAATTGCTAGAGCTGCCCCTGCAGATAAGACATTTTAATATAACCCAATGTATCTGCCACCAACGCATGCTTTAAAGATGAGTCCCTTGGCACTGACTTGTGCTTTAGAGGAAACCAATGTATTTCCTAGTGGGGTTGTAAACCTTTTTATCCTTTTGCAGCAAACATTAAACCCTGTGTCATGTTAAACTCTTCATGTGTTTCTCTGTTTGAATAAATTGCAAAAAATGTCGGGGACTTAATATAGGGATGGAACAGATGTCCTGACTCTGTCTGTGACATTGAGGGGAGGAAGGTTGTATTGTTGTGGGACTGGGGGGTGGGTGGGTGAGTAATATTGTTCCAGTTTATTTCTATTGGAGAAAGTAGGCTGCTTATATTGAGGGTTTTTTTAGAGCTCACCCCTTTGGTTTTGACCCATTTAGGAACTGGCTTCGTTGGCAGGAGGTCTAGAGAGTAAATGATCTTCTAATTTTGAAGGGATTTTGAATTATTGCAGAGGAAGATGACTTTTTCCCCCCTCCTCAACTGTGGTTTTGTGCAGGATTGATTGGTTTAGCGATGGGATGGTAGAGAGTATGTTAAACATTCAATCCCGTGAAGGGAGAGACTCATTAAATGGGTTGGGATTATCTCGGTGGAGTTTTGACTGTCCCTCCTTTCATTTTTGTGGGGCGAGTGGGGAGCTGTATATTGGATTGCATTGTTGCCAGGCCAACCTGCTCTGAAAGTCCTTCTGGGTATGTCTACACTGCAATAAGGCCTGAGCCCATGTAAGTGGATTCTGACTTGGGCTGCAAGGCTATAAAATTGCAAAGTAGATGTTCGGGCTCTGGCTGGAGCCTGCCGGAGCTTGAGCCCAAATGTCTACAATTTTATAGCCCCGCAGCCCGAGCCCTACGAGCCTGAGTCAGCTGATGTGGGCCAGCTGCGTGTGTCTTACTGCAGTGTAGACGTATCCTCGGTGTCTAGTTGCTGCAACTCTTCTGCCCCTTGGGGCTCTTGTGTCATTACTTTATGGATGCCTGGAACAGGTTTCTAGTACTTTTCTGTTTTTTTTCAACACTCTGTGGAAGACTGGCCTTTTCTCCCTATCCGTACCTCTTTGTTTTTCTCTCCCTCTGCCATTACTTAACTCTGGGCTTGTCTGTGCTTAAAACACTGCAGCTGAAGACACTACCCTGATGGAAGGGATTCTCCCATGGGCATAGGTACTCCTCCTTTCTGAGAGGTGGTAGCAAGGTCAACAGGAGAATTCTCCCATCGACTTGAGTGCTATCTACGCCAGGGGTTAGGTTGCTTTAACTGCTTCACTCCAGGGTATTGATTTTTCGCACCCCCTCCCTTAGTGACCGTAGACAGACCTATTTTTCTAGCAGAGACAAAGCCTTGGTTATAAAAGGGTCCCAATATACAGTGTTTTGTAAATAGCACTGAGTTCCCTGCATATGCACAGGGGACTTATGGTATTTATATGGCACATCAAATCCTGGCCCTTCCCATCCTAGTCTCTCTCTCCCTCCCTCCTTGTTAATCCTCAGCATCCAGTGTAGATTTCTCTTGCACTTGTTAGTGCTCTTTGCCTCTAATGCCTTTTCTCGTAATGTATTCCACAAACCCATTTCCCTGCTGTCAGTGGAGATGATTTTCCATCTCCTTCTCCCCTGAACTGACAAAATTCAGGAGCGTGCCCTTATGAAACAGTGTTCCATAATGCTTAAATTGGTTTACTAGTGAATTATATTGGTTTATCCTAATTCAGTAAGTAAGAGAGAAACCATTTGTGAACCGGTTTAAATAACTGGTTTAAGGAAGTTAAACAGCAGCTACTAAACTAGATGCTTTTAAATCAGCAGGTTCAGGTAACTTAAATCCAGGAGTTTTAAAAGAACTGGCCATGGAGCTCTCTGCACTGTTAATGTTGATTCTCAATAAATCTCAGAACACTGGGTAAATTCTAGAGCACTAGAAGAAAGTAAATGTGTCAGTATTTAAACAGTAAACAGGACGATCCAGGTAATTATAGACTTATCAGACTGACATCAATCGTCGGCAAGATAGTGGAATGGCTGATACAGGACTTGATTAATAAAGAATTAAAGGAGGGTAGTATAATTAATGCCAATCATCATGGGTTTATGGACAATAGATCCTGTCAAACTAACTTAATATCTTTTTTTAAAAGAGATTACTAGTTTGTTGATTAAGTATATTACATAAATACTATTACCTTTGACTTCTGTAAGACATTTGACTTGGTACCATGCTGCAGTTTAGTTCAAGGAGAAGTATACAAAATCAACTTGGCATGCATTAAACAGATTAAAAACTGGCTGGCTGATGGGTCTCAAAATGTAATTGTAATTGGGGAATCCTCATTAACCAGGTGTGTTTCTAGTGCGGTCCTGCAGGTATAAATTATTGGCCCTATGCCAGAGGTTCTCCAGCTGTGGTCTGCGAGCTCCATTCATGTGGTCCGCGGATAGTTCCTTCTAAGGTGAGCACCTGGGCGGCTGCACATGAGAGAATGAAGGGCTGCCCACCTAATTAGTCTGCGTGGCTCCACTAATTAGGTGCTTGGACCCTGGAGAAGATACACATGTAAAGTGAGGTGGTGACTTTGGGGAGGATAGGGGGTAGGTGGGAGGGGGTAGGTGGGGGTGCAGGGCTGTAGTGGCCAGAGAAAGAGGTGACTTTCTCCAGCTTCAGCGCTGCGGCTGCCAGGGAGAGAACCCCTTTCTTCCCAGCCCAGCTCGGGGGCTGCGATGGAGGGGAAGAGAGGAAGAGACACCCCCTTTGCCCTGCCCAGCCCAGCCCAGCTCAGTTCAGGGGCTGCCATGGCGGGAGAGAGACTAAAATATGAGTTGTGTGCTTTTATTTGTAGAACAAAAACACATTTATTATTTCGGGTTTTTTTTAGATATAGCACTTTTATCCAAAGTGCTTTACAATAGTTAGCTAGCGATACAAACAACTTTTGGAAAGATCGTTAAGTGGTCCGCCACAACCCTCAGCAATTGTCAAGTGGTCCACGAAAAAAAGTTTGAGAACCTCTGCCCTATGCTATTTAGCATTTTTATCAATGACCTGGAAGAAAACACAAGCATTACTGATGAAGTTTGTAGATGATACAAAAATCAGGGGAATGGTAAACAATGAAGAGGATAGATCACTGCTACAGGACAATCTGGACCGCTTTGTAAACTGGGTGCAAGCAAACAATATGCATTGTAATATGGCTAAATGTATACATCTAGGAACAAAGAATGTTGACCATATAGGATGGGGGACTCTATTCTGCGAAGCAGTAACTATGAAGAGGACTTGGGGGGTCATGCTAATGGAGCAGACTGCGTAGGGAGCTTGTGGAAGCTCTTCACTGAAAGGTTTCGAACGGAGTCTGGATTGCCATGTTCTGGGTGGTTAGATGCAACAAATCCTGCATCTTGGTGTGGGGCGGGGGGTTAGAATAATGACCCTTGCAGTCCCTTCTAACCTTACGGTTCTATGATTCTGTGTTGGATAATCAGTAAAACATGAGTTCTTAGTGCAATGCTGTGGCCAACAGGGCTAATGAGATCCTTGGATGCATAAACAGAGGAGTATCAAGTAGGAGTAGAAAGGATATATTACCTTTGTATCTGGCACTGGTGTGACAGCTGCTGGAATACTGTGTACTGTTCTGGTTTCCACACTTCAAGAAGGATGTTGACAAATTGGAGAACATTCAAAGAAGAACCATAAGAATTAATAAAGTATTAGAAAACATGCCTTATAGGGGTAGGTTCCAGGAGTGCAATCCCTTTAGTTTAACAAAGAGTAGATTAAGGGGGTGATTTATAACAGTTTATAAGTATCAAATTTGTTCCCCAAGTAGGTAATTGAGGGATCTTCAGTCTAGCCAAAGAGGTCGAACACAATCCAATGGCTGGAAGTTGAAGCTAGATAAATTCAGACTAGAAATAAGAAGTACATTTTTGACAGGGTAATTAACCATTGGAACAATTTACTAATGGTTATGCTGGAGTCTCCATTGCTGGAAATTTTTAAATCAAGATTGGATGTTTTTCCAAGATAGGTGCTCTATTTCAAACAGGAAATAATTCAGGGCAAACATAATACCTGTCTTTAAAAAGGGGAACAAAAAAGAAGACCTGGGGAATTATAGACTAGTCAGACTAACTTCAATATATGGAAAGATACTGGAGCAAATTATTAAACAATCAATTTGTAAGCACCTGGAGGATAATAGGGTTATAAGGAATAGACAGATCCATGCTGACAAGAACAAATCATGCCAAACCAATTTTAATTTCTTTCTTTGATAGGATTACTGACCTAATGGGGGGGTGGAAGCTGATGATGTAATATACCTTGGTTTTAGTAAGGCTTTTCACAATTCTTCATGATATTCTCATAAGCAAACTAGAAAAATGTGGTCTATATGAAATTACTATAAGGTGAGTGCACAACTAGTTGAAAGACTGTACTCAAAGAGTAGTTATCAGTGGTTTGGTAGGGTATCACTGTCATTTTGTATCAATGACATTAGGAGGGTATTTGGTATCAATGTCAAATTGGGAGGGTGTATCTAGTGGGGTCCCGCAGGGGTCAGTCATGGATGCAGTACTATTCAATATTTTCATTAAAAACTTGGATAATGGAGGGGAGAGTATGTTTATAAAATTTTCAGAAGACACCAAGCTGGGCGGGGTTGCAGACACTTAGGAGGACAGGTCTAACATTCAAAGTGACCTTGAGAAATTGGAGAATTGGTCTGAAATCAACAAGATGAAATTCAATAGACGCATGCACAGTACCTTTGCTTAGGAAGGACAAATCAAATGCACAGCTACAAAATGGGGAATAAAAGTCTAGGTGGTAGTACAGCTGAAAAGGATCCGGGGATTATAGTGGACCACAACTTTGAATCTGTGTCGTCAGTGTAAAGCAGCTACAAAAGAGGCTTATATGATTCTGTGGCATATAAACAGGAGAGTGGTATGTAAGACACAGGAGGTAATTATCCCGCTCTTCTCAGTACTGGTGAGGCCCCAGCTGGAGTGCTGTGTCCAACTCTGGGCACCACAATTTAGCAAGGATGTGGACAAACTGGAGAGTATCCAGCGTAGAGCAACAAAAATAAAACATTGAAAAAGCTTGATCTGTGAGGAAAGATTAAAAAACTGGGTGTATGTTCAGAGAGAAAACCGGATGTGTGTTCTTGAGAAAAGAAGACTGAGGGGGGACCTGATAACAGTCTTCCAACATGGTAAGGGTTGTTATAAAGAGAATGATAATCAGTTGTTGTCCATGCCCACTGAAGGTAGGAAAAGAAGCAATGGGCTTAATCTGCAGCAAGGGAGAAGAAGTAGGTTGGATATTAGCTACCGTTACAGTTAGAAAGTTTTTCCTAAGATCTGGAATAGGTTTCCAAGGGAGGTCATGGAGTCCCCATCATTGGAAGCTTTTAAAAAGAAGTTGGACAAATGCCTCTCAGGGATGGCCTAGGCTTACTTGGTCCTATCACAGCACAGGGGGCTGGACTTTGTGACCACTCGAGGTCCCTTCTGAACCCTACATTTCTATGGTTCTTTGATGTATGGCCTGTATTATACGGGAAGCCAGACTTGATCACAATGGTCCCTTCTTGCTTTATAATCTATGAATTTATAAAATTGTGTCCACAGAATGGTTTTCACTGGTTGAAATAAATTGATTTCAGAATTGATTTTAGTTGAACCCCTGCAGGTTTTGTATGTAATGACTACAGACCTGAACTGTGAACTGGAATTATAATTCCTCGATGATTTCCTCTGTAACCTTGGGCAAGTCAGTCAACCTTTGTCACAGCTTTCCACATCTGTGAAAGGGAAATAATAATGCCTGCTGCACATAGGTGTTCTGAGGATTAATGAGCATTTGTTTATAAGTATCTTTGAAGATGAAATATCTAATATTAGTGCCAAGTAATATTACTGTGATGTGGAATTTTAAAGTTGCAATTGGATATTTAATCAAGCTTTTATCTTGTCTTTTGTGTTGAGAGGAAGGAATTTCCCCCCCTATTGATTTACTTAAGCCCAGCATAGAAACCATTGAAGCAGAAAATATCTAATTGCAGAGCCCAGCAGGGAGTACAGTTAGGAATGCAGGCCACCCTCCATTTGTAGCTATTTATGTGTCTATGTATCCTTTGTGAATCAGACCATATGGTAACATGGGGCAAATAGCCTCTCTTTATTTCCTAATTTAAATTTTGTGTGGCTGGATATGAGGTGATCCAATTAAAAAGTATGCTGCAATCTGATGATGATAGGGATTCAGATAACTACTTCTTCTGTTGAGCTTTGCAAAGCCTTTCTACTAAATTATTTCCGTATAGATAGACAGCGGAAGCCTTTGTTTCCTTTCGGCTTGTTGCCAGCAGGCTATCCTAAGGCCTATTGATGTTAAAACCACTTGGATTAGAGGTACAGGAAAATAATTTATATTGAAAACAAAACACAAGCTTACTGTGCAGGGTTTCTCAACCAGCCTGCCCTTCCCACATTGCTATATGGGAAGGGTGTCCTGTTCTAGAATAATGACAGGTTTCAGAGTAACAGCCGTGTTAGTCTGTATTCGCAAAAAGAAAAGGAGTACTTGTGGCACCTTAGAGACTAACCAATTTATTTGAGCATAAGCTTTCGTGAGCTACAGCTCACTTCATCGGATGCTTACTGTGGAAAATACAGAAGAAGATGTTTGTTTTTATACACACAAATCATGAAAAAATGGATGTTTATCACTACAAAGGGTTTTCTCTCCCCCCACCCCACTCTCCTGCTGGTAATAGCTTATGTAAAGTGATTTACATAAGCTATTACCAGCAGGAGAGTGGGGTGGGGAGAGAGAAAACCCTTTGTAGTGATAAACATCCATTTTTTCATGATTTGTGTGTATAAAAACAAACATCTTCTGTATTTTCCACAGTAAGCATCCGATGAAGTGAGCTGTAGCTCATGAAAGCTTATGCTCAAATAAATTGGTTAGTCTCTACGGTGCCAAAAGTACTCCTTTTCTTTTTACTTTAGGACTGAGTTCTTTGGCAAAGATTGAAAATTATACAGGTCCACGTGCTGCTACTGGACCGGGTCCGAGAAGGTACTGCCAGGCTGAGAGAACGCGTGATAGGCTGAAAGTTCATTATCTTGTGACCCATAAGGCTAGCAGTGAATACTGTACATCTATTGAAAGCTGGTGTTTTAAACTTTCATGTGATATGAAGTAGTGGTTTCTGTCTCCAGCTGATCATGGGGTAGCAGCCAATCACTAAACTCATGGTTGCAATGAGAGACTGTGGAGTGGAAAGCAAGAAGTTAATCAAATCACTGGTCTTACAGTCCAATAATCTCCAAGTATGGGATGGCTTAGAAACATTTATTTTTTGAGACTAGTCAAAAATAAATCTCTTTAGGATCAGCAGACACCTGCAGATATTGGTCGTGGAGCAGAGATCAGAAATAGATATTTTTTGGTATCTGACTGGGAAAGAAAAAGAGGAGTGCACAATTCTAGAGGAATAGCAGAATGAGGAGTTTGAGTCCAACAAGAACCTAAGCCAATAAGGTTCAGGCAGTAGAAGTATTTAGCTTGAACTTCTTTATACTTTTAAAGTATTAATTATATGGGTTAAACTACAAGGTTGCTGACTGGATAGATTGGTAAAAATGCTTCTAAAATTGAGCTAGGGATAAATTAAAGTAATTGATATTGTGGATATTCACGCTCCCCAGTAAAAACCTCTGTGCTGCCCAGAGAGTTGGCGCTCCTTTTTATTCACTCCAGTCTGAGGACTTTGAGCAGGGCTTCCCTCTATCTTAACACAGGTTGATTCTTTAATGGTGATCACAGCCATTCTATTATGGATATTTTTCCTTTGCTGTTTGGAGAATTCCAAGAATTGATTGTCTGTGTTTTATAACGTCTATACCATCCATACAGCTCATGAGAGCACTTTATAATACCAGAAAGAAAGAAGCAAGGAAGCGCTCTGTGAGTGTGCAGCTGTATGTGTATATAACTTTATATGTCAACGATTTTTCCTTTTAGTGAATACATTTTCCAGCAAACTTTCATTGCTACCACACCGAGGAATTTTCGACATAAATAATGCCAAAAATTATATCTGTAACTGATGATTTAAAAAAAACAGAACTTGTTTGATTTAGTTTTTGCTTTTCTGGAACATAAGAAACTAAAACCTCTGTAAGAAGTTTGTGGCATTGTGCTTTTAAGAAGTTGCTGGGACATAATACACCAAATTCCAACCCAGAATGAATTTTTAGTCATGTTTATAAAAATCCTGATGCTGGAGGTTTATTCTTGAGTAGCTGACTCAGTGGCATTGCACAGGTCCTTTAACTTTATCATCACAGGTTCCAAAAAATCATTGTATCTGGAGGGAGTGATTTAATCAATTAGCATTGTGCCTAGTGAGGTCTTGAAAATACTCTCTTGGCTTTCAAGTGGGCCGAGAAAAGTGGAGCTCTAGAATAGGTTGATCCCTTTGGGGGATAGAATTGAATGTATACCAGTTTAGATTACTTCCTTGTCTCTTATGTCTGTTCACCATGAAAATTTCACACAGGCCATTCTGCTGTCAGAATGCTAATTAAACACAAGTCTTGGCAGGTGAGCTGGCCGCAGCAATTCTGTTTCCCAAGCGCATGGTGTCAATTGCACATTGCTGTCTACAGTTGTTCTGCAGCATGCCCCACCCTAAACAGCCTTCCTCTGGACAACAGCAGGTTATGATGCTTTACTATTCAGTTAAGTTATTGCACTGGGCCGGAAGGGAAGGTACCATGTTATGCTCTGATGTCTTTGAAGCCCAAAAATGCTGTGTGTGTATATTGCAAAGTATTATTAATTTTTATCATATTACTTAAAACTTCAACTAGATTAGCTTTCAGAGCTTTGAAGGCCCTACCAGTTGTCCCATGCTTTAGAAGGGTGGGGATGTAGTGCTTATAAAGAACGTGCTAAAAATAGGAAATGAGATTAAAGGTGTCTAATCCAACAAACCTCTCTTGAGGCTATAGAAAAACTGTCCTCTGATCTTCTTTTCTGCTCCTAAAATGGCTTCATTACCTTCTCTCTTCAAGCCTTTGCTAATCAGTACAAGTTTTGCTGAACTTTTTCTGTTCTCTGGCTTACCTGCTGTGGTGCACTTCCCCCATGAAAATCAATGGAATATTAGAGTACCCCAGTGGAAGTCTGCTTGGATGTATGTGAAATATTCATCAGTCATCTAGGAGACATTTATTTATGCTACTGGTTAACATACTTGCTAGCAGGGAAAGAACAGTCATGTGCCAGGCACATGTCTCCAAAATACCAACAGCAGTGAAGGACTCAGCTGTATACTCTGTCACGCTGTCTGAAGTGGCTCACAACTATGAGTGCCAATCTCAGGTCAGACTGTCAGAAAATGGGGCAGACACTCCAAATTGGCGGTATATTCTATAATTGGATTTCACCAAGCCAGCAATATATGTGCACTCCTGCATCACTACATTAGTCTTCCCACAGAGTCACAAACAGTCCCCTTAGGATCTCCAGCCTACTGTGCCACCCAGACAAACTGGACTTTGTATTGTTAATCGCTACAACATCACATTAGGTTACTCCCAACCCCAAAGGGTCAGTCACTTACCCCAGATCAATGGATTCTCTTGATCTCACACTGAAGACAATGCTGGCAACCAATTTCTCTAATAAACTAACTGAAGATTTATTAGCTAAGGAAAAGAAATAAGTTATTGAGAGGTTAAAGCAGGTAAAATACATTAACAGGTGAGTCAAAGTTTGTAAGTCCAAAATGATAGTGGAGATGTAGTGATCTTCTAGTTTTCCATAAGTCTGTCAGGGTTACCCAAAATAACTTTGGGGATCTCTGTCTTGCATCTGGAGCGCTCCCCTGTGAGTGTTCAGAGATGCAGGGTCATTCCCTTTAAACCAGCATAGATCCTGCTCACAGAAGACCATCTGAACAGCGTCTTCACCTACTTGGGTTTTGGTGAATAGCACCTGCAGATTGTGTCTGAATTTCCATTGTCGAACACAATGACCCATGCTTTGAAGTTAGCAATTTTTAACATTTCAAAGGCTCCAATCTCGTGTGATGGGTAAACGTAAGGTAAACACAGTGTGAGGCCTGAAGAGCCACTATCAGACCTCACACAAAAGAACTAGAAAACTCCAGCAGCTATGAGTGTCTTGGAGAACTTGGATTTGCCCTCTCTGAGGTAAAATCTACGCTCTGGTGTCAGACTGCCACCTTCATGCCATTCAGTTTCTCAGCAGGGTTGGTGACCAAACAAAGCCTGTGGTTTCGCAGCAGTGCACTTCGTGGAGGCCATCTTCCACAAATGGTACAGTAAATGCTATTTTTGGCAAACACTGGCCCAGCAGTGACCATTGCCAAGTGGCAGTGACCTAACAAATGTTCAGTAGCAACCACCCACATTGACTGCCTCAGCTATCTAATCTTATGGAAGGAATTGCTTCATTATTTGCAATTCACATATCACTTCTTCCTCCACCACCCCAACCTCTCTTTTTAGTCTGCACAGGCCTGCTGTGATGGTTGCCAGCAAAGGTGGAGAAGTGGGAACAAATTGGGGCGGAAATCCCTGCTTCTGCTTCATTTATTTTTTCTCTTTTGAAACCAGACTCCAGTAGTGATGTTCAGCAGCATGGGTTGTGAATCAGACCTGCAATGACCTCCAGGGTAGTTGGCAGTCCTTCACAATGTATAAAATAGCATCCTTTAAAAATGTGTATATTAACATAGGCGTGACCCTTTTTACATTCTGATTCCCGAAGAGAAGGGTTAGTGTTAGAAAACGTTCAATGACTATCCAGATTCAGAATTAGTTGGGATGGGGTGTTTTGTGTGTAGTAGTTAGAGAACTCCTGGATTATATGTTCCTGTCTCTCCCACTGGCTAGTTGTGACCTTGGGCTATGCACTTAATCTTTTTGGCCCAGATCCACAAAGGTATTTAGGCTCCTAACTTCCATTGATTTCTTTTATCTATCTATAAATTCATCTAATATTTGCCTCCTATTGATGGCATGAGATTTAATATTTATAAAGCACTTTAGATACTTTCCTGAAAGACACTCTCCAGATGGACATACTGTTCTTATGCAATGATTTCCTAAAGGAAGCTATAGGTAACTGTTGCCCAAGTGCATACTATCTGGTTGGTTCTCAGATTTACTCTTATTTCCTGCACCTCTCATAAATGTCAGATATCTTGAGTGTTGTTCATAACTCATGACTTCCATTTAAAAACACAGCCTGCAATTCAATCAGCTAAACAGTTCTAGCTGACAGTCACTAAACTAGTTGAGTGACTAAAACTGTCCTTTAATGTAATCTTACACATTTTATCACTCTCTTTATTAAAAAAAAATCCTACCCTGCTCCATAGGATTTTTCTTTTTTCATTCAAATGCAAACATCTTTTTAAATCTCAGATGGGATCCATTTAATTATCAGGGCACATTTCTGGCTCTTCTACATAGCCACTCGGTGAGAAACTGAGCAGCTTCTGCATTAAAGTTATAGCCCTTCCCTATCAAAAGGCAGTGATGGAGGCTGTAAACAAAATGATATGTCCAATAAAAAGCAATGGCTTCAATGTCTTGTTCTGCAACACCCAGTTGGAGATGCGAGTCTGATGTGTCCATACCAATAAAAAGCAGCTGTGTGTGTTGCTTTCAGAGTTGCTGGGGTGGGGGAACAAGAAATGTAAGTCTCCTTCCCTCCCTCTAACTTAGTCATCTTTGCTCAAAAGAAGGAGAGAGAAAGGAGGTGCATCTTCCCCCCAGTATTGAAAGGTTCAACTGCCTCGTGGGTACCATGAACCAGAAATGCCTGCCTGGCCTTCTTGACTATCAAAAGGCCCAGCTCTGCCCTACCCCGCTGGCAAACCTTTCTGCTTCTCCTTGACATCTCTGCAAAGCAGCTACATCCTTTCCTATTAATGAAGCTGTGGCATGTTGAAAATTTGGGAACGATGTAAAATGGATTCATTTTCATATTAAAATAAATAACACCTTGGATAGTGTACTGATTGGACAGGTCATGGTAGAGGGCAGTGAGTGGGGGCGGCTTTAGGGAATCCCAGATATATAACTTGAGGGACCTGCTGCATAGTTTAATAAACTGTCCAGTACAGATGACCCTGGGTATTGTCATCTGAATGCATTGTTGTTTGAAATAGCACCTCTGAGTTTGGGCAGGTAATGACACCTCCACCCCAAACCCAGATCTGCCTTCTAAATAGCTAAAATGCTCAAATACAATGGTGAATGGGCATAGCAAAAAGAAATGGTTACCCATCTTCTTGTTGTGTTCTCATACTGCTTCCGGCTACATCCGTACACGTGTGATTGCCTGATCATTGCTGTCCACCAAGTCACTGGAAGACATTTGTGTTCAGGCAGCTGGCATTCCAGGACCTGCTTTCTATTTGGAAGCTCTCTGCTGCAGTCACAGAGGGGGCCAGTGATGTAGTTCCACTTGATCATTGCATCTCTAGACCAGCCAACTCCAATGCAGAGTCGATTAAGGTGACACCATGTAGCCCTGGGCTGATCTGCACTGAGTGGTAGGGGCTCAACTGGTGGGAGCTGGAGCGCACATGCTACAGGGTTGTTCTCCACTCAGTTGCCATAAATGAACCCTTGTGTGTGTCAGTGACAATGTTAGGGGTTTAATGGTGGCAAGAAAACTTTGTCATGACTTCGGTCGACTCGGCATCAGTGTTGCATCATATAGCAGATGTTGTGGATCTGTGCATTGCCTTGTGTGCTTGCCTCTACTAGCAACATCCTGGCATATATCAGGAGGAGCAATGCCCGGGAGGTTACCTGTGTTCCTTCAGTACTTTGGTGCATTCCAAGTTCCTGTTGCGTTGGCGCCTTCTCAGATTTTGTGCAAATACCCAACATGCATTGACCTCTAGTTGGATATCAAATTCCCCCGTCAACCCTAACCTTGGTACCCAATAATGCCGGAAGCTCACGCTGGTAGAGTTCCTCATAAGGCCAGTTTTGTTAGATTTTTTTTTTTTTTTAACGTGGCGTGTTTTGGGTAGAATAGTTTGTTCTTTTACGTAAAGAACTGTTAGTCCACTTTGTAGCACCAGACTGTGCTAGCTACAGCTCTGTGTGAACGCATTTCTCCAGCCAGTGTAGACTGGGCTATAGGCATAGGCCCTGTTCAATATGATTGGTTTGCAAGCATATTTATGGTGACCTTTATAAAATTTGCAATGGAACACAGGCAGCAGAAACAGCAGCTAGAGGAGACTGGTATGATTACACAAAGGTGAAACTAGAAATGGTGAGTGACGTGAAACATTTAAAAATCAGTCGTGGCACAGTGAGAGTCCAGGTAATGACTCAAACTAGGTTACAAAAATAACCCCATCTATCTGCAGGACTGAGCTGGACATGGAATCTAGCATATGCCTATACAGCACTAAGCAGTGGGTCTATACTGTATTCTTGTGTATTGGTAGATCCCGAGTCTGTGTTATACCAGTATAAAATTAAACTCAGCGGAGCTGCGGGTGTAAATCCAGAATGTGACTGAGATCAGGATCTGGCCAAGTTCAGCTGCAATCACTGTGCTATCTATGGACAAAGATATAGATAAAATGAAGATCTGATTACTAAATTTTCCTCCAACTGTCTTTTTACAGCTATGCCCGAGAGCTCAGCATATAGAATGCAGTCAAAGTTGACCCAAATTTCCTTCTTTTAACTTGAATTAAATAGCAAACCCTTTCCCTCTTGTACTTGTTTCTAGAGATGATCATGTCTTTGCTGCTAAGATGTTTCTTTTTATGGATGTGTAATATTTCAGATCAGTTACATATAAACAGTCACTTAAGTTGGTCCTTTGTATTTCTTAAAAACCAGAGTATGCTTTGATGTGGAAGGCTTATGCTGGCATTTACCAGAGTGTTACCCGGGCTTGCCTGGAGATTTAGCAATAAGAATAGTAGGAGAGTGGGAGAAACCACAGGAGGAGATTAAAGATCAGCGGAGAGTTTTCATTGGCTCTTTTAAGATGGAGAATCTGTAATTAAGGATTTAGATGGTTCACAAATAGCTCAGCTTACTGCCTGCTCACTCACATTATCAGTTTGCTGCTGTTACAAAGAGCTGGATTTTATACTTCAACTGAAAGGGCATAAAAGTAAAAGGTAAGGCATGCAATTGGGGAATGCTGCGAATATGCCAGTGCTATTGAAGTAACCACGATTATCTCTGTCTCCTTTCCGGATCAGTTTTGAATAGAGTGCAGTTCCTGTAACAAATGTTGTTTGCTTTAAATTTCCCTTTCCTGTTAGTGGCTGTTAACGGATAGGAAAAGAAATGCGAGCAGAGAAAAGAAAATGTAAAAGAGGAGACAGCAAGAATAAAAAGTATCCAAGCACTCCCGACTGGCATATACAAGTAGGAGACTAAAGAGTTCTATGTTTCAGGCAGCCTAAGGAATTCTTGTTAGCAGTCAGATACTGTGGTGAAGAGTGAATTATTAACGCCTAGATAAGCGGCAAAGAGCCACATTGACATTTGAGTGTCAGGGCGTGTTGGGGTTGACTTAATTATGCCCACGGGAGAGCTTTCTTCCTTCGGCATAGAGCGGCTACTTGGGAGACCTTACTGCTCCACAGCTGCAATGGTACAACTGTGCCATTGTAAGGTCTATAGTGTAGATGTGGCCTTAGTTGTTATTCAGCTTTTGGAGGGCTGGAGAAAAAGCTGCCTTATATATCTGGTGCTTTCCTAGAACAAAACAGTAATAATAATTTGCACTTGCAGAGCCTCTTTGTTGTTAAAAGCATTTTAGTTAAGCCACGTCATGACCCTATCACTTAGCGGTTTTCCTTATTTTATGGATGGGAAAAGTGGACACTGAGGCAGAGAGAGACTGAGTGACTTGTGCACGTTCACACAGCGAGTTAGCAACAGAGCTGGGAATAAAATGTGGGACTTCTTATTCCTCATCCTCTGCTCCAACCATTAAGAACCTGTTGCCTCTTCAGTAGCTAGTGGATGGGAATGCATTTCCTCCACTTTGGAATCTAGCATGACTTTTGACATTCAGCGGGTACTCCACCAAAGACTGAGGGCTGGAAGGAAACACAATGTAGGTTGAAATTCTAACTGTGAGGTTTATTAAACCATGGATGTGTATCCCAAGGGAAGTGGTAAAAACTAGATAGGATAAAGCACTAATAAATATGCTGTAGGAACCAATTCCTGGGGAATAAATTAAATAATAATCTAATGTCTCTTCGTTTTCCAGTTGCTATGTTTTTAATAAGAGTAAAATGGTACAGTCCCTATTTGAATAGTGCTTTTAATTAACTTCTAATTTAAATTTAACTTTTTTAATTAAAATTAATTTTTAATTAAATCCACCTGCTGTTCTACCTGCCCTGAGTCTGAGTTGTCACGTGAGGTAAGCCTACAGTGCATATGTGACTGGAACTAATTCTGTAAGTGTCTAATTGTTTGTGTCTTTCCGAGTTTGAGATGAGACCTACTGAATCTTCTAGTCCAGCAATGGTTACTTTTGCAGGATTGTTCCTTTGGGGGTGCTCTGCATGCCAATACAGGATGCAATTCATCTGCACCTGTTTGAGCATTGGATAATTATTAACTCACCTCACACCCCAGGAAATTATGCAAGTGAACATTCCCTCTTTCCTTACCCCCTTCCCTACCAGGTAAGCAAACAGTCGCAGGTAGGTTGTGTCTGGCCCAAGGTCGTGCAGTGAGGCAGTTTCACAATGGGATTGAGTAGGGGAGCTGCCTACCTTCCAGTTTAGGGTCCGAGCTAGGCTCGCCCGTGGAGGGACGAAGGGCACGGAGACTGGGAATTCAGTATTGTGAAGGAATTCTCGCTCCCTGCCAATTGTGATAAAAGGCTGGTTTTGTGTGTGTGTGTGTCCTAACAGCCCATCTATCACTGACCACCAACAGAAAGGCTTTATTTACTTTAAAATATATATTTATTATTCAGTTCTGTCATCTGTCTGAAACAGCCCTCTTCCCTCTACTCTGCATGAGAGTAAGATCCTTGCTGAGAGTCACCTGCAGATGCTGAGCCAAAAGAGGCCGGGTCTGCAGAGAGAGGGCATTCAGAGATCAGAATGTACATTGGGATGTTATTTAGGGGAAGGCTGGGAGGCGGGGAGGGAAAGAGTAGTGGGAGTGAGAGTCTTACCTTTTAGTTGAGGAAAGACTTCATTGTGGTTTGAACCTGTAACCTTCAGTACAGGAACTTCTACTGTTGGAGCTCAAGCTTGAGTAATTCTGCTACTTTGTAGCTGTAGTAGACCCTTATCCACTTGTGTGGCTCAACCACTAGAGGGAGACAAAGACCCACTCTCTCCAAGGTTGGGGTATGTTTGCACCCTCATAACAGGGTCCAAAATGTTACAACATAATAATGTACTTTTCTTGTAAACTTTCATGTAAACTCAATACTGATGAAAGTGCAGTGGTTGATAGCCATGGGGATGGAAGTCCTCACCTAGCCATGGAACGGTGGCTTCCATCACCACAGTGCCTCTGGTATGACCTGGAGGGGCCAACTCTAGCAATGAGGTGGTGGTGGACACACTGACCCATTCCATCCTCTGCTGAGTTTGTCAACTATTTATGGTGGAGGGGGGTTAGGTGGACTCTTGTCCAAAGCAGACTGGACAGACCACCAAACAGCTGTCAGAGGGTAATGGTTTTCAGTCACTACCAGCCTGGCCAGGATTTGGTAAAGGTGAAGGGCTCTGCAATGTGTTACCAGTCTCCTAAGACAGGCCTGTCTCCCGGGGTTTTTCCTCTTTGAAATAAGCGCTTCAGCTTGTTCACGATGAAAGTTCTGTGGCAACATCCACAGTGCCTGGGTCAGTTGCTCTTCTTTTACATCTCCGGCCTGGTAATTCAAGCTTTTATGGCTGAGTTGGATTCTCTTCCCCCATCCCTCCCAAGCTGCATCATACTTAGGTTTCTTATCAGTGGGTCACTTAGAACAGAAAGGGTTATTCCACTGGCATCAGTGAAAATGAAAAAAAATGAGCAGATTTTACTTCCTTGAGACCTTGCAGTGCAGATGTTTTTGCTCACCTTTATTAAACGCATGTGGTAAATGAACATCCCATTGTGTATGTACAAGGTGTTATACTGGGATAACAGATGACATTTATATAGACCGCAAGTACACTGGGGGAAAATAACATGGTATTGAGTATAAAAGGGTCCCCTGACAACTTACAAACCAAATACCCATGTAAACATGTTTCTTTATAATGTCCCGCAAACTTGCTACTAGTCCCTTTTCTGTTTAGAGAAAAGTCCATCCCTTGGGACTAAATGGCTCAGGGGCCGGGTAATGGGAAAAAGGGAACCTTATGCTCTCAGGATGAAGCCTGCCCAGCTTAGTAGCCACTAGCATCCGTCTGACTGCTGCTCATTGGGACTATATAAAGTAACAGGTTTCAGAGTAACAGCTGTGTTAGTCTGTATTCGCAAAAAGAAAAGGAGTACTTGTGGCACCTTAGAGACTAACCAATTTATTTGAGCATATGCTTTCGTGAGCTACAGCTCACTTCATCGGATGCATACTGTATTTTCCACAGTATATATCCGATGAAGTGAGCTGTAGCTCACGAAAGCTTATGCTCAAATAAATTGGTTAGTCTCTAAGGTGCCACAAGTACTCCTTTTCTTTATATAAAGTGAGTTTGATTTCGGTTCAGTTCCTTGAGTGCACTTGCCGACATCACAATGAACTCGCCCTATACTTGGCACTAGCTGTCCCTCTTGTTAGCAGGCTCAGTAGAGAGGCCATAACTGACTGGATCCTGGTGACTGAGCTCACTTTGGCCTAGGGATGTTCCCTCCAGGTCAGGGTTGAGGCACAGTAGGAGGAAATCTTGTCTTGTTGCTGCTCGTCTTGTGTTTGCTCTCTGGATAGAGGATGTTGCTCTCTAGGACTGTCAGTCCAGCGCTTTTCACCACCAGCACTAAACTAGTTACTTCAGCCATACATTGTTGGTATGTATACTTATCCGATTTCATATTTCATCTCAGTTCCACTGCTACTGTTTCTTCTGCTACCCCTTTTCCTCCCCTAGGCGGTGCCATTTGTTTGCTGATGATTGCTTAGTTGGCTGCAGTCGCTTGTAAGTGAAGGCAATGAACAGAAACCTTTCTCTCTGCATGAGGCATCTGCGGGAATCTAAAGCTGGCATTTCTTATGATTGTGTGTTTCTAACCAAGAGATGCGTTTGTTTTTTTCCCCCTCTGCAGCCATGACAGGACCAAGACCAGTAGTTCTCAGTGGCCCATCGGGTGCAGGAAAGAGCACTTTGTTAAAAATGCTGCTTAAAGACTACGGCAATGTCTTCGGCTTCAGTGTCTCTCGTGAGTATTTGTGCCGGGTGGGGCAGGGAAAGCGAAACCGAAGCTGCTTAACAGCTAAGGGCCTGACTTTGTAGCTGCTACAGGACTTCAGTGGCAGTTTGCACATAGTTAGCCCCCAAATCATAAAAATTGCATGTTAGATCCATTAACCCAAGCCACAACAGCGATCTTAACTTATGTGCTAGTAAGTATGTTTACATAACTTGGGCCACGTTTTACTACTGGTGTAAATGGACATGACTCCAGTAACTTCATTAGAATTGCACCTTTTAAGGGATTGGTATCTTCATGCTGCCCCTAACACAGCATGCAATGGATGTTGTTCAGAGTCATCCCTTCCTGGGGTTTGTCTTTAGTCTTAAAGTCACAAAGCCCTAAAGCAGAACTGTACTTACAAACATACGACTTGTGTCCTGTAAACACCCCAAGAGAATTGATTAGGATTCCTCTGTGCAAGACCCCATCTGCTTTAACCTTCCTGTGGGTGGATTTAATGAGACTTACGTGGTCTGGCTGTTAGGGTGAGTCAGCAGAATAGTTAGTTCTGCTCTTCTATTCAGATTCTTATATCCTGACACCGAGTTACCGACCCGCTTGTGCCAGTGATCGTTTTGGCTCATTGATTTATTTTCCTGCTTAGAATTGTAAGCTACACAACAGTCTTTGTTTTCTCTATATGAGAAGTGTGTGGTGGATGCCTTTAGTATGTAAATAGCCCTATTATATGGCTAATTTACTGTCCCTCCCATCTACCTCCAAAATGTGGAGAACTGTGAATGTTGACTTTATCATATATACTTTTCTAGTGCCCAGATACTAAGGTGACTGGCACTCACCTAAGATAAGGAGTTAGATAATAAATGAATACCCCACGGCTGGATCATTGCTACTGGACTCTGAGTAGATGACCTGTGATATAATCTGTGCTTTGTCTTTATTGATGTAACAAGAAGATGATGTTTATTTGCTTGTTTCCAGTAGCATTCTCCGAGTGGTAGGTGTTATACAGACATACGGGAAGGCAGTCTTTGCCCCAAAGTGTTTACAGTCTCTAAAAGATATGTATTACTTGAAGTTGTGATATTCAATTTCAAATGAAAAATGTTTAAATGGAACAGGATAAATGTAACCCTCCCATTTACAGGCATTAAAATGTATTTGATTGATAAAGCCTCTATCACTGGATATGCTATCCAGGAACTTGTGCAAGATTTAAAAGTTAACCCAAATCTCTGACCCTTTGGTCCAAAGAAAATGAATCCAAAAAAGAAAAGGGAGGAGTTGATTGGAAAGAGGGGAAAGCCAAATGCCTAACTATGTGCTGGTAGTTACAAGAAGGCCTTGTGCTGAGCCTTGAAAATGCCACGGAGGAGTTCCAGAGGACATCCTCAGAGGCAGAGGAGTTCCACAGACAAGGTCCTCATGAACACCCTGTCTTGGCCCAGTTTATATGGAACCTCAGGATCGAGACTAAGGATAATCCAAATGATCTTCCTTGCCTGAAAAGTCATGTTTTAGGTCTAGATTGAGGGCCTTCTATATTAGCAACCAGACATAGCCAATTTCCAGTCTAGAATGCACATTCGTATAGCCCAATTCTCTTGGATCATTAACTGCTTTCTTTAAACCAATTTTTAAAAATCGTCTTTGGAAAATGTGGTTCTATTTTTTTGTGCTCTGTAATTTTTAAAAGAACGACTGTTGAATGTTAATGATGATGCAGATTCTCAGACTGTAACCTGGGTGAATTGCATTCTGAATTTCCAGAGGATGGCTAGGCTTGAATTTCCAGTCTTCTTTTACACAACCTGTTCACCGCAAAACATGCGGTTAGTACCCACTGCCTTAACTGACGACTTAGAAGTATCTTCAAGACTTTGAGAACAATGACATTCATGTTGAAGTCCAGCTCTGCTGGGTAGCTTATTTTCGCTGGGACTTTGGGTGGTGTCTTTAGATCTACTTATCAAATGGATTTTTACTGCAGTAGGAATTTTCTGTACCAGTAGCTTGGAGGCTGTTGGCAAAATCCTGGCCCCAGACTTCCACAAATTCCTCTCTGAATGTTGTGACTTTCAGAAAAGGTTTAAAAGTGCTTGAGACTAAAAGACTTTAAAATGTCTCCTTTTGATACACGTATAATGCTTCTTTGTTTGTCTCTAGCAACCCAACAAAATCTCACATCACAAAATTCAGCACAGAAATAGACTTTATTGTCTGTCCCCTAGGCTGCCTCTGAGTTTATAATCCGTGGACAGAAGCTTATAGATGAGACTACACCCTTCTTTTGATCAAGTCCATTCCAATCAGTGTGAAATAAGTCATTCATACTGTGTTCCATGCTGACTGCCACAGGGTGTATCACAGTTTCCAGAGCACATGATAGCATAGGTGCTGGAACTAGGGGTCCTGCTGCACCCCCTGGCTTGAAGTAGTTTCCATTATATACAGAGTTTACAGTTTGGTTCAATGACTCTCAGTACCCCCAGTATACAAATTGTTCTAGCGTCCCTGCATAGTAGTGCTTCAAAATAACAATTTATAGTGGTCTCCATATGGATTCTAACTTGGTCTCTTATCTCATTCAGAATTTGACCTTATTCATTAAAATCTATCTATCTATATGAGCACCTCACAGTCTTTTGAAAAGAATTTATCCAATACTGTGGGGTAGGGAAGTAGAATTATCCCTGTTTTACAGAGGGGGAACTAGGGCACAGGAAGACTTAAGCCTGGTTTAAACCTAAAACGTAAGTCAACCTAGCTACATCGCTCAGGGCTGTGAAAAATTTCACAAGCTGTGCAATTTAGTTAGGTCAACCGAAGGTGTCTTCCGTCGACCTAGGTACTGCTTCTCAAGGGGGTGGATTTACTACAGTGATGGAAAAACCCCTTCCATTGCTGTCATAAGTGTTGTAGTTACAGCAGTGCTTGTAGTATGTACATAACTGTGGAGGGGTTTGGCCAGGGCTCGTCCCTCTCTGGAGTGGCGGGGAGCCACACTGCCTCGCTACTTCCTTCCAGCTGCTGACAGGGAATTAGCCTGGCTGCAGGAGTCTCTCACCGTGGCAGCAATAGAGGCAAATACAGACAGTCATTTGCGCCCAGCCTGTGGTTGGAGGCAATTACGAGCCAACGGCTCAGGCCCTTAGACAGGAGCTGAGCAACAGTTTATGCAATTAGCAGGCCCAGGCCTGGGTTAGGGCGGGCAGCAGAGAGACAACGGCTCAGGCCCTCAGGGGGCTGAGCAAACGCAGGTAAACAACCAGCCCAGGCTCTTGGCTCAGAAGGGCCTGGGAGAGTTGGGTGGCAGGGGGGACGCAGGCCCACCCACTCCACGGTGTCCCAGCCCGGGGCTCTAACAGCGGCAGAAGACCAGCTGTTGAGTCAGTGGGGATCCTGGCCACAACACACTGACATAGGCTCTGGGTGTGCTGCCCCCGGGCTACTTCCAAACTCCCACTCTGGAGGTACCTGGGTCCAGACGGTGTCCTCCAGGGGGTCCAGCACCATGGGCTCCTCTGGATAACTGGCGAAGGGCAGGCCAGGCTGCTCCTCCAGGGGGTCAAGCACCATGGGGTCCTCTGGGTAACTGGCGAGGGGCAGGCTGGGCAGTTCCTCCAGGCTCTGGTTGGCATCGGGAGTCGGCAGGTCAGGCCAGTCCTCGGGTCCGCTGTAAGTCGTCGGGGTCTCCCAACTGGGAGGTAGGCCAGGGGTGTCTGGCCTCTCCACCAGCTGCCTCCCAAATGAGCTCTGGGGTCGGGCTTTTATACTTCCTGTCCTGCGCCTTGACCTCTGGGGGACTTCCTGTCCTCCGCCCACTCTGGTGTCAAGAGGGGCTCGTCCCTCTCCGGGGCGGCGGGGAACCATACGGCCTCACTACAATACCCTAAGGGCTTGTCTACACAGGAGATTAATGCACAGTTAACTAGGATGTGAATTTAAAGCACAGTAGCTACTCCACACTGACTCTTTCAGGCAGTTTATCTTAATGCACTGCTGAAGTTTATTAAGCTAATGAGCACAAGGCATTCTTAGTGCACAGTAAGAATGTTTACATGGGAAGACAGAGCAGAGTAGCTAATGCAGGCTTTTTCCCTGCACAGACAAGCCCTAAGTGATTGTGCTGGAACAAGGAATTGTATCTGAGTCTCACAAGTCCCAAGCTAGCACCCTAACCACTGGACCATCCTTCCCCTCTACAAGTAATGATTGAATCATCTAATAATACCTGCTTAAAGCAACTAGAAACAAGTGATGCAAATTGGGTCCAGAAACTTTGATCAGATTAAACAGAGAATCAAATTACCAAGTGATCGAATTGAAGCCTGTGTATGCTGCTGAGTAAGTGGCTATGTATTGCTTTTACATTATTTTATTCTTGGGTGAACTACAAAATTACAAAGATTGTGTTTGCTTACAGATACCACAAGGCAGCCAAGAGTCGGAGAAGTGAATGGCAAAGGTCAGTGTATTGCACTTGTGTGTATTGTCAGATTAGGCAGGGCTACTGCTCTGAGAATTCTGGACGGCGTTTCCTGCTATATAAAAGCTTGCAGAACCTGAGAGGAGTAGCCAGTTTTGCTGGTAGACAATGAAGAGCAAACAAGGCTTGTAACCAATAGATAAGTACATGTTTGAGCAAGTTTTGTTGTTTATGGGCACGTTGTGTGAAAGTCAGTTGTGGGGAAGTCAGACCTTATTTACTTAGCATTTATGGAGTGTATTTACTTAGTACGTGTCCAGTAACAGTGTTTTACACTTACATAGGACCTTTCATTCTGAATGATCCCAAAGGGTCTTATAAACTGAAGATACAAACTATACACAGGGATCACTTCACCTTCAAATGAAATGCAGCTGCCACTGTTGTAGGAGGTAGCAGCTCTGTAATAGCACACAGCAACCTTACACAACAGTTTAGGACAGGATGTGCCGAAGTGCTGAGTACTCAGCAGCTCTGATTAACTTCAGTGGGAGTTACTTTTGAAAATTAGGCCACTTAATTTAGGTACCTACCAGTGGATTTAAGAGTGAAACTCTAGACACCCAGTTTTGAAAATCTAGATCTTAAAGTATCAGAGGGGTAGCTGTGTTAGTCTGGATCTGTGAAAGCGGCAAAGAGTCCTGTGGCACCGTCTAGACTAACAGACGTATTGGAACATAAGCTTTTGTGCATGCATCTAAAGAAGTGGGTATTCACCCACAAAAGCTTATGCTCTAATACGTCTGTTAGTCTAGAGGTGCCATAGATCTTAAAGGCCACTACTAATAGTAAGGCTCTGGATTTCATCCCTGATCCAAGAGACCTTGCCTCCAGTAGCACAGAATAGAACCCGGAGCCCCTCCCAAAAAGCATTCTAGGGCCATTGTTTTACTACTGACTTGGGGGGAACCGTGTAATTTAATTCAAGTGCCAGAGCAACTGAGGCTTAAATACAGTGACATTAGAGTCAACCCAGCACCAAAAAGCATCTGAAATGTCTTACTGGTGCCTTTATGCCTGGATAGCTCAAAAAGGTCCACATGAGATTTGTACCTACTTTCCCAAAGGAAAGCTTACCTTTCAACTGAGAATAAGAAATTTCAGCCGGGGTGGGGGACTGGGGGACACAATAAGCCTCTAAAAATAGGCACTTAGCCTGAAATGACTTCTCATCTACTACTGTAGTGTGTTGTAAGCAGGGCACCGTAATGAGAGGGGACACTGGAGATCTGGAGAATAGAAGAGGCAACGTAAACAGCAGCGACAGTATATCTGGCCAGTTATTAAAGATGTATTGGAAATAACTACATACTATGAGCCGGGTTCGGGGATCCATTGTGTTTCTGATTGTGGTAACCAAGAGCCAAATTTTTAAATTTGAGTGCCTGAAAACTAGGCACCTAAATAAGCACTTAGTTGCCTAACATAGGCATTTAGGTGCTTCAGTACATTTTAAGTCCCCAAATGTGCACACTTGGCCCTGAGCCTTTATCTTGTTCTAAGTCAGATGAAAGCTGCACATTGATATAGATTTGTTTTTCAATATTGCTGGATCTAGAGTACCACTTTGTGACCAGAGAACAAATGCAGAAAGAAATTGATGCTGGCGAATTCATTGAGCATGCGGAGTTCTCTGGAAACATGTATGGAACAAGGTATGTAACTGTTACACTGTATCCAATAGCTCATGTGGGCTGCAGATTGACGTTTACTGGCTACTTGTGTTCTGCCCTGAGATGATGGGGAAATATTTTAACATGCCATGACACTATTCTCTCCCTAGTCTAAGCTTTTCACTCTGGCAGCATGTCTGCTATTAATTTTATTCTGTCACTAGTAATTGGTGACATTCACCCTTGTGCAAAAGGTGAGTATCGGGCGTGTGCAACACTCACATTTTGCTTAAGCCCCAAGATGTGAGTGCAAGGTGGTTCATAGTGCTCATGCTGGCCCTTCACAGAGGTGAAATTTCACTCATACAGAATGTTTACAGTGCTCTCCATCTTCAAAGTGCTCTACAAAGATTAATTAAACAAAGTGGGACTTAGATTCTGCATTCACTCCCTGTGTTATCCAGTGGCCTGAGTGTGATCAGATCAGTGGCGAAAGGAAGTGACACATGCCTCAGTCTGGTACGGTAACACTTACAAATTAATAAATTCTCTCTGGTGTTGGCACCCTGTGATTTGTATTAAAGTGTAAAGTGGATTTTAAAATAGCATTGCTACTGGCATAAAAGTGATCATCAGTGAAACACTAATTAAGCTGCAATATAAATTTAAAAGTCAGATATCTTACATAATACAAAATCTCTGACAATTATTACAGCACAGATTAGATCCGAATGGCAAAAGTAAAATACGTTCAATTGGTTACTAAGATACCAAATCAATAATAGAATGAGTTGATTTTAAAATTGAAATACCTTTTAAGGGTGAACTGAAATGCTTTAAAAATAAATGCAAAAAAAGTCTAAATTTCCAAATGACTAGTGATTTGGAGGGCTGAACTTGACAGTTTAAGGAGACCTGCCTTCTAGAGATTGGTATTCAGCATGTTCTGAAAATCAGGCCCCTTTAAGGTGTCTCAATAATTGGGGCAACCAAAATCACACATCCCTTTTAAAAATTAGTCTTAAGATTCTGAGTGATCAGACTGCATTATCAGAATATAAAATTACAGATCAATACATTTTAAAACAAAACAAATGAAAACGATTTTCTCTCACTTTACAGTATCTGCCTACACTTCAGTTCTAGTTTCTGTGTCTCTTGAAAGATTAGACATTATTTCCCTAAAGCAACATAAGGAAGGCAGCTTCCTGCTTTACTCTAGCTTTTCTGATGTCATTGGCTTGCACAGGAGGAACACGTAATCTTGACCTTCGATCTCAGCCGTTAGAAACCTTCCAACTCACCTTGAAGGAGAAACCAATTTCAAGCCTCTTGAATCCATGGATTCAATCTGCTAAGGAGAGTTTGCTTTTGAACAGGATTTTCTCTTTAATCCAGGAAGCCCCTCTTCTGGGATATCTCTCAGGGGGCAAGTTGAGCTTACCAGCCCCAAATGGCAATGGCTGCTGTTTGGTCAGGAGATTATAACGCTAACTCCTCTGCCTGGGGAGGCATTGGGCATGGGCCAGACAAAGATGTGGCACTCAGTTGGGTGTGATCGGTGTCAACTTTTAGGACCCTATCTGCTCATACATGAGTTACCAACTAAAGATTAAAAGACAAATGTCATCACAGAGTGAAATGCAGAGTTTACTTTTTGCTCTTTTATGTCAGTTTAACTCTTTTCTGAATAAAATAGGAAGGAGAAGGGGAACAGTGGAGAAAGAACTGGGGAAAAGATAGTGAGTTGAACTGGGATGGCAAGAAGAGCAGGAGAAGCCAGTGAAACAGGAGTTCTGTTTCCTCCCCTCTGTGGAGGAGGTGGTTGTGAAGAGATCTGACTGTGCCACCGTGTTCTGCCATCCCGTTTCGATCTCCAGCACGAGCGCAGTTGCACATTCAGTGCGTTTCTGGAAGAATTCAGTGGCCAGGTGAAGAGGTGACTTCCCTCTGAGTCCGAGCCCCAGCCCAATGATAGGGGTGCTGTGCTGAAACAAAATGGAGGGCCTTTCTGTTTGTGGTTCTTAATGATCTCAAGGCATTTTTTTCTATGGTTAGAGGTGGGTCTCTGGCTGAATTCCCACTCTGGTAACACATCTTGGCTACTTTTGTGTCCCCTGCAGTTTCAGTTAGATCAGTGGTTCTCCATCTTTTTGGGCTCAGGACCCATTTGTAAATGTTTATGGCCTGTCACGACCCAGTAAATAGTCTGGGGGTGGAGGTCCAGGGGTGGTTTTGGTCGGATCCTGCCCCTGCGGGGGGAGGTCAAGGAGTGGTTGGGTCCTGTCGGTCACTCACCCCACAGTGGTGGCTCCTGTGCTATGAGGCTGGCAAGGCATGGCTGTCATCTTCGGGTGTTGCAACTTATGGGGTTGCAGCATCGCTCAGGTTTGGCCTCGCCCTTCTTGACTGGACCAAATATGTGGAAATGGAGCTGTGACCTGGCTCATGGGGTTGCGGTGCCACTCACTCAAAGTTAGCCCACCTGGACTCCCGTTGTCATGATGGCTGAGTGGTGCTGGGACGCCAGAGGTTGCAATACCTGGATCAGGGAGGCAAGCCCAACCAGCCCCGTGGGACAGGAGCTGCCATGCGACCCTTTGAAACATTCTGATGATCCAATTTTGGGTCTGGACTGACAGGTTAAGAAACCCTGAGATAAACTAAGTATTCTTCCCTTCCTGTCCTAATCTGTTTACATCATGTTAATATGCCCTACTATACAGCTGTCATGGTGCACCCCAGAGGCAACTGCATCTTAGCACTGGGGAAGTATGTCCTGTATGTGCGCTATATCGGTGTGTGTTTAGGCACACTTCAGAATTAAAGGTGCTTTGTAGTAGTAACACATTTCCCCTCAGGTTTTCCCAGCATAGAGACGAAGGTTTGTTTTCTCCATTTCCCCCCAAAATGCTCCAGACATGATCCATCAGACTATTTAGGGCTGGGTCCTAAGCGGTACTGAGCATCCACAGTTGTCAGTGCAGTTACCGTTGCTCAGAACCCGGCATGTCCTAGAAGTGCTAAGCGATGTTACTGTTCGTTGTTGTGCTGCAGGATCATCTAGGAACCCCAGTCCTGGAGCAGGACCCTGTTGTATTAGGTGCTGTACAAATACAGAATATAACTCCGGCAAAGCCTGTGTCTGATATCTGAATGACGGTATACCAGGAACTGCTACTGCAGAATGGTGCTGTTCACAGCTGGGTTGAGCACAGGCCTTTTCATCCAATGACTTTGAATGTGACTCAGTCCTGGGATCATTAAACTTGACCAAGAGCAATGTAAGGGCCACCTCCTTCTCTAGAATACTTCCATTCCCTCCCGCTAGTTTTCTTGGAGATTTAAAATCATCTAGTGGCAACCTTTGTATAGACATAAACTTATTTCCAAACTATTCCCATCCCTTCAGAAACAGCTCAGGCTTCAGTGCAGACCTAGGGCCAAATTCAAGCCTGGTGGAAGCGAGTGCAACTTTGTTGATTTCATCCACTGAGCTGCTTATGCAGAATCTGAATTTTCCCCTTCATCTTTTCTCCCTAGATATCGCCACCCTTTATGCACTCTGCTTTGCCCATCTGTATACATTAAGGAGAAGATATTTTAAGTCCGACAGCTGCTTTGCTTCACCAGATATTTGTAGGTTCATTTCTACTGCACACCTTTGGCCATCTTATGAATGCAAGGATTGCCCAGTACTGAAATAGGTGACTATACTTACCTCACCTAGTCTGGTGATTAGTCTATCTCCAACAACTGCTAATGCTGTGCTGGGGATACAAGTTTCTTCCTGCCCCATGTCCTACTGGCTTATGCCCTGAAACATGCTGATGCCATTCTTCATACAATATTGTACATTTCTAGAACACCTTTAATCCCAAAGCAATAAAATCAATACTGAAACGCAGCCTTCTTTGAGCTGCAGCCAGCTGGTGCATTCACCATGCTGGCAGGGAAAGGAAATGTTAACTGAGGAAATCAGGAAAAACCTCAAGGCTTACTAAAAAGTGTGGTAGAAGAAAACAGAGGATTTAAGGCCATATCCAAGAGATCTAATCCTTTCATGACTGAAAGCTTTTTCCAAGACATTTTGGTGATGGGAAAGATGTAAGAACCTGAACCGAAGAGAAATTAACTTACTCCAGGAGGTGTCAGTCATTTTGAAAAACAAACTCATCCACAAACACCGCTTCTCTGATCAGAAGGGCTAAGATTTTTCAGACTAATGGTTCTGGATGCTTAATTGGAGACCACTTAAAGGAGCCTGTGTTCCAGAAAGTGCTGAGCACCCACTCTCTGAGAATCGGGCCCCTATTAGATGCCTCAAGGTAGGCACCCAAACTCAGTAGTCCCTTTGGAGAACCTTGATCAAGATCTTTGCTGAGTGTGTGCATGCCACTCTAGGGTCCAGTAATGTGAGGTGCTGAGAAATCACTAGGAGTGGAAGAGACAGTACCTTAGGCATCTCGTGTGCTTAAATCTGAGGATGAGGGGGGAAAGCAACTCTGCATGGTTAGCGTTAGAGCAATTTTTGTGGATTTGTGACAGAAAGCGGTCTAAGCCATAGCTCTAGTTGCTAACATCTTCCGCAGTTTGGGGAGGAAGAAAGGAGAGCTGCAATCCAGCACAGTCAGTGAGATCAACATGCAAGGCAAGCTCGTAGATCTCCGTGTTTGTATAGTGTGCAGCAATGATGATAAGGTGGGTTTAAAGGCTTTAGGACAGGATTAATGTGGAAATCCCAAGAATAACTTTGAAAGCCGGGACTCGCGTCACCTGCTGCTGCAGGATGGGTCTTGCTCGCGTCACCTGCTGCTGCAGGATGGGTCTTGCTCGCGTCACCTGCTGCTGCAGGATGGGTCTTGCTCGCGTCACCTGCTGCTGCAGGATGGGTCTTGTTAAATCCGTTCCTAACTCCAGCTTTCTGCTCCAATTTGTTAAAACAATTCTGGGAAGAGAAAGTGTCCTCCTTTTCCATCTGTCCTAGGTATTTGTCTGGCCCCCATCACCGCAGCACCTCACCATCTTTAATGTATCCTCATTGCACCCCTGGCTATTATCCCTATTTTGCAGGTAGGGAACTGAGGCGCAGAGGGGCCAGATGGCTTGCCCAAGGTCACACAAGAAGTCTGTGTTGCAGCAGGGAGTTGAACCCAGGTCTTGCAAGTCCCAGGTTAGCACCCTCACCACTGGGCCATTCTTCCTCTCCATTTACCGAACAGGAGCTTGTTTTGCGTGTGTGTCTGTGATTGGTACGTGTGGCTTGAAGTTAGACTTCTGGATATGAGGTCTGTCATTCTGAAATCATGGCAGTAATCACTGCAAACCTGTTAAAAGGAAACAGTTAACTCTCTCTCTCCTCTTTTCCACCATTCCCCAGCTGGTACAACACCTCACGGTTCCTTCAGCCTGAGATGGGGTTTGTCCTCCAGGCTTAAGCTTAGGTGGAGCTATACAGTGCTGCTCCCTCCATCTCTGTGACGTGGGGCAGGTATGACTGGAAAGTGCTGGGGGAAAGAGAACTGAAAGAAGAAGTGGGGGAGAGAACTGGGTGGGAGTTAGTGGGAGAAATGAACAGGGCAAAGGAGAAATATAATACCCAAGTAAAATGAGACGCAGGAAGAGGAGGTGGAAAGGGTTGGGGGGAGAGCAAGGGGAAAACAAACAGGAAACAGATGATGATTTAAAAAAAAGTGCTCTTATATAGCACTCTTCCATCCATAGATCTCAAAGAGCAGTCCCAAGAAGATTAGAATCATTATCCCCATTTTGATGATGGGGAAACTGAGGTGTAGAGGGAAGAAATGTGTTCCTGACAGTCACCCCGCAGGTCCGTGTCAGAGCTCAGTGAAGAACCCAAGACTTCCGAGTCCCACTCTAGTGCTCTAGCCATAGCCAGCACGCTGACAGGTAGGGAACACCGTGGTGGAGAATCCCAGGTGCAGATTGGTTAGAGGTGGGGTCCTCCAATCAAAGCAAGTTTGGAACCACAGTGCTAATGGGTTTCACTGCTCCTGGTGGAATCAGAGCTCATCTAGGGAGACCTTGCTTCCACCACGATATCCTTGGCTTAGGGGGACACCCCAGCTCAGGAAACAGGATTCCCTAGGAATCATGCCCCACACCTGGCTGGAGTGAGCTCACCTCATCAATCCTGCTGTGGGCAGCCATGGCTTCACTGTCCTAATTGGCTGCTATCCTTCAGGTGTTGTGGCAGAAGAGGGTCTTGGGAGAGGAGGAGGTGATAGGGACTGAGCAGATCCGTTCAGGGAGATGACCCATGTGTAGGAGGCACACACATTGGTAGGAGGAGTGGACAGATGGGCTGGCAATCCATGGTAGCAGTAACCCAGGTAAGGAAGAGTATGATCATTCGCATCCAAACCATACACCCAGGGAGAGGACGTGAGCTGTACATAGACAATGGCGGGACAAAACCAAACAGCCACACCCATCCCCTAGAGGTTGTTTAGTCTTATCTTGTCTCTGAAGTGCTATCCTGACAGTTTGGCCATGTAACTAAGAATCAAAATATGGACAGAACGTTAGCCAGGTCACCCGTCTACTGAAAGGTCAGTTGGATTTTTTTCAGTCAGGTTCTGTTTAAGTCATGAAGTTCATACGCAGTAAGTGTGTTACTGGTTAGAACTGGGAGAATTATTCTTACTATAACAATTTAGGAGTATATATGCTGCATTCTAGCACACATCTTGTTAGGATTGGTCACTTTTACATAAAAAGGGCATGCTGTACGGGCAGATACTGACAAAAGGAATGCTTGGTCACACACTCTCTCTCTCTCTCATATTAGCAGAGTATATGACAGTCCACACTCAGCTTGTAATCAGATAGCGGACTGGACTAGTGGACTTCTTGAGGTCCCTTCCAGCCCTACATCTCTCTGATTCTATGAGCACCTGTAGGGAGGGCCTGGGATCAGGGTTGGGTGGGGCGAAGGTTCACAAGAGGAGCTACAGCGTAACCTCTGCGGGAGAGTATGGAGGCCTTCTCTAAAGAGCTGCTCTTTCTCTTATCCTCTGTTGCCACCATGTGGCCATTCAATTTAACTAATTTAAACCCTCCGTAACCACCTCAAAACATTTTCTCAGGTTTTCTCCTCTTATTCTTTATCATTTGTAGTACATGAGTGCCTAGGAGCCCCAGCCACGGACCAGAACCCCATGGCGCTAGGTGCTGTACAAACACAGATGGTCCCTGCCCCAAACAGCTAACACCCATTTATTATAGGATTCAGATTAGTTTTTCTTTATGCATTCAGATATTTGGAGTCACTGCTCTTTAGATGTTAGTTTGTTCTAAGAGGATCATAGAGAGAGTTTGGAGGGAAGGTCAAAGCATATCAGATGCAGCCCACAGTGTGGAAAGCATATGATTATCTTTGCCAGTCCAAAGGAAAAATATTTTAATACTCACCTTCTTAACTTGGTATCTTCCAAGACTGGCAAATCCTATGAAGGGTACTGCACTCTTCAAGAGAATTTATTAGTATGGAAACTTGTGACCTCTTATAGAGAAGTAACCTTGTTCTGTGGCTTTTCCTCCTTAGTCCAAGCATCTGTGATTCATAAGATTCCAGGGCCAGAAGAAGACCGCTGTGATCATCTAGTCTGATCTCCTGTATAACACAGGCCAGAGAACTCGTCTTCTCCCCCCCCCCCCCCCCCAAAGAATTCCTAGAGCAAATTTTTTAGAAAAAGCATTGTCATTGTTTAAAAATGGTCAGTGGTGAACAATCCATAAAAACCCTTGGTAAATGGTCCCACCAGTTAATTATTTTCACTGGTAAAAATGTATGTCTTATTTACATTCTGAATTTGTTTAGTTTCAACTTCCAGCCATTGGATCATGTTCTACCTTACTTTTGATGTTGTCACCCTTCTAGTCCTTCGGGATTTATATGGGCTTTGGTGTTTGAGCCTCTCCAAAGGAATGATGTCATTGCTAGCCTGTAACTAAGATGCTCTGTGTTCACCTCAGTGGAATGCAATGCCATCTCGTTAGCCATTTCCACACACTTAATTTCTCTTGAAGTAGCAATATGCACTTGTAGGAAGCTCTAGGCACCTATATGATTTTGTAAGAATATGTCAAATTCTGTGGTCTCAGCCCACAAAATCTAATTCTCCAGAGCCCACCATAAAACTCCTCCCTCTTTGCCAGCCCCTTGTGAGCAATTTCTTCCCTCAGCCCCGCTTTTAGGGCGAGCCTGGGAGAGAATAGTGATGCCTTCCAGCTTGCCCTGTAGGCCAACATATGTGGGCCCTCTTGGAAAAGGGGGTGGAGGAAATCTAGAGTTGTGGGCCAGTCACGGAGACAGTCCTGCTATCCGCCCCCTCCTGTTGAATCCAAGGAGCTGTGACCAAGTGCCGTGGCAAATTAGAGCTGCTACAGTTTCCCATGAGGAGATAGAGGCAACGATTAACGAAATGTATACAGATAATAATGCCTGGTTGTTATATAGCACTTCTATCTGTAGATCTCAAACTGCTTTCCAAAGGCGGTCAGTATCATCATCCCAATTTTACAGCTGGGGAAGCTGAGGCAGAGAGGGAAAGTGACATGCCCAAGGTCTCCTAGCAGGGTAAGCTAGGAATTGAACGCAGGCCTCCTGAGTCCCCCGTATAGTGCCCTATCCACTAGGCTACACTGCCTCCGTTTCTGAACTTTCCACTTCTAGTTCACTCACCTCCCTCTTTTGACCATATGGCACCTCTAGGGACGGGGGCTGGGAAATATCAATGCAAAAGAGAACGTAAGTGGTGCAGCATAGCTTGTGAACGGTTCTTAATGCACGAGGAGTAGATAGCTAAGATTCCCTGGCTCTCCCTGCACGGCATCCCCACCCCAGTGTGTCCAGTAACCAACTTCTTCTCTCCCTTCCCCCCAGTAAAGCTGCGGTGCAGGCCGTGCAGGCACGGAACCAGATCTGCATCCTGGATATCGACTTGCAGGGCGTCAAGAACATTAAGAAAACTGACCTGAAACCAATCTACATCTCTGTCCAGACTCCGTCCATCGAAGTCTTGGTGAGTGAGCCTCCTTTCCCATGTCCTCACTGTGCTCTTACTAGGGGAAAGTTACCTTGGGGTCTTTCCAGCAATAGCAGAAGATGATCCAATTAATGGATGAATTCAGTGAGGCGATGAGAATTTCCTGCCTCTTCTCCATTGATCAATTTACTATATAACCCACAAAACAGGTAATGGCTTTTGATCAAACCTCTGCCTATCCTCTCTCCTCCCTGCTCCTTGTGTCTCATACTCCTCCTCTTGGCTTTGTGCATGCTCATCCTTCTCTTTAAAAGGCTCCATCTCCCATGCTCCTTCCCTTGCGTCTCTCGGATCCTCTTCATCGTCTGATCTTCCCATCTGCCATGTGTCTCAGCACCTGTTGTGCTTGAAGCTGTGTTCATGTTAGTTTGCAAGATCCCTAGGGCATGGCCTTCGTCGGTCCATGTTTAGGAAAGCTTTGTGTTTATGATGCTCTCTGGGGTTATGAGGACTTCAGTATCCATCTATTACAGTAAATCCTAGTGAGGCTGGTATCATGGGGTAACACCATGGAACTCTTATCTGTGGTCTCACGTGTCCCCATATATTAATGAATGTATCCCCATAGCTTCCCTGTGAGGTTGAGAAGTGTTGTCACCCCAATTTTGTAGATGGGGAACTGAGACGGGGATAAAAGTGACTCGCCCAAGGTCACACGGGGAGTCTATGAGAGAGTCAAAGATTGAACCCAGATCTCCTGAGTCCCAGTCCAGTGACTCCGACAAATCATCCTTCCCAGACTTTTTCTTCTGTTTTGTTACCCTAAGTCCATTATGTGAGTGGTGTTCCTCCTTAAGAAGAAGAAAGGCCAGGCAATGAGCTGCTGTCGCAAAATCAGCTCCAAAGTGTTGCCTAACAGCTGCCATTTATACCTCCATGGCTGTTCCTTTGGCAGTAGTATTGCAAGAAGCAGCATAGTCCAGTGGCCTGAGCACAGGGCTGGAAGCCGGGAGCTCCTGAGGTCAAATCCCAGTTTGGACAGATTTGCATCGTGGCCTGGGGCAAGTCACTTAATGGTTTGCTAAAGTGGGGATATACTTCCTTACATCCCATGGTATATGTGAGGCTTTATTGGTCAAGGCCAGTACCCACAGCCGGCCTCTTGATCTATTCCTTCTGGCCAATGGACAGCACGGTGTCACCTGGCTCCAGAAACAGCCATGTGCCAGGGGAGAGGGTGTTTAAAATGACTTCCTGTTCTCTGCCTGTGGCACATGACGGTCTAGTCTTCTGTGGGCTGTGACCCTTTGGTCTCATTCCAGTTGTTGGGTTTAGTGTATGGGTGCTGGGTGGCGTTGGTGGCCTGTGATCTACAGGAGGTCAGGCTAGACAGTTGGGTGGTCCTTTCTGGCCATAAATATGAGGTCTGTGACTTGGAGCCTTATGAGGGTGGTTGTGATGGCAGTAATGGGACTTGGGGGCCGGAGCCGACTGTTCTCCTCCAAACGGCGCTTGGAATGTGCATTTACACTTGTCGTCTTTGGGCTGTAGGAAAAGAGACTGCGTGACAGACAGACAGAGTCCGAAGAGAGTCTCCAGAAGCGGCTGAACGCAGCTCGTGTAGACATGGAACTTAGTAAGTACAGGAAGCTCGCACAGACACAACCTCAGCGGGGACTGGGGGCAGGGGGCGGGGGAAGGCACGTCAGAGTTTTTGGCGCCTTGTCATACACAGATGTCTGGCTCCCTGTCTCAGGGGTTTATGGAAGATCTGGCCAGATGAACTGACCATGACTATTTGGGAGCTGGGAGCTAATTGTAGGGGGAAGAGGGGATTCACTGTCCTGGACTGACGAGGAGGAGCGGGGCCATGTCACCACTTAAACTAGCATGGAAATCACAGCTGTAAAGACCTCACAGGCTCCGGGTGTGTTTGTGAGAGAGAACACCTCAGCCTTCCATTGTCTGCGTATAACCTTAGGCACTAGAAGCAAAAATCCTCCTCTCCGTTCCCTTCCCCCTCCCTCTGAAAGAACAGGAGCCCTGATTCCCTTCCCTCACCCCTTGGCACAGCACCATGGGAAAGATCCCCTCCCCCTTACAAACGGGTAGGACCACCTAGCCCCTTCCCACCTCCCCTCACTCCTCCAGACCAGTTCTTCCCATCCCTGGCTTCCACTCCTGTTACATCCTCCCTGCCCCCAGTCCCAGGCATGAGGGGGATGGGGCAGTTCAGTCTCAAAGATGCTACCAGGTACTAGGGCCACTGATGTACTGTTCAGCATTAGACTGTTCTTAGTGCTTCAGGGTTTGTGTAGAGTGAGTTGGGCTTGATGGGGTCTTTTTTGTTGGTTTTTTTTTAATGGTACCAACCACACCATGAAAATACTTTGACAGCTGTTAATGCGCTCCAGGATGGCTGGGAGCACTAAGTTAAGTTTCAAGATTTTAATTTATTATGAAGTAAAGTGAATTTCACTTTTTAACAGCTTCCCTTATTTCTATCTTAGGTCCTTTTGTGGCCCCCCCATCAGGGTAGTATCCGAGTGCCTCATAATCTTTAATGTATTTATTCTCACAACACCCCTGTGAGGTAGGGAAGAGAAGCTATCCCCATGTGACAGATGGGAGAACAGAGACATGGTGAGGTGAATGACTTGCCCAAGTTGACAGTCTGGTTTTTTTGTTTGTTTTTTGTTCTGTTTGTACAGCACCTCGCACGATGCGGGTCCCAGTCCATAACTAGGGCTCCTAGGTTCTGCGGAAAAGGACCTAGGGGTGACAGTGGACGAGAAGCTGGATATGAGTCAGCAGTGTGCCCTTGTTGCCAAGAAGGCCAGTGGCATTTTGGGATGTATAAGTAGGGGCATAGCCAGCAGATCGAGGGACGTAATCATCCCCCTCTATTCGACATTGGTGAGGCCTCATCTGGAGTACTGTGTCCAGTTTTGGGCCCCACACTACAAGAAGGATGTGGATAAATTGGAGAGATTCCAGCGAAGGGCAACCAAAAATGATTAGGGGTCTGGAACACATGACTTATGAGGAGAGGCTGAGGGAACTGGGATTGTTTAGTCTGCAGAAAAGAAGAATGAGGGGGGATTTGATAGCTGCTTTCAACTACCTGAGAGGTGGTTCCAGAGAGGATGGTTCTAGACTATTCTCAGTGGTAGAAGAGGACAGGACAAGGAGTAATGGTCTCAAGTTGCAGTGGGGGAGGTTTAGGTTGGATATTGGGAAAAACTTTTTCACTAGGAGGGTGGTGAAACACTGGAATGTGTTACCTAGGGAGGTGGTGGAATCTCCTTCCTTAGAAGTTTTTAAGGTCAGGCTTGACAAAGCCCTGGCTGGGATGATTTAACTGGGAATTGGTCCTGCTTTGAGCAGGGGGTTGGACTAGATGACCTCCTGAGGTCCCTTCCAACCCTGATATTCTATGATTCTATAGGTAAATAAATTCACACAGGTAGTCTGTGGCGGAACTAGGACTTGAACCCAGGTCTCCCAAGTCATAGGCTAGTGTTCTACCCACTGGACCTCTTTCCCTTTAGTTGCATAGAGTTGTTTAAAAGGAAAATCCTAGAGTTGCCTCAACAAACTTTATTTCTGCCTTTAAATTGCTGATCCTTTCCTTGTTCTAGCCCATCTTCCACATCCACTCTTACCTGGGAGAATCCTGTGTAGTTTTTCAATAATTCTGGGGGCCATATAGCAGTCAGTAACAGAGTAATGGCCATTCTCCTGCTCTTCCAAAGTCTTGTGTTTTCATCCTCTCTATTTCCTACCTCTGGTGATTGTTTCACAATCTATTGGATTGAGCCCCTTCAGACTTCATTTATGTTGGTCTTAGTTTTGTAATGAGTTCAGCAGCAAAGCAATGTTCGTAGTCTCATCCGTAACATCTTATGTCTCATCGTCAACTTAATTTTCAGAATCCTTCTAGGTCATATAAGTGAGTCTCTCTCCATGCCATGTGTTTCCTTTTCTTTTTGGTTTCAACTAAGCTCCTGTTTGTTTAGAATCCTCCAATAAATTTTGCTTTCTCTGTAGGGAGTGTATGCAGAATGTGCTCTCTCTCAAAAGTATATGCTCTAGCTCAACCAGAAGATATGAGCTTGATGCAGAAATTACTGAGGGAGGTTCTATGGGCTATTATGCAGGAAGACCGACTGGATGATCATAATCGGCTCTTCTGGCCTTAAAATCTATGAATCTGTGCTACATTCAGCTCTTAGCCTGATGCAGTCTTAAGACTATACTTGATCTAAGTAGAACGCAGCATGCTCTCCTATAAAACTACTTCACAAGGATAGCTTGACAGAGGAGATGATTAGCAGTGGCTGAAATAAAATGAAAATGTTAAGAGTCCACAAGAATTAGAGTCCCAAAAAAGGAGGCAAAGGAGCCAGCGTTCCTTTCCTGTGTTCTAACTCCTGTTTTGATTCACTAGGTAATGAACCTGGCCTTTTTGACTTGATCATCATCAATAATGATCTACAAAAAGCCTATTCTGAACTGAAGGAGATTCTTGCAGAGGTAAGTCATTTAGGGCTCTTCTGCCTTGGGTACCGTGCAAGCCATTGTAAATGGAGAGTCAACTGTTAGAGAGCATCAGAAGGAAATGCTTGAAAAACATTCCGTTTCTGAGAGAAGGCAAAGTTGTAGCTAGGCATATAGCCCTGACTCAGTAAGATGTCTAAGCACATACCTAACTTTTTAAGTATGAGTAGTCCCATTGGCTTCCATGGGATGCTACTCCCATGCTTGACATTAGGCATTTGCTGAAGTACCTTGCTGACTCAGGGCCTTAAAGAGGGAACTCTGGTATGCAGAGGTTTTTCTCCTGGTCCGGGACCATTATTTGCAAAAGTTTACCCAGGGCAGGGGCCTTGTCTTCTGTTGTGTTGGACTGGGCCAAGCACAGTGACACTAGTCAGAACATAATCAGTAAATGCAGTGACCTTCATGCACCCAAAGCCAGGACCCAGTTGTTGGCTTCGTGAGCCCTAAAGGTCACTGCTGAAGCAGTTACTTCTGAAGATTGGACATGGGTGATGTAACGAAGAGCAGAACTTTAAGCTTTGCAGTTAGGCTGGGAGAATTGTATCTTGGAAAGCAGGGCCTCTGAAAAGGACATAGGGGCCCTGGTGGATAACCAGTTCAACACAAGCTCACAGTGTGATGCAGTGGCTAAGGGGGCTAATGGGATCCTTGAATGTATAAGCAGAAGAGTTTCAAGTAGCAGCAGGGCAGTGGGGTTACCGCAATGTCTGGCGTTAAATGAGACTCTTGTGGAGTTCTGTGGTCCCCGTTTCAAAGAGGATGTTGAAGAATTCGAAAGGGTCCAGAATAGAGCTACAAGAATGATGCCAGGTCAGAAAAATCTGCTTTATAGTGAGAGATTTAAGACTGTTATCTATGTATTTTAACAAAGAGGATGTGAAGAGGTGATATGATCGCGGTCTAGAAGTACATGGGAGAAGATGTTGGATAGCTGAAGATGTTTTAACCTAGCAGACAAAGGTGGAATGAGATCTGATGGCTGGAAGCTGAAGCTAGACAAATTCAGATAGGGAGCAAAGCATGCGTTTTTAACCCTGATGGTGAGAGAACCATTGGAACAATTTACCAAGAGATGTGTTGGATCATGTGAAGTCTCTTTAAATCCAGACTGGATGTATTGCTAAAAGGAATAGTCCATTTCAACCATAAAATATGGGCTTGATGCAAAGGTCACTTGATGAAATTCTGTGGCCTATTCTATGCCAGAGGTCAGACTGGATGATCATAATGATCCTTTGTGGCCTTACAATCTATGAAGCTATGAATTATTTACAGAGAGCAATACACGATAAATCATTTTCTTCATCTGCTTGCAGGAAATTCAGAAGGTCCAAGAATCCAAGAAATCCTGAGTTCAGTCTGCTTGGCTGCCATTCCTCACGTGCTTCACAGCATTCTGGTCCAAGAGAGACATTCCCTTTAGCCTGATTCCCTTCCGAGTTACTATGACATTTATATTAAAAAAACAAACGCAAAACCAACCTTATATTTATATTAGCCAGGGCTTCTGCTACTTGTGTGCGCACGCTAAGGCGTCCAATGCTCTTCTAGGTTTGCGTGGAGGTTCCAGGCAAACAGTCTGAAAGTCCCTGTACTGTATTTCCTGAAAAGAATTATTCTGAATTCATTTGTATTGCCTGATCATAGATACAGCCCCATGCTGATACAATCCGTGCGTGTAGTGTGTGAAACTAAGCAGTAGTCTCCTCCATAGCATTTTTTGGTGGATACTCCCTTCCCACCCGTGGGCTGCCTGCACCAGATGCCGCCTGCAGAAGGGAATTGCTTAGTATGACCTGACCTGGCTTTCAAATGGGTTAAAGTGTGCAGTGGCATCAGCTGGCCTGAAGTGACCAGCTGAGAGAAGAGATGCAACTGAAAAGGAAAGAGAGGGGCTGAAGACCAACTCAGAACAAGGGTGGAGCAGAAGAGAGGACGGTGCTAACGCTGGTGTCCCGCCCTCCCCTGTCCCCCGTAAATGTTCCACTAAGCAATGAGAGCTCCTACTCTTTCCCTTTTGTCCTCCCATTAGGCCAGTGGCTCCAGCCACCACTCCTTTAGGTGTTTAACATTGTCAGCGAGTCTTTCTGCTTGATCTTGATGCTGCTGCTGGCTAGGGCTCCTTTCAGCAGAGCTTGGGTAGCTCCAAACCTCAGTCCTCGTGCCCAGGACCTAGTCAGGTGAACTGCTGGGGTTGCTTGAAAAAACTGGAGACCCGCTTAATCTACCAAGAAATAAAATCATGTCCTGACTTCTCCTGGCTAAAAGGAGTTCCTAGGGGAGCAATCATTCAGCACCTGCTTGCCCTGCAAGACTGTGGGGTGTGGTCATATATGTTATTCTGTATGAATGCAGCGGTGGAAAGGTTTGGGTGTTCCCAAGTTCAACTCTCTGGGGAATTTCTTTCCAGGCTGTGCAGCGCTTTTATTCCTGGAAGAACTGACAATGCAAGGGGGCATTTTACATAACAGTTTCTGAGATCTCTGTGCCTGCTGCCATCCTGTTCTAGTTGAAGGCTTTGAAACTTCAGGGTTTCCCTTCAAATTGAACATCTTAGAACCAGTTTAATTCTGAAACATCCAAACCATTTTACACCTTTTCTCCTTGATGGTTTTCCAAAAGGAAGAGTCGTGGTTGCACCTCCATTTCCCAGATTATCACCCTTCCCCGCCACCGCCTACACCCATACGGTGAATGGTAGAACAGTAACATTCATTTAATGTCCATTTCCTCACAAAAATTGCCTACAGATCATATCTGATAATTATCTACAGATAATCTGACAAATACCTTCAAAGCCAAAGCTTGGCGCAGCATGGTTTCTGGGAGGTTGTTCATTAATTCCAAAGTTTTTGCTTTCAGGCTCTTCCCAACATGGATTGGGGTGGAATTTTAAATGGCACTTGGCACCAAAAGAATTAGCAATATCATCTGTGCTGGGCCCTAACAACTCCAAGTGTTAAGAGGCTTAAATGCGTATGTCATGGAAAAATGAGGACTGAAATTCTGCTTTCCCGTCGTTGCCCTGAATCTGCAGCCAGAAGAGCTCTACGTGTTAACTGAGTGACCTCTGTATTCCAGAACTGTATGGGTCTTAGGAGGGAAATTTCTCACTTATGAAATAATGAAGCATGGAGGGTTAGGGATAGCGGGGTGGTGGTAAGAACATGTGAGCCCTGACTACCCTAATGCTCCTACTAGTGGTGAATTAAAGGTTTTGTTTTGTTTTTTTTACTTTAATTTTTTTGCTTGTGCAGATGCAACCTGACTCTCTCATTGGCTGTGTGTATTATTCTGTCCTTGGGGTTCCTTCTTCCTTGAAAGTGCCCTGGGAGATGTGAGCATAAGAAGATTCTGGAAGCCAATGCTAAAAGGTCCTATGGGAGATATTACAGCCATGATATAAGGACCAACAGCTGCACCAGTGATATTTCCCATGAGGCCATCCTGTGTTTCAGGCCATGCTGTCCGTGCTGGGATCCTACAGACTTTTCCCCTATTGCAATCAGATTGCCTGATGGGAGTTTACTCTGTGCCTGACCTATATCACCACAGCAGGAAGCCCCCATGACCTTAAGCAGTTCAGATAACCCTAAACCGTGCACTAACCCCACTATACAAATCCCCCTAATTGATAAGCAGAAATTCCACTGCTTCCCCAAACGGGGCCCTTGAGATATGGTCAAGGGTTCTGATATGTTCCAGCCAAGAGAGAACTGCAGAAATAACAAGTGATGTACAAAGCTGGTTGCTTAAATGAAGAAAACTGAGTGAAGAGAGCAGGATGTAGGTGTTTCCCTGCAACCCAGCCCGAGCCATGGCACTGGCCTCAGGCAAGAGAGTGGGGAAAGGAAACTAGTTTGTGTGCCAGCTACTGTACCGAAGAGAGTCAACAAACAGCACTAAAGATGAAAAATTAATGTTCTTCTCTCTCTTCCCTATCAGCCCCTTTTAATAGTCAACGTGGTAGTAAGACAGGTAAGAAATTCCCCCCTCCCACCCTTGCAATATCTGTTTTTCATCTGAGCATGTTCCTCATTCCAAGGCTGTATCCTATAGGGCATCATCCTGGATGTGGTGGTAGGGGATGGACTAATGATCTAATAGGTCTGTCCCAGCTCTGCTGAGTCTGATCTGATGCCATTCCTTTTCCCCCTCAAACGCCCTCTGAACTCTCATGGTGCCAGACCCTCTACCTAACTCCTTTCATTGCATTGGGAAATCAAGGAGTGGTAGCTGCCTAGGTGCCCAGGCCTCAGCTCTCTGTAGGGACTTGGGCATTGCATGCTGAGCGTCCTAGCAGCTGACGGTTAAGTGCCTGGAAAATCACAGCAACGTGCTGTGATCCAGGAAGCCGTGTTAGGCACCTAGGCTCCCTCTGCAATGACATGGGAGAGAGAGGCATCTTAGAATGCAATCTACAAAAGCCAGCATGATAAGCCAGGAGCCCTGTAAGCTAGCCACTGGCCGATGCGGACCAGAGAGGTGTGTGCTAAGTTCCGCTCCTGTCTGGGAGATGGGTGTCTAACGCTATGCTCCCTGAACGGGAACCCATCCCCTGGAGTCAGGTGATTTAGGTGCCTAAGTAGTTTCTGATGTGAGTTCGGTGCCTTCCTCGCTCTGCACAAAAGGCAGAGGGAGGGGCTGCTGCTACCACCCATCTTATATTTTTTAGCCCCGTAGTTGGAGTACTGACCTGGGGTGTAGGAGAGCTGGGTTCAGTTCCCCCTCTCTTCCAAAAGGGGTGAAAGGATTCAAACAGGGGTCTGCCATGTCTCAGCTGAGTGTTCTAACCACTGAGCTGTGGTATATGCTGATGGGGTGGGAAGCCCTCCCTCGATCTCTCCTGTTGAAACTGTTCCCCTGTGGGATAACTGATGATTGGAGCAGGGGACTGGCCCCTACGTCTCCCATCTCCCCAATGGGAGCACTAATCACTGCAGTTACAGTGTCATTCTCACATTTCTTGTCTCTCTGGCCCAATGACTATTTAACGGGAGAGCATGAGGAAGTCCCCATCAGAATGCCCCATGACTCAGTGGTTCGAGCCCTCATCTGCGTGGTGAGAGACGCTTGTTCAAATTCTTTCTCCCCCTCTGCTTGAAGGGGGAAATTGAATCTGTCTCCCGCACCTCCCAGGTGAGTGCTCTAACCACTGGGCTAAAAGAAGGTGGGTGGCAGCCCTTCTCCAGCAATCAGATTTTGAATGGGACCAATCCTCTCGGGGGCCTCTAAGCATGCCTACCACAATGGGACCTGCAGGCAAGTTCAATGGAAGAACACCTAGCTTCTCTGGGTGATGCATCACTTTTGGGCTTAGCTGGGAGACTGGCATCCAAGTACCTAGCTTTGAGGCAGCAGTGCGCAAGCCCCGAGACAGAAACTTAGGCACTGAGCGACCTTTTCCTTTGAAAATGTAGGTGCCCGTGAGTTTAGTTGCCTACATGGGAGTTTTGGAGATCTCAGTGGAGCCCAAACTGGGACTTATGCACCTAACCGCACTAAACTTAGGCGCCAGATATTTCAAGGTATTTAGGCTCCCTCTGGGAGTTAGGTGCCTAAGTACCTTTACAAGTCAGGCCCCTAGTGCTCAGTTGCAATTTAATTTTAGAAAGGGTTAGTTGCAGTCCAGGTAGTGGAGCACTAGAGGGGGCCCATGACCCTAAGAAAATTCATGGGGACCCTTCTGCCCCAACACAGAGAAACAGAGCTGTGTAGTACACTGGATGAACTGGTGTTTCTCGGGATCGTTCTTTGTACCAGTTAAGATTCTGTGCCCATTACCAGCTGAAAATGCACCAAGCTGCACCTGTGACTGTCCTTTAGCAAGCTCTATCCTCAGACGTTCCTCTGGGCTCCCTTGACTTCTGGAAGGCACTGCAGCCAGTGTGACATACAAGCATTACTGAATCCTCAGAAAGTCCCCCTGGGCTAGATAAGTGGCAGATAGGGATTGCTTCATTCAGCATTGACATGCAACTGTCTCTGGGGTGGAAGGCAGCAGTTATTTAACACTTCATAGTGACACTATAGAACATCTTAGAAAAGGGAGCAGAGAAGACTAATGAAAGAACAAAGGGAATTAAAATAATCTCAGATTCTGCCCCAACAGCCCACCCTTAAATCCGTGCCATGGGCTCTTTAAATGACCCCAATGAAATAAATTGGTAAGCATGTTATTTATAGTTCCATCTCTTTGTGTGGTGGACTAAAAGAATGAACACTTCATTCTCTCATGCTAATGGAAAATGACATGCTCGGTGTCAGGATTATGATGCGTGAAGAAAAAGAAAACGAGCTTAGATTGCTCTTGCGTCTCTAGGCGGTGGACTGTATTTCATTACGAAAGAGACATGGATGCTGTAGACAGAAACCCTAATGTAAGAGCACAGGATTTTCGTATGCCTCTATATCGTGATTGTCAAATTAAAGCCCAGTGTCTCTTTCCAACCTCTTGAGCTGCTGGCAGCCACTGTATGGAGGTGACACAGCTGAACAGGAGAAATAAACCCAACAGACAGAGTACGTGTTTTGTGCCTTTAAAATGCTGAAGAAGTTCTGGAGAAACTGGCTATTCAGAGCAGGGATGTCAAACACCTGGTTTGTGGGTTGGATCTGGCCTGTTTTAATGTATTTATGGGGCCTGTGGAAAGTATTCAGATTCTTTAGCATCTCCGCTTTCATTAAAAGAAATTAACTTTCCGAGTGTAAACCACTGCAGCATCTTCCTGAGTCTGCAGACAGCCTTAAACAAGAGTTTAGATGTGCATCTCAATGGGGTATTGACTCTGAAGCCTACAGATGACATTTCCAATGCTAACATAGATAACTATTTCACCACGGATCATTTTAGCAGAAATATCCAAAATGTGTGTTCCAGGCTTAGGCCTCCCTGACCATCTTAGATTCTGCTGGGATGGAAATGGCTCAGTTATGAGCCTGGCAGCTATGTGCTACAGAAGTGAGGCTGGAGAGAGATGGAGGGGAAAGAAACTTGGCACTTGTGCAGCACTGTGAAAATGTAAAGAGGCATGTGCAACCATTAACTAACACAGCAATGTTACCAATGGCCATTTGCCATGGTACGGCCTAATTCCAACCTAGGAAGGGCCTTGAGACTGGATGTTAAGGGCCTGATCCTGTTGATGTCTCTGAAATGTGCATGTCCAGAGGCAGAAACTTAGGTACCTAGGGAACTTCTACCCTGACAAATTAGGCACCAAGTAAGTTTAGGCACCTACAAGATTAGGCGGCAGCCACAAGGGAGTATTGTGGATCACCTAAGTCTGGGGTTTAGGTGCCTGAATATCTTTGTGGATGTGGGGCTGAGTGTTTTGCCATCAGAGCCCTAATCTTGTAAACAGATACATGCAGGCAGACCCTGGCTCTGGTGTGGGGTCCTACCGAGGTCACTAGTGCTCCACATGGGGAGAGGCTCCATCCAGGCAGATCCAGTTGCAGGATTGGGTCTACAGTCAATTGAAGAGGCCTTCATTCTGTCAAGGTGGAGTCCTGCTCACCTTACTGATGTGAGCAATTCCATTATGGCCAACAGGGCTCTGCATGAGAGAGGTGAGCAGCAGGAATTGGCTCTCAGTGGAGTCCTAATTCCACATAAGTGATGTCACAGTCACTTCCATAACCGTGCCGCATGGTGTCATAAACCCAGGCTATGGACTTCATTGCAGGCTCTCACAGGGTGAGCTGGCCCTTTCAGAGGGTTGATGATGGCTCAGCTGGAGGCAATGGGGGATGTCAGCTGAGAAGGAGTCAGGCAACCAGGAGGTGGGTCTGGGACAGTATAGGGCATAGCTGGGTGGGTGCACAGCTACTGGAGGAGGGCTGTGGGGGAGCACTGCTTTTGGGGTCAAAGGAGGGAGAAGAGACAGCAGCAAGATGGAGGGGCTGCTGTAGAAGGGGAGGAGTCCTAGGAGCAGGTGCTCTTCAAAGAGCATGAAACCAGTCAGGTCGTACAGGAGGATGTGCTGGGGAAGAGACTCAGCTCCCTCTTTTCCCCCAGGTTTGGCTCTGGTGGTAGGGTGTCCAAATCTTTAGGGCTTACAGGGCCAGGAACCCTTAGAAGAAGGAGGCTGTAGGGTCCCCCTGTGTTGCCACTTGGGAAGGGGAAGTAGTGACTCTTGATATGAAAGGGAGGAAGAAGGGATTGTTGTGTGCCTGGCATGGGGCTGGGGTGGAAGAAAGGCACCTCCTGCTGGACTTTGATTACCTCAGAAGGGGTGAACTTCTGGGGTTGGGCCAGAGGGCCCAGTTACCTCAGCAACCAAGGGGGGAAAAGGCAAGTCACCTTGGCCTGATTAGGCTGCAGACTGAGAAGGCACAGTTCATGTGTGTGCAGCTCATCCTCGACAGAAGAGAGATCAGCCTGCAGGGAGCAGCCAGGAAAGAGGGCTGAGAGCACTGAAGGGAACTGGTAGTTAAATAATAAAATGTAGCAGGGGCCTGAGATGTACTTGGGCATTTGCTTGGAGCTGCTGTGGGAAGAGAGCAGGGGTGTGGAAAGAGTCAAATATTCAAAAGGAAACATTTTCCAGGCTGGAAAAGGGAAGCTGGGTAGTTCCTGGAAAAGAACCTTTCTGTCAATACTATTGTTCCTTTTCTCATGTTTGCTGTGGCATAAAAGACCCACTTCAAGGCTCAGCTAAGCAGTGACCCCGCACTAAAGCGGAAAGCTTGAGGCCCTGAGCTGGAGTGAAAATTAAACAGACTTTGGGGGGGAAATATGCTTAAAGCCACCAGTAAAAATCCTAAATAGACAACCCCTGCACCTGTGGGTTTTTTTTTTTTACATTAATACATCTACGCTTATGTGCATTACATTTCAAAGTGGAAAAATTACATTTCAAAACAAAAGGCCGAGAGCTCTGCCGTTTCCACTCCATTCTTACTCCATCTCTACTCAGCCAAAACTCCCAGTGACCTTAATAGGAGCCATTAGGTGCTCAACACTCCCGCACTAGAAAGCCCGGGGCACTGAGTCTCTGAGCCCAGGTTAGCTGGCTCAGGCTGTGGGGCTGTAAAATTGCAGTACAGATGTTGGCACTTGGGCTAGAGCCTAGATTCTGAGCCCTCCCCCGTTGCGGGGTCTAAATGAGCATACAGAAAATAATAGCTCCCTCCATGAAATACAGCGTTTCTTGCAAGGGAAGCTTATCAACCTTCTATGAGAGCTACTGCATCATTGTGAATGTCTGTGGTCAGAAAGAGAGTCCAGAAAATAAGATGGAAGCAGGGTGTTAATTTTAGAAGTGGAGTGTAAGAGAAGGGTTGGAAGCCCCCAAACTAGACAGATGGATGTCAAACAAAAGGATTTGATGAGCTGTGGTGTTTCGGAGGAATTGTTTCAAGATGGTCTGGAATGGAGGAGGAGGAGGAGGACTTGAAGATGGGACTCAGGTTGGAAGAAGAAGAATCTAAGTCTGTTGGGAGTTTGATTCTGTTGTGGCTGGCGGGGAGAGTGGTCATCGCTTACTCCTCATTTACAGGGTCTTTTTCTAAAGTACCACCTTCATTTTTTAGATTCAGGTTGTATATTAATACTATGATTGATGTCAATGGGGTGGCACAGGTGGGAGGCAGTGCAGCCTAGTGGATAGTGTGCTACCCTGGCACTTGGGAGAGCATGGTTCTTTTTCCCTGCCCTGCTGGGTGACCTTGGGCAAGTCATGTTACTGCTCCGTGCCTCAGTTTTCCCATCTGTAAAATGGGGATAGTGATACTGACCTTCTTTGTAAAGCACTTTGAGATCGATTGACAAAAAGAGCTATGTAGGTATTAGTATTATATAGCTGCTCTATAGCTTCATTATTTCTCCATTTTCTTCAGCTAGGTACATTGCTCATCCCAGTACTCTTCTTACAATACCTTTCCCCCACTTCCTTCCTTTCCCGCTAATTTCAAACCAATTCCATTTGCTCTAGGTATCTTAACAAAAATTGGGGAGGCTTCCATTGTGGGTTTCTCACCGAGGCTTTGCAAGTCACAGGTTTAACGTCTCTCTTAAGTCTCAGAGTGGTGCCTCAAGTACTCTTTTTCTCTTAAGTCTGCGTCTTCCCTGATGTCTGGGCAATGCAGGAGAGGGTGCAACTTGTGCTCCCTCTGCCTCCACAGCAGCAGCACCTGGGGAATAATTGTAGGGTCGCTTTCTAATCATGGCTACTGACTTTTTAACACGAGAATCTCAGCAATGTGTGGATAACAAAGCCAGAAAGATTTCAGAAGCTAAAGGCTAATAACATCACACTTTTTTAAGGCGGTTCATAGGTTGGTACCAACATACTTGATGTGGTTCTGTTAATCCAAACATTTCTCTCCATGTTTGGAGTGAAATCCTGCTCTACTGAAGTCCATGGTCCAACTCCAATTAATTTCAGTGGAGCCAGAATTTCACTCTTTGTATTTAGCAATATCCTTCTGTGGTAGCTTGAAGCTAGGATTCATAAACTGCTCGATCTTCCTAGCGGGCACAGTACACAATTGGTTTTGTCTCCTGTGTATGTGTGTTTCTAGGGCACTTATCGCTATCCTGTTTGGGTGCCCGTAAGTGCTGGCCCCTGCTGTCTGGGACTCAGCCGTGTGATTGCTGACTATACTGTGCATTTTGTATGTTGACAGACACAAATATGCCAGGGGCGTAAGCGTCAGAAGTCAGAGCTGTCACGAAGCAGTACCCCTCCCCATTAAATGTCTGCTGGTTGTGCTTCCTGCTAGACTCATCACACTGTTTTCTTCTGCATTCAGAATATCTCCTGGTATTTATTGTGGTCCTCAAACCCTTAATTATTAAAGCAGATTAGATGAGAACAGTTGTTGCTGTGCCTCAATGAAAAATAGCGTTGGAGACTGACGTACCAGGCTACACCTCTTGATACGGCTTCCCACAAGCTCTGACCTACAGACTGTTGCAGCCCTTCTTTATCGTGAGCGACAGCTGAGTCAATGTGACTGTACAGCACCCTAACCACCACGTCAGGTGGATTGATCTGCCAATCCAACCGAGTAACCTGCCAGCTGTGTAGCTCACTAGTTTAACAGAACGTGCCCCCAAAGAATGGACGTGCTGAATGGAAGACGTCCTGCCTGCTTTACAAATGACTCACTTTCAACGTTGCTGTCCCTGTTTGCATTGCTTATTACTCAATATTGCAAATAACGCAAAGTTGTGAAAGAAGGTTAAACGGCGAATGTGCTAAAGAACAACGTTCCAGTTGTGACACTAGCTGTCAAATCAGGACACATCTGTGTCTATTTATGTCTTAGTGGTTAGTTTACTGGAGCATGTACAATTTAAGTCAAAGGTTTTTGGTTCTTAACTGGGAGAATCTAATTTTTAACAGTGGAAGCAAAACTAAATTAAGCTTGTTCACCCCTCTCAACATATCCCAGTTCTGTGGAGCTATTAACACTGCGTAGCAGAAAGGGAAGATTTTTGTTCTAAAGGGCAATCAATCCTGTTTCCAAAAGAAAGCACCTGCTTCTATAATAAATATTTTAGAAGTGAGTACATTTCTCCTTTAAATGGAAGCAGAGTTCAATCTGAATGGGACAACACACTGAATTGTACTTTAGTGGACAAGAAATATACCAAAATATTGGTTAGCACCCTCAAGCATATAGACTTTAATGCAGTGGTTTCAACCTTTTTTCATTTGCAGACCCCTAAAAAAAAATGTGAATGGAAGTGTGGACCCCTTTGGAAATGTTAGACATAGTGTGTGGTCTTTGCAGGATTGGGGCCTGCATCCTGGATCTTGCACCCAGAACTGCACGGGCAGACTCCTGTCCCTGTGCAGAGCCCGACTGACGTCATTGGGTTTTGTTTGGGCATCAAGGTCTTGGTGCAGGATCAAGGCCTCAATGCAGACAGGATGCAACAAGCGAGGATAACAGACAAGAATAAGGGAGACAGGGAAGATGTAAGGAGGAAGGAAAAGAGTTACAATAACATCACACACCATCCCTTAGTAAGGCATGTACTCCCCTCCGTGGTGCTGTTAGATTTTTCTTTTTAATTCATTCCTTGGCAGCAACTCCGGATGTGAGTGTTTAGCAGGACACTGAATCGGGAGAGGGAGGTGGCTTGGAAATTGGACTCCATGCTTAGGGAGTAGCATGAACGAAGGCCCAAAAAATGGGCATTGGAGAAAGAAACCAAGGCTGGGTCATGGCTGTGATTGGTGGAGCAGAAGCGGAATAGGAAAGACTGGGGCGGGAGAGTTATCCACTGATAGTGGCTGTTAATGTGGTGAAGAAGAACCTCAGGGGGGATGCTATTTGAGATAGTTAATGGCATGTTAACGGAGCTAGAATATATATTAACAGTGCTCTGCAGCCCTGTCAGCAGCAATCACTCTGAGCCAGTCTGAATGCAGAGAATGGCTCACCACAGGATCTATTAGTCACTTGCCTATATGATCAAATTACTGCCATTCGCTGCCAGTTTAACCTTCCTAGGGAAACAGGCAGAGCTGACCTCTCCTCAACTGGAAATCCATCTCTGGAACATCCCTGGGAATACTGTCTATCCCCTTCCCTCTATCTCTATGGTCCAGCATTGTGGTCCAGTTTAAACCTCCTTCCATGCAGAGCTTGGAAGAAACTAGAGAAGACTTGGGGACACATGAGAAACTTTTTGCTGTTTGAGGAAATCCACGCTAAATACCAGACTATCCCGAGCTGATCTGGAGTCACTCTGATGGGGCACTGAGCTCCCGCTACACCCACTGAATTAATGCCCTGTTGAGGACCTTCCGGAGTCAGCCAATGGGAGTTCTCTACTGACTTCAATGGGTCTTAGGTCAGGCCTAATCTGAGGCATTGATCTCTCCATTTGGATGAGGTGTAAACCCAAGGAACTGAGTGCTTGTGTCCATTCAGGATCTCATGGCCTTCCCAGGAGCAGAGATGTTAGCTCTGGCCTACCTGACCACAAAAAAACTTTCCCTCCCTTTCACTGTTGTCCAGTGTGCTTGTACAAATGTTCCCTACCCCAGAAACAGTTGCATTTTCAGTGATGGTGTCTGTACATTTTTCATGAGGCACTTCAGTCCTTTAGCTGCTCTATCAATGTAAAATAATGGGAAAAATAATATAACTGGGAAATGTCAATTGTGTAAACAATGCATTTTTTCCTCTTGGCAGTGCATGGCACCATTCTATGTAAACTACTAATTGTATGTAGGTAAGTATGTGTGAGACTCCCGTTACCATAGAGTCTGAACACCAATGATGTATCAGGAGCGTACAATAACAAAAGCAACAGCTTGGCCACTTTCCCAGCACTCTACAATCTAAATAAAACATTAATGGACCTAAAAGTCATCAGGTCTGACTATAGTTGGTCTATCATTAGTTCACTACACTGGAAGTAAAACAAAGTGGTATTGTCTGCAAAGGTTGCTCATTCAGTGTCTCACCTTGTCCAAGTCTAGGACCTTTTGTAAAATCTTTGGGAGTTTCTCTAAGCCTGGTGACTTATGTGGATTTGCACAACAGTGTGAGTGAAGATGGAATTTACTCAATACATTTAAGACCAGAACAATGTATTCCCATGAATCCAGCAGATCCATTTCTAAGGAGGAAGCCACGTGATGCTGATTTGCATTTTTTTTACAAAATGTGCACCTGTGGCTTTCCTTTAATATGAACATCTGATTTAGGCCTTAGTTCAGTGAGATAGTGAAGCATGCACTTAAGAAAGGTACTTAACCACGGCCTTGGCTTTAGCCAGAGCTTTAATGTGTAAAGTGATTATTATTATTTATTTATTAACCTAGTTATCCACTTCCTTATCTATTTTCTCCTCTTATCCTCTGCTTTTCACCCAGGTCTCCATTTCTTTCTTCGGTTTACCCTTGACCTTCAAGTACCACTAAAGCAACTTACCCAGTAGCAATAATCATGTAGAGTCAGCAGTCAGGTACAGAAGTGCTTAATGTCAGTTCTGTCTTGCTTATGTACATGATGTGCTTTACCCTGCTAGTACAGAGAGAAGTGAATGAACCTGGTCCACTTGTATTCATTAGGTGCTTAGATACTACAGGGATGGAAGCTGGACAATACTGTGCTTGATAAACCTTTTAGAATACATTATATATACGTAAAAATAGTGGGCTGTATTTTTCTGCCCTACTCCTTGGGCCGGAATGTGTTCAGATTTTGATCACAAAAATTCCATCAGGGTTTTTAAAAACTGCTCTGAGTGCAGCACTGTGGTTCCATCCAGGCCTGCGATAGGAATATTGAAGCAAATGGCCCATCTTCACAAAGCTTTCACAGTCCTTTCCAGTACAATGACTATTATTATTACTTTTTTTAGTACCAAGCTGCAAGAAAGCACCCAGCTGTGTGATAATCAGCACAGTAGACCGTGCTTGGCTATTGGCATTTAGCTGCAGGAACACAGTGGAATCATTCCCTAGGACAAAAACTTGCTGGTTATGAAAAGAAAAGGAGTACTTGTGGCACCTTAGAGACTAACCAATTTATTTGAGCATAAGCTTTCGTGAGCTACAGCTCACTTCATCCGATGAAGTGAGCTGTAGCTCACGAAAGCTTATGCTCAAATAAATTGGTTAGTCTCTAAGGTGCCACAAGTACTCCTTTTCTTTTTGTGAATACAGACTAACACGGCTGTTACTCTGAAACTTGCTGGTTATGGTGACCCTGGGATTCTTTGGTAAGAGTCATTATTATTTAATCCTATGTCTGCATAGCTATGGACAACCATTTCTACAGCATCTCCCCCCACAGTATCTATATATGTCTTTGTTCTTATGGTCACAAACGTCAAAACAATGCTTCAGAACTAGATGCTCTATGTTAGAGATTCCCTGCCAGAGACTGTATTAAAGCACAGCTCAAATGAGAAGCATTATTTGGGTCTCAAAAGGGTGTTCTGCCTCTAGATGTTCCGTTAACTTTGCTGTGGGCATGTCGACACTGCAGTCACAGCTGTTGTACCATGTGTGTGTAGCCATATCCCAGCTAGTTCTAATCTAGCTAGCTTGAATAACAATGGTGGTGAAGCTGCAGCAGCAGGGGCTGTACAAAGTATGGGTATGTACCTGTCTTTGCTACCCCACCTTGGCTGTTGTTGTTATTTGAGGTACTGTAGCTTGCTCAAGTAGGTCTACATGTGCTGCAGTCGCACCTCTGATTGCACTGTAGCCATTTTCTGTAATTCTATCACGTGAATTCAATGGGGCGGGTCCATGACAGAGCCCGGTCCAGCAGAGCCCTTCAACACATAAGTATGTGTAAGTGTGTGTGTGTGAGGGGGGGCCTGTTGTCTGCACCAGAATTGAACTGGGGACCTCCAGAGCTAAAAGCATGAGCTGTTAAAGCTTGAGCTAAAGAACTGTAGCATGCTCAAATGCTCCGCAGATCAGGTGCAGGACACCTCTAAAACAGTCTCTCTGGTGGGTACATAAGTATGTGGGTCATCCCATTGACTTCAGTGGGCTACTCACCTGTTCAGAATGAAGCACGTGCTTCAGAGCTTTGCTGAACTGGGGCCAAATTCTGCTTTGGCTGGGTACCCGTCCTGCTTATTTGGGGCCAGATTCGGCTAACATTACTGACGCAGACTTGTACCTTCTCTGCATGTAGCTTCACTGAACCCAATAGCACTACTTGTGCAGTGAAGAGCCGTGCAACCGGAGGAAGGTTGGCAGAATCTCGCCCTTTGGTGTTTGGTTGAGTGCTACAGCCAGAGATGCAGCATACGGCAGGTATCCAGCACTGATCAGAAGGAGGAGAGGCAGAGACCTGGGGGAACGCTAAGAGGGAGGCTGATCCAGGTACAAAGTCATGAGGAGGAAGAAGAGGCGGCAAATGGAGAGTAGCTTATTCAGAGCCTAGGGAGTGGGATGGAACGCAGGAGGAAATGAACTCAGAAGTGGGATCCACGCCAATATGTTGTAGAGGCTGTGTGGAATTCACAGCTGCAGATGGCAATAGTTACTCTGGCTGGACACGTGCAATGGGCTGGAGACATATATGGTCCATAACAAGACCCATGTAACAAGATGCATGTTAAAATAAGGCCATTGGATCTTGTGCTGACCGGTGTGTCTACCAGGGCCAGGAAGGAATTTCTTCTCTATATCTAGCTTAATTTAAAAAAAAGGGGGGGGGAGGGGCAAAAGGGATGTGGCATTTCACTGGTCCCTTACCCATCCTGTACAATTATTGCTGAAAGCTAAGGGCTGGGTTTGATGATCCAATCTGGCCCATCCTCTGTTCCTAAATGCATCACTTAACCCTAGAGATCGGTCCAGGCCAAAACCAATGCTCTGTAACACTGAACCGGAATCTGAATGTCACGGTTTCAGGGCGAGTTGCACCTCTGTCTCCTTTGCAGTGTCTCTGAGTGCGCCCGCTCAGGACTCGTGCCTTTCTCTGTCCCAGGGTGGAATTCCACAATTCTCCTACTCTTAGCTAGACCTGGACTACAGCAGCCGGTGTGTTACCGTGCTTACCCAGCAGGTCGCTGAATATAGCGAGCAAGCATGGCCTTTCTTAAACTGAAGTGTTTGCTTTGTTCCTACGGTTAAAAGGTAAGAGAAAAAGGATTTTAAAACATCAAACAGTCTGTTCTACCTAACGGCTTACCATGCTCTGATGGTAACCTACACAGGCCTAGCAGCTTCAGACACCCTCGCAAGTCCTGCATGTCAGTCTGTTTTCCCTGAACAGCTCCCCCAGAAAGAGGGAGTTTCTTTATCCAGCCAGAGTTCCCCATTCTTGTCATTTCCCGGGCTTTTCCAAAGCAGAGCAGTGGGCTCCACAGAGCCACCCCCATTCCCTGCAGCTTGCTGCTCCTAACAAGCTCGAACTCTTCATCCGTATTTCCAGCTGGTGAGACAGTTGGGCGGCTCTACCTGTGAGTGAAAACAACAGAGCACAGCCCCATCTGCTCCTTACACGACTCTGATGTCTAGACAGTCTGGCAGTTCTAAATGGGGTGGAAAATGAGCCCTGCTCAGGGTGGTCTCTTTCCACCGGAGCAGTTTCTCTCTTCTGATTCTGACCTACGTTGCTGTGTCCCCAGATAGCCCCTACAAGCAGGATTCTGCTCCTCGGGGAGAGCGGTATCTTACTTCGACACACCTAGCCCGAGTACAGACTAAGTAAACACTCAGTCCTTCAGGGTTTGGCCCCTTTAAAAGAGCCCCGCTGGAGTTTTCTGGAGCTCTTGTGATGCGGGTGGGACACCAGCAGGTGAAAAGCAAGTTGTTTGGCCCGGGTAGTGAGGGTGGCAGCGCTTGGAGAGCATTTGGGGAATCAACTGAAAACAAGAATGTTAGTTTATGTCGGGGGCAGATGGAAGCCTTGGGGCTCATGTAACTTTCCCCCTGGCCTCTGCTGTAAAGACAGGCAGGGTTCTAATGAGTAACTTTCCTTGCAACTGTGCTTTTGATTTTTTTTTTTAAACCAGAATTAAAAATAGCCACATTCTGCTTTGCTAATTAACAGCTTCCTTGGTGCCTGAAGTACTTTGTGCCTGGGCCAAAATGCACCTCTTGTGCTCCCCGAGTACTCATCCGGCAACACAGCCCACTAGCCCTGTCTCCAGTACAGTGCCAGATCCATGTGCTACAGACACAGTTACACCATGTAAATCACAGAGAGGGGCGTAGCTGAGGGAGCTGGGAGGAGAACCTTGGTCCTTTGGCTCCGAAACCTCAGGCTTCTGGTATCTGTGCTAGAGGAGACCTGCTCTGACTGGCCGCAGAAAGATGTCCCTTATCTTCTCTCCACCAACCCCTAGAGGGCAACATCGAGCACACTGCATGTCCCCTTTGGAATGGTACATCCCAGTGGAATGGTGATACTTCCGAGAGCCCACACTGTGTTCTGTTGCCCTGGCCCAGAATCGGCAGCAGGGCCCAGTGGTGAAGCGATTAGTCGTACGTGAAAATAGTCATTCTGTCTTCAGTGTAGCTTCACTGAAGTGTTCCATGTGACTCTTATTAACATCAATGGTGACCAAGTCCTTGCACATTAATCTCCAAAGACTTAGATACATGACCTATGTGAAGAATACAAAATTATTATTTGAACATTTGTACAGAGGCAGGGAATGCAGGTTTTGAAGCTGTCCTCCAGAGCAGCTTCAGCCTCCTTGACTGCTGATGAAGAAGTCCCTTTAGAGGAAGGGTCTATTTCTCCCCCAAGGATGGTGCTGGACGGCATTGCTTGTCAGCTACTTTTGCAAAGCTCTGCATGAGACAGAGTCTGTGAAGAGATCCCAGGAACTCTTAGACTGCATGTCGGGTACTTCGTCAATGTGGTGCGAATACCCAGGCAATGCCAGTGGTTCCGTAAAGCTCAGCTTGTGTCTTAATTTCACATGTCAGTGCACTGATGTAAACCTCTCCCACGAAGGACGGATACAATTAGCCCAGGAACAGGTCAGGGCAAGCTCTGGAGAAGGTCCATGAGATGGTGTAAGGCACCCTTCTCTCATCTCTTTCTTCCAACTCCCTCACGCTGTTGATTGCTGCATGATTTTGTTTCTTATTTAAGTGAGGTCGGAATGGCTTCTCCTTGGCTCTGTGTTGGAAGAGTGAGACTGTGGCTCATGTCATTGTCTGTATGATATTTTAGTTTGTGTTGACTTTGCTAGTGCTTTTTATGTAGCCTATTGTAAAACTAGGCAAATATTTAGATGAGTTGATGTACCCCCTGGAAGACCTCTGCGTACCTCCAGGGGCATGCATACCCCGGGTTAAGAACCACTGATTTAAGGTACTTATCGGGCCCTCATCACTGGTACTTGAGCACCTCACAATCTTCAGAGTCTTTTATCCTCAAGACTCCTACGAGGCAGGCAGGGATATTATACAGATGGGGAACTGAGGCACAGACATAGCTGAGTCCCCACTGCATTACTGGCTTCCGCTTCAGTGGCATTTGAGCGCCAACCAGCAGTCCCTGAGAGGCCACCTATGTTGAGTTTAAACCCCATTTGACTGGAGCTAGAGACTTGTGTGTGTGGACTGAGTTGGGTTATGGTTAACATTTGGCTTATACCTCAAGCTAACTGTGCTGTGAAGACACACCCTAAGGGCTAGTCTACCCTTGAAATGCTACTGTGGCAGAGCCGTGCTGCTGTCTACATGGAAGCACTAAACTGCCTATGCCAATGGAAGGGATTCTCCCACCGGGGTAGGTAATCTGCCTCCCTGAGAAGCGGTAGCTAGGTCAACAGCAGAATTCTTCCATCGACCTAGTGCTGTCTACGGAGAGACTTAGGTCGGCTTAACTACACCACTTAGGGGTGTAGATTTTTCACACCCTTGACTGATATAGTTAAACTGACCTAATTTTTTAGTGTAGACCAGGCCCAAGTGATCTGCCCCAGGTCCAAGGAAGCCTATGACAGAGGAGGGAATCTTGGTTCTCTAACCCTAGTGCCTTAAACACTGGGCAATCCTTCCTGTCTGTGAGAGACTGAAAACAAAGAGTGGAAACGAACAGTCCATCCTCAGCATGGCAAAAGGCTAACAGCCACAAGGATCCATAAGAGTTCTGGTGTTAGGTTTATTAACGAGCTGGAAAGGAGGTGGTCAACAGCAAACTGGCAGATATTGCAGATGGACCCAATGTTATTTAGACCAGAGATGGCTGTGAGGGATTTAACAAAGCTAGGAGCGTGGATATCAATTGAGTCGACAAATGCCTTAGGAATACCTAGTGGAAAGAACAGCTTGAACTGCTCCGTGGAATTGTGTTCAGAATGAACTGCAACCAAATCAGGGAATAAAATCTTTGCCGTGGCATCACTGTGGAGGGCTCTATTAGTATTTATTAATTAATTTATTATTTGCATTGCGATAGTTTGCAGATTTGCCCAGGATCCCACTCTGCTTAACCTTTGCTCAAGGTGCAGCAGTGGTTAAGAAAGCAAACAAAATATGGGGTGTATAAAGAATAGGATAGAAAATAATACTGGTAATATAATAACACCATTATTGTAAGCTCTCTGGGGGCAGATCCCCTGCTTTTTGTTCTGTGTTTGTAGAGTGCCTAGCACAGTGGGAGGAGTGGGGGGGAGGGGTCTGGTCCTTGACTAAGGCTCCTAGGCACTAGGGTAATAAAAATAAGTAATAATAATTTGGAAGTCTCAGTAAGGACTCTGTAGTTAAGATTGCATAAGGTTTGCAATTAAGGCAGGACTAAAAATCTCTGTTTCCCACTTGGGGCTGGACTTGATTGAATTTCATCTCCAACTCTATTGTAACAACTTGTCACCATAGGCCCATTGAGTCTTCGGTATAATTGTTTTCAATATAATAGTTATTAACTTTTGCTGAGGAAACATGCTCATGACATATTAGCTTGGCTTAGCTGAGCCACATTGCACTTAATACTCTATAGACAGGACCCTACCAAATTCATGGCCGTGAAAAATGCGTCACGGACTGTGAAATCTGGTCTTTTATGTACTTTTACCCTATACTATAGGGTTAGAAGTTTTCAAAAGTACACAGGGTTTCTCAAACTGGAGGTCCCGACCCAAAAGAACATCTCAAGGCTATTGTAGGGGGTCACGGTGTTGCCACCCTTACTTCTGTGCTGCGGCTGGTGGCAGCACTGCCTTTAGAGCTGGGCACCGGCCAGCAGCCACCGCTCTCCAGCCGCCCAGCTCTGACGGCAGCGCAGAAGTGAGGGTGGCAATACCGTGACCCCCTTACAATAGCCTTGCGCCACCCTTTTGGGTTGAGACCTCCAGTCTGAGAAACGTTGAGTCTTAAGGGCTTTACATGTTTATATTTTGCCATTTTCAAATACATATTCATGGTCTGTTACACCACCATGAAACTTAAACTTTAAATATCTGAAACGGTGAAATTCAAGATTTTTAAAATGCTATGGACGTGAAATTTACAAAAATGGACCATGCATTTGGTAGGGCCCTATCTATAGATCTAAAGCAACATAGCCAATATTTACATAAACACTTATCTAGGAAAAGGTGTATGGTTTTGGTTTTGTTTTAATCAGTGAATATCACTTTTCCCCAATTATATTTAATGTCATGATGAGAATACATAGACTTCATGGCTCACTTGGTAAATTTTAATAAAAATATTGCAATAATTTTATGTTAAGATGTATAATGCACCTTAACTAGTCCTCTGAAATACTACACATGTACAATGTGGGTGAACTAATGTTATGGAAACATTAGCTATTGCATTTCCTGACTTCTAAATTTGAAAACTAGTATTGCCTCAATGTTTTTTTTTTTTTTTTTTTTTTTGCATTTAAAATAATATATGTAGCTATGCAAATATACTTAAGAGAGTCTGTAAAACTTTTGAAGAGGTTATCAGCAAGGCAAATAAAAAGTGAAAATATGATGACGCATTTTATGCTAATGATGCTATGTAAGCGTATGTCTACACTTAAGTTACAAGTCCGGTAACATAAAGCAGACCCTCGAGCCTGCCAGAGATGTGTGTTCTATGCACTCACCCAATGTCTCTGCATTTTTGCTCAGCCAGAGAGAACAAGCAGAGCCCACCCCCTGCCCCTGACGTCTGGGATGTATTAGTGAGTGCATGGCTGGAGCCCAGCGCTGGGTAAGCCGAGGAACTCTGCATAGAGTGAATAGCCTGGACAAACCCTCCTCTTCTCTGAGCTCTTTACTGTTGCAGTCCTTATACAGTAGCCGAAGCTGTGTGCTTTGCTCCTGTCAGGCACCAGCTTTGACCCATGACTCTGTTCCTCTCCTGTGAAGAGCCAGACAAATACAGTTGTGTAGCTAGGTGGGATTCTTTTTGGTCCCTTCCACGGTTTTGTGCGTGTGTGTGGCCTTTTGTGATGCTGTCTGAGCAGAGGACGGTCCATCGCGGCTGGTAGCAAAAGGAACGGGCCATGAGGGGTGAGTAGCTGCTGACAGTTTTGCCTGATGTACAGTGGATCTGGCTTGGTGAGTGTGGGAAGCAGTGACTGACCCAGAATGGTCTCAGTGGTGTATGTGACTCTGAAGCGCAGTTTGTGAGTGTGCACTATGTGGTGTGTCTTGGTATTTTTTTCTGTGTGTATCTGTGTGTGAGCACACGCGTGTGAGGTGTAGGTATTTGTTGGGGTTTGTTTGCATGCATAATATCTGTGTGTAGCGTCCGTGCGGTGTATGTGGGTCAGTTGTGTGTGTGTGTGTGTGTGTACGTACTGGGAGGGCAGTCTGAGACTTGTGCACCATGCGTGTGACAATGTAATATCTGTGCATGGGGTGTCTCCATGTGTGGGAGACGGAGAAGAGAGTGCATGTGTCCCTTAAGATTTCTGCTGGGTTTTGCATTATGTGTAGATAGTCTATGGACACTGTATGTCGTGCTGGAAATTAATGTGAACGACATGCAAAACCAGGGAGCAGTATTACTGCAAACACTGTTTCTCTTTGGCTTCTGTGGGACACAGAATGTAGGAAGTGAAGAAGCAATACAGTCTAATCTAACAAGCATTTTTCAACAGAAAACTTTAAAACACTCTATGGACATAAATCAACTTGCATAGCATCCCTCTGAGGTGCGTTAGTATGACTGCCTGCAGGTAGGTAAACTGAGGCACAGAGAGGATCAGTCTGGTGTTTAAAGTCACACAGCATGTCTCTGTGGCAGAGCTGGTCCCAGGCCATTATTCTAAAAATAGGCTCTCTGATTTGAGTGTGTCTTTAATTAGAGTTTTTAAAAATGAGTGGAATAATGCAGTAGCAATTTGAAGGTGATTTGGAGTGGGGTTGGGGGAGCAGGGGATGTTGTATGAAAGCTGGTAACCTCTAGGCAGAGGCTGATAATTTTTCTTTTGAGCTGGGGGAGGACAGAGGAGAAGGAAAGGAAGAAAATCTATTCCTAACCTGAGTGAACTGATGCTCACTTCATGTTGCATCTTCAATGTGGATTTCATCACGTTGCTGTGTTTAGGATCAGCACTAATTGACCCAGAGGGCTGTTCGCACAGAGCAGGGAGCAGTGCCCTGGTAGGGTCACACAGCAGAGGGGGACAGAGCCACACTGTGTTAATGTGGGTGACAGTAGCAGGCACAGCACGGAGGAAGTTGCTTGAGCATAAGGCGTGGGTCCTCCAGCAAAGGCAGGTGGTACTGAAGTGGCACTGTCTCATTAGGATGATGGGGTGCTAGCTGGAGGCCTTTAATTTACAGGTTGGCTAACAGCCCGTGGCACGATGTGGGCAACGAAGACCCCAGGTTAAATTGATTGGCGCTCACATGGGGACATTTGGAGGGCAAGGAAGGGGTCCAGGTTTAACCCAAACTTTTAAATGTAGATTCATGGGGTAGAGAGGGTGAGGGAGGCCTACCCCTACTAACAGTCTGTATATAAGCATTGTCTCTCCTTGCTCGGGGTGCTGTGTGCTCAGAGTGTGACAGTGGAGTGTACAGTCAAACTGAAGATGAGACACAACTGTTTAGCGTAACAAATAGAAAGCTAAGGGGTGACTCAATTACAGTTTGTAAGTATATACACGGGGAACAGATATTTAGTAATGGGCTTTTCCATCTAGCAGAGAAAGGTCTAATATGATCCAATAGCTGGAGGTGGAAGGTAAACATATTCACACTGGAAATAAGGTGTAAATTTTTAACAGTGAGGGTAGTTAACCAGTGGAACAATTTACCAAGCATCATGGTGGATTCTGCATCACTGATCGTTTTAAAATCAAGATTGGATGTTTTTCTAAAATATCTGCTTTGGCAATTACTTTGGGGGAAGTTCTCTGGCCTGTGTTAGACAGGAGGTCAGACTAGATCGGTCGTTTTCAAACTGGGGTACACGGACCCTAGTGGTACGCAAGCTGTCGTCACAGGGTACACGAGAAAAATCCTGTGATGGCGGACAATGCACTTTATTTACTAAGACTTGGTAATCTAATCATAGGTATATTTGACCCTATCTCAGATGTGGGTACACAACGGGCTACATTATTTGGAAAGAGGTAGGCAGCCTAAAAAGTTTGAAAAACACTGGACTAGATGATCACAATGGACCCTTCTGGCTTTGGAATCTATGCATCTAGGACAAATGGGTCGAACAAAAGGAGGGAGGGTGACCTGACAGAGTCCTCTTAACTACTGGAGTGATCTACGGATCATTTAAATCTGCTGCACAGACTTCTGGAGGGTGTAAGGAAGGGTATTTAAAATGTCCTCGATCTGAGCGTGGCAAGCTGCAGTGCCATGGAGATGGCTGATCTTCCTGCCCCTTCCTGTGAGCTTCAGGGAAATTAGTGAATTGAGGATCCCCTCAACCTGTGGCCCTTGGGGCCTAATTGGGGCTGATAAACCCATTGTACAGACTGGGTAACCGAGACTGAGGACCCGATTCTCCCTTGTACTCTGTCTCTTTGCTCTGTCATTGTAATGAGGCCATAAAGGCGGGGAAGAGGCTCCCAGGTAATACCTATTGCTCTATCTGTTGGTGTAGGGCTCCCAGAACAGATCTATGCTAGTCCGGTCTCTCTCTCAGTTCCCCTGGTGAAGGGACTGAGCTGGGGAAGAGAAGAGATGAGACGTGACAGGGAAAGATTTTGCTTCCGCTAGTGTAAAGTGGCAGACAATCCCTAGAAAACTATTGCAGCTGGAGCATAAGCTAGAGCAGCCCCATGGCTGCCTTTTGGGTCGGTCCATGGCTGCCCCAAGAGTGATATCTTTTCCAAATGCAGGCACAGAGTAACGGAGAATCAGGTCCAGAGAGGTTAGGTCTCAGCCAAGGCCAGTAAGGGGTCATTTGACCCTGCTTCCTTGTCCCCCCATGTGTACAATGGGGAGAATTGAATAGACCTACCTGAAATTTTTCTGACACAAAATGGGTTTTCAACCTACACCAAAATTGTCTTGGAATATTTTTCACTTTAGTTTATTTTTTAAAAAACTGGGAAAAATGTGACCAATGTATTTTATTGAAAACTAAACTGTATTCATTTAGAGTGGTAGCCGTGTTAGGCTGCATCAGCCAAAAAAAAAAAAAAAAAACCGAGGCGTACTCGTGGCACCTTAGAGACTAACAAATTTATTTGGGCGTTCAGGGCCCCAGTTCCGAAAACCAGCAAAATAGAACCGGAGTGCTATTTGGTTCTGTTTTGTTGGTTTTCGGAACTGGGGCCCTGAACGCCCAAATAAATTTGTTAGTCTCTAAGGTGCCATGTTTTTTTTTTTTGTATTCATTTATTTTTTACCAAAATAGTTTTCAAAAAACAAAAAATGTTTAGGTTTCAGTTCCAGTTAAAACCTGGAAAACGTATCCTGGGGAAATCTGGCAAAACAATTCTTTCAAAAAATTTCCCTGACCTATAACAGGCATTTTTTTTTCAACCAGCTCTAGTGATCTCCACCTCTGTAAAGCACTTGGAGCCCTACAGATGAAAAGCATTGCTTAAGCGCTAAGTGTTAGCTCTTGAGACAGGAGCTCTCTCTTATTGTGTGTCTGGACAGCACTAGCCCCAAGGGGCTCTGATTTTCGCTGGGCCCCCTATGTGCTAGTGTTACACAAATAGGAAATGTTGTCACGCTTTGTGAGATAGTGTACACTGTGTACTAGTGCTTTCCAGGCAGCGAAGCAGGGACAGTCCCACCTTGAAGAGCTCACGGTATAAGGCAGAGGGTACGGGAAGGAGAAGCGAGATGAAAAGGAGGACTTGCGGCACCTTAGAGACTAACCAATTTATCTGAGCATGAGCTTTCGTGAGCTACAGCTCGCTCCATCGGATGGTTATTTTAGAAGTTAGGTTCACTGGGGCTGCACAGGACGAGTGGGTCTGTAAGAGGGCGTGGCGTGTGGGCAGGGTACGGGCTCTGTGGCTGAGCGCGGTGAGCCTGCACCATGCACACGAGACTGCAGAGGCAGTTGTGGGAGAAGATGACGAGCGAGACGACAAGAGTGAGAATGCAGGGGGTGCAGAGGGGGTGGAGCGCTAGGGGATATGGCTCGGCGGCATTGTGGGCTGGTGGTTAAAGGATAAGGGAGGGACACACCTGTAAGGGTGGGGGTGACCAGAAGCTTAAAATTGCTGGGCTAACAGATGCGGAGCCAGTGGAGGGACTGGGAGTGGTGAAGGACCTGGTCAATTGGTTGAGCTGGGGAGATGACCTGAGTGGCTGTATTTTGTATGGGTTGAAGGGAGGCAACGTCTGTGTGTGTGCACTGGGAGAACGGAGAGGAGGCTGTTGTGGCTGAGGGGGGATCTCGTGGGGGCCTGTTTGAGAGGTGTGGCTGTGAGGCTGGAAAGGAACAGGACTGGTCTAAGAGCTGTGGAAAGGGCAGGAGTTCAGAGCACTGGGCTCTGCCTCTCGTCAGGATTTTCCCGGCTCAGCCAGGATGCCGACTGGTGTCCCTGCGCCAGGGTGAGAAGGCAGCTCTCGCTAACCACAAGGGCTGCGTCCCTGCCTTGCTTTTCAAAGGCTGGCTGGGCACGGGAATGTGGCAGAGAGTCGCTCCTGTGACCAGCGACGGGAGCGCAGGAGCCCAGCTTAGATCACTCCCCTCTCGCAGACTCGGCTTTGACCTGATGCACAGTGCGGCGAATGATTTCCTCCTCCCACCTCACTGACTCACAGTAAATGGTCTGTAACCCTTCTGCCAGGTGGAGCCAGCAGCAACCAGGGCCGGGTTCAATATCTAGGGGTTCCTCTCCATCGTTCCAACACAGAACCGGCTCAAACCCCCACCCAGTAATCTGGGAAATTTATACATCACCCCTGGGTGCCTCTAAGAGGCAAAACTTCCCCACTCACATGCACAGAGTCTGAGTGTAGAAAAGAAACTTTTATTAAAAGGAGGGAAGTAACTTGGCATTAATTTGGGAAAACACCACAAACAGGGTTCATAAACATAAACCATGAGTAAAAACCCACCCCCAAGTAGGTTGGGCAGTGCCCTTTTCCCCTCAGGTTCTTAAGTTCAGCAACCCAAAATGTGCCTTCATGTGCCCGAGCCTTCATGTGCCCGACCCTTCTTTACACCCCACTCACAGTTGCTGTCCCTGGTCAGTGTAGACCCAGAGTTCAGAGGTGCATCTGCAGAGTTCACCTCCCACCCTGGGTGGGGGGCATTGGTGACCACAATGTCACTACCCCGGCATCCAGTTCTAAGACAATTTGTGATCCAACACCAGCCAAGTTGATTACAGTGAGCAAAACACCGCTCCATCAGCTGAATATATAGCAAACCTAAGCAAAATAGGAGCAAACTGTATTTACATAATCACACCCAGGGTCTCTTCCTCCCTCCCAGCTAGCTGTCTGGGAAGCATTCATTCAGACCTATTCATGCTCACTCTGCCTGCCAAACTGGAGCCGGGGGTACATCCTGCACTTGTCTGGCTGGTTCGGCCTTTGCCTCCAGCAGTAAAATACGAGAAGCAGCAAAGCATTACGTAAGCACTGAGTTAGACGAGGAGCATTTTGGCAGGCCCCTGAGCAGAGAGAGATGGGTCCAGATCTAGAGCTCAGGCCTTGTCCACCTTGGGGGTTTCAGCCACTAGTGTGGCTGCTCTGATGTAGGCAGGCAAAGCCAATATAAGCCAGTGCATCTCATCCTGATTTCAAGCAGGTGCAAATCACAGCGTCCAATATACAGTAGTCTGTCTATTCTGTAGCTTGCATTTGTGCAGCCACACCTCTGGGCTATAACTGGGGCCAATCTTCAGTGTAGACCAAGCCTCACTTAAACTGGTGTAAATCTGGAGTGACTGTTTGAAGTAAGGCCAGGGTACAGGAGAAAAGAATCTGGCCCCTAGTGTTGTGCAGTGGTCCAGCAGACCCATGTCCAATGTCTTTCCCCCTCCAGGTTGCACCTCCTGCTGTGATGTGCGATGATTATCCAAGGCTGCAGGGCAGGGAGGGCTGAGTTCTGCTGTGAGTGTGACATCCCCTCTGCCAACTGGATCACCACTGCAGTCTCTGAGGGTGATGAGTAGAACAAGGGTTAAAGAGGGTTCGCCCAGATTGAAACGGTCCCGGTGAACGGAGCAACTTTGTAACATCAGTTAGTACTTATCTGTGCAAAACCGGCTGCAAACCCGCCGGGAGCTGCCACCACCTTGACAGATGTGCTGTGCTGCCTTCAAGATCCCGCACAGATGTTCCTCGTCTCCCCGACAGGAAGCTTCGTTGAGCCAAGATTAGCGGTAAATACGGGTGTCTGCCTGTCTCGTAATGTGCATGCTCTGCAGCACTGTGTGTAGGTACAAAAATAACCTCGAGTTAACATTAAGGCTGGAATGTCAACAGTCAGTAAGTGCCTATCTTCTTTCCGCAATCACCCGCTCCTCTCCCCCGACAGCGGCCCCCAGACTTATTGCTGGTGCTTCTAGGCCTCTCCTTGTCAGCATTCAGTCCCTAAATGGTCAGCTCCCTGGAGTGTGAAGAGATGAAACAGATAAACAGATGCCTTAGAGCCTTATCCAAAGCCCACTGGAGTTAATGGAAGGCCTCTCGTGGCCTGCAGAGGGCTTTGGCTCCGGCCCATCATCGGCTCATTTCTTGGAGGCGGTGGGTCTTTGGGAGAGATTTAATGAGTGCAGGGCAGCGACCTTGTGGGCCAGCTTGAGAAGGGAGTTTCATGGGTCAGAGGGTGATGTGGAAGGAAGGGCAGGGGAGAGGTGGACCGACAGTGCGCTGGAGTGGGCATTGCTGGCAGACCGGATGGGGATGCAGGCCCATGCAGTAAGCCCGGCAGGGCGTAGCGAGGGGCAGAATTATGTAGGGCACTGAAGGCAACTGCAGAGGGCTTGAATTTGGTGCAGTGGAGCCAGGCGAGCCGAAGGAAGGATTTGAAAAAGAAGTGACGCAGTGGGAGCCAAGGGCAGGGGAGCTGAGCTGAGTGGCTGCATTCTCTATGGACTGGATGGGGCAAGAGAACAGGTAAGTTACAATAGGGGGTGGCCTCCCTCACGTACTCTTACACTCTCCGGTTAGCTGCCTTTCCTACTACACCCCTCTCTGCGAGTCATGCTGAGTTGGGCTGGCTTACTGGGACAAATGCAGAGATGAATGTGTTGGCGGGCAGGGGGGTGATGTCTAAGTTGCGGTAAGGTGTGTACCGAGGTCCTGGTGCCAGTTACACCGCTGGCTTTTATGATGTTACCCTGACCTACACCACTGTGAGAGCAAAATCGTTCTTGGCAAGGTCTGCGGGGTGAATTCTGCCAACTTAGACTCCTCTCTGTATTTGGCCCATCCTCTCCTGACACACAAATGGAGCAGGTCTGAACTCTCATCCAGCTGGCTGAGAGTAACTGTGGTTCCCCAGAGTCACGCTGCTTTGACTAGCCACTGACTGGAAAAGGAGACTGCCCCCGTCAAAGAAGAGCTGGGCCCAGGGTAACCCTTGGTGTGACAATGTGGAGGGAGCAGCATGTTTTTGATTGGCTTCTTACCTCCCACTATGAGAAATTGGATCCTGCTCCAATCCCGCTGTGCAGTGCCCAGCAACTCCTCCTTCCCCCAACCACTTCTGTACCCCGTGAACCCGTCCCAGGCCACCAAACTGTATGTGAGACAGTGTGATGAGCGGACAGGGTTACAATTGTCTGCCCTTGGTGCATGATGCATCGGATGCCACTGTGGAAGTCCTTTACCCAGGACAGCAGTGCAGCAGATCTACACAGGCAAATGGAAAGCTGGAAGATGCCTTTTGACTTACACTGCATTTTAGTCTGAAAGCAGGACACTGTTCCACATATGGAGGTGGGAGAATGGGTGTGCCACATTCTAGTTGGTTTGCCATGATTCGTGAGTTGGAGAGCTATATTTCTAGCCCCTCTAAAATGGGCAGCTCTAACGTTTTTTATTTCTTTTAGAGTTCTTTCTATGCTGTCTTGCTAAGAGGAAGCAGGCACTCTGGGCCAGCGTAGTCCTTGGAAATAATTGCACTTCTTGCTCTCTGAAAGTCCCATGCCCTTCGGCCTCATGTCCCTGAACACCACTCAAGGCGTCCAACAGATCCCCTAAAATCCATTGCCTGGGAGTGTCTTATTGCCTAATTATGGCCCCTCTGATGGCTTCCTGTTTGAGCTGGCATTGCATACAAAATTGCTTTCTTGGTATTAAAAGCTCCTGGCTCCTGCTTAGACCCATGTACAAAATAAGCCACAATTAAAATTCTTCAAGTGGTTGCATACATTGTGCCTTCAGCAAAAATCTGCACTTCCGTTGTAAACCCGTGTGTATTTCCACCAAATGCTTGCTTCACTCCTTTCAATCTGACTTTCTCTCTCCGGATCATAGGCTGCATTATATAATCTCTCTTAAACTTTGTTTTTCATTTGTCTACTTTTGATCATTGTTTATTTGACACCACAAACATTTAGGGTTTTACTGTGGACCACATGGTGACTTTAGCATCCACTGAGAGATTTTAAAAAGGACAGAAAAAAGACCATTATATGCCAGGATTTTGGGGGGTATAATTGACTGAAAATAGTCAGACGATAACGCAGTAAGTTTATCTCTTCAGATGTGAAAAGCATGTAAGTCAGAACCAACGTGCCCCAATCATGATGCACAGAACACAGTGACTCTGGAAGACTTTTTAAAGTAGAGGTGCTGCATCCCCACACTGCCCCCGGCTAAGCTCCCTGCCGCCCCTAGAGCTGGGGCCGGGAGCAGGGCCATGGCTTCAGGATGGGAGGACGCGGACAGGATGGGAAGGGGGCCCAGGCTGAGGCCACAGCTAGGGGCAGGCACAGAGCCCTTACCGTGAGGCCAGCAGTCGGGACCCTGGTCATGGGGCCAGGAGCAGAGCCCCGTGTAAAACCTGGGGGTGCTGCAGCACCCCCCGCACTGCTAGTTCCCGCGCCTATGCACAGAACTTAAGGATACATATTGGGCAAGACTGCAGCTACAGCTGGGTGTATACTACTGAAAAACTCCTCAAAAAATGTTGATTTGAATGCTTATGTAAATTGATTTAGCAGTGTCCATACTCCATTCGTGTTTGCTGTCCGTGACCATTCTAGTGAATGGGTTCACTGGCAGGAATGTTTGCAGAAACAGATTTTCAAGTCAATAGTGCAGAAATGCAGAGAGCCAATTTCAGATTGGTGATCATAAGTATTTGCACTAGCAACTTGATCCGAAGAGTTACGTTACGCTCCATCCACTCAGCAAACCGCAACGTCATGGGACCTGTGTCCAGTTAAAACATCTTGAATTCTGAATTCCTGTCACAAGCTGTCTGCAATCAAACTACTGACTAAGAATTGTTCATAGAGGGCCACATTTTCAAAAGCACTTAAGTGACTAAGGCCAAGGGTATGGTAAAAACTTTTGCTGATACAGCAGTAACATTTAGAGGTGTGATCTGTGTTTGTGACATTTTTATAGCCTTGCAAAAGCCCTAGTCTAGAGACAGTTTTACGGCCATAAAAATGCTTTTGGTGGTGTGGGTTATTTTGCTCCAGGAACCAGCATAAGTTATACCGGCAAAAGAACCATTTACCAGTACAAACTGCATCTGCACTAAGAGGGTGCACTGCTATGGCTTTCACCAGTATAGCCAGCAACCTTTGCTTGTGTACTCCTGGCCTTAGAAGTCTAAGTCCCCTTGACTTTCAGTGGGACTTTAGGTTCCTAAAGTCTGAACCGGAATTCCCCTGCTGGCAACCCACCAGACTGTTGGAAGGCGACCAAGCCTCTGGAGTCTGAACACAGCCCAGGTACTGGCCCAGTCATAGGGGTCATAGACACACTGCTTGGGTGCAGACTCTCTGTCTAGCACCTTCCCACTCCCAAGAGTTGCATCCATGCAATCCCTATCCTGCCCCTGGAACCAGTGCTGCTCCTGTAATTTAGAGTGGTAGCCATGTTAGTCTGTATCAGCAAAAAGAACGAGGCGTACTTGTGGCACCTTAGAGACTATAACAAATTTATTATAGCATAAGCTTTCCTGGGCTAAAACCCACTTCATTGGATGCATGGAGTGAAAAATAAAGTAGGAAGATATATATATACACACACAGAGAACATGAAACAATGGGTGTTGCTACACACACTATAACGAGAGTGATCAATTAAGGTGACCTATTATCAGCAGGAGAAAAAAATGTTTGTAGTGATAATCAGGATGGCCCATTTCCAAGAGTTTACAAGAAGGTGTGAGTAACAGTGGGGGGGGGGAGGGGAAATAAGCAAGGGGAATAATTTGTTAGTCTCTAAAGTGCCACAAGTTCTTTTTCCTCGTTCTTTTTCCTGTAATTTAAACATACTCTCTCCCACAATCCCACCGAAGGTATGAGTCTTCTGGGACACAGTTCAGCTGTCTCATGGGGCATATGGCATATACAGTTACTTTGTACAGGCATCTAATACATTAGTGCTCTTTACTTACTTGTATGAGAAATGTACAGATTGTTACAAAAATAATACCCCATACATGCATTTCCCCTCTCCAGCTGACCCTTCCCCTGTGTTCAGGGAGGCAGGGTGTCCTGCACCTCCCTTGCCTCATCTGGCTCCTGCAGTTGCTTCCCTCATCTTAAGGAGTAAAAATGGCTGAGGAGCCATCATCTAAAGCCACTCTGGTCCTCTTTAATCTTCCGGCCTGCTCTGTCAGGTGACTCCCTGGTTGGCCTCAACAGCTGACCAGAGTTCTGGCAGGTCACCTCATTGCTAGGTGACCTCTTCCCTGACAAATCAGTTCTCCAGGGTAGGTAGGGTTGCAGCCATCCGGGTTTTGGCTTCTGTGCATGGGTGCCATTTAGGGTTGCCAGATGCCCGGTTTTTGACCAGAAAGTCTGGTCAAAAAGGGGACCTGGCAGCATCCAGTTGGTACTGACCAGATACCAAAAGTCTGGTGACCGCAGGGTGGGGAAAGGTGCTGGGTCATTAACCTGTGCCAGCCCCACTCAGCCAGGGCTGCCTCCTACCTGCAGGCAGGCTCCTTGTCAGGCCGCAATAGGTCCCATCCCAGCCCTGAAGCAGAGGGAGCCCAGCTGAGGGGGCGAGGGAGGTGCAGACAATCCAGCGAGTGACGGAGGTGGGTGCAGGGGGAGAGGAGCAAGTGATGGGAACGGGGCCTTGGGGGAAGGGGCAGAGTGGGGGAGCCTTGGGGGTCCAGTTACCAGCAATTAGAAAGGTAGCAACCGTAAAGGTAGGTGCCAGCTGTTCGTCTAGGGTGCTTTCTTTTTTAATAGAGTTCCATCCAGATTTAACAGTCCACTTTTGTTAGGCCTTTGCCAGTTCCCCAGTTAGAGTTTCAGTCCAACATGGAAGTGAAAGGATAATAAAGAAGACAGGAGGCTTATACTTTCAAAATGGAGATTGCAGCTTGGCAAAGATACATACAGAGACCATGATCTCACACGCAACTCATAAACAGTGTTATTTTCACCACGCACACACAGAGAAATTAGATAAAACATAAAATACTGGAAGGTTGCAGTGAAATATAACTTTATTTCTTAGAATTCAGAACAATAACACAAGAACCAAAACCAAAGAGAGACAAAGCAGGCTGCTCTCTTAGGGTATGTCTACACTACGGAATTAGGTCGAATTTATAGAAGTCGGTTTTTTAGAAATCGGTTTTATATATTCGAGTGTGTGTGTCCCCACAGAAAATGCTCTAAGTGCATTAACTCGGCGGAGCGCTTCCACAGTACCGAGGCTAGAGTCGACTTCCGGAGCGTTGCACTGTGGGTAGCTATCCCACAGTTCCCGCAGTCTCCGCTGCCCATTGGAATTCTGGGTTGAGATCCCAATGCCTGATGGGGCTAAAACATTGTCGCGGGTGGTTCTGGGTACATATTGTCAGGCCCCCCGTTCCCTCCCTCCCTCCGTGAAAGCAAGGGCAGACAATCGTTTCGCGCCTTTTTTCCTGAGTTACCTGTGCAGACGCCATACCACGGCAAGCATGGAGCCCGCTCAGGTAACCGTCACCCTATGTCTCCTGGGTGCTGGCAGACGCGGTACGGCTTTGCTGCACAGTAGCAGCAACCCATTGCCTTCTGGCAGCAGACGGTGCAATACGATTGGTAGTCGTCCTCGTCGTGTCCGAGGTGCTCCTGGCCACGTCAGCTGGGAGCGCCTGGGCAGACATGGGCGCAGGGACTAAATTTGGAGTACTTGACCAGGTCATTCTCTTTAGTCCTGCAGTCAGTCCTATTGAACCGTCTTATGGTGAGCGGGCAGGCGATACGGACTGCTAGCAGTCGTACTGTACCATCTTCTGCCAGGCAGGCAAGAGATGAGGATTGCTAGTAGTCGTATTGTACCATCTTCTGCCAGGCAGGCAAGAGATGAGGATGGCTAGCAGTTGTACTGTACCATCTTCTGCCGAGCAGCCATGAGATGTGGATGGCATGCAGTCCTTCTGCACCGTCTGCTGCCAGCCAAAGATGTAAAAGATAGATGGAGTGGGTCAAAACAAGAAATAGACCAGATTTGTTTTGTACTCATTTGCCTCCTCCCCTGTCTAGGGGACTCATTCCTCTAGGTCACACTGCAGTCACTCACAGAGAAGGTGCAGCGAGGTAAATCTAGCCATGTATCAATCAGAGGCCAGGCTAACCTCCTTGTTCCAATAAGAACGATAACTTAGGTGCACCATTTCTTATTGGAACCCTCAGTGAAGTCCTGCCTGAAATATTCCTTGATGTAAAGACACCCCCTTTGTTGATTTTAGCTCCCTGAAGCCAACCCTGTAAGCCGTGTCGTCAGTCGCCCCTCCCTCCGTCAGAGCAACGGCAGACAATCGTTCCATGCCTTTTTTCTGTGCGGACGCCATACCAAGGCAAGCATGGAGGCCGCTCAGCTCACTTTGGCAATTCGGAGCACATTAAACACCACATGCATTATCCAGCAGTATATGCAGCACCAGAACCTGGCAAAGCGATACCGGGCGAGGAGGCGACATCAGCGCGGTCACGTGAGTGATCAGGACATGGACACAGATTTCTCTGAAAGCATGGGCCCTGCCAATGCATGCATCATGGTGCTAATGGGGCAGGTTCATGCTGTGGAACGCCGATTCTGGGCTCGGGAAACAAGCACAGACTGGTGGGACCGCATAGTGTTGCAGGTCTGGGACGATTCCCAGTGGCTGCGAAACTTTCGCATGCGTAAGGGCACTTTCATGGAACTTTGTGACTTGCTTTCCCCTGCCCTGAGGCGCATGAATACCAAGATGAGAGCAGCCCTCACAGTTGAGAAGCGAGTGGCGATAGCCCTGTGGAAGCTTGCAACGCCAGACAGCTACCGGTCAGTTGGGAATCAATTTGGAGTGGGCAAATCTACTGTGGGGGCTGCTGTGATGCAAGTAGCCCACGCAATCAAAGATCTGCTGATATCAAGGGTAGTGACCCTGGGAAATGTGCAGGTCATAGTGGATGGCTTTGCTGCAATGGGATTCCCTAACTGTGGTGGGGCTATAGACGGAACCCATATCCCTATCTTGGCACCGGAGCACCAAGCCGCCGAGTACATAAACCGCAAGGGGTACTTTTCAATAGTGCTGCAAGCTCTGGTGGATCACAAGGGACGTTTCACCAACATCAACGTGGGATGGCCGGGAAAGGTGCATGATGCTCGCATCTTCAGGAACTCTGGTCTGTTTCAAAAGCTGCAGGAAGGGACTTTATTCCCAGACCAGAAAATAACTGTTGGGGATGTTGAAATGCCTATATGTATCCTTGGGGACCCAGCCTACCCCTTAATGCCATGGCTCATGAAGCCGTACACAGGCAGCCTGGACAGTAGTCAGGAGCTGTTCAACTACAGGCTGAGCAAGTGCAGAATGGTGGTAGAATGTGCATTTGGACGTTTAAAGGCGCGCTGGCGCAGTTTACTGACTCGCTTAGACCTCAGCGAAACCAATATTCCCACTGTTATTACTGCTTGCTGTGTGCTCCACAATATCTGTGAGAGTAAGGGGGAGACGTTTATGGCGGGGTGGGAGGTTGAGGCAAATTGCGTGGCTGCTGGTTACGCGCAGCCAGACACCAGGGCGGTTAGAAGAGCACAGGAGGGCGCGGTACGCATCAGAGAAGCTTTGAAAACCAGTTTCATGACTGGCCAGGCTACGTTGTGAAAGTTCTGTTTGTTTCTCCTTGATGAAACCCCCTGCCCCTTGGTTCACTCTACTTCCCTGTAAGCTAACCACCCGCCCCTCCTCCCTTCAATCACCGCTTGCAGAGGCAATAAAGTCATTGTTGCTTCACATTCATGCATTCTTTATTCATTCATCACACAAATAGGGGGATGACTACCAAGGTAGCCCAGGAGGGGTGGTGGAGGAGGGAAGGAAAATGCCACACAGCACTTTAAGCACAGCACTTTAAAAGTTTACAACTTTAAAATTTATTGAATGACAGCCTCCTTTTTTTTTGGGCAATCCTCTGTGGTGGAGTGGCTGGTTGGCCGGAGGCCCCCCCACCGCGTTCTTGGGCGTCTGGGTGTGGAGGCTATGGAACTTGGGGAGGAGGGCGGTTGGTTACAGAGGGGCTGCAGTGGCAGTCTGTGCTCCAGCTGCCTTTGCTGCAGCTCAACCATACACTGGAGCATACTGGTTTGGTCCTGCAGCAGCCTCAGCATTGAATCCTGCCTCCTCTCATCACGCTGCCGCCACATTTGAGCTTCAGCCCTGTCTTCAGCCCGCCACTTACTCTCTTCAGCCCGCCACTTACTCTCTTCAGCCCGCCACCTCTCCTCCCGGTCATTTTGTGCTTTCCTGCACTCTGACATTATTTGCCTCCACGCATTCGTCTGTGCTCTGTCAGTGTGGGAGGACAGCATGAGCTCGGAGAACATTTCATCGCGAGTGCGTTTTTTTTTCTTTCTAAGCTTCACTAGCCTCTGGGAAGGAGAAGATCCTGTGATCATTGAAACACATGCAGCTGGTGGAGAAAAAAAAAGGGACAGCGGTATTTAAAAAGACACATTTTATAAAACAGTGGCTACACTCTTTCAGGGTAAACCTTGCTGTTAACATTACATACATAGCACATGTGCTTTCGTTACAAGGTCGCATTTTGCCTCCTCCCACCGCGTGACTACCCCCTCAACCTTCCCCCCTCCCTGTGGCTAACAGCGGGGAACATTTCTGTTTAGCCACAGGCAAACAGCCCAGCAGGAATGGGCTCCTCTGAGTGTCCCCTGAAGAAAAGCACTCTATTTCAACCAGGTGACCATGAATTATATCTCACTCTCCTGAGGATAACACAGAGAGATAAAGAACGGATGTTGTTTGAATGCCAGCAAACATACACTGCAATGCTTTGTTCTACAATGATTCCCGAGTACGTGTTACTGGCCTGGAGTGGTAAAGTGTCCAACCATGAAGGACGCAATAAGGCTGCCCTCCCCAGAAACCTTTTGCAAAGGCTTTAGGACTACATCTAGGAGAACCGCAAATGCCAGGGCAAAGTAATCCTTTCACATGCTTGCTTTTAAACCATGTATAGTATTTTAAAAGGTACACTCACCAGAGGTCCCTTCTCCGCCTGCTGGGTCCAGGAGGCAGCCTTGGGTGGGTTTGGGGGGTACTGGCTCCAGGTCTAGGGTGAGAAACAGTTCCTGGCTGTCGGGAAAACCGGTTTCTCCGCTTGCTTGCTGTGAGCTATCTACAACCTCCTCATCATCATCATCATCTTCGTCCCCAAAACCTGCTTCCGTATTGCCTCCATCTCCATTGAAGGAGTCAAACAACACGGCTGGGGTAGTGGTGGCTGAACCCCCTAAAATGGCATGCAGCTCATCATAGAAGCGGCATGTTTGGGGCTCTGACCCAGAGCGGCTGTTCGCCTCTCTGGTTTTCTGGTAGGCTTGCCTCAGCTCCTTCAGTTTCACGCGGCACTGCTTCGGGTCCCTGTTATGGCCTCTGTCCTTCATGCCCTGGGAGATTTTCACAAAGGTTTTGGCATTTCGAAAACTGGAACGGAGTTCTGATAGCACGGATTCCTCTCCCCATACAGCGATCAGATCCCGTACCTCCCGTTCGGTCCATGCTGGAGCTCTTTTGCGATTCTGGGACTCCATCATGGTCACCTGTGCTGATGAGGTCTGCATGGTCACCTGCAGCTTGCCACGCTGGCCAAACAGGAAATGAGATTCAAAAGTTCGCGGTTCTTTTCCTGTCTACCTGGCCAGTGCATCTGAGTTGAGAGTGCTGTCCAGAGCGGTCAGAATGGAGCACTCTGGGATAGCTCCCGGAGGCCAATACCATCGAATTGTGTCCACAGTACCCCAAATTCGAGCCGGCAACGTCGATTTAAGCGCTAATCCACTTGTCAGGGGTGGAGTAAGGAAATCGATTTTAAGAGCCCTTTAAGTCGAAATAAAGGGCTTCATTGTGTGGACGGGTGCAGGTTTACATCGATTTAACGCTGCTAAATTCGACCTAAAGTCCTAGTGTAGACCAGGGCTAAGAGAGACAGACAGACACAGGCACAATTCACCCCACCTTACTCAAGGCTGTCTGTCTTCAGGCTGACTCTGATCACAGCTAAAAAGTAATCCTTTTGCTTCTGGTAGCGTCACGACAACTGTAAAATGAGCATCTAGTAACAGGCACATCCAGTCCATAATCTGGTTTATGGTTGGAGAGCGCATGCCAGGAAAATTCATACTAACTTTTTCACTGCACTTTATATACAGGTACTGCAAATACCAGAGAAACAGAACGACTTGCTGAGCTGAAAGGTCTTTTAGATGAGGCAAGAGAAACGTTTCACTGTATGGTGAATGGAGAATGGCATTTAACAGTGCTGCCTTTGGGTTCGTTAAAGAGCCACCTAGCCTGCAAAGGAAATGCAAGGAAATGCCTTAGAAATTTAAAGTGATAGCTCTACAATTTGTACACAGTTTTCAGTACACCGCAGACTGTAAAGACGCAGTCCCCAGATCGTCATATTAAGTTGCTTAGCTTCTGAGTAAAATTTTCCAAAGTGCTTGTTTGAGAAATAAGTTTGAACAAAGTGCAATCTCTTCATGGACAATTTAGGAACAGAAGGGGCGGAATGTGTTTGAATAAACCATTAGTTATGCAGATTGACCTTAATCTAATTGTAGCTTTAAGCCATTTATTTATTTGTGTGGTGGGCTGTGGTGGGGTTGTGCATTGTCAGCTGTTCCTAGAGGCATTGTTCTTGGTCTCTGCAGAGAGGCACAAAGAAAGGATCCGTCCATACTCCCAGGGAGCTAGACTTATGGCAGCCTTCTTAATGATTGTTTAAAATGTCACATTTTGTATTTTTCCAGGCACACACAGATAATGCACCATGATGGCTGACATTTCCTTGTGCTGAGATATCCCAGTGCATACTGTGCTAGCAGAGTCTGGTACCCCTGCTCTGTCCTGGAGCAGAGAGTCTTCCCCAAAGGAAGTTGTTTTAGTCACTATCCATCTGTTCTCTCAACTTCATATTCCTCTTGCTTTGTCCTCTGAGAACATTTCAGACCCTAAAAGAGCAGCCCATTACTGAATAAAAATCAAACTGACTTTCCGTGCTCCACTGCCAGATTGCCCCCTGCTCCAGCACTGGTCAGCGGTGATGTCGCCAATCCGTTGCATGCTGGGACATCTCAGTCAGGCCCAAAGTCAGCAACGCCCCACATCACTACACCCTGCCTTGTCCCAAAGATGGAGGTCCCACCAGCACCTCTCGTAGTCTGACAGCAGCGTGCAGTCCTTGGCCCTCTCTCTGTAGTGTCCAATATGTGCCGGGGTGGGCAGGAGTCTAATGTGGTGTGGCAGTCCCTTCTGTGATTGCAAGATCCAAGCTGGGACTTAGTGAGAACGAATGTGATAATGGTAGGTAGCACAGGTTCTGTCAGTCAGGCTGGGAGGTAGAGAGCCAGGGAGGACAACAGTTAGTGTCAATGTCCCGCAGCTTCAGTAAAGAATCCTTTGTATATTCAGCATAACAGAGTCCTGTCTGTTTTCTACCACGCAGGATGCTGCAGCCTCCACAGAGGGACTGAGTCTGCCATGTACTCAGCTCAGGGAGTGAGAGAAGCCAGAGCCATCCCCCTTGTGGGGCTGTGTGAAATGTTAGGCCCGATATTACAATGATTGTATAATGCAAGCCCCAAATGAAACAGCCAGCCACGGGCCGTCAGCCTTTAAAAGAAGAACTGGCACAAAGCCAGTAGCCAGCACTTTACCCACAAAGGGACCAGTTCCCAACTCCAGAGGGAGGAATGGGAAAAACCAAAGGGAGGGTCAAATACCGGCACAAGGACCGTAAGAATAATCCATCTGAAATAGACCAGATTTGTAACATGCCCTAAGGGAGGAACATGGGGACGACCCAGTCCTAATGGAACCTAGGGACAGATCCAAGCCATAGCAGCTAACTTTTACCACCCAGCAGGGGCATGGACGAGACTGGCTCATGATGTCTTCATTGTCAATGGCTATTTTAGGGGGAAGCTCAGTCACAGGGAAGCGAGGTGCCAGGGGAGAATTGATTTCTCTCTCAAACGCGCCGTATTAGTTACATTACAGTACAGCAGAGGCTCTGGGAGAGGTACTGAGCACATTCCAGGAGCTGAGACTCTGGAAATCCTACAGAAATATGGCAGCATCACTCGTGGCTGAGAGTGCCTGAATAAGATGATGATGATGATGATGGAGATTGAGTTGCAGTGTCTATAGCCGAGAGAGACCCACACCAAGCTAGTAGTATTCACATTGGCACATAAAGCAGCACTCCAGCTGGCCAAAGAACCTGCCTCTTCTAGCCTGCCTGCAAAAAGAACAGGTTTTCTGACAGATACTACTTCTCAGCTTGTTTGATCTCGCTCATTTTCTCTTGGAACTGTAGATTGTTAACAAAATCTCTCCTCCGCTGTTCTGCCGGCCCATGCAGAGACATGGGAAGTTGGCATAAGATCGAGGGTGAAAAACTGTTTTTGAGCGGGGTTAATAGACAAAACATTCAAGCATTTACACAATGCTGTCACAAACACCATACGCACCCCATTTAGTGCATGTGAACTCCACACGGATGCTCTAAGTACACCTTGCATACACAAATTCAGCAGGTTGTGTTACCACACCACAACAGTCATGCTTACAAACTACTCCTGTGCGCTCTCAGCACCACACGTGTGCCGCACGAACACCACACACACTCTCTGCAGCACTCCTGCTGACAAACACCATGCATGCACAGCAGTGTGTACACACCCACACTCAGAACACTCCACAGACTTACATGCACACCCACATCACACACCTGCATGCTCTTTCTCATGCACACACACACAAAAACACTCCAACATTTAATCACAGTGAGGAAAATCAGGGGCAGAAGAATCCTGCTGGAGACAGAGATGGGGCCTGAATGTTGGGGAAGCAGCTGCCACGTTATATCAGTCCACCCAATGACAGACATGTCAGTTTAATTTGCATCTGGCTTGCTTAACATCCTTTATCTTACATAATGCAGCTCTTTATACAGTTGTAGTGTTTAATGAAAAGAGAAATTGAATCCACAGTGAACAGACTTTTCCAGGTACATTAGAACTCTTGGGAATATCACTCGTAGCAGACTGCTTAGGAGAAACAGTCAATTCCTTGCAAGTGCCTAAGAACTGAGACATTGGTGTGAGTAGCTGCTTTTTAATGCCATATTTGGTAAGCTTTGTCAAAACCAGGGACTCCTAATTACTTTTCCTGGTTGTTGAAGCTGAATGCTGCCACATGCCACCTCAGAGGTGGCTGCATTTCATTGGTAGGGGAAGCGCAGTTTGTTACGCACGTTGGAATCTTTGGGATCGGAAGTCGCTCTGTAAACATCCAGTATTGTTGTCCTTTATAGCATGTGTTTAATTTAGGGCTTTTTGGACGAGCTGGAAGAAGGAAATCCCTTTTCCGGAAAAACTTCACTTAAAAAAATTGTTTTGAATTAGGACGAAAAGTCAGAGGTGAGATTTTTTGTGGGAAATTTTAAAGAGAAATTCCATTTCAGAAGAACCAAATGGAATTTCTCATCCTTTCTCCTGGAAGGCTCTTGTCGATGTCAGTTCTGAAACTGACCAGAACCTTCCCTGGCCAGAGTGCCTGGCTACTCAGCCTCCCTTCCCTTCCCTTCCCCTGCAGCTCCAGGAGCCAAAGAGGTGGGGTGCTAATCTCCCCATTTCCCCCTTCCCGTCCCTCTAATCTCTAGAGATGGAGAGGCAGAGACTCTGGCTCCGCAAGCTGCGGAGGAGTGAGCAAGGCTGAGAGCTCCAGCTCTCTGCCTTTACAGCTCCTGGAGCTCGGTGGAAGGCTAAGCTGCAGAGTGTCTCTGTGATCAACCTGGGCCAGGAAAGTTTTTGTCAATTTCCCTTACGGGAGGTGAACCTTCCTGGCGGTCAGCTGGGAACATCATTATGGTTTTTCTGATGAAAATTTTCCAGCAAAACTAAAGTTTTCCCCTGAAAATTTTTTGTTTTGTGAGAAGAGCATTTTTCATCAGAAAATCATTTGAATGAAAAACTTTTTGACTAGCGCTACGGGCCACATGATCATGGCGGTTTGTGCTCGTGTGACACCCCACCTCCCCCGATGTGTGTGTGATACAAGGTTTCTTCTGTGCCCAATCTGCAGAGGATAGGGGGCTGCTGCTGGGCCAGTTAGAGAGCCTGGGTCTCAAGCTGTAGCAGCCTGTGCTTTTTAGCTTTGGGGGTCCACAGGTAAATTGCCAGGGTGTCAGCCAAAATGGTGACCATCACACTTTTTCCCAATGGAGGCGTGTGCATGGGTTAGGTTGTTACTAGGCAAGGGCAATATGCATAGCTGTGTGGAGGCACTTGTGCCATAAAAAGCAGGGCATGCTGGGGCTGGAAATATTTGCTGGGGATTTATTTGTAATCTGTCAATGAGGACTAAAACAAGAGCTCTGTTTCATGAAAAATATCAAGGTATCCGCATCTGGGTTTCATTTCTCATCAGAATGAAAACTTCTGAAACTTTTCATGGAAAAAACAAGGGAGACCCACCCCAGAATGGCCAATTAGTTAGGACATTCACCTGGTACTTGGGAGATCTAGATTCAAATGCCTGGCCCAAATCAGGCAGAGTGCAGATTGAAACCTGGGTCTCCCAAATCCCAGCAGAGTGGTCTAACCACTGGGCTATTTGGTATCCTAAGGCAGGTTTGCTCTTGTTTTGACCAGAAATTCCATCCTCGACCTGAGACACCTTTCAGTTGGAACTGATACATTCTCAGAAACGTTTTCAGTTTCAATTAAATCTGCATTTTCGGATGAAAAAAAGCTTAGTCGAAAAATTCCCAATCAGCTCAATTGCCAGTATAGCAAAAGTCTTTGGAAAGCGACTATGTTGCCCCAACACCATTGTTGTTGTCTTTAAGATCTTTTTCTAGCATCCAGCGCCACTAGTGAAGGGTGCCGGATTGCCAGCCTGGACACTAAAGCCTCCCGTCTGTCAGCAGGACAGGGACCCACGTGGATGCGGGAAAAGCCTAGCTCTGTTAAGCTAGCCCTATGGGCTGAGAGGATAGGTTAGCCTCTATTTAATCCTTTGCATCTCTGCTGAGGCATCCTGTGGGCACCTGTTCCTTGTGAACCAGACTGAAATGACTCTGCCTGTTTCTTGTAGGGTACCAAAAAGCCTTTGGATGGTAACTGCCTTCAGTGTAGTTAGCAACCTGCCAGACTAGAGGGGTACTAGACCCCATTATCAACCCCTCCCCAAGCCATCCAAGCTCCTTGCCGGCTTTTTGTTTGTTTGCTGAGGACACTTGTCATTTCCTGTTGTGGGCTGTCTGAGTGAGGAGCCCGTCATGGTGATGGCTCCAGCACGCGTTCTCATTCAGCAAGGACAAAAGGGCGCTCCACGCTGCCTGTCCAGCTGTCTTTCTGTAACCTTTCCATGACCCTCTGTCACCCAAGCTGGTTACAGCAAACACATGGTGAGTTGTGTCCATCCCACAGTCTTTCCGCCTCCTGACTGTGTGTATCCACGAGCAGCTCAGCTGCTACAGGGCAGCTGCGCCAATGCATTGTGGGAAAAGCTGGTCAGTTCTCCCATAGTGCACTAGCGGCCGACAGAGAGCCTGGAGCCAGCGGCGTGTGTATAGCGGGGTGAGGTGCATACACACTAGAGCCATGATACTCAGACCTCAAGGGTTCAGGAGCCGAATTAGCAATCCGCATTACCCAACAGAGCCAGAGGCGTGTGCATGGATTGACTATATAGCACTATAGTGGATGGAACAATCACAGAGAGCATTTTAATATCATGTGCTGCACAGAGCTGCAGGAGACGCATTACAGAGCCACTTGGGACTCGCGAGCCTCAGTGTGAGTATCCCTGCTCTGGAGTCTCCAGTTGCACAGAGGAAGGAGGCTCTGCCAACCTGATGCCATGGGCACAGCCAGGGGAGCCTGCCCATGTGGCAAAATGCCGCATGCCAGTTTACAGAAAGGCCCTCGTGGCCCAGCCTAGGCCTTTAGCAGGGGTGAGGCATGGCTGGCAGCCGTGGTTACTACCCAAGGGCCCGCTCCAGAGCTGACTGAAATCAATGGAAAGGCTCTCCCCCGATGAGTGTGGGCTTTGGCTCAGGTGTCAAACGTGGTGTGTGGCATTACACTATGCTTGGAGCCAGCCAGGCTGCTGACCAATTAGAACGGTGGCTCAGAGCTGTGGCATGGCCGGGCTGGGAGAGCCCTCTCCCGTACAGCAGTCATGTTTCCTGTTAGTGCCGCGGGTAGCCAAAGTGCCTCTGACCTTGGCCCAGCAGGACACCGATCTATAAGTCAGAGTGAAGCCCAGCCGCGGCAGAGCCTGAAACAACCTTTTCTGGAGGGCGGAGAGGAAGCGAGCTTTGCTGAGTGCTTCCTGGATATTTTTGGTGGTGTCAGCGAGCCCCGCTAGGTCTCAGTGGTTCTCCAATGCCATGCAATAAGCTGCCAGCATCAGACGGTTACCATGGCTAAACACTGTATTGAAACTCTGCTAACTATGCTCTCTCCCTGTTATCCAGCCAAGGATTGATCACAGCATAAGTGCAGGGGCCTCTGCTCGCCCCAGGGCTGAGTGCTGTTCGTGCTCCCCACCCACTCAGCTTGGCAGAGCCTGGGGGAGCAGGGGAAGGAGGCAGTGAATCTCCCCGCTGTGTGATTGGCTTTGGTTCTCCTCCTCCGCCCCTGTCTGCCCCTCAGGGAGCGAGCGCATGTCATGCACAGTGGACCAGCCACTCTCCTGGCTCCTCCTGCAACACGTGAACGATCATTGGTAAGCAATGACTTGGGGAAATGGTCCTGCTCTTCAGGACAGAGAGCCAGGCTCTTCAGATAGCGTGTCCAGATTCCCTTAGTCGCAAGGGATCAATTTGAGATGGAGCCCCATAACAGTTCACTGATTCTGCACTAGCTTTGGTTTACTGCCCTTGGCTGCTTTTCAACAGCCATTTTCCATGGTTTCACTCTCACACAGAGAGAGAACAGTGTACGGGATACTAGTTTTCAAGGCCTCCACTGCACGGCCTCTCTGTCTGCAGCTCTCTGAGACAATGTAGCTGGCAAGCCCATGGTGACACTTGTGAAAGCTGGCAGTGGATCAGTCTTATTGGAGTAGGATGATGCTATGTCCCGTTTTGGTTGGAACAGTCCCTTTTTTAAGCCCTGTGCAGGCCCTCCCGACTTTTTTGGCAAAAGTGGGCCTTTGTCCCATTTGCTCTTGCCAACTTGATCAGTGCAGAGTAACATGTGGGGGAAGGGGGGGTGAGCAGTGATGCCAGCCCCGCACTGGTGGGGGAGGCAGGGCTCGGGCGGGGGGCAGGCAGGGCTCAGGCAAGCAAAGACACCAGACCTGCATGGGGAGGGAGGGGCAGGGCTCGGGCCAGCCCCGTATAGGGAAGCGAGGGGTGGGGGAAATGGGGCTAGCCCCACGTGGCGTCCCATTTTACCTTTGGGAAATATGGTCACCCTACATGGGAAGCACCCATGGCTATGGGAGCAGGATTTGAGGAGATGAGGCTTAGGCTAGGTCTATACTGCAGCAGCTGAGAAAGTGAGTCAACCACCCAGGGCAACTCTGCGCTGCACTGGAGTTCTTGGGGGAGGGATGCCGAAGGTGCAAAGAGAGGCAAAGGGAAGAGTCTGCCCTGGTGGTTACCATGGATTTTCCAACACCACAGCCAGTTATGGCCCAGCTGTCTCCTCCAGAGCCAGTTCTCGGGTCCCATTATTTAGGGGGTGATTAGTGGGCAGGCCCTGGATGTCACGACTTAAAAAACCACCGACCTTCCAGAAGTCCAGGGACTAGTTGGACCCCTGGAAAAATCTCCGCTTCTGAGAGTTAAAACACGTAATATTTGGCTATTGGGTCAGTATTGTGCTGTGATTTATGATTTACATAAAGGATGGAAAAAGAAAAGGAGTACATGTGGATACAGACTAACACGGCTGCTACTCTGAAACCTATCATAAAGGATGGAGATGCTGCAATCTGCTGCCGTTCCACTGCTTAATGCTGGATAACTTTGTACAGATCCTGGCCTTTCTGGCAATAATTTGGAGCCCCTTAAAGGTGAGTTTTGGAGGAGGGTGGAATAAATGTCCCCTTTGACACCTCCCCCACCAGTAACAGTACGCTTGCTCTCCTCTTTTGTGCGCCAAGCCATGCGAGAGATTGTGGCACACTGGTAGTGTTGCCAAATACACATAGCCATAGGCTTTAAGGCCAGAAGAAACACTGTGATCATCTCATCTGATTTCCTGCTTAACATAGGCCAGGGAATTTCTCCCAGTGGTTCCTGCATTGAATCCATATGTGGAATTCTGTTAGCCTGCGCTTAGCCTTCCATGTGATTCTGTGCAGGAGCAGGGCACAGGGTGCTATGAGAATGGAGCAATGGCAGTGAGGCCAAAATCATCTGAATATCAAGACCCAGGAAACTTAAGGAGTGAAGAACAAGGGATGATCATGCTGCTCCAGTTCTTGGCCAACCTTCATCTGCGACAGACAGAGCTATCAGCCCTTTGCAGTATGTAGGAGCTGCTGCGATAAGGCCAAGAGGTACAGCAGCACGAAGAAAGGTCTATGGATATATTCACCTGTAAATCCATAGGCTTAAAAAGTTCAGAAGAGGAGGAGATGGAAGTAAGTAGCGTATTCTGCTTGAAGCAGGTCATGCGGCAGTTTTATCTGCCCTTGGTTTGTTATGTAGACAGGTCGTACTTGGACAGGTTTGTTATGATCCCTGGAGTTTCGGAATTGCCAGCCCAATGCCAGGGATGGTTATAAACATTTGTATTGGCTTGCTTGGCGTCAGCATCAGTTACAATTGACTTTCTAGGAAAGTTGATTATTTAGATGTTGATGACTTTAAAATGAAGACCACTAGGAGATGGTGTCAGATAGTATAAGTGGACCCAATACACTGGGAATTGTGAAAGACTTCTCATGAGAAAGTGATCAGAAAAAATATTGCCTGATGCTGGGAGGAAGGGGAGACACAGGAAGCATCAGAGTTACGTTATGTAGCAACCAAATGAAGAATGGATGCGGATGACACACGAATGCAGGAGATCAGACCCAGACACAGCATGTAACCCTACCTTGGGCAGCTCTTGCACACCTCTGACAAATACCTGAAGGGGGTCTGTCTCTTTTTAACAGTAGTGTAACTTGCCATGCTAGTAAAGTCTCATTGAATTGGACAGAGCCTTGGTTTGTGTAACCATTCTGCCAGATGGTGCTGGCAGCAGCTGGGGTGGGTTCAATATCTAGGGGTTCCTTTTCAACCATACAACACAGAATGGGCTTGAGACCCCACCCAGTAACCTGGGAAAATTACACACCACTCCTGGGCGCCTCTGAGAGGCAATACTTCCCCACTGGTAAGCACAGAGTCTGAGTGTAGGAAAGAAACTTTTAATGAAAGGAGGGAAGTCACCCGACATTAATTAGGGAAAATGCTGCAAGCAAGATTCATAAACCTAAAACTATGAGCAGGACACCCACCCCGGAGTGTGAGGGGCAGAGTCTTCTGCCTCATGTTCTTGAGTTCTACAACCAAAAGTTCCTTTACAGTGCCTCCCTCTGGTCCCTCACCATACCCCACACACAGCGGTTTTCCTTAGTCAGTGAGGACTCAGGGTTCAGAGGTGCATCTGTGTCACTGCATCTCCCACCCGAGGAAGAAGACACCTGGCTTACTGTGCCATCTGAGCACTTGCTCTGGCTGACCACCCCGCTAGGTGTTGTTCCTCTCTGCTGGCCGCCCTGCCAGCCACTGCTCCTTGCAGCCTGGCTGCCATGCCAGCTGCTGTTTCTCGCTGCCTCCCGCCAGCTGATTATTCACCACTTTTGCTGGTCGTGTCCGCTGGCCACCTGTCAGTCACCTTCTACTGCCACCTACCTCTCTGCTGTGACCTCTATAGGTCAGTCTCTTAGTGATTTTTAGCTCTTTGCAGGCTGGACAGAAACACTGCCCCACTACAAGTGATTTCAGCTCTTCGTGAGTACTTAACATAACAAAAAGGCTCCTAATGAAGTCTGTTTAATTCTATCTTTGAACAATGGGGAGAAACAGGCTAAACCAGACCAGGGACCCTTAGGGGGAGTCCACATCTTCTGGCTGGGACACCGTCCTCACACCTCTTACTTTCACAGGGGTCTGGCATTTGAGCCCCTGGCTTAATGAGGTCCTTTCAGCTGAGGGTAACCCCCTCATTTGGGATAGATTAAGCACAATTCTGCTCCCCTTTACTCATACAATAAAGACAACAACATTGATAACAGATTTCACTGCCCCTGCATTCAGTACTAAAGTGATTTGTAACCCAACACCAGCCAAAGTTGATCACTTTAAGCAACACAGTGCTCTATTTCCTGGCTATCTAAGCAGAGTAGGTGTGTTCATGTAAATACAATTTGCTCCTGAAGTCTCTTTCCCCACCCAGATAGCTATCAGGGGAGAGTTCATTCAGACCCTGCTTACATCTGCGTTTGAATGAGTTACAGTTACCATGTCTGCTCAAATCTTGGAATAATTCTGTTTGCTGCTGAAGAGCTAACGGCGCACAACCACCCCAAGAGATTTCTGGGACAGCACATAGTACAAGAACACAAGGGCAGCTATTTGCTACTGTAAGGATAAAGGACATGGTTGAGAGTCTCAGACAGCACCATGAAGTACCAACTGGTTAGCCTTTTATTGGTAGCTGCTGTGTAGACCCAGTGAGTTCAGCTTTGACTGCAGTCCCTAAAGGGGATAAGTTTCAGAGTAACAGCCGTGTTAGTCTGTATTCGCAAAAAGAAAAGGAGTACTTGTCCTTGCCTACGGACAGCCCCCCAACCTGAAGCAAATACTCACCAACAACCATACACCACACAACAGAACCACTAACCCAGGAACCTATCCTTGCAACAAAGCCCGTTGCCAACTGTGCCCACATATCTATTCAGGGGACACCATCACAGGGCCTAATAACATCAGCCACACTATCAGAGGCTCGTTCACCTGCACATCCACCAATGTGATATATGCCATCATGTGCCAGCAATGCCCCTCTGCCATGTACATTGGTCAAACTGGACAGTCTCTATGTAAAAGAATAAATGGACACAAATCAGATGTCAAGAATTATAACATTCATAAACCAGTCGGAGAACACTTCAATCTCTCTGGTCACGTGATTACAGACATGAAAGTTGCGATATTACAACAGAAAAACTTCAAATCCAGACTCCAGCGAGACTGTTGAATTGGAATTCATTTGCAAATTGGATACAATTAACTTAGGCTTGAATAGAGACTGGGAGTGGCTAAGTCATTATGCAAGGTAACCTATTTCCCCTTGTTTTTTCCTACCCCCCGCCCCCCCAGACGTTCTTGTCACTTTAGATAAGCTATTACCAACAGGAGAGTGGGTTTGGGGGGCGGGGGGTGAGAAAACCTGGATTTGTGCTGGAAATGGCCCAACTTGATTATCATATACATTGTAAGGAGAGTGATCACTTTAGATAAGCTATTACCAGCAGGAGAGTGGGGTGGGGGGAGAGAAAACCTTTTGTAGTGGTAAACACCCATTTTTTCATGGTTTGTGTGTATAAAAAGATCTTCTGTACTTTCCACAGTATGCATCCGATGAAGTGAGCTGTAGCTCATGAAAGCTTATGCTCAAATAAATTGGTTAGTCTCTAAGGTGCCACAAGTACTCCTTTTCTTTTTAAAGGGGATAAGACACCAGAAGCTCAGCCTGTACTTCCCCTAACAATAGTCATGTTGTTGGACTGGTGTATTAGGCCTGAATCTCAGGGGCAGACGTGCAGCACATCCAGGCTCCCGTGACTCCCTTTGTCTGGCACTTGTCCGCACCTTTGTAAATGCTGCAGCTGGCCATGAGCTGTCTGCAGTTCAGATTCTCGGCAGCAGTAACTGGTACGGCAGGACGTCTGTGAGATCTGGAACAAAAAAACCCTTCAGTTGATTTCCCTTCCCTTCTCTCCCAGGGACACAAAGAGAACGAGGAGCAGGATGTTTTGCTGGTGTTTAATTTCCCTCTACGTCCGACCCAGGTCATCTCTGAGAAATGTGGGATAAAAAAGCAGGCAGGTCATGGAGCATCCACTGCCCAGGTCAACAGGACCAAAAGCCAGGATCTTCCTTAAGAGCAGCGACTCTTCCCTTTCATGTTGTTTGCTTGGCCTTGGACTTTTCTTGGATTTCTAAGGACAGAGGGGACCATTAGATCATCTAGTCTGACTTCTTGTATCCCTGAGCCCATTACATTTTACCCCGTTACCCCTGTATTGGGCCCGATAGCTGGTGTTTGACTAACGCACATCATGGTCGGGTTTATCCTCAACACAAGCATTCCAAGCATTCCACTCTACGTCACAATAATGAATAAGGCTGCCAGCTGGAGACCCCAATTCTAGTTCCCTTTCTGTGCCTGGGTCTCCACTCCCACTCTTTGTATCTAGCACACAGAATCATAGCAATGTAGGGCTGGAAAGGACCTCGAGAGGTCAGCTAGTTCAGCCCTCCCACACTGAGGCTAGATCATCTGTGACAGGTGTCCGTCTAATAGTGATGGTGTAGGTAACGTCTACACTGAAACAATACAACAGCTGTTCCACTGTGGCATTTTAAGTGTAGACAAGCCCTTCGTGACCTGCCCCAGGGAAGACTGGTGGAACAGAGAATTGAACCTGGGTTTCTTAAGTCCCAAACTAGCACCCTCACCAGTTGGCTCCCCTCTCCCTCTGCAATCAGTGGCAGATTACCGTACAGGCCCATGGGGCTGTGCCCAGGGGCCCCGGCCAATTGGGCCCCCCCGTAGGTCGGAACTCCAGCCCTGCACACTCGCTCCTCCTCTCCCTCCCCCTGGGGTCCCGCCACCCACTTCAGGCCCTGGCCAGGCCGGAGGGGAGCTGTGGTAGGCTGAGCACTGAGCATATTCCTCCCATGTGAAGCTGCCCTCCAAGCCCCTCTCCTTCCCCCTCCCTCCTGGGTGGAGCTGCCCCCCTCCAGCCCCTCTCCTTCCCTCTGCCTCACGGAGCTGGGTCCCCCCCCAGCCCCTCTGCTTCCCTCTCTCTCCCATGCAGAACTGCCCCTCTCCTTCCCCCCGTTTTACACATGGGTATAGTGAAACACACAGCGGTTAAGTGAATTGCCTACAGCCAAGCACAAAGTGAATCAAGTATCACTGCTAGTTAGAGAACTCAAGAGTCCTGACTCCCAGTCTCCAACACTTGCCAATAGACAACACTGTTTTAATAGAAAACCTCATGTCTCAGCTATTACAATATTTGGCCCTTAGGCAGAGTTCTCTGGCATAACGCTGTGTTATGTGCACAGACAGCTGCAGCTGTCTACACTCAGTCACCTGAAACTACAGGCTCCAAAACTACTGTCACAAGGATCAGCAGGGTTATTAATTCAAAACCAAACAATTTATCGACAAGACGAAACTTTAAGATAGCCACATTTTTAGTGCATTGAACCATTTATTTTCACTGATATTTATTTCTGTGCCTTCTGGGCAGCTGTGGGGAGCCCCGGACACTCCACCTGTCCTGGGCGAGGAGCCAGGGTGCCCGAGACCAGCCCCTCGCCCATGTCCCTGCCCTCCAGGGCAAGTCGTCCAGGACAGGTGGAGGGTTCAGGGCTCCCCACAGCAGCCCCGGCTCCCCAGGCAGCTCTTACCACAGGCCGACTTCCGGCCAGGCCAGGAGGCAGGGCCATGGGGGGAAAGAGAGGAGCAGGGGGTGGGGCCATGTGGGGGGTGTGGGGGTCTCCCCAATGTCCTTTGTGCCCAGGGCCCCAATAAATCTTAACCCGTCTCTGTCTACAAGCTGCCGTCAGGTGCTAATCTAAAGTTTCTGTTCAGTCCTGATGCAGGCAAAACTCTCACTGAATTCATGGAGTTTACATCAGTGTAAACAAGAGCAGGATGGGACCTTGACTTCAGTGGAGTTTTCGTAACAGGCTGAGTAAAGCTCTCAGAATCTGGTCTGTACATTTGTGTTTTCCGGCCTCGGCTGTGTCTGTTTTGGGGACACATTTCAAATCAACAGGAGTTTTCCCCTCAGTTCAGGATTGAGCTCTTCATGTGGATTTAGTGTTATTTATTTTTGGCAGTGGTGGAAAACCTAGTAATCTTGATTAGCAGGCAGTGCTGCACCAAATTGATCCTGGCCCCCCATGGCGACTACCCCTAGCTGCCAGGCCCTTCATCGGATAATTAAAGATCATTTGCAATTTCTTTCACAGCCTGGCATGTGCTGTGTCCACCAGCTGTGCAGCGATTCTAATCAGGACACCTTTTTTATACGATTTGTTTAGTTAGGAAGTCTTTATGGGGTTACAAATCCTTGCAATATATATATCAGGAACAAAAGAATCATTACAACAATGAGGTTTTGTTTAAAGACATTATACAATAATATAGTCATCATCTCTCTGTTTAACATGGTGTTACCCTATTACAGTATAAGCATCATTACAACACCCACGACATGTTGTTCTTGGTGATTTTGTTAAACTGAGTGAACTCTTTAATTACACATATTTAATAGGCCAGGCATGTGTATCAAATGCTAGTATTCACAAAAATTGGACAGGTGTGCTGGTTGGTTTGTTTGCAGGTGAATATTCTCTGTCTGAGTGTTGAATAAATGAGATACAAGGTAGGCAAGATAATTATTGGACCAACAGCTGTTGGTTGAAGGTACAAGCTTTCAAGCTACTGAGAGCTCTTCTTCAGATCTGGGGAAGAAAGCAGAGTGTCTGAGTGCTTGTCTACACTTAAAACACAACAGTGGCATAGCTGCGCAGCTGAAATGCTTCAGTGTCGACATTACCTGCACCGAGGGGAGGGAGTCTCTCATCCGTGTACGTATTCCACCTCTCCAAGAGGCGGTAGCTAGGTTGATGGGAGAATTCTTTCATCGACCTAGTGCTGTCTATACCAGGGGTTAGGCCAGTTTAACTGCATTGCTCAGAGGTGTTGATTTTTTCACACCCCTGAGCGCTGTAACTATATTGACCAAATGTCCTAGTGTAGACCAGGCCTTAGATCAGATTAACTACGCCACTCAGGGGTATGGATTTTTCACACTCCTGAGCAACGTAGTGATGCCGACCTAATTTCCTAGTGTACACGAGTCTTGAGATAAATACAGGTTGGGACAGATTGTTAAGCAGAAGCGGTAACGTGGGAGGTGGTCACTTGAAATGAAATGGGTAATTGGGGGTTAGATTGTTATGCATAAAGGGTCTGAAGTGGATAGTTAAAGGTAGCAGGCTTTGGGGCATGTTACAAATTGTTGTAATGAGCCATAAAACCAGTGTCTCTGTTATGTCCATGGCAGAGTTATACATTTAAGTTCCCAGGCTTGCCTTCTCTGAAGGTGTTGTGCAGGTTTCCCCTGAGGACAAGTATGGAAAGATCAGATATGGAGTGATCACTTTGTGAAAAGTGTTTGCCCATGAACGATCTGGTGTTTTTGTCGTTTATCATTTTTCTGCAAACAACATATTGAATAAATGGTAACCAAATAGCTAAGTATGTATTGGTCCTCTGTCTATTTTGCTGGGTACCTTTTTGGTGGCAGGCCACATCTTTAAGGCTGGTTAATGGCAAAATAATCCAACAGCGCTGTTCACAGTGGCTAAATTCCATGACTGCGTTGTTTCATTGTGTAGAAGGGGATCATTTTAAAGCTATCCAGAGTGTGCACTGGGGACATTTCCCTTTGGCCAGGAGTATGATCTAACATATTTTATCGATTTGATATCGGATTGCTAATTATGTTGTGACATGGTAGGCTGCCCTGCAGAGGTCAGCAAGCAATTATACTTCCAGTGATCTGACCCAGTGCGTATGCACTGATTTATTTAAACACTCGGTAGACGTGACCTTCGCTTGTGTTGGGTTTAATCCAGTGCTGGGGATCGGGGGGAGAGCTTGGCTTATGCTAGTGGTGTCTGTAAATGAAAAGTGACATGAGCTGCAATTCATTCACATGGCAGCCACATCTTGAATGTTCGTCTGGAAGGAGCATGTCCATGGTTGGAAAGGGGTTGCACCTTGCAGATGGCAGGACTATCCACCCCATGGCCCTGGACCAGCTCTGATGTTACCTCCTCCCCATCATCTCCCCTTCCGAGGCAGCATGGCTCTAGTGTACTGTTGGCAGCTGCCCTGCTCTTACAGGAGGTCCCATGGGGGGGTGAGCTGGAGGAGAAAATGATGTAAAGGTAATGCAACCTTGTGGCACAGTGTATGTCACCTCTGGCTCTGTCTTTGTGCATCCTTCCTCCCATACAGCTCCCTAGGATTAGAAGCGGGTCCAGGAAGAAGCAGATGCAAGGTGACAATCCCACCCCTTTATTGTAGAAAGGCCTCTGTCATAAATAAAAAGGGAAGGGTAACCACCTTTCTGTATACAGTGCTATAAAATCCCTCCTGGCCAGAGGCAAAACCCTTTCACCTGTAAAGGGTTAAGAAGCTAAGATAACCTCGCTGGCACCTGACCAAAATGATCAATGAGGAGACAAGATACTTTCAAATCTGGGGGGAAAAAAGCGTTTGTCTGTCTGTGTGATGCTTTTGCCGGGAACAGATCTGGAATGCAGCCTTACAACTGTTAGTTAGTAAGTAATCTAGCTAGAAATGTGTTAGATTTCCTTTTGTTTAATGGCTGGTAAAATAAGCTGTGCTGGATGGAATGTATATTCCTGTTTTTGTGTATTTTTGTAACTTAAGGTTTTGCCTAGAGAGATTCTCTATGTTTTGAATCTGATTACCCTGTAAGGTATTTACCATCCTGATTTTACAGAGGTGATTCTTTTACCTTTTCTTTAATTAAAATTCTTCTTTTAAGAACCTGATTGCTTTTTCATTGTTCTTAAGATCCAAGGGTTTGGGTCTGTGTTCACCTGTACAAATTGGTGAGGATTCTTATCAAGCCTTCCCCAGGAAAGGGGGTGTAGGGCTTGGGGGGATATTTTGGGGGAAGACGTCTCCAAGTGGGCTCTTTCCCTGGTCTTTGTGTAAGACGCTTGGTGGTGGCAGCATACGGTTCAAGGACAAGGCAAAGTTTGTACCTGGGGGAAGTTTTTAACCTAAGCTGATAATAATAAGCTTAGGGGGTCTTCATGCAGGTCCCCACATCTGTACCCTAAAGTTCAGAGTGGGGAAGGAACCTTGACAGCCTCCCTCAGAAAGCACTCTTCAGAAACCCCCTCTGCATCCTTGACTTCAAGGGAGACAACCCCGGCCACTTGAAGACTTGGACTTTGTGAGTTTTGCACTGGAAAATAGTTCATGGATGTTTATTGGTATCAACCATATTGGCAAACCACCATTCACAAAGAATGGATGGAAAACACTGGGTATAAGCAATTGTGGGGTCAAGGCGCCATCTGGAGGATGGTGTGGATTGCACTCTCAGCAAATTTGCGGATGATACTAAACTGGGAGGAGTGGTAGATACGCTGGAGGGGAGGGATAGGATACAGAAGGACCTAGACAAATTGGAGGATTGGGCCAAAAGAAATCTGATGAGGTTCAATAAGGATAAGTGCAGGGTCCTCCACTTAGGATGGAAGAATCCAATGCACCGCTACAGACTAGGGACCGAATGGCTAGGCAGCAGTTCTGCGGAAAAGGACCTAGGGGTGACAGTGGACGAGAAGCTGGATATGAGTCAGCAGTGTGCCCTTGTTGCCAAGAAGGCCGATGGCATTTTGGGATGTATAAGTAGGGGCATAGCGAGCAGATCGAGGGACGTGATCGTTCCCCTCTATTCGACATTGGTGAGGCCTCATCTGGAGTACTGTGTCCAGTTTTGGGCCCCACACTACAAGAAGGATGTGGATAAATTGGAGAGAGTCCAGCGAAGGGCAACAAAAATTATTAGGGGTCTAGAACACATGACTTATGAGGAGAGGCTGAGGGAGCTGGGATTGTTTAGCCAGCAGAAGAGAAGAATGAGGGGGGATTTGATAGCTGCTTTCAACTACCTGAAAGGGGGTTCCAAAGAGGATGGCTCTAGACTGTTCTCAATGGTAGCAGATGACAGAACGAGGAGTAATGGTCTCAAGTTGCAGTGGGGGAGGTTTAGATTGGATATTAGGAAAAACTTTTTCACTAAGAGGGTGGTGAAACACTGGAATGCGTTACCTAGGGAGGTGGTAGAATCTCCTTCCTTAGAGGTTTTTAAGGTCAGGCTTGACAAAGCCCTGGCTGGGATGATTTAACTGGGAATTGGTCCTGCTTCGAGCAGGGGGTTGGACTAGATGACCTTCAGGAGTCCCTTCCAACCCTGATATTCTATGATTCTATGATTCTATGGTCAGAACCTGCCATTCATGTTAGCGAAGAGATCCCTGCACCTATGGAGAAGAGTGGAAATAGATTACAACACGAAGCAGGGATTTGGATCAGTGCCTGACGCACCCACCCTGGCAATAGGTGTTGGCTCTGGTGATTGAGCCTTGCTGACTTGCTGTTGAAAATAACTCACTCACTCCAGCCTTGCTGTGAGGGAGGTGGGAGTGACTCCCCAGAGAGAAGATGGTGGGTTTGGGCTGAACAGTCTGGAGAAAGAAACCCTAGGAGCAGCCAAGCCCAATGGGATGGCTCAAACTGGAATTTGTGCTGGATTGTTGCTAGTTTCTTTATTAACATTCAAATGTCAGCCAGCGCTGCTATATACAGAAAACCCCCTTTGCAGTTTTTTGTCCTTACGTGTGCATTATACGTGTATTTGTTATAAGCCAAGGCTATCGTCACTTTGAATGGAGGTGGCTAGTTCTTTCTTGGGCATTTGTTTTTTCAACAAAAAATCAAAACTTTCTGTGGAGAACAGACACTTTTCTCAAAAAACGCCCAAGTTGGTTAGTCAAATTGTTTAGTAGAAAAACCAGCAGGTTTATCAAAATATGACCAGCCCTGGAGGGTATTTTGATGTGCGCCTGTCTGATGCCTTGGCACTAGAACTAGCCCTTGTTAATGCTGCTCTGATCAAGACAGAAGTGGACACTTAAAATATTATCACCGCTTTCTGACCCGAACAGCTAGCCAAAGTCTGTGGTCCCAACAGCATTCCAGTTGGGAATAGAAATTGACAATGGAGCCTGGTATTTTCTTTGATGCAATCTTGTCGACTTACAAGGAATGTACCAAGTCCTGCTTCTCTGAATGCTGCAGAAATCAAAACAGAGGTGAATGTCTTTGCTTACAGCCTCTTTAGCCAGCACCTGACCCCGAAGTCCTTTCTCTAGCTTCTGCAGGCTCATGCACTGGGCTTGTTCAGGCTGTCCCCACATCTCTCCCAGTCTGCCTTCCTTCAGCTTGTTCAGTATCTCTGATACTGACCTGATCCATAACAATGTTTAGCCTAACCCACTGCAATGGGGTTTATTAATAGGACAGAGTCTTTCAAGCCACTGATTGAAAATCCATCCCAAGAGAGTGATGAGCCAAGGCTGTTAACATTTCGTTGCTGTTCAGGGGTTTATATGCACTCAGCTTAGTTACCATTGCCGAGTCTTCATTAAGCAGTGTTCCCACATCTCTGAAAACATTCACCAGCCAGCTGGCACTTGCTGGAGTCTCAGCTGGGAGGCCATGGACTGATCGGGCAATAGAGCAAGCTACCTTCTTACTCATAGAGGCTGTGCTTTCAGGTCAGGCCTGAGGCACGCGATTGGAAGCATACAGGGGAAGCTTGCATTGTGTCCTGGGGAGAAATGGAGGATTTCCTTTGCTCTAGAATGGGAGTGTGAAATGCTTCGTGCAGTGGCTGATCTGCTAATTCTAATGACGCAAGACCCTGTTTGCATTGAAACAAAGGAAATCGAAAGGGCGAACTGAGCTATGCAGCTTCACTGAGTCCCACAGATGTGAAAAGAGGCAGGTGAACAGTGTTGAGGATAGCCAGCCTACGCCTGAATTAAAGAGCATGGCAAGCGCTCCTTGTCTCCTTGGAAGCTGGGTACACTTGGGACACATCTTCATGTGGAACTGTCGTTTCTCTAAGTTTTTCTTTCCGTTCCCCTGGAAGAGAAACATCAGCCCCAGAGCTGCTGCCATGGCCATTTAGAGCCCACTCACTTTGGTTCTCCTAGGGCTGCTGCTGCTCCTGTGGCTTGAGGATTAATCTGTCTTTACACTGCAGAGCCACAGGTATGAAGCCAATCGTCTGCTTAAGTGACCGAAGTGCTGATGAGACCTGAATGCTATCAGCTGCTGGCCAGAATTTGGGCACTGGAAGGCTGGGCCAGGACTTTCTGTGTGGGACAGGACCTGGCGCAGCGGGAGCTTTGAAGTGTGACATGGGAGAATTGAAACAGCTCTTCAGGAAGTCATGGAGCTAGTGCTGATCTGGCTGGGTTAAGGGAAACAAAGTGTTAAATGTTTCGGCACACGTTCAGCCTAGTCATGTTTGTTTTAGGCAGAATTTGGAGAAAAGGGGTGAAAAGGGCAAAAAGTTACTGCAGGGCTCCAAGAAAAAAATACATGAGGCAAAAATACCAAGATTGCTAAGTACAAATAAACAGGCTGGACTCGGCCAGAATAGATCACAAGACCAATGCTGTTCCCTCTGACTTGGATACAGTCAAACAGATTTCCACCCTTGTACTAGACGTGCTGAGATCTGTGGTTTTAAGGGTCTTGTGTTATTGACACTGCCTTAGAACATGGACAGTTATTGCTGTGGCATGAGTCGGGCTGCTTGTTGAGTAGGACATTATCCGAAGAGCACCCAGCTCCGGTGCTCCATAATCTGTTCTGAGCACCACCAAATGGGATGCCAGGTGTTGGCTTTAACCGATGAAGCCCTAAATGGTTTGGGACTTGGTTTACCTTGGGGGCCGCCGATGGAGCCATTCCCCCCTCCCCCCACACCTTCAGGTGGGTGTTTAGCCCACATGGGTCTCTACCTGCTTCTCTGGGCTGGCCAGCGGGCACCCGAAGCTGTCCTCGGCCATGAAGATCTTGGTGTCTCCTGTCTCCTTCTCCAGCCCCATGGCGGCTCCGCTCATGCGCTGCCTCTGGGGTGCCCGGGGCTCTGCGGGCTCCGCTGCTGCCCTGAAGAAGTGGGCAGAGACCCACCTGGGCTGAACACCCACGTGAGTGCCCAGCTGCCTCCACGGGCTAATCTCTGCTCGCCTCCCCTGGCCGCTGGGTCCTTGCGAAGCAGGCGGCTGCAGCCCCTGTGGCTGAGCTTGGGCACCTCCTTGTCTCCCCAGGAGCCCGGGAGGTTCTGTGCTTCTAACAATATGTTTTAACATAAGTGGTGCAGGGTGGCAGCAGAGCCCTGCATAAAACGTGGGGGTGCTGCAGCACCTCCTGCACCCAGGGCCGCTGTTGGGGGTGCGGGAAGCAAAAGGGGCAGCTGCCCCAGGGCCTGGCGATTTAAAATGGCCCAGGGCTCCTGGCCCCTGCCATTGCGACCTGGCCCCTGCCATTGCGGCGGCAGCAGTGGCTGGAGCCCTGGGTCCTTTAAATCACTGCCAGAGCCCCGGGGGTGCAGCCCGGCCAGCACTGAAGCCCTGGCTGGGGGAGGCTAGCCTCCACCCTGCTTCTTCTGGCCGAGGCCCCACCTCTTCCAGGGGCCCAGAGCCAGCCCCCACACCTTGCCCAGGGGCCGGCAATTCTGTTGGAACCCTGCCAGCACCCCTAGTTCCCTTGCCTATGGTCCCAGCTGCCACCCCACGGCCTGTGTCCAGGTCTGGACCTGCACCTGGGGTGGACAAGGATCTGACTTTATTTTTCTTGGCTGGGTCCTGGGGGGAGCGGGAGGGCACGAAAATGAAGCTGCACACAGGGCCCCACTAACTCTAAAACCACCACTGAGTCCCAGTGATTGGAGTAAAATATTCCTAGATTATAAAACCAGCAGGGGCCATTCTGACCATCTGATGTAAGCACCTGCATAACACAGTGTGACAGTCCCCAGGGTACAATCTGGACTGTTGAACAGCTGTGTCCTCTCAGCCCTTCAACCTGGGGTGCCTTTCACACTGCTTCACTGTGAGAATAACCACTCTTGGTCTGTTTGCACACCGCCTGTAGCATGCAAAATCACTCCTACCTGAATTATATAACTGCTTCTAGCCACCCGCTCCTGAATTATACTGCAGAGTGACACCAGCAAATTCCCAGTCCCAGACATATCCCCAGAAGAGTGCATCTTGTACTGCCTAGCTCTTTCCTTCTGTTTTCCTGCACTAAAAGCTCATAGAAAGTCCATTGTTTCATTAATAGAAAATTATATGCACAAACCCTGTTATCTCAAATGGAAGTTCCAGACACTTCAGTCCAAACACACACTAGTTTAGATAAAACAAGTTTATTAACTACAGAGAGATAGATTTTAAGTGACTACAAGTAATGAGGCATGAAAGTCAGAATTGGTTACAAAGAAGTAAAAGGTAAAACACAAATTAATACCTAACTTATCAAGCTAAGTGGACTTAAAGCAAAAAGGTTTTTCTCACCACAGGTCTGGCTCACCACTGGTCTCACCACTGGTCTCACAGCAGTCTGGCTGGATATTTCAGGCAAGACCTCTCCCCCAATTTGACGATGCTCCTTTTATCTTTCAAATGTTGTTGATGCCATGAGTAGAGATGAAGGGAAAGAGGTGATTTGTATCCTCTGTTCCTCATTTTTATATCTTTCTCTCCTCTCTGAGAATCATCTCCAGGCTGGGGGTCAGGTGACAGCAAGTCTGTCTGCCAAGGTGTAACTTTCTCACTCACACCCTTCTTCCTGCCAAAGGCTGCTTAACTGGGTGATTGTCCAATTGATTTTGTTGCCACCTGGCTGAGGCATCAGTTTGCTCTTTTCTCTGAGGAACTGGTTTGTGCCAGCTTTTCTAAACATGGAGCATGTCTTAGTAATGTTATAGAATCTTATAACTTTACATACAATGTTGCCACACATGTTTTACCAGGACAATAATGATCAGCAAATTATGAATTTTCAAATGATACCTCACAATGCCTACTCTGTATACAATTTATCATAGTCTTGTAAAACTGGTGAACATAAGGGTACAGTCTGTCACATACTGTCCCCAGAATCTCACCCAGTAATCCCTAGTCAAGCCCATAACTTCTATATGAGCTAGAATATGTCTTTTAGAAAAACATCCAGTCTTGAGTTAAAGACCTAGTGACAGAGAATCCACCACACCCCTAGTTAAATTGATTCAATGGTTAATTACCCTCACTTAAAAACGTGCACCTTATTTCTAGTCTGGAGTTGTCTAGCTGCTCTCTTCTTCTGAATGGGAGTATGGGTTTCAGAATCTGACTCCTACCAAACCAGATCTCCTGTCCTTCTCCTTTGTCTTTGCTCCACAATACGTATATTGTGTTTTTATAACATTCTCTGCAGGTCATTTGACAGAAGTGCAAGAAGGATATTCTTTTACTGGTGCCCAGCCTTTGTGTTTTGTTATGGTGCCTTTGTAGTAGCTGCCCATGATCACATGCCCATGGGGTGGTATTTCTGTCAGGAAGAAGTGAATGAAGCAAGGGGCAAAACCTTTGATTGAAAAATGTGTACTATTCTTGGCAGTTCTGCAGATGGAACAATGAGACCCTTGAGAGCAGAATCTGAAATGATGCCTCATAGTGCTTGGTGGGGAGAGCTGCCTGCCTGAACCCAAAGAATGATGAATTGTCTTTCTTTCCTTTTTTTTGTTTTTAGTACTGAAGCCACCAGCAGCAGCGATTTTGTCCAAACTTTCCGGCTATGCAGTGAAGATCTGCAGCTACGAAGCAGCTTTTTTTTTTTCCTCTCCGTGAAAGGTAGGGAACTCCTCATAATTCGGTTAATAATATACAGCTCAATGTGCATCTCAGGCAGGAATAAAATACGATTTTCACAGCAAGGGGTCACTTCACACTTTAACCTTTGCCTTTGCGGGATTCCAAGGTGTTGACCCTTGTGATATGGACAAGATTGGGAAGAGTGAAACTCGGCTTACCTTCTGGTTTCCCTTATGCCAACTTTCAAAGTCTTTATGTTAAAGATGAGCTTCAGCTGTAGAATTGAGATGCCAGTCTGTATTTTGAATACCCCCAAATTTGGATCTGCTGTATTTGTTCAGCCCATTAAAAAGATGAGGGTGGGTGGGAACTTGATCCAGATCTGAAATAGAACGTGGGTAAGATTTTCAAAAGTGCCTGAGTAATTTAGTAGCCTAATTCTGCTTGAAACTTAAAGCTTTACACATTTTTTACTGAAGTCTGTTTGCAAAATTGAGATCTGGATCTAAATTTGGCTTTCAAACATGACAAGCAATTTTCTATGGAAAAAGATCACGGGTCTGGCTCCCCTACCCTGTATAGTCAGTACGTTTTCCATTTTCTCTCTCCCACGCGTCAGCTGGGGCAAGAAACAAAGTTTTAAAAGCAGGAAAGCTGGATTGCAAAACCACAGGGGCAGGTGCGTGAAACTATTTTTAACTCCTCTTGTTCGGTTGACGAGGCTTCATATCAATGGTGCCATTTATAAACGAAAGGAATTTTGAAAATTAAACGGTTTTGAAAATGTCCTTTTGAAACTTGGAGGTTTCAGTAACTTTGTTGAAGTTGAGCTGCAGAGCACAAAGAAACTGCGTGTGAGTGTGTGTGTGAGAGAGAGAGACTCACCTGTTGTATCACATCTTTAGGACAGTAAGTTCACCAGGGCCTGGAATGTAAATGTACCTGTACCGCACATACCTGGCCTGGTTGGGGCACTAGAGATATGTTTACAGCCTCCCAGCCCGGGTAGACAAACCAGCACTAGCTTCACTCGTGCGAGTGCGCTAAACGTAGCAGTGTGGCCGTTGCAGCACTAGCCACTCGAGTCCAAGCCCGACTAACCCCTGGGTCTGTGCTTGGCTGGCTAGTCTGAACTACCACCTGTGCGGTAACATTCCCACTAGCTATTTTTAGCACGCTCGAGCGGAGCTAGCATGATCTGTCTCCCTGGGCTGGGAAGGTCACTGCCAGTAGGGTGTAGACATACCCTAGGTGCTACTGTGATATCGATATGGCATTGCCAACCTCAGTCAGGAATCACGAGTCAGGCCCCACAAAAATCATGGCATTGGTTTAAAAATCACTTGGGCTGTTTAATCATCTATTTTGGGTAGTTTGTGTTTACCTTGAGGTTTTTGAGCCTTCAGGGTGCACTTGGTTTGCATTTATAAGCTTTTCCCCACTGTCATGAGGGCTAGAAATTTACTGTTTTTAAAAACATGCAAGCTGAGAGTCTCATGTAACCACATGACTCCAGGAGCTGAAGCTTTAAGAGAAACATTAATTCTCATGAGACCAGCAATAAAATTACGAGGTGGACTGGCAACACTGCATAGATGATGATAACCACGAGGTTACGGCATATTAGTTGTACCAGTTATTCAGTCTGCATTTGTTGTAATGTCAAGGTGCAGAATAACTCTACCAGCCTAGGGGTATTTTTAAAAAAGAGAATTTCAGGTGCTCAGTCAATTACTCAATGGCTTTTTGGAAATCATAGAATCATAGAATATCAGGGCTTGAAGGGACCCCAGGAGGTCATCCAGTCCAACCCCCTGCTCAAAGCAGGACCAATCTCCAACTAAATCTATTTAAAGTTCCTATCTGGCCCCTATTACTGTCATATCTGAGCACCTCATGGTCTTTAATGTGTTTATCCACAGCATAGTGTGGTAGGGCAGTGCTATTATCCCAGTTTTACAAATGGGAAACTGAGGCACAGCAAGCCTAAGTGACTTGCCCATGTGGTCACACAGGAAACCAGTGGCAGAGCAGGAGTTGAACCCAGGTCTCCCAAGACCAGTTCCCTAATCACTGGATCATCCTTCTCCCAGACAAAAACCCATTCTCTTTTCCTCTCCTCCCTTCCCCAGTTCTCCTTGGACCAACCGTGGCTGCATAAGCCGTGGCTGCAAAAGGGAAAAAGTAGAGGGTGATTGTATTCATTTGGTCTTAGCTTGTCTTGCAGTACTGTGAAAATAAAACTAAAGGTCTCTAATGCGAGTGCTCATGCATTGGTTGGGAAAACCCTGCATTAGGGGGTGTTTGTGGCTTTGTCAGCTCTCTCTCCAAAGCAGAAATGAAAAAAAGACGTGCCCTGGCCCATGGCTTCTGTTCCAACGGACCAAGTTTCTGCTGCATCAAATCATGAGCAGTGAAGGGCGTGCTGTGGATAGGGCCAGATCCTGTGTTCTTTGAACATTCAGCCTCCCATTTCAATCACGGTGTTGGGTCATGCCTGTATATGCTTGGTTTTCCGTTATTTATTTCAAATTTCTAAAATTCCGCCCTGTGGCTAAGGGCATAGTAACAGAACTGATTAAACACACTTGCAAATCTGTACCTGTTCAGAGGCAAAAGAGAGAAGGACAGTCCCTAAAACAACTAGTCCTTCACTCTCCCTTAGCCAGGCATACCCTTTTCACCCATTTGTCCATTTCATCCACTGGGTTTGTCTTTAACCAAGATTGGGTTGGGGCAGGACTGTCTCACAAGTGGGTCCCTCTCCATCCTTTCTTATAATGCTGAAAAAAAGAGATTATGCTTTAAAGATTATCAAATTTGAGTCTGCTAGACTCAGGCACTCTCAGAAATCTGCTGTCTCTCATACAGGCAGCAGGCAGTGTGTTCTAATGGTTAGGAGCACTGGCCTGGAAGTCACAAGGCCTGGCTTCTGTTTCTGGCTCTGCTACTCACCTACTGTGTCACTCTGGGCAAATCACTTTGCAGCTGTTTTCCCACCCTTTGTCTGTCTAGTCTGTTTAGACTAAGAACTCTTTGGGGCAGAGACTAGCCCCTACAGACAGTGGAAGTTCATTGTTTAGCGGGCCTCTCTATTCGTCCGCAGGACGGGGGTATGCGTCGGGGAGAAGCTGCAGGGGTGCTGATGGTGGGAGTGCACTGAGGGTTACATAGGCTACTCCCTTATGGGTATTTTGTAACCTTGTAGCTTTTTTAACCAAGTCAGATGTTTGCCCCCCATTCCACTGTGTACGGTTTGCTCCGTACTGCATCAGGGTTCACCAGGCTAGTCGGCAGATCTTATTATTAGTTAGCGCTTTTTTTGTTTGTTTGTTTTTTTGTTTTGAGGCATTGGCCTAATATTGCCGGAGATTTGGGTATGCCCAACCCCTTTGCCTACCCCTATTCCCTCGTCCTTGGGAGCGACCCCTAGCATATCCTTCCTGGTTCCCGATGGTCCCTTTTGTAGCGCTCTCATCTGTATATGTAACTGCAGGTTTTATTGCCGCCATATAAGAGACCCTTTTTTTTTTTAATGGTGGGTCGCGGTCCAGAGTGAGTGGTTATTTGTTCCCCCAGGTTAGCTGGGTGATTATTTTGCCAAACTGCAAGTTTACCAGAGTAATACAGGGCCAAAGAGGCAGCGCAATCCCTTAAGGACCGGACACTGAATGCTAACTCATTTATCAAGGTGGTACCCTCGATTGCCACCAGGCCAGCCGTTATTTGCATTAGAGCCCATCGGATTAAGTAATTTTCAGGGTCCTTGTTAGGCTTTTGAGTGGAGGCTACAGCTTGTGCTATAAAGTTACGCCTGCCTATTTGTTTCCCAAATGTCTCCATCAGGGCCAGGAGGCCATCGGCATTGATGACTGCTATTTTATCCAGGGTGGCTCTAATTTCCGGGGCTGCACATACCCCCATGAATCGATAGACTTCTGGGGTAGTTAGCCCTTCTTTGCCTGCCAGTAAAACTGCATTGTTGCACCATTTAGAAAAGGTGTTTTGGTTCAGGGTCCCCAAATAATTAGCCATTGCTTTTAAATCAGTGGCTGACACTGGGACTGTGGTAACGGTCGTGCTACCCCCACCATCTACGGGGGTTGTCACCATGCATCTTTGGATAGCTGCTGTCAGGGCTATGGGAGTGGGAGTGCACCCGTAGTGTAGACATTTTTTGCGGATTATTTTAAATAGGGGTGTTTTTGTTTTTTGGGGGGTGTTTATCTTTTTTTTAAAGTTGGGATGTTTTTGAACAGTGTTTGATTCCATTTTTTTGCTGTAACTGCTGCAACCTGATGGGTTGCAAACCCTAACTTCTGCTAGGCTGCTTAATAATTGATTCGCAGCGATTATGGCTTGCAGGAGCTCTACCCTGCTCTAATATTAGGCTTTTTATTATGCTTTGTAGGACCTGGGGTTTTTTTTATAATTTTTTAAATTTGTTTTATGATTTTTTTGTTTTGTTTTTAATGTTTTTATAGTATTTTTAAGCACGTTTAATTGGCCATGGATTCCCGTACTTACTGCTTTCCAGTTTTTTGCGTTTTGCTTTTTTGTGCTGAGCTTTTCACGCAGTGTGGTGTTTTTTGCTTGGCAATTGGCCAGCTGGAGGAATGCCTCGTTACAGGCTTCCCATAATAGCCAGAGTGCAGCCAGATCCCTTTTTGATGGGTTTGAAGGTTTATAAATCAACAAATATTTTGCCAATTTGTCTTCTAAATCGGCTATTGTGTGGACATTGGCTATTGCTTGTTCTGTCCATGGGCTGTGGCCAAATTTTTGCAAGATCTGTTTAAAAGGGGTGATCTTTTGCACACACGGCAGCTTTTTTAGCTCTGCCAGCGTATTGTCCATAGGGGACTCTTTTCGTTTGAATATTTTGTATTTAAGATATTCAATTGTTATTTTTTAATTATTTTAAGATTTTGTGTTTGCCCGTGCCAGTGCCGGGGCTTATAACTTCTTTTTTTTATTTCTGTTACCCGTCAAAGTGCTGGGACTTACAATTTTAACCCTCTCTGGGCCAGAGGGAGAGACGCTTAGCCTCCCTCTGTATTACTCAGACTACTACCACCGAGGCTTCATACACTAAATATAAAAATCCCTCCCAGGATTAGAGCAAGAAACATTAAGTTCTCCTCTTGAGCTCAGTCTTGCTACGGCTGAGGGTGTATGTCCCTAGGATTTTTCGGTTTGGAGCAAGGATCTCTAAGTCCTCCTCCTACTGCCTGCATTCTCCACCAAAAATGTTATGCTTAAACAAAGCACACGAGATCTTTTATAGGGGAGAGGCAACATGCTGCATTTATTGAGAATACAGCAGTTAGCATATGCTTTTCAATCACACCCACCCACCATGCACACAATCCCGCCAGTCGATGTTTATAGTTACCAGTCCAGAGTCTGGATTAATTTAGTGGCCAGCCAGATTGGTCGCAGAGGGGAGCCGGGCTTTGTTGGTCACAATCCGATGCTTTTGGAGTAGTGGCAAGACGAACCCAAAGTCCCATGGCCAAGCACCCTGTTTTTATAGGGTTTTGTTGCTGTTGAAGTTTATGGATTTTGCTGTTTCAGTTTACGACCGGTTACTCCTTAATTGGTGTTATTTTTTGATGTTAACATTTTAAAACACCGCTGAGAGGGTCATTCTGTCCTGGATTTGATTTAGTCAATTGTGTTTAGGGGTGCCAGCTTCCACCTCAGGGTCGTCAATCTGCCATTTCTTAATTATGGGTGTGCGTTGATGGTTCTTTGGCATTAATAAGTTTTGATAAGTGTTTTTTTTTGGACCATTTAGTTAACAATGGCCTTTACACCTTTTTTTTTTTTTTTTTTTTTTTTTGGATGCACGCATTTCTTATGTACACAAACAATCTTTTACAGAGACCTTTGAGAATACACACAGCAGTATTTTATATCGAGCGAAAAGATATTGTAAATTAAACCTTGCTAAATTTTATAACCAAAACAATTCATATTGAGGCCCAGGCCTTCAACGTTTCTTTAATTTACTTAACATAGACACAATACAGGATTCTCTTACTATCTAAACCTTAAAACAAAAAACTAAAAGGGCCCAATTTGTAATGCATATGGGAAACAGAATCCCATAGTCATAGAATCATAGAATCATAGAATATCAGGGTTGGAAGGGACCCCAGAAGGTCATCTAGTCCAACCCCCTGCTCGAAGCAGGACCAAGTCCCAGAGGGTCATTCCTTTTTGCTATTTAAAAAGGGTGGCTGGCAGGATGAAATCAAATCATACATTACTTCTCATAGTACAATTATAAAATTCTGCTCCTACAGGGGGACAGACCTTGAGTTCCGCTGTGCCTCTGAAATCCAGGTCCAGCAGTTTAAACCCAGTGTGGTGTGGACGCACTAGCACAAGCTTGGAAACATTGAGTTCATGAGCCTGGGTCCCACAGACCCTGGGTTACAATGCTGTGTACACAAACCCAAAAAGGGCCCCTGTGATCCATGAGACTCTATCTTCTTTAACCCCTCTGGTGATGGCTAGGCCACAGAGAAGTTGCTGAGTCTGAAATGCTTCTGTATCAGATATAAGACTAACTCCAGTCGTTGCTTATACACACCAGATGTGTTCACCATAAGATCCTTTAGTGCTCTGCCAGGTATAGCTGAAGTTCGTTTAAATGAGGTATTTTACACACAGTGCCTCCTAGTGGCTGAGTGGCATAATATGGATTAGCATTCCACTACACAGCCCTGTATCGCGTTGGCTAACCCAGGTGGGTCTTGGAACTCAGGCAGTAGAGGCTCATGGATTCAGATCCAGAGGTCCGAGGTTCGCTGCCCACAGCCCACGCGCAGTGCAAATGGAAAATGATGCATCCAGATTACAAATGCTTGTTGCTTACAACTGGATCAAGCCACGTAATTTCTTCTTACAACTGTGTGTGTTACTGTCCCTAGGAGAGCTGCAGCATCTGTGTTGCCAAATAGGATTTGTGGCCAAAAGGAGCTTTTTGGTGACATGGACCCTAGAAATGAGGGTGCGGTCATCAGATCATTATATACCTCTTGCAAATATATGTAGGCCCAAATTTTCAAATGCAGCTACTAATTGTGAGCACTGGGAGCTCATTTTAACACCACGGGCCACAATTCCAGTTCAAGTCAATGGGAGCTGCAGGTGCTTTGTACCTCTCTATATTCGGCCCCTTAAAAAGCTGGGCACTCAGAATTTGAAGCCCCCCAAATGTAGTGACTATTGTTGAAAACACATTAGCTCAGTTTCTCCAGGTCGCACCCACTGAGCAGTGTAATTGGCATCGCTACATTTGGTAGCGCACAGTGTCTGCTTTCTCTTCATGACAGCTGTGGTTCCTTCCGCAGTGCAACAGCTTCCAAAAGCTAAAGATATTTTTGTTTGAATGCAGCCAGGAAGGCAGTCAGTTCTTACAACTGCTTCAAGGCTTGGCTTCCGGCAGAAGCAGATCTAATTTGTCATCCAGCAGCTGTCAAAAGCACTGTAAAATCCTTGGACTCCTGCTGTGTAGAGAACAAACAAACCAATGGGAGATCGGTTGAGAGTGCAGGGACTGATTCTTCACCACCTTGAAACTTGTGTAGTCACTTACACTTGGGCAGAGTGGGTGTTCAGCGATTAGTCAGTGTTTTACATCTACTTTGCTCTGAGGTAAATGATGACACTACAGTGCCTGGGAATGGAGAATCCACTATCTCTGCAACATTGGCCCTGCTTTTCAGTACAGACTTCCTTTGTCTGATGTTATCTGGGATGGAAACACATGCTAGAGCTCAAGGATGCTATCATGTATTGGCTGAGTTCCTGATCCTGCAACAGGATCCACACAGAGAGAGCTTTATGCTTACTCAGGGTCCGTGGAAGTTAGTTGGATGCTGTGCAGATGTAAGGATCTAACCATTGGGATACATTTGCAGGATTAGGGCCATAGTTCATAGGTGATTATGTGGGCCCTAGAGAGGCTGGCCCATGGAAAGGATATAAACCTTAGTACTACAGACAGCTGATGGAGATTCTCCTTTAGCCCAGATGGTACAGATGCATGTTTTAGGAGCCAAGAGACAAAGTTTCTGTCATTACAATTGGCTGTGATTGATAATTTGTGGTGATCCCAGTGCTGGCTGCAAGGGTGAAGCACCGAGATCCCTCTCTGTCAATGCCAAGAGGATAAAATCTGCCCTGCTCCTTGCAGAGATGGCCAATTGCCACATGGCATGAGGCAGCCACACAGGCAGGACCTGACAGGAATGTAAAGTTTGTTTTCCCCTTATGGAAAGCTACAGGGGAAAAGGGGCAGGGTTCCTGCTGTAGAACCAATGGGGAGTTGTTCCTCTTCACCAGCTCTGGGGCTCCATGCTCCCTCTCCAGATACTGGCTACCCTGGCTCCAATGCTCAGGTCTTGTCTGCCAACAGCGGAGCCGGGAACCCCTGGCTATTGCACAGTGCAAAATGGAGCCATGGGAAAGTGAATGGGGCCTCGGTGGGAGCTAGAGCTGGCTGGTCACTTTTGGGTGGCATGTCTCTCCATCGGAAAATGCTGATTGGATAAAAGTGAAAAGTTTCACAGAAACGTGTCACCTTTGACCATGACGCATTTGGAAATGAAAACCAGCCTTTCAATCAGGGCGCTAGGTTCCATTTTGCCCATTTAAGAATGGGGCCGTTTCGATTTTTCCCTCTCTAAATGGCTTTTCATTTCGATTTTTCATTTGACATCTGGCGGTGTAAAACAAAACCAGTGTCAAATCAGAATGAAACATTCTGATGGACCCAAATACAACTTTTTTTGTGCGTGTGGAATTTTGGTTCAGGGAAAATGTTGACGTTTTTTGTTTCCATTCCAGAATGGAAGAAATTTCAAAATAGTAAAATTCCTCCACAAATGAAAAATCCGGTTCCTGCACAACAGGAGCTGCTGTGCATTGAGGGCTCTGGAAAATCAGAGACCTTAGTTGGGTGCTTGAATGTGCATGTAGGAGCCTAACTTCAGGTCCCCGCTGTTGGGTTTTTTTTAAAATAACTTGGCCCTACTTCCTTAGTGCAACACCTAGATAAGTGGCCTGATTTTTTCTGAGGTACAGAGGGCTCTGTGCTGTAATTGGAGTCGTCATGTTGTCATTTTTCTGGATGAATTTCAGACCAGAATAAAACTCTTGGGGGGAATTGGCAAAGGAAAAAAAGACTCCTTTGTCGTCGTCCCCCCCCCCGGAAAGGAATCTGCAGCACGTCTTCTTGATGTTTACTCAGTCCATGAGTCAGCCTTCCCATGCCCCGCTCCCATTGGAGGGACCATCTCTCTCAGGAAACTTTCCCCAGCCAAGCTCCAGCATTAGAGTCTCCAGGCTTGTGTAGCGGGAAGAGAGATTGATTTGAAGGAGGGGAGGAAAAGAAACGGTTTGAAGCTCTGCCTTTGCCGGCTGTTCCTGCCTAAATTCCCGGGCCGGCAGAGTCAATGAAGTGGGCAGGGAGTGGGAACAAGCCGTGGAAAGTGTGTGATTCTTTCCCTGCTGGGAATGAAGATACCAAAGCCAAGAAGGATGGGACGGTTTTGCAGAGCGCTGAGTCCAAGAATTCTCAGTATGTTGATTTTCTTTTCTTATGCTGCTTTTAGCCTGAAAGTGCTGCTGATTCTTCTACAGGAGCTTTGAAAACGATCCCCCTCTTGAGCCAGATCTGCCAGTGCTCAGACATCTCCTATCTTCTGTCTTTATTTTACTTCCTTTTATCTCTCATTGGGACATCTGCATGGGAACGGAGGGCCCAATTCTCCATTGCTCTGCACCTTGTGCCATCAATTACACCAGTGCAAAATGCAACCATTCCAATTTGGTAGCATTTTATACGCAGTTTGCCCTGGTATAATCACCTCCACAAGGTGCAGGGCATGAGAAATGTGGCCCATTTCTTTGCTGTATAGTGGGTCCTCCAGGTGCAAGTGCTGAGTGTCCCCAACTCCCATAGCCCTTGAGTGTTTGGGGTCTGATCTGGCATTTTCTGAAGTCAATGGAAAGACTCCTATTGACTTCAAGGGATTTTGGATCAGGCCCTGGGCCTGGTACTTGTTCCCTGCTTAGAGCAAGTGTGAAAAATCAGGATTGGGGGCGGGGGAGGGGGGAATAGGAGACTGTATAAGAAAAAGCCCCAAATGTCGGGACTGTCCCTATAAAATTGGGTCTTTTTTTCCTGCTAGAAGTAACGACCTCCAGTGACTTCAGACACAAATGCAGATTGTGACTTCACTGATTGCAAGGGACAATGAAGCCGCAGGAGTGGTCAGGAGGGCGGATCAGTTAATTCTGAACTATTACCAAACAGGAGGAGAGGCAGACAGAAAGCACCCTCTCGCCACAGAATTGTCTGTTAACAGAATGGTCCCGGGAAGAGGCCCCAGCAGCTCTGTAACGTTAGATTTCCGCACCTAGAAATGCATCTGGAAGCACTTAGCTTTCAAAGGTCTTTTTCTGTTAGCTGGTAACGGCTTGTTGGGTTTGAAATGCTTCAGTCTGAGGAGCAGAGCGTCCCGCATTGCTGGCAAAGGGAGAGAGAACTGGCTTTTAGCGCTGCTGGGGTAGGTGGGAGGAGACTCTGAGAAGCTACCAAGGGGCTCGGTGCCCCCTGCATGCTGTTGATCCCAGCTCTGCAGGGGCTGCCCAGAGCACTGGGATTGGAGTGGGGAGGGTTAAAAATAAGTTATAGTCAGAAAAGGACACCTTCTCTAGAATGAGATCATCCCCCTGGAGTCCAGCACACTTTGAATCACCATAACTTTCCTGAGTGTCCCTGTGCAGACAGGGCCTTAGAGGAGCTTTCTGCTGGTCCTTGTGAGTCCGAATGTCCTGAGTCACTGGCATGCACTGCTGCCTCCAGTCAAGCAGCCCATCCCTGTGCAGCAAAACACGTAAGCATCTGCTTAACTTTTAAGTCCTTGGGACTTAAGCACAGGGGGTCTGGTGGACAGAGCACTGGCCTGGGATTCAGAGAAGCTGGGCTCTATTCCCAGTTCTGCCACTGCCCTGATGGCTGACCCTGGGCAAGTCACTGCACTGTTCTATGCCTCAGTTTCCCCATCTGTAAAATGGGGATAATGATACAACTCTCCTTTGTAAAGCACTTGGAGATCCCTGGGCAAACTGAGCTAGGTATTATTATTTATTATAAAAGTTAAGCATGCCCTTAAGTGTTTTGCTGAACTAGGGCCCGTAATTGTCCCTGGCAGAGAAGCCTAAATGGCTGCTTAAAGAAGCAGCTTGTTTTCCTCCTTGAATAACATGATTCATGTGGTGGCTGCTCTGCACAGTTTCACCTCTTCCTGTACAAAGAACTGTTCCTTGTGGGTCCTGTGAGATAACAAAGTGCAGCTGTGACTGGACGGCTTGAAAGAAGCAGCCCCTGAAAACTGGCCGCTCCTGTGTTTGAAAGTGGTGGACAGATCCCTCCAATGTGGCCTTAAAGACAATGGGCCAGATGGACAGCTGGCGTAAATTGACATTGTTCCACTGACTTCCATGGCGCGATGCTGATTTACCCCAGGCAAGAAGCTGGCCCAGTCCGGGTGTGCCGCATAACATCTTCCAGGCGCAGGGATGGGCCTAGCCCTCTGCACATCCCATTTCTGCTGGGAGTGTCGTGTGTTGGGGGTGTTGCCAGAGCTGGTATCCCAGAGCAGTGCGTGTGTGGAGGGGGTGCACCACAGAATGCAGTGACAGAGCTCAGTGGGAGAGGGGATTTCAGAGGCGCAGACGTTGGTGGGGGTGGGGAAGAGGTTTATTCAGGGGGGAAGAGAGTTGAGAGGGAAAGTGGATGAGATGGAGGGAAAATCCACTTGTGGCATCTGGGCCTGGGGGACCCTGCAAGGAGGGCCTTTGAATCCTAGCATCAGACCCTTCCTCTCTCCCACACCATGGACGAAGCTGGACATTCAGCTTCTAAACCCTGGGGATCCCTCCCCGTGTTCTGTGCAGACCTTGCGGCTCCCACCATGCAGAAGCTTTGTGCCTGACCGCCGGCTCCTTGGACCCTCCAGCTCTGCCACAGTGCAGTTATGGTGCCCCCCGCTCCAGCCTCCTCCGCCTCCCACTGCGGGGGACCCACCACTGCCGCTGCTTTCAGTGGGCCCCATTTTGCCCACGGGTGTCCGTGTCTGGAGCTCTGATTAGAGGTCGGGAGGTCCTGGAGCCTCAGGCCATCAGAACAGCCATTGGCAAGCGGACCTAGTGCTGAAAGGGTTGGGCAGGGTAACGTGTTAAAAGAGGCTCTCCTGTGGAAATGGTGAGATGCCGCAGGCCATGTGAGCTAGCAGCACAAAGCCCACCCAGAAACCCCTGTGGATTTCATTCCCCCCAGCGAGATATTGTTAAGAATTCTGCACTTTCCAATCAATGTGGGGGAGGGAATCGAAGTGCCCCAGTGAGTGTGATCGCTCACAAACTTGTCATCTCCCTCGCACTAGGGTAAGGCAGAGGAAACTCAGTCGAATTGAGCTGCTCTGAGGCAAAACCCAGGGGAGGTCAGAATCAGCCACAGATCCTGGAGTTGGATCCACGAGTGGATCCCTTTCCCCATTCTGAGCCCCATTGAAAGCAATGGGCCAGATCCCCAGCTGGTGTATGAACTGGTGTAACTCTGTGGAGTTGCGCTGAGTTACACCACCTGCAGATCTGCCCCACTGACTTCACTGGGGCTCTGTCCAGACACCGGGGGTGACCCACATGCATCCAACGTGAGATCAGGACCAATGAATGTATTTAGGGCTTGATCTTGAGATGTGCTGAGCAGTCACAAGACCATGAGAACTCTGAATGGTGAGCAACTCTCAAAACCAGCCCCTTGGAATCCGCCCCATCTGTGCCTTTGGGTGCTAGGTTCATTTGCTCTCTGGAGAAGTGGTAAGCACGCACATATACAAACATGCATATCATAAAGTAAAATAAGCCCATGCTACCCGCAAGTGTCCAATGTTATCTTCTCTAATGTGAGATGGTGGAAAAACTCAGCCCAAAGATGCCCAGGTTTATGGAGTGGTAACCATGACGTTTCCTAAAGCTACAATGCTTTTTTTCCCTTCAGTCATGAAATTTTTTCCTTGTGGGACTCAGCTTACGCTTTGCATTTTTAAGCAGTAAGGAATGCACGTTAGAAACTGTCATCTGTAAAGAATCCAGAGATCAGAGATCATGCAATCTGTTACAGTAGGAGATACCACTTCCTAGCTTGTTCCTCTAACCCTCATGGAAAAGACCTATAGAATTTAATAGAAAATAATACCTTTTTGCAAAAGGTTTCTTTTATTAATAAAGTTTTTATATAGCATTTTTCATCAGTAGATGTCAAAGCACTTTGCCTTGGAGTTAAGTATTGTTATTCCCATTTACAGATGAGGAAACTGAGGCACAGGGCAGTGATGTGACTTGCCCAAGTCACCCAGCAGGCTAGTGGCAGAGGCGGGAATACACCCCAGATCTGCTGAGTCCCAGTCCAGTGCTCTATCCACGAGATCACACTGCCTCCTTTTTAAAAAACATTGTATAGGATTCAAAGAAAATTCTATCCCAGCTATAGGATTCTTTAGGATGGCTCCCAAAATCTATAGAAGGAATCTTATTCTTTATTATATTTTTCATTCTCTATTCAGTTCTGTAGGAGTTTAGAGTTGATTCTATAGACCCTACTACATTTCTGTAGAATCCTATTGGTTACATGCCAATTAAAACTTCCTTTAAGGAAAGAAATCCTTTATTAGCAGACATTGTCTTTGGAAGGAACAATGTGACTTTTCAGTTATGTATTAGGGACCTGATCCAGGAGTTTAATGAGCTTTGGGTCAGATTCTAGTGACCTACATTTAAAGAAGTCGTGCGGTCCTGTTGTGCACAGAACAGGTATCATGTGCTTCTTTCCTTGTAATATGTGATCACTGCTAAACGGGGCACCGTGTAAGGGAATGAATTGCTCAGGGAGACAAATTATGGGTTTTCAAAGCATTTAATTAATCTCTAGGTCACTGGTGCAAACCCAGTTTGCATTGGCAGTAATTGAAGTCTGTCTCCAGCCGAAGGGTGTTCATTGACTACTGTTCAATGAGATGATGGACCTCTATTCGGTTTCTGGCAGACGAATAGCTAGCTATCTTCTAAACCCTCTGGCTCCCCCGGGCTCCGTGCAGGTCTTAGAGATGAGAGCTCATGCACCTTATTACAGCAGGAAATACCACTTCCGTACTGGTCTCTTTAACCCTCATGGAAAAGACCGACAGAATTTAATAGAAAAAAATACCTTTTCCATAAGGTTTTTTTTTTTTGATTGTACTAGTTTTTTTACATAGCACTTTTCTTCAGTAGATCTCAGAGCACTTTGTAGTGGAGTTAAATTTTGTTATCCTCATTTATAGATGGGGAAACCGAGGCACAGGGCGGTGACATGAAGAAAAGTAAAGTGGAAGTTGCAGATGCTTATAGGTGTGTATGTGGCCCCTATTAATGTAGTGTCTGAGCCTCTCGCAATCCTTGTGTAATGAGCACTTCCACAGCTAGCTTTAAGTGTCTCCCCTCCCATCCTGACTGAGCCTAGACTACCCTGATCCCGAGAGAGGATCCATGCAGGTCAGAGTTGAGACACTTTGGCAGGGCATCGGGGTGAAAATTACAGTGCTATCTCTGGTTCTGTACGTGTTCTCGACGCCTCAGGGCCATCAGTCCAGCATCTCTCCCCGGTGCTATGAATTCACTTTGAGGAGAAAATGAGAGAAATCTAAATGTGGACCAAATGGTTGTCTTAGACACATGCCTCCAGGACAACTCTGGCCTGATGGGAGGTGTGTGCATATGTACATTAGGGCCAGAAGCTGGATTTGCATCGAGTCCAGCGATTGTAGTTGCCAGAAATGACTTCTTGGGTCCTCCAGACAGCCAGGCTTCCTGCCTCTTGCAGTGTATTTCCCTGGGTCATTTCCACATTTTTTGAACCGTAGTAATCTCTGCCGGTGTCTTAGCAATGAGAGCTCGTAGGTATTTCCATAGAGTGAATCTGGATTCTTTCCATGCATAGGCATTTCTCCTCCTCCTTTCACTGCTCCCAGATAATCCAAGTGAGTAATCTACCTCCTTCCTAGCCATTATAACCTTGGAAGCACTGAGGCATTCTTTCCGGAGCACTTCGGTGATACACTGCTCCAGTCTTGTATTAGCTTTTTGCTACGTCTTGAGAACAGGCAGCCAGCCCATTTCACTGCAGTCCACACTTTGCCCTGCAGATTGTGGCCATGGCAACTTGCCAGGAGCCTGAGGCCCGCATACCGTTTGCATGAAGTCTAGAGCCAGATGGCAGCTCTCCTCTTTAATGGGGAAGGGCTGCCTGTGGAGATCTCAGGTCCTATCTTACAATGCTCAGTCTTGAACCGAGCAGCTGGCAAAAGGAATATAGTGAGAGGTGTCTGCCTCACAGGTGTGGTAGCTGTTATTAGACGTTTGTCAAGCACTTTTGAAGATGAAGAAGGCAGTACTCTGGTGAAGTGAAGTACTGTGATTGTGATGCTTGAAGGTTATAGTCTGAAGCTCAGCTGACATGGGCCTTGATTCAGCCCAGCACTTACATAAACAAATTCATAGATTTGCGGGACAGCAGGGACCGTTAGAACCTCTAGTCTGTCCTCCTGCATAACACAGGCCAGAGAGTTGGATCCAGTTACTCCTATGTCGAGCCCAATAACTTGTGTTTCACCAAATTATATCTCCCAGCAAGGCATCCAGTCTTGATCTGAAGGCATCAAGAGATGGAGAAGCCACCACTTCCCTTGGTAGTCTGCTCAATGGTTAATCACCTGCACTGTAATCAAGTTTGTGCTTATTTAAGTGCCTGTTTGAGTCCCTCACTATTCAGGGCTTAAGCGCATACTTATGAGCTGTGCTGAATAGAGATGGCCTTAAGCATGCGTTTAAAATTAAGTGCACACTTAAGTGCTTTGTGGAGCTGGGAGCTTGGTGGGGGGAAAACACAAACCTTTCCCAGAGTTGCTGCTGTGGTCTAAGTGGAGTCGAAATTGGCACCCACCGGTGAGGACGAGTAACTGAAATGCTGGGGTGGTGGTTAGGGAGGGAGTAGCAGGGCCTAGCAAGGGGCCACAGCAGAGTGAGTCAGTCCCAGGGAGCAGTACGGAAGAAGGCACGTGGGAGGAGATGAAGGGGTTGGTCACTGGCTCAGGCTGTGCACTGGGGCACTATGCAAACTACAGTTGCTCCTTCCATTCCAATGCAGGGCCCTGTCTGACCTGCCCCACATGGACAGCTCTCCCTGCAAGCTTCTGCATGCCACTGACACCCCTCTATTGCCAAGTGAATGCAATGGCCTCTAGGGTGCAAAGAAACCACCCAGCTGGCATGCCAGGAATACAAGTGAAGAGGGCATGGGGACTGGTCAGAGAAGACCACAGACTTTATAACAGCAGGCACTGGGGTGAGATATGCAAAGAGTCTTAACTCTTCTGGCAAACTCACAAATTCTCCTGCTAGCTGAACAAAATAGGGAGATGCAGGTTCTGCTCCGACCAGAGACGGATAGCAGGGGTGTGATTCGACTCTCCAGTGTCCATTCCGGGATGCAGAAATGGGCTCTTCACTCACTGTGGTCAAAACCACCCCAGAGCCTAGAGCAGCGAGGAAGTAAAATGACACCACTGCCCAAACAAAGGGAAGCAAAGGAGCCCTCCCTGAGATTCCTAGGTAGATGTGTGCTGTTCCAGAGTGCCAGAGCGAAGGCTTTATTCTCATTTAACCCCAAATTACCACTAGATGGGGCACTGTCCTCCCCTGAAAAGAGGAGCACGGTTAAAAAACTTCCCTTGTGCAAAGCTACTTCAGTAAATCCAATTTAATAGGGCTGGGGTGAGTCATGGAGGGAAAGGGGCATTTTAGGGAAAGGGGCATGGCAACTGTGCTTTATAATTCTGCAAGCCACCAAATTTACTTTTAGAAAATGCTTTCTTAGGTGGTTTTCAAAAAGATGGAAAACTGAGGGAATAGATAACCAACCAGTCTGTGTGTCTATTCTTAATTTGAGGAGAGGTGGACTACTGAATAATATATTCAAGGCCAGATGTTCAAAATAACTCTGCTCCCAAGAGCTCCCATGTAGGTACATATATAAGTGGGCAGATTTTCAAAAGCCTTTGACTCTCAGTTACCCATTAAGAGAATGCATCTGATTTTCAGCAACTAGCACTCAGCGTCTCTCCTTGTTCTTACACATGTAAATCTGGCCCTCAATGAATTTAGCTCTTTTTTTTCTGTTCATAAATTACCCTCGGGCAGGCTGTGATTTTCCTTACTTTCTTGCTCCTTTGGAATTTTTCAGCCCAGCATGCATCTCGCCGTACACGGTGATCTATTCCCTTTGACTGCTGGCTCTTCGCAGTGTGTAATTGACCACTGGTATCAGCTGGTATTTTTTTCTCCAAGATTTGAAGACTGAAACTTTTACAAATGGGAGAAGGAAAAAGGGGAGATTTCCACGTGGGCTGCTGAGTGCTTCCAGTGCGAATCCTGAACCAAAAATATTACTTGCCATGGAAAACTCATAAAAGGGGGATAGCACATCCTTCCAAACTGAGGTCTTGGGGCCAGTTCCTCTGATGATGTGAGCAGCATAGCTCCATTAATGCCAATGGATCTCTGCCAGTTTGTACCAGCTGCAGATCTGGCCCATGGTTTTCATTTGAACAAATGTTCACAGATGCTTTTTTCAGTTGTCTCCGAATTCTGCTGTGGATCCTGACACAACAATTAAGGTCCTTGGGGAAGTCCTTGCTGCCAGAACCCCAAGTCTAAAAACCTAATTTGTTATATGTATCTTATATATAATATATATGAGAAATTAGATGAAGTTATATGCATTTTCACTGCACTCATTGACATAGTATCTAGGTACTAATATATACGATTAAACTTGTACAGTCAGGTTTTAATCTGTTGCTTGAGACAGTTAGAACTGAGCCCTGTGGCTGGTTATTGCTAGTTAGAACTAAGGAACTTTTACTTAAAGCCTGAGGGTAGATTTAAAAAAAAAACTTTTGTCTGTGTTAGTCTTAAAATCCATGTCAACTTTTTCTGAGTTCCGAGTTTTACAAGTGTCTACTTCAGATAAAGGGAGGGAAAAGCATCTTCTAAACAACCAGAGACAATAAAGACCTGATCCAATGCCCACTGAAGTCCAAAGAGTCTTTCCATTGACTTCAATTGGGCTTAGGTGTTTTTCCAAAGCTTCCCATCTGTGGGCTACCAGAAGAGTTTACATTTCAAAACACTGATGCCTGATCAAATTTGAATTTAAACAGACCCCTCTCAGACACACTTTTATTGTCATCTCTTTCCTGTCCAGGACAATGCTATTGCTTGTTGTTTTGCCCAGCTATTTCCTCAGCTTACTGCAGACAGCGCTAGTTAACCAAGTCCCCTGCACATGTTAAAGTTCCAATTTCCTTTCTGCTGCAACTGTTCTTTCCCCCCCCCCACCCCGAAGTGCTTACAGATTGCTGAAGTGAGCTCCCCAAGTTTTGAGGGTGTGGAGGATGTGTGGTCAATTTGCCGTAGTGCTGGGGCACTAATTTGTACGGGAGGTTTGTGACTCGTTTGTCTGGCTAATCTACGTGATTCCACTCATTGCCATAGCATCCACGGCCTTCAACCGCGGAATTGTTTGTTTTCCAGTTATTACTATTTCTATTATAGTAGCGCCTAGAGGCCCCCACTGAAATCTGGGCCCCATTGTGCTAGGCGCTGTACAGACTGTCCCACCAGGGTTCTTCACCCTCCACCTGCTCTGTAGAGTTTCCAGTCTAAATACATAAGCCAGAAAAAAAATGGAGAATTGAGGCACAAAGAGATGAAGTGAGCTACCCAAGGTCAGACAGGAAGCCGGTGGCAGAACCAGAGCTTGAACCCAGCTCTCCTGAGTCCCTGTCCCATGCCTTAACCAGCCTTCTTGAACTCATGTATTTCTTAAATAGCATTGCACAGTAGGTCAGTGTAGCAATGAACCAGGTCACCCCCTGATAGCAAGAACCAGCCACAGGGCCAGAGAGGTTGGAAAAGTGCATGAGGTTCCCCTCATGGGAGCAAGGCCTTGTCAGCTCTGTGTAGCCTTATTACTAGCCCCCCCCTCTGCTCTAGTCCACAGGGCTCATGTACCCATCGTCAACATGACTTTCCAAGGGCTGTCTGCCACTGTCTGAGCCCTTCTGCATGTGATCTCTAGGAAGGCAATGTGCTCAGGTACATAGAATACCAAGCTATATACACCAGTTCCCAATTCTGCCACATCCTTTTTGTGTGAACTGAGCAAGTCACTTCACCTCTCAATCCCACAGCTTCCCCATCTGCATAGTGCGGGGTGACATAGTGTTTGCCCACATCTGTAGAGCGCTTTAAGATCCAGGGGAGAAAAACTCTATAGAGGGGATAAGCATCATTCCTTACAGCTGCCAGGTTGTAGCACTTTTCTAGGACATTGGTTAGAATCCAACGCAGGATGATAGTGATCCATCCAATGACGGATTTCTGGGTTGATGTGAAATGAGTCTGAGAGCTTCATTTCATTTCCTAATGGACAAGCATTACTGAAACCACTAGTACAGTTGAACCAATCAGCTCCTTTGTTGGCCAAGGATGGAATAGGCCTGGCAACACAACTCTCCTTTCCTCCGATGAAGCGGAGGACAGTGTGGGCAATCCAACATTGTTGTTGCTTGAGGGGTACCCGACCAGCAGATAAATGGTGGCTGTCATTTTCCAGGATGGTCATTCTAACTCCTAGTCCCCTGAAAAGAAAGTGAACCTCTTTATCCCTGAAATAATTATTATGGGCAGAGGAATTTCAGCTTTGTGTTGTCCCATGCTGTGATGTATAGTGCAAATTCACACAACCCATTATGTTGTCTGAACAGTGGCATTCAGGACACAGAGAGTGCTCCTCAGTTGTGAAATCTTACAGCTGTCTGTACTGAAGAAGCAAATCCACGGTGGATCTGATGGCGATGTCAGGGTTAAGGGCTTGTATTTAGAAGACAATGGGCACACACAGCGATTCACTTATCAGCAGTGTGCTGCTCGCTTGCTGTTCAAGAGAGTATCTTCTCTCCCCCTGATGTAACTATTTCTCCAAGGGCGTCTAGTGCTGAGAATAACGTGCAAGACGCACAAGGCTGGGAGACTGAGTTTCAATGAAGCATTGTTGCATTAAAACAAGGCGCTGCACCCTGATTGGCTACAGCTAGAGGTGCCTACAGTCGGACCACAACCCTCCGGCATAAAGCATTTTCTAAACAAAGGGGCGAAAGGGAGAGCCAAAGGCATGTGTAAGTGTGAGGCTGCAGCCCGGCTGAGCCACCCTCAACTAAATCAGGGGCTCTGAAATACGGATGGTGGGCGGAAGCGTGTGGATGCTGCACTAAACATAGGCTGCTGGATCATTGCTGCTCTGTCAGATCTGGGGAAAAGACGTTACTTAAAGGTTAGATGTGGTCTTGGTGACCAGACTGGTCTAACTGATCGAGGCAAATTCAAGAGAGGGACTGATTCATTGCCTGGTACTGGAAGGTTTTGGGGTGCGGTGCAGAGACATATTTTAGATGTGCATCATTGAAATTGTCTCCACCAGACCCAGAGCAGAAGGACCTGGCTATGGAGTTTAAAGTTTCCATAAGTAACCAACTGATTCAAAGTGTAAACACAAGGAATTAGAGTGGGAGTTCAAGGCTGAGTTGGACTTTCCAGATGTGGTGGGAGCTGACTAAGGCTTTCTAAAACCTGCTGCTTCGAAGGCTGTCAAATGGGACCTACCGAAGGGAAACGGAAGGTTCTGCCTGGAACGATGTGCAGTGACTAACCCAAATGGTGAGCACTAACTAGGGGCTCTCCCCACACTCTCGTGTCCTCGCTCTTTAGTTTGCTGCTCTCGTGAACTCAACCACCTGAGATTTGCTGATGTGCTACTATGAGTTCTGAGACAGCTTCTCTGAAAAGCATCTGACATTTCTGGTGTGTACACCTGTGCGTGCGTGTGTGTGTGTGTATATATATTTAAGCATTTGTGAATGGAAGGGTTCTCCAGATGGTCAGCTCATGGCTAGAACTGAGCTGGAAGAGGCAGAGGGTTTTCTCTCGGAGCTGTTGGGTCCCAGATGTGTATGAACAGAATTTCAAACACTTTATGTATGGATGAATTAAATTAATGCTGCTTGGGCTGTGCATGTTCTGGGAGCGCTAAAATGACCAAAGATGTAAACATCACAACCCAAGGTGTTGGCTTGGAACAGGATTTAGATCAGTCTTTTTCTCCTCCTTTCTGTGGTCTCATGTCCTTAGCAGCTTAATTGCTGTCCTCAGTATTCCCATTTCTTAGCAATTCCCCTGTTCCAGAGAATGAAAACAGTGCAGATCAATATTCTATGACTTGTATCAAAATGTTTAATGTGTTTACATAAGAGTGTAAATAGTTTGTCTTAAATTCTAAACTTTCCCTTAAATCATGAATTTTAAAATAATTTAGCAGTGGTGGAATCCCCTGCATTAAGAGAGAGGATGGTCTAGTGGCCAGGGAACGGGGCTGAGATATTGGAGACCTCAGTTTAGTTCAGTTCCTGGCTCAGCCACACACTCCCTGGGTGACCTTACACAAATCACTGAATCTACGCCAGGCCTCACTTTTCCATCTTTAAAAATGAGAGAATGGCTCATTACCTAACAGGGATGTGGTGAAGATAAAACACACTAATGAGTGCGAGGTGTTCAGATACTACAGTGATGAATAGAAGTACCAACCTAGACAGCCCTTGAGACTGTTTTGGCCCAATTTTGGGAAGTGCAGATCGCCCTCAATGCCCATTGATGTCGGCCATTGCAGTCAACATCCTGTAGGGTGAAGGCGTCTAGCTACAGGAGAGCGATAGTAGGAATAGCAGCAATGCATGTTGCCCCACCAGAGGGTCTCTACTCTGAGCTGGGCAACCAGGACACAATAGATACAGGCCTGTTCAGTCTAACTGGGGAGGGGGACATTGTAGCTGTAGTAGTATAAATGCCTGTCCATTTGTGGACTTCTGTCAGCCAAACTCATTTCAGGCACCGCACACGTAGACCCCTCGGTGTTAGTACCCTAGAAATAGAACAACTGGGAAGCAGAGTAGAGCTCTGAAAGGACCCTGAGCCGTGATATGCCACCAACATTGTAACCAGGGGCTCCCTCAAATTTTTTTGGCTTAAGTCAGTGATGAGTACAGCGTTGCCTGGGTCAAATAGCCTTGTTTTCCCTCCTTCCCCCTAAAACTGAATCATTCCAGTTCTTTTCCTGCCAAAAAACCCATCGGTTCCATGCTCTTCCCCACTCCCACGTCCATCATCCTTCCTCACTGGTACCTCTAGGCTTCTCCTCAAAACCGCCATTGAGATTCCCCTCTCGGCAGCTGTTTCTTGCAGCATTATCTGGGCAGGTGGGTTGTTCTGAGATCTCTGCTAGCAGCAGTGATGGCAGGTGAGACAGCTCACAGGCTCTGTTTGGACAGATGAGGCGAGAGTGCTCTCTGGTGTTGGGCTGGGTGGCCGGCTGGGGAATGGCTCCTCTTTGGTTCTTTTGTTGGGCCGGTTTTGTTTTGAGTTTACAGGTCAGGTTCTGATCTAGGTTACACAGATATAAATCCAGAGTGAAATTGGTTGGGAATTTTTCGACAATTTTTTTTTTTTGGGTCAGAAAATGCTGATGCGTCAAAACCATAACTTTTCACGGGAAAGGGGCAGTTATGACAAAAATTTCACTTGGCAGGGTTCTCAGATCCAGGGGTAGAATTTACAGTCAAAACCAGAAAGAGACGACGAGACAGAAAAACCCCAGAATAGCTAGATTCCAAGGCTAGAAGAGACCACTGTGACCATGTAGTCTGATGTCCTGCATAACACAGGCTGTGGAATTTCCCTGAAATAATTCCTAGAGCAGCTCTTTTAGAAAAAGCCAATAAGCTGGCGGTTAGCTCACTTACCTGGGATATGGGAGATTCAGGAGCAAGTCCCTGCTTCAGAGGAAAGACATGACCTGGGTCTCTCTATGCCCTCCCCAGTGGGCTATGTTGCTTCTGGAAGGCAAGACTCAGAGAGATTGTTGTGAGGTCCCATTTATTAGTGTGCATTGAGTTCATTGTGATTCATAAGTGAAGGGTACTCAGGTATTACAATCCTGGTGAGTGCCCCAATCACCAAGCGATGGGCTATTGTGGGTGGGCATCTCTCAGTCTTCCCTGTTGGAGCTGTTCCATTTTGTATAAATAATTTACATATCCATTGGGCTAGAGAGAAAGAGACTGACCCTCTAGCCTGAGGCTTTAGGCCATCCTGAGATGTGGGAGACACAGGGACTGGAACGTGTGTCTCCCACATCCCACGTGAGTGCTGTAACCACCAGGCTATTCTGGGATGGGTCTCTCTTTTCCCGGCTTTTTGTGACATTTTTTTGAAAGCTCTTGGTTTTTGTCCCAATGCAGAACGGGGAAAGTTTTGAAATCTCATGGGGCGGGAAAACCATTTCCCACCCAGCTCTCACCCAGAATCACTTTATTGCCAGCAATGGAGTGAGTCCAGGTTTATGCTGGTGTAGTGGAGAAGCTGACCCTCGCTTTAAGGGGAGTTGGGTTTTACTGATCCACCTCTGAGCTGGTTTCGCTCTAGTTTGCAAAGGAGAAAATAGCCATTGCTGCTACATGCAGTAAGGTGGGGTTTTGGCTGGCGTGACTTCGTCTGAGTAATGCACTAGGGTGGAGACGGGTGCAACAGTTGAAGAGTCCACCCTCTCATGGCTCCCCAGAATGGGAGGCTTCCAAGGAACAGGCCAAAATAAATATTTTCAGCATAGGCAGGGATTGTCTGAAGGGGGTTGGAGGATGCAGGAATGTGCCTCTGCCGGCAGCCAGGAAGGTGACATAACCTTGTGTGGGACAAGACCCTGAACTCATTCATTGAAAGGAATTCAGGAGTCACTTTATTGTGTGCCAGCTTTGCAACAGGAGCAGGGAATCATTTTGCAAAACCAGACCCACCCGGGGATGCCTAATCTGTTTTGCACCCTAGAGAGTCTAGTGTTGCTTTGGACAGGAGTTCTTTCTTCCATGGTTTAATAGAGGTAGTTTGCACGGATGTCCAAGAAAGATTAGGGAGCTGACAATCCCCAGGTCTAGTGCAAAGGCAGATGATGCACGTTAAGCAATTGTAAATCGGAATTCTTTCCAAACGGAGCAGGGAGAGTGCAGTTAGGTGGTTCATAATCTGCCTTGGTTTTGTGGCTTCAGAGTCAGATGGGGCACCAGGGTGGTGCACCAGCAATCAAGCAGATGTATGGGACATGCTGCCATCCAGACCTTGTTTAAGACCTTGTGATAGGGCCTTTCGTGGCTGGGCAGCCTAGTGGCTAGATCGTTGGTCGGTCAGGCCAAAGGGGCTGGTAGGGAGACCCGGGCCCTCCCTCTCCACTGGGTCCCAGCCCAGGGCCCTGTGTAGTTCAACCCCTAAATAGAGGGGATGGGTCTCCTTCTGGCAGGGGCTGGGGCGGGGGTCAAGACCAGTTTCCCTGGGCTACTTCCTACATGTCTCATTAGTTTGGGGCATGGCCTCACTAGTCCAGTTGCCCCACAGTTGGGGCTTATCTGCAGACTCCCCTTGGCAGGGAAAGACTTACTTGCCTCAAGTCATAGAACCATAGAATCATAGAATATCAGGGTTGGAAGGGACCCCAGGAGGTCGTCTAGTCCAACCCCCTGCTCGAAGCAGGACCAATTCCCAGTTAAATCATCCCAGCCAGGGCTTTGTCAAGCCTGACCTTAAAAACCTCTAAGGAAGGAGATTCTACCACCTCCCTAGGTAACGCATTCCAGTGTTTCACCACCCTCCTAGTGAAAAAGTTTTTCCTAATATCCAATATCCTAATATCCAAGTGGCTGCACTGGCTGTCAGGTCGCTGATCCGTCCCTTCAGGCACACAGAGAGCTCCTGCCTCCTTGCCAGTCAGCCCCCAACTGAGCCAGGCTCCCTTCTTTTCTTCCCCCTGCAGTCCTGGCATTGGCTGCAGGTATAGTGGGGCGGGGCTAGCTGAACCCATCGGTTTTCTTCAACCCCTGCTGTGCCAGGCGCCAGTTTCTCTGCTCCCTCACAGAGCTGTTGTAAAGAGCTGCATAAAGGAAGCCATTTGCAATGCACAATCACCAACTTTATTGGTCCAACAAAACCCATCAAGAATGCTTCATATTCTTTAGCACCCTCTACTAGCACACTTCCAATTAATTAACTAATGACATATGTGTAGACAGAGCACTCTCGTAACAGGCTGAGGTGGCTCTGGAGGTGAAACAGTGGTTCGTTCTCCATCCAATCTTTGGCCTCTCTACTGAGGTGAGACTCTTCATATCCCATCACCAATCCCCTGAGCCATCACCCCTCCTCCACCCCCCACTCCCTGTAATTTGGAATTCCAGTCTCAGCAAAATAATACTGGAAAGAAATAACAGACAATAATACTCATATGTCATCATAACTTCCCCAGGCATCGGCGACAATAAAGGGGTCAGTTCCCATGGGCTGGAGAAGGTTGCCCTCATTTCAATAGCTGGAACTAGGTGTAGTTGAACTGCCCCACTGTGAGTCAAACAAAGTGATTTAGTGTCTGAAATGCTCTAGGTTTTTCTCACTTGATGCATGGAAGGAGGGGCTGGCAGATGGAGGCAGGAAATGAAATCTGCATTCTCAAAGGCAATGACAATGGTGCTGTTCTACCGATCCTTTAATTTTCCATTAGGCTTTGGAAAATGTTTCTTGGAGATTGCAAATGGGCAATTAAACGAGGAGCAGAAAGTAACTGTGTTGGCCAAGGGCGAAAACATGCTTTCAACTCCATTTTGAAAGGGGGTGTAGATGAAGTGATGGAATAAAGCGGAGCTGGAGGCCTTTCCAGATGGCAGGATCTGCAGATCAGAAAGTCCTTGCACCAGGCACGGTGACATCGTCTGGAGGGGAGCAGCGGGAATCTGAATTAGATGAGCAGAATAGAGAACAAATGGGAGATTTGGCAAAGAACAAGGGCAATAACAATAATTCACTGTGAACTTGCTCCTGGTATGGTTGGAGAGCCAGTGTGGTATTTGGGGAAGGAGGTGACGTCTGGAGAGCTGAGTCTTGGAGAGGACCCAGGGAAGGGACCTGCAGTAACCAAGATGAGAAGCCTGAGGGCGTTAGCATGGGTGGACCTGCGCGAGCGGTGTGCCACGGTGTTGGGAGGAGGAGAGTTCAAAGCGCGCAGGATAATGGTCAGTGGATGGAAAGTAAAACCAGATGGAAAATCTGTGTCAAAGACGGAGACAGGACAAAAGAAACAGCTGCATCCAAGGAGGCGTCTCCTGCCCGAGAGAAGAGAATTCACCAGGGGCGGGGGCTGGGCAGCATTTTTGTGCCAATATAGCTGGCCCAGAGGGGCTGCAGTGCAGAACTGAACGCCCACGGGGAGCACAGGTGGAAGGGCAAGGCTGGCCAGCATGAAAGTTCCTCACCCAAGAGAGGAGAAGGAAAAGGAGATGGGGGAGTTTGGGACTGAGGGTAGAGAAAAAGGAAGAGGATGGAGAAAATACACTGGTGGGAACTGGGAACAACTCCACAGACGTCATTGGTGAAAAACTGGTTTCAGCTACAAGAGGGGACGGGGTGCTCTAATGGACAGGGTGCTGGACTGGGGACTTGAAACCTGGCTTCTGTTCCCAACTTGACCACTGTTTCCGTTAGCACATCTCCTCACCTCACTGTGCCTGTGTCTCCCCTCCCACCCCTGTGTCTTGTCTGTTTAGATCATAAGTTCATTTTGGGGTAGGGCCTGTCCTGTATCATGTGTGTGTACAGCTTTTAGCACAGGATGGCTCTGCTCTTTGTTGGGACCACTAATAAGAGTAGGCCCAGGCTGTGTGTGACCTCAGGCATGTCACTCAACATCTGTCCCTGTGGGTCCTCATCTATAAAATGGGGGTTTACCACCTCCGTGGGGATGCACTGTGGCTGAATTCATCAGTTTCTGTAAAGCCCTCTGCGATCCTGAGATGGAGGGGCAGTAGAAAGGCAGAGCATTGTTAACAACGGCAAATCTGTAAGGACCCCATTAAAATGTCAACATGAATCAGCGTCGGCGAGCAAAGACAACACGATACGCCAGGCCCGTTCGCCCTGCTCAACTCTTACTGCTCCCTCCACCCGTGGCAAACTGTGCTGAATGCTGCTCTGCCTCAGCTACCAAGAGAACTGGGTGGAGAGCTGAAGCCCTGGGCCTCATTCACACGGTTTGCCTTTAGGCGTAGCTGGTATTAGGGCCAAATAGGATGCTAAGCGGTTTTTTGGAGGTACGCTAAATAGAAAGGAAGGATGGCCCAAGAGCCCTAGCCTTGGACTTGGGAGACCTGGATTCAAGGAGAGATGCCCAGACAAAGGACATGAGAGCAACATCAGTTGCAAGTGGCATTCAGTAAAACTACCCTTACAGAGAGAGCAAAACTATGCCATGGGCAGGGGATAAACAATGGAGAGTCTCGGTATGGTACGCAGCATTACAACCAGGTGGGTTAGCTGTAGCTGCTTTAAAAAAAACAATGTTTATGGTTTAAGCACTGGGGTGTCAGAAAATCTGGATTCAGTCACTTCTCTGCCACAGACTTCCAGAGTGACCTTGGGCAAGTCACTTAGCCACTCTGTGCCTCAGTTTCCCATCTGTACAATGCGGACTGTAATACTCTATTCCTCCCACCTATCTTCTGTCATGTCCAGGTAAATCATAAGTTCTTCGGGACGGGGACAGTCTCTCACTATTTGCCTGTACAGCGTCTAGCACGATAGGGCTGTGCTGTTGGTTGGAGTCTTTTGGTGCTACCTTAATATACAATAATATGTAATGTTATGGGAGCATTGCCTAGTAGTTAAAGTGCTAGCCTGCATTTCAGAAGACCTGGGCTCTATACCTGGTTCTATGCCTGACTTCCTGCCATACCTTTGGAAAATCACTTATACGCTCTGGATGAAATCCTGGCACCATTGATGTCAGTGGCCAAACTCCCATTGACTTCAGTGGGGTCATCCTTTGTCTTTGCTTCTTCATCTGTAAAATGGGAATAATATTACCTGTCCCTTTATTAAGCATTTTGGGGCTTAATTCGTTTGTGTTTGAGCTCCTCACTTGGAAAGTGCTATAAAAGGGCCAGGCTGTTACATTATGGGGGTTTTTAATACGGCCATGTGGTTTTTACCATCGTGTATGAATGACAGATGAAGCATTCACTGTAGTAGTGAATGAAAGATGCAGGTGCTATTAATATCCAATACTATATACTGCAATCACTGCTCGGTGTAATGCTTGTTACTGGGGGCCTTTGGTGTCTGCTGTTTCTAACTACCCACGGGCCTTACATTGAAAAGTAGTGTGCTGTTCTATATTATTGGTCCAAAATATTGCATGGATTGTCACATTTTGGATTATTACTGTAGGTTTTTTTTCTCTAAGGGGAGTGATAAAACATGACACCCGTAGGGGTTTCCATTCTTACTTCTTCACTATCCACTGGCACATGGATCATGCTGAGGCTTTTGTATAAACGAGCTAAAGGAAGGATGAACCAAAGATTGAAAAACTGGATTTTCAAGAACTCCCTCCCACATCATCCTTACCCTTCCCTTTCCTGCCCAGGGTGAATCTCTCTGTTGCAGACGTTTTCAAACCCCAGCTCTCCACTGAGCACTTCTGTGTAGCTTCTGTAACAACAAAGCACCCCTCAGTCTTCAGAGGGTCAGATCCTCAGCTGGTGTAAATCTACATTGTTCCGTTGAAATGAATGGCACTCTTTTGAGTCATACCAGCTCAGGATCTAGCCCAGAGACACTTTCTGCTAGCTGTAGCCCAGTCCACGCTGTTTTAGGTTTCCTCGGAGCTTTTTGTAACAAACTAAAGTAAAACCAGTTTCTTCAGGCTTTTATTTATCTGTTGCTTCTTTGGTGTGAATTCAGCTATGGTCAAATTTGCAGACCACACCAAAATTGGAAAGGGGGTAGCCAGTGTGCATGAAGACAAAACAATCAGCAAGAGGACCTGAGATCAGAATGGGGGTTCCTGCAGGATTTGGGACTAAAATCTGATCCCCCAGGGGTCGGAAGTTATCAGCACCGATACACAATGTAACCAAGAGGGAGCAGCCATTGTCCTGAAAGAGAGTCGATTATTTGATTTATTTGTATTACAGTAGCACTTGAAGACCACAGTGAGGATTGGGTTCCCAGTGCACTAGGCAATGCACACACGTGCTCACTAAGATGGCGGTCAGTTTTCTCCATAACACCAAACTAATACTGTTTTTTTACATAACTTGCACCCGAGAGCTGCTGCAGAAGTGTGGAGGCCGGGGATTCTGAGGTGCCCAGTTTGTCCCTTTAAGATCATGCATCTGTTGGAACCCAGGAAGGCTGCATGGTCAGTAGTGAAGTTTAGTGCAAGAGATGCTGGGGTACACAAGCTGTTCACTGCTCAAGCTCTGCTAATAACACATTATTAACCTGCACCCATGTGTGTGCGCACACTTGGATATGTCTTGAGAGGATTTCTGCCTTAAGGACTGGTCCACAGCATGAAACAGATGGAGAATCTCTGTTCTCTCTGTTTCAGAGTAGCAGCCGTGTTAGTCTGTATTCGCAAAAGAAAAGGAGGACTTGTGGCACCTTAGAGACTAACAAATGTATTTGAGCATAAGCTTTCGTGAGCTACAGCTCACTTCATCGGATGCATTCAGTGGATGCATCAGATGAAGTGAGCTGTAGCTCACGAAAGCTTATGCTCAAATACATTTGTTAGTCTCCAAGGTGCCACAAGTCCTCCTTTTCTTTTGTTCTCTCTGTCTGTCTGTCTGTCTGTCTTAGAGCTGTACACTGGCACCCAGCCCCATAGTACCTGTGCCCCTACCCCATTGCATTGTCCCACACTGAGTTGCAAAAGCATCACAAATTTTAAACAGCTTGGGAAGGGCTGACTGGTTTCCTCCACACCACATCCCTCTGCCTTATAAATGTTCATTCATGAAAAAATTCCCATAGTGTTGAAAGGGGGGAAAACTGGCTTCCACTGATGTTCTTGCTTCATTTCCGCACTCAGGCCAAGGTATGAACATGGTAGGATCTCCATTTTTAATCTTTGTTTTCACAGCTGGATTTTTTTTTTCTTTTCTGCTTTTTATTACAGCTCATTCTCCGGAATGGCTTGTTTTAGTGCGGTGTATGCGCTCGTGTTTCCATGCTTGAACAAAAAACCCTGCCAGCTTCCAGCTAGGCAGAAGAGGTTGAAATTTGTCTGAAGTAGGGTGAACTGGGAAGCCAGTGAGTCAAAGCAAAAACTCACTGCACAAGCAGGTATTTGAAAGGCCTTGCAGTTGTAAAAAACAAATAGAAAAATAATGCCCCGTGGTGATGACAGAAATAGATCTGTGCCCTTTGTGTTCAATGAAGCAAAGGGCACACACAAGGATTCTTCCCAGTGGTAATTGATTATGATTGGTCAAATCCTGAAGTCTTTATTAAATGAGCATTCAGTCCCTACTTAGGCAAAATGCTATTAAAGTCAGTGGGAGTTTGGCTGAGTAAAGGCAGAGTAAGAGAGGAAGCATGGTCGTGTCGGGAAGGTGCTGACATCAGACTCAGGAAACCTGGATTCTATTCCTGCCTCTGCCACAGACTCTATTTGACCTTGGGCAAGTCATTTAATTTTCCCATGCCTCGCCTGTAAAATAAGGATAAAAATATTCTGTTATATAACTCTCTTGGCTAGTTAATTAGACAGTAAACTCTTCAGGGCAGGGGCAGTCTCTTTGGGCATGTTTGTGTTTTTGTGTAGTGTGTATCACAATGGGGCCATAATCTCTGTTGAGGCCTCAGGGTAATGAACTATAATTATCAAGATTTGGTCCCCATTGACTCCAGTAAGTGTTTGGCCTCAGTGAAGCCCTTTGGGATATATAGGCATAATGTTCTTATTAATGGATTTCCTTCATATAGACCCATTGATTTGCATGGCACTTTAGAAACCCAGAGGAAGCAATTCCCTGCCCCAAAGAATTTACAGTCTAAGATTCGTAGATGCATAGACTTTAAAGCCAGAAGGGACCACTGTGATCATCTAGTCTGACCTCCTGTATAACACAGGACATAGGACTCCCATGAATTAATTCCTGCTTCAAGTGTAGTAGCTGCAGTTGAACCTGAACATATCTCTTAGAAAAAACATCCACTCTCGATCTGAAGATTTACAGTGATGGAGAATCCACCAGAACCCTTCAGGAGCTGTTCCAGTGGTTAATTACCTTCACTGTTTAAAATGTGTGCCTTATTTTCAGTCTGAATTTGTCGAGCTTCAACTTCCAGCCATTGGATCTTGTTATACCATTGTCTGCTAAATTAGAGAGCCCTCCATTACCATATTTCTCTTCTCCATGTTACCAAGGCTTGCTGATTTTAAAAATGTCTTTCTTTAGTACCTGCTATTTAACATCCTCTTTAGTTATTATTTGGAATGGAAAATATTTTTTCATCAATGTATGATGTAACTACATCATCTGGCTTTCCCCAAATACAGAACAGATATATTTAATGAACATATCTGCCTTTTCTGCATTATTATTGATAGTTCTACCATTTCCAGCTGGTACTTGACAAGTACCGTTATTAGGATTCCCTTTCTTCCTGATATATCTAAAACAACAACACCTCCCCCCTCCCATCCCCCAATAAAACCCCACACTTCTTTCAATTTTTCTTAACTCTGCTGGCTATGGAGTTCTCCTAGTGTCCTTTTGCATTCCTTATCGATTTTCTACAATTTCTAGCTTGTAATTTGTATTCATTGCTATCAACATCCCTCTTTTCCCATTTGTTTTTCATATATCTAATTATAGCTGCTTTCTCTTCCCCTCTCAGCCCACCTATTTTTTTTTTAAACCAGTGTAGCATTCTTTCTCAATTGTGAGGTTGTGACTTTTTGGACATTTAGTAAAACATTATTAAATAATTCCCAGTAAAATCAGTAACATTTTTCTGTTTCTATTCTGTCTCCCATATGATTTGATTCCTAATTGTTTTCTGAAATTGATCCTTTTAAACCACCAAGTGCTTATATTACTAGTTTGGACTGTATTCTGTTTACACATAACAAAACGCATAAGGGCTTTATCCAATGGGCAGATTTCCCATTGATTTCAGTAGGGGGCAGAGGCAGGCCCTAAGTTATGCAAGAGCAAAAAAACCTACAAGACACAGAACAAGGGACACTTATAGAGAGAGATTTCTGGTGGAAGAGGAGGTAGGAAGAAGTTCCCGGAAGAGAAGGAGGGATCTCTCTCTAGGTTCTTATATTGGTGTTCATTGGTTGAACCTGATGGGGATGGATTCATATGAACAGAGTAATGGGAGAGGAAGACAACCTTTGCAGCAGAATTTTCAATACATTTTCAGGAGGAAGTTTACAGAGCGTATAATGTTCAGTATCTTCCTTGGCGATAGAGCTGATCAGTGGGAATTTTCAAAACTGTTTCCATTTCACACGGTTCAAATTGGACCCATCTGTGGTGAAAGTTTCACAATGTATTGATTAATAATATTTTTAGTGTAATCATGCTTGAATTCATTTTTAAACATTTGCATTATCCATAAATGAAAACTGCATTCAAAATCATTATTGAGCAGTCTTCATATACCAAAATTCACCCTTTCAATCAACAGAAACATTCAATACCTATTTCAAAGACAATTTTGATGAAAATTTCAATTTTGAAATGTCAACAAAACTTTTGCAAAAACTGGGAAATGTCAAAGATGTCAAAAAATTTTGTGAAAAGTTCCATTTTCGAAAAAAGGCCTTTTTCCATCGGGAAAAAAATATTTGCGTGAAACAATGTTGATCAAGCCTACTTAGTATATTTGCCATGGGTAAGGAAGCCTACTGGGCACAGCACATTGTGGGGAGGGGGAACGTTGACCAATATACCCAGCCAAGTCTTGTTTGAAAACTGCCTTGCGAATTAGAGTGTCCATGCAGAGCAGACAGGCCCTCGAGATTTCCACGTGTCATCTGCAAAACTGTCCACAGAGTAAACTAACTCTCTGATAGCTAATCTGTCTCTCTACCAGAGGAACTGGATGACCTGATTTCAGTCTGTGTCTTGGAAAGATGAACCTACCCTGCTGAGATCTGAACCAGTAAAGATGTTCCAAAGGTGATCATTACACTTATCTGGGCAAAGCAATATGACCATGGTGAGGGGGTGTGGTAGGGTCCATTCCTACCTGGGACAGTGAGGTACTATGCAGCCTCTTTGCATCCGTATCCCCATCTGTAAAGCAGGCCTTGATACTTACCCACCTTTTATAAAGCGCTTTAAGATCTGCTGATGAAAAGTTCAGTATCCATGTGCTGATTTTTATTGTACCTCTCCTTGGTGCTGGGAATCAATAGCTTCTTGATGTGAGGTGTGATGCAAAAAAAAAAAAAAAATACGTAAGCCCTGACCTGAGAACAGCTGACCTATCCAATGTCAGAGGGGTCAGTATCCATCTATGTAAACACTTTCAGGAAGCCCGCTGTTCATTTTCTACAGCAGTCTGCTCTCTCCTTCAAATCAGACTTGCCATCCAGCCGTTAACAAATGTACTGAGTGACAGCACAGCTTTCACCAACGCTGCTCCTCTCTTTGATTGGAAGGGGAAGGTATTGTACCTTGTCAGGGCTGTTGTGCATGTAATTGTCTGAATGTGCATAAAGATGGGGGTGTGTGTGTGTGTGTGTGTATCTATATATAATATAGGCTATTTAAATATTTAGTAGCAAAAGCTACACAAGAATGCTAAATCTTGGTTAATGTATTAAAATAAAGCTGCCTGAAGAAACTCATGAAGATCAAGCAGGGATTCTGGCCTGCAGAATAAGAAGCAGCTTGTAGTAAATGTTTCCTTTTATTTTAATTTTTAGTTGTTTGTAGATTTAAGAGCAGTTGGCAAAGGCACATTCAACCCATTTGTTTCCTCATTTATCACATTCTGGTTTTCTTTTTCCTATATTCAGGCCTTATTAGTAGTGGAAAAACAAGGCATGAAGTTGGATTTAAGCATCTGGCAATTTCATGTTGGCTGTTGCCTTTGTGTCTCTGGCATTCTTATTTAGCTGGTTTGGGACTCCTGAAATACGATGTCTGGTGTTCACCCTTGTCAACTGGCAGGTTCTTCCGCAAAGGCTCTTCTTTCCTTTCTGCCTTTCCTTGCCACATTAACCTTTCTGAAATCAGGCTTACATTAGCGGCTTTGATAATTATGTCCATATGTTGTTGCCGCTGCTAATATGACATTAAGAATTGTCTCTTGGGATCAGACTATAATGTAAGCATATAGCACCAGACAATAATAATTAGATAAATCATGATGCTGGATAGTGCAGTGTTTTCTCCCTGCCTTCCCCCACCCACCACTGTTCTGTCCCCTTCTCTGAACCAGTTGGCTGTTGCATTGTACCTCAGAGGTGGCTGCCTTTCCAGGATGCTCTATGAAATGAAGCGCTTGATCCTGCAGTCAGCCAAAACTCCCATTGGCTTCAGTGGTCATTTTTCCAGATTGAGACTGCAGGTTTGGGTCCCTAGTGTGAGAAGTGCACAGTGGTCCAAATGCTGACGTCTTCTCTGAAGTCGAGGCTTTCGAAAGCAGGTGCCTAACTACGGCCTGAGGGGTGGAATTTTTAAAAGCGTCTAAGTGAGTTGGGAGCACAAGTCTCATTGACAATCAATTGGAGTTTGGCTTCTAGGTCACTTAGGCACTTCTGTAAATCCTGCCCAGGAGTCTAACTTTAGGCACGTGAGTAAACAGCCTGATTTCTAAAATGCCAACCACCCAGCCGCTGACACTGGGGTCACGGGGCGCACAGCACGTCTAAAACTCAGGCCACTTATTCAGGTGCCTGAATATGGATGTTGGAGCCTAACTCTAGATTCCTGTTTTTGCAAGTCTTGCCTAAGTTTCCATTTGGTCCTTGTTCAAGCGAAATTGCCATTAACGTCAATGAGCGTTCTGCCCGGGGCAACGGCTGAATGAAGACTTCAAGATTTGATGCTGTCAGGTGTAAATTGGTTGTCATTATAGTTACTCCATCTTCCCGCCTCGTCATCTGTAGCTGGCTGCATTTAAGAGGGGAACTAAACGGAAGAAGATGGTTTGAAAAGGTACCAGAGAATGTATCAGCAAGAGCTTTCTCTTGTTCCTCCTTTATCTGCTCTTCAAATCTCTTTTCAAACAGAGCGAGGCATCTGAACTAAACACACCTGGCTTTTAACAAAACAGTCTCTTGAAATATGCATTTCTTTGTGTGAGGCACTGATCCTGTTCACCGAAGGTCCCATGCAGGCATGGACTTTATAGTAGCTAAAAAGTCTTCCTGGTGTGCCAACTTTAGCAAACTTTAGCATATCTTTAGCATATCTTAAGGCCAGTACAGCGTGTTGCTTATACAAGCAAACCAGCACAGGGCCATGCTGCTCAGACTCCCATCATCACCCCGGGAATGCACAGACTTTTCCCATCAGGAAGCTGGTCTGTGCTGATTTGCAGGGGATTTTCCCACTGGAAATCTTCCTTGTCCCTCTGTGACGATTTTGCCGGGGTTGGGATGTGGCTGTTGTAGTCTGCCCATTTTTATGTTTGCGGGCATATCTAGGATTAATTTGGGAATGAGAAAAGAGACTGAAATCTTGATTCCAGATTCTCATGTTGCCCCCTCCCACAGTACACCCCAGGAAATCTCTGTGAGGTTCCCCGCACGGAGGGCCCTATTCGCTATGCCTTGTGCCACGTGTTGGCCGCCGTCTTAGCTGACACTGGGGATTAAACCAGGGACTTCCAGAGCTGAAAACATGAGCTGCTATAGCTTGAGCTAGAGCCAAGGCTCCGCGGGTGGGGCTGTAATGGATCCATATCCCCATAGGCGGCGGGTATAATAGGACAGGGAAGGCTCAGTTTTCCCTGGCACAGCTGCTGCCACGGGAGGCCATTTGTGGGTGTGTGTTTATTATTATGCACCATGCAGGTTCCGGGGCAGCTGAGGTATCTGCTACTCAGCTTCCTGGGTTCATGGCTGATGAACCCGGGAAGCGGAGTAGCAGATACCGCCTCCTCAGCCGCCCCGGAACCTGCATGGCGCATATCAAAAGCTCAGCATTCTTCCCCTGGGCAGCTGGGGGAGGCGTGCTGCCTTTCCCATTCTCCGTCCAGCGCAGCTCAGGCCAGCCCGAGGCCTGCACTGTTGGGGCTGGCGTGGCTGGGCCGGGGCTGCTCGGACTGGTGCGGCTGGGGCCAGCTCAGGGCTCGGGCTGCTGGGGCCAGCCCGGGCCGGGGTTGCTCGGGCTGGTGTGGCTGGGGCTGGCCCGGGGCTTGGGTCGGTCGACTGGCATGGCTCAGGCCAGGCCCTGGGCAGCTGGGGCTAGCCCTGCTTGGGCCAACCCTGGGCCAGGGCTGCTCGGGCCGGCCTGGGGCTGCTCAGGCTGGGGCTGCTGGGGCCAGCCCGGGGCTGCTCAGGCTGGGGCTGCTGGGGCCAGCCCGGGGCTCCTCCAGCAGCGGGGTGGGGAGTTGGATTCCAGTGGGCCCGATGCTTCTGCAGCTGCAGAAGGGGGGGCAGAGGGGCCTCAGGGCTGCGCCACGGGGGAATGCAGTGGGGCCTTGTGCAGAAGGGGTGAGGTTGTATCGCCTTGTGCAGGGCTAGTGGCGTGGGGAATGATGTGCATCTGGGCCTCTGTCCATGACTAGACCTTGCCACTTCCTGTGCCTGGCTCTCAACCTTGCGAGTGCCCTCTTACTCCGGGGCGAGGAGGATGGTGCTCTGTAGGCAGCAGAAACCGCCTTTTGCGAGCAGGAAGGGGTAGGTCTGCGCCCAGCCAGAATCCCGTCTCCCACATACGGGCTGGGAGGGTGGGGCCAGGACCAGCAGAGTCAGTGGGAGTTGTTCGCCCACACCTGAGGAAAGAGTATGGACCTTATCTGTGAAGTCCCTCTTGAATTCTTCTTGTTTACTTGTGCATTGCAGTAGCACCAGGAGACTACAACCCCAGTGTGCTGGGAGCTGCTCAGATGCAGCACAGAGAGATCCGAAGAGCTTAGTTAGCTTAATTGCAACCATGGATATTGCAGGTGCTTAAAGTTAGATCAGGTCTAAACACACAGAGCTGCACCCCAGTGTATTAACTGAAGGTGTGATGTTAAACTGACTCAGTTTCTGTGTGATGAGGATAGTCATGTTTTCTTGACCTTTAATCATTTTTGTTGCTCTTCTAGAAAACATAACCTATGAGTAGGGTGAGCAGCTGTCCCATTTTTAAAGAGACAGTCCCGTCTTTTGGGACTTTTTCTTATATAGGCACCTATTACCCCCCCACCTCTTGTCCCGTTTTTTCACAGTTGCTGTCTGGTCACCCTACCTATGCGGAAAGATTGAAAACATTGGGTTTGTTTGGTCTGGAGAAGAGAAGGCTGAGAGGGGACATGAAAGCAATTTTCAGGTACATAAAAGGTCGTTACAAGAAGGAAAAAAAAATTCTCCTTTACCTCTGAGGATAGGACAAGAAGCAATGGGCTTAAATTGCAGCAAGGGCAGTTTAGGTTGGGCATTAGGAAAAACTTCCTAACTGTCAGGGTGGTTAAGCACTGGAATAAATTGCCTCAGGAGGTTGTGGAATCTCCATCATTGCGATTTTTAAGAGCAACTTAGACAAACACCTGTCTGGGATGGTCTAGATAATACCTAGTTCTGCCATAAGTGCAGAGGACTGGACTAGATGGCCTCTCGAGGTCCCTTCCAGTCCTATGATTCTGTGCCCTGGTTTAGTTAAACCAGTTTAGTTAAATCCTGTGTGAATTAGCCAGTTTTAAACCAATATAAGTTAATTCAGTTTAGCTCACTCTGGCCCATCAGTGTAACAAAATCAGTTTAACATCGCATTGTTAGCTGGTGCAACTTGTGTGTGTAGACAGGTCTGACCATCCAGCTGCTTTAATCCATCTGTTGTTGATGGACAATGTGCATAATGCCTGTGTCATCACCACTGCTCCTCTTATTAGATCCACTGCAAGAGTAAACTCACTCCCTCGCTCCCTTGGAATCGCATATCTCCCAGTCCTGGAACAGAGAGTTTTCCATACCACAGCAAGGCATATATGTGTTCCCAGGCATATGAAAACAGGAGTGTGGTTGGGATTGGAAGGTGGGGAAGGAGGTGTTTGGAGCTATTAAATTTCCTGGGTTATACTGAATTATAATCCTGCTGGAGTGTTACCCTGGCTGTATCTTGAAATTAGAGTGTCCAAAGCATATGGATGAGGGCCCATATACAAATGTCTTGTATAAATCCAAATAAACAAGCATCAGCTCTGGTTACTGGTCTGCCCAGACCAGTGGCCAATGCTTGCTGGTAGTCAGTGGCCCAATGCCTGCTTCTGAGGAAGGTTGTGGGGAAACCCATAATACATCTGACCAGATATGCAATCCTGTACATAGCTGATCCTTACCAATTCCCCTTACATCCTGACACACGAGATTTGGGCCAAATGTAGATCATACCATTTATGCAAAGTCATCAAGATGTCCTTGATTTTGGTTCTTGGAATCTTACTGATTTGTTGGTTCCCCTCTGACACTGTGAATCGGTTCGTCATACATTTTCACATCCAGAAGGAACCATTCTGATGATCTAGTCTGACCTCTTGCATAACACTGACCACAGAACCTCACCCGGTGATTCCCACATCAAGCCCATAGCTTGTGGTTGACCTTAGAATCTTTCCATCCCTTTGCTCTCCATCTTTTTGTTTCTGCTCCATTTTCTTGGTGCTCGTCCAATCTTCTGCTCCATGTGTCAGAGCTGGCCATTTGCAGGTGTTAGAAAAACACCTCTGTGGAGCAGCCAGGGGTCTGGCTCTTCACAATGCCGCTTGACCTTTCAATGTTCCCGATTCTTTCCCATGCCCTTCGATCTTCTCCTCTGCCTTCCTTTGCGTTAATGTGCCTCTGCCATGTTTACTGCTACACTGGGAGTGGAGCATGGAGTAGCAGCAAGAGGTGTGCAGCAAACGCATCTTACATGATCCCTGTTGTTGAGCATCCGCTTTCTTTGATTTTGTATGAAGCTCAGGAAGGTCTGCGGCAATTCAGGCTCTGGACTCACTTCATAGAAGCATTCTTTAAAAAAGCCAGTGCTGGAAAAACTGGATGGAAATTTTATTATTTCCTGTTATGAGGGTTCAGGGAGCCATGGTGGGTTGTTCGGGAGGAACCAAGGTCAGCCCTAATTCCAGGGACTGCACCAAAGTGCTTGGGAGGGACAGAATGTATCCATATATTTTTTCTCTTTCCTTCTTTGGCCGCCTCAGAAAAAGGAAACAAATTGAAAAGCAACTAATTACTTTATTTGGCCTTTGCCTCTCTCTGTCTTTACTGTGCTTTCTTTGGAGTGGGAACAGACAAAGAGAGAAATGGAGTGAACAATTATGCTGAACTGCTGGAGGCCCTCCGTATGTCACCCATGTGCACAATGTTCCCTCTTAAGGGACCTCAGAATTTCATGTCTCTCACCTGGAGACCAGTTTTCACTAACTTTGATTAAACTAGCCGTTATCATTAGAGACTAGAGCTGATCAGAAAATTGTCAATGGATCAGTTTTCTGTCAGAAAATACAGTTTTGTCTAAATTGAAACATTTCATGGGACTGTAATGATTTGGATGAAATTATTGGTAGGAAAAAGGCTAAATGAATCATTTTGACTATCTTGTTTTGATAATATTGAAACGTTTCATTTTGACTTTATCATTTTGGTTAATTGTGTATAGACAGTTAATATTAAAAATATTGTCAATATAACATATACATAGTATATTTAATATTTCTTGTTTTGGCATTATCCAAGCGAAATGTTTTAGTTGGTTCTGAATTGAAGTTTTTCAGAATTTTCATTCTGTGGAAAATTTAGAAATTCCAGCTTTTCATTGTAAAACGAACCAAATGGAGACACGTTGGATTCTCCTGCAGAATGGAAATTCCTTTTTCCAACCAGCTCTAATAGAGACACAAGGTTCTGATCCTGATGGGAACTTGCCCAGAGTTCAGGAAATCCAGATCTAGGGTCCACGTTTTCAGAGTGCTTTTGGATGTACAACTTGATACACCTTTAAAGGGGCCTGGTTTTCAGACACATGCCCCTGTTGTGTGTTCTCCAGTTGGGCACCCAAAATCATGAGTCACTTATGAAAATTTTTGGGTCCAGGATTTTTGGTTGGGCCCTTTAAAGAACCAGCGGCCAATTACAGAGTTCTGAGCTGAGTAAAACTTTCCTCAGTTTCATCGAAAGAGTACTGATGGGTGCAAGGTAGTGACTTGAAAACAACAAATGATGTGGTGTTGACTGGTGCTGTGCAGATATGGGGGTTTGATTTGGGCCACTCTCTCTAGTTAAAAAGAGTTAATTGCTCTACCCTCTTCCTCTTTTGCACTGTGAAAAGATATCATGAGAAAGTGGATCCCAAAATGGGGTAAACTTTTATGTTGTGGATTTTTTAAATTCAGATGATCTTGAAGTTTTGACTAAGGACTTTGAATCATGTTCTCTTAGCATGAATCCTCATTATCCCAGAGCCTTGAAGAACATCCAGACATTTGGATAATGGGTAGTTTGGATAACTGGGAGCTGCAGCTGTGTACCACCGGCCCGAAACTAAAGCTCTTACATTGCGCTGGATCCTACTATCACAGAGGACATTACCAGCATCCTGTTAATCTGGTGTTTCAGTTAATTAGGTTTCAGTCATTGTCAGTGCAGGAACGGTGCCCCCAAAGTTAAACTATGCAAAATGCTATTTCTGCACCTCCTGCTGCTGTGGTTCCAAAAATCTCCCCTGCTGGTCTGATTCATCACCCAATAAATCACCCCTGGGCTAGGTACAAAGGGTGAGGAATACATAGCATCCAGAGAGGTTGCTGCTCTAATAATAATAATGCTTTGCATTTCCAAGGCACCTTTCATCAGTGGATCTCAAAGCACATTACTAGGGCCCTACCAAATTCACGGTCCATTTTGGTCAATTTCACAGTCATAGGACTTTAAAATTAGCCAATTTCACCATTTCAGGTGTTCACATCTGAAATTTCACAGTGTAGTAACTGTGGGGGGTCCTAACCCAAAAGGGAGTCATGGGGGAGGAGGGTGTCACAGGATTGCCACCCTCACTTCTGCGCCGCCTTCAGAGCTGGGCTGAAAGCCGCAGCCACGGAGCTTCCTGCAGCCAATTAGGTACCCAGAGGTGGGTCTGATCTCCTGCCAAGAGCAGCCGTGCAGGGGAAGAAGTCGTCCCATCCTTCCCCAGCCCGGGACTAGCAGCTGGAGCCCAGTGCCCGGTAGGAGCCCCTGGCTGGGATGCCCCCAGCCCTGCCCCTTCCCCTGCCCTCCAATAGCTAGACTCCACAGGGAAGATCTGATTTAATGGTCCATGACATATTTTTCATGGCCGTGAATTTGGTAGGGCCCTACACATTACCGATATGAATGAACTATCACTCACCATGCGCCCACGAGGTGGGTATGTATCATTATCGGAGATGGGCCAGAGTCAAATTCCCAGCACCGTCCACTTTGGAGAAGTCTGGATTCACACCCTCCCTTTGCAGCTCAAATACATCTTTAATTATTATCTCTGCGAGAACGGAAATTTTACCTTCTCTAAGAGCCTCACACTCCCTTGAGGGATGCTCACCAATGCTAAAGGAGTTCCTAAGTAAAGCACTTTTTTAAAAATGGCACTTTCTCTGACTTTTCGTCTTCTGACTTTAAGGCCAAACCCAGTGGTTTCTCACCCAAATGGCCACAAAATCAAGAGTTTTCCAAGCAGTCAAAGAGAATCATTACTTAAGGCTGCATCAGTCTTTCCCATTACTCAGACTGGTCGACGGTGTGGTATTAGCACGAACAAACAGCCCCAAATATTATGGCTGTTTTCTAGGGCTTGTATCGCAGCCTCTTGGTGGGTTTGGAGCTGACATGCAGGTTTTCTCAGTGTATCCCAGGCAGCCCTGAATCCCTGAGGGGCATCCTAACTTCCCTCCAACAGCACCTGTTCAGCATGGATGAGGAGCAGTGTGAACTGCCCTAGCATGATACAGTCTATTTGTACATAGCAAACCTCATTGCAAAGCCCTGGGGAGACAGAGTGGGACGTAAGCTAGAGAGAATGCTGAGCGGGGAGATTGAAAGTGAGGGGCAGGCTTGATGCTAAAGCCCCGTGTGACATTCAGAAATTCAGGGCAGCACCTCCAAACGCCAGCCCTCTTGTGCTGTCATCAGACGGAGGATCTCCCGCATGGCAAAGCACAGCCATCTCTGTAGGCCAGATCCCCTGCGGAATTCAGAGGCAGCAGTGAGGGTGCTCTGATGACGGCAGTGACAGGGGCAGTGACAAGAGATCTCAGGGAGGGCTAGAACCCCTCCAAGGACACCTCCTCTTAGGCACGTGTGGAGTGATTGATTATCCTTCACTGCAAAGGCAGCGGGAAAGCCCTGTCCAGGGCCCCTCCACATTCCGCAAACTGTTTGGTTTAGCTGATGGTGACTTCGGGGTTTGAATGAGTTCAGTGCTAGTAGAAGGTGTGGGATTCACAGGCCTGGGGGCTGCTGTCCTCTGTTTATCTACAGAAGACAAGGCGGGTGAGGTAATATCTTTGATTGGCCCAACGTCTGCTGGTGAGAGAGACAAGCTTTGCAAGCCACACAGAGCTCTTCGTCAGCGTCTCTCGCTCCCCAACAGACGTTGGGCCAATCAAAGATATCACCTCACCTACCTTGTCTCTCTAATATCCTGGGACCAGCACAGCTACATCTACACCTCATCTGTACGGCTGAGGTACAGAAATAATGCAAGTTTCAATGTACTACTCCTCCGGTGCACTTCCACCCTGGGATGGATGGACCACATCTAGAAACAAGAGAATCATTCAGGCTGTAGTCACTGCTGAGACAGTCAGCAAAGGCTGATAACTGAGACACATGCCATTGAACAGCCCACAGATAGCCATGACTTTTGGTTATTTTCAGTTTGGACTGGATTCAGACCAGTACGATAGAGGTATAAGGTGCTGCAGTCCATCACCAATCCCCTAAGCTAGTCAAGTCCCCTTTGGAGGGTCACTATTACTATTCACGTGTGTCACACAATGGCTCAGTGGGTCCATTGTGCTAGGCACTGCACATACTACTCCTGGGGGAATTCTGCACCAAAACATTAAAAATCCTGTGCACGGTATTTTAAAATTCTGCACAATTCTGCATATTTTATTTGTCAAAATAACACTACATAATCACACCAGTTTCAATTATTTTGGTAATTTATTTCAAAATAGCTATCAACAAGTATGTCTGTAACGAAACAGACAACCAAAAAGATTCAGGAAATGTTTTCTGACAAATAGATGCCTTACTAGGTGTATTAATACAGAACCTTGAGTAATAATTCATTTAAACGACAATACAGAAAAGTATTTCCTGCACCCCTCAGAAGCAGTGCAAAGGCTTGAAGGAGTCAGGGGTAATGGAAGAGCTGAGGGGGAGGGAAATAATTGCTGGAAGGAGCCTGGCAGTGAACCTGGAGGGTTGCTGGCTGTGGGTGGGAGAAGTATGGATCAGGGGTTTTTGCGGGGGGTTGGGGGGACGGGCGGGAGGGACTGTTAGGGAGCCTCCCCCATACAGACCCTGGCTGATCCCTAGCCTTTCCCATTCAGTCGGACAGATCTGCCCCTGTCCCCATGTGTCCCTGTGCCACCCTCCTCCATCCCCGATTTAGTTGGGGATTGGTCCTGCTTTGAGCAGGGGGTTGGACTAGACGACCTCCTGAGATCCCTTCCAACCCTGATATTCTATGATCCCCATGTACCCCCTCCACTCATCCAGCTGCTGGCACAGGTGGGGTCATGTGGCTGGTGGGGCGGGCGTCGGTGGAGCCATGCTGCTGGCGCTTTGGGGTTCTGTTCTTTTAATTCCACAGCATGAACCCTATAGCACCCTCCCTCAGATTGTGTATGTCCTGCTGGGAGAAGACTTCTGTGTATAAAATCTTCCTGACAGCTTAATGCACCATAGCTAATTATTGTTTATCCAGGGAGGCTTCTGAGCTTCTCCTACAATATATGTTTAGCTGTGTGCCAGACAAAATACTTGTAAAGTGTTTTGGTTCATTATCCCTTGGTAGGGATTTTTGTTCCATAGACAATACCTTGAACTCCAGAGTCTTAGTGTAACACGGACAGACCCCGGTCGTCGGAGGGCAGGATCGAACCTGGGACTTCTGGAGCTTATTGCATGAGCCTCTACTGCATGAGCTAAAAGCCAACTGCCTCTTAGCAAAGACTGTAGAGCAGACTCATTTTATCTCTCTCTCTCTAAGTGGTCTTGGTGCCACTAAATGGGATAGAACACCACACCCAGAAGGTGTGTGGGTTACATTGGCAGCTGATCCTACAGCCATAGCAGCAATTGATCTCACTGGGATTGACATGAGTTTGAAGGCTGCAGGATAGTGCTCCTCAGAAATACCCAAATCACTGGCAAAATAAATGACTGAGGCCCCAGTCCTGCAATGGGGCAGACTCCTGCACCCACTACTGAGCCCCAATGACTTCAGGGGACTGCTGCACAGAGCCACTTGCACAGTCTGGGCCTAAGGGGCTGATCCTGTGAGTTGCAAGCACCTCCTGGATGGTGCTGAGTGCCCTGCACTTGCATTGAGGAGGTTGATAGGAGGTCAATGGGAGTTAACAGCTCTCAGCACCTTCTTTCGCAATATAAGGGGCTGCTCTGATTTGCACCAGCTGGTGGTTGTCCCCAAAGGACCTTTTCCCAGCTGGGAGCTAACACACTGCACTCCAGCCACACCCCTTCCTGCCCCCAGCACACCAATTTTGCCAGGTCTGGGTCTGAGGAGTGTCAGAGGCAAGTTGTGTTGGCTCCGCAAACTACCCCAAGTCAGCTGGCCAGATCCAACTGTTCCTGGCCCCTTTGCACTGCATGACTGGCACAAAGTGGCAGAAAGTAAGTAGAGAATCTGGCTCTTAACGACTCTTGCAGGAGACTTTCACATTGGATTTGACAGCACAAGGCCCAGTTATACAAGTGAAGTTCCAGGCCCTTGGGAAGGGAAGGCAACCACTGCTAAGGCGGAAAAGTTCCTTTCCACTGTCATAGATTAAAAAGGCTCCCCTTTTCTGAAGCTGGGAACCCCGAAGAAGCCTGCCATCAAGATGGGGTGGGATCATGATTGTCATCCCAAGGATAGGCTTAGGATGGAGCTAAGATATGCAGGGGTTACCCTGAATTTGGGCGACGTTACTGTCTCTACACTAGGCTTTTTGTCCAATATTTCCCACCGTTGCTATCACTGGTGCAGCTTCACTGCTGGGAGTGCTAGGGGAGCCGGGGCTAGAGGCAGCCACCGGTGTTTTAACCATCACGTCATCTAGCCCCGCTCAGAGCAGGTCTACTCAGTGCTCACTACACCCAGGGGCTGTCGGCACCTTGTCTACATTAGCACTTACTGTCACTACCCCGGAAACATGCTCACCCCCGTCCGCGCCTGCTAAACTCCACAACTACACAGAGCTACACCAGGGAGTCAAATCCTTTTCCCTGGACACTCTCTGCAGCCTGCCCTCCTGCCCCGGGCGGCAGAACTGTACCAATTCCAGTGGCATAGTGCCTTCCCACCTGCACAGGGAGCAAGAATCTGACCTAATTTTGTGTCAGTTAGCTGCTTTAGCAACATCTGCACACAATAGTCTGCTCCAGAATTGGTTGCAGCACTGTCTATTAAGCACTGAGTGCCAATGCAATGTATAACCCTCTTCACAAACGCGATTGCTGCTTATAGTGGTGTCTGGATGATCCTCTTCATGATAACACAGTATTTATATTTTATAGCAAGGAATTGTGATCACCGGTGTCAATAAAATTGTCCACATGGCAGAGCCTAACCCAGACTAAAACTTCGCTTTGCTTAAACAACCTGGGCCTGATTCTGATCTCGTACACACTAGTCTAAATCTATGGATGTCAGTGGGAATTACTCTGCATTTACACCTGTATGACTAGGCGCCCTTTCTGGTTGTTCACAAGGGTAGCGAGTGAACATTTTAAGGTTATGTGGCAAACTGGCAAATGCAAGAAAACTTGTCCCAGCAACAGGGCCCAGTGGAGGCCAGTTAGGTAACAGCAAGATGGTATCTTGCTCTGTCTAAATAGCTTTGTCCCGAGGCAGCGTTCAGAGAGCACATCAAGTTCCTTTTAAAATCCAGGATCTTGTCTGCGCCACTTCTTTATTTTCCCCTGCCAAGTTCCAAACATTCCTGCTGGAGGCTTTGCTTGCCAAGTTTAACTCCAGTGCAAATTTTTGTAAGTGAACTACATACTAATGTAAAAATCATGACAACTTATTACAATGGCAGTTGCCAACAGAAGGAAGTGAAATAAAATCAACCAAAGAGTTACCTTGGTGTAGGGACAGAAATGGGCCAGATCCTCAGCTGGTGTAAATCAGCATCACTTCATTGAAGTCAGTGGAGGTGCACTGATTGATACCCACTGAGAGCCTGGCCCATAGAGCCAGATTCAGAGGTGACATGGGAGGCGGTGTAAAATAGACATCAATGAATCGGTCTGTGGTGGTTTAAACTGGTGTAATTGACACATCAGGGGGCCAGAAGAAGTTGTACGTTAGGCCATGTCTACACTACAGCTTATGACAGGTTTCAGAGGAACAGCCGTGTTAGTCTGTATTCGCAAAAAGAAAAGGAGTACTTGTGGCACCTTAGAGACTAACCAATTTATTTGAGCATGAGCTTTCGTGAGCTACAGCTTACTTCATCAGATGTATACCGTGGAAACTGCAGCAGACTTTATATACACACAGAGAATATGAAACAATACCTCCTCCCACCCCACTGTCCTGCTGGTAATAGCTTATCTAAAGTGATCAACAGGTGGGCCATTTCCAGCACAAATCCAGGTTTTCTCACCCTCCACCCCCCCACACAAATTCACTCTCCTGCTGGTGCTAGCCCATCCAAAGTGACAACTCTTTACATAATCAAGTCGGGCTATTTCCTGCATAGATCCAGGTTTTCTCACATCCCCCCCACCCCCATACACACACAAACTCACTCTCCTGCTGGTAATAGCTCATCTAAACTGACCACTCTCCAAGTTTAAATCCAAGTTAAACCAGAACATCTGGGGGGGGGGGGGGGTAGGAAAAAACAAGAGGAAACAGGCTACCTTGCATAATGACTTAGCCACTCCCAGTCTCTATTTAAGCCTAAATTAATAGTATCCAATTTGCAAATGAATTCCAATTCAGAAGTTTCTCGCTGGAGTCTGGATTTGAAGTTTTTTTGTTTTAAGATAGCGACCTTCATGTCTGTGATTGCGTGACCAGAGAGATTGAAGTGTTCTCCGACTGGTTTATGAATGTTATAATTCTTGACATCTGATTTGTGTCCATTTATTCTTTTACGTAGAGACTGTCCAGTTTGACCAATGTACATGGCAGAGGGGCATTACTGGCACATGATGGCATATATCACATTGGTGGATGTGCAGGTGAACGAGCCTCTGATAGTGTGGCTGATGTTATTAGGCCCTGTGATGGTGTCCCCTGAATAGATATGTGGGCACAATTGGCAACGGGCTTTGTTGCAAGGATAAGTTCCTGGGTTAGTGGTTCTGTTGTGTGGTATGTGGTTGTTGGTGAGTATTTGCTTCAGGTTGCGGCTACAGCTTATGTCGCTATGGGTTGTGAATAAACCACCACCCTGAGCGACATAAGTGTCAGCCACCTAAGTGACCGTGTGCACACCGCTATGGCGGTGGGAGAGCTGTCATCGCTTCTGCTGTTGGCGGAGGTGGTTTTATTATACCGATTGGAGAGCTCTCTCCTGTCGGCATCGAGCGTCTTCACCAGACACGCTGTACGTGTAGACATGGCCTTAGTGGGGGAGGGAGGAGTTGCCTAATTTAACATATGCCTCTTTTCCAACCACTTATTAGTTGCTTTTTCCACTACCCATCTCTCCTCCAGACAGGTAAGTCATACCAGCTCTGATTCAGTTAGACTCTGTAGGCTACCACCTTACACATCACTGAGCATATGTTGCCATGGCCTGCATTCCGAGAAGTCCTTAATACAAAACCTCCTCCAAATCTTATGCAGCAAACAAAAACCTTTTCTTTATTATGTTGCCACAACATATTTTCCCCTCCCTCTCTGCATGCAATCATTAATAGATACATGTAAACGAGATCATGAGATCTGATGAGATTACAAGTTTGGTTGACAAAGGTAGCTGCATGGAAGTAATATATTTAGGCTTTTGTAAGGCGTTTGACTTTAGTACCGCATGACATTCTGATTAAAAAGTAGCACGGTACAGTATCAACAGACCACATGTTAAATGGTTTAAAACTAACTGCCAGTCTCAAAAAGTAGCTGTCCATGTGGAATAATCCCGTAGTGGGGTGTTTCTAGTGCGGTTCCACAGGGTCTGGTGCTATGCCCGATACTATTCAACATTGTCACCAGCCAGATGGAAGTAAAGATAAAACAACTGATGGCAAAAGTTGAGAACGACATAAAGGTTGGCAGAGTGGTAAATAAATGAGGACAGGGCAATCGCACAGAGAGCGATCTGGATCAGTTGGCAAGATGGGCCAAACTGCATTTTAATAAAACCTAATGCAAGTTTCATCCATCTAGGAATGAGGACTGCAGGCCAGACCTACAGAATGGGGGGCTGTATCCTGGAAAGCAGGGACTCTGAAAAGGACTTATGGGTCAGAGTAGACAAGCAACTGAATATAAGTTCCCAGAACCATGCTGTGGCAAAAAGCTAATGTAACCCTTGGATGCAGGGGTGCTGGAACAATTTGTATAGTGGGGGGTGCTGAGAGCCATTGAACCAAACTGTAAACCCTGCATATGATGGAAACCACTTCAAGCCAGGGGATGCAGCAGCGCCCCTAGTTCCAGCACCTATGCTTGGATGTATAAGGAAGGGAGTAGTGAGTAGGGGCAGGGTAGTGATTTTGCCTGTGTGTGTGGCGTTGGACAGACCAATACTAGGATACTGTGTACGGTTCTGATGTCCGCATTTTCTAAAGGATATTTAAAAACTGGAGATACAGGACCCACAAAAAAGTCTTACAATGAGAGATTTAAGGAGCTCAGTCTATCTTATGAATCAGAAGATCAAGAGTAGAATTGATTAGTGTATGAATACCTCCAAAGAGAAAGTACTGGATACTAAAGGGTTTTTTAATCTAGCAAACAAGGCAGAACAAGAACCAATGGCTGGAAATTAAAGATAGACAAATTCAAAGGAGAAATTAGGCACAGATTGTTAACCACTGGAAGAAACTACCAAGGGAAGTGGTGGATGTTCCATCTCTTGATGTCTTCACAACAAGACTGGATGCCTCTCTGGAAGATACCAAACACAAGCTATTGGGCTCAATGCAAATGTAACAGGGTGAAATTCTATGGCCTGTCATATGCAAGAGGTCAGACTAGAAGACCCGTTAGTCCAGCAGTGGGTAAACTTTTTGGCCTGAGGGGCACGTCGGGGTATGGAAATTGTATGGCGGGCCATGAATGCTCACAAAATTGGGGGTAGGAGTGCGGGAGGGGGTGAGGGCTCCGGCTGGGGGTGCAGGCTTTTGGGGTGGGGGCAGAAATGAGGAGTTCATCGTGTGGGAGGGGGCTCTGGGTTGGGGTGTGGGGGGCAGTGAGGGCTCTGGGGTGGGGCTGGGGATGAGGGTTTGGGGTACAAGAGGGGGCTTTGGGCTGGGATCGAGGGGTTCGGAGGGTGGGAGGGGGATCAGGAATGTGGCAGGGGATTGGGGCATGGGGGGGCAGGATCAGGGGTGCCGGCTCCAGGCAGTGCTTACCGCAAGCAGCTTCTGGAAGCATGTCCCCCCTCCAGCTCCAAGGCTCAGCCAGGCAGCTCTGCGCACTGTCCCGTCCGCAGGCGCCACCCCTGCAGCTCCCATTGGCCAGGAACTGCAGCCAATGGGAGCTTTGGGGGTGGCGCCTGCAGACGGGACAGTGCGCAGAGCTGCCTGGCAACTCCTCCATGTACTACGCAGGAGCTGGAGGGGGGTCATGCCGGCTGCTTCCTGGGAGCCAAGTGGAGCGGGGCAAGCCCCCAACCCCACTCCCCGGCTGGAGCGCCGGAGTGGGGCAAACCCCCAACCCCGCTCCCCAGCTGGAGCTGAGGGCCAGATTAAATGGTCTGACGGGCTGGATATGGCCCATGGGCCGTAGTTTGCCCACCCTGGCGATAGTCCCTTTTGGCCTTAAACTCTATGAATCATTCACACCCCTTTGTGTTTGCATGAGAAGCAGTTCTTGAAACAATAAGGATACTGCCAGGAAGAGATGAGTTCAGGAAAAGTAGGAAGTATTTCAGGAAGATACTGCAGTTCCCTAAAGCACATGTTTACATCCGAAGAAAATCTCTGTTGAAAAGCCATTTTTGGAACAGCAATGCCTCCAAGAAACAGCTGTGGTTTCCTGAGTTCAACTAAGGCACTGCATGTCCGCAGTTTCAAAGAGGGACATGAAATTTACAAGACTATGGCTGAAGTCCGACTAGCTCAATATGTGCTTGATTTATTTATGTTCACCATGTACAATGAGTCAGTGCTGTGATATCATTATTACTGTGTCTATTCCGGGAGTTCCTCGAGGCGTCATTGTGCTAGGCACTGTACACCACAGAATCATAGAAACGTAAGGCTGGAAGGGACCTCAAGAAGTCATTATATCCAGCCCCTAGGACCAAGTGTCCTTAAAAACCTCCAATGACAGGGATTCCACAATCTGTCTTGGAAGCCTGTTCTGGATCTTAGCTACCCTTAGAGTTAGAAAGTTTTTCCTAATATCCAACCTCCATCTTCCTTGCTGCAGATTAATCCAATTACTTCTTGTCCTACTTGTAACCCACACACCTTCTGGGTGTGGGGTTCTGTCCCATCTAGTGGGACTGAGACCACTGAGAGAGAGAGAGAGAGAGAGAGAAAATGAGTCTGCTGTACAGCCTTAGCTAACAGGCTGTTGGCTTTTAGCTCATGCAGTAGAGGCTCACGCACTAAGCTCCAGACGTCCCCGGTTCGATCCCGCCAGGATCTGTTGGTGTTATACTACCATCACTGGAGATGGAGAACAATTGAACCCAAGCCCTCATTATAACAGCCCTTTACATATTTGCTCAGTCTCCTTTTCTCTAGATTAAAATGTCCTTTTTATAAAAAAAAAATCTTTCCTCATAGGTCAAGTTTTCTAAACCTTTGATCATTTTTGTTGCTCTCCTCTGGACTCTCTCCAATTTGTCCACATCTTCCCTAAAGTGTGACACCCAGAACTGGACACAGTACTGCAGCCGAGGCCTCACGAGGGTTGAGTAGAGCAGGACAATTACCTCCCATCTTACATATGACACCCCTATTAATACACCTCAGAATATTAGCCTCTTTTTGCACCTGGAAGGGACAGTAGCCGCCTCTGTGCAGAACATTTGCTCTGCCAAGGGAGTCTTCCAAAGAGCATGTTACGATAAAAACACCAGTTTCTCTTGTCTCTCTCTCCAGGCAGATAAAATGCCCTTCATCCAGGCTGCAGAATGGCGGGGCTTGACTCACAGTGGGACTTGGGCTCTTATCCATCCCCCTAGCAGGGTGCTAGAGCTTGGGTCCTGAGTGCTTGCTGACCTGAGTCAGGCTGTGTGTATGGACAGAAGGGAAGCTTGGGCTGAAACCTGAGTCAGAAGTTGGGGTTAGTGTAGACATACCTGTAAAGGCCAGTGATAGAATAAAATGCCTGTAGGGAAATTTCTAATCTTAGGCAATTTTTTCCATTTGTCTCAATTGTTTGAATTCAAGAATACCTGTTCCACTGCCATAAAATTCCATTGTCACCTAAGCCTTGGTCAAAATTAAATTAAAACAAACCTTCACACTTGAGTTTTTCATATTTCATTTTGATTTTGTGAAACTGATCCAATTTCCCCCACTCCCCCCCAAACAGGTGAAATTTCATGGGCTTTCAGTTGATAAGTAGGATTGTTATTTGAGTGAAGATTTGATGAAAGGGTCCTTAACACATGTAACTGGAATGAATGAAAATCCAGAAGAAGATTATAAAAATTAATATATTTTTCTAATGTGAGCTACGTGATATAGAGATTCATAGATTTTCAGGCCAGAGTGGATTATTATGATCATTATTCTGACCTCTAGCATAATACCAGGACAGAGAATTAGTTTTATTCTTCTCCCATAGAGAATAGTAATTGAATTACTATTAGTGTTTAATTGGAATTCTATAGAGGACTACAAAATCATGAATGGTGTGGAGAAAGTGAATAGGGAAGTGTTATTTACCCCTTCACATAACGCACGGACCAGGGATCACCCAATTAAATAATAGGCAGCAAATTTAAAACAAATGTAAGGAAATAGTTCTTCATACAATGCACAGTCAACCTGTGAAACTCATTGCCAGGGGATGTTGTGAAAGCCAAACGTATAAAAGGGCTCAATAAAGAACTGGATAAATTCATGGAGGATAGGTCCACCAATGGCTATTAGCCAAGATGGTCAGGGATTTGACACCATGCTCTGGGCGTCTCTAAACCTCTGACTCCCAGAAGCTGGGACTGGATGACAGAGGATGGATCATTCAATCGTTGCCCTGTTCTGTTCATTCCCTCTGGCGCTGGCCACTGTCAGAAGACAGGATACTTGGCTAGGTGAGCCACTGGTCTGACCCAATATGGCCATTTTTATGTGTTATCCATAGCAGGTAAGGTGCTTAGTTATCTAAAGGTATTTCTTCATTGCCAAGCAAGAAAGTGTGTTCTTAACATGGGTTAAAATAGCAGTGAAGACATGGCAACTCAACCTGTAACTTGTGTTAGCAACTTGAGTTAAAGCCCAAGGCAGACCGGGGTTGAACTCCAGCTGCCAGCCTGAGTTAAAAGCCGAGTTGCTGTGTCTTCACTGCTATTTTAACCCGAGTTAGCTAACCCATGCTAAGAACACACCTTTGTTTTTTTCCCCATAGAAGACATACCCTAAAATAAATACCTATAGATTGGTGCTTTAGAAATACAGTGGCGGGATGGATGGACAGATGACAGCCACTCTTTCAGTACATTCATTGTCCCTTTTTTATTTTTCCTTTTTATTTAATTCCAAGCTTTAATTACAGCCCAGAACATGGAAGAATTGAACAGACAAAAGGTGCCTATTACTGTTTCGGTCTTTGTGCATTTTATTCATGGCTAGAAAAGCGACGCCTTGTGGCATCAGGTCTGCATTGTTTTGTGTTTACTTTCTGCCGTGAACGAAAGACGACACAAACTGTTTACAGCAGTATGCATATTTCTGGCATTCTCAGTTCTTATCTCTGGATATAAGCAGAAAATCACTGGTATCCATAAGACCTGTTGCTTTTGGTGATATGAATCGAGCGAAAGCATGACGACTTGATTTTCCCATTGCCTTGCACCTTGGGTAGTCATGTATTCTTGTGCCATGTGACTACAAAATGGCTATAAAACACTGTCATTTTGATTTGTTTTACACCTATCTTGCACTCAATTTGCACAGATGTAAATGGCAACACGTACTGCACAGAAAGACTAAGCCCTGGTCTACACTACAGGGTTAGGTCAAATTTAGCTGCGTTAGGTTGATTTTAAAGTGAACATGTCTACACAACCAACCCCTTTCCGTCAACTTAAAGGGCTCTTAAAATTGACTTCTATACTCCTCCCCGGCAAGGGGAGTAGTGCTAAAACGGACCTTGCTGGGTCGAATATGGGGTAGTGCAGACACAAATCGACGGTATTGGCCTCCAGGAGCTATCCGAGAGTGCTTCATTGTGACCACTCTGGACAGCACTTTGAACTCCGATGCACTAGCCAGGTACACAGGAAAACCCCCGGGAACTTTTGAATTTCATTTCCTGTTTGGTCAGCATGGCGAACTCAGCAGCACAGGTGACCATGCAGTCCCCCCCGAATCGTAGCACGTAGAATGTTTCTACGCTCCCCCCCATCATCTCCATCCCTGAGGTTATCGCAGATTAGAAGGCGAAAAAACCGCACTCACGATGACATGTTTTCCGAGCTCATGCAGTCCTCCTGCACTGATAGGGCACAGCTTAATGCATGGAGGCATTCAGTGGCAGAGGCCAGGAAAGAATTAAGTGAGCGTTAAGAGCGGAGGCAGGACGAGATGCTGAGGCTAATGGGGGAGCAAACGAACATGATGAAGCATCTGTTGGAGCTTCAGGAAAGCCAACAAGAGCACAGACCCCCACTGTATTCAGTGTGACGGGGTTGGGACTCACTCACTCCTGCTGTTGACTCCGGGAATTAGCTCAGTTCATGCAGAGCGCCCTCTGCCGGTGGTGTCCCATCCGTCTCTCACCCTAGATTGGCGTCTCGACCCGCGTTGCTCCCAGCACCCTCTTCAGGATACTGCCCTCCGGCAGTGCCCACTACTCTGGACTCACCTACTTCCAGGGGTTTGGTGTTATCAGCAGTCCTTCTCTTCACCCCAGCCACAATGGCCAACCACATCCCCAAAGTCTAACCCCTTTTGGCAGGGGTCTGGTGCAGTCCGTGATGGCCACTCCTAACGGCCAGGTGGAAGTGCAAGGGGCGGACCAAGGCCCACCCTCTACTTTGGATCCTGACCCAGGGACCCTTTGGCAGCAGCCTTCCTGCCTGCCCTCCTTCTCTCCCTTTGTCCATCTCTCTCCCTGGGCCATTTCCCCTACAGCCCCTTTGCACCAGCTAGGCCCTTTTTCGCAGGGCCCAGGGCCCACAGCACAGCACAGCACAGCACAGCCCAGCCCAGCCCAGCCCAGCCCAGCCCAGCCCAGCCCAGCCCAGCCCAGCCCAGCCTGCTAGTTTCCTCCAGCAGGAGACAGACCTTCAAACACTAAAGGCCTAGGAGAGACTACCTGCGCCCTTCCTGGGCAGCCTTTATATAGGGCCTAGCCTAGCCCTGATTGGCTGGCTGTAATACTGGCCCTGATTGGCTCTCTAACAGGCCCTCCCTGATTGGCTGCCGCCTTGTGCAGCCGCTCTGGCCTGTTGTAGCCCAATCTGACATGGGGGTGGGGCACTGCCCCACCACAAACTGCCTACCCTCCTCCCCATGTTCCATAGCCTCCTCACCCAGAGGCCCAAGAATGTGGGGCAGGAGACTCCGGGCACCCAGCCACTCCACTCCAGAGGATGGCCCAAATGACAGAAGGCTGTCATTCAAAGAGTTTGATTTTTAGTGTGGCTTCAGTAAGCAATGTGGCCTTGTCCTTTCCTCCTCCCCAACCCCATCCGGACTTCCTTGTCCATTATCTCATTTTTTTTAATTAATAAAGAAAGAATGCATGGTTTCAAAACAATAGTTACTTTATTTCGAAGAGGGGAGGGTGGTTGGCTTACAGGGAATTAAAATAATCAAAGGGGGTGGGTTTGCATCAAGGAGAAACACACACAATTGTCACACCAAAGCCTGGTCAGTCATGAAACTGGCTTTCAAAGCCTCTCTGATGCACAGCGCACCTTGCTGTGCTCTTCTAATTGCCCTGGTGTCTGGATGCTCAAAATCGGACACCAGGCGATTTGCCTCAACCTCCCACCCCACCATAAACATCTCCTCCTTATTCTCACAGATCTTATGGAGCACACAGCAAGCAGCAATAACAATGGGAATGTTGGTTGCTCTGAGGTCTGACATAGTCAGCAAGCAGCACCAGCGGGCTTTTAAACATCCAAAGGCACATTCTATCACCATTCTGCACTTGCTCAGCCTATAGCTGAACTGCTCCTTACTACTGTCCAGGCTTCATGAGCCATGGGAGCAAGGGGTAGGCTGGGGTAGGTGCGACCGCGCGGTGCTGCTGGCTGAGAGAGCAGCCTGAGGCAGAAGCCTCCAGCTCGTATGATATTCCAGGCAGGACTGAATCTCCATGAGATGAAACTTAAAGAAGAGAATGACCTGGAGTCTTTGGCTCCCATTTGGTGATCTAAGAGGAGGATAGCCATGTCTGTCCAGGCGCCCCTGATCGACCTCACCAAGGTCTGCCAGGAGCACCCAGGAGACGTACAACGGCTATCAGTCCCACTGCACCGTCTGCTGCGAAGGCAAGGAGCTGCTGCTATGTAGCAATGCAGTACCACGTCTGCCAGCAGCACCCAGGAGACATACAGTGAGCTGAGCGGGCTCCATGCTTGCCGTGGTATGGTATCTGCACGGGTAACCCAGGAAAAAATGCGTGAAACAATTGTCTGCCGTTCCTTTCACAGAAGGAGGGAGGGAGGGGGGCCTGACGACATGTACCCAAAACCACCCGTGACAATGTTTTTGCCCCATCAGGTATTGTGAGCTTAACCCAGAATTCCAGTGGGCAGCGGCGACTGTGGGAACTGTGGGATAGCTACCCACAGTGCACCGCTCTGTAAGTCGATGCTAGTCACGGTAGTGAGGACACACTCCACCGACTTAATGCGCTTAGTGTGGACATACGCAATCGACTGTATAAAATGGGTTTCTAAAAATCGACTTTTATAAAAGCGGCCTAATTTCCTAGTGTAGATATACCCTTAGTATAAATTGATGGAGCACTATTAGTCTGGTGAAAAGACAGGAGACTGGTGCCAGGCTATTAGGCCTTTCATCTCTAGGTCACTGCTTCAACTCCAACAGGATCTGTAGTGACTGGAAGTCATACTCAGCTGGTGGCTATTAATAAATAACTAATAATACTTTTTGCTTGTGTACAGCTCGGGTCTTGCCCCCAGTGGAGTTAATGGCCACTTTGCCATTGTCTTTAGTGGGAGTGGGAGCATGCCAATCATACCTTTCATCTGAGGATCTCAAAGCACTAAATGAAGAGAGATATTGGATGGTCTGTGTGAAATGAGTTTGGGGTTTCTGTTCAGCTGCCAGTGGATAGGTGTCCCATTATAACTGTACCACAACGCCACCATTATTACCAATGATCAGCACATTGGCTGGCTGTGCCAGAAGATGTGGGCCAAGGACTGAACTCCCATCTCATCCCTAGAGCTGGTCCCTCCAGCTCAGGACTGAGGCTCATTCGGAGAGCAGTGGGGACATGTTACGGTCTGATGCACAATCCCCAAACACAAGGAAATCGAAGCAAGATGCGCTGGGAGGTGGTCAATCAAAACATATAATAACCATGAAACGGCTAAGTCAGCAACAGTCTGAGCAAACATAATAACAGGCCAAACGCGTCCACGCACACACACACACAAGTCATCCCAGGGCAGGGGGGAGTTCACTCTGCTGTTGCCCATGTTGCCTTCATTGGGAACCAGGCATGTGCACTCAAGGGCAGAATTTGGCTGTAGGCATGTTGCAAAGTGGGTTTGTCGTGTTGTTCGTGTTCTTGCTTTCAGCTGAGCTCCTATCCAGGCATGTCAGATCTGTCACAAAAGGTTCCATTTGGAGCCTGTTGAGACATGAGGTGTCATTATATTGTTTGAAGCATTGCTATTCAGTACAAAGAATGTAGCCCCACTTCTGCCTCTGTAAGAAAGAGTGCGGTGGCTGTCGAATCAAAGCAGCATTCTGTTCTAGCTGCTTAGGCCTGTTTCATTTCTGTTCCCTGGCAACTTAGCTATTGGGGGCACCACTGGCCATATCACCAATGATTTGCAGCATTTATCAGCCCACAGACTCCTGTATTCAGGTAACTGCAGACAAGACCATGGGCTCTTTTGGGATCCAGACTGGATTCTGGTAGCCATTACAGCCTTGGTCTGTGCACCAGTTAGGTTTCATTAGCTAAGCACGGCTGGCCTGATAAGTACTTGGATGAGTGATCCAAGGAGCCATGAGGTGCTTTGGGGGGTTGACTCAGTATGTGGCCCACTTCCTTCTGAAACTGACCCAATACCCCAGCACGATGCTTCGGGACAATGTGCTTCTAGGGGTGCTGCCTTCCAGATGAGACCTAAACCCAAGGCCATGACTACTTAAGATCATGAAAGATCCCATGGACTTTTTCTCAGACTTAAGTGTGTTTACCCCAGTGGCCTGGTCATATTTACATTCATGCACCTCACATTTCCCCTGTATTGTCAATTGGATATAGAGTTCTTTTTCACTTCCTGTCCCTGGAGATGGCTGCATTTGAGAGATGGGTTAAATGATCCCTGTGTGTCGTGTGTATATTATTTTAACTGTAAAGACTCTGAGACCTTCTGCATGAAAATCACAGTAAGATGCTGTAAGACTTTGCATCCTCCCGCTGCAAAACCACAGGTGCTGAGAAGAGCTAAAGGAGAATCCCTGGTAGCAGTAGAGGGCTTATGACAAACAGACAATAATTTCCAACACCATCCAGTAGAGGATGGTGGTGCACGTATATGCTAGACAGTGCATTATACTGTTAATATTATCAGTTGAAACCACTATGCCATCTCCTTGAACTGTTCCAAAAGGTGCTCTTACTTTTAAAGAATGTGTTAACATAAATGGAACCTTCATATCTCTTTGGGGGTTTTGTAATGTTGCAGTGTGGACACTCAAGCACAGGCTTGGAAACACTGAGTCCACAAGCCTGGATCTCACAGGCTTGGATTTACAAAGCTGTGTCGTACCCATAGTTACTTATCTCCCTCTCTGGCTAGCATTGCATTTTGGAGTGTCTTTTCCCCTCTCTAATTCTTTGTTGACTCTCACTGTTGCTTCCTGTCTTCTGCACAGGAATTACCTTCTATGCAACGTTTCAGAGTAGCAGCCGTGTTAGTCTGTATTTGCAAAAAGAAAAGGAGTACTTGTGGCACCTTAGAGACTAACCGATTTATTTGAGCATAAGCTTTCGTGAGCTACAGCTCACTTCATCGGATGCATCCGATAAAGTGAGCTGTAGCTCACGAAAGCTTATGCTTAAATAAATTGGTTAGTCTCTAAGGTGCCACAAGTACTCCTTCTATGCAAACTTTCTGCCTTACCTTTCCGTCTATTCTTAGCTACTATAGTGAAACCAAATCCTGATCCCATTGAAGACAAAATGGCAAAAGTCCCATTGACTTCAGTGGGGAAAGGATGTAGCCCTGAGATGGGCAGTATGATGGATTACAGTGCTTGGTTTCTTTTTAATTTGGAGCTTTGCGTTGGATTTCATATAAACTCTGATTTCCCACCTTCCCCCCACCCACCCACTTCTGAGAATAAGCCAAGAAGCCAGGCATAGTTTTCAAAGTCTCCTAGAATCCTTGGTACTGCCTACAAAGGGAATGGCAAAAGTCTGCATTCTGCTTGAATACTGAGATCTCAAACAGCGTGAGCTTTTAGACAAATGCAGTGCTCACTTCAGAGGAAGCCTAAGTCATTAGCACAGTGCAGAATGGCCTGAAATGGTTTTTTCTTATTAAGGTGTCTTTTTGTTTTCCACACATGGATCTTTCATCGACATATGTTTTCCATATGTTCCTTATTAGTCATGCTTTCTATCTCACAAATCTGTTACTGATGCCATGAACTTATGCAATTAACTTGCTTAAGAAAAACACAGCGAAATTCCAGGCAGTATCCCGAGGAAAGCACTGGGCAATGGATTTTTTAAAATGTTTTTACTCCTGCTTGTGTAGCATGTTCCACCTCCTCGCACCGTTGGAGTCCCTTGTGAATGAGGACACTGGAATTCATTCCTACATGCTCTATTCAGTCTTTGTTCAGAGACCTTCCTATAGATATCAGAGAAGGGGGAGGAGGGAAAATGAGACATTGCTTTTAGCTGTTTTCCTGACTCGTACAGGCAGGATTCTCGGGGGATGGGCGCTTAGCTGTCAGAGAGGCGGAGACCGACAGGATGTTTAAATACTTACCATAAAGTCTCCTTCCAAACTGGCAGGGTATAGGTTTGGGGAGACGTCAGTACGTTTGTCTAAGGAAAGGAAAAGGACACGGATAGCAGGAAACTTTCTGATCCTTGGTTGCTGGGAGAGCCCTCAGCAAGAAACACAATGTCTCCGTGAGTAGCTTTTCCATAGCACTTTCCCTTCAGTTTAAACGACTGTACAATGCTTTGTGTACGGGAAAAGAGCAAGAGGGTGAAAAGATTGGCTTGGAAAATCAGGAGAGAACTCTGGCTAGCAGAAACATTTGTCTTATTTCACTTATTTTAGCATCTATTTTAAGAGTTCCCCTTTAGTTCCAAATTCTCTTCTTGGTTACACTGTATGACCCCACAGTGTAGCCTGCACTGATGTAAACGAGAGGAGAATCTGAACCCTCAAGCCAGCCCTTGCTCTCAGTTACTTTTTCACCCACATAAGGGCTTGATCCAAAGTCCATTGAAGTTGGTGAAAAGATTCCCATTGATTGTAATGGGTTTTGATTAGGCCCTAAAGGAGTAAAATCTGACCCCCAGTCTGTGTTTAGTTATCTAGGAATGAAACAGTTACTCTGTGTGCATTTTGTAGGCTGAATTTGATTTTTGATTCATAGATTTTAAATCCAGAAGGGACCATTCGATGATCTAGTCTGAGTTCAATAGTAGGGAAGGTATGTAATCTATTCCTCCTACCCACCAGTGCAGAATTGTTCCTTACTCTTTTTGTCCAGTGTGAGTGGACTACGTAGGCTCTTATATTGTACAGTGAAGATACATAGGTGCCTATATGGAAAATACGTACTGTTTTTCTTTTTTGACAGCATGCATCACTGGAAGATGGTACATGACATTTTCAGACTGTTGTCCTGTTTGTTAAGCTAAATTGATGTGATCATATCCTACGATGGAAACTGGGTTTTATCTTATAAGTTCTTTGAAAATGTAAAGGGAATATTTAAAGAAACAACCTTATGATTAAAGCCTTCGCAATTATATTTGGCAGCTGTATAGTTTCCTCGGTTGAACAGTTGCAAAAAGCGCCCCCAAATTAAACTGAGCATTACAACTGGAGATCAAATGTTCCAAGTGTCTCTTCTCATTGTCTCCTGGGCTGGTTATATTACTCACAGCTATTTTGCCTGGAAAGGTGGGTGGACTCATAGCATTATAACATGGCTGTTGGGATGTATGAATTTGCCTGGTTCTTCCAGCATGATGGAGGCAAAAGTATTGCACTGGGAATTAAAGAAGCTACTACATGCAAAATTAGTCCCTAATCCCGCATACATTTACATACGGAGTTAAGGGTTTGCAGGAGCTTTAAAATACACGGGGCTCAATTTTTGCTGATAACCGAATAGTTTGTTAAAAGTTTACATTGACTATTATAGGAATCAAATAAGAGGGTTAATTGCCTGTGGTCAGAAACCATTATTCCTTAATTAATTCAATTACTTTGCAATCTCCCCCCCCACACACACACACATACACCATTTGGCTTATGAACATTTAAAAGAGTTTAAGTCTCCCAAATCTGCTTCCACTGGCATTAATGGGAAGTTTGCCAATGACTTCAGAGAGAACAGAATCAATTCCTTAAATCCTTGCTCTGCAGTCTGACCTTGTAACCATATTGGTCGAATCCTGCCACCAAATTGCTGCCACCCCATTTTAATTGCCACCCCAAGCACCTGCTTGGAAAGCTGGTGCCTGGAGCCAGCCCTGCTAGGAAGGGTGTATATTTGACTGAGGAAGGGCACGAGGAATATTTTTGATGGTAAACCACAGTTGACTGAAAGTCTGAATCCCATTTAATGAACAGTGAATTAAAAGGCAATACTCTATAGTCCCACTGGCAGCCCAGCAGCCGCATCCAGCCCACAGGACAATTCACTCCAGTCCTCAAGGCATCTGCTCCCACAGCAGCAGCTACCTGGAATATAGGGAGCATCGCAGTGAAATGTGGCACGTGCCAGAGACCCGTACCACAAAATGGTGTCCTCCGCACGGCGTGACCTCTCATGTATGGTGCGTACGAGGATACACCGCATGGAGGACGCCGTTTTGTTTCTGTATATGGCCCGCGGAGGTGCCACACAACTGTGCATGCAGCCCACGTCACTGAAGAGGTTGGACCATCCAAACTGGGGCCCGATTTTTGAAGTAGCCTCTAATTTTGTGCTTGCAATGAATTGCAGAGGTAAATAATGTCTAAGTATGAGCTGGATCAGACCACTGCTCCATCTAGTTCGGTATCCTGTCACCACCAGTGGGCAGCACTAAGTACTTTGAAGGAAGATGCAAGAAAGCCTGAAGTGGTCAATTATAACATAGCCTGCTCAGAAGGGAAGTTTCTTCCTACCCTCCCTCCATTAAAGGTTGACTGAATACGCGGAATTTATGCCTGCAAATAACTGAGCTTGTAATTTTGCCCACAATTGACCCCAAACTAGATGCTGTGTTAAAGAGCCCTTAAAATTTTAACCATTAGAGTTTAAAGAGCAGACAAAAATCATATAAGAGAGATAAGGTGGGTGAGGTGATATCTTTTATTGGACCAACTTCTGTTGGTGGAAGAGACAAGCTTTCAAGCTCAACAGAGGTCTTCTTTGGGTCTGGGAAAGGTACTCAGAGTTTTACAGCTAAATACAAGGTGGAACAGATTGTTACACATAAGTAGTTAACATATATTCTAGGGGAGTACATCTGTGTACCCTTCCCGGACCAGACCAGAACAAGAGTTCTGTTTAAACTCAAAAGCTTGTCTCTTCCACCAACAGAAGTTGGCCCTATAAAAGATATTATCTCACCCACCTTGTCCCTCTAATATCCTGGGACTGACATGGCTACAACAATGCTGCAAACAAAAATTATGTAATGAATTTGGGGTGTTTTTCCTTCTTGCTCTTGTTGTTCAACTCAGGAAATCCAGAAGTGGCATGAGTTGCTTTCTGCATTGTCACAGGATAATTTTCAGAGTAGCAGCCGTGTTAGTCTGTATCTGCAAAAAGAACAGGACTTGTGGCACCTTAGAGACGAACAAATTTATTTGAGCATAAGCTTTCGTGAGCTACAGCTCACTTCATCAGATACATTCAGTTGAAAATACAGTGGGGAGTTTTATATACATAGAGAACATGAAACAATGGGTGTTACCATGCACACTGTAACCAGAGTGATCACTTAAGGTGAGCTATTACCAGCAGGAGAGTGGGCGGGGGGGGGGGGGAGAACTTTTGTAGTGATAATCAAGGTGGGCCATTTCCAGCAGTTGACAAGAACGTCTGAGGGGGGAGGGGTGGACGGGACATAGGGAAATAGTTTTACTTTGTGTAATGACCCCCACTCCCAGTCTCTATTCAAGCCTAAATTAATGGTATCCAGTTTGCAAATTAAGCCCAATTCAGCAGTCTCTTGTTGGAGACACAGAACGCCACTAGCCATCACCTTCAGCCCCCAACTAAAACCTGTCCAACGTATCATCAAGGATCTACAACCTATCCTGAAGGACGACCCATCACTCTCACAGATCTTGGGAGACAGGCCAGTCCTTGCTTACAGACACCCCCCCAACCTGAAGCAAATACTCACCAGCAACCACACACCACACAACAGAACCACTAACCCAGGAACCTATCCTTGCAACAAAGCCCGTTGCCAACTGTGTCCACATATCTATTCAGGGGACACCATCATTTGGCCTAATCACATCAACCACCCCATCAGGGGCTCGTTCACCTGCACATCTACCAATGTGATATATGCCATCATGTGCCAGCAATGCCCCTCTGCCAGGTACATTGGTCAAACCGGACAGTCTCTACATAAAAGAATAAATGGACACAAATCAGACGTCAAGAATTATAACATTCAAAAACCAGTTGGAGAACACTTCAATCTCTCTGGTCACACGATTACAGACCTAAAAGTGGCAATTCTTCAACAAAAAAACTTCAGAAACAGACTCCAACGAGAGACTGCTGAATTGGAATTAATTTGCAAACTGGATACAATTAACTTAGGCTTGAATAGAGACTGGGAGTGGATGGGTCATTACACAAAGTAAAACTATTTCCCCATGTTTATCCCCTCCCCACCCCCCCACTGTTCCTCAGACATACTTGTCAACTGCTGGAAATGGCCCACCTTGATTATCACTACAAAAGGTTTCCCCTGCCCCGCCCCCACTCTCCTGCTGGTAATAGCTCACCTTACCTGGTCACTCTGGTTACAGTGTGTATGGTAACACCCATTGTTTCATGTTCTCTATGTATATAAATCTCCCCACTGTATTTTCCACTGAATGCATCCGATGAAGTGAGCTGTAGCTCACGAAAGCTTACGCTCAAATAAATTTGTTAGTCTCTAAGGTGCCACAAGTCCTCCTTTTCTTATCACAGGATAATGTGATAGCATTTTCTTGAGTTACAGCTTAATTACGCTTGTGTCCAACAAAAGCACTATGTAATTACCACTGCTTAGTCCTTATAAAGCACCATTTCACAGTAACTCACAACAGAGCTCTGTCCCCTACCTGTGCACACTTGTATTAGTGGAGTGTCTTGGAGCCCTAATCATGGATCGGAATTCCATTGGGCTAGGTGTTGTATAAGCACAGAACAAAAAGGCGGTCCCTGCCCCGAAGAGCTTACAATCTACCCTTTTAGGTTGGTTCACGTTCATGGCTGGAAATGCACAATTTGACCAAGAAGGCTTTTGAGAGACTTTGGGATTCAACAGCTAGACTTGTGGTGTGGGAGACAGGAGACATGGGTTCCACTCCCGTCTCTGCCCCTGACCTGTTTTGTAAACATGGGTAACTGTTTTGCCTCTTTGCCTCAGTTTCCCCAATCTGGAAAATGAGGATAACAACACTCTCCTCCTTTGTAAAGCTCTGTTGATGGAAAGTGCTAGATGATGATTATTATTAGGAGTCTTGCAGCCAGTAGGATTTTAAAGACTGGTGGGTCTGTGTTTATAAAGGGCTTATTATGTATAAAAATAGTAGCACTGGAAATTTCCATTTGACTTTACACCAGACCTCTGGACAGTAAAAGAATTTTCACTATATTTCAAGACCTGGATCTGATTGTTATCTTCTGTGGTAGAATCAAGGCTGTTTGTTGAGCGAGCAGCAGTGTTGTATTTGGCTCATATCCTAAGAAACATCAGTAGAAAAAATGGAGGAGTCTTTGCAAAGAGACAGAATTTAGATGTCAAAAAAACAAAAACAAAAAAAAACCCAAAACGTCACATTGGTCCCAATCCGACATGCACTGATTTCAAATGGTTCAGGGAAAGCTCTCATTGACTTCAATGATCCAGAACTGGGTCCTTAGAAAGGAAGACTATAGGAAAACATCAGTAATTCAGATAAAATGATAAGAGCTTTTGGAAAGCTGATTCTAGCCCAGATCTATGTACAGGGTAGGGGATGAGAATTTCAAGCCATCCCTCTGGCTAGAAAGGAATAACCAAAACCAATGGGGCCTGATTCTGCTTTCGACGGCAAACCTAGTGTGCATGAGATCAGAACTGGGTCCATCAGTTTTACTTGTATCATGTATAGCAGGATCGCTTGGTCATCTTTGGTTGAAAATGCATGGGGCAAGGCATGAAAATGCATTGTGTTCTACTGCAGGAAAACACTCAGGATTTGGCCCTTAAATACAATAGGTGAGTAAACGAAATGGGCTGGATTCATCCCTCGCATAATTCCATTGACCAGCAGCATTAATGTGCCCTACATTACAGCCAGCAGCAGCTGCATACACTGCCCCCTCCAGGCAGATGGTTCCTGGCCAGGAGTGTGAACGATCTACATGGGGGAGCTCTGCCTAAGGGGTATTGCTGGCTGAATGGGGGTATCCAAATAGGACCAAAATCCTGCATGCTTCTGAGCCCCGGCAGCTCCCATTGCCTTCAATAGGCTTTGCAGGTAGTTGGCGCTTTGTCCTGGACTCTTTCAAGACCAATATGGTCTTTAGCAGAAATGAGAAGGCAGCTGGTGGCTTTAAAAACACAAGAGTCCTCCAAAAGAAATGTGTGTGCGAGAGTCAGGGGGAAGGGCAGAAGGACATGTGTTCTGCTAAGAGATTAGAACAGTGGTCCCCAGACTTATAAGGGTTGCGCCCCTCCCCTTGCCTGTCCATGCCCTCCCCACCCCCGAGTTGGGACTGGGAGCGGGGCCGCGGCTCTTGGGGGGGAGGTGGGGACACGGCCAGGGGTAAGGAGACTGAGGCTAGGACTGCAGCTGGGGGCGGGAGCAGGGCTGGGGCTGGGGCTGGGAACAGAGCTGCAGCCAGAGGCCTCGGCTGGGGCCAGGTTTCGGGGCCTCGGCTGGGGGCGGGACCAGAGCAGAACTGGGAGTGGACTGGGTTTGGGTAGAGATCCCTCTCTGCCCCCTGTGAAGGCTGCCCCCCTCCCTCCCACAGGGGGCATGTCTCACAGGTTGGGGAGCTCTGGATTAGACAATCTTCTGATAACCTACCTGGCGCCCTTCAAGTCAATGGGAGTTTTGCCATTGACTTCTGTTTGGCATAGTTTCTTATACTGCCCTCCTCATCGCACCTCTGAGCACCTTCCAGTCATGCTTTAAGTGACATAACTCCCATCTCTTACAAATGGGTTCGTTCTTTCTCTCATCATCTCCCCAGGAGAAGTGGTGGAGTGTTCTGCCTTGGTTGGGCTTTTTGTGTTTTTATTAACATGCACACACTGCTCAGTGGAGCTAGGATTTATTTCACTCCTCGTGCTTGAGGGGCCAGAACCTGCACGGATGGAAGTGCATCTGTGACATCTGCAGGGGTGAAAGTAACGTAAAGGACTTACTGGTAGCTTTCAGAGTAACAGCCGTGTTAGTCTGTATGCGCAAAAAGAAAAGGAGGACTTGTGGCACCTTAGAGACTAACCAATTTATTTGAGCATAAGCTTTCGTGAGCTACAGCTCACTTCATCGGATGCATACTGTGGAAACTGCAGCAGACATTATATAAACAGAGACCATGAAACAATACCTCCTCCCACCCCACTCTCCTGCTGGTAATAGCTTATCTAAAGTGATCACTCTCCTTACAATGTGTATGATAATCAAGGTGGGCCATTTCCAGCACAAATCCAGGTTTTCTCGCCCCCCCCCCTTTTTTTCCCCAAAAACCACACACAAAAACTCACTCTCCTGCTGCTAATAGCTATACTCTCAGCCCAGCAGAAGAAGCTGTCCTATCTCGGGGCCTCTCCTTCTGCCCCTCCACCCCCACGAACATGATACAGTTCTGTGGTGACCTAGAATCCTATTTTCGACGTCTCCGACTCAAGAAATATTTCCAAAATACCTCTGAACAACATACTAATCCACAGAGGTCTCCCTACCAACATGACAAAAAGCAGGATTCTAGGTGGACTCCTCCTGAAGGTCGAAACAGCAGACTGGACTTCTACATAGAGTGCTTCCGCCGACATGCACGGGCTGAAATTGTGGAAAAGCAGCATCACTTGCCCCATAACCTCAGCCGTGCAGAACACAATCCCATCCACAGCCTCAGAAACAACTCTGACATAATCAAAAAGGCTGAAAAAGGAGGTGCTGTTGTCATCATGAATAGGTCGGAATATGAACAAGAGGCTGCTCGGCAGCTCTCCAAAACCACTTTCTACAAGCCATTACCCTATGATCCCACTGAGAGTTACCAAAAGCAACTACAGCATTTGCTCAAGAAACTTCCTGAAAAAGCACAAGAACAAATCCGCACAGACACACCCCTGGAACCCTGACCTGGGATATTCTATCTACTACCTAAGATCCATAAACCTGGAAATCCTGGGCGCCCCATCATCTCAGGCATTGGCACCCTGACAGCAGGATTGTCTGGCTATGTAGACTCCCTCCTCAGGCCCTACGCTACCAGCACTCCCAGCTACCTTCGAGACACCACTGACTTCCTGAGGAAACTACAATCCATCGGTGATCTTCCTGATAACACCATCCTGGCCACTATGGATGTAGAAGCCCTCTACGCCAACATTCCACACAAAGATGGACTACAAGCCGTCAGGAACACTATCCCCAATAATGTCACGGCCAACCTGGTGGCTGAACTTTGTGACTTTGTCCTTACCCATAACTATTTTACATTTGGGGACAATGTATACCTTCAGATCAGCAGCACTGCTATGGGTACCCGCATGGCCCCACAGTATGCCAACATTTTTATGGCTGAATTAGAACAACGCTTCCTCAGCTCTCGTCCCCTAACGCCCCTACTCTACTTGTGCTATATTGATGACATCTTCATCATCTAGACCCATGGAAAAGAAGCCCTTGAGGAATTCCACCATGATTTCAACAATTTCCATCTCACCATCAACCTCAGCCTGGTCCAGTCCACACAAGAGATCCACTTCCTGGACACTACAGTGCTAATAAACAATGGTCACATAAACACCACCCTATACCAGAAACCTACTGACCACTATTCCTACCTACATGTCTCCAGCTTTCACCCTGACCACACCACACGATCCATCGTCTACAGCCAAGCTCTGCGATACAACCGCATTTGCTCCAACCCCTCAGACAGAGACAAATACCTACAAGATCTCTATCAAGCATTCTTACAACTACAATACCCACCTGCAGAAGTGAAGAAACAGATTGATAGAGCCAGAAGAGTTCCCAGAAATCACCTACTACAGGAGAGGCCTAACAAAGAAAATAACAGAACGCCACTAGCCGTCACCTTCAGCCCCCAACTAAAACCCCTCCAACGCATTATTAAGGATCTACAACCTACCCTGAAGGATGACCCAACACTCTCACAAATCTTGGGAGACAGGCCAGTCCTTGCCTACAGACAGCCCCCCAACCTGAAGCAAATACTCACCAACAACCACATACCACACAACAGAACCACTAACCCAGGAACCTATCCTTGCAACAAAGCCCGTTGCCAACTGTGTCCACATATCTATTCAGGGGACACCATCACAGGGCCTAATAACATCAGCCACACTATCAGAGGCTCGTTCACCTGCACATCCACCAATGTGATATATGCCATCATGTGCCAGCAATGCCCCTCTGCCATGTACATTGGTCAAACTGGACAGTCTCTACGTAAAAGAATAAATGGACACAAATCAGATGTCAAGAATTATAACATTCATAAACAAGTCGGAGAACACTTCAATCTCTCTGGTCACGTAATTACAGACATGAAGGTCGCTATCTTAAAACAAAAAAACTTCACATCCAGACTCCAGCGAGAAACTGCTGAATTGGAATTCATTTGCAAATTGGATACTATTAATTTAGGCTTAAATAGAGACTGGGAGTGGCTAAGTCATTATGCAAGGTAGCCTATTTCCCCTTGTTTTTTCCTACCCCCCCCCCCGACGTTCTGGTTAAACTTGGATTTATGCTGGAAATGGCCCACCTTGATTATCATACACATTGTAAGGAGAGTGGTCAGTTTGGATGAGCTATTACCAGCAGGAGAGTGAGTCTGGGGGGGGGGGGGGTGAGAAAACCTGGATTTGTGCTGGAAATGGCTCACCTTGATTATCATGCACATTGTAGGGAGAGTGGTCACTTTGGATGAACTATTACCAGCAGGAGAGTGAGTTTGTGTGTGTATGGGGGTGGGGGTGAGAAAACCTGGATTTGTCCTGGAAATGGCCCACCTTGATTTTCATACACATTGTAAGGAGAGTGGTCACTTTGGATAAGCTATTACCAGCAGGAGAGTGAGTTTGTGTGTGTGGTTTTTGGAAAAAAAAAAGGGGGGGTGTGAGAAAACCTGGATTTGTGCTGGAAATGGCCCACCTTGATTATCATACACATTGTAAGGAGAGTGATCACTTTAGATAAGCTATTACCAGCAGGAGAGTGGGGTGGGAGGAGGTATCGTTTCATGGTCTCTGTGTATATAATGTCTTCTGCAGTTTCCACAGTATGCATCCGATGAAGTGAGCTGTAGCTCACGAAAGCTCATGCTCAAATAAATTGGCTAGTCTCTAAGGTGCCACAAGTACTCCTTTTCTTTTTACTGGTAGCTGGAGTCCTGAATGGGGGCGTGGCCTCAACCGGAAGAGGCGATTTAAAAGCCCCGGGGCTCTGGCTGGGAGATCTGGGGCCTTTAAATCACCCCGCTGCAGAGGCAGCTGGGAGCTCAGGAGTGACCGCAGAGCTCCAAGCATTTTAAATCCCTGCTGGGGCCCAGCTGCCCGAGCCCCGGGGCTCCAACAGCCAGGCTCAGGTGGAGATTTAAAGGGCCCGGTGCTCTGGCCACTGCGGGGAGACCCCGCCCGAGCCCCACTGCCGGAGCTCCGGAGGTGATTTAAAGGGCCCGGGGCTCCCTGCAGTGGCAGGAGCACCGGGCCCTTTAAATCACCGCCGGGGAAGCCAGTCCGGTCCGGCACGGCATACTGGCTCTTGCCAGTACGCCGTACCAGACCAGACCAGCTTACTTTCACCTCTGGACATCTGTGATGTCGAGCCAGGCCCAATGTGTGTGATGTGTATAGCTGCCCTGCTTTAGAATGCAAACTACATGGGTCAGGGACAGTGTCTTCCTTTGGTTCGCAGACGGTACCAAGCATGCTGATGGGGCTTGGTGCAGAGCAAGAGTAATTCATACAAACTGGATTCCTTGCAAAGCACATTTCTGTAAATGGCAGTAATGTAGTTGGGAGTCTGAAAACAGCAATCTCATTTTGCTCTCAATTTTTTTTTTTTAAAAGCAGGTTCAGAAGATCCTGATTTATAAAAAGCAAACAGAACAAACAGCTTCCCATGTTGCATCTGCAATTTGGGCCTGTCAATAATTTTGCACTATAATTATGGAGCAATTATTTGCAGGCACCAATGAAGGCATGTAGATGTTATGCCGCTCCCCTGGGTGGGTCGTCAGCGGAATGTATTGAATCTCTGGTTTGAGATGCATGGGCTGCTCCTGCCTGAGCTAAGAAACCCATCGCTGATAACTGAGGCTCTAGCTGGCTCATCAATCTCTGTCTCTGGCCCAAACACCCAGGGGGGGAAGGGGGGACACAAAGTGCCGGACCAAATGACATCTACACTGCCTCACAGTTCAGACCAAGGGGGTGTGAATAGCAGGGCACAGCAAAGTGGATGCTGTGGGCACTACTCTTGTAGAGGTCCGGAGCTTACCCTAATGAGGTGTGCTTGCAAATCAGGCAGTAATGTCTACTTGCCTTTATCTGTGTGTCTGAGTAGCTGTGCCCTGAAAAGGGAAAGTGGGGAAGCCCTATTAAAAAGAAAGCTAATGCTAACCCCAAATCTGTATAATAATAATATATTGTTCCTTCCCAGTCGTCTGCCTCTTACAATACTCACATGCTTTATGTGTGATTGCTTTATGTGTGATTCTTTAAAGGGCTTGTATTTGATTTAAACTTTCTTAAGCACCTGGTTTTCAAAGGGTTTTCAAAAGCTCCATTACTCTGGGGGAAAAAATAATCCTGCTCTTGTTTGCTTGGTTTTATGTTTCTTGGCTTGCTTACAAAACGGGCTTCAGGAATCAGAGCTGGATTCTGCAGGATGTTGAACATCCTCTAGCCCTGCAGCACCACTTGGGATCAGGTCCATAATTCATTCTTTCCTGTATCAACTGCTGACTGAGTGGCACGGGCGAGCAGGATAGTGTAGGATCGCTGTCCGTTCAGAATACGGGGAACTCTGACACACCCACTTTCTCCACTGCCCTATAGTAATGAAAATGTAACCCTTCTGCCTGTCAGAATTGGCAGCAACAAGGGCCGGGTTCGCTATCTAGGGGATCCATTCCAATAACACAATGCAAAACCGGCTCAAGCCCCAACCCAGTGACCTGGGACAAGTATATACCACCCCCGCTGGGCGCCTCCAAGGGGCAATACTTCCCCTCTCGCAAGCACATAGTCTGAGTGTAGCAAAAAGCCTTTTAATAACAGAGAGGAACAATGTGGCATTATGTTGGGGAAACACCACCAACAGGATTCATAACACAACCCATGAGCAAAAAACCCACCCCAAGCAAACTGGGGCGTGTCCTTTCCCTTTGGTTCTTGAGTCCAGCAACCCAAAATCACCCAAAGTCTCAAAAGTCCAATGACCCAAAAGTCTCTGTCCCTGGTCAGGGCAGCCCCAGAGTTCGAAAGTTTATCTGCAGAGCTTTACCTCCCAACCTGGGTGGAGATTGGGGGGGGAGGGTTAAGGGGCACCTTACGTGGTCCAAAGCTGATGGCCCCACCTCTCCATGGAGCTCCGCTCTGCCAGCCGCCCCATGAGCTGCTCTAGGCATCTGACAAACTGCTCTGCTCCACAAGCCGCTCTGCTCGCCGTCCCGCAAACTGCAATGCTCTGCCAGCCATCCTGCAAACTGCTCTGCTCCTCAAGCCGCTCCGCTCGCCGTCCCGCAAACTGCTCCACCATATATCTTCAGGCTCCTCCACTACTTAACACAATGCTCTGTGATTTCAGCTCTTAGTAAGTTTAGCTCTTTTGTGATTTCAGCTTGTAGTAGGGGAGCCTCAGTGCTGGTGCACCATTAGCCCAAAGTGAATTCAGCTCAGCAGCCTGTAACTAGACTCCTAATGGAATCAAAATTAGCTCTGATAGTCCACAGTGGAGAGAAGGAAGTGCAATTAACATGTAAGGCCCTCACCAGGGGGCCTATACCACCAACTATTAATACCTATCCCTAGCCTACCTCTCTCTCTCAATTCACAGAGTTTTGGAACCCAAGTCCTTTGCCTAGCGAGTGCTACTTAGTTGATGGCCAGTCCCTCCATCATAACAAAAGGCCAAGTACAGTTCCACTGTCCTTGATTCCCATAATCGGGGTAATAACAATTTATTCTTCCTGCCCCGATAACAGGGGGATCCCACAGCAGCCAAAGTGACCATTTGGGCAACTATGGCCTCATTCTAGGCAGGGTGGGTGTGCCTATGCAAATGAGATCAGCCCCTGAAGTTCTTTTCCACAACTTCAGTTGCCACACCTCACCACCAGATGTCAGGGTGGAGCTCATCCTGACTCTGCTTACATATAGGATCCCAAAACTCGCTGTTACCTTGCAGCCTGTTTCAAGACACTGGTCTGATGCAAGTGAAGTTAAAACCAACAGGCATGCCACCACCATAAACTGACGTCCCCAAGCTCACTGCAGCTGGTTCTGAGTACTTGCATCGTTTGATGCATGCATCCAACCATGATTATTGTTTATATTCCAGCAGTGCCTAGGTGCCCTAGTTGTGAACCAGGAGCCAACTACTCTCGGGGCTGTACAAATATAGAACACAAAGAGGGTCCCTGCCCTGAGGGATTTGCAGTGGTTGTTTACCAAGGAAATACTGTTTGAATGTAACCAGAGAAATCTATCTATGGTACTGCAGCTGGGATTTGGGGGGGAGATTGGGACTGGATGGGAGAGAAACTGGGACTGGCTGGGCAAGGAGACTGGGGACCATAGGATGGAGGGGAGACTGGGACTGGGAGCTGGAGTGGGGAGGAGAGAGGAGGCTGGGACTGGAATGGAAAGGAGATTGAGACAGAGCGGGGGAGGGAGAGGCATCTGGAATTAGTTGGGTGGGGAGGCTGGGACTGGTAGTTGTGGGGAGGGGAGGCTGGAACAGCTTGGGGAAGGAGACTGGGACTGCAGGCTGGGAGAGACTGGGTCTGGGAACCAGTGATAGAAATGTGGGAGAGAAGGAAAGACAATCCAGTGGTTAAGGTACTTGACTAGGACTTGGGAGAGCCATGTTCAATTCCCTGCTGCTTCACAGGCTTCCTGCATGACCTTTGGCACGTCACTTAGCCTCTCAATGCCTCAGTTCCCCATCTGTAAAATGGGGATGAGAACACTGTTCTGCCTCATGGGGGTGTTGTGAGGATAACAATTCTTGCATGCTCAGGTACTGCAGTGATAGGGGACATTTGAGGGGTGTGTGGGGAGGAGGAGATACAGGGACTTGGATAGCTAGCCCAGAGGGAGAGATTGGGACTGGGTAGACAAGGAGAATGAGTCTGGGGCAAGGAGCCAGGGATGGGGCAGGTGGGAGGAACAGGGCAGAAGGGGTCAGGTTTGTGGGGAACGGACAGAAGAGTCTGAGCCACTAGAGCACATGCCCTTCCAGAGCCTGGACTGGAACCCAGGTTCCTGAGTCTCCCCATTCCTCTGCTGTCAGCAATACCTGTGAAACCCACCGGCAAAGTGTGCATCTCGTCCCTCTGTGAGCCTGGTCCACACAGCGCATGACAACCTACTACGCCCTTAGCTCACATGGCAGAGCTCTGTGCGATGGATCTAAAGGTTCCAACCCTGCGGAGGGCTGGTGGGTGTCAATATGACGCCACATAATGACATTTCTGTTTTTTTCAGTTTGCATTTTAAAAAACAAAACCTGTCAAAAGAACATTATTAGGGTTGTAAAGTCAAGCACGCAAAGGTCGGGAACTGCCAGAGTTAAGGTTGCCTGTGCAACCTTATTTCAGTTCCCGCATATGCACACATTATGATACCGTCTTTAATGACATGATCACATACTGTTTTTTCCACAGGACATCTGCCTCATTCAGTGAACAGCCTGGACAGTGCCCACTTAGTGAGCAGCGCTATTCAGTATTTTGTTTTAGCCTCGTTGTTCAGTGTGCAGCCCCATGACTTATTTACCACACACTATTCAAATCCTGCTCTTATTAATTTCCTTGTGGGATTTTCTATGGTGCTCATCACTGTAGTATCCAGTGCTTCATAAACATTAATTAATTTATCTTCACAACACCTCTGGGAGGTGTGGCAGTGGTGATATCCCCATTTTACAGATGGAGGGCTGAGGCACAGAGAGATTCAGATTAAAAATGTAAATTTGGGTGAGACGATGAGGACTTGATTTTTCAGCATTATACAGCAGTTTATTTGTTCAAGGCACCGCGCCCATTGACTTCAGTTGCAACTGTGAGTGCTCAGCACTTCTGCAAATCAGACTCCAGGGTCTCAAACTGGGCTTCCAGAAAATGAGGAACACACAAGTAGAGACCATCCATGGCCTTGTCCCCTGGCCCATTGGAAGCCAGAGCCGCGCAGTGCTCACAGCCACTATGGGTAAGAGCCACCCAAGTGGTGGGGGACCCAACTCTGGGGCTGACAGAGCCTTCAGGGAGCTGCCTTGGGCAGTATGCCCCAGTGGGCGGGGACAGGCCAGGGACTGCTCTTGGGCACCTCTGCCCCCAGCCCGGGCAGGGCAGCAGCTGCTGCTCTCTCTGCTCTGCCTTCAGAATGAGGCACTCAGAGAATGGCAGTTGCTACAGGTGCCATAGATAGATTGCTCTGGTTACATTCAAACAGTATTTCCTTGGTAAGCCCCCTGCCCCCAGCACCACCCCTGGTTCTGTGGAAAATATAGTATGAGATCTTTTGATTAAAGCCTGTGTCTTAATGCATATGCACAAGAGGGCCACGTTAAGGTTACACAGGCGACCTTAATTCTGGCATCTCCTTACCTTTGACTGCTTGACTTTGCGACTTTAATAATCAGGGGGGTAGCCATGTTAGTCTGTATCCACAAAAACAACGAGGAGTACAGTGGCGCCTTAAAGACTAACAGATTTTTTGGGGCATAAGCTTTCATGGGTAAAAAACCCTTACCCACCAAAGCTTATGCCCAGATAAATCTGTTAGTCTTTAAGGTGCCACCAGACTCCTCATTGTTTTTGTCAACCTTAATGATGTTCTTTTAGTGTAGCTTTTGTGTGTGTAATGTGTACAGATACCTGCTTTCAGTGTTTATGCACCTATTGACTATCTCTTATATATTGTAATTGACTACTAGCATGTTAGGCACTCCACTGATAGAATCATAGCTCTTCAGCTGTGTCATAGGATCTGTATTGCTAACAGAGAGTCTCAGTTAGCATTTAGCTCCAGTGGTAGGGGGACCTGTGTTATTGGAGTAGGAGAATCAGATCTCTGTCCCTACGTCATCAAGTTCAAAGTACTGGTGGCAGCATAGTGACAATTGTGAGATTCCTAAATGGCCATCAGTTTGTTTATAGTATAAGGCCCTGATCCTGCAATGAATGGACAGACCTCTCAACCCACACGGAGTCCCATTGACTGAAGGGGTTTGTCCATGGGAGATCACTATAAGATCATGGCCTAAACATATCCAGCGTACTGTACTTCTTTGTGCAAATAATGGAAACTACTTACAATGAGCTTGGATATAGTGATGTAAAGTAAAACTCTTAATTGTTTCAGTCCCTTGCAATGTACAAATTAAAATTCCACTTATGCTGATTTCAGAGGAACAGCCGTGTTAGTCTGTATTCGCAAAAAGAAAAGGAGTACTTGTGGCACCTTAGAGACTAACCAATTTATTTGAGCATGAGCTTTCGTGAGCTACAGCTCACTTCATCAGATGTTTACCGTGGAAACTGCAGCAGACTTTATATACACACAGAGAATATGAAACAATACCTCCTCCCACCCCACTGTCCTGCTGGTAATAGCTTATCTAAAGTCATCAACAGGTGGGCCATTTCCAGCACAAATCCAGGTTTTCTCACCCTCCACCCCCCACACAAATTCACTCTCCTGCTGGTGCTAGCCCATCCAAAGTGACAACTCTTTACATAATCAAGTAGGGCTATTTCCTGCATAGATCAAGGTTTTCTCACATCCCCCCCACCCCCATACACACACAAACTCACTCTCCTGCTGGTAATAGCTCATCTAAACTGACCACTCTCCAAGTTTAAATCCAAGTTAAACCAGAACATCTGGGGGGGGGGGGGGTAGGAAAAAACAAGAAGAAACAGGCTACCTTGCATAATGACTTAGCCACTCCCAGTCTCTATTTAAGCCTAAATTAATAGTATCCAATTTGCAAATGAATTCCAATTCAGCAGTTTCTCGCTGGAGTCTGGATTTGAAGTTTTTTTGTTTTAAGATAGCGACCTTCATGTCTGTGATTGCGTGACCAGAGAGATTGAAGTGTTCTCCGACTGGTTTATGAATGTTATAATTCTTGACATCTGATTTGTGTCCATTTATTCTTTTACGTAGAGACTGTCCAGTTTGACCAATGTACATGGCAGAGGGGCATTGCTGGCACATGATGGCATATATCACATTGGTGGATGTGCAGGTGAACGAGCCTCTGATAGCGTGGCTGATGTTATTAGGCCCTGTGATGGTGTCCCCTGAATAGATATCTGGACAGTCTCTACGTAAAAGAATAAATGGACACAAATCAGATGTCAAGAATTATAACATTCATAAACCAGTCGGAGAACACTTCAATCTCTCTGGTCACGCAATCACAGACATGAAGGTCGCTATCTTAAAACAAAAAAACTTCAAATCCAGACTCCAGCGAGAAACTGCTGAATTGGAATTCATTTGCAAATTGGATACTATTAATTTAGGCTTAAATAGAGACTGGGAGTGGCTAAGTCATTATGCAAGGTAGCCTGTTTCTTCTTGTTTTTTCCTACCCCCCCCCCCCCAGATGTTCTGGTTTAACTTGGATTTAAACTTGGAGAGTGGTCAGTTTAGATGAGCTATTACCAGCAGGAGAGTGAGTTTGTGTGTGTATGGGGGTGGGGGGGATGTGAGAAAACCTTGATCTATGCAGGAAATAGCCCTACTTGATTATGTAAAGAGTTGTCACTTTGGATGGGCTAGCACCAGCAGGAGAGTGAATTTGTGTGGGGGGTGGAGGGTGAGAAAACCTGGATTTGTGCTGGAAATGGCCCACCTGTTGATGACTTTAGATAAGCTATTACCAGCAGGACAGTGGGGTGGGAGGAGGTATTGTTTCATATTCTCTGTGTGTATATAAAGTCTGCTGCAGTTTCCACGGTAAACATCTGATGAAGTGAGCTGTAGCTCACGAAAGCTCATGCTCAAATAAATTGGTTAGTCTCTAAGGTGCCACAAGTACTCCTTTTCTTTTCACTTATGCTGAGCCTCTCATAATAGTGATGCTGATCTCTGGAATAAAATGACTTCACTCTGATATCATCCTGCTACGTACCAATGCCACTATTATAATGAGGTCTGTTGCCATGAACAAATAGAGCTACATGAACTTATATGTTATGTTTTTTCTTCCTGCTTTTCTTGCAGGTTATAAATGATTAGCCCTTATGACCAACATGAGCTGGAGTTTTCTCACCCGCCTGCTAGAAGAAATTCACAATCACTCCACTTTTGTGGGGAAGGTCTGGCTCACCGTACTGATCGTCTTCCGTATTGTCCTGACAGCTGTCGGAGGGGAGTCCATATACTCAGATGAACAGAGCAAGTTCACATGTAACACCAAGCAGCCAGGCTGTGACAATGTCTGCTACGATGCCTTTGCACCGCTGTCACATGTCAGGTTCTGGGTCTTCCAGATCATCATGATCTCAACCCCTTCCATCATGTACCTGGGCTATGCCATCCACAGGATCGCTAGGTCCTCCGAGGAGGAGAAGAGGCTTAAGGTACTCAAGAAAAAGAAGAAGCAGTTTGCTTTGAACTGGCAGGCTGTCCGTAACTTGGAAGACCCTTTGGAAGCAGACGAAGAGGAGCCCATGATCTCCGATAACACGGTGGAAAATGAGGAGAAAGCAAAAGCAAACAAGAAGAGCAAGGAGCAGCAGAAGCACGATGGTAGGAGACGCATCCAGCAAGAAGGGCTGATGAAGATTTACGTCTTCCAGCTCCTTGCCAGAGCTTCATTTGAAGTTTGTTTCTTGGTTGGGCAGTATTTTCTCTATGGCTTTGAGGTGGAAGCGTATTTCGTCTGCAACAGAGCCCCTTGCCCTCACACTGTGGACTGCTTTGTGTCAAGGCCAACAGAGAAGACCATCTTCCTCCTGGTGATGTATGTTGTGAGCTGCCTGTGTCTGTTGCTCAACATGTGTGAAATGTTCCACTTGGGATTTGGGACCATTAGAGATGCCATTCGCAACAGAAAGATTAATAGTTTCAGGCAGCCTCCATACAACTATTCCTACTCGAAGAATATCTCCTGTCCTCCCGAGTATAACCTGGTCGTGAAATCGGAGAAGCCTGCAAAGGTTCCAAATAGCTTGTTGGCCCATGAGCAGAACTTGGCTAATGTTGCTCAAGAACAACAGTGCACAAGCCCAGACGAGAACATCCCACCAGATCTGTCCACCCTTCATAAACACTTGAGGGTGGCCCAGGAGCAGTTAGACATAGCATTCCAGAGCTACAATGCTACTCAGGCCAACATGCAGCCTTCCAGAACCAGTAGCCCACCTTCAGGTGGGACTGTGGTAGAACAGAACAGGGTCAATACTGCCCATGAGAAACAAGGTGCTAAGCCCAAAGCCAGTTCAGAAAAAGGCAGTTCTAGCAGCAAAGATGGAAAGACTTCTGTATGGATATAATTAGGTGCTTGACCGTAGCTCACAGACAGGGCAACGTAAGTAGGGGCATGGTTTTTTCCAGCATTGTCTAGAATTCAATTCACAGAGCACAGGCACAATTTGTATGTGGGAGTCAACATAGATGAAGGATGAGTTGTTTCAAACATTACATTTGAATAATGTCTTCTGGTGTGTTAACAAAAACATTCCCTTTCTTGCCTAGTCCATATTCTCTCTGGGAACCTCCATCGAGCTACACTGTATGGTGCCGCCCTCCCCGCCTCCCCGTCCCCGGCACTGCTTAGGGGCAGGAGTAACAGCCTTTCTTCTTATGTCACTCGCTAGCTGTTTGCCCAGGATGATCCACTGCCAGCTCTCTGCGACAGAGACTGGACTGACAAGCGAGCTGGCTGGTGGGAAGGGGACTCTGCTGATCATTCAGAAGAATCGTCTTGACTACCCTGAGCTGCTCCTGTCCTGCATCATGAGGCTATAGTACTGTACTTGTGTTGAGAACTGTTTAATTACTAAATGTCCTTCCTCCAATTAATTTGAATTCCTCTGTTAAAGGGGAAAATGGTGAGATGTTACATAAATGGCCACGATCCACTGGCCTGGCTCGTTTCCTGCCTGGATTCTTACATGCACTAACAAGCAGTCATTGGAGATGAACTCAACAGAGGTTGCAGCCAGGAGCTCTAACCATGCATTAACAGAACATGAAGACAGTCAGAAGCACAGTAGCCATATTTTAAAGAATGTACACCACCCTGAGTGATTAGCGTTGAGGTAAATGTTGTATCCTTTCTTTCCCCCAATCAGTGTTGAACTGCAAAGCAACCGGGATCAATTGCTACATAGCATTTGCAGTAAATTTGCATTGTAATGATGCTACAGTGTAGCATTCGTTCCAGAGCTGGTGGGAATTGCAGCAGTTAGACGTTTTTTAACACTGCTACTGCACATCTTAAGCAAAAGTGCCTTTAAGCAACCAGTAAAATGAAATTCAAAGTTTCTAATGTCTGTGTTAACTCTTGGTAGAGATCAGAAGACCAGTGCTGACAACTTTTGTTATCAAGTACTTTTGTTTTAATCAAAAGCTTAGAAATAGTTGCAGACAAATAGATCAATGCATAGTGTGTACGGCGTGTGTGTGGAGATGTATATTTAAGTATATATACACACACATACAAATATTGTGTGAGCTACAGATATATATAATGTAATATCAACCACACGATGATTTTTACAACTTCCCACCCCCACCAAAAAACCCACCAACTCAGAATGGTGGCTGATCTTCCTCTATTGGAAGTCAAATCGCCAGCCCTTGGGCCAGATCCTCAGCTGGTGTCACTTGGTTCAGCTTCATTTACTTCATCTGACCCAAGCTGAGAATCTGCCCGCTTGACTTTAATGGGGACAGGAGAGGGACCATTCACAAAAAGGCAGTTTAAGGACCAAATCCCCTTGCCTTGCTCACACGACTAGTTCCACTGGACTTGTCTACACCAGGTTATTTTGGCTAAAGTTTACCACTGGAGATACCCACAATGCAATGCTAATGCAGACCAAGTCTATGCAACATGGTGCTTAACAATGCCAGTGGCCGCTGGCACCTTGTCTGCTCTAGTTCTGCGGGAGAAAGTGAACCGATGGTGGGAGAAGTGGGGAAATCTTAAGAAAAGAAGCCCGGGCTAGACATCACCATTGACTTCCATGAGGCTATTCATGTCAGTGAGGCAAGCCGGGCTAGGACCCTAAACACAGTGTGGCTCCAACCAGAAGGGTTTCTCTTTTTCAAACACTCTGTGTAAGAAATACGTTGGCAATGTGTTTTTTTCATCATGTATCTGACTTGTACAAAACTGAGTGTGTCAGTGGCTTTGTTGGGAATGAACTCTGGTAACAAGGAGCAGAAATGTAATCCTGACCCCTGGGAACATGGCTGAGTGATTTATCGGCCTAGGTGTCACTGGACCAGCTAAAGTAAAAAAGTAAATGAATAACTGCCCCATTTTCTGCTCTGTTGCTCTCGCGGAGAGCCTGTTCCTGCCAGGTGCCTAGATGTCCTCAATTCCTACTGTGACTTTGCAGGGTGCATTCAAGAGCTTCCAGGATTAGACCCATAAATCTCAGTCCATGATAAACCTCTAAAGACTCTGAATGAGCAGAGCACTTAAAAATGTGCTTAACTTTAAGCAAGTAAGTAGCCCTATGGGCCAACTCGTGCTGAAGTGCTGTATTCAGGCAGGACCTAATAATGCACTTTCCAAAGCCCTACAACATCATCAGTGATCGTGACTGAGCAAATGATTGCTTGAAAAGGAATACAATGAGCAGCTTGTGAGAGCTTCTGGCAAAAATATTTAATATATTTTGCTTAGCCATCTATGACGTAATTTAGAGTTTGATCCTGTTCCCATTGGAGGACATCTCCTGGAAGCAGAATCTACTCTGTACGATTTTTGAAAATGAATGAGTGACTCGAAGGGACTGATCACAAACCATCAGTTCTGTTTAAAGCAGGGGTGGGCAAACTTTTTGGCCTGAGGTCCACACTGGGTTTCCAAAATTGTATGGCGGGCCGGTTAGGGGAGGCTGTGTCTCCCCAAATAGCCAGGTGTGGCCCGGCCCCTGCCTCCTATCTGACCCCCCGCGTCTCACCCCCTGACGGCTCCCCGGGGACTCCTGCCCCATCCAACCCCCCCTGTTCCCTGCCCGCTGATGACCCCCCTGGAACTCCTGCCCCATCTACCACCCCCTGCTCCCTGTCCCCTGGACCCGCCACCGCATCCAACCCCCCCCATTCCTGACTGCCCCTCTGGGACCCCTGCCCCATCCAACCCCCCTGTTCCCCACCCTCTGACTCCCCTGACCCCTATCCAACCGCCACCCCTGACCACACCCCCAAACTCCCCTGCCCTCTATCCAACCCCCCCGCCCCCTTACCATGCTGCCTGGAGCACCGGTGGCTGGCGGTGCTGCAGCCGTGCCGCCCAGAGTACCAGGTCAGTCTGTGGCTCTGCAACTGCGCTGCCCAGCTCCCCAGAGCGTGGCATGGCGTGCTGAGGGGGAGGGGGAACAGCAGGGGAGGGGCCAGGGGCTAGCCTCCCGGGTCAGGAGCTCAGGGGCCAGGCAGGAGGGTCCCACAAGCCAGATGTGGCTCATGGGCCGTAGTTTGCCCACCTCTGGTTTAAAGGAATGCAGCTTTATTCTTAAAGGGCAGGTGTAGTGGATTTCCTCAACAGGATAGGTCAGGATTACTCCATGTGTCTGTCTTAGGGAAGAACTCACTTTAGCTGTGAGTTTTGCACAAAAGGCTCCTAATATTTACAACATGGTGAGGGTGGAAGAAACATATCTGTCTGCTCCTCATGGCTGAGCCCTTTCTCTTTACTCCATGGAACGACTTTGCATTTTGCATGGAGTTAAATTATTCCTGTTAAACTTGGGCCATACCTAAAATCTAAGAGGGGTTGTTTGATAATGGTGGATTCCATTAAAAATTCAGTGTGCTGCCGATCCCTTGACTCTGGTGCATATTCTGAAGAGGAGAGATGCCGTGGTGAAGTCAGGCCCACAGCTGGCTATTGGTTTACGTATTATGCTGCCCAGGGTGGACGTTTATATTTCACATCTATGTGAATCTCCCTGGTTTAGCTTTGACCCTGTGCCCCCCATGATGACTCTGATGGAAGCTCTGAGTAGACTGAGGGTCGGATGCTGCATGTTTTTTTCCTTAGAGATGACTCACAATGCAGCAGGCCCATTGAAACGTGTCCCCCTGGAGCAGAGCAGTGACTCTCCGCTGCAAGGGGGAGTTTGGATTGTTGCTGTTATAACCAGGATAAACACACAACAGCCTCCATCCCTCAGCATTTCCTGTGTAACTCCTGATGGATTGTAATTGACCCCAGGTTTCCATTGGCCTCATCAGCTAGTCATTAATCTTCAGGGAGTGCTCTGTGTGCCTCGGTTGCTGTTGTTTAATTCAATCCTGCTTTGATTGCTGTTGCTGCACCAAGAATAGCCAGCTGGAGAAACAGAGCCAGCCCCTTGGCTCTGACTTTATTTGTAAGTGTGGCTAATGCTGAGCATTTGCCCAGGAGGCAGAGAAACAAGCTTTAAATCAGACATCTCAGAGTCCATCACATGAGCTCGGTCTAATAAATGTATAATCGGCCCTTATTGTTTATTATATTAGGAAGGGATGCACAACCTCTTTGGGTCTGTGAGGGCCATTGCAGCCACCATCCCTGGGGCTAAGGACTGTCAGCGATTGCAGGATTTTGCTGTTAATACTCTCTCGTTGGTTCTAGTATAACCTCCTTTCTGAGTGGTCTATAGTTATAATCTCTTATCACCCACTCCTAATGCTGTACAAAGAGATAACTAACCCGCAACACACCTATTATTAACCCCACTTTATCCAGCATGGTTAAGACACTTACCCAAGGCATCCAGCGGGTCAGTGTCAGAGAGAGGATTAGACTGCAGCAGTTCAAGCCCCATGTTCAACCTCTTGACTCCAGTTCACTGTTTTAGGCAGCCCAATATGTGGCATACAGGTTTTCCATGTAGAAACATTTTCTGTTCCAAGATGATTGTGTCGGGCGTTTGGTTTGGTTTCCTGGTGTCACTTGCTGTGGTGAAAAGCAGATGACTTGAGAGCCATGAATGAGGACTTGCTTGTGATGCCTTGTTAAAAAGGGAGTGAGTTAAAGATGGGATTTCAGAAGCCTCTCTGAATTTCCTGACCCTTCTAGGTAGCCTATGCCAGGTTCTTAGTGTTACCATGGGTGATTAATGATCTGTATTTCTGCTGGAGGGACACCAAATTAACACCCAAACTGTAGGGAAGTTGGGCACTCGGTACCTATTGAATGTCTCATTGTGTGATTCTCCTTACCCCACATTCTACAACGTGAGCTTAACGGGTCAGATGATGGTTGCGAGCATGTCAGGGTTGTACACAATAGTCCAAATTCTGTCCTGATTAATTCGCTACCCCAGTCAAGTGAACCCATACGATCAGCAAAATTGCATGGGACATAAGATGGGGCAGAACGTAACCCAATGTTTTCCATATACCCCAATGCATCTGCATTGCAGTGTTGAACAGCATGCCTGCATGGCTAGGCAGTGGCAATGTGATAATAGTAGACTGCAGAATCCTGGCCCCATTCAAGTCAATAGGAGTCTTGCCAGTGACTTCAACGGCGGAGCATTTCACCCATAAAAGTTAGAGTCGGGAAAGAGCTATGAAGTCACATCTGGTCCAGCCCCACAGGGGCCAGTACTAGCTCATTTCTTGCAGCATATTGTCCAGGGCTCTGTCCAGTCTCATGTTAACTTATCAAAGACCCGGGCATGGGGCTTCCACCACTTCCCTTGAGAGAATATGTCACTGTCTTAGAGCATTCGTGATTAGGAGATTTTTTTTTCCTGCTATTCAGCCTGTAAGGCAGGCGTGACCGAGTGGTTGGTGATAAAACTGAATCAAGAGACCTGTGTTCTGTTCCCCACCATGGTACTGATAATCTCTGTGACCTTGGTTGAGTCACTTACCCTCTGTTTCCTTATCTGTAACATGGGGCTGATAACGTTTACCCCCCTTGGTAAAGCACCTTGAGACCTGCAGGTGAGAAGACCCGCTCTGTGTTGCACCTCTGCAGAGCTTCTCTACCCTCCAGCAGCCTTTGGGATGACCCGTGACCCAAAAATCTCTGTGGCACTCAGTGCTATGGAGGATTCCCTTTCAACTCTCAACCAGCACAGCAAGAGTCCCACACTGGGTAGCCTAGGCACACTTATAGCTGCTCTTACACTAGGGGAATTCTTCCCCAGCCCCTTTGACTCAATTACAGCCCTTATTTGCCATGGGAGCAGCATGCAGGATCCAAAGCAAGGGACAGAATTGACCCGGAGAAATGTACATTAGTATTATTATGTTATGTTGCTGAATGCCCTCCCATTACTCCTTTCAGATCCCTCGGGGCCGTCCCAAGCAGTTCTCCCTCTTTTGTTGGTTATACCCTCTAAGGCCTTCAGAGGTCATCATTGCACCAGGCTATCGGGATTTAATACTGCCTCGTAAATGAATCTGTGCCGCTCTCAAAAAAGAAATCCCATTTTTTTATGGGAAGGAGAAATATTAGGAGGCACAATAAACATAACCATCTTAAGCAATATGGCAAAAAGTCGGGTCCCAGATTAGGTAAAAATCCATCAGGAGCTAACCGTCTGACTGCTCATACAATTGTAACTAATTCACATGCAGCATCCTTCCTGAAAGAGATCACTATATGGTATGTGTTTAATGCTTCGCTTCTTTTACCGGTTAGTCATTTCATTTACAGAGCAGATGGGTTGAGTTGTGTAGTTTGTTTAATCCTAAATGCTGAATATATTCACTAAACCATGTCAGATAAAGTGCTCATCTTTTTTATTCAGGGCCTGGAATGTCCCAGGTAGAAGCCAAATTACCTTGTTGCTTGCATTCCATTCCACTGGAAAATACTTGAACTTAACTAAAGGCCATAACAAATCTGTGCGGTCACAGAGTTTCTGGGGGGGTTTGTATTAACTGTATTTGTATTTGAAACTTTTTGTGTATGAAATTGAACCTGTAAATATTTTTCAGTGTAAATGTTACATCTGGAATGTAGTTAGAATGTTACACATATTTGTCAACAAAACAAACCCCAGCTCTTTGGATATTCAATTTCCAATACTAATAAAATGGAATAAACCATATATTGTTTACAGTATGCAAAGTGTGTGGTATATTTATATGGCAAGGATCACTTGGAAGATGTTGGTGGGGAGACATGGCGGAGACTTTTAAATCTAATTTGGTAGCCAATTCAACCATATATTTTCATGGCTGTAAATACATAAGAACACACACGGGTCCAGAACAATAGTCCATCCAACCCAGTATCCTTCTGACAGTGGCCAGTGCCAGGTATTTCAAAGGGAATGAACAGAACAGAGCAATTGCGAGTGATCCATCCCCTGTGATCCCCAGCTTCTGGCATTTGGAGGTTGTGACCCTGGCTGTCTTGACTCATAGCCATTGATGGACCTATCCTCCATGAACTTATCTCATTCTTTTTTGAACCTAGTTATACTTTTGGTCATCACAACATCCCAATGGCAACGAGTTTTCACAGGTTGACTGTGTGTTGTGTGAAGAACTTTTTTTTTTTAATCTGCTGCCCGTTAATTTCATCATTTGACTTCTAGTTTGTGTGTTAAGTGAAGGGGTAAATAACACTTCCCTCTTTACTTTCTCCTCCCCCCCCCCTTCGTGATTGTATTGACCTCTAGCACACCCCCCTCAGTCGTCTCTCTTCTAAACTGAGCAGGCCCACTCTTTTTTACTCTCTCCTCATCTGGAAGCTGTCCCGTACCCCAATCATTTCTGTTGCCCTTTTCTGTACCTTTTCCAATTCCAACAGATCTTTTTCTGAGACAGGGCAACTAGAACTGCATGCAGTATTGAAGGTGTGGGCTTACTGTGGATTTATACAGAGGGATTAGGAGATATTTTGTTTTATTATCTATCCCTTTCCTAATAGTTCCTAACGTTAGCTTTTTTGTCTGCCCCACCTCACGCTGATCGGATGTTTTCAGAGAACTGTTCACGATGACACCAAGCTCACTTTTTGAGTGGTAACAGGTAATTTAGACCCCGTCATTTTGTATTTATTGTTGGGATTATTATTTTCCAACTGTGCATTACCTGCAAAGTACTTTTGCCTTACTGTGACCTTCTGGTTATCTGGATTCTGCTCTCTCTCTCTCTCTCTCTCTCTCTCTCTTTGTGCGAAGAGGCATTTCCTACAACTCCTTTAGGCATTGAGCTGAAGTAATGTGGAATGTGCCTAAATTTTCTAAAGTGACTAGTGATTTTGGGGACCTAACTTGGGACATATTAAAGGGGCCTGATTTAGAAATTGGACCCATTCAAGGTGGCTCAAGTTCAGCAACCAAAAACTGATGCATACAAATCACTTTTGAAAAGTTAAGCCACTGGATGGATCTTCTGTGTAGCCAGAAATACAATTTTTTGCAGGTTATAGAAAAGGAATAGAGGAGTACATTAAGCCAAATGTTGATTTAGCATAAAGGTGACCAGTAAAGGGGGAGAAAAGCTTAAGTTAACAACTTCCCCCCTTCCTTCATATAAATGTTTCTGCTTATGTTTTATATTAGAAATTCAGATCTTGTCCTTCCTGTTTTTCCTCAGCTGGCCAACTAGGAGGAGATAGGACTTCGGAGGTACTGAGTGAGCAGAATCTAGCGACATTACAGGGAAATTTATATTTATTCAGGCTGCTTAAAACTCTTAGTTATTTGTGACCCTCTGGTTGAACTCAAATCCATGGAAAACACTTGGGAGGAATATTGTCTTTGTTAAACATTTACTACCTTTGCCCTTCCCATTAAAATGATGATCACCCGCAAACTGTATCCTGGAAACCTCCAATGATTCCTCACAAACTTTGATCAGTTCTATAGCTGACTGGAAAATTTTGATGAAAAACATGGTGGAAAAATCCACTATTTTCTCCATTTTTTGACCAGCTGTAGTGTTACTTTCTCACTCTTCCAACCCGAACAACAAAATAAGCCCATCAGGTAAACCTTCCTAGAACCAGGAAAGAATATTTTATGAAGTTCACTGTGCACATCAGCATTTACTCATTCAACACTGATTTACAACAGTGATGGGTGGTACAGGAAAACCTAAGAGATAAAAAGTCCAGTGGTCAACTAAGGTCACCAGCAGGGCATCAAGTTACAAGTGATACATTATCAGAACCAACCTTCAGTGGCTGCATATCCTTGATGCTGTCATTAGCTATAGCCTTTACAAATTAATCCTTTAGGGAGTGTCCTGTATGCCACATTAAGGGCTATAATCCCACACTGATGCTCATTTGGGATCTTTGTCTCACATCTGGGCAGTGGCAAGTTACCAGAGGTGAAACAAAGCTACACTGTGTTGCTCTTCACAGAAATGACATCACAGTGGAGGGGAACTAATGCGTGATGAGTAACACTAAATCTCTTCTTCCCAAGATTATGGCAGGCTAAAACTACAATGAAGATATTTGCTAAGGACCAGATCTTCTGTTGGGGGTAAAGCAGCACTGATCTCCTGAAGCAAATGGATCAATGTTGATCTATGCCAAGAATCTGGTCCTTGAATTACTTCCATTTACAAATCTTTTCTAGGTACAAAACTCTCCCTCCCAATGGGAATAGCTCCCATTGCTCCTTCCCTTGGCTATGGTCACTTTAGGAGCTGTTTGCAGCTAATGACCGGCTTGTGTGCTCTTTCAAAAATCATTATGTAACTTTCTGGGGCGACATATAGGTACTTGTTGCATTTTGCTCGGTCTACTGCAGTCTACAGTGCAAACAGACCCGACCAAAATAAACTTTGCCCGTGTCATGGTTCAGATTAGGGCTAAAGAGGAAATCACTGCTGTTGACAGCAATGCAGCCAAAGTACCGTGCCTGGGAGAGAGTCAACAGGTGACCTGACTCTGATCCCCAGCACTCCAGAGCATTTCTGCCAGCCTGAGCACAGATAGGGAACCTTCTCACACAGGCACTATTCCCCAGTTAGAGAGACATTGCTTTCCAGGCTGCTTTATGCTGCTGCAAATTCCCATCATTCAGTCACTGCACTGTCCTCCAGCTAATTAAGAAGTGGGTAGCTCTGTTAAGGCAGAGTTATCCTTGATTTACACCAGTGTAACTAAGCAGAATTTGCCTAAAACATAGATGGTGGGCCTCTTCCACACTCTTGTAGACCCCCTTCTTCTCCAGTCTAAACTAGCAGCCACATGTTTGAGGTGGCAAATCCTGAGACGAATTTACTAACAGAACAAACACATCTGGAGATTACCCTACTGCCTGCGGAAAACTTGGAGGGTGGTTTGCCAAGAGCCCAGTGTTGAGATGCCCCTTTAGTAGGACCAAACCTGGAGGCTGAACCCCTGGTGGTTGAAGCTACAGGCGGTTGTGCTGGCATTACAAGCCTGGAAGCCATTATATCCCGAATACAGAATTGTGAAAGGTTGGCTGCCATCAAAGCAATATAATCCCTAGTAGGACAGGCAGCCTGCAGCATTTATAGTATTTGCTTTGGTTTGGAGTTATAAAAAGTGGAGTATTTCCACCATTTTTTAATTTTTAAATGGTAACTAACTGTTCAAATTCACCCCAATGCATTTGCCTTGACTTCAGTGAATTACACGAGAGATGGATTTGGCCAGTTGTCTTTTATTAAAGAGATGCGTATAAAGTGACAGACGACGGGAAGACATGGCTTAGCCAGTATGATTCCAACAACTGGTACATTTCATTTTCCCACACACACTAAGCACAGGACAATGACAGCGGTCTTTTAAACAAATAATATTGTTAACTTGGTGAACACTACCAGACACTATAGCTACATAGGGACAGTCAGGCATTTCTGTCAATCAGGCATGTGTTCTGTACATGTTGCATTAAACCAGTGAATTCAAAGGCAGCAAAAGAGAAAGGATTGGAAATAGTTTCAATGGGTTTGTTTCATACATGGAAGGAAGTGACCCCCTTTAAGGCTATATAATGCCGTGCTTATTGCTTGAAGCATAAAGGATCAGGCCTAAACTCTACATTGATGGCAAAACCTGGCCTAGTGTAGTATATTATTATCAGATGGCGTACTTGCAGAGTCAGGTATTACTTTGCGTGAGTAAGGGTGGCAGTATCTAGCCCAAGAAACATCAGTGTTCAGCAGAACAGCTCCCTAGCAAAGCATGATTCTCTCTGAGCTCAGAGCTGGCTGAGACCCGAGAGAAAAAAAAAGGTGAATCCATTTTTTTTTTAAGTCCCCAAGAACTGGAAGGCTGAGGCACGTGCTGCAGGATGAAAAATGAGAGCTGATGGCAAGCACTGACAGGAAAGTGCCCCAGCAGGGAAGGACTGCGCTCTCCTGTCACTCCTAGCCGAGAAGGAGGAACGATCAAAGTGGTAACAGACGATAAGTGTCGGTGCAGCAAGTAGGTTTTGCATTTGAGTAAATCAAATGCCATCAGCTTACTTGGCTGAAAATCCTAGCCCGTTGCTTACCATAATTCCCCCATTAGCTCTCTAGTGTTCTGGAGAGGTGATGGAAAAGAGAGATGGCTGGGAAAAATCTGTGGGCTTGATTCACCACTGCATTACGCCATTAAAACCAAGTGGAGCAATGCAGGGTTGAATTAGGGTTTATGCACATGGACAGGAGAGAGAGAATACTGAAAGGCAGATTCTCACCTACACTAATCCAATTTCTGCCAGATTAATCCCACTGAAATCACTGGAGTAACCCCAGCAATAAAGTTTTTTGGCACTTGTGTCTCAAGATTAGATCAGTTTTTGCTTTAACCAACTCACTTTTAGAGGACAGTTTTGCGAGGGAGTGGGTGCTCTTAGTCCCCAGTGATCTCAGTCAGAGTTGAGGGCACTCAGTACCTAACAGGATTGAGCCTTTAGGGCAGAAGTGGGCAAACTTTTCGGCCCGAGGGCCACATCGGGGAATAGAAATTGTATGGCTGGCCATGAATGCTCACAAAATTGGAGGCTCCAGCTGGGGGTGCTGGCTCCGGAGTGGGGCTGGAGATGAGAGGTTTGGGGTGCAGGAATGTGCTCTGTGCTGGGATCGAGGGGTTCGGAGAGCGGGAGGGGGATCAGGGCTGGGCCAGGAGCATGGGGAGAGGCTCAGGGGTGCAGGCTCTGAGTGGTGCTTACCTCAAGCAGCTCCCAGAAGCAACTGCATGTCCCTTCTCAGGCTCCTAGGTGGAAGCACAGCCAGGCGGCTCTTTTGCATGCTGCCCCGTCCACAGGTGTTGCCCCTTCAGCTCCCACTGGAGCGCCAGAGGGGGCCATTGGAGCGCATAGGAGCCGGAGCGGGGCCATGCTGTGGCTTCTGGGAGCCGCGTGGTGCAGCCCCTGACCCTAAGCCCAGTCCGGAGCGCTGGAGTGGGGCCAAGCCACAAGGTGTGGCCCTGACTCAGCACCCCGGCCATGTACATTGCCATGTATATTGGCCAAACCGGACAGTCTCTACGCAAAAGAATAAATGGACACAAATCAGACATCAAGAATTGTAACATTCAAAAACCAGTAGGAGAACATGTCAACCTCCCTGGATACTCAATAACAGACTTTAAAATGGCCATTCTTCACGAAAAAAAACTTCAAAACAGACTCCAACAAGAAACTGCAGAACTGGAATTAATTTGCAAACGGGACACTATCAAATTAGGCCTGAATAAAGACTGGGAGTGGATGGGTCACTACAAAAAGTAATTTTTCCTCTGCTGATACTCACACCTTCTTGTCAACTGTTGGAAATGGGCGACATCCACCTTGATTGCATTGGCCTCGTTAGCGGTGACCCCCACTTGGTTAGGCAACTCCCATCTTTTCATGTGCTGTGATATATATACTGCTTACTGTATTTTTCACTCCATGCATCTGGTGAAGTGGATTTTAGCCCATGAAAGCTTATGCCCAAATAAATTTTAGCCTCTAAGGACAATGTGTTTGTCAGTAGTTAGAGCTGTGTTCTTCAATAAACCCCTTGCATTTAAGACTGACAGTGATTCCAAATACAGTATATGACATTCCCCCTTTGCCCTGGCTTCTGGAGAGTCAATTGTAATTGCAGTCCCTCAGGATTTGCTCCTGCCATTCTCTAGAACAGAGATAGGTGGAGGGAGTCAGCACCCTGCAGGATTAGGCTGTTTGATGGCTTTGAAGCAATGGAGGAGATGAAGCACCTTGTGGGCAGTGGCAAAGAAGTCACCATCACTATAGAACGCAAACTGTAGGAAGGGGGTTCCTCCCCCTCCTATGGCTTGCTGAAATCTTTAGAAAGCCCTCTCCCAGCTCTATGCAAGGTAGGAAATAAAGACCTAGCTTCATCCCTGAAAAGAAAGGCAGCTCATAACACATTTCACTACGAAGAAAGGGGGAGGGTACATGCAAGGTCATATTGAACCATCTATTTTCAATTGCCAACATTTATAACACTTTGTACATAGTTAGCACCTTCCATTCAAGGATCCCAAAGCACTTTGGCTCAGCTCAACTGGAAGTTAGGAGCTTAAATAACTTTGAAGATCTGGATCTTTGCCCTCAGTTAAGACTCAAAATGCCCCCAGTGAACATCATTTTACAGGTGGAGAAACTGAGGCAAGGAGTCACATAAAAAAAAATCTCATGTATGTCCAGCTCTCATGTTGTGCTTTAAACACATCATCCTGCCTCTCCTTGCCAGTGTTCACCCTCATTACCAATGCTGGCATTTCCACATTGGCTAGAACCTTGCTAACTCATGCTAATAACCCAGCAGAATGTGTCTGTTGGAGTGTCCAAGGTCACCTAAAATCACATCCGCAGGCTGGGTTTTTTTTTCTTCTCAACATTGTTTTTTTCTGTTTACACAGCTGCCTAACAAGTGTCTGCTTTCATCTGGGAACAGCCCGTACACTAACCAGAATTAAAAGCCAGATAACATTTCATTGAAAGGGAGGGAAAAAGCTATGCTCTTCAAAAATGGGCAATGGGAGGAATCTGGCTGCAGCTCAAGGCTAGCCATTTAAAAAGGGAGTCAAAACCATCATAGCTACAAATCTGTTGCAACCGGACAAGGCTGCATGCCAGAGAAAGCTGTGGCCTGTGGTCATGGTCAAGATGTTGCTCTGTTATGTTGCTAATGCTGGCACACAATGGCAACTACTCTAGAGGGAAATTCACCCCTGTTGCAGAGGGCCAATGTTATACTTATAAGAAGCACACAGGATCTTTATAGGGGAGAAAGCAGCATGCCGCATTTATTGAGAATACAAGAGTTAGCATATGCTTTTCAATCACACCCACCCACCATGCACACAGTCCTGCCAGTTGATGTTTATAGTTACCAGTCCAGAGTCTGGATCAATCTAGTGGCCAGCCAGATTGGTCGCAGAGGGGAGCAGGGCTCTGTCGGTCGCGTTCCGATGCTCCTGGAGTGTGGCAAGATGAACCCAAAGTCCCATGGCCAAGCACCCTATTCTGATAGTCTGGATTTTGCTGTGTCAGTTTGGGACCAGTTACTTCTTAATTGGTTTCAGAGTAGCAGCCGTGTTAGTCTGTATCCGCAAAAAGAACAGGAGGACTTGTGGCACCTTACAGACTAAAACGTTTATTTGAGCACAAGCTTTTGTGAGCTACAGCTCACTTCATCGGATGCATTCAATGGACAATACAGTGGGGAGATTTATATACACAGAGAACATGAAACAATGGGTGTTACCATACACACTGTAACAAGAGTGACCAGGTAAGGTGAGCTATTACCAGCAGGAGAGCGGGGTGGGGGTGGGGGGGCATTTTGTAGTGATAATCAAGGTGGGCCATTTCCAGCAGTTAACAAGAATGTCTGAGGAACAGTGGGGGGGAAATAAACATGGGGAAATAGTTTTACTTTGTGTAATGACCCATCCACTCCCAGTCTTTATTCAAGCCTAAGTTAATTGTACCCAGTTTTCAAATTAATTCCAATTCAGCAGTCTCTTGTTGGAGTCTGTTTTTGAAGGTTTTTTGTTGAAGAATTGCATCCAATGAAGTGAGCTTGTTTGTCTCTTAGGTGCCACAAGTACTCCTTTTCTTTTCACTTTTAGGTCTCAGAGTAGCAGCCATGTTAGTCTGTATTCGCAAAAAGAAAAGGAGGACTTGCGGCACCTTAGAGACTCAAATACATTTGTTAGTTTCTAAGGTGCCACAAGTCCTCCTTTTCTTTTTACTTTTAGGTCTGTAATCTTAATTGGTGTATCTTTCTATGTTAACATTCCAAAACACCTCTGAGAGGGTCATCCTGACCTGGTTTTGATTTAATCAATTGTCTTTAGCGGTGCCAGCCTCCACCTCAGGGTCATCAGTCTGCCCTTCCTTCATTATGGATGCACGTTGATGGTTCTGTGGTGTTGTTAAGTCTCTTCATCCTTCCTTGACCATCTGGCTATAACAATGGCCTTCACACCTTATCTTTTCCTGATGCATACATTCCTCATTCACACAAACAGTCTTTTACAGAGACCTTTGAGAATACACATAGTGTCAGTTTTTTGAGCAAGACATTGTAAATTAAGCCTTCCTAAATCTTATAATCAAAACAATTCATATAGGGGCCCAGGCCTTCAACGTTCCTCTAATCTCCTTAACATAGACACAATACAAGATCTTGTCTCTTACTTACTAAACCAAGACATGTATATTTAACTAGAGTGCCTAATTTGTAATACATATAGGAAACCATAGACATTTTTCAGAGTAGCAGCCGTGTTAGTCTGTATTCGTAAAAAGAAAAGGAGGACTTGTGGCACCTTAGAGCCTTAATGCTCTTAGGCACCTTAATGCCCAAATAAATTTGTTAGTCTCTAAGGTGCCACAAGTACTCCTTTTCATAGTAGACATTATAACTTATCCTAAAACAAAAGGGTGACCATAATCAGTCATAAGGATTGTTCTGGTCTGTCCCTGCCTTAACATAGTATAGACACTGGCAGTCTGTCAGATGCATTTCTACCAATGTCCCAGAGGGTCATTCCTTTCTGCTATTCAAAAAGGGTTGCTGGAAGGATGAAATCATATCATACGTTAATTCTCACAGTACGATTATAAAATCCTGCTCCTACACCAATACTAGGGCTATGCACCATTTAAGGTCAAGGTCTGCTCCCCATCAAGCAGCGGAGGGGAGATGCACTCAGCACCTGCAGGATCATTCTCTTTTATGCCTTTGAGTTCAGTGGAACACTAGCATTGTGAAGCTCACGCGTGGCTGCAGCCCTGATATGCCTCTTATCACAGTGGTCCCCACAATTTTCAGCATTGCACTCCCTCTCTGCCCCCTGTGAGGGCTGGCCCAGGCCCCCCTGAACATTCCTCCATTCCCCCTTAGGGGGGCACACCCCACAGTTTGTGGGACTCTGTCCTATCAGCTCCACAAGGTCCCAGGTGACACTGTGAGCTAAGGTTTCAGAGGAACAGCCGTGTTAGTCTGTATTCGCAAAAAGAAAAGGAGTACTTGTGGCACCTTAGAGACTAACCAATTTATTTGAGCATGAGCTTTCGTGAGCTACAGCTCACTTCATCAGATGTTTACCGTGGAAACTGCAGCAGACTTTATATACACACAGAGAATATGAAACAATACCTCCTCCCACCCCACTGTCCTGCTGGTAATAGCTTATCTAAAATGATCAACAGGTGGGCCATTTCCAGCACAAATCCAAAAACCTGGATTTGTGCTGGAAATGGCCCACCTGTTGATCATTTTAGATAAGCTATTACCAGCAGGACAGTGGGGTGGGAGGAGGTATTGTTTCATATTCTCTGTGTATATATAAAGTCTGCTGCAGTTTCCACGGTAAACATCTGATGAAGTGAGCTGTAGCTCACGAAAGCTCATGCTCAAATAAATTGGTTAGTCTCTAAGGTGCCACAAGTACTCCTTTTCTTTTTGTGAGCTAAGGCTCTTGTGGTGTAACTGTAAAAGCTGATTCTACATTCACGCTGGGACCGACATAATTTACATTTAAATACAAACTAACTCAGCCAACATCGCATTCAAGAGGTTGATTGAAAGAGATGAAGGCTGGGAAATGCAGAGTGAAGCTGACACTTCGGCTATGTCTACACTTGCAGAGTTTTTGCGCTGTCAGTTTCAACATGATAGTAAACCGGTAAAAGAAAAGTGCTGGCTTGTGTACTCACTTCCACAGAAAGAAAAGGAGGACTTGTGGCACCTTAGAGACTAACCAATTTATTTGAGCATGAGCTTTCGTGAGCTACAGCTCACTTCATCGGATGGATACCGTGGAATTCATCGGAATGCATCCGCTGAACTGAGCTGTAGCTCATGAAAGCTTATGCTCAGATAAATTTGTTAGTCTCTAAGGTGCCACAAGTCCTCCTTTTCAGTTGCTTCTGATAGTTCTAATAAATTAATTTTGTCTTTTTTTCCAGTTTTGAAATTTTTTCCTCTCATTATACAGCTGAGATCACAAGGGATAACTTTTGCTGCAAAACTTCAGTCAGGTAATTTTTGCTGTCTTGAGTTAAACATATGTGTTCTGAGCCTTGGTATGAAGAACAGAGAATAAGCTTCTGGGGCAGGGGGAGGAGGAACAGAGCATAAGCCTTTAGAGATGACTCAATAACATTTTTTAAAATCTGGGAGATGAATTCCACTGTAATGCATTGGAGTTTAAAGCAAGGCTATCATAGCTCTTCGCATATATTTCCCCTGGAGTTAGTCTAGTATTAATGAGCCAGGGAATGGTGATTTTTAGCTCTCACCTTCACATTGGCAAATCATTTTGACAAGACGCATACATCAGGGGATTTTTTTATTTCAGAGTGAAGTAACATAACTCAAATTCCAATCTTATTAAACATTCTGTACATTACCATCAAATACCACTGTGTGTTAGCAAAGAAGCTGTTGATAATGTTCAACCTCAGTTTTCATTTAAGCCTGGGGGAGTAGCAAAGAGCTTAGAGTGCAGCAGAAAGCTTGGGAAATGCCGGAGAACTAGCATGAAGAGTCAGGTTTCAGAGGAACAGCCGTGTTAGTCTGTATTCGCAAAAAGAAAAGGAGTACTTGTGGCACCTTAGAGACTAACCAATTTATTTGAGCATGAGCTTTCGTGAGCTACAGCTCACTTCATCAGATGCATACCGTGGAAACTGCAGCAGACTTTATATACGCACAGAGAATATGAAACAATACCTCCTCCCACCCCACTGTCCTGCTGGTAATAGCTTATCTAAAGTGATCAACAGGTGGGCCATTTCCAGCACAAATCCAGGTTTTCTCACCCTCCACCCCCCCACACAAATTCACTCTCCTGCTGGTGCTAGCCCATCCAAAGTGACAACTCTTTACATAATCAAGTCTTGATTATGTAAAGAGTTGTCACTTTGGATGGGCTAGGTAAAGAGTTGTCACTTTGGATGGGCTAGCACCAGCAGGAGAGTGAATTTGTGTGGGGGGGTGGAGGGTGAGAAAACCTGGATTTGTGCTGGAAATGGCCCACCTGTTGATCACTTTAGATAAGCTATTACCAGCAGGACAGTGGGGTGGGAGGAGGTATTGTTTCATATTCTCTGTGCGTATATAAAGTCTGCTGCAGTTTCCACGGTATGCATCTGATGAAGTGAGCTGTAGCTCACGAAAGCTCATGCTCAAATAAATTGGTTAGTCTCTAAGGTGCCACAAGTACTCCTTTTCTTTTCATGAAGAGTCAGGCATCCAGGAAGGCAACTTGCAGAGCATTAAAACGCAGAAAGTCAGGAAGCAGAATCAAAGAGAGAATTAAACAAGGCTCAGGGAGCATATGAGGAAGAGGTGTTTAAAAGAATAGTGGGGAGAGACCCCAACAGAAGGGAAAAGCAGCAGCAGAGAGCTAGGGAAAAGTAAAAAAAAACATTGGAAAAGCTTAACCCTCTGAATGGTGGCATTTTCCAGTGTACTAGTGACTGAGTACTTAGGAAGATTTGTATGTACCTGCTCCAGTGATTAACAGGAACAACAGAGAGGTCTGGAAAAGATTAAGCAATACATTGAAGATCCAGAGGGACAATGGAAATGGACAAGCAGGGAGAGGCCCTGACCGCACAGGAATCATAGCACAAATATTACATTGATTTTACTTGAGGCACTTCCCTTTGCTTCTTTAGAGAAGACGTACCTCAGTTCCATATGTGCACTATGACATATAAATAGGACCCGATCTTCAATTCCTTGACAGCTGGAGAATAATGTAGGTTTTATGTGAGCCCAGCAACCATATATCCTTGCTCTAGAGTTACTAGCAATGCAATCAATGTCTGAGTTCCTTAGCAGATACGTAGAAACATGTTGAATAACAACCGCAAAAAAAAATCTCCAGGTCCAAAACACATCCTCCTCTTCGAAGCCCTGCCACACGCCTGATCAATTCCCAGAGAGCAGGAGAAAGATGGCAAACAGATGATCCCAGCCGTTTTAGTCGGAAGATGGCTCTACATAGTGTGTTTATGTCAGAACTGCACCTACTCAGGACAGGCTTTGCCATTTAATCCTGACTACATAAAAACCAAACATACTCAAAGAAAGCCAAGCATATGCTCTTTGTTGAGGTTACGTATGGGCCAGGTGCCAAGTTTTATACCAAAGTTGGGTCCTAGCGGCCTCGCAGCTTGAGCATTAGACTGGGACACAGGAGACCTGGGGTCTAAACCCTGCCCTGTCACTAGTCTGCTGGGTGACCTCGGGCGAGTCTCACCTCTGTGCCTCAGCTTCCCCACCCCTCAACTGGCAATACTGAGCTCCTTTGAGAAGTGCTTTGAGGGGTATGGCTGGACAGCATCCCGGGCTGCTGGGAAGGGGCAGTCTCACCCCACACTGGCTCATGCGATGGATGTCTGCCAGCCTCTCCCGGGGCCACCCGCCACGCTCTGGAAGGCGCCAGAGCAGCAGCTGGTACCTAGGCAGGCTGCTGCTGCAGGAGGTGGGGGTCAGTGTCAGGGCAACAGGGAGCCACCAAGGCCCGATACTGACTCGGGGGTGGGGGTGGGGGTGTGAAGTGAACCAGTTGTGCGGGGCGGGGGGGGGGGGGGGGGGGGGGACAGAGGGCAGGGGTTGCCTGAGGCCTTCCCTCGCTGGTGGGGGTCCTGCCCCCACAGCCCCACCCCGCAAGGAGCACTGGGCGTGGCTACCTAGGGAGGGGCGGAGTTAATGGGGCGGGGGCGGAGCGTTTTGTTACCACGCCCCCCCCCCCGCCGCGCGCTCCGCCTCGCTCCCAACCGGACACGCGCAAGATGGCGACTGCGAGTCCGACAGAGGTACTTGCCGGCGGTCTGCCCTGACGGGCCTCCGCCGCCATGTTGGTGAGGGCGGGCGCGGCGCTGCTAGGTCTGCCCCGCAGCCCCCGCCCGTGGGTAGGTGGGGGCGGAGGGATGAGGCGGCTGAGCGGGGGCGCCCCTCCCCCACCCGCGGCTGTTCGGTGCTTCCCGCTCAGCCGCGCGCTCCTGCGCGTGCAGGGGCCCGAGGCGGCCACCTTCTTGCAGGGGCTGCTCACCAATGACGTGGAGCGACTGGTGACGGGTGGGGCGGACCGTCCCCCGGAGGGCGGGGCTCCCTCGCCACAGAGCTCGCCCCCGCCACGCGCTCAGTACACGCATGCGCTCAACGTGCAGGGCCGGTGCCTCTATGATATCATCCTCTACAGGTGAGACCAATGCAAGGCGGGCGTGGGGGGGGAAGGAATGGGCAAGACTTGGAAGAGACCATTGCTAGAGTCAGTACCACTATTTTGCTAATAGGGGGACTGATGAGTTTGCTTGCTGTGAAGTCAGATGTGGACGCAGTGTCCCTAATGGTATAACTTGGCCAGATTTGGTGTCTGCAAAGTTAATTTAAGACCTGATTGAGCAAAACAATTAAGCCCTGGAAATGGGTGCAGTTTATATTAAGCGTGTGTTTAAGTATCTTGCTCATTTGGGGCCTTCTTAAATTATTTGGTGTGATTTTTTTTAAAAAGGTCACTCAAGTCATGAGCCCACTGCAAATTAAAGCAACTTTACAATAATAAACTTGCTGGCCCATGCCATGGAGGGAGAGATGCCTTTGTTTCACGTTTGCAATGGTGGTTTATTATGCATAACTGTTGGGGAAAAAATCCTGTTGAAAAATGGTGGTGATCTTTTAATGTCAACTAGGTATAGCTAATGTTACAGGGCCTGAACTTGCCTATGTCCATGGTCAACTTTATGATAAAATAAATGGGACCACTAACTGTGTAAAGTCAAGCGCATGTGTAAGTCTTTGCAGGATCCGGGCCATATCAGCCCTACAACATGCATTAATTCAGCTTTTCTCGTTCATTTAAAAAAAAAAAAAAGGTGGATGAAAGGTCTCATCTTTCCCCATTTAAATTAATTTGTATTGTTTTGTTCTCCCTTCACTTCTGTTCTTCAGAGGTAATTCCTGTCACTAGTATTTAAGAATTTTTGTGTATTTCCCATTTCACATACAATAATCCCCCAAGATGTTTTATGCAGTTTATCATAGTTACATGTCTTTTTTTTAATCTGTAAATAGTGCCGTCACAATGGACTCTTGATTGCCGGGTGGAGTCTGTACGCATTAGCACAATGTAAATAAGTAATAATGAGGTGCCTGTTCCTAATGTATCAATCACTATAGTACTGAAGCACCAACTCTAAAAATGTACTATGATGATATACGAACATATTGGCTCTGATTTTTCCACTGCCTTATGCAGTCATTTACATCTGTGCAAACTTGGTTTAAACTGCTACCAGAGTAGAATGGCAACGTTTCACAACTCCTTAACATAATTGTAAGGAGTGACAAATTGGGCTCTTGGATATTCTCAGCTCAGTTATTTTTATTACTTAACATTTATATTGTGGTCGTGCATAAAAGGCATAGAGAGATCAGGCCCCATTGTGATAGGCACTGTACAAAAACATACAGTTGTTGCCCATAACAAGTGGATGATATGAACAAGCAGGCCGGGGTAGGGGAAACAGGATAACTAATATAATAGAATGTGTGCAGTTCTTAGCTATTCAGTAGTAGTGATCACAGGCTTCATCTTCCTAGTTGTTATCAGGTTACAGTTTAATCTACGCATTATGGAAGGCGTAATTTTGAGGAGGGACTTCAAGGAGGGCAGTGGTGGATTTAGAGTTAGTGGAGCCCTGTGCCACCCTCATTATTGAGGGCCCCCCCTTGGGACCCAGTCAAGAAAAAGCATTCTTTCTTATCTCCCCCCCACCCCATTTTTCATTATTTTTTCTGTCATCCTCCTCTTATATTATAAGTAACAGGAAGTAAATGAAAATAAAGTGAGGTATCTTGATTAGGGCAGGAGGTTGGGGTGCAAGAGGGGGTGTGGGGGTTGGGCTCTGGGAGGGAGTTTGGGTACTGGGTGTGGGCTCTGGGCAGGGGGTTGGGATGTGGGAGGGGGTGAGGGGTGTAGGCTCTGGGAGAAAGTTTGGGTGCGAGCTCTGGGCTGGGGCAGGGGATTGGGGTGCAGGAGGGGTCAGGGGGGTAGCGCTTACCTTGGGCAGCGCGGCTCCCAAAGCAACATGCATACCCCTCTGGCAGCGGCTCCTAGGCAGGCAGGGGAGGGGAGGCTAGGCTAGGGGGTCTCTGCACGCCGCTGCATGCAGGCGCCACCCCCACAGCTCCCTTTGGCCGCAGTTCCCAGGCAATGGGAGCTGCGGAGGTGGCGCTCGGAGCGGGAGCAATGCGTGGAGACACTCCCCCCAGGGGCTGCAGGGACATGCCGGCTGCTTCTGGGAGTGGAGTGGTGTGGAGGGAGGGAGGTAGCGCGGGCAGGGAGCTGCCTTAGCCATGCTGCTGGCATGTCTCTGCGCGCCCCTTTTGGGGAGGGAGGCAGCAGGTCTTTGTGCACTACCTGGGGCGGGAGCAGTGTGTGGAACCTCCCCCCTCCCCTGCCAGGGGCACGCAGAAATGTGCCAGCAACCAGCCACTTCCGGGAGCGGCGTGGGGCCACGGCATGCAGGCAGCCTGCCTGCCTGAGCCCTGCTGTGCTGCCAGCCAGGGCTGGGGGGCACGTTGCCAGATGAGATTTGTCCTGCATTTTGGGGACCCCCTTGTCATGGGGGTCCCCGTGCCACCGCACTGTTTGTTTCATGGCAAATCCGCCTCTGAAGGAGGGTAAAATGATGGCTTACTGGGACTGGGGGTCTTTTCCCACTCATTGAAGGGGGGCAGGTATGGGTGAAAACACATTTGTCAGAGCCGTGGAGAATTGGGTGCTTATGGCTAGCATCGTTGAGAGTGAAGGCAGGAGTTTACCTTGCAATAATAGAATAACTTGGATAGGTTTGGTGGGACTTGGTGAATCTACGTCTAGATTTCCGTTCCTATATGATTTTACAATTTTGTTTGGTTTCTTTTTTTTTTTTTAACAGAAAAAAGTATGGTGCAAATATTTCATAGTTGTCCAAAAGGTTGAGTACCGCCCATATCAGCACCAGTAGCATTCAGTAAATTCTGCATATCATTGGACTTGGCTCAGGATTAAGGTAAAAAGCTCTGCTGAAACTACTTCTTCTGTTTCTTTTAACGTTGTATGTGTTACTGTTTCAGGCTTCATAAAAGTCAAGAAGAGGAACCAAATATCCTGCTGGAGTGTGACTGCTCAATGCTGGATTCTGTTCAAAAGCATTTGAAATTGTACAAGATCCGGAGGAAAGTAGATGTAGCCCCCTGCCTTGATCTCTCTTTGTGGGCAGTCATCCCAGAGGAACAGTCTGGAGATGTTTCCAGTATCCTTGATAAATGTGCAGACAAAACTTTGGTTTTAACTCCTGATCCCAGAGCAGAAGTCATGGGTTGGAGATTGATTACAAACAAAGAGGAAAATCCACTAGAAATTGTCCCTGGAAGTCATATAGGAAATGTTAGCGATTATCATAGGCACAGGTACAAACAAGGTAAAGCCGATTTAAGTTTTAAACCCTAGTGTATTAGCAAAATGAGGGAGATGTATGTTACTGTGAGAACTCCATACTCAAGATCTAATGCAAGACGCTAGAAGTTAAATGCTAATTATTGGATGTCTGAATGTGTTTGCTGACAGGGTAGTAAATACAGCTCTTGTTTAATACTTCTGGACTAAATTTGATTTCGTAACTATAACTATATTTTGAATACAGTATCCAGCTGCTGGGGTTTTTAATACATGTATGGATGTGGGCATGCCTATAGGATTACTGGTTTCCATATGGTCAGACATTTTTGTGGTTTGAGTCATTTTGATTATTTTTGGAATATTAACTGTGCTTGCTTGTTTGTTTGCCTGTTGCTGTGGGGAAAAAACAATCAAACTTGGCCTGTTTAGTAAAAATGTATGACTGGATTCATAAAGAAATTTACGATCAAAGCGATATGTATTTGCTTTGAGTTGGTAACTAAGATACTGCAATCTCATGTGTGTGGGTTCACCATTGTGCCCATGCAGAGCCCTACTGACTTCCATCGGACTCCAGCCAGGCATCAGATGAAACGAATCACTGGACAGGAAGTTGCATTTAATGTGGGCAAAGGGAGAAATGTAGTATATATTCTTGGTTCTTCAAAGGGGCTAATTTCCCAAAGCTGAGGAAAATTATGAGTGAAGTTGATGGAAAGGGAAAATTTAGACAGAGAAATGTGAATGAAGATTGAGAGTTCTTTAAGAACAGTTTATTAGATGGCCAAAAAGCCACGATTCCACAATCAAGAAAAAGGACAATTTTGGCCAAAAGTCTATCCTGAGTCAGCTGCAGAGCAAAGACAGTAATTATAAATAAAGCAACATATAACCAAAGGAAAAAGGAGGAATAGATAACTTCTAATTTATATTTATTGTTATTAAGTGCGGATAGTAAGGGGAGTTAAAGTCATCAGGGAAGAATCTATGGCTGGCAGGGCTAAGGACAATAAGGAGATTTTACTTAAAATCAAATATATTAGGAACAAAAGAAATCCAAGAAATGGTATAAGCCCATAGATGGAGATGGTAAAATTATTAATAATGATGCAGAAAAGGCAGAAGTGTTCAATAGATATTATTTTCTGTATTTGGAAAGAAGCAGAATGGTGTACTTGCATCATATATGTCTGATGAAGTACTTTACATTCTATTAGTAACTAAGGAGGATATTAATCATCATCCACTAGATATTAACCGGCCTGGATAACTTGAACTCAAGGGTCCTAAAACAGTGGGATGAAGAGCTCTGCCCACTGATGTGAATTTTTAATTAATCTCAGAATGCCAGGGCAATTTCAGAAGACTGGTAGAGTGCTGATGTTGTGCCAGTATTCCAAAAAGGCAAGGAAGATGATCTGAATAACTATAGGCTGGTTAGCTTGACAAATCCTAGGCAAATGAATGGAAAATCTGAAATGAGATTCAATTGATAAAGAATAAAAGGATAGGAATATAATTAATGCCAGTCAATGTGGTTTTATGAAAAATAGGTCTCGTCAAACAAACCTGATACCATTCTTTGAGATTACAAGTGTGGTTGACTTCTGTAAGGTAATTGACTTAGTAATGCATGATATTCTGATGTAGAAAAGTGAGCAGTATACAGTGTCAGCAAAGCACTAATTAAATGGCTTAAGACCTGGCAAACAGACAGATTGCAAAGTATTTGTCACTGGGAAATCATCACTAAATGGGGTTGGTCCTAGTGGGATTCGTGCTAGGCCCAGTGTTATTCAACACTTTATCACTGATCTGGAAGTAAATATAAAATCGCTGTGGCCGACACAAGGATTGACAGAGATAAACAATGATGAGGACAGGGCAGTCATACAGACTGGATCTGGAGCACTTGGTAAGCTTGGCACATTCAAACAAAAGGTATTTTAAAACAGCCAAATATGAAGTCAGACATCGAGAAACGGAATGTAGGCCATATTTCCAAAATGCGGGACTGTATCCTGGAAAGTAAACAAACGTAATCCTTGAGTATAAGGGAGAGTAGTGAGAGAGCAGGAGTGGGGAGGTGATTTTGCCTTCATGTCTGGCATTGGTGAGACCAACACGGGAATACTGTTGTCCACATATTTTAAAAGATTTTGAAAAACTAGAGAGACTGCATGAAAGAGCCACAAACATGATTTGAGAGCTGGAGAAAAATGTCTACTAGCAAGAGTCCTAGAACTCAATCTGTTTAGTTTATCAAAAAGAAGATGGAGAGGTGACACAATTAGTGTATAAGTATCTTCACGGGGAGGAAATGCCAGGTACTAATGGGCTCTGTAATCTAGTGGAGAAAGGCATAATATGAAGTAATGGCTGGAAGCTGAAGCCAGACAAATTCAAACTGAAGATAAGGCACAAACTTAATAGTGAGGGAGGCTGGTTAACCACTGGAACAAACTACTAAGGAAAGTTCTGGATTCTCCATCTCTTGTTGTCTTCATATCAAGACTGGATGCCTCTCTGGAAGATACACGTTAGTCAAACATAAGTTATTGGGAGCAATACAGGGATAACTGGGTGATATTTAATAGCCTGTGATATACAGGAGCTCAGACTAGATGATCTAATTCCCCTCTTTTGGCCTTAAACTTTACAGGGTCTGCCCTTCCAAATCAGATTACAGGACAGTATCAGAGCCTGTCTTAACCACAGTTCTAGGTTTAAAAAATAAAGAAGAGGACTTGCAGCCTAATTTTCATAGGTACTGAGCACCTGAAGCTCCTACTGAAAATTAGTCTACTATTGGATAATAACAGGAAATACTTCAGTTAAACTATATTTTTACCTTAAGTATTTAATATATTAGAGTCTGAGCTCCTTACCCATAACTATTTCACATTTGGGGACAATGTATACCTTCAGATCAGCGGCACTGCTATGGGTACCCGCATGGCCCCACAGTATGCCAACATTTTTATGGCTGATTTAGAACAACGCTTCCTCAGCTCTCGTCCCCTAAAGCCCCTACTCTACTTGCGCTATATTGATGACATCTTCATCATCTGGACCCATGGAAAAGAAGCCCTTGAGGAATTCCACCATGATTTCAACAATTTCCATCCCACCACCAACCTCAGCCTGGTCCAGTCCACACAAGAGATCCACTTCCTGGACACTACAGTGCTAATAAACAATGGCCACATAAACACCACCCTATACCGGAAACCTACTGACCGCTATTCCTACCTGCATGCCTCCAGCTTTCACCCTGACCACACCACACGATCCATCGTCTACAGCCAAGCTCTGCGATACAACCACATTTGCTCCAACCCCTCAGACAGAGACAAACACCTACAAGATCTCTGTCAAGCTTTCTTACAACTACAATACCCACCTGCAGAAGTAAAGAAACAGATTGATAGAGCCAGAAGAGTTCCCAGAAGTTACCTACTACAGGAGAGGCCTAACAAAGAAAATAACAGAACGCCACTAGCCGTCACCTTCAGCCCCCAACTAAAACCCCTCCAACGCATTATTAAGGATCTACAACCTATCCTAAAGGATGACCCAACACTCTCACAAGTCTTGGGAGACAGGCCAGTCCTTGCCTACAGACAGCCCCGCAACCTGAAGCAAATGCTCACCGACAACCACATACCACACAATGGAACCACTAGCCCAGGAACTTATCCTTGCAACAAAGCCCGTTGCCAATTGTGCCCACATATCTATTCAGGGGACACCATCACAGGGCCTAATAACATCAGCCACACTATCAGAGGCTCGTTCACCTGCACATCCACCAATGTGATATATGCCATCATGTGCCAGCAATGCCCCTCTGCCATGTACATTGGTCAAACTGGACAGTCTCTACGTAAAAGAATAAATGGACACAAATCAGATGTCAAGAATTATAACATTCATAAACCAGTCGGAGAACACTTCAATCTCTCTGGTCACGCAATCACAGACATGAAGGTCGCTATCTTAAAACAAAAAAACTTCAAATCCAGACTCCAGCGAGAAACTGCTGAATTGGAATTCATTTGCAAATTGGATACTATTAATTTAGGCTTAAATAGAGACTGGGAGTGGCTAAGTCATTATGCAAGGTAGCCTGTTTCCTCTTGTTTTTTCCTACCCCCCCCCCCCCCCCCCAGATATTCTGGTTTAACTTGGATTTAAACTTGGAGAGTGGTCAGTTTAGATGAGCTATTACCAGCAGGAGAGTGAGTTTGTGTGTGTATGGGGGTGGGGGGGAAGTGAGAAAACCTGGATCTATGCAGGAAATAGCCCGACTTGATTATGTAAAGAGTTGTCACTTTGGATGGGCTAGCACCAGCAGGAGAGTGAATTTGTGTGTGGGGGTGGAGGGTGAGAAAACCTGGATTTGTGCTGGAAATGGCCCACCTGTTGATCACTTTAGATAAGCTATTACCAGCAGGACAGTGGGGTGGGAGGAGGTATTGTTTCATATTCTCTGTGTGTATATAAAGTCTGCTGCAGTTTCCACGGTACACATCTGATGAAGTGAGCTGTGGCTCACGAAAGCTCATGCTCAAATAAATTGGTTAGTCTCTAAGGTGCCACAAGTACTCCTTTTCTTTTTGCGAATACAGACTAACACGGCTGTTCCTCTGAAACCTGAGCTCCTACAGTATAATGAATCTGTGGTCATAATGAAGATGGGTGCATAGTTTTTAATGGACCCACACTGAGTATTTCCTTTACTAATCTGTCATCAGAAGTTATTTATATTGTCAAAAAGGAGAAAATACTAATGTTTCCATAAAGCTGTTATTAACTAATTTGATGTTTTTTATTTCTCTGTATGCCCTGACTTTTAAGATAAAACATATAATTGGTCTGTTTGCTGAAGAGGTATTTTCATTTGACCATCCTATGTTTATTACATAGCTTTTGACCAAAAATAACACTTTTTTTTACCCTAAAGTCTACTTATGTGATTAAGGTGAGCAGGATATGGCCCTTTGTATTAAATGTATACAAGTTCATTTGGGTCCAGGTTTTGACTGCCTGGTTTTGACTGCCCTCCATTTCAGTAGTGTGCTTGTGAATGCTCAAAACGTCAGCAGATCAGGCTCTGATACAGCTTTTTGGCTCACCTTTTAAATCAGCATTTGCTAGCCTTGCTCAGTTATGACTCGTGATTTCAACTTGGGTCTCCAACCAAAGTATTGAAAAACCAATAACTTCAAACTATTTCTACTTTTTTTTTTTTTCCAAATTACAGTTTTCAGCGAACAAGATGGATGCTAAAAGTGCTATATATTGTGAGAGCCTGACAAAACTTACCAGTTACTTCTGTTTTCCCCCCAGGAATAGCTGAAGGTGTAAAAGACATCCCCCCAAGAGTAGCCTTGCCACTGGAATCCAACCTGGCCTACATGAATGGCATCAGTTTTACCAAAGGCTGTTATATTGGGCAGGAGTTAACAGCCAGGACCCACCACATGGGTGTCATCCGCAAACGCCTATTGCCAGTGCAGCTTTCAGCTCCTTTGCCATTGGGAAGCATTCCCGAGGGTGCTGCAATCTTAACTGAATCGGGAAAGTCAGCTGGCAAGTACCGCGCTGGTGGAGATGAACTTGGCATAGCTTTGCTGCGATTAGCTAACATAAATGAGCCACTTCATATCAGTTTACCAGGCGACACTAGTGTGAACCTTACTGCATCTATACCTAACTGGTGGCCAAAAACTACCAACAAATAAATGAGGAATCCTGTGTGGCACATCTGCCTTACTTAACAAACTTTGTCTGATAGGCTGGGAAATTCATTCACTCTCTCACTCCCTTCCATCATGTCTTCCTTTGTCTTTACCTTTTATTTGCAGAACTTGAGCAGTGTGTATTACAAAAGGGTCCTTGGGAACTGGGCCAAAAGGCAGAAGGAACCTGATGCATCATCGAGTCATTGACAAATCAAGGGCTAAGTGGAGAAGCACATAGGAGAGCAGAGAAATATTCAGCAAAGTCTTGTAAAGTTCAGGAGCAGGAGTTTCTGCTGCTTGCTTCCCCTTAAGGGAGAGGTGTATGGGGAGGGAGATTAAGGAGACTTGGGCTGTGCTGGGCAACTAGGCTCCGTTCCTGAAGATCCTTGACCCAGCCACAGCACTCTTGTGGCCCATCCTCTCCCTCTGTGACCTGTACCATACTTCCCTCCCTGAAAGAGAGTGAAGACAGGCCAATTATTGCTGGTTGTATCAGTCCCATGGGAATTTGCATGGTACAGAGGAGATCTCTATACTGACTTCCACTAGCTGATTAGCTCACCCAAAACCAAGGACCCACAGCTCTGCAGAGAGGGACTTCCGTGGGCTCTGGAACCATAGAGGAGCCTGTCACAGAGACACTGCTCCCCAGCTCTGTGTCTGGGAGCTTTGCTGGGAATTTTTGGTTTCCTCCCATGACATAGTGGATGGTTACATATAGCTTGAAGAGTCTCTTTGGGGCAGAGGGAGGAGGCTTGGCATGGGTGAGGAATATTAAGGAGTCCAGTGGGGCTGCTAAGGAATCCAGCCCCTACTCTATGTGAGGTGCCCTGGGTTTATTTGCGTGGTGCTGGATCTGGGACCTGCTGCCCTCCATTGGATGGATCAAAACTTATTCTGAATATAGTGCTGCATATATTGAAATGCTGAAAGGGGAGGTGGGAATAGGAATTTTATCACAGTATGTGTCAAATGTTTTTATATCGGATTATTTTTGTGGTATTGTAAGGCTTTTTAATAGCAGTGTGCTGCCCATTTCTTTCAATAGCGTGTGTTTTTGCTACACTCTGGCTAAAATGTTCACTGTGAATGTTCCTTGCATCAGGCTTTCTGCACCGCTCCTAAATTGCTGATTGATGAGAGCTTTTTCTGTCATTACTGTTAACTCTCTCTGAAGGAATAGGAATGGATTGTACTCTGTCTGCATTTGAAATAAGAATTTTGCTTTTAATACTTGACCACATGGGCGAGCAATGTATGCAGATGATGTAATATCAGTATGTACTCTACTGTTGCAAGGTCAGCAGAGGGAGCACAATGGTCAATAGTATACCCACAGCTGCCCTGCCATGGCCAGGATACTGGTAATAAAGGCCTGGGCTATGCACAAGTTCATGTCGGGGTGTGATATTTACTGAAATAGGTACGCCGATACAACTCCTAGTCTGCACACAATCATACTTGTATAAAGATGCCTTCCTCATCCTTTATGGGAATAAACTATATTGATATAAACTTTATACCAGTATAATTGGTTTAAATTTGTCAGCAAATGTTGAGGTTTTGGTTGGCAGAAATCACAAATAAGGGTACGTATATGCTAGAAATGCTACAGTGATACAGCTGTGCCACTGTAGTTTTAGGCACTTGCTACAGCCACAGAAAGGGTTCTTCTATCGATGTAGTAAATCCCCATCTCTGAGAGGTGGTAGGTAGGTTTGACAGAAGAATTCTTCTGGTGACCTACCACTGTCTACACTGGGGCCTAGGTTGGCTTAACTATGTTGCACAGGATGTAAAATTTTTCACAGTCCTGAGTGATGTAGTTGAGCTGACCTAACTTTGTAGTGTTGATGAGGCCTGAGTGTAGACGTATGCAAAACTGTACTGCCAAAAGGAAACTTTCACTGGCAAAACTTTCTAGTGTACACCAGGTCTAAGTGTAGCCATGCTAAGGAGGTTGTACCACTTTAAATATACAAGTATAGTTAATAGTTAAAAGAGTACAACTTTCTGTGTAGACAAGCCTAAATAAAGGTACTAAGAACACATAAATAAAATATTAGGACCATGTGCCTTGTGATTCTTAAAAAAGAAAAAGTGCCAAAAACCTTCAGGAGGCAGCCAAAACCCCAGGCGGTATGACTGTTCCCACACAATCTCTTCAAAGTCAATGAAGGGACATGTCCCCTCCCCAAGGTGAGATGTCCACTCCTTCCCTGCCAACATGAATCTCAGCCACATAGAGGGCTCTCTCTGGGGGATGGGGGACAGTGCCACAAATATGCATGAGGGAGTAACAATCCTGCCTTTGATAAGAAAATGCTGAGTAGAGCCTGTGCAGTGCCCTATGGATCTGAGGCCTGCTTGCCACCCACACTCCATGCCCTGTTCTTCCCAGCTGTCTAACTCTTTTGCCCTAAACTAGGGGGTTTTCCAGGCCCGCACTTTCCTCACTGCTTCACTACTGCCCCCATCCTCCCAACAGCTTCATGTGGCCCCCAAACAAGGCCTTCGGGTTAGTCCCTGCTGCTGGCTCTTACTGAGGGTTTCTCTAGCCACCTTACTTCCTGGGTGCTCAAACCTGCACCCAAAAATTTGGGGCCCCTTTGACTGCTGCTACTTCATGTTGGCTACTGCTGCTTTTTCCATCTTTGCACCTCTTCCCCCCCACCCCACTCAGGGCCTCCTCTTCCTCACTCCCTCTAACCCTAAACTAATTTATAGAAGCTGTGTGTATTTTTTTTAAGTAAATAATGTGAACTCAGAAGTGAGGTGTGGGGAAGAGGAGTGAGGGGGATGAATGAGTAGGGTCCTGATTGAATGGGTCTGGAAGGAGCCCAAGATGATGAACTAGCCCTGTTTAATATTTGTTTGAAATAACCATTGTCCAAAGAGCATTTCATCGTTGCCTTGCTGTAGCCATTACTGTGAAGTGAAATGTGTATGAAAAATGCTTATATTCATTAAAACTCCTCAGGCTTGCTGTAAAAGAAATCTGTGGAATTACTCATTAAAAATTAGCTATGTCAATGATTTAATATTGGTGCTTCTGTGTGATTGGCCTGTAGGTTAGGTGGAGTTGCACAGACAAAGGTCTTTTATTTTTCAGTGATAGTAGTACGTTATGTTGGCAGATGTGCTTGTCTTCACAGAAGGGTTCTGCTCATATGCCCACTGTAGTCAATGTGGTCTTAACCCATTCTGGATCAATGTCAAGATGTTAAATTAAGCATCCTCTAACTACCAGAACAGGAAGTTAAAGATGAACTGGAAGGCTTGTTACCTGTCAAGACGAAGTTCACTTTCTGCTGTTTCTCCTGCAAAGGATGATATCATTAATACCTTAAAGAACAAGAAGGTGCACAAGAAGGGTTGTTTTAGGTGGTCAGTAAGGCAGCTCCTTGTGCTTTTTATATAAATCTCCACGTGCAGTTTGGGATCATCATTTTTCTTAATTAAAAAAAAAATCAGTTTTTCTTTAAAGATTACCCGTTACTATTGGACAGGAGCAGGGGGTAGCTGCAATCTCTTGGCCACTGTTGTGCCTCCCTTCTTAATGCCAGTAAAACTACCTGTGTTTTAACTAGCACTGATCTTGAAGACTTGTCTTATTAACCGTGTATGATGAGTGCCAAGTTTGCCTGACAGACATCATTCTGACGCTACAAAACTAAAATTGCCTTTGGGATATAAGAAAATTGATAAAGAATCATAGAAATGTAGGACTGGAAGGGATCTCAGTCTAGTCCAGTCCCCTGCACTGAGACCATCCCTGACATGTGTTTGTCTAACCTGTTTTTAAAACCCTCCAAGTAGTAATATTATTTGTGTTAAATATTTAAAAATAAAAGCCTCTATTAAGGCACAAGAGGAATTGGGACTAGAAAAGATAAAAGGAATCCTTCTCAATGACAGCAATTGTCCCAGTATTCTTCAGTTACAGATAGGGTTAAAAATCTAATTATCATTGTGAAATAAGTTACCTTTTTTGTTTGTTTGTTTGTTATTAAAATGTTTATTGGCAGCTCCCATTTGAAGTGTTCCCATCCAAGCTTTTCTAAACTTAACTCAAGTGTTAATCTTGATGAGTGTACTGTTGTGCAGAAGTACTCCAAGTTGTCCAAGGTAATAAAAGTCCAATTTAGCCTGTTACATAAAATTGTTTATAAAGTCAGCAAAAGTTAGACACTGTTTTCTAGGGTTACATTTTAAAAAATGTTGACGCAGCTCGAAATGGCTACCTTCTTGTTTACCTATTAAGTGAGAGATCAAACAGACTGTTAATTTCCAAACTTGGTCAAATAAACTTAGTCAAATAATAATTACTCTATTTTTGCTGAAAGTCTTATCATGAAATCCATCAATGAGACATATAAGTGATGCTTGGCTACTTACCCACGAAGGAAAAAAATGAAAAAAGGCCTCTATTTTCATTTATTTTGGGCAAGGATATTTTTGTGCGATTGAAGAATTGTTTGGCTGTGGTATTGACATAGGAATGAGTCCCTGAAGAGTCTTTTTAGTGCAGTCTTTTTAGATTATGTAAGATTCCTCAGTATCAGTCAGTTCTTAGGTTGCTTATAGAGTTTTTTGTTTTATTTTTTTAAGCTTGAACTAGAAATTAATCTGTAGTGCTTTAGACTTTCTGGATTCTCTGAATGTGACAAAGGAGAGACTGTGTAGAATATGCTTATGCTGGTTTGTCAAGAAAAGCTTTTCCCTCCGCCACCAATTGCGCAAGCTCTTCTCAGAATATTTATATGGTACTACTGTATATGCACCAGGAATAAACACAGTTTCTTCTTTTCATGGGAGCCGTATCTATTATTTCAGCTACATACACACATTTCTTACTGCCTCTTAATATGTGAAAGGCTTTTATGTTACCAAGGGCTGGATATATATATTTTTTTTAATAAACACAGATCACAATTTTCAAATGTGGATGCTTAAAGTTAGACACCTAAACACATAATATACGCAACTAACTGAAAGTGGCTTGATTGTCAGACATGTTAAGCAACACCCATTGGTATCAAAGGGAGCTGTGTGAGTTCAGTACTTCTGAAAATCTAACTGCTTTAGTTATCTGCTTATTCATGCACTTAAGCACTTCCAGTTAGGCACCAAAGTTAGGAAAAAATGGCTTTGCTTGTTATGAGGTTGCATTGAAATATACCTTACAGGTGGTAAATAATTAGAGGTACTCTATTAATCTTAAAATAAATTATTAGACTGACTGAAATGAAATAGATAACTCTATTACTCTCTGGAGACATATGTAATTTAAATTAAATTTAACCTGAAGTGGTCAAAAAATGGAAAATAACCAGTGGACTTCTTTTTCCCTCCACTGTTTTTCACATGAACTAAAATGTTTGATGTTTTCTCACTACGTCTTTCAATGACTAATCTCACCAAAAATTAAGAAAACAACCACTACAGAGAGAAAAACACATCACTGCAAGCACACTGCCACTAAAACACATTATTAAAGGCAGGGCTGATAGGACCACCTATTATTAAAATTGTTCAACACTTTCCATTATAAGACTCTGTTTTCAGTTTCTTATAACTTTTGCAAACTTTTACTGTCTGGGCTGAAATTTTCCATGCCAGGTTTCTGTGGCCAGGGGTATCGACTAAATGTTTGCGGAAATTTCAGCCACAACAATTAATCCATTTCCAAGAATGATGCTAGGGAAAAATACATTGTTTTGCCTGTTAAAATCTAGCACCTCCGTTGGGAAAAAAGATAACAAAGGCTCTACTGGGATAGTGCTTGGGGTCTCCTACAGACCCCCCCCCCCCCAGGATCCCGTTTGGATATGGATAGGGAGCTCTACTATTTTTAATGAAATAAATGCTACTGGGAATTGAGTGATTATGGGAGATTTTAATTTCCCAGATATAGTTTGGAGGACTAGTGCTTCTAATAATGGTCGGGCCCAGATATTCCTCGATGTGAAAGTCAACAGATTGATTCACCAAACAGTCACCGAACCAACAAGAGGTGATACCGTTTTAGATTTAGTATTGGTAAGTATCAAGGACCTCATAGAAAAATTGTTTGTAGAAGACAACCTTAGTTTGAGTGATTATGAGTTAATTCAGTTTAACTTAAATGGAAGGATAAACAAACATAGGTTGGCAACTAGAGTCCTGGATTTCAAAAGGGTAAACCTTCAGAAAATTAAGGAAATTAGTTAGAGAAGTGGAGTGGACTAACGTGGAGGAGGCTTGGAATTGCTTTAAGTCAAAGTTGCAAAACCCTGCAACCCAAGAAAGGAGAAAAGTGTAGAGAAGGGTTGCAGATGAAATTGGATGAACAACCATCTCAAATAGTTAATTAAAAAGCAGAAGGAATTCTATAAGGAATGGAAGAAGGGATGGATCAGCTACCATTTAAAGGTCTGAAAGTTGGGGGGGGATGAGAACTGTCAAAAGCCAAGCACAGTTGGACCTTGCACAAGAAATTAAAACAAATAGTAAGAGAATCTTTGGCCATATAAAGAAAACTAGGAAAGAAGAAGTGGGACCGCTAAACACTGAGGATGGTGAGGAGATTTAAAATAATCTAGGTGTGGTCCAACACCTAAATGAATGTTTTGCCTCAGTTTTTAACAGGGTAATGAGGAACTTGGGGGCAGCGGCTAATGGAAGAAGGATGTGGAAGCTAAACTCAAACAGTTTAGAGGGACTAAATTGGAGGGCCCTGATAATCTCCCTCCAAGAATATTAAAGGAACTGGCACATGAAATTGCAAGCCCAATAGCAAGGATTTTTAATGAATCTCTAAACTCGGGGGTTCTACTCTGACTTGAGAATTGCAAATACAGTACCCCTATTTATGAAAGGGGAAAAAAGTGAACTACTGGCCAGTTAGTTTGACCTGAACTGTATGCAAGGTCTTAGAACAAATTCTGAAAGAGAGAGAAGTTAAGGATAAGGTCTACCTAATTGCCACAATTGGGGTCAGAAAGGAATTTTCCCTTAGGTCAGATGGCAGAGACCATGGGGGGTTTTCACCATCATCTACAGCAGGGGGTCACTTGCTGGTTTGAACTAGAATGAATTGTGGATTCTTTGTAACTTGAAGTCTTTAAATCAAGGTTTGAGAACTTCAGTAACTCAGCCAGAGGTTTAGGGCCTATTTACAGGAGTGGGTGGGTCAGGTTCTGTGGCCTGTCAGGTGTAGGGGGTCAGATTAAATTATCATAATGATCCTTTCTGTCCTTAAAGTCTATGTGTTGGAGCAGGGACTTGAAATTTGACAGGGAGTGAGTGGCCTTTATGTCAAGATTGTGCCTTTTGCTGTCTCCCTAAAAATCTGCCCAAATTTGTGCAAGATATAAGCCTTTGAAAATTTTCAATCACAGTTCATGCAAGTTTAGTAGAGATTTCTTAGATTTTAGCAGCTAAATTCAGTGATGATTCTGTACGCACTGGCATGCTTCATCATAGGCTCGAGCAGGACTCTTACTGCAGTTACATCTCTGTGCTGCGGGTCCTGGTCCACAGCTGGCTCTCAGGTTCCCAATCTCACTCCGCGCATGGGATGGATTGCACCTTCAGTCTTTGCACCGAGTGACCCCGGCTGTAAGGGGAAGTCTGGCGGGTGGGATGTGGGTGGAACATGTCTCTAAGGGTTTGACTGCTTTTGATTTAGAAACACAGAAAGCCAAGTAATTTTTCCACAATAAGCAGGTGAGTGCAGCATCAACCCAGCCTGCAGGTTGATGGCTGCCCTGCACCTGGCCCCACTGCAGCCAGTTAGTGCAGACACTGACAGTGGCTTTCACAGGCACACACTTGGCTGCTGAGAATGGGCCCCCCCAGCTTCTCATTTCACACCAGGAGTTGGGCATGGAGCTGTGAGCACCATGACAACTGGAGCTGGCTGAGGAAACAAGGCCATAGCCCAGGCCCTGTACTTGGGTCACAAAGTAACTCCTGGTGTGGGCACGCTGCTCCTACCCTTTGTAGTGGTTTGCTCCAACTCCCCCACACTCTCTTCTAATCCTGAAATGGTTTGCCCCAACCCCCTCCCAAATTCTTCTAAACCATGAAATGCCTCATCCCAAACCCCGGCCCCATTCTGGCCCGACATGGTTTACCCTCACTTCCCTCTCTCCCCCTCCCACTGCCCCTGAAATGGTTTGCCCCAACCCCCTCTTTTCCTTCCCAGCCCTGATAGGGTTTGCCCCTCCCCCCGCCGCATACACCCTTCTAACCCTGAAATGGTTTGCCCTCAATCCCCCTCTCTTCTAACTCTGAAATGGTCCGTCCCAGGCCCCTCACACTGCGCCCCTTCGAACCCTGCTCGTCTCAGGCCCCGCCTCCCACAATAATTTATCCCAGCGACCTATCCCACTCTCAGCCGCCCCGCCCCGTCCTCCATTGGTTGTCAAGGAGCTTTTCCGTCCCCTCCCGCGCGCTCTTCATCCCGCTCTGCTCGCAGATTGGGCGACCGGGAGGGTGGGAAGGAGCGCGCGCTGAGAGGGGAGCGCGCCGAGGGAGACCGTTAGCTGCTCCGCCCCCACCTTCCCCCAGCCTGGCTCCCGCCTCGCCTCGCGCCCGACGCGGGGCGGGGCGGGGCGGGGCGGTTGGGGAGCCGCTCACCTGTCCGTGGGTGAAGCGGGCTCGGCGGGCGCCACCATCCCGCGCCCGGGCGAAGGGGTGGAGGAGGGGTAAGATGGTGGCTGCTAGCGCCCAGCCGCGGGCTCCCCGCTTCGCGAAGGCCTCTTGGCCGGAGGTGAGGCCAAGCCCCACTTCTGCCCCGGGAAGGGATGGGACAGGAGCCTCCTGGCCTCCGGTGGGCGGCGCCAGGAGGCCAGTTTGGCTGGGTGTCCTGCTGATCTAGTTCAGAGTAGCAGCCGGGTTAGTCTGTATTCCCAAAAAGAACAGGAGGACTCGTGGCACCTTAGAGACTAACCGATTTATTTGAGCATGAGCTTTCCTGAGCTACAGCTCACTTCAGCGGGTGCTTACTTCTCCCTGGGGCTCCCCCTCCCCCTTTGTACTCGGGGCGGGTGCGGGTCAGAGTCCGGCTTCCTCCTCCAGGGCAGGGGGGGCGGGTGCGCCTTGCTGCTCGACGGGGGGGGCAGGTGCTCCCCTCGCCTCAGGTATTGGGGCAGGTGTGACAGCCACCCTCCCACTTACTTCTCTGGTAGTGGGGGGCTGGGCTGCTCCCTTCCCTTTGCCTGTTGGGGTAGTGACCCCCCCACACTCACTTCTCTGGCAGTGGGGGGCTGGGCTGCTCCCTTCCCTTTGCCTGTTGGGGTAGTGACCCCCCCCCACACTCACTTCTCTGGCAGTGGGGGGCTGGGCTGCTCCCTTCCCTTTGCCTGTTGGGGTAGTGACCCCCCCCCCACACACACTTCTCTGGCAGTGGGGGGCTGGGCTGCTCCCTTCCCTTTGCCTGTTGGGGCAGTGACGCGCCCCCCACTCACTTCTCTGGCAGTGGGGGGCTGGGCTGCTCCCTTCCCTTTGCCTGTTGGGGCAGTGACGCCCCCCCACTCACTTCTCTGGCAGTGGGGGGCTGGGCTGCTCCCTTCCCTTTGCCTGTTGGGGCAGTGACCCCCCCCCACACTCACTTCTCTGGCAGTGGGGGGCTGGGCTGCTCCCTTCCCTTTGCCTGTTGGGGCAGTGACCCCCGCACACACACACACACACACACTCCCCATCCTGCTCCCAGGGCGTCCTCTCGGGGCTTTCGAAGTGCCCATCACTGTGGTATCTACGTGGGGCTGGCGGCTGCCACGCTGTACTGACCCCTCCAACAGCACTGGTGGTGGCAATGGGTAACCCAATTTTCTGCCCGCTGCTGGGGGTCTTGCCAGTCGTCCACCCTCCCTGCTACCCCTGCCCTAGTGCCCACTAGCTCCTGTTCATACCTTCCCGCCATAGTGCTGAAAGGGTTTGTTGGGGGTAGTGTTTGCAGACCTGGAAAAAGCAATTAAAAATCAAGCTGGGTCATTGAGGGGCACACTTTAATCACTTCCTGAAGCTGTTGCTACCAAAGTATGGCACTCTTCCCCTCTCATGCTTTTTTCACACCGCTTTAAGCGCTGTACAGGGGTGACTGTTGATGTATCTTCCCATCTTATTGAAAGTGTAATTGGGGGAAGTTATCTATTGCCACAAGTTTTAAAGTGTCTCTCAGGCCATGTTTATCTACAGACTTCTGCTGGCCTAGCTCTGTTCATCTGGGATGGGGTATGGTCCCTGACTAACATAGCTGCTGGCAGATGCAATTATGCTGGCCAGAAAGTGCAGTTTTATTGGTATAGCTTGTTTTGCTCACGGAAACAAGGGGTGGAATAAGCTGTACCAGTAAAAGTGCATCTTTGCCTGTATAAGTTAGGAGCACCTTGTTGGTATAATGACAGGTTTCAGAGTAACAGCCGTGTTAGTCTGTATTCGCAAAAAGAAAAGCTCATGCTCAAATAAATTGGTTAGTCTCTAAGGTGCCACAAGTACTCCTTTTCTTTTTGCTGGTATAGTGTACCACTTTTTCTATACGGGTGAAGTGCTCCTACTGTATATATGGATTTAGTAGTGGTTGGACAGCTAGACTCTGAATTATTTCTAAAATCACTAGGGTGTGGATAAATATTAAAATCTGTTTCATGAAGAACTGATGTTAAACATTCAAGGATGTTATGCAGTTTTGAAGACAAGAGGATACCTTAGTGCCTTTTATTGATATTGCAAAACAGTATAAATGAGGGCTGTGACTTGTTCTTATATGGTAAATTATATATATTTATATGTGAAAATGAAGAAGCATCTTCCTTTCCCCATCTCTATCATACATATTCCTGCCAAAAATCTGTTAAGAGGTTATAGGGAGAAGTGAAAGAATGTGAGAGGTGGTGGGCTACAGAAAATAGTGACATTTCTGAACAGAGGGATGTCAGAGGAGAGTTGTGAAGTAAACAAGTACAAAAGCTTGAACTACAGTACAAGGAGGCAGGAGTCATTTGTGCTGAAACATCAGATGTTAAGAGAATGCTGAGGGGAATAAAATAGCATTTACTGAACCTGAAATAAAAATTTAAATGCATTTTATCCTTCACATTCACTTTTGAAATATTGCAGTTAGAAAATGGAAGGCTGTTTTCATTCCATTATCTCTAATGTTGAAAAAAGCAAGGAAAATCTAAGGATTGCTGGTAACAGTTAAAGCTGTGTCTACACATAGCTTTTGTACCGATTCAGTTAAATCCACAATAGGGAGCTGTACGGATTAAGTACAATATGATCACTCTTCTATTGGTATAACTACATGTATACTAGGTGGTTGAGTATCAGAGGGGTAACCGTATTCGTCTGTATCCACAAAAACAATGAGGATTCTGATGGCACCTTAAAGACTAACAGATTTATTTGGGCATAAGCTTTTGTGGGTAAAAACCCACTTCTTCAGATGCATGTTTTTACCCATGAAAGCTTATGCCCAAATAAATCAGTTAGTCTTTAAGGTGCCACCGGATTCCTCATTGTTTAGGTGGTTGAATCGATTTAACTGAATAGGTTTTTTTCCTGATTTAAATTGGTACAAAAACTGCTAGACAAGCACTTTCAGATATTTGTAGATATTTCAATATTTCAGTCAACCATTACTGTTAAGCTAAAGCATTTGTAAATCTTGAGCCAACTAACTTGCTAGACAAGATTATGAGTGGAGGCTTGCATTCTATAAAACCTACTATATATAGAATGTGGGAGTGTGGTTTGTTCTCTGCTGTTCATGATATCTTTTGCATCAGGCATGCATTTTTTTTTTCTTCCCTATGGTCTTAATGCAGTAGAACTTGCTGGCATTTCTTGACTGATTTTTTCACAGCCATCATTGATGAAGTACAGCTATGTTTACTTACTTGTGCAGAGCCAATAGGGGGCTTTGCATACTGTTTTGGGGTGGGGAGTGTCTGTGTGTCGTTAATAAATCTAGTATCCACTCTTAAAAAAACAGACTCTGGAATACTCCCCACCAGTTCATAAATTTAAAGTTTATCAAATTTTTAGTTTTCAGAGTAGCAGCCGTGTTAGTCTGTATCTGCAAAAAGAACAGGAGTACTTGTGGCACCTTAGCGACTAACATATTTATTTGAGCATAAGCTTTCGTGAGCTACAGCTCACTTCATCGGATGCTGTAGCTCACGAAAGCTTATGCTCAAATAAGTTTGTTAGTCTCTAAGGTGCCACAAGTACTCCTTTTCTTTTTGCAAATTTTTAGTGTCAACTGCAGTGTCTCAAATTTCATTTTGATGGCTCTGTCAGTTTCAAGTTTTTATTTTGCTTTTAGGTAAGTTGTAAGCCCTTTAGAGCAGGGACTGTGTATTTTCTTATATTTCTGTAAAGTACTATTCTCAAACCTATGATGCAGTGGAAATTATGATATTTGAATGAATAGATTTTTTAGTAGATTAATGTTTTCATCTTTTGGCCCCCCCCTTCCGTGCTGGGGTCAAACAGGTATGAAATTCTGCTGTCAAACTTTATTTGTAGCCATCAGCACTCATGTTTGCACCAGTTAAGTTAATGCTTGTTTTTTTAGTATCTATATAAGAGCTATATAGATTAGCATTTGCAGAACTGTGCTTTGAATTAATAAAATGTGTTTTAATACATCCAAATGTAAATGTATATATCTGGGAATAAAAAACGTAGGCCCTAATTGGAGAACAGCGGACAATGACTCTGAAAAAGACTTTGGGGTCATGATGGATAATCAGTGGAACGTGAACACCTGCTGTAATACCATGTGATCCTTGGATGTGTAAATGGGAATTGTGACAAGAAGTAGTGAGGTTATATTACCTCAATATTTGGCACTTGTGTGCCTGCCACATGCAGTCTTGGTGTCAAAAACTCAAAAAAAGATGTTGATAAATCAGAGAGAGTTCAGAGAAGAGCCACCAAAATGATTAAAAGATTGGAAAAAATGCTGTATAATGATAGACTCCAGGAACTCAGTCTGTTTAGTTGAACAAAGAGAAGATTAAGGAGTGACTTAAATCACAGTCTATAAGTGCCTACATGGGGAACAGAAATTTGATCATGGACAATCTATTAGACAAAGGTGTAACAAGAGCCAAAGGCTGGAAGTTGAACCTGGACAAATTTAGACTGGAATTAGGGCTCCTAAGAGCTACAGTAATACACAGTAAATAATGAATAAGGTGCAGTTTTTTTTTCACAGAAAGGGCAATTCGCCATTGGAACAACTTACCAAAGGCTGTGGTGGATTCTTGATCAGTAGCAATATTTAAATCACAATTGGATGTTTTTTTCTAAAATATAAGCTCTAGTTCAAGCAGGAATTAATTCGGAGAAGTCATATGGCCTGTATTATACAGGCGGTAAGACTAGTGATCACAATGGTTCTGTCTGGCCTTACAGTCTATGAATTCTTGGTCAGAGTATGGGTTCAGGGCACAATGCTGGAAACACTCAAGTGCTTACATTGGTTCAGGTGCACTATTGCTGAAAATTGGCAAAACACTTGGTAGTGTAGATGCTGCCAAAGTTTTTATTAAGAACAGAAATTATCTATGGCCTCCTGGACTGCAAACCGTACATAGAAAATAACATGCTAACTCAGCATCAAATTACCATATATAGTGGAGTGTTTGGTATGGTGTGCACTTGTGAAAAGTCAACCAACCCCTTCAGCTTCTAACGATCTCCTGAGGTCCCTTCCAACCCTGATATTCTGTGATTCAAAAGAACTGCCATACTGGATCAGACCATGGTCCATCTTGCCCAGTATCCTGTCTTTGACATTGGCCCATACCAAAACTTCAAGGGCAATGTACAGAACAGGGTAATTATGGAGTGATCTACTCCTGTCTTCCACTCTTGGCTTCTGGTAGTCAGAGGTATAGGATCACCCCGAGCATGGGGTTGCATCCTTGACCATCTTGGCTAATCAGGGGATGGATCACTTGATAATTATGTTCTGTTCATTCCCTCTGAAGCACCTGGCATTGGCCACTGTTGGAAGACAGGATTCTGGCCTAGACAGACCTTTGTTTTGACCCAGTATGGCCGTTCTTAGGACCATCAATGGCTATTATAAAAACATATCTTCCATGAACTTATCCAGTTCTTTTTTTGAACCCTGTACTTTTGGCCATCACATCATCCCTTGGCAATGAGTTCCACAGGTTGGTTGTGTGGAAAAAGTACTTCCTCTTATTTGTATTAAACCTGCTGCCTATTAATTTAATTGGGTGATCCTTGGTTTCTGTATTGTGGATAAATAACACTTCTCTATCCACTTTTTCCATACCATTCATACCATTTTATAGATCTCTATCATATCCCCCCTCCCCTTAGTTATCTCTTTTCTAAGCTGAACACCCTAATCTTTTTAGTCTCTCGTCATATGGAAGCTGTTCCATATACCCTTGATCGTGTTTTTGCCCTTCTCTTAACCTTTTCCAGTTCCACAACATCCTTTTTGAGATAGGGCAACTAGAACTGGGCAGTATTCAGGGTATAGGCAGACTGTGGATTTAAACATTGGCATTAAGATATTTTCTGTCCCCTCCCTAGTAGTTCCTAACATTATTGTCTTTTTGACCACTGCTGTGCATTGGGCATATTTTTTCAGAGAACTATTCACATGACTCCAATGTCTCGCTCTCTCTTGGGTGGAAACAGCTCATTTAGAACCATCATTATATACGTATAATCGGGATTATTTTTTCTGATGTGCATTTCTTTGCACTTATCAACACTGAATTTCATCTGCCATGTTGTTGCCACTCAGTCACCCAGTTTTGTGAGATGCTCCTAATTCTTGACAGTCTGCTTTGGTTTTAACTACCGTATCCTGATAATTTTTTATTTTCTGAAAACACTGCCACTTCACTGTTCACCCCCTTTTCCAGATCATTAATGAATATGTTGAACAGCACAGGTCCCACAGATCCTTGTGGGACCCCATTGTTCACCTCTCTGCATTGTGAAAATGGACCATTTATTCTTACCCTTTGTTTCCAGTCTTTCAACCAGTTACTGATCCGTGAGAGGGCTTTCCCTTTAATCCAATGGCTACTTAGTTTCCTTAAGAGCCTTTGATGAGGGACCTTGTCAAAAGCTTTCTGAAAATCCAAGTACATTATATTGACTGGATCTCCGTTATTCCTATGCTTGTTGACTCCCTCAAAGAATTCTAATAGATTGGTGAGGCATGACTTCCCTTTACAAAAGCTGTGTTGACTTTTCCCCAGTAAATTGTTTATCTACGTGTCTGAAAATTCTGTTCTTTACTATAGTTTCTACCTGTTTTCTCAGTACTGAAGTTAGGCTTACTGGCCGGTAATTGCCAGGATCTCCTCTGAAGTCATGTTTAAAAATTGATGTTATATTAGCTAACCTTCCAGTCATCTGGTACAGAGACTGAATTTAGTGATAGATTGCATATGACAGCTAGTAGTTCTGCAATTTCATATTTGAGTTCCTCCATAATTCTTGAGTGAATGCCATCTGGTGTTGGTCACTTATTACTGTTAAATTTGTCAATTTGTTGGAAAACCTCTTCTATTGACACAACAATTTGGGATAGTATTTGGGATGGCTGATTTGTCACCCAAAAACTAGCTCCGATGAAGGTATCTCCCTCACATCCTCTGCAGTGAAGACTGATGCAAATAATTAATTTAGCTTTTCTACGATGGTCTTGTCTTCCTCGAGTGCTCCTTTAACCCCTTTGTCGTCTAGTGGCCCCGTTGCTTGTTTGTCGGGCTTTGTGCTTCTGTACTTGAAAATTTTTTTACTGTTAGCTTTTTACGTCTTTAGCAAGTTGCTTCTCCAATGTTTTCATGGCCTGCCTTATTATACTTTTACATTTTACTTGCCAGAATGAGTGATCCTTCCTTCCTGTTTTCCTCATTAGGATTTGACTTCCAAATTTTAAAGGATGCCTTTTTGCTTCTAATAGCCTACATTATTCTGCTGTTTAGCCATGGCAGAATTCTTTTGGTCCTCATACTGTCTTTTTTTTATTTGGGTTATACATTTAATCTGAGCATTTATTATGTTTTTTTAAAGTATTCTCCGTGCTGCTTGCAGGCATTTTACCCTTCTGACTGCTCTTTTTAATTTCAATCTAACTAGCATCCTCATTCTTTTGTAGTTCCCCTTTCTAAAGTTAAATGTTACTGTGGTGGGGTGTCTTTTGGTGTTTTCTCCCCTACAAGGCTGCTACCTTTAATTACATTATGGTTGCTATTAATGAGAAGTTCAGGACCAGATCCTGTGCTCAGCTGAGGACTAAATCAAGAATTGCCTCTCCCCTTGTGGGTTCAAGGACTAGGAGCTCCAAGAAGCAGTCACTCATAGTATCTAGAAGTTTTATCTCTGCATCATGCCTGAGGTGACATTTACCTAGTCAGTATGCGAATAGTTGAAATCATCCATTGTGTTTTCTGATTTTTATAGTCTCTCTAACCTCCCTTAGCATTACACAGTCACTGTCACCATCCTGGTCAGGTGGTCAGTAGTATAGTCCTACTGCTACGCTCTTATTATTCAAGTATGGAATTTCTATCCATCGAGATTCTATGGTACAGTTTGAACCATTTAACATTTTTACCTTATTTGACTCTATACTTTTTTAACATAGTGCCACTGTCCCACCAGCGCTACCTACCCAGTCATTCCTATATATTTTGTCCCCTGGTATTATCATATCCCACTGATTATTCTCATTCCACTAAGTTTCTGCATTGCCTATTATATCAATGTGCTCATTTAATGCCAGGCATTCTAGTTCCCCTATCTTAGTATTTAGACTTCTAGTATTTGTATATAAGCACTTATATATTTTGTCAATGTTTAATTGCTTGGATTGTGTTTAAATGGGACTCTTATGTTTGAGTGTTGCTCACTAGCTCCTACCTGTATTTTACCAATTTCTTTCCTACTTCTAAACTAGGATACAGAGTTCACCCTTTAATATATTCATCCTTAAGGAATATCACCACCTAAATTGTGTGCTGCTCCTCAACTGTTGGCTTTCCCCAGCCCTTACTTTAAGAAATCCTCAGCAACCTTTTTAGTTTTACATGCCAGCAGTCTGCTTCCATTTTGATTAAGGTGGAGCCCATCCATCTCATATACTAAAAGGCTACTCCTTCCCCAAAAGGTTCCCCTAGTTCCTAATAAACCTAATCTCATTCTTACCCTATCATCTCATCAATGCATTTAGACCTTGCAGTTCTGCCTGTTATACTGCCCTGCACATGGAACTGGTAGCATTCTCTAAAATGCTTCCATGGAGGTCCTGGACTTTAATTTCTTAACTAGCAGCCTAAATTTGGCCTCCAAGACCTCTCCCCCTATCTTTCCCTGTGTCATTGGTACCTATGTGTAGCACTCACTAGCACCACCTATAAGGCTATAGATGTCTCATGAGATCTGATACCATTGCACCAAGCAGATAATTCACTATGTGGTTCTCCCAGTCATCACAAACCCAAATATGATTAGAATCAGGATTAGAATTCAAAATGATCTTCACAAACTGGAGAAATGGCCTGAAATGAATAGGATGAAATTTAATAAGGACAAATTCAAAGTACTACACTTAGGAAGGAATAATCAATTGGCCAAATACAAGATGGGAAATGACTTCCTAGAAATGGATTTGAGGGTTATAGTGGATCACAAGTTGAATGAGTCAGCAATATAATACTGTTGCAAAAAAAGTAAACATCATTCCGGGATGTATTAGCAGTGTTGTAAGCAAGACATGAGAATTCTTCTACTCTTTTCAGCAGTGTTCATGCCTCACCTGGAGTACTCTGTCGAGTTCTAAGCATCACACTTCAGGAAAGATGTGGTCAAATTAGAAAAAGTCCAGAAAAGAGCAACAAAAATGATTAAAGGTCTAGAAAACGTGACCTGTGAGAAAAGACCTCTCAAAATTGGGTTTGTTTAGGCTGGAGAAGAGAATACAGCAGGGCAGGGCATGATAACAGTCTTCAAGTACATAAAGATTTGTTATAAAGAGGAAGGTGATAAATTGTTCTTTTTAACTACGGAGGACAGGACAAGAAGTAATGGGCTTAAATTGCAGCACAGGAAATTTAGGTTAGACATTAGGAAAAACTTCTTAACTGTAAGGGTAGTTAGGCACTGGAATAAATTACCTAGGGAGACTGTAGAATTTGCATCACTGAAGATTTTTAAGAACAAGTTAGACAAATACCTCTCAGGGTGGTCTAGATCAGTGCTACTCAAAGTGGTGGTCCGCAGACCGTCCATTGGCTGCCAGTCTGTGCGCACATTGGAAAAAAAATATTTCCGGTCCCCCACATCAGATAGCTTGAGAAGCACTGCTCTAGATAATACTTAGTCCTACGTCAGTGCAGGGGACTGTACTAAATGACCTGTCAAGGTACCTTCTAATCCTACATTTCTGTGATTTCTATCTATTTCTAATGATAGAGTTCCTGATATTTGGGTCCTGGCCTCTACTATTTACCCCTGTGATGAAGGGTTATCACTGATAAGTGGGTAGTACTCAGCTGCCATTGTGCCTAGCACCTCCAAGGGGGCTATGAGTCACCAGTTCAGCCTCTCTGATCAAACAAGTTAGGTTTTAGATCTGGGTAAACTTTAGATTTTAGACCAAGATTTTAAAATGCTTAGCCTGTTAACAATGCTAAGCCCTCTAAAAACTAGATTTTAAACTAAGATTTTAAATGCTTGGCTAGTAGCATGCTAAGATCCCTGCAAACTAGTTTTAAAGAGCTTACACTATTAAACCTTCAAAGTTCAAAATCAGGATGTTCAAATTGAGAATTTAATTTCTTCTAAAAATAAAATTATTTTAAAAACCTCACCTTTTCAAGTCTTACTCAATAGTGGGCTGGCTAGGGTGACAAACCATGACCCTCTGTGTTGGAAACAGAGAGATGTGGGTGAGGCAATGTCTTTTACTGGACTCCTGCTGATAATAGCTCATCTTAACTAATTAGCCTCTAATAGTTTGTATGAAGAAAAGGAGTACTTGTGGCACCTTAGAGACTAACCAATTTATTTGAGCATGAGCTTTCGTGAGCTACAGCTCACTTCATCAGATGTATACCGTGGAAACTGCAGCAGACTTTATATACACACAGAGAATATGAAACAATACCTCCTCCCACCCCACTGTCCTGCTGATAATAGCTTATCTAAAGTGATCAACAGGTGGGCCATTTCCAGCACAAATCCAAGTTTTCTCACCCTCCACCCGGATTTGTGCTGGAAATGGCCCACCTGTTGATCACTTTAGATAAGCTATTACCAGCAGGACAGTGGGGTGGGAGGAGGTATTGTTTCATATTCTCTGTGTGTATATAAAGTCTGCTGCAGTTTCCACGGTATACATCTGATGAAGTGAGCTGTAGCTCACGAAAGCTCATGGTCAAATAAATTGGTTAGTCTCTAAGGTGCCACAAGTACTCCTTTTCTTTTTGCGAATACAGACTAACACGGCTGTTCCTCTGAAACCTGTCATAGTTTGTATGGTAACTTCCAACTTATCTGTATGTTTATATGTATATCTTACTATATGTTCCATTCTATGCATCCGATGAAGTGAGCTGTAGCCCATGAAAGCTTATGCTCTAAAAAATTTGTTAGTCTCTAAGATGCCGCAAGTACTCCTGTTCTTTTTACTAGACTAACGTCTTTGTGGAGGAAATAGTCTTTTTTCTTTTGTCTGTCACACTCACCGTAACAAACATAACACATGGTCAGTGAATTGCTTCTTCATGGAGAATTACTCCCCCCAACCCAGTAATATATGGGACTTTTATGATCAGAACTCTTGTACTCCATTAAAAAAAATTAATTTAAATAATTAAATCCCACAGCTAGTAATGCTTTCCTAGTGAGTGATGCGTTCTGACGACAATTTAAATCACTGTTGAAAGCATAAAGAAAAGGAGTACTTGTGGCACCATTGAAGTGAGCTGTAGCTCACAAAAGCTTATGCTCAAATAAATTGGTTAGTCTCTAAGGTACCACAAGTACTCCTTTTCTTTTTGCGAATACAGACTAACACGGCTGTTACTCTGAAACCTGTTGAAAGCATGTGATCACCTTAAAATTGCTTAATCTAAAGTGGGGAGCAGAGAAAGAAGAATTAAGTTTTGCAGCACTTCTCCCTTTTTCATCCTGCCCGTATCGGTTTAGACTTTAGCTTTTTCCCCCAGGCAGCTCCGAAAATGTAGTAAGGAGGCTGTTTCCAGGGCTCTCACATTTGCAGTACATTACCTTGAGCCCTGTACTTTGTAGCTGTTACACAATAGGGAGAAGACTACAATTCCCATAGTACTTCCACATACTGGTACTACAGTGACATCACACATGACAGGGCTGAGAATGGTTGTATAGCAAGAGGAACGAAAATGTAAGCTCGGTTTTTTTTTTTACTCCTGTAGCAGGGCCTTGGGCAACCTGAAATCCTTGTACAGAAGAGGGGATTGCTGTTGCTGCAGCGGATGCATTTAAACGGGGAAAGTGTTTGAAGGGGCTGTGGGGTGGGTAGCATTCAAGTGCAGGCAGTTCGCAGTGTTTCTCCTAGTAGGCGCAGATTTGCGGCGACTCTGTCTAGGGCAAGCCGTGAGGAGTAAGTGCTTAATGCTAATGCTGCTAGTTTACCTTCTGAATTCATACTAGGGACTTTTTGCTGCGCGCAGACCAAGCCGTGCCTGCCTTTCTCCCCTGTTTGTGTATTGTGCTGCTTCAGTGGGTGGAGGAGAGACGCTGGCCATAGCCTGGCAACAGTTTCTATATGCAAGGAGTATGGGAAGTGTGCGTGTGTGTCCCATGGCAGCGGTGTTTAGGGGAGGTGGACGAGGTTCAGCAAGGTACAAGACTACGCCACTAGACTTCATGGCACAGGGATCAGCTGGTGCTGCAGTGCGTATGGTTGGTATGTTTTAACACCTCTGCTGCTTTTGCTTCCCCAGTGGCTTGTGTCGGTGGGAGGAACGCACTCAGGGAACGGCTGATGGTAACGTTTGTGCAGGTTTTGTTTTGGTGGAAGTTGATTCTCACACCTGGAATTCAGTTATATGTGCATTATCTAGATCAGGGGTGATGTTTGGAGGCTGTATGAATATTGCTGTTGTAGTGAGTGGAAAATACAGTCTAACAAAGCATTTTTTTCAGAATAATATTTTCTAAAGGAGCTAGATTGGTGGCCTGCTTAGAAGAAGCTGTGATAACCTAGTTGCCTGGCTGTGCCCAACCTTTATAAATCACCTCGGAAATTGCTATTATTAACACTTACCACAAAAGCCCAAGACTCCAAACCGCAGTTGTATGTTATTGGTCGCTCAAAAGGAGCCTTCTACTAGGGGAAAAAGACAAATTTATTAGTAGGGAGGACAGGGAGGGATCACCATCTATCACTCCTTCACTCTAATCAAACAAACACCAAACAGTTTAGTAACTTTCCAGCCAGATAATTTTTCCTTTCATTTCTGTATTTTATGGCTTGTATTGTTAAATAGCATGACACAATGTTTACCTCAATCTGATATTTTTGAGATCTTTGTCTGGGTTTCCTTTCTGTAGGAATTTTAAAAATTGCTGACAGAAAGAAGCAGTTTCTGAATCTAATCACAGTAGGCTAATATAAATAAGAAATAAATCCTTGTATGAATGTAATAATGAGCTACCTAGTACATTTAAATCTTGGCACAGGTGAGGGGAGAGTTCTCTTACTTGATAACAAACATTGGCTTGTTGCTTTCAGCTCCTTTTGAGACATTCAGTGCCAGTCAATTTCTTAACATGTTAGGAATATTTTTATAAGTATCTGTTAGTCTATTTAAAAGTGAGAATACATTTTGAAGGACAAAAAATGGAATTTTAGTAGGTATTAAGTAGTGCCCAAATCATCTTTTTTGTTTTGAATAAAACTTTTGGAACAATATATGGTAACTTCACTTTTACTTTCATTTTTTTAAATGGCAGGTTTGTTGATTTTGTACTGTGTCCCTTTTTAACCCTTTCAAAAATACTTTTTATCTTATGATCTGTAATATGTGATTTATAAAAATATTGAAACCCACTTAAACTGACTTGGTTTTGTTGACATTTTAGTGGGTCAGAGTTGATAGTCACTCCTGTTTCCCTGCTCTACCAGAAGATAATGGATTGTGACAGAGGTATGAATTAAAAGGTGGAGGAAGTGTCGTTAGATAGTATCAAGCTTCGTTACCGCTCAGTAGAATCTGCAATGAATGACTTATAATTAAATGCTTTATTAGTGGTTTGGCCACCTACAAATCTTATGAATTTTATAGTTTGCCTATTGATAGGGCCAATAAAAGTTGTCTGTTCCCCTTTCCCTCCCTTAAATGAAATATTCTTGAATAGACACCTAATTTGAGTCAGAGCCTTTTGGAAAAGATTCTTTTAAATTGAATTTTGCAGACTATTCTAATACTTGACAACTTTATATGAATGCTTCGTGAAGAGTTTTTGAAAGTAAGGAATACTTGTTATGTTTTAATAATCGGAGAGCAGAGCTATAAAGTCCTGAACTGTAGTAAAATAATCTTTTTCAGTAAGATTGTTCTGCACTTTGGGTCCCTTTAATACTATTATGAAATAATTTATAACTCATTATACAAAGACTGGCTTCCAAAACTTGAAAGCAGGGGCAAGATACTCCAAACTCTTTGCACCTGGAACAGCTATTTATATCAATGGTACTTCTGTGTACAGAAGTTTTCTGGCAACAGGTGTACTTTTTAGATTGATTTTTTTTCTTGAAGGTATTTGGGAGCATGTCTGATTCCAAAAGATTGGAAAAAATTGGTGTGGAAACAAGGCCCTTGTCTGTAACCTATTTTCATTTTAATTTAGTTTAATTTTACTGTATTTTAAGTAATAAGGCTGTAAACTGAATTTGACAGACAGAAATAACAAAATTAAGGTTCTTATGACCACATTTATTTGCTCACATTGCACATACATTAATGTTGCCAAGAGAGCTTTAACATTTGCATTTCTTGCTGTCCGAGTTTTGAATCTGCAACCTTAAAGTTGCATTAATGTTTCTGTATTTAATTTTTTAATCTTTATTAGGAAAAGAACTACAGTAGTGCATACTTCAAAGGTACCGGTTTGGTGTTAGCCAGGGTGTGGATTGGAGACCTCTGTTCTCCAGTCATTTTTTTCAAATTTTTTATGCTCTGTGGCTTTGCAACCCGGAATGCACATGGGCCTCCAGAGTGAAGGAGATTCAAAGTAGGTGGTCTGAGAAGGAAGAGAGTTCCCCAGACTTTTCAGTGCCTTTTCCACATCACCTGAATTGTTGAATTTGGCCTTCACTCCTGGACTTCAGATAGGTTGCCAATCCTCTTACCATGCTTTCTCATGTCACCTCAAAATATTTATTTCAAATTGCCTGTTCTCTGGAGGCCTAGGTATATTCTGAGGTGCAGAGCCCCAGATCTAGTGAAATTTTTACACTTCTCTGTAGTGGCACCCACATACACACTGCATCTGACTAGAAGGGCATAATAAAACATCTGTGTGCGTGCTAAAGCTCCTTCAAATCTTAATATAGTGACTATTTGAAAATTACATTGTTAGGTTTCAGAGTAGCAGCCCTGTTAGTCTGTATCCGCAAAAAGAAAAGGAGTACGTGTGGCACCTTAGAGACTAAAAAATTTATTTGAGCATAAGCTTTCGTGAGCTACAGCTCACTTCATCGGATGCATGTAGCTCACAAAAGCTTATGCTCAAATAAATTTGTTAGTCTCTAAGGTGCCACAAGTACTTCTTTTCTTTTTATTGTTAGACAAATTCCCATTCCTCAGTGAAGATAATTTATTGGCTAAATTTGAGGTTTCAGAATTTTGGTGGTGGTTTTTTTAAAGCATGCAAGAAGATAATGGGAAATTGTTTTTTCCCTGCCTTCCCCACACGTACATACCTCAGGTAACTCAAAAATAGCCCAATGAATTTCCACAAAAACATTCACCTTTTGGCTGAGCCAAAGCATGGATTGCTTTCATCCCAAAAAGAATCTTTTTGTTCCTTAGGTAGGGGAAACTGGTATAATGAAAATCATCTAGCAACTTTATAAGGATACTGTCAACTTTAAAATCATTTTTCTGTCTGAAAAATTTTATAGCTGTTATAGTTATGGGTAATGCCTTAGGTAGCGGGGATAGAGAGTACTTCCCTGGATCCTTGCATAGAACTTGGGAGTGACTTAAAACCTGGGGTGGGGTACTGATGGATTCTTCCCTCCCTTGACCCGTGTACTGACTGAGGAAGCAATTGGAGTCTTGGAGTTAGTGAATATTTTTTTCTCTATGGGGTCAGATGGGGATGAACAAGTGTTGGTGGGTCATCCATTACTCTCAAATCCTGTTAAGGGTCTGGAGAGCACCTGGTACTAGCTGAGGCATACGCTCCCCCACCCTTCCATTGAGATCAGAAGAGGCACTTAGTTGCAGGGGTGAAGGAGGCCCCTATCCTCTCCATGTGACTGGAGACCAGATGTAGTTGGGCAGAGGGCAAAAGGAGGAAGTTTGTCTCTCATTTCCTGGCATGACTTTAAATCCAAGAATTTTTTTTAAGTTAAGAGACTTTGCCTCAATGTTGCTGCTACTGAAGAACCAGAACCCGTAGCAGAAGTGTGGATGGGGATGGGAGAAATCCTGCTAAACAATAGCAGATGAAAAAGATAAACAATTAAAATTAAAAAAAAATAAATTTAAAATAATTCAGGGGATACTATTAAAGGTGCTTTGTGAGAAACATGAATTTTTTAAAATTAGTCAAATAAAATGCAAGCTGTCAGTTTTCCTGTAACTAAAGCATTTGCTTCTGTCAAAGCTATAATGGAAGCATCTTCTATACATAAGATATCCCAAAATGCATTTCAAACTGTGAATTATTTACTACTAGTGCAATGAGTGTGCATGCATATTAGCCATTAAGTGCTCAGCAACAGCTCAGAGAAAGCCGTGGACATTGAAAATCTATTCTACTGAGAGAGAATGTTGGCTAGGACACAAAGGTGGTTCCATAATCTTTTTCAAACAGCTGCCATAGACTTTAACTTTTACTTGGACACCTACCTACATACGTGGCATCGTGGAGTATCACCCAGTGATTTGAAATGCTCCCCAGTTGCCTCCTGTTCTAGGACATAAACTGCTTGCAATAGAATGCTTACCCCTCCCCACTTCATAATTGCATACCTGGTCAGATGCAGTATTGTTTCTTTTGTATTCCTGTGAAATATCCAGTATAATACAATGTGATAGCTGTTGTGATATATTAGATGAACTGTTGGGTCTTTTTCAGTAAGTGTACTTCTACACAGATGAATGTGCTAATAGCTGAGCCATATTGATCGTATACATGTTATTTAACAGATCAGTAAGGCCTTGTCTTCACTGCATGCCTACCATAGGGTAAGCAACCACAGGTTAATTAACCAGTGGTAACCTAACCCATGAGAGTGCATCCACACCTATTGTGCTGTCGCTCCTTGTGTCCACACTTGTTCTGTATCTGGCCATGACAGGCAATATAACTATCTGAGCATATCTTGAGCATATCTCAAGACTGCTGACACCACAACATGGCTCTGTGTTCCCATTTACAGGGTGTTGTGGAGCAACTTGTCTGCCCACGCTGGGGACTGTGGGAGGCAGTTTAATGGAGAGAATGCTTCAGTAAATTCTTTGTTTTGGGTATATCGAAAATACCAATCAACAGAGGAATTGAAATGAACTAAAACAGAATAAAATTAGTCAAAAGAAAACGATTGTAAAATAACTATTTATTCTCTTAATGATATGTACGTAAGAAAAGTGTGGAGAGAAGAAACTTCTTTTGAAACCTTTTAGTTTTCTGTCTTTTCCTATGTCTACACTAGCACTTCTGTCTGTATAACTGGAAAAACACCCCCCCCCCCCCCGAGCAACATAAATTATACTGATAAAAGCGCTAGTGTGGACAGCGCTATGTTGGCGGGAGAGCATCTCCCACCAACATAGCAACTGCCACTCATTAGGGGCGGTTTAATTATGTCGATGGGAGAGCTGTCTCCCTTCGACATAGAGCGGCTACCTGGGAAATCTTCTAGCTGTATCAGTACAGCTGTGCCGCTGTAAGATCTGTAGTGTAGACCTGGCCTTAATCTAGTCTGAAAAGCTTGAATGAATCAGCGTTTAGAATAGGCTAACAAACTTTTAATGGCTCTCATTAAAACTCATTTGTTCCTGATTAACTGTCCTGAAAAACTTCATGTGTACACACTCATTCTGTTTAGTTGAACAGCTGTTGCACTGTAAATTCACACCCTATCTTAATCCAAATTAACTTTCAAGTGTAGACAAGACCTTAGTTTTAGCTTGAGAGACAGTAGGCAAGGTCAACCACCGTCCAAGTTATAGTGCTGACATTGCCTAGCTACATTGGCATAAACACTACAAATGACTTGTCTTCACTTAGGATTTTACAGTGAGATAATTATTGCACATTTGTTATCCTGTTTTTAAAAAAAAAATCTGTCATTGAGGATAAATCCTAAGAGTTTCACTTTTCCAAGGGATTTTTAGTGGGCGTTGTTCTGCTGAATCAAACCCAGAGACAGATGAAGGTGGAGAAACGGCAAGCATGCAAACTTAAATTACGAGGCTGCATAGAGGCAAATTAATAGTCACCTTCTGTGGTTAAGCCTGTTAAGTCTTCACTGGGAAGTCCTACTTCTATAATTGATTGTAAGTCATTGCTGATAATCGCAGAGTTTACATGCTATCTTTTATAAATGTACATATGGCCAGCTCTATTTTTTTCAACCCATTCTCCAAGAGCCAAACTGTTACTCTGGGAAATCTTGTTTGTTGGGAATCTTAACTTGAAAGTGCAAAACTGGCTCTGAGGTGGAGTAGCCATGTTGTGACTAGCCTATGAGACAGGTTTAATTTTTTTCTTGACATATTGTTAAGGGCCCTACAAATGTTGATGTTTTGGAAAAAAACTGACTAATGTGAAGCTTTTAAATATTGCCCACGTTATTCTTCAGTCGACTGCTCTTTATTTAATTACAGCACTTGGAAGTCTAATATCACTAAGTTCATCCTTTTGAAATTAGACTTCAGTTTACCCACTTGCTGTTTGTTGGTGAATGACACTGAACTCATTAACACCATGTAGGTGAAAACTGACAGACCTGGTCAATTTTCACTCTTCTGCATCTTGCAGAAGCTCTGAGAAGCCAGGGAGACACTGGGAGTATCTGCCTGAAAACTTAAACCAGTGTGGTGCTGTCTTACTAATTTCTGTTTGCATTTGGCAGGTATCCTTTTCTTTTTAATGAAATTGTAAATTCTGCAGGAAGTTATGGCATTTGTCAGGGAAATTTTCCAATTTGTGCTGGATGAGTGGATTTTTCAAGCCTTGGATTGGAATATAGTACTGTCATTTTGGCTGAACCTTATTTACTCAACTAATAACAAGTTAATCATCTTTAATGTTTCATTTTTTGGCCTTCTGAATAATATATACTATTTTTTTTCTTAAAATGCTGATGTTTCTGGTTAAAATTGCTAACCATTGCTTTTCATGTTTAATTATCTTTAAATAGGCTACACCTGTGCTTAAGATTCTGAATTTCTGCATATTCGGCAATGCAACAAACTTGGGAAAAGAGAATTTATATTCTGACAGCGAGGACATGGTCAAACAAAGTGCCATTCTCAGTCATTACGAGCCACGGGTGAGTCCAAAGTAATTGCTTGCTTAGATGAATAGAAATGGAGTTCTCTTAGTGTTCGTTCGGTTTTTTTCAGACTGAAATGTATACGTTAACCCTATCTTTAGGCGTGTCTTTAGGTTTCTTATATGCTAGAGGTGGAAAAGATCTCTCTAGTGTCTCCATTTGCATCACTATACAGAAGAGTAATCCTAGATTTCTACAGCAATCAACAATTCCATGTCTAGTCTGGCCTCAAGTGACTCTAGTGATGATAATCTCATGAGCTTCTTTGGCAAAATATTCTGAAAAATAGTCGCAAGAAGTTGTTACCACTTGCTAAGTGCTCAGTGGCAATATGAAATGAATTAATTTTCAGTCCACTTCCCAGCTAACTGTTATCCACATAAAAAGATCATCAATACAATAGACACTATGCATCCTTGATGGCAATCAGGTTACAAAGGCTAAGGAAAGATGGGCATCACAGAATGGTGGGAGTCCTAGCAGGTGCTAGCAGCTGCTATTGTCTGAAAACAGAAGGATGCTCTTAGTCTTCAGCTGTGATTCCATATCCGAGAGTAGGATGTGGCTCTTAATGGTTAAGCAAATTGACTCCTCAAACATGCAGGGCCTGACTGTGATGTCGAGGACAGAATTCTTATTGTTATGTCCCAGTATTTACAGCTTAGAATCATAGAATATCAGGGTTGGAAGGGACCTGAGGAGGTCATCTAGTCCAACCCCCTGCTCAAAGCAGGACCAATTCCCAATTAAATCATCCCAGCCAGGGCTTTGTCAAGCCTGACCTTAAAAACTTCTAAGGAAGGAGATTCTACCACCTCCCTAGGTAACGCATTCCAGTGTTTCACCACCCTCCTAGTGAAAAAGTTTTTCCTAATATCCAACCTAAACCTCCCCCACTGCAACTTGAGACCATTACTCCTTGTCCTGTCCTCTTCTACCACTGAGAATAGTCTAGAACCATCCTCTCTGGACCCACCTCTCAGGTAGTTGAAAGCAGCTATCAAATCCCCCCTCATTCTTCTCTTCTGCAGACTAAACAATCCCAGTTCCCTCAGCCTCTCCTCATAAGTCATGTGTTCCAGACCCCTAATCATTTTTGTTGCCCTTCGCTGGACTCTCTCCAATTTATCCACATCCTTCTTGTAGTGTGGGGCCCAAAACTGGACACAGTACTCCAGATGAGGCCTCACCAATGTCGAATAGAGGGGGACGATCACGTCCCTCGATCTGCTCGCTATGCCTCTACTTATACATCCCAAAATGCCATTGGCCTTCTTGGCAACAAGGGCACACTGCTGACTCATATCCAGCTTCTCGTCCACTGTCACCCCTAGGTCCTTTTCCGCAGAACTGCTGCCTAGCCATTCGGTCCCTAGTCTGTAGCTGTGCATTGGGTTCTTCCGTCCTAAGTGCAGGACCCTGCACTTATCCTCATCAGATTTCTTTTGGCCCAATCCTCCAATTTGTCTAGGTCCCTCTGTATCCTATCCCTCCCCTCCAGCGTATCTACCACTCCTCCCAGTTTAGTATCATCCACAAATTTGCTGAGAGTGCAATCCACACCATCCTCCAGATCATTTATGAAGATATTGAACAAAACCGGCCCCAGGACCGACCCCAGGGGCACTCCACTTGATACCGGCTGCCAACTAGACATGGAGCCATTGATCACTACCCGTTGAGCCCGACAATCTAGCCAGCTTTCTACCTACCTTATAGTGCATTCATCCAGCCCATACTTCTTTAACTTGCTGACAAGAATACTGTGGGAGACCGTGTCAAAAGCTTTGCTAAAGTCAAGAAACAATACATCCACTGCTTTCCCTTCATCCACAGAACCAGTAATCTCATCATAGAAGGCGATTAGATTAGTCAGGCATGACCTTCCCTTGGTGAATCCTTATTTCAGCTTATTAAAAATGAGCTGAATGTTTGTCATGGTGTGCGTTAAGAGAGAAGGTATTCCACCAGAGTACGTTGTTGTTACATTTCCTTTACCAATTGGATACAACAAGAGAGCTTGTTTTTTGAAGAAGGAGAGGTTTGTATCCCCTGCTAGCTGATAAGAGAGACTGGGTGAAATCATGGCCCCACTGAAGTGAATGGGGCTAGGGGTTGCATGCATTTGCCCCTTAGTGGTATCCATAGGGCTGGCCCTAGCTCCCCCTGGAGCCCTGCACACGTGCACCAGTATAAGGGGCACCGCCGACTCCACACCCTCTCAGTTCCTTCTTATCAACAGTGCCAGCTGGCTGGAATGCCTTCTTGCTCAGCAAGGCTTTCCTAACAGTGATTTGGACTCAGATCTGGTATATATAATTTTTGTAGTTAGTGAGTTTAGTTACAAGTCTTAGTGTGTGTATATATAGTGTAGTTCAGATAGTTATTCCAGTCTTAGAGGGATGTTGTCCCAGGGACTGGGCATGCCCCAGTCTTCAGGCTTCAAGCCATGCTCATCCGGTGCCAAGTCTATGCCGGTGTGCGACCACATATGGCCTATCTGAAGTGCCTCGGGGAAGCTCACGTTAAGGAGAGGTATGGAATCTGCAGGGGCTTCAGACCAAGGACTTTGAAAAACAGAGACATTCGCCTGAAGGCTCTGCTAATGGAGGCAGCCCTCAGACTGGCCTCGGAGCCGTCCCGCTCCGAATCAGTGCTAAGTACTTCGGCCTGTGTATGAAGTGCACCACCAGCACTGGGCTCTTTTTGGCACCGTTCTCCATCCCTGGTGCCAAGGAAGAAGCACAAGAAACAATGCTTTGAAAGAGGGCTCTCCCCGGCACCGAAGAGAGACAGGAGGGGAGCAGCGGACATAGTGAGATCTGTGCCAGGCCACTTTTCCTCCCCAGAGCTGCGTCGAGCCCAGTTCGGGACCCACCTCCCACTCCTGTGAGTGGTTGTGGTACCTCATGCCTGCGGGCCCCCTCAACTCCAGAGGTCTTCCAGGCTGCAAAGGACTTGTTGTCCCTCCTGATGCCACCCACCCCCCAAGGTCCCATGCCTATCAGGGACAAAAGGGTGCAAAGCGTAGAAAGCTTCTTTGCGGCACTGACAGTTGTGGCACCGACAGTAGCAGCACCTTCCAGGGGCAAGTGCTGCATGCCCCCCCCCCCCCCCCCCCCCACAAGGGTCCCTGACCTGGCATTGGTACTGCCTCCCCAGCATTACCTGGAGGTGGAACCATGGAACTGGGCATGGCCCCTCCTCCCCCGGTCTCTGGGAAAAGAGTTCTTCGCTCTGCCAAAAGAAGTACTGGTACCTGTCGTACACACCAGACTTTGGTACTGGACCTGCAGCAGCTGCCTGGCCACCGGGACACTGGCTCATGCAGTGATAGTATTGGAACCCATGGGGGTTTCCCCTGCTACCGGGGCCCCCTTCCCAGTAGTCGTACTCAGTCGCGTCTGAGAGGGGAGCCACTACTTTGTCCTCTGGCATCGACCCTGGCTCCGAGGTCACGGAAGTGACCTCACTGGAGGTGGTAGTAGGATTATTTAACCTGGTCCCGCCAGATGACTTCAGGACATATCAGGAGGTCCTGATAGGGTCACCACAAACTTGGAGATAGAGGAGCTGAAGGAGTCCACTCACAGCCTTGGCAACCATGTCCAGCAACTGATAGATGTCTTGGCTGCAGCGGCTCCCTCCAGAGTGGCCCTCCCAGTCAATGAGGGGGTTGTAGGACCAGTCAGGGCTCTATGGCAGACCCTTCCTCTCTGCCCCGTACCTCAGAATGGGTAGAAAAGAAGTACTATATACTGGCCACAAGGTTCGAGTACTTGTATTCACATCCCCCCATGGGATCCCTGGTGGTGTCAGCCGCAAATGACAGGGACAGGCAGAGGAAGCCCAGTGCCACCTCAAAAAATAAGGAGGCCAAGAGACTGGACCTTTTTGGCAGAAAGGTTTATTCCATGGGAAGCCTCCAGCTTCGTATCTCTAACCAGCAAGTGTTGCTTGGGGGTATGATTTTAACTTGTGGGACTCGATAGCCAAGTTCAGAGACTCTCCGAAGCAGGAGTCGAGGCACGAGTTCATGGCCATCCTGGAGGAGGGCAAGACTGTGGCCAGAGCCTCCTTACAGGCAGCTCTGGATGCGGCCAACTCGGCGGCCAGAACAATGGCGTATGCGGTCACCATGAGACACTGTTTGTGGCTCCAGTTATCGGGCCTCTCGCATGAGGTGCTGCAGTTGGTCCAGGACCTCCCCTTCAAGGGCACCACTCTGTTCTCTGAACAGATGGACTCCAAGCTGTGTGGTCTCAAAGATTCAAGGGCTACACTTCACTCTGTACACACCCCTGGCCTCCAGGAAGCATTTCCAGCCTCAACAGCCTCCCAGATTCTCGGGGCCTCCCAGACATGATTCCTGTAAGAAGAAAGGAAAGGGCTACAGGCGTCACCAGACCCTACCTTCCACCTCAGCCTCCCAGAAGGGCTCAAGTAGATACCCAGTGATTCCAGGCAGGCCTTTTGAGGGTATGCCTGAGGACAATATAACAGACCTGAGTCAGGATCCATCCCCCTCTTTTGTTTTTGGACCTCCTGTTTCCCTTCTGTACTGCATGGTGTCACATAACATGCTACAGTACATAACAGTAGAGGAAGTTCCTCGAGACTTGAGAGGGAAGGGGTTCTACTCCTGATGTTTCCTAATCCCGAAGGCCAAGGGGGGCCTGCATCCCATCCTGGACCTGTGTTGCCTCGACAAATATCTCAAGAAACTGAGGTTCCGCGTGGTCTCCCTGTCTTCCATCATTCCCTCTCTGGATCTGGGAGAGTGGTATGTCACCCTTGATCTCAAGGATGCTTATTTCCACATTTCCATCTTCCATGGACACAGAAGATTCCTTCAGTTTGTGGTGGGCCAATGTCACTAGCAGTTCACTGCATTCCCCTTCAGCCTGTCAGCTGTCCCACAGACCTTTACAAAGTATATGGTGATGGTTGCAACTTACCTGGGACGTCGAGGTGTACAAATCTACCCGTACCTCGATGATTGGTTGATCAAAGACCATTTGCAAGCTCAGGTTCAGCACAGCGTTGGCATAGTACAGGCCACCTGTTGGGCCTGTTAGTAAGCAAATAGAAATCAATGCTAGTCCCAGTGCAAATAGTAGAGCTTATGGGGCAGTGCTCAACTCTACCCAGGCCAGGGCCTTTCTACCAGAAGCCCAGTTCCAAACTATGTCAGATCTAATTGCCCACATCACAGCTCATCCACTTTATGAGTGCCCAGGTATGCCTCAGGCTGCTAGGTCACATGGCAGTGTGTATTTACATGGTGCAATATGTGAGGTTACACCTCAGACCCCTACAGATGTGGCTGGCATCGATCTATTCCCTGGGCAGACACCACTTGGACTCAGTTCTCACAATCCCATCAACTGCCTTAGCATCTCTGACTTAATGGGTAGACCCGCGTTCGGTTATAAAATGGGTGCCCTTTGCTGGTCCGTATCCATCAGACACCTTGGTTACGGACACATCAGAACTTGGTGGGGAGCCCACCATGGCTCAGGATCCAAGGGCTCTGGTCCCAGGAAGAGCTAAACTCAGGGCGATACATTTGGCCTGCTGGGTGTTTTTTCCCCAGCTGTCCAGCAAGTTTGTGCAGGTCTCGATGGACAACACGGCCTTGATTATTTTATGTCAACAGGCAAGGGGGAAACTTGCTCCTCAGGCCTGTGTCAGGAGGCCCTCCGTCTGTGGGACTTCTACGTGAACCACGCCGTCCGCCTCGAGGCGGAACACCTTCCCAGAGAACAGAATGCGTTGGCCGATCAACTCAGCGGGTCCTTTTCCTTTCATCCCGAGTGGTCCCTTCACCCAGAGGTAGTCAATGCTATCTTCCAGAAGTGGGGGACTCTCCAGGTGGACCTGTTTGCCACCAGACAGAACAGGAAATGCCTCAGGTTCTGCTCAGTGCACAGGCTCAGTGAGGGCTCTCTGTCAGACGCCTTCCTGCCCTCGTGGGTGGGCAGGCTGCTGTTTGCCTTTTCACCGATCCCCGTGGGGTTCACAAGGTCCTCCTAAAAGAGGGACAAGGCGAAGGTTATCTTGATAGCTCCGGCATAGCCACACCAGCTTTGGTTCGGCACACTTCTGGACCTCTTGGTGGCAACTCTGTTAGAGCTCCCATGACATCCGGACTTGATTTCACAGGACCAAGACCGGTTGCTTCACGCAAACCTCGCCTCCTTACACCTGATGGTGTGGCTTCTGTGTGGCTAAACTCCGAGGAGCAGGCCTGCTCGAAGCAGGTCCAGCAAGTCTTGCTAAGTAGCAGAAAACACTCCACCAGGGCTACCTACTTGACTGAGGGGAAACGTTTCATTTGTGGGCCTGTGAGTGGAATCTTTCTCCATCTCAGCCCTCGCTGCAGTTCCTCTTGGAGTATTTGATCCACCTGAAGCACCAGAGTCTGACTGTCTTCAATCAACGTTCACTTGGCAGCCATCTCAGCTTTCCATCCTCTGGTCCGGGGCAGATCAGTCTTCTCCCATGAGCTGATGATCAGGTTCCTCAAGGGCTTAGAAAGGTCTACACACAGGTTTGTGCCCTGATTCCCCTATGGGACTTAAACCTGGCCCTCTCAAGGCTCACGGGTCTCCTCTTTGAGCCGTTAGCTTCTTGTTCTTTCCTACTCTTCTTGTGGAAGGTGCCTTCCTAGTGGTGGTTACCTCGGCCAGAAAGGTCTCTGAAATCAAAGCTTTGACTTCAGAACCCCCGTATACAGTGTTCTTCAAAGACAAGGTCCAGCTGCGCCCCCATCTTGCCTTCCTTCCAAAGATGGTGTTGCAGTTCGTAACAACCAGGACATTTTTCTGCCTGTTTTATTTCCGAAGCCTCACAGCACCGCTGTGGAATGTCGACTACATACGTTAAATGTTAGATGGGCCTTAGCCTTCTATATTGAAAGAACTAAGCCTTTCTGCAAGTCTACACAGTTTTCATGGCCGTGGTGAACAGGATGAAAGGTCTACTGGTGTCATCCCAAAGAATCTTGTCCTGGATAACCGCCTGCATCTGAGCTTGCTATGAGCTGGTGAACGTTCCACCACTGGTTATCATGACAGCTCATTCTACAAGAGTCCAGTCTTCATCAGCAGCATTCCTCACACAGATACCAATCCAGGATATCTACAGGGCCGCAATATGGTCATCAATTCAGACCTTCGCATCCCACTATGCCATCACCCAACAGGCCCGTGACGATGCTAGTTTTGGGAGAGCAGTGTTGTGATCGGCACATACATGAACTTGGAGCCCACCTCCGGGGATACTGCTTGTGAGTCACCTAGCATGGACTGGACATGAATAGGCACTCGAAGAAGAAAAAATGGTTCCTAATCTTTCGTAACAGTTGTTCTTCGAGAAGCGTTGCTCATGTCCATTCCCTGACCCACTCTCCTACCCTCTGTTGGCATTACCTGCAAGAAGGAACTGAGAGAGTGCGGAACCGGTATAAGGGGTGCCTCCGGCTCATGTTCACAAGGCTCCAGGGGGTGCTAGAGCTGGCCCTAAGGATACCACTAAGGGAAAAATCTCCTGCAACTCTGCATGTAGCGTGCACATACCTAGCCTGGACTGGACATGAGCAACACATCTTGAAGAACAACAGTTACGAAAAGTTAGTAACCATTTTTTTCTTTATTAAAGTGCCCTATAACATCAAAATGTTGTCCAGTCCATTCAGGTTAGGTGCCTTTTCTGCCAAGCTACATCTATCTGATTGGGTCAGAGTGGGGAAGAGAGACCTACTAAGAAAAAGGTATGGTGGTTACCACCAAATCAAACTGAGGCCTAGGTCTTGCAACAAGCAGGGCTTTAGTGTTCTGGTTTCTTGAGGATCTAATAGAGAAATTCAAAGCAGCTGAATCCCACTGTAGGTGTGTGTACCCCATGTGTGCAAGCCCAGAATCTTTTATCCAGCTGTATTCATTGGGGCTGCTCATGCATCCTGTACTCCCTCATGCCCCTCCCAAGGATATAAAGAGTGGAGCAGCCGCAGCTGCCACTCAATTCCTTCTTGCTGCTAATGGCAGCAAGACAGAGCTACATCGTGTCCTTTTGCCTCCCTGTAGTTTCTTAGGTTGTTTAGGATAGTTACTTAGTGAGTTAACTACTGTGCTTTGTAGCCTATAAATTTTTATTTAGTGCCCATTGGCCCCCCCCAAAAAAGGCAAAATGTATTTTTTTGTTCGATTGGTACTTGGTATTGAGGTGCAAGTCTGATGGCTGACACTGTCTTTGGGCTTTAAAATCTGCACTGCCTGTGAATCACCTGTGCCTGCAAATAATGGACGTACTAAGTGCCTTTTTTTTTTTTTTTTGTTTAGGGGAACTATTACGGACAAATGTTCAGTTTGCAAATCTTTTTCTACGTGCATGCAGGGAGCTATAGATACCCTTTGAAAAATGTTTCTGATGGAAAGGTCAGTGAGGAGTTTTCCCAAATTTGAAGTCCCTCATCAAAATCAATCTGCTGTTTTAAAGCTGGTTTCTGGTAGTGCTTCAGCTACCAGCAATGCTACTCATATTGGATAGCATGCCTACTGCTCTAAGAGACCTCATGCTTCTCAAAAACATGCTGAGCCTTCTCTTCAGTCCTCTTCAGGTCAGTCAGTCTGACTCCTCCTGCTCAAGATAGGAAGGAGCAGAGATCTTCAGATGGTGTTTGGCACTGGTCACTGTCCTTGGCACCAGCTAAGAAGAGGTCTAAGACTCATTGCTCTGATGTCTCCAAGCTCGTTCCTTCCAAATCTGATCAGCACCGTGAGTCTTCAGGGACTAGGAAAGGCCTTCTTCCACTTGGTACTGTGTTGACAGTTCTCAGTGACCAGTACTACTTCTTCGGTACTGATACCACTGGTGCTGTCTGCCACAGATTCTTCAGTACCACACCTTAATAAAAAGATCCCAATTTACTGAGACATCCACACTGGTACCATGGAGCTCAGTCTACCTTGGTACTGATTCCTCTCTCAATGCATGCTGCCTTTACAACCTCTAGGAACATAGTGATCACTCCAATACCAGAATCTCCTGTCTTTGATATTCTCTAATATCTACTGGATTCAGGTCCCTTCTGGTATGGGAACCAAAGGTATTGATTATGAAAGAATCTCCCTGAGACAGTTATCTGTGGTACCAATATCTATTTTTCAATAACTAGAGTCTAGATCTCCACAGTCTGTTACAACCCCTCAGATAGTATGTACCATTCTGGATGGAGTTCTGCTAGTCTGTATCTTCATTTTATGACAGTAGAAGTACTTCTTGTAGATTTTCTCCTCATTCTCCTAGACTGGTTCCTGAAAGAGACCTAAGAAGGAGTCCTTCTTGTCATAGATCCCATACTTCTGACAGGTTTCAGGCACCTTACATCCTGTGGCATTATCTGCCTTTCCTGTATGGAATGCAGTCTTGGAATGCAGGTCAGTATGGAATCCTCAACGTTTTCCTGCTTATTCATCTAGATTCATGTCTGAGAATAGATCACCTCTTTCTAAAGAACCATCTAAGGTAACTCTCTGACCGGAGCTCGTCCAGGAAGTTGAACAGGAACCTCACGGAGGACAATGAGGGACCAATGCATTCCTTTGGCTAGTTTATTTTCGTCACCAAATAAGGCTATAGCACCATCTGCTCCTTCCACAGCCTAACTTCAAGGCAAGTCAGGACCTCCTTTAAAATGATGGTGGAAACCTTAGATATAATCCTCAAAGTCATTCAGGAAAGTTCTCTCAAATTATTTGATATTCTGCATCCAGTCTCTCAAGTCTGTTTGGCCATGCCAATCGGTGAGAGTATCCTTGAGCCAGCTGAAGAGTTGTGGCATGCCCCATGCTTATTTTTACTTGTGATTTGTGTCAAGCTCCATTAGGATGGAAACTGGAGTTGAATTACGATGCCCCAAACAGCATTTTAAAATTATCTTTGGTTAAGTAAAGCTACCTTTAAATGTGCTGCATACTTTTTAAAATGTAACTTTATCAAAATATATTCTGCATTTAAACCTGATTTGATAAACAAAGGAAGTATTATCTGTAGTTAGTTAATTGAACTGATTGTTTCTGGTTACCATTTCCTTTAGATTTTAGAAACCATAGCTCTCGTCCTTTCTCACCTAGTTTTTATGCATAGACTGGAAAGGAAAGCAAGTTTTCCTGCCTTTTTTCTTTTCTTAAATTCTGAATCCATTTCTCAACTTTCAGTGAAGTAGTCATTTAACGAACAAGTTGAATAAACTGAAATAAAGAAAATATTCTCTCTGCAGCTGTGTAAGTGGCTTCTGTTATCAAAATCTGGTTAACACTTCAACAAATGCACTTCCAGGTGCTTAGCACAGTGAATTCCACCAGTTCAGTGGTTTGACTTTCCTTAAAATTTCAGCATAAACATGTGCTGCTTGAATATTATTTAGTTAATTAATTTTGATAGATTATACTAAGTTTAGGCCTTAACATAAGTTGTCACAATTTCAAATTTAATTTTAAATAGGTTTATTTTTAAAAAGAAAAATCTGATTTAAATAACACATCTGATTTTTAAAAAAAACCATAGTTATGGATTTGCAGAAACAAAGTTTTCAGAAAGAAAAAATATTACCTCTTTTAAAAAACAAACAAACTTCCTTTTTTTCAAAAGAGGTGCCCTTTATTGTTCACCTACATAAACTCTTCACATTTTAAAACTGTTCACTCTCTTTTCAATTTAGGTAAACGGCAAGAAACAAAAAATGGACACTCAGTTATTCTCCCCATTGTTAGGAGGGATCACAAGTACACCACCACCCCTGGAATCATCCCGGTTATATAGTAATTGGTCTGTATGTGGAGATGATACCAACACAGCAACTTCTTTACAAGACTGCACCAAAAAAAGGTACTAAATAAGTATAATCTTATGCTGTTCGCTGTTTTCTGTAAGACTGAAAGTTTAATTGGGTAGGAGTGTTTGAGTATTGAAAGGAAGAAGTTATGGGATAACTACAGAAACTCATGGCCAATAAATTACCTGCATTGAGTAGTATTTATCAAATAACTTTGGAAATCATGGTTATACCTTTTTTAATATGTGACCGAAGATTTCCTTATTAGGGAACGTAATGGGAAAGTCAAGTATCAGACAAATCTTGATCTTTGTATAATAACAAATATTTACCTTTTGAAAAAGCTTCCTTGTTACATCACGTCATTATGGCTCTTTTTGGTGACAGAGGGAGCTGTTTTCTGTAACAGCAGGGGTACAGTGAATGCCAGTTTCTTCCTCTTGTTACTGAACAGTACAAATGGATGAAGGTTAGGGGACATATGTGTGTGGAACTTCTCCACCACCCGTATCATAAGCATGCACATGCCAGCTTTCTGGGATTTATAGTCTTAACCAGGGGTATGCAGAGGTCTTCCAGGGGGTACATTAACTCACCTAGATATTTGCCTAGATTTACAACAGGCTACATAAAAAGCACTAGCAAAGTCCATACAAACTAAAATTTCATACAGAAAAAATTAGAAAGTAAGCAGTTTTTCAGTAATAGTATGCTGTGACACTTCTGTATTTTTATGTCCGATTTTGTAAGCAAGTAGTTTTTAAGTGAGGTGAAACTTGGGGTACATGACAAATCAGACCCCTGAAAGGGGTACAGTAGTCAGGAAAGGTTGAAAACCACTAGTCTAGTCTAGTCTCTCTCTCCCTCTGTTTACATAACTCACCAGAGATGCCTGTGCAGCCCTGAGGGCCCTCACTACTTGCATCACAGATTTAGCGCTGCTAGATGATTTTGTTACATTGTAACTAAAATTTACTAGCTCAACCAGTGGTGTAGGATAGCTATTGAGCAACTTTTTATTAGTGGCAGAAGAGATCTGAAATACGGGATGTTCCAGTCTCAACATGGTTTACTTGATCCACTTACTCTCCCATCAAGGTGGGCAGCCTATATTAAGTATTGATAGACAGGAATCATGTTAGCTATTAAATTAAAGTTTTTAATGGACGCCACAGTCTGCACTCTGGTCCCTCTCTCCTAGGCCTGGGCTACTTTTCCCATCTAATCTTTCCTACCCTAGTCATTCAGTAGGCTTATGAAACTGTTGCTGCAGCTGCCTGCTGTTAGGCTAGTCTGGCTCTGTATTACCCCTTCTTTTGTCTACTTCTATTTTCTTTCATATTCCTATTACCCTGTTCTGTTTCCTTTCCCCTTATATACCGGACATTTAAATGAGTGCACTCATGCTATCTCACATTTATCTTAGTCATCTTAAGATAAATATGTGCATCTGTTGAAGTATTTAGTGTATCTTTATGGTAGCTTTAGAAATATATAGGCAGCTGTTAACAATTAGAGAAGTTATATAAATGCAGACCTCTCTCTCCCTCCCCCTGTGCTCTTTCCATCTCTATTCCCGGTGAGGTCTATGGCATGCATTCTTACATCAGGGTTGTATTATGCTAACTACCACAGTAATTTGTTGGCCCTTGATACCCATGATGACATCATCTGCATTTTCAATATAAGTATCTCATTTTAGTATTTGTAACTCACTACATCAGAAATAGGAAGCCTAAGAAAGAATAGGTGCTGTGATGGGTTCCCCCCGGGGTGCCATCTGGAACTGGGGTCCCACTAAGTACCCACAAGCCTAGGCTCCCTCTCACACTGTGCTGCTGTGGCAAGCTGCAGACCCACTCCCACACTTCCACCAGCATTTCACCCAGGTAGGGACACGCCCAGTTGCAGTTACACGCAGGCTCTCTAACCACCAGCTTCCCAGCCTGGGACACCAGAGCAGTACCGTCCTGCCATGGTCAAATCTGGCCAGTATATGGGTTTAATACCCGGTCCACCTCTCCCTCAATGTGAAGAGAACAATGCACACTTGTGGTAACCAAGCAGAGATTTTCCCCGAGCACTCCAGTCAAAGCTCACCGGTTTAGATTAAAACATAAACAAGTTTAACTGCAAAAGATAGATTATAAATGCTAGCAAACAGATTAAAGCAGATTACCTAGCAAATAACTAAAAAACGCAAACTAACCTTAATATACTAAATAGATTGGATATGAATTAGCAGATTCTCACCCGGAGAAATGATACAAGCAAGCTGCAGATTCTTAAGGGGCAAGCAGCATTTGCTTTACAGCTTGGAATTCCCAGGTCTTTTATTAACAGGCTAGAAATCCCTTTAGCCTGGGTCCAGCACTTCCCCCAGTTCAGTCTTTGTTCCTCAGGTGTTTCCAAGAATCTTCTTGTATGGGGAGTGAAGAACTCCAGATGATGTCACTCACTGGATTAAAGGGAGAGATTAAGGAAGATAAAGGCATTGCTGAGAAGCTAAATGATTTTTTTAAAATCAGTCTTCACTGGTGAGAATATTGGGAAGAATGACAGAAATGTAGGACTGAAAGGGACCTCAATAGGTCATCTTGTCCAGTCCCCTGCACTAAAGGCAGGACTACATAACAGACCATTCCTGACAGGTGTTTGTCTAACCTGTTCTTAAAAACCTCCACAACCTCTCTAGGCAATTTGTTCCAATGCTTAACCACCCTGACAGGAAGTTTTTCCTAATGTCCGACCTAAACCTCCCTTGCTACAATTTAAGCCCATTGCTTCTTGTCCTATCCGCAGAGGTTCACAAGAACAATTTTTCACCCTCCTCCTTGTAACAACCTTTTTTCAAAAACAGTTATGTCCCCCCTCTGTTTTCTCTTCTTCAAACTAAACCCATTTTTTTCAATCTTCCCTCATATGCATGTTTGCTAAACCTTTGCTCTTCTCTGGACTTTCTCCAATTTGTCCATATCTTTCCTGAAATGTGGCACCCAGACCTGGACAGAGTACTCCAGTTGAGGCCATTATTAGCAGGGAGTAGAGTAGAAGAATTACTTCTTGTGTCTCGCTTACAACAGTTGATCACCACCCTCTTTATAACAGCCCTCAATGTTTTTGAAGACTATTATTAGACCTTCCTGTCAGTCTTCTTTTCTTGAGACTAAACATGCCCAGTTTTTTTAACCTTTCCTCGTATATCAGGTTTTCTAAACTTCTTATTGTTTTTGTTGCTCTCCTCTGTACTCTCTCCAATTTGTCCACATCTTTCTTAAAGTGTGGTGCCCTAACCTGGAGACAGTACTCCACCTGGGGCCTCACCAATGCTGAGTAGAGTGGGACAATTACCTACTATGTCTTTTATACTACCCCAGAATATTAGCCTTTTTAGCAACTGCATCATGTTGTTGTCTCATATTCAATTTGTGGTCCTTTGTAACCCCTTGATCCTTTTCAGCTGTACTACTGCATAGCCAGTGATTCCCCATTTTGTAGGTGTTATTGCTCTTTTTTTATTCTCAAGTATAGTAATTTGCACATGTCTTTATTGGATTTCATCTTTCTGATTCCAGACCAATTCTTCAATTTGTCAGTATTTTGAATTCTAATCCTGCCCTCCAAAGTGTTAGCAATCCCTCCCATCTTGGTGGCATCTTCAGATTTTATAAGCATACTCTTCACTCTACTATCCAAGTCATTAGTGAAAATATTGAGTAGCAGCAGACCCAGGACAAAGCTCTGTAGGCACTACATACATCCCTTAGTTTGACACAGAACCATTGATTACTCTTTGAGTATGGTCTTTCAACCAGTTTTTTACCCACTTTATAGTAATTTAATCATTTCCCTAGTTTGCTTATGAGAATGTCCTGTGGGACTGTGTCAAAAGCCGTAATAAAATCAAGATATCTCACACCTACAGCTTCCCCCTATCCTCTTGGCCAATAACCCTGTCAAAAATGGAAATTAGGTTAATATGGCATGATGCATTCTTGACAACTCCATGTAGGCTGTTACTTATAACCCTATTATCCTCTAGGAGCTTACAGTGGGATTGTTTAATAATTTGTTCCAGTATGTTTCCAGGTATCAAAGCTAGCTTGAATGGTATCTAAATTAGCCACTGTTCCACAGGAGTGGAGGGCAGCAAATTTGTACATATATTTTAAAAAGGGTCTGTGGGTGACTGGAATTATAGTTCACAAAGCTTTGCATCTGTACCTGGCAAATTTATTGAAATGATCATTTAAAAGGGAAAACAAAATGTCTGAAAGATCATGATATGATAGGATTTAACCAGCATGGTTTCTACAAAGGAAAATGTCTCATTAATATCTTACAATTCTTTGAACATGTCAGTGAGGTAGTGGATAAAGGAGAAACAGTTGATGTTTATCTGAACTACCAAAAAAACCTTTGACCAGGTCCCTCAAAAAAAACCAAACAAAGTAGTCATGGACTGAGAGGTGAAGTATTGTTACGGATCAAAATCTGAGGAGGAGCTAGGAAGCAAAGGGCTATGTCTACATTGCAAATATTACAGCTGAACCTGCGCTGCTGTGGTGTAGATACTTTCTACAGTGATGGAAAGGTTCTTTTTTTAAATCCACTCCCTTGAGAGGTGGTAGCTAGGTTGACAGAAGAATTCTTCCTATGACCTAGTTGGTGTCTATACTAGGGCTTAGGTCGGCTTAGTTATGTTTTTCAGGAGTGTGACTTTTTTTCAAACCTCTAAGCAACATAGCTACATTGACCTAAGTTTAGGTGTAGGCCAGGTTGAGGATTAAGTGGCCAAAAAAGAAATATTTCCCACAATGTGTAATTAAGCTGTGGAAGTCACTACCACAGAAAGTTGTTAAGGCAAGAATTTAACAAGATTAAAAAAAGGATTGGATACTTGACACAGATATCAAGAATATCCAGAGTTATATTTAGGTTAAAAATTGGTGGAACAGACATTAAACCAATCTCTGACTATTATAGATCACAATCAGACCTAAAGTTGGGAGTGCTGGGGCGCAGAACACAGTAGGGTTATTACATCTCGTTATATTTGGTGCTGGCCACTGTCAGAGACAGGATTCTGGATTAGATTGACTTTAGGTCTGATCCAGTATCGCAATTCCTATGTATCCTTTTGTAGTAATTTTCATGGAGCTGGTTGGAGGATTTTGGGTGTTGTTCCTCCCACTCTTCACAGGAGTGTTGCAACCCACTTCATGTCTGCTCAGTCCCCACCCACTCTTATCTCCCCAGAACAGCTTTCTGTGGAAGAGGGAGGAAAAGGTGACAAGGAGGCAGATGACATCCCATCCATCCATCTTTTTTCCTTCCCATTCCCCTGTAAACATTCTAGAAACCAAAAACAATGCTTTGTGCATGAGGGCTGAGATCTGCACAAGGGGCCATGATGCTGATGCTTTAAAACATACTAGTTACTCAGATATGTGTTTACCATCAAAGGTATGATAGAAGATAATACTTAGCTTCTCATCTGCAAGGAACATTATTGCATTAATTTTTGGTGGGTGAGGAAGCTTCCTTTTCTCCTCCTCCTATATTTATAATATGTTACTGCTAAAGAAATCAGAAGGTAAACTTTTGTGTGTTTTCTCTTTATTGGTGGCTTTTTCTCCTGAAGACAGGATCATATTTGTCTGGGTCATTATTTTTCAGGGCACAGATAAATCTGTCTTACTCTGGCAATGGCCCAGATATGTTTGGGTTAGTGTCGAGCATCCTAGAGGAGCCAAACAAGCCAGAACCCGTTACAGATTGGTAAGTTTATACTGAAAACTTGCATGGTGTTGTATGTCTTACATTTTAAAGTAAGTTTTATATATTTTACATAACAGTAGACATTTGACAAGACAACTTATGTGTTGTCTGACATAGTACTGAGTTTTAAGATATTTAAATAAGCTATCATCAAGTTAAATGGGAAAGATCTGTTACTAGTACTTACTTGGAATAAACTAAAGTAGAAAGGCAGTCTTCTGTTTATCCTTCTACCAGCAGATGGCAACTGGAAAGAGAAATGCATGTCTTTCGTTACTTTAGTTTTATTAAGAGTAACTTTATTATTATGACTGTGGATATATCTGAAGGTAAAGGTAGCTCATAATTCAGATCATTCTGAAATATATTTGTATTTCTAGATACTATAAAAATCTTAGGATTTTGAACTGATTGATCATTGCAGCTAAATCATTTTGAGTAAATGGCCTCCAACTTAAGAATTTTGCTGTAGCATAGGCAGCCTTTTTCACTCAACTAAGACAAATGTAGAAGGTTTTATAGTGGGGGTTTTAACGATATATACACAAGGCTATTAAAAAAAAAACCATTATAATACCGTCCGCATTTGTTTTAGTTGAGTGGAAAAGGCATCTTACCAAATGCTATGGCAAAATTCTTCAGTTGGAGGCCAGTTCCTCAAAATGATTTAGCAGCACTGATCAATCAATATAAAATGCTAAGATTTTTATATCTACACATACAAATACATTTCAGAATGCTTTGAATTGTTTATATATTTCCAGGATTTATGAACTATAATATCTAAGAAAACAAAAAATACCCCCCCGAACAGTAGCCAGTCCTGCAAATCAGTATTTTTTTTTTCTTCAATAAACTTACAGGGATAACATCAGAAGCAAAACATTAGTGTTGTATCTCTTCCCACATCATCCATCTGTCTTGTCTTTTTAGACTGCAAACTATTTGGGAGCAGGGACCAGATTTATGTTCTGCAAGGTACCTAGCATACTTTTGGGTCCTAACTAAATAATACTTTTAATTATACAACTGTGATGAAGTTTGCTAGTGGGATCTATGCAAATTATATTGTAGGAACATGAAAGTTAAATTTCTACCATTTTTGTTTTCCAAATGCAAAAAATATTTGTATGTAACAGAAGAAAATAATATGGCACTTTGAGTGCTATACTGATGAGATGCTTATTCAAAAGACAATGTCATAAAGTTGTGGGAATATACCAGCAAAGGAGGTACTCCCTTTTATTACTGTCATGAATTTTGGAGTGTCTTTCCTTTATAAAGAGAAGCAATGATATATTGATAATGCATAATGATAAGAGCCATAATTTTGATTGTCCCCAAGAAGAGCCCATATTTTGGGTATAGAATCGTAGAATATCAGAGTTGGAAGGGACCTCAGGAGGTCATCTAGTCCAACTCCCTGCTCAAAGCAGGACCCATACCCAATTAAATCATCCCATCCAGGACTTTGTCAAGCCTGACCTTAAAAACTTCAAAGGAAGGAGATTCCACCAACTCCCTAGGTAACCCATTCCAGTGCTTCACCACCCTCCTAGTGAAAAAGTTTTTTGTAATATCCAACCTAAACCTCCCCCTCTGCAACTTGAGACCATTACTCCTCATTCTGTCATCTGCTACCACTGAGAACAGTCTAGAGCCATCCTCTTTGGAACCCCCTTTCAGGTAGTTGAAAGCAGCTATCAAATCCCGCCTCATTCTTCTCTTCTGCAGACTAAATAATCCCAGTTCCATCAGCCTCTCCTCATAAGTCATGTGCTCCAGGCCCCTAATCATTTTTGTTGCCCTCCTCTCAGGGCTGTCCTTAGGATTTATGGGTCCCTATGCAATATTATTAAACTGGTGCCCCTATGCCTGATGGCAGCCCAGGCTCACATGTGTATTTTAGATAAGGGTGGCCTTTTGAAGGATTTATTTAAAAAACTATATGTCTGAAGAGCCAAGCATTGAAGGCTAAAGATGAATACTCAGATTGTGCATCTAAAAATCTATGCAAGGATTTTTTAGAGATGTGATTTTTATAATCTTCAGCAACCCACTAATGAAATATTTTTAAAGCAAATTTTAAACTTAAGGTCCTGTAGACTAACATGTTCTGAGGCAACCCCGCCGATCAGCGCCTCCCGCATCTCCTGATCAGCTGTTTTGTGGTGTGCAGGAGGCTGTGGGGGGAGGAGCGAGGGCACTGCAGGCTCAGGGGAGGGGGCGGGAAGGGGTGGAGTGGGGGCAGAGCCAGGGGTTGAGCAGTGAGCACCCCCCGGCACATTGGAACTTTGGCACCTGTAGCTCCTGCCGTGGAGTCGGTGCCTATACAAGGAGCCGCATATTAACTTCTAAAGAGCCACATGTGGGCCACCCCTGTCATAGAAGATTGCTAAGAGGGGAGGCCATCAGACATTTTCAACTATTACAGGAGTCAAATCTGTATCTGACGGCTTACGAATATTGTTAAACATCGAGCAGGATGATGTGTATATTTAAAACAATGATTAGAAAACCTTATAGAAAGGAATTTAAATAAATGCTTTCTTGCTGGGGGCAAAAACACACTTTTGAACAAGGAAAATGTAATTAAAGAAATAAGAATTACTGCAGAACATGGAATCGACCTTGCGGAGATGTTGTGAGGCTTAATTTTGTTTTAGAATACTAAGGAATCTTTCTATGGAAAGTGCTATATAAGTTCAAATGTCAATACAGAAACTCTTAAAGAATAAAAAATTAAGTCTCTGAAGATTACGAAGGGCAAATAGTAGTGATTGAAGCACCAAAATGTGACTAGAAAAAACAATAAAAAATAGACTTTAGGAAATAATTATAGGCTGTCAACAGTCTAGTACACTAGTAGTTTTTTATTGCTGATTTCTGTGACAAAACTTCTTGAAATTATATCTTTAGCAAAGGTTTTAGTAGTAGCTTTGCATTTTGAAAAGACACTAAACTCTCTGAACAAAGCTATAATGTAACATAAATGTGTTTGGTCATTCCTAAAAGTGCAATTCTATTTGTTACAGGAATTCTCTGTCGAGATTGTTTCCCCCTATGTGGGCATCTGACATTGGAAACAATGGTGACTTCTCAGGTCTGTCTTCTAAGCATCCTTTACAAAGTAAAGATTTTCCAAACCTGATTGGCACACAGAGCTATTATCAAGGACACTTGCAAAAGTCACCTGATGTAGAGACTTTACACAGAGGATTTGAAGACCTTCATCTTATAGAGTCTTGGCTTTCTCCTTCTGACCCATATACTCAGCCATCTGATGATATCTTGAACATTTACCCTGAAAATTCTGCTTTTGAAAATAATGCCATAATTCAGCAAGAAGGATTAGCATTTCAGAATGTACAATTTAATCAGCACGTGTGCAATTATGATAAGATGAACTTAAATGGAGACAGTGAAAAGAACTGCTCTGATTTTAGTAAATTTTCTTCTCAATGCAGAATTAAAGATGGCACTGGTATTCAGAAAGAGTATTGGGAAACTGACAGAGCAAGAGGCAAACTTACAAAAAATGACAAACAAGAGCAAGCAAAGTACTCCAATGATGCTAATGGCACTTGGGGCAAAATGTTCCAGGACAACCATTTGTTTTCTAAAAGATATGAAGATTTTACAACTTCTCATAAATCACAGCCATCTGTTCACCAATCGCTCTATTTTTTCAATCAACCATTTACTAAAGAAAATAGTTTTCCTGGAGGATCAAATAGAAACCCACAGGAAACGCACTTGCAAAATGGCCATAATAGCTTCAATTTGGGAGAAACCTGTAATAACTCTGAATGTAAGAGCCATATTAATCCTAAAGAATGTTCTCGTAAACCTTCTGAATATCATTTATCTGTAAAAACTGCTCAACAAAATGGAAACTTTCATTCACCTTACCGTGGACATACGTGGCTGGATGGTAAAATCTTAAGTCCCACATCTACATCAGATATTGCATATAGGAAGCAAAACCAAGTAGTAACAAGCCCACAGTCTTCTTCTGGGGTTTCAACTATGTCCAGTGGATCTCCAACACATCAGTCTGTAACCCAGCCCTCTTATTACTCACAGTTGTCACCGGTGCCCTCTTCAAGGAAAGATGGAAGGTTACAAATATCAAATAGTGTTCCTGGTAACTTGGGGGGTTCAAATTTCTTTGCAGAAAATCAGAAACAAATTAAACCTATTGGACATTCCCAGCATGATTCATTGACTAATAAAGGCCAGTATCGTAAAATACCCGTTAATTTGTCACACAACTGGTTAACACAGCAGAATTCGGCAAGTGATGAGTCTGAAAAGTATCATAGGTTTCGCAAAAAGCAAAACCAAGATAACTGTAATAAAGATGAAAGAAGAGGTAGAAGGAATTGGATACCCCATCCTGGGTATGCAGGGCAAAATCAGCAACAGTTCAGCATGTTCCGAAAGAAGCAAGAACAGAATGGTGGCAACATGTCAGATTTCATCAATCCTTCTTTTCTTCCTTCTTTCCCATTAATGTCTGATTTTAAGCAAAATCCCAATTTTACTCCATTTAATCCCCATCCTTTTCCATCAGCAAATAATTTTGCTTTTCCTCCATCACCATTTCCATTCTCGGAACTTGTTGATCTTTTTCACTATGATGATTTTAACCATTTGAATCCCTTCATTAACGACCTATTTTGTGGGGAATTAAGTGCACCATACTTTGCCTTTCCAACTCCTTTTAACAAGTATAGGCCTCCAAGAAATCGCAGTGGACCTGCTAATGAGCTTCATATTCGACTGGAGGAGTGTTATGAACAGTGGAGAGCTCTGGAGAAGGAGAGGAAAAAGGTAATAATATATACCATGATAGACTTGTATGTGATTATAAAGGAACAGCTAGGTAGAGTAGAAATTCCTGCATCTTACTGGTAAAAAGGAGCCAGTCTTGCTGCCTTTTTGAAATATTGTGACTTTAATTCCACTCTAAATATTTTGAGCCCCATCTACAACCATCTATTTTGAGTATACAAAATTGTAAGAAGATACCAAACAGTGTGAATGTCGTACAATTGTGCGTGAGACTGAGATTCACCTTTCATTTTTCAGGGGCACAGGAGTTAGGACCGCTTATTCAGCAGTAATTTTCTTGAACTAAATTACACCTGACACCAGTGGTTGCTTAACCAAGTACCCTCTTTGGCCAAAGGTCTTATATTATCTGGTGGCATGGATCCTATTCTTCGGTTCATGTTGTTCAGTGCAAGTTTAGTAGCCAATAGTTACCACTATCCATGGATCGTGGAAGAGGCTACTGATGTGACTTGTATAGCTAAAGCCTGAATAGTTGATAAAGCAGGGACTTTATTAGTCCAGCTATTTTGGATAGTACTCAGTTCAGCATGAACTGAGGGAGGGCCAAGAGGATGGTTGTTTATATCTGACTTCAAATATAAGAGATATGTCACTCTAAAACATATTATTTTGGCTTTGTCCAATATATCTTTATCTGCCTGGTATTGGGCTTTGCTTAGGCCTGTAGTCATAGGTGAGTTTCATGTCCATGTGGATGACTTTTCAGGGCTGATATCTTCTCAAAGCCAATATGTTAAACCGGGGATTATCCTTGGGGGTTTCAAACACAACCACTGCAGCAATTGAGGACATCTCATGTACTTGCTAGTAGTTCCTGGATTTGACCATCTGAGAATCCTTAACAAAATGTTATCAGTAGGCAGTTGGGAATTCACATCTCTAATTTGGTGTGACAAAGCTACAGTGTAACCTTTCAAGGACGGTGCAAGATCCTTCTATTTACTTGTATCTGTACCCAAGACTGGTTAATATTGTAAAAGTAATTTTATTTATTGGTTACCGATGTTGATTCTAGATTTATGCTTTAAAGTAGTACTTGGAATTTTTGGAAGTACCCTTATATTTACAGCCAGTTGTTGGCAATTTAAAGTTTAATCATGACTTCTTATTGTTTTAAATGCCTCCAGAGACTTAAACAGCAGACACATCTCATCCATCCATGTAGAAGTGAAAAAATAGAAAAGCTTAGGCTATAGGATGAAACTCCATTCTAAATATTTTAAAGGTATGTGTTTTCTCTTCAGACTGAAGCTGATCTTGCAAGAAACTTTCCAGGAAAGCGGGTATCTAGCTCAAATAACACTCCTGTTTCTCGACTTCCTGCTAACCCTTCACGAGTGGATCGTTTGATTGTGGACCAGTTACGAGAACAGGCCAGAGTAAGCATACTTACAGCATGGAATCTTCTGCAGGGATTAGTAACATCAGGTTATATTTTTGTGGGTTTATTATATTTTGTGTAGGATTTTAAAAAATTAACTGTTTTTGGTGTTTGAAATATATTCGTTAGGTGCTCACCTTAATAGGAAAAATGGAAAGGCTTCGTGGTACTCCTGTCCATGGGAATATATCCAAAACTCTGGAACATCATTTAGAAGCCATTCATGTTACACAAGCGAGGCGGAAAGATGAGATTGTCAATGCTGCCAATCCACAGAGACAAGGAGCACCTCGCTATAATAATGAAAAAGGTAAATACTTTTGATTGCTTTGTAGTTCTAAAAATTGTTTTTTTTTCCAATTGGTATTCAGTTCAATTTGTAACACATTTTAAATGTTGTTTTAATGGTAACAAGTAGACTTACTCCCTTAAACAGAAACTTTCTCTATATGTGTGCCTTTGACTTTAAAAGAGAAAAATCCCCCTCACTTGTATCAGGTAATTTCTGCATAGACTTTATTCTGTTTTGTGTTGTTGATTTTTAGACCCCTTCTTGTCACAAGATATTTTCTCGGTTTAAAAAAAAAAAGCCCTCTTTATTTTATTAAATAATCAGATTTTGTTAAAGACTCTGGATGAATTCCTACTTGTTTCAATGCATGCTGCTATTTAACAGGCAGGGGATATGAGAGTTATCGCTGTAAAAAGGTAGCCTATGACTGGGAATTGATACCAAACAAAAATATCTGCCAAGTAAGCAATTCACCATCCTTAATTAGGTTGTACTCATTTTAACAAATTGAGCTTCGTCATTAATAGTGATTTGAGAGTGGGCTTTCATCCTTCTTAGCTTACACAGTGAAAATTTCCTTGGTCTTACACTGCTTATTAATTGATGTTTTGTTTGTCACAAAACCACTACAAATTTGGCCTGATTGGCAGCTTCTGCCGAGGTATAGCAAGCAAGACTGTTTGATGACAGGAGTCAAGTGCACTGGTGAATCAAAACCAGACCTCTTTTGTTGGGATCCCATCTATCCAATCTGGAGGCACCAAAAAAAAAAAAAAGAAAAAGAAAAGTTGGGTTTCTTTGTTTTTGCTTTGTTTAAAAAAAAAAAAAAAAAGGAAGAGGAGGGAGGAGGATAACTCTTTGTGTAAGATAGAAGCCCAGGATCCTAAGGTTAAGCATATTGTGGGCTAGTACTTCCCTGCTAGCAGTGAAAAGAACAGGCTTTACCACCAGATCTTGGTGTTGAAGAGTTCGAGTTCACCGCCAAGAACAGAAGTTGTATTCGGCAGTTAATTGAAAGTAAGTAAATTCCACATGGAAAAGGCCGTATGTCCAGACTCCAAAAGTGGAATCCACAGTCTCAGTTGAAAAATAAGACCATCCTGATCCTGTGGACTTTTTCCTCTTAAAGATGTCAGACAGACTGGAAAAGCTGTAATAAAAAAAAAATCCACATTTGAGTTAGTAGACAGATTCTTGTAGACTTCCACTGCAATTGCGTGTTTGGAGGAACTTATCCCAAACAAGGACAAAAGAATTGGCTTTTTAATGACAAATATCTCTGGCAGTTCTATTCATGCTAGCCCCAATCACATTTCCAGCCAGACCCTTCGTGGGTAGTGCACGAGTTAAAAGGCAGCTTTGGCTTCATCCGTGGGTTATATTTTTCAAGCAACCAGTTACTACTTTCGTAATGGTGATTGTGATCTGTGTAACCCAGACAAGAATGGCGGAGAATTTCAAGTAGGACAAAGTCATTGTCTACCTCCACATATGTTCTCCAGAAAGAGCATACATACTATAAATCTTGTATCTCCTTTCAACCGGTCCAGATGCAACAAGAAAGACCGCTCACCCTATACAGGCAAACTGAAGATTAGATCTTACAAGGAGACAAGACAAGAGATAGTCTTTCAAGGTGTTTTCTCCTTTGTGATTTCTTGAATCGTTATGATTATCCACAAGGAATAAGTATCTTACACAGAGCAGTATATCGTGATTGATCATGTTAAATGTTGCAGAGAGAGCCAGGATAAAGGTGGAAGGCTGCCCTCCATCCATCTACATCAAGAGAACATCCATCTGTGCCAATAATACAGTTTTTGCTCCATGTTCTTGGGTAAATCCAGATTGCTTAGGGGCCGATATCTTGGTTTGAGATCAATGAGACTGAAAGTGATTTATTGCTAGCTTGCTGGGAACCCTAAAGATTTCATAGTGGATACTAGCCAATTCGAGTGCATCCAGGGTGTATTTCTTAAGTGTTGGTCAGTCTGGTCTATGATTCAAGGATGAAGGGTGGACTTACTCACTGAGTGAGGCATTGGCTATCTCTGTCAGGTGAAGCTCCAGTTTACTTTTTTAAAACCAAGCAGGAAGGGTAGGTATAGGACAGGGGTCGGCAACCTTTCAGAAGTGGTGTACCAAGTCGTCATTTATTCACTCTAAGGTTTCACATGCCAGTAATACATTTTAACATTTTTAGAAGGTCTTTCTCTATAAGTCTATATTATGTAACTAAACTATTGTTGTATGTAAAGTAAACAAGGTTTTTAAAATGTTTAAGAAGCTTCATTTAAAATTAAATTAAAATGCAGATCTTATCAGTTTAGTGCAGTGGTTCTTAACCTGGGGTGCACGCACCCTGGGGGTGCAGGATGCCCTTTCTGGGGGTGCGAGACAAGCAAGATTTTTTTAGAAGGTAAATCATCGAAAAAACAAATTAAGCGCAGGCACATAAGTACAACTATTTTGTTTCATCAAACCTATGTATTTATTAACATTATACATTTTTAATGATTTCTGTAATATACAGACAGAGTTTTTAAGTTTTCAAGTTTTGAAGCTAATTGTAGTGTAACTTTTGATAAGGGGTGAGAGAACATATTTTAAGAACTCCAGACCATCAGCGGGCTGAGCGGGGATGGGTGGAGTGTATTAAATTGCTCCCCATAGGAATGTGCTACTTACAGTGTACCGCTTACGGCTGCCCGTCCTGATGCTCTGAGCGGCATGGTAAGGGGACAGGGAATGGGGTGGCTGGATAGGCGTGGGCGTCCCAAGGGGCCGGTCGGGGCTGTGGATAGGGGTCGGGGCAGTCAGGGAGCAGGGGGGCTTGGATGAGGGGGTGGGATCCCGGAGGGGGTGGTCAGGAGACAAGCAGCAGGGGGATTGGATGGGTGGAGGGTTCTGAGGGGGATAGTCAGGGGGCAGGAGGTCCCAGGAGGGGGGGGACAAGGAGCAGGGGCGGTGTGGGATGGGTCAGAGGTTATGAGGGGGGCAGTCGGGGGAGGGAAGCAGGCCGGCTGTTTAGGGGGGCACAGCCTTCTCTACCCAGTGTAGTGTATTAAATTTCTCTCCATAGGAACGTGCTACTGACGGTGTACTAGTTACGGCTGCCAGTCCTGGTGCTCCGCAAGTAGCGCATGCCTACGGGGAGAAATTTAACACACTGCACCGGCGGACAGAGCCCCAGACCGAGGGCGGGCTGAGACGCTCAGCCCACCACTGGTCTGGGGTTCCGTCCGCCAGCTCCTGCCAGCCGGGGTCCCAGCCACCGGCCCCACTCAGCCCGCTGCCGGCCTGGGGTTCTGTTCACTCAGGCTGGCAGCAGGCTGAGCAGGGGCGGCGGCCGGGACCCCGGCTGGCAGCAGTGTGCCAGTAAAAATCGGCTCGTGTTCCGCCTTTGGCATGCGTGCCGCCGGTTGCCGACCCCTGGCATAGGACTTGCAGGTTTGGGATTAAATCTCCTTTAGGGTGTTCAATAATTCCTTTGTTGTGAATGGGCTGAACTCAGTGAATGATAACATGTAAGTTGTCACACTATCTTGAAGGAAAGGAAATTTTTAGTACAAAGTTCTTTTTTTTTTTCCCCCCTGCTTTGTATGTCAGCACCATTTGTCACCAACAGCCCGTGTTCTGGAGTCTGAATTTATCTCATAACTTCGGTGCATTCGAAAGCCTAGAATATAACTAAAGAAATATTGGAAATATGGTTCTTTAATAACAGGGTGCAATCTTTCCCGCGGTTTCTTGGAATTACGTTACTATAATAAAAGGAGGACTTGTAGCACCTTAGAGACTAACAAATTTATTTGAGCATAAGCTTTCGTGAGCTACAGCTCACTTCATCAGATGCATTCAGTGGAATGCATCCGATGAAGTGAGCTGTAGCTCACGAAAGCTTATGCTCAAATAAATTTGTTAGTCTCTAAGGTGCCACAAGTCCTCCTTTTCTTTTTGCGAATACAGACTAACACGGCTGCTACTCTGAAACCTGTCATTACTATAATACAAAGTGTTGGCTGAATTCAAGAGATTTTTGTCTAATCAATAGATGTCATGGTGGTTTATTAGTTCTGTTGTGATGTAGTTGCATATTCTTGTCTTTGTAGATGTTCTTGCTCTGGCAGCTGCCATTAAAGAGTTAGCTGTTTCCACACGCAAGGCTCGTACTGCTTTATGGTGTGCACTGCAGATGACTCTACCAAAAACCTCCTTAAGCACTCCAGTGAAACAGGAGGAGGTCGAAAGGGCATTGCAAGAGCTTTGTCCAGGAAACACAAGCACACAAGAAAAAAATAGTGCAGATCCTGAAGACCAGGGAAGCAAAAAAGAGAAACATGAGGAACCCATACAGATTTCTGAATAACTGTGCAGAGAAAAAAAAAAAAAAAGGAAGAAAGTGAATTGCATTGTGCTATGGAGAACTTTTTTTTGCTAGGTTATCAGAAAAAATAAGGATAACTCAACTGATCAGTGCTGCAATTTTATTACTGTGATTCTGGTGTTGACAAATATTTCTTGTAATAGTGTTATTGCAGTTTTAATATTGCTGGTATTGCAGTGTCTTCTATGTAAGATAAAGATTTTATTAATAAGGGGAACTGGGCAATAGCTGATCATTTTCTTGACCACTTAGCCAAAGCTATGTATCAGCTGTGACCCAAGCCATGATCTGAGAAACCAGTGAGTGGCTAAGCTAATTTTGATTCTTTTCTTCATTTGTTAGTTTTAAAATTTAACATTCTTTAGAAATGTCATTTTTAAAGGGTATTCCATAATTATTGGGGTTTTTGCACCATTATGTATTCTTTTAAGTGCCAGAATGATTGCTAAAAAATGTAATTGTTTGTACTGTCACTCAACACTGAATAGTCCACACTTCTGCTTTGCTATTGTGACAGGGTGTCAAATCTTTCAGGTAATTGCCAAGAGTCTGACTGGAATAATCAGAGTTTAATGTTCGTTACATGACCTGCTTGTTCTGCCAATTAAAAGTTTCCAGCTGGACCAATCTAAACCAAAAGTTCCCATAGTATAATCCTTGTGGCAAAATTTTTACATAATAAATAAATGAAGAACTAATTTTAAGGAATTTTTAGAGTTGCAGTATATTGCATTAAAATACAGTTGGCAGTTAACATAAAATTGTTACTCGGACTTAGAAATTAGATTTACTGATGCCTAATGGTTAAAAACAGTAAGTATGCACTTAATGAAAAATTACATGGTTAATAATATGTTTATGGTATTTTAATTTTCAGAAACATTCCATATTTATTTTAATGTTTTGATTAAATGTTTATTTAAAATTCTATTTTAATAATATACAGTTGGGTCTTTTGCCAAACCTTCCTAATAATCAGATTTAATGATTTACTCAGGAACTATGTATATTATATATATAAATACACACAGTATATAGGGGTTTTTTGAGGGGTAGGGATGTTTGCAAGATATTTACACAAAGCTAACTATACTAGGTTACCAAAGCTGTTGAATTGATTTGTTTTAGCATGAGAAGATTTCATATGTTTAATTGCTATTTAGTAGTCTTCATCCTGGGGCTTAGACAATCAGAAGTGTATCAATGTGAATGTACAGAGTAAGAATTAGAAAAGGATGAATAATTCATATTTTGATCTTAATCACACTACTTATGAGTATTTTAATGCTTTATCAATCGTGTCTTAATGTTAGATTGTCTTTCAAAATGTACTAATTACCAAGTGTGTTCTTAGGTGTTAGTATATTGATGAATGGCTTTGGAGAGCAGTTCTTGTTTTAAAAAATAATTATGTTGAGGACAGGAGAAAAAGTTCAAAGACTTAAAATGAAGATTTATCTGTGTTTCATGATGATATGATATTGAATTTGACGCTTTCTTGATAAATATATAATTCTGTTTGCATATACATGTACTTGCTAAATATTCCAAACAGTCTGTAATTTTGGACCTGTGAATGTTTCTAGAACATATGTGGTCTTATAGTTCTATTAGTACCAATATAGTACCAGTGGTCGTACCATTGTTAATGGTAATGAGGTGATGAGTGCATCATTTTGTAGAACAGGAAGTCACTAAAGCCTCATTTTGATCCACTGATTAAACAAAGGAATCATAAGAAGGCAGAATCTTATTAAAAGTATGCTCCACATTTTCTAAAGAAAACTTAATCCATTTCAGTGGATATTTTTAAGCCTTAGTCTAAAACTAAACATTGGTACTGAAGAGAATTATTTCAGTGCTGTCTCTGTGTGTGTGTGTGTGTGTGCGCGTGTGCAAAATCTGTTTGCACTAATATCTGAAGGTCAGATGTGTTTTTGTGAAATTATAGTTGGTGGTTTGAAACATTTTCAGAGTTTACAGTATTTGAGTTGTTGGAATTTAAGTTACGATTTCTGTTTCCTGTTAACATAGTATTTGAAAGTCTTGATTTGCATTTCTATTTACAGAATAATTTGTAGTCTTGCAGGATTGTTTTGTAGTATTGAATGTATTGGGCATATTAGGTCCTTATTGTATTGTTTGTATGTAAGTTATTGTGCAGGAATGTGATCTTAATCAGTTCATAATATAGTTAATGTGCCTTTAAAAGTCTTATTTTTCAAAAACGGTAAGTAACTGTGTATGCTCACTTTAGCTTTCTGTTGCAATTTAATAATACATTTAAAGGGGTTAAATGTAGCTGCATTTGACTATAGCTAACGTAGCATATGGTATTAGTGTTTTTCTTGCATAATATTTGATTGTCCAGTTATGGACTCTTTAACATGTGTAAGGCACCATAGCTGTTGAGAGTTGCCACAAGTCAAGTGTATTCATAACAGAGTTTAGTTGTGTTGCCCACAAATGCAACATGTGCACATTTAATTCTTTTTGACTTGACCGGCCTGTATTCTTCTTAAAATGTGAACTATCTGATGGTCCTCTTAGTATGGAAATTTTTCTGACCATTTCTTGAAATACTTAAACAATTAACATCATTGCAATGTAAAAACAAAAATTCTTTCAAGACGCTTCCGTTCTGTTTTTGGTTTGCTACACATTCTTCTATATTTCAGGGCGGAAATACAGTCTTTTGGAAGTTTACCAGTGTAAGTTTGGGATTACAATAGTTCTGTGCAGTCATATAGTGTTCCTAATTGACTATTGTTTGACTTGATAATGAAAAGCAGTTTCCATACATATTCCATTCAGAGCTTCAGGTGAATAAATATCATTTCCTTCTCTGGTTTGTTAGGGCCTAACCCTAGTCTCATGTCATTGACTTCCGGGGAAGCAGACCTGGGTTATTAGTTAGCAGTCTGGATTAAAGTGGATAGCGGTGTGTGAGTTTTTGAGTTTGTGGAGCAATCAAACAGTATACGGTGAATTTTTCTGTTTAAAAAGTTTTCACCCCATCCTGTCCTTTTTTCTTCTAATTGGCTCGCACATTTCAGGTGTGCGGTTAAGTGTGGGGATGAGGGTGCTGAGTGTTCACTGTGGCTAGTCCACAATACTAGTCAGCTCAGTTCCAAGAGTGCAGAATGTTTAAGAATTCTTGTTCAAATCATGTTAGTTAAAATACAATTGTATTTATTTTATTAGAATAGGGCTGAAACTTTAAGATCCTAAATTGATAACACAATACAGTATAGACTTAAAAATCACAAGCTAACATCCCTTTTATGGGTTATTCCCCCGATAGTGGACTGGAAGCTTGTGCTTGTTTCCTATTTCCACTTTTTTGTTCCCCCCACAGAAAGTGTATGGCCTGCTGCAAAATGAGTACTGTTCCACCAATATGTTTAGCACCTGTGCCTTTGCCTCTCCTCCTCTACATCCCCAGAGTCCCTATGATAGTAAAGCTATTGTGATAGAACTGGTGTAAGTTAACACGAATGAGATCAGTATTAATTTGTCAGCATTAAGGGAAGTGAGATTGTCCAGGAATGTGGCTGTTCTGTATGGTGCCATGTCCCAACAGAGGGGATCTCCAGGATCAAGAAGTCTTTACAATAAACTAGGGCCTCATCTTTCTACAGGGCCTCATCTTCTGCCTCTTGCTGTCCTCCATTTGTGGAAACAGTGATGGATACTTTTTTCTAAATGAAGTAAAATTCATTGGTGCTCAATGTCCTTGATAGTGAAGGGCTTTTAGCACATAACTAACGTTTGGGTTTTTTCATCTCAGTTCCCCTCGGCCTGAAACCATAGCTTTCAACACTACTCAATGTGACATTTTCGGAACACATCCTTTTGTGAAGTCACAGCTACTGGTTCTCACTGAACTAAGGAGATGGCCTATAGGAAGTTGGATGTGTTTGGGTTTTTTTAATTGCTATACAGTATTACTATGAATAAAATGTAAAACCCTTGAGAATTATTTTTAAAAGATAATATAAAACACAATGCCATTTTCTGACCTGCTCTGAAAGCTGGTTTCATTTTCTATCTGTGCTCTGTGCAGCTTTATGTCAAAATGATGGATTCTGAGGCAATCCAAAAGATGACTGGTGTGTTTTTTGGTAGGGTCTGAGAAGTGAGCTTTAAATTAATTCTCCTTTCCGTTCAGGACATTTGAGTAGAATTGGCTTTTGTAAAATGTGCAGGTCTCCGCTAATTTGTGAAGACTTGAGTTCAGGATTCTTTTTCAACTCTGCAAGTGTTGACCTCAACTGAAAAAGAGAGCAGGAACACCACACTCTGGTATATTAGGCTAATATGATGGAGGAGCTAACTTTCAAATGTGTCTTTAAATGTAAATGCATTTGAAATTAAGGCTACACAGAAATTGTTCACAATCCTGCTTCCACTGAAGTCAATAGTTTTGCCAGATACTGACTTCAGTTGGGTTTACTGTTTTACTGACCTAAGTCTTTACTATTTAAGTTTTTTTGTATATACAGGCTTTGCAGTTCATATTGAACATTAGGTACTAAGACACTCCCGAAACATATGTTTTTCCTAACTTTATTGTAAGGTTTTTAAACATAGTAACATCTTGGAGTTAGGAGAAATAGTCTGCTTTCATTTAAAGCTGAGGAATGTACCTACTGTAAGATGCTTTGGCTGAGTTAAATCAATAGGCTTTTGAGAAATTTGCACCTTGTTTTATCCTGATTTGCCTGGATAGAAATACAGCCTTAACCGTGTTAAGATCTTGATTTGTTTCTTGTGCAGTTTTATCTGTCTCAATCACCAGCACTTTTCTGTTTTGTGGAAACGTATAAATAATTATAAAAGGAAAAACTGTGTATCTATGAAGTTACTTTTTTATGATAAATTGTTTTACAATTTGCTTTTAAAAAGCACTTTCTTTTTCTTTAGTTTTTTACTTTTTAATAGTGCAACCAAATCTGTCAATTTTATAGCGTGGTGACTCATTTTTCTTTCTTAGCAATACTACAATTAAAGGTGCAAAAAAATAAGGTGCATTATAATGTATTTATTTAGCCTTTGTTGTTAGAAGTTGAAAATGTATGGAATAAAGTAGTTTTGAGCAACTTTTTTAGAATTGGGGAACTGAAACTATAAATCCTCTGCTTCTTATTTGCCAGATAAGCTTTAAAAAGGAAATTGTTTGCATATACTATATGAAAGCTAACTAATGAGAGCAAGGATAGACCAGTGTCAACGTTAAAAAAATCAATTCCAGATAAAGGTTGCTTTACATTTTTTACTGTACAAAATAAAACTGGTCTAAAACTTGTGTATGCACAGTAATAACTTAATGAACCTAGGGTTTTTTTCCCCCACAAAATTAGGCTATTTCCAATATATATGGGGAAAATAAGTTTACTTTTATTTTTATGACATATACAAAGACTAATAGTGTCTATATTTTAATATACTGTTTAGTGTCTGAAGTATATCTTTTACATGTATGTTGGTCAATCTCATTTAATTAAAAACAAATTTTACACTGTTAGTGAAATATTACTGAAGAAAGCTATTGTGAGTTAATCCATTTAGTAGACCCAACAGAAATAAGTGGAAGTATACATTTAACTAAAAGAAGCAAGATGTCAATTGTTAATACTTAATGATTAGTCAATTTAGGCTTATTTCAGTGTTTCTGTAAAATAACTGGATATTTAATGAACGTTGCAAAAATATCACTTCTACCTCTTGTGTAACACTTAACTTTAAAAAAGGTTATTTATACTACACAGATTTCTGTTGGGACATACTTTGCTATTTTAGAAAGTTGATACACCTTAACTAGTGAATTTGGTGTGCATTTTTTGTTTTCGGTTAGACAGCTCTCTTATGTGGAATACCAGGGAGCCTTGCGGCTAGATTGTGTTCACTTGTGTAATGTAACCTACCATGATGTGTACACTTAAATATGGTTTATATTAAGAAAAAGGTACAACAGTAGAAAGAGATGCTAAGGTTTGTATTACATGTATGAAAGTCACAGATTTATGAGAATCCTGTAATAAATCATGGCCAGTGTAATTTTCTAGCATTTTTTTTATGTATGTGATTGTTTCCTTATTTAAATAATCAGTTGTGTTGTATGTATGTGGCTAATAAATAGTTACAACTGTTGTTTTATTCAGTTCAACTCATGTTACTTTTCAGCTGCTGTTCTATATGCGAGGTGTTTCTTGTTTGTTTGGGGTTTTTTTGTAATTCACTGAAAAGACCTCTTGTATGTTCTGGGTAACACTTACAGTTGTAAAAATAATTAAACTATTTCGTATTTTAAATCACTGATTGTATTATTTCAGTAAATTTATGTGTGGTGGTGGGAACACCAGATGTCAATGGGTAATACTTGTTTTACATGGGTCAATGTTAATGAGCAATATCCATTATTCCAGTTTCCAGGTGTGAGGTCACATGTATGAGGTGCAGAATCTTTCTAAACATCAAAACTTAAATGAATTAATAAACTAATAATTGATAATACATAAAAGGAGAAGAGGTTAGTAAATAACCTAAGTAACTTTCACCTCTTTTTTCACCTCTCTTTTCTCCCTGCGCGAGTGAGGTTACTGCAAGGGAATTCAATCTTGTTGGATAAGCTGATGTACAATTTAGCTGTAATTATTTCACAAAGCATCACAAATCAATTTCTGTTATGTTAGCACTTAGAAGCCCCAGTCCTGATCAGACCATTGGGCTAAGTTCTTTGCAAACACAAGAAGACCTAGATAGGCCCTTCACCGAAGAGCTGACAACCTAAGACCCTGATCCTGCAGTGAGATATGTGCAGGTGGACCCCTGGGCCCACACAGAGCCCCACACAGTTGGTGGAGCTCTGCATAGACCCAGGTGTGTGTCTGTGCATTTTGGAGGTTCAGGCCTAAGATGACAATCAGTATTCAAAGGGTAGGGGAGAAGATATAGGCAAAATATGTAGAATGTTCTAGATCTATTAAATTACATGTTCCTGTTTCATTTTAATTCACACTGTGATCCTTTCTACTTTTATTTTGTATACAATATATAAAAGCTTATTTTGTATAGCTTGTGTGACATGTTTTGAGAAAAGAAAAGGAGTACTTGTGGCACCTTAGAGACTAACAAATTTATTTGAGCATAAACTTTCGTGAGCTACAGCTCACTTCATCGGATGCATTCAGTGGAAAATACAGCGGAGAGATTTATATACATAGAGAACATGAAACAGTGGGTGTTATGATACACACTGTAACAAGGGTGATCAGGTAAGGTGAGCTATTACCAGCGGAGGGAACAACATTTTGTAGTGGTAATCAAAGTGGGCCATTTCCAGCAGTTGACAAGAACGTCTGAGGAACAGTGGGGGGTGTGAGGGGAGAATAAACAAGGGGAAATAGTTTTACTTTATGTAATGACCCATCCACTCCCAGTCTCTATTCAAGCCTAAGTTAATTGTATCCAGTTTGCAAATTAATTCCAATTCAGCAGTCTCTCGTTGGGGTCTGTTTTTGAAGTTTTTCTGTTGAAGAATTGCAACTTTTAGGTCTGTAATCGAGTGATCAAAGAGATTGAAGTGTTCTCCAACTGGTTTTTGAATGTTATAATTCCTGATGTCTGATTTGTGTCCATTTATTCTTTTACATAGAGACTGTCCAGTTTGACCAGTGTACATGGCAGAGGGGCATTGTTGGCACATGATGGCATATACCACATTGGTAGATGTGCAGGTGAACGAGCCTCTGATTGTGTGGCTGATGTGATTAGGCCCTATGATGGTGTCCCCTGAATAGATATGTTGGCACAGTTGGCAACGGGCTTTGTTGCAAGGATAGTTCCTGGGTTCGTGGTTCTGTTGTGTGGTTGCTGGTGAGTATTTGCTTCAGGTTGGGGGGCTGTCTGTAAGCAAGGACTGGCCTGTCTCCCAAGATCTGTGAGGGTGATGGGTCGTCCTTCAGGATAGGTTGTAGATCCTTGATGATGCGTTGGAGAGGTTTTAGTTGGGGGCTGAAGATGATGGCTAGTGGCGTTCTGTTATTTTCTTTCTTGGGCCTGTCCTGTAGTAAGTAACTTCTGGGTACTCTTCTGGCTCTGTCAATCTGTTTCTTCACTTCAGCAGGTGGGTATTGTAGTTGTAAGAATGCTTGATAGAGATCTTGTAGGTGTTTGTCTCTGTCTGAGGGGTTGGAGCAAATGCGGTTGTATCGTAGAGCTTGGTTGTAGACAATGGATCGTGCGGTGTGGTCTGGATGAAAGCTGGAGGCATGTAGGTAGGAATAGCGGTCAGTAGGTTTCCGGTATAGGGTGGTGTTTATGTGACCATCGCTTATTAGCACCGTAGTGTCCAGGAAGTGGATCTCTTGTGGGGACTGGTCCAGGCTGAGGTTGATGGTGGGATGGAAATTGTTGAAATCATGGTGGAATTCCTCAAGGGCTTCTTTTCCTTGGGTCCAGATGATGAAGATGTCATCAATGTAGCAGGGGCATTAGGGGATGAGAGCTGAGGAAGCGTTCTAAGTCAGCCATAAAAATGTTGGCATACTGTGGGGCCATGCGGGTACCCATAGCAGTGCCGCTGATTTGAAGGTATACATTATCTCCAAATGTGAAATAGTTATGGGTGAGGACAAAGTCACAAAGTTCAGCCACCAGGTTTGCCGTGACATTATCGGGGATACTGTTGTTGACAGCTTGTAGTCCATCTTTGTGTGGAATGTTGGTGTAGAGGGCTTCTACATCCATAGTGGTCAGGATGGTGTTTTCAGGAAGATCACCGATGGACTGTAGTTTCCTCAGGAAGTCAGTGGTGTCTCGAAGATAGCTGGGAGTCCCGGTAGCATAGGGCCTGAGGAGGGAGTCTATATAGCCAGACAATCCTGCAGTCAGGGTGCCAATGCCTGAGATGATGGGGCGTCCCGGATTTCCAGTTTTATGGATCTTGGGTAGCAGATGGAGGATAGCCCAGGTCGGGGTTCCAGGGGTGTGTCTGCGCGGATTTGTTACTGTGCTTTTTCAGGGAGTTTCTTGAGCAAATGGTATAGTTTCTTTTGGTAACCCTCAGTGGGATCAGAGGGTAATGGCTTGTAGAAAGTGGTGTTGGAGAGCTGCCTGGCAGCCTCTTTTTCATATTCCAACCTATTCATGATGACGACAGCACCTCCTTTGTCAGTCTTTTTGATTATGATGTCAGAGTTTTTCTGAGGCTGTGGATGGCATTGTGTTCTGTATCCGATGAAGTGAGCTGTAGCTCACGAAAGCTCATGCTCAAATAAATTTGTTAGTCTCTACGGTGCCACAAGTCCTCCTTTTCTTTTTGCGAATACAGACTAACACGGCTGCTACTCTGAAACCTGTCAGTATGTTTTGAGAGTATATTATCAGTCATAAATCCAAACAATGTAAAATCAATGGAAGAATTCAGACTGTTTTTTCTCATGGAATATAGTGCCAAATTACCTCAATCCTCACCTGAAAAAAGATTTTAGGGTCAGGAATTAAAATTTCCATGTGATCTCCTTTCTGGTAACTAAAATAAAATCTTTAATTCAGTCTAATCCCTTTCTATCCCCTGAAGTGGAAGATTTTGTCAACTCCCCTTACGTACGAAAAATTAAACATGTGCTTTGTGACCACGTGGTTTCCCACTCCGTTCCAAACAGTGCATGCAGGCTGTAGGATGTCAACATCTATCCCTTCCTATGGTGTGGTTTTATTTCCTAGGCAACTGAAAATGATCTTCAAAGTCAAGCATAAGCATGCTACTTCATGACTACTTTCTCTTCAAGGACTGTTCAGCCTACGTCCCAGGTCCTCCTCTCCCAGAGAGACACTCTCACTTCCCTTATATCCATAGGAGTCTACAAGCCACCTGCAACAGTGCATCAGCAAAATGATGTTTTGTATCAGGATCACTGCCTGACTGTTAAAGTGACTTAAAAATTAGTCCTCGGTCTTCCAGGATGACTAATTATACAATAGATGAAACATACAATACCAGTGGCTAAATTCTGTCCCTGTTGCTCTCCCCTCCCTGCTTCATGCTCCTCCTTACGGCTGCATAAGGTAGCTGAACTGGTTTGGTAGTATGCGTGGGAACCTGTGCACCCTCCGTATTCCGTGGAGCACTTCCCCATGGGACTGCATCCAAGGCTGCATGGACAGATGTGTTGGAGTCTGGGGTGATTACATGCAACTCCATAAGCAGAAATGCCCTCCCTTAGAGGTGGAGCACAGAAGGTACAGAGCCTGATGTGGTCCTGGGGCATTATTAGCCTCTGTGTCATGCAAGTGCTTTATATAACAATACTTACTGTGCTGCTTTATATTTTCAGAGCATTGTACAAACATGAATCCCCATTTTTCTGATTAGGAAATATAGAGAGAAATTAAGGCCAGTTTGGGGCATCTAATGAGGTTCAACAAGGACAAGTGCAGAGTCCTGCACTTAGGACGGAAGAATCCAATGCACCGCTACAGACTAGGGATCGAATGGCTAGGCAGCAGTTCTGCAGAAAAGGACCTAGGGGTTACAGTGGACGAGAAGCTGGATATGAGTCAACAGTGTGCCCTTGTAGCCAAGAAGGCCAATGGCATTTTGGGATGTATAAGTAGGGGCATTGCCAGCAGATCGAGGGACGTGTCATTCCCCTCTATTCGACGCTGGTGAGGCCTCATCTGGAGTACTGTGTCCAGTTTTGGGCTCCACTCGACGAGAAGGATGTGGAAAAATTGGAAAGAGTCCAGCGGAGGGCAACAAAAATGATTAGGGGACTGGAACACATGAGTTATGAGGAGAGGCTGAGGGAGCTGGGATTGTTTAGCCTGCAGAAGAGAAGAATGAGGGGGGATTTGATAGCTGCTTTCAACTACCTGAAAGGGGGTTCCAAAGAGGATGGATCTAGATTGTTCTCAGTGGTAGCAGATGACAGAACAAGGAGTAATGGTCTTAAGTTGCAGTAGGGGAGGTTTAGGTTGGATATTAGGAAAAACTTTTTCACTAGGAGGGTGGTGAAACACTGGAATGGGTTACCTAGGGAGGTGGTGGAATCTCCTTCCCGAGAAGTTTTTAAGGTCAGGCTTGACAAAGCCCTGGCTGGGATGATTTAATTGGGGATCGGTCTGCTTTGAGCAGGGGGTTGGACTAGATGACCTTCTGGGGTCCCTTCCAACCCTTATATTCTATGATTCTATGATCTGGGAATGGGCTGAAGGAACAGACCTGCATGAGACCCTCAGATAATGCAGAGCAGTCATCAGAAGAAAATTCACAAAGGGAATTTATTACTTATTTGTACAGCATCTAGCCCAATGGGTCCTTGGGGGTCTTCAGATGCTCCTGTAATACAAATGATATTATGAATAGGAGGACTCCATTGAAGCTGCACCATCAGGGAGTGGGAGAGGAGGAATGTCACATCCCAGAGCCACTGTGAAGGCATAAGGTCTGTTAAGATTGCCCTAGTTTCTTGTGGAGATCTCAGGATCTGCAAGGTGTGGGGGGGGCAGAATTACATGTTGTTGTTATGGGCATAAAACCCCCACCATTGCCTTGCTCCTCCCCCATAAAACAATTGTGGGGAACTCCACCAAAGAAAGCTTCAGTTCTTCAAGTGCTTGTTCATGTCCATTCCATGTCGGGTGCGTGTGCGCGCCCCAGGCACCAGTGCTGGAAGTTTTCCCCCCAGTGGTATCTGTAGGACTGGTTCTAGCGCCCTCTGGAGTCACGTGCATGTGCTCCGGTATAAGGGGTGCTGCCGGCTCTTCCCCGCCCCCCCCCCCGTTAGTTTCTCCCTACAGTGATGGTGCTGAAACGTCCTTTTGCCTCAGTAAGCTCTTAAACCAGTGGTTTTTTCTCTCATTTAGTATTCGTCTATTTAGTGTATATAGATTAGTTAGTTTTAGTCATTGGTTAAGTGTAAATAGTAGATAGTCCTGCGAGGTCTGAGCCCAGGGGTGGGGCATGCCCCGATCCCCAGGCTTCAAGCCGTGCATGTTGTGCAAGAAGCCCATGACCGTGAGTGACCCCCATCAGAGCTGCCTGAAGTGTCTTAGGGAAACCCATGTGTGGGGATAAATGCAGCATCTGTAAAGGGTTCAAACTGCACACCAAAAAGGAACAGGACATTAGGCTAAGCCCTGGTCTACACTAGGACTTTAGGTCGAATTTAGCAGCGTTAAATCGATTTAAACCTGCACCCGTCCACACAATGAAGCCCTTTATTTCGACTTAAAGGGCTCTTAAAATCGATTTCCTTACTCCACCCCTGACAAGTGGATTAGCGCTTAAATCGACGTTGCCGGCTCGAATTTGGGGTACTGTGGACACAATTCGATGGTATTGGCCTCCGGGAGCTATCCCAGAGTGCTCCATTCTGACCGCTCTGGACAGCACTCTCAACTCAGATGCACTGGCCAGGTAGACAGGAAAAGAACCGCGAACTTTTGAATCTCATTTCCTGTTTGGCCAGCGTGGCAAGCTGCAGGTGACCATGCAGAGCTCATCAGCACAGGTGACCATGATGGAGTCCCAGAATCGCAAAAGAGCTCCAGCATGGACCGAACGGGAGGTACGGGATCTGATCGCTGTTTGGGGAGAGGAATCCGTGCTATCAGAACTCCGTTCCAGTTTTCGAAATGCCAAAACCTTTCTGAAAATCTCCCAGGGCATGAAGGACAGAGGCCATAACAGGGACCCGAAGCAGTGCCGCGTGAAACTGAAGGAGCTGAGGCAAGCCTACCAGAAAACCAGAGAGGCGAACAGCCGCTCTGGGTCAGAGCCCCAAACATGCCGCTTCTATGATGAGCTGCATGCCATTTTAGGGGGTTCAGCCACCACACCCCCAGCCGTGTTGTTTGACTCCTTCAATGGAGATGGAGGCAATACGGAAGCAGGTTTTGGGGACGAAGAAGATGATGATGAGGAGGAGGTTGTAGATAGCTCACAGCAAGCAAGCGGAGAAACCGGTTTTCCCGACAGCCAGGAACTGTTTCTCACCCTAGACCTGGAGCCAGTACCCCCCGAACCCACCCAAGGCTGCCTCCTGGACCCAGCAGGCGGAGAAGGGACCTCTGGTGAGTGTACCTTTTAAAATACTATACATGGTTTAAAAGCAAGCATGTGAAAGGATTACTTTGCCCTGGCATTTGCGGTTCTCCTAGATGTTGTCCTAAAGCCTTTGCAAAAGGTTTCTGGGGAGGGCAGCCTTATTGCGTCCTTCATGGTAGGACACTTTACCACTCCAGGCCAGTAACACGTACTCGGGAATCACTGCAGTGTATGTTTGCTGGCATTCAAACAATATCCGTTCTTTATCTCTCTGTGTTATCCTCAGGAGAGTGAGATATAATTCATGGTCACCTGGTTGAAATAGAGTGCTTTTCTTCAGGGGACACTCAGAGGAGCCCATTCCTGCTGGGCTGTTTGCCTGTGGCTAAACAGAAATGTTCCCCGCTGTTGGCCACAGGGAGGGGGGAAGGTTGAGGGGGTAGTCACACGGTGGTAGGAGGCAAAATGCGACCTTGTAACGAAAGCACATGTGCTATGTATGTAATGTTAACAGCAAGGTTTACCCTGAAAGAGTGTAGCCACTGTTTTATAAAATGTGTCTTTTTAAATACCGCTGTCCCTTTTTTTTTCTCCACCAGCTGCATGTGTTTCAATGATCACAGGATCTTCTCCTTCCCAGAGGCTAGTGAAGCTTAGAAAGAAAAAAAAACGCACTCGCGATGAAATGTTCTCCGAGCTCATGCTGTCCTCCCACACTGACAGAGCACAGACGAATGCGTGGAGGCAAATAATGTCAGAGTGCAGGAAAGCACAAAATGACCGGGAGGAGAGGTGGCGGGCTGAAGAGAGTAAGTGGCGGGCTGAAGAGAGTAAGTGGTGGGCTGAAGACAGGGCTGAAGCTCAAATGTGGCGGCAGCGTGATGAGAGGAGGCAGGATTCAATGCTGAGGCTGCTGCAGGACCAAACCAGTATGCTCCAGTGTATGGTTGAGCTGCAGCAAAGGCAGCTGGAGCACAGACTGCCACTGCTGCCCCTCTGTAACCAACCGCCCTCCTCCCCAAGTTCCATAGCCTCCACACCCAGACGCCCAAGAACGCGGTGGGGGGGCCTCCGGCCAACCAGCCACTCCACCACAGAGGATTGCCCAAAAAAAAGAAGGCTGTCATTCAATAAATTTTAAAGTTGTAAACTTTTAAAGTGCTGTGCTTAAAGTGCTGTGTGGCATTTTCCTTCCCTCCTCCACCACCCCTCCTGGGCTACCTTGGTAGTCATCTCCCTATTTGTGTGATGAATGAATAACGAATGCATGAATGTGAAGCAACAATGACTTTATTGCCTCTGCAAGCGGTGATTGAAGGGAGGAGGGGCGGGTGGTTAGCTTACAGGGAAGTAGAGTGAACCAAGGGGCGGGGGGTTTCATCAAGGAGAAACAAACAGAACTTTCACAACGTAGCCTGGCCAGTCATGAAACTGGTTTTCAAAGCTTCTCTGATGCGTACCTCGCCCTCCTGTGCTCTTCTAACCGCCCTGGTGTCTGGCTGCGCGTAACCAGCAGCCAGGCGATTTGCCTCAACCTCCCACCCCGCCATAAACGTCTCCCCCTTACTCTCACAGATATTGTGGAGCACACAGCAAGCAGTAATAACAGTGGGAATATTGGTTTCGCTGAGGTCTAAGCGAGTCAGTAAACTGCGCCAGCGCGCCTTTAAACGTCCAAATGCACATTCTACCACCATTCTGCACTTGCTCAGCCTGTAGTTGAACAGCTCCTGACCACTGTCCAGGCTGCCTGTGTACGGCTTCATGAGCCATGGCATTAAGGGGTAGGCTGGGTCCCCAGGGATACATATAGGCATTTCAACATCCCCAACAGTTATTTTCTGGTCTGGGAATAAAGTCCCTTCCTGCAGCTTTTGAAACAGACCAGAGTTCCTGAAGATGCGAGCATCATGCACCTTTCCCGGCCATCCCACGTTGATGTTGGTGAAACGTCCCTTGTGATCCACCAGAGCTTGCAGCACTATCGAAAAGTACCCCTTGCGGTTTATGTACTCGGCGGCTTGGTGCTCCGGTGCCAAGATAGGGATATGGGTTCCGTCTATAGCCCCACCACAGTTAGGGAATCCCATTGCAGCAAAGCCATCCACTATGACCTGCACATTTCCCAGGGTCACTACCCTTGATATCAGCAGATCTTTGATTGCGTGGGCTACTTGCATCACAGCAGCCCCCACAGTAGATTTGCCCACTCCAAATTGATTCCCAACTGACCGGTAGCTGTCTGGCGTTGCAAGCTTCCACAGGGCTATCGCCACTCGCTTCTCAACTGTGAGGGCTGCTCTCATCTTGGTATTCATGCGCTTCAGGGCAGGGGAAAGCAAGTCACAAAGTTCCATGAAAGTGCCCTTACGCATGCGAAAGTTTCGCAGCCACTGGGAATCGTCCCAGACCTGCAACACTATGCGGTCCCACCAGTCTGTGCTTGTTTCCCGAGCCCAGAATCGGCGTTCCACAGCATGAACCTGCCCCATTAGCACCATGATGCATGCATTGGCAGGGCCCATGCTTTCAGAGAAATCTGTGTCCATGTCCTGATCACTCACGTGACCGCGCTGACGTCGCCTCCTCGCCCGGTATCGCGTTGCCAGGTTCTGGTGCTGCATATACTGCTGGATAATGCGTGTGGTGTTTAATGTGCTCCTAATTGCCAAAGTGAGCTGAGCGGCCTCCATGCTTGCCTTGGTATGGCGTCCGCACAGAAAAAAGGCGCGGAACGATTGTCTGCCGTTGCTCTGACGGAGGGAGGGGCGACTGACGACACGGCTTACAGGGTTGGCTTCAGGGAGCTAAAATCAACAAAGGGGGTGCCTGTACATCAAGGAGTATTTCAGGCAGGACTGCACGGAGGGTTCCAATAAGAAATGGTGCACCTAAGTTATCGTTCTTATTGGAACAAGGAGGTTAGCCTGGCCTCTGATTGATACATGGCTAGATTTACCTCGCTGCACCTTCTCTGTGAGTGACTGCAGTGTGATCTAGAGGAATGAGTCCCCTAGACAGGGGAGGAGGCAAATGAGTACAAAACAAATCTGGTCTATTTCTTGTTCTGATCCACTCCATCTATCTTTTACATCTTTGGCTGGCAGCAGACGGTGCAGAAGGACTGCATGCCATCCACATCTCATGGCTACTCGGCAGAAGATGGTACAGTACGACTGCTAGCCATCTTCATCTCTTGCCTGCCTGGCATAAGATGGTACAATACGACTGCTAGCAATCCTCATCTCTTGCCTGCCTGGCAGAAGATGGTACAGTACGACTGCTAGCAGTCCGTATCGCCTGCCCGCTCACCATAAGACGGTTCAATAGGACTGACTGCAGGACTAAAGAGAATGACCTGCTCAAGTCACTCCAAATTTAGTCCCTGCGCCCATGTCTGCCCAGGCACTCCCAGCCGACGTGGCCAGGAGCACCTCGGACACGACGAGGACGACTACCAATCGTATTGCACCGTCTGCTGCCAGAAGGCAATGGGTTGCTGCTACTGTGCAGCAAAGCCGTACCGCGTCTGCCAGCACCCAGGAGACATAGGGTGACGGTTACCTGAGCGGGCTCCATGCTTGCCGTGGTATGGCGTCTGCACAGGTAACTCAGGAAAAAAGGCGCGAAATGATTGTCTGCCCTTGCTTTCACGGAGGGAGGGAGGGAGGGAACGGGGGCCTGACGATATGTACCCAGAACCACCCGCGACAATGTTTTAGCCCCATCAGGCATTGGGATCTCAACCCAGAATTCCAATGGGCAGCGGAGACTGCGGGAACTGTGGGATAGCTACCCACAGTGCAACGCTCCGGAAGTCGACTCTAGCCTCGGTACTGTGGAAGCGCTCCGCCGAGTTAATGCACTTAATGCACTTAGAGCATTTTCTGTGGGGACACACACACTCGAATATATAAAACCGATTTCTAAAAAACCGACTTCTATAAATTCAACCTTATTCCTTAGTGTAGACATACCCTAAGAGTGCTATTGATGGAGTCAGTTCTCACAACAGCTTCCAAGCTGGTCAGAGTCCACAGACCGTGTACTCTGTGCCAAGTACATCAGTGTTGGTAAGGAGTGTCCCTCTGGCACTGATCCCCATCGCTGCTACCCACCAAGAGGCATAAGGAGCAGCATACCAGGAGAGGGCACTTCCGGGCATCACGCAAGGGAATAGGGAAGGTTGGGGATGAGTTGAGACCCGTGCTGGGCCGCTCATCTTCCCTGGAACTCGGGTAGGCAGCAGCCTCTCCCCTTAGACTTCTGAGCCTGACCCAGGACCTGCCTCTAACCCCGGGGAGCAGTAGGGGTGCCCAGCACCTGACACTACCATCTATGCCAGAGGCCTTACAAGCAGCCAAGGACATTCTTTCATTGCTGGTGCCACCAACATCACAGGAAGAGAGAGATCCAGAACCTACTGTATACTGTCTACTGTATAAGTAGGGGCATAGCGAGCAGATCGAGGGACGTGATCGTTCCCCTCTATTCGACATTGGTGAGGCCTCATCTGGAGTACTGTGTCCAGTTTTGGGCCCCACACTTCAAGAAGGATGTGGATAAATTGGAGAGAGTCCAGCGAAGGGCAACAAAAATGATTAGGGGTCTAGAACACATGACTTATGAGGAGAGGCTGAGGGAGCTGGGATTGTTTAGCCTGCAGAAGAGAAGAATGAGGGGATTTGATAGCTGCTTTCAACTACCTGAAAGGGGGTTCCAAAGAGGATGGCTCTAGACTGTTCTCAATGGTAGCAGATGACAGAACGAGGAGTAATGGTCTCAAGCTGCAGTGTGTGAGGTTTAGATTGGATATTAGGAAAAACTTTTTCACTAGGAGGGTGGTGAAACACTGGAATGCGTTACCTAGGGAGGTGGTAGAATCTCCTTCCTTAGAGGTTTTTAAGGTCAGGCTTGACAAAGCCCTGGCTGGGATGATTTAACTGGGAATTGGTCCTGCTTCGAGCAGGGGGTTGGACTAGATGACCTTCTGGGGTCCCTTCCAACCCTTATATTCTATGATTCTATATTCTATGAACCCTCGTTGGTACTGATGTGGTAGTCCCATCTAGTGCCAAGCCCGCTATGGGGCCCATGCAGCGGTCTTCATCCCCACAGCACCACTCCCAAGTTCCACGCCGGTCACCAGCATCTCATCACTTGTCCCTGGAACCCTGCTATTAGTCCCCGGACCCTCGGCACCGGTCCCCAGAACCTTGGCACCAATTCCTGGAATCCCGACGCCAGTCCCCGGATCCCCATCCCTGGAATCTCAGCGCCCGTCCCTGGAGCTGCCACGCCAATCCTCAGAATACCAGCACCAGTCCCCTGAGTACCGTTGTGGGTCACCAGATACACAACATCGCTCCATATAGCCCTGGTATATTCCCCAAGTGCAAAACAGTGGGGAAGCAGAGGCTGCAGCCGCACTGCCTTGTCACCAAGGGAGAACTCTTCCTCCTTGGACTCAGAGAGCGAGGAGATCACTATGCCCAAGGGCCAGGCATACCCTGCATTAGCGTCCCATGGGGGTTCCCCCCTGCCCCAGGATCCTATGTGCAACACTCAATCTCCAGGGCATCAGAGGGGCGGTATGCAACCACGTCATTCCCGACTTAGATGACGGATTGGACCAAGGTGCCCAGGCATTAGCACTAGCCTGGGACCAAGGCTGCCTCAACTGGGGCGGTAGAATTGGTCCCTCTTCCCATTCTGGCCTCACGCTCTTCCTCACCTGATGAGGCAGTGGCGGAACCTTCACACTCAGTTCCATAGATGACTTTAGGGTGCACCAAGAACTAATCAAGTGTGTAGCCTCAAACTTGGACTTAGAAGCAGAGGAGCTCAAGGCGCCCACCGACACCCTTTTCGATATCCTGGCGGCAACGGCTCCATCTAAGGTGGCCCTTCTCGTCCACAAAGGGGTCGTGAAACTTGTTGGGCCTTGTGATAGACCCCATCCTCTCTGCCCCCTATTTCTAAGCGTGCCAAGAGAAAGTACTCCATCTTTGCCAAGGGCTTTGAATATTTGTACTCTCATCCCTCTCCTGGGTCTTTGGTGGTCTCAGCCGCCAATGAGAGGTACAGGCAAGGACAGACCAGTTCGATGCCAAAAAATAAGGACACAAAGAGGCTGGATCTTTTTGGCAGGAAAGTTTATTGAACTGCCAGCCTGCAACTGTGCATATCAAACCACCAAGCTCTGCTAGGGAGATATGACTATAATGTATGGCACTCCATGACCAAGTTTGCTGACTCCCTGCCGCAGGAGTTCTTGGCCATACTTGAAGAGGCCAAAACTGTAGCCAGAGCCTCCCTCCAGGCAGTCTGTGACACAGTGGACTTGGCAACCAGGACAAGGGCATATGCTATCCCCATGAGAAGGGCATTGTGGCTACAAGTCATCTGGCCTGTCCGCTGAGGTCCAGCAATCCATCCAGGACCTCCGCTTCAGTGGCTCAGCCCTGTTCTCAGAGGAAATGGATAGCAGGTTGAAAGATTCTAGGGCCACACCAGACTAGGACTGAGCCCTATAGAAAGAAGGGCAGGGCTACAAATGCCACCAGGACCAACCGCTGGCTGTATCAGCCCAATCAGGCTTGAGCTGCTAACCTCCTGGGAATAAACAGGATTTTGAGGGTGTGCCTGAGGGCGACCTTCCAGTCTTCACCCAGGATCCAACCCCCGTCTTATTTTCAGACTGCCTTTTGCCCTGCCTCCCTGCTTGGGCCATTATAACATTGGACCAGTGGATGCTCAGCACTGTAGCAGCAGAATATACCCTCCAATTTATTTCCATTCCTCCTTTCCATTTCCCATCCCTGTCCCTCTTCAGGGACCCTTCTCACAAACAACTTCTCATCCAGGAGGTCCAAGCCCTCCTTCGGATAGGGGTGGTAGAGGAAGTTCCCCGAGAACGGAGAGAGAAAGAGTTCTACTCCCGCTGCTTTTTGATCCCAAAGGCCAAAGGGGGTCTACGGCCTATATTGGACCTGCGAGGCCTCAACAAATATCTCAAGAAGTTGAAGTTCCGCATGGTCTCTTTGGCCTCTATCATCCCCTCCCTAGATCCTGGAGACTGGTATGCCACCCTCAACTTAAAGGACATGTACTTCCAAATTTCTATTTTCCATGGCCACAGAAGATTCCTATGTTTTGTGGTGGGAAAAAGCCATTACCAGTTTGCAGTGCTCCCGTTTGGCCTATCAACAGCACCAAAAGTGTTCACAAAATGTATGGCAGTGGTTGCAGCCTACCTCAGACGTCTGGGCATACAATTTTACCAGTACCTTAATGATTGGCTTATCAAGGGTCACTTGAGAGCACAAGTCCACACAGTGTCGCGGTACTGCATATTGATAAAGGAACAGAAATTGACACTAGTCCCAATACAGAGGATAAAATTAATCGGGGCAGTTCTCGACTCTACCCAAGCCAGAGCCTTCTTACCAGAAGCCAGATTCCTGGCTATGTCAGAACTGGTCGCCCAAGTCACAACTCACCTATCACCGTGGCCCGGGTATGCCTCAGACTGTTAGGGCACATGGCAGCATGCAGCTATGTAGTGCAGCACACAAGGCTACTTTTCAGTCCCTGACAAGCGTGGCTGGCGTCAGTTCACTCCCCAACCAAACGTCACTTGGACATGGTTCTCACAATCCCGCCACCAATACTTACCTCACTAGCATGGTGGTCGAACCCATATCATGTGACAAAAGGGGTTCTGTTTGAAGCCCTGAGACCCACAGTGTCCCTGGTGTCAGATGTCTCAGACTTGGGCTTGGGAGCCCACCTTGGTACCCTCATAACCCAAGGCCTTTGGTCCCGAGAGGAACTGTCGTTGCATATAAACCTCAGAGAACTCAGGGCTGTCCCTCTGGCTTGCAACGTGTTCCTTCCCTGGCTGCTGGGCAAGCCAGTACAGGTATTGACGCACAACACATCATCAGCGCTCTCTGTCAACAAGTAAGGGGGAGCACGGTCATCAGCCCTCTGCCAAGAAGACCTTCACCCGTGGGACTTCTGCATCAAACTTGCTATCCACCTGGAAGCCTCCTCCCGGGGTCCAGAACACTTGCGCAGATCACCTCAGCAGGTCCTTCTTCTCTCGCCACGAGTGGTCTGTCCACCCAGAGGTCATCAGGATCATCTTCCAAAAGTGGGGAATTGTACAGGTGGATCTATTAACTACCAGACAAAACAGAAAATGTCACCGGTTTTGTTCTCTGTAAGGGCTTCACAGTGGCTCGCTTTCAGATGCCTTTCTCGTGCCATTGGTAGGCAACCTGATGTGCCCCTTTCTGCCAATCCCCCTCATCCACAAGGTCCTCCTGAAGATCAAGAGAGGCAAAGCGCAGGTCCTCATGATAGCTCTGATGTGGCCTTGCCAGCATTGGTTTGACATGCTGGTGGACGTAGCGGTGACAGCCCCATGGACACTTCTGAACTGCCCAGACCTGATCTCACAGGACCATGGATGACTGTTACACCCAAACCTCGCCTCCTGCACCTGACAGCATGGATGCTGCCTGGCTAAGCCTCGAGGAGAAGGCCTGCTCCAGGCAGGTCCAACAGGTTCTACTGGGAAGCAGAAAACCCTTCACCAGGGCCATCTACCTGGCCAAGTGGAAATGCTTCATTTGCTGAGTATCTGAAGGTAACATTTCTCCGGCTCAGTCATCTTTACAATCCATCTTGGAATACTTGTTCCATCTAAAGCAACAAGGCCTAGCACTCTCATTGATCAAGGTATACCTGGCAGCCATATGGGCTTTCCACCCTCACATCCGGAGTAGATCAGTCTTCTCTCATGTGATGATAATCAGATTTCTCAAGGGCCTGGAAAGACTTTTCTCACAGGTCTGTGATCCGGTCCCCCCATGGGACCTCAATCTAGTTCTGTCTAGGCTCACTGGTCCTCCCTTCAAGCCCCTGGCATTCTGCTTTCTTCTACATCTATCGTAGAAGGTTGCCTTCCTTGTAGCGATCACTTTGGCGAGAAGGATCTCAGAGATTAAAGCTCTAACCTCAAAACCCCCTTATAGGGTGTTCCACAAGGACAAGGTCCACCTGCGCCCCCACCAGTCTTCATGCCAAAGGTGGAATCGCAGTTTCATGTCAATCAGGATATCTTCCTGCCAGTGTTCTTCCGAATGCCACACAACTCCAACGAGGAGAGGCATCTGCATACTCTGGATGTCAGACATGCCCTGGCTTTCTCCCTTGAGTGAACCAAGCCCTTCTGTAGGTCTACTCCTGGTGTCATCTCAGAGAATTTCATCCTGGATGACTGCCTGCATCTGAATTTGCTACGAGCAGGCAAAGGCCACATCACCACCGATACTGACAGCTCATTGAACAAGAGCACAGGCGTCATTGGCAGCGTTCCTGACTCATGTTCCAATCCAGGACATCCGCAGGGCAGCAAAGTGGTCATTTAGCCATACTTTCATGACCCACTATGCCATCACTCAACAGGGTCGAGATGATGCTGGCTTGGGCAGAGTGGTATTACAATCAATGTGTCCATGAACTCGTGGCCCACCTCCAGAGGCACTGCTGGTGAATCGCCTGACATGGAATGGATGTGAGCAAGCACTCGAAGAAGAAGAAAAAACTGCTACCTACCTCTTGTATCTGTTGCTCTTCAAGATGTGTCGCTCATGTCCATTCCATGACCCACCGACCTTCCCCTCTGTCGGAGTTCTGGCAAGAAGGAAATGAAGGGGTGGGGGTGGCATGCCTCATACCAGCGCATATGCTCATAACTCCAGAGGATGCTAGAGCCAGCCCTACGGATACCACTGGGGGGAAAAACTTCCGGCGCTGGTGCATGTGGGGCGCGCACACACATCTGACATGGAATGGAGATGAGCAACACATCTCAAAGAACAACAATTACGAGAGGTCGCTAACCATTTTTTTCCCTGGGGCGCTGGTCTTTCTCCAGATCAAAGACGGTTGGATTTATGCCTCTCTTCTTGTAAAAATTGGAGGCAACTCAGACTTGCCTCTGAGGCTCAGGGCTTTGGCCATGCTCCTTCCAGCGGACAAATCTCGGCAGTTGTCCGTACAATCAAAGGCATTTGCACGCTCCCACCTTCTTTACTGGCATCCTAGCTTTTAAACCTTATGTTGAGGCAGCAGCAAACAAAACCTTTTCTCACTCTTCCTCCCTGCAGGGAAGCAAAACTTCCAGGGCTTCATCCAGGGCTTCATCCCCCAAGTGGCATGCTGGCAACTGCTTTTCATTTATTCCTCTACCACAGTGGTTCTCAAACTTTTGTACTGGTGACCCCTTTCACAGAGGAAGCCTCTGAGTGTGACCCCGCCTTATAAATTAAAAACACTTTTTAATATATTTAACACCATTATAAATGCTGGAAGCAAAGTGGGGTTTGGGGTGGAGGCTGACAGCTCACGACCATCCAGGTAATAACCTCATGACCCCCCGAGGGGTCCCGACCCCCAGTTTGAGAACCCCTGCTCTACCCTGTCCCTGCTTCTCACCACACATCAGAGCAGGGCAGGGAAAGCAAAAAGCCCAGAGGTGCTGTGTCTGTGACAAAGACTCTCTTAGAAACCACATAAATTCATAGATTCCAAGGCCAGAAGGGTCTGTTATGATTGTCTAGTCTGACTTCCTGTATAACACAGGCCACAGACTTTCCCCAAAGTAATTCCTAGAGCAGATCATTTAGAAAAACATGTAATCTTGATTTAAAATTGTCAGTGATGGAGAATCCACCATGACTTTTGGTAAGTTGTTCCAATGTTAATTACACTGTCTCTCAAAAAAAAATTTATGCCTTCCAGTCTGAACTTGTCTAGCTTCAACTTCCAGCCTTGGATCATGTTATAACTTTCTCTTCTAGACTGAAGAACCCAAATATTTGTCCCCCATGTAGGTACTCAGATTGTAATCAAGTCACCCCTTAATCTTCTCTTTGTTAAGCTAAACAGGTTGAGCTCTTTGAGTCTGTCGCTATAAGGCATATTTTCTAGTCTTTTAATAATTCTTGTGGCTCTTCTCTGAGGCCTCTCCAGTTTATCACAGTTGAATTGTGGGCACTAGAACTGGACAAAGTATTCCAGGAGCAGTCACATGAGTGCCAAATACAGAGGTAAAATAACCTCTCTACTCCTACTCGAGATTCCCCTGTTTATGCATCTGCAAATCACATTAGCCCTTTTGGACACAGCATCACACTGAGAGTTCACGTTCAGCTGACTATCCTCCATGACCCCCAAATCTTCTTAAGAATCACTGCTTCCCAGAATAGTCGCCCATTTCCTTGGTGTATACATTTACATTTAGCTATATTAAAATGCGTATTATTTACTTGCACCCAGTTATCAAGCAATCCGGATCACTCTGAATCAGTGACGTGTCTTTTTCATCATTTGCCACTCCCCCAATTTTTGCGTCATCTGCGAACTTCATCATTGATAATGTTATGGTTTTTTTTCCAAGTAATTGATAAAAATGTTACATAGCACAGGGCCAAGAACTGATTCCTGTGGGACCCCACTGAAAATACACCCACTTGATGATGATTCTGTGCTTACAATTACATTTTTAGACCCATCAGACAGTTTTTAATCCATTTAATGTGTACCATGTTAATTTTATATCGTTCTATTTTGTTAATCAAAATGTCATGAAGTACGAAGTCAAACACCTTACGGGAATCTAAGTATATTACATCAACACTATAATCTTTATCATCCAAACTTGTAATCTCATCAAAACATGATATCAAGTTAGTCTGATGGGATGTATTTTCCATAAACCCATATCGATTTGCATTAATTCAATTACTGTCCTTTAATTTTTAATTAAAGATCCAATATAAACCACTCCATTATTTTGCCTGGGATCAAAATCAGGCTGATAGCCTATAACTACCCGTCATCCTATTTAGCCTTTTTAAAAATTGTCACAACAGGTTTCCTCTTGTCATCTAAAACTTCCCCAGTGCTCCAAGACTTATTGAAAATCAATGTTAGTGTCCAGTGAACTCCTCAGACAGATTTAAAAAAAAAAAAAACTTTTGGAGGCAAGTTATCTCGACCTGATGATTTAAAACTGTCTAACTTAGAAGCTTTTGTTTAACATCCTCTAGTGGAATGGAAAGTGTTTTATCACTATATAATGAGACAATATTCTCTTTCTCCCCCACCCCCGCAAAATGCAGAACAGAAATGTTTATTGAACCCTTCTCCCTTTTCTGCATTACCACTGATAATTCTGCCATCTTCACATAGTAATGGACCAATAATACCATTGTCAGGATTCTTTTAGTTCCTAAAACTCATTCTTAACTCCTTAACTCTGCTAGCCATAGACTTCTCTCTATGTCCCTTTGCTTCTCTTATCAATGTTTAGAAACTACAGAAAATTGATAAGAGAAGCAACTCTTCCCTTTCCTCCATTTGTAATGTGTTATAGCTGCCTTCTTTCCCCCCCACACCCCCCGCAACCATGTTGGTTTTTTAATCAGCATGGTCGTCTTTCGCAATTGTGGCTTTGGGGACATCTAGTAAGGTGTTCTTAAACAACTCCCAAATTGTCATTCATTTTTTTTCTGATTAAATTCTTCCTCCTTGCTGATTTGGCTCATAATTGTGTTTAGCTTTGTGAAACTGGCCCTGTTAAAGCGGTGTGTGTATTACTGGTCTGGACTTTATTCTGCCTGCACATTATAAATGTGATCAAGTCATAATCAGTTGTACCTAAGCTACCATTAGTTTTTAGTTTTGTGATCTGTTCCTCTATCTGTTAGGCCGAAGACTAATAAAAAATTCCTCCATGTTGGCTGCAACACTTTTTGATTTAGGAAATTGTCATCCCTAATGCCTTGAAATTCCAAGGATGTTTTAGTACTGGCACCATGAAACCTCCAGCATATGTCAGCCAAATTGAAGTCCCCCAGGATCATACAGCTTTTTTCCCCCTACACGTTATACATGGGTGCATAAGGAGCTGGTCATCCTGTTCCCAGGTGTGATCTGGTTGTCTGTAGCGGACACCAACTAATACCCCATCTTGTGCTTTGTCTGTTTGGACACTGATCCATAAGTGTCCAATTCAACATCATTGTCTTCTGAGTTATCAGTGATTCAGAAACAGGTAATGCCATTTTGACGTAAAGTGCCACTCCCCCTCCCCTTTTGCTTACTTGATCCTTCCTAAATGGGTTATAACTACTGATTTTAATAAGGGGAGCTTTGCTGCAACTTATTCCTGCTCCCACACCGCTTGTGCCGTTCTTCCAGGTGGAGGGGGTTGTAAAACAGAGACGGCATGTGTATCATCCTCATACCAGGTAAGACACCAGGCAATGTCCTCCTTGGTACCTGGCACTCCAACAACCTGGACTGTCCTCATCAATTAAGAGATTATTCCAGGGGAAGTCCAAAAATAAAACACTAGAGATCCATTCAGTAATGTGCAAGAGACTGTAATCCCATTGGAAGAGGAAAGATGCAAGAAGAAAGCAGCAGCCAGTGTGGCTGCATGAGGGACTGTGAGCAGGATAATTACTCCACGTCAATTTCCCCGTATAGACAAGCCCTAGTTCTGGGAAACCGCAATGAAAGTTTTGGCATGCTGTTTCAATTATACTGTAGACTGATTTGATGACACTTGGCACCTTCTCTTGACCTCTTACTAAAAAAAAAAAAAAAAGTTGGTTGAAGGTATTTGTAACACGTCATTATTGGCATGATGCCTTCTTTACCTTCAGTTTAATTATTCTTCTGTTTGGATTTGTATTGAAAAGCCCCGTACTCAACTCTGGCACCATATGTGCAATGTATTTCTGCAGTAGCTTGTTGCTGAGAGAACCTTTGATTGTAAACTACGAATTGTATTGTGTATAAGTGAATTTAAAGAGACTGTCAGATTGTATTCAAACCAAAACTTCTATAAACACAGAAGTGTTTCACAGAATTTTTAAAAATTCCCCTGGTCAGTATTTTTCAAAAAAAAAAATTCTCAGAAATGTCCTTTGCACTCTTGGCAACTTAAATGTTGCAGCATTGTAGGGGAGTATGAAAGTGGAATGGGTTTAGAAATGGATTATAAATGTGAAACTGAATACCTTATTTTAATTTTCTTGGCTGAGTGAAATGCAAAAGATAAACCTCATAAATGGGGAAGAAGTAGATTTAGAGTTTTAAAATGTTTTTCAGTTTATTATCGGGGTGGTGGTTTTTCATATGTAATCCATTTGTTTTAAACATGACATTTAATGTGACTGAAATGTATTTAGTGTCTTTAATTTACTACTTATTGACCTTTATTGGGAAACTAATAAACCTTCCAACTAGTTGGTGGTTTGTACTACGTACATTTTCTTCCTCGTACCACTAATCACTAGTATTTTGTAAAGCTTGGCTTAAATCATTTGCTTTTTAGAGTTATTTTTGGGCATATTGATGTATGCTTAGTAATGCTCCTGATGTTCACTCTGATACATGCAGACTCGGATAGTAAGTTCTGGAAAATATATTAAATGCCAGTCAAATGCAGCTCTTTTGGTTGAGCTTATGTGATATCACTGACCTTACTGATATGTAGTGGCCAAAGAATGTGTCTGCCATGGCAAGTCATGAGTGTAGAAATATAAATGAGAGATCTCTCTCAAAAACTATAAACTTGATTATTGGTTCAAGGTTAACTCCAGTCAGGGTTTGAGCTTTTAAATACAGCTCACATTTACTCCCCATCATTTGCCATTTCACTTAGGGTGTCTGAAAGAAATAAGTAGATGACGAACAAATGGAAGCCAAGTACTAATCGGCCTATTTATTGCCTTTTCTTAGAGCAAAAAGCTAATTTTGAGTCAGGAGCAGCATATCAGTAATGCTGCTTTATTCTCCGCAGTAATAAGAGTTGGAGACAGATGAAAGCAGCAGAAGACCCTGGCTCTAAGTCGTAAGGTCAGAGCATCTAGAAAAAGCTGCTTGGTTGTATTGAAACTTTTGGCTGTGTGTGTACATACATAGGTATGCAACACAGAAAGAGAGAGAGAGAGAACATTTGCAGCAAAAAGAAAAGGAGGACTTGTGGCACCTTAGAGACTAACCAATTTATTTGAGCATAAGCTTTCGTGAGCTACAGCTCACTTCATCGGATGCATACTGTGGAAACTGCAGAAGACATAATATACACAGAGACCATGAAACAATACCTCCTCCCATCCCACTCTCCTGCTGGTAATAGCTTATCTAAAGTGATCACTCTCCTTACAACGTGTATGATAATCAAGTTGGGCCATTTCCAGCACAAATCCAGGTTTTCTCACCCTCCGTCTCCGTCCCCCCCTCAACTCACTCTCCTGCTGGTAATAGCCCATCCAAGGTGACCACTCTCTTTACAATGTGTATGAAAATCACTTTGCAGCAAAGTGGCTGATGCAGCTAAAGAGGATGCATCCTCCAACCCTATCTACAGTATACTTACTCGCCCTCTGGTGTCAATCATGCACAGGACGGTCTTCCTCTGATTTGTTTTGTTCCTCCCATGGCTGCAGTGACCGGGTTAGAGATTGTTCAACATGCAGTATGTGTGATTTGATTTTTTTTCCCCCTTAGTGGCATGAACATATTTAGGATTCAGTTCCCCAGTGCCCTGCATCATGCATAGGCATTGTATTGTCTTTTGCTTTTTAGCCAGTGTACATAATAGAAAGGAACCACAAATGTACAGTAGGTCCAATCAACAGTGTTTACTAGTATACAGCATGCAGAGTCTAGCTACTTACTGACACTGCTGCTTTGGCAGGATTCTGTTGCCTTTCGAAGGAGACAGTGAGAACTCAGGTTTCAGAGTAACAGCCGTGTTAGTCTGTATTCGCAAAAAGAAAAGGAGTACTTGTGGCACCTTAGAGACTAACCAATTTATTTGAGCATGAGCTTTCGTGAGCTACAGCTCACTTCATCGGATGCATACCGTGGAAACTGCAGCAGACTTTATATACACACAGAGAATATGAAACAATACCTCCTCCCACCCCACTGTCCTGCTGGTAATAGCTTATCTAAAGTGATCATCAAGTTGGGCCATTTCCAGCACAAATCCAGGTTTTCTCGCCCTCCACCCCCCCACACAAATTCACTCTCCTGCTGGTGATAGCCCATCCAAAGTGACAACACTCCACACAATGTGCATGACAATCAAGTTGGGCCATTTCCTGCACAAATCCAGGTTCTCTCACCCCCCCACCCCCCTCCCAAAAACCACACACACAAACTCACTATCCCGCTGGCAATAGCTCATCCAAAGTGATTATCATGCGCATTGTGGGGAGAGTGGTCACTTTGGATGAGCTATTGCCAGCGGGATAGTGAGTTTGTGTGTGTGTGGTTTTTGGGAGGGGGGTGGGGGGGTGAGAGAACCTGGATTTGTGCAGGAAATGGCCCAACTTGATTGTCATGCACATTGTGTGGAGTGTTGTCACTTTGGATGGGCTATCACCAGCAGGAGAGTGAATTTGTGTGGGGGGGTGGAGGGCGAGAAAACCTGGATTTGTGCTGGAAATGGCCCAACTTGATGATCACTTTAGATAAGCTATTACCAGCAGGACAGTGGGGTGGGAGGAGGTATTGTTTCATATTCTCTGTGTGTATATAAAGTCTGCTGCAGTTTCCACGGTATGCATCCGATGAAGTGAGCTGTAGCTCACGAAAGCTCATGCTCAAATAAATTGGTTAGTCTCTAAGGTGCCACAAATCCTCCTTTTCTTTTAGTGAGAACTCACAAACTACTTGGGGGATACTACCCATTTCCTGTACGCCACAAAGGTGTTATCATTCTGATCTGGTAGTGTTTTACATTTGCATTGCACTGATATAAATAAATACAAAAGGTTCAGGACAATGGTGAATTGGGCCCTTCTTGTGCAATTAATGGACCGGATCCTATAATTCCTCTGTGCCCTGTAGGGAGGGCTTGAAGGATAATGTTATGTTACAGACACAGCTGCATATTAAAATTTAGAAAAAAGGGATTTCCCACTTCCTCAAAAACTCTGTTGATGAATAAACAATAAGACCACGTAACAGGAAACAATATTTTTTTAAGATAGTAATATGCATACTAATGTACAAGACTGTCTCCTTAACAGAAAGGATTGCGAGCTGTTTAAGCAACCAACAAGCAATTAGGGATTGCCTCTTTTTGGGCCCCAATCCCAAATGGAACCATTGGTGGCTACCATAATATAAATGTTGTTCAGAAATCGTTAACTTTTCCCTCCCTTTGTGTAGGTTAAGCTGGCTTCTGAGAGAGAAACTGTATCCTTCTGAAGGATTAAACTTGTTTTTATCCTTCTCCAGGCTAAGCTTGACTATGTGACTCCGGGATGGTTAATGTTTTTCTGTAAATCCATGTTTTTCTAGCTCTTGGGACCTAATTGTGATCTCTCTCCTACCTTATAGTGATGCAATGCCATTGACTGCAGTGGAGTCCTCCTTATTCTCTGCAGCGGGCACGAGAATATCGCCTTGGAGTCCCCATCCTAAATCTGGACGGGAATAACTGTACAGGCCAAATTTTAAACCTTCATTAGACTCAAACACGTAAGTCAATGTAGTTTTGCAGTTTTAAGTGACAGCAGACTATGGTGCTTCATGTCCAGGTTAGATAAGATTGTAGCCAGCTTTTTTAAACTATGAAATAAAAGTGCTAAAGATTTACTAGATGGACAGCATGGTTCATTTACTTGCTGTGTGAAAACATAAAATAAAGGTAGAATAAAATGATTGAAGTAGCTACTGTATCTTAATGCACCTTGCAAATATTTGAGAATATCATTTTCGCCCTAAAAGTTGGCAGTTCAAAATATAACTACGCAATAGTGAACTGTTTTAATTTATATCCCCCTGCAAGAAAAAATTAAAGTAATTTTTAGGGTCTAATAAGCCATATAGTAGGGGAAAAGTCTTACCATTTCCCTCCACAGGTATATAAAGCCTTAACCACAAATTAACAGAGGTAGGGTATGGGGAGCCCACACATCTCTGTAAGGAATCCTTGTGCACTGGTGTTTTGAGGGGCAAAGCAGATGAATTGGTGAGTGTAGTTCCCTCCACTGGGTATTTCCCACCTTCCCAATTCTGTCTTCGTAGCCTGGAGAAGAATTTCATCCATCCCTGATCCCCACAGACCTCCTTGGTGCACAGTACATTTTTATTGGTGGATTTTAAGGTCAGAAGTGACCATTCAGATCGTCTGTCTGACCTCCTGCATATAGTACAGGCTATAGAACTACACCCAGACTGTATGTCCAGAAAAGTTACCACCAAAATAGAAAACAAGCAGGTGGGGGATTGGATTTAACAAAAGCAAGTGAATGAAACGTGAAGTACATCATGTGGTGTTAATGCCACATTTTTTCATTAGCACTTCTTGGAGTGATTTAAAGGCCTCCTGAACAAAGTGTGTTTTAAGGAGAGGATGGAGACCAGGCAGGTGGTAATTACCAGGATTTAGTCATGCCTCACATTATCTCTATCACGTAAGTAAGTTATTCCTCTTTTTTTACAGGTGTGAAATTTTGAGGTTCTCCTTTTATTTTAATGGAACCTCTAGCCACGCTTAATCATCTGCATTTAGAAGGCATCATATAGATCAAAATGCATATGAATTGGGTATGAATTTAGGCAACTATACCATGCTTATCAGTGTGGTGTCTGAGCACCATGACATGTTCCTTTATTTCTCATGCTACTACCTCTGGTGTCTTGCAGGCTGGAGTGCGTCTACTTTAACTGACATCTCTATAAAGCCCGATGGCATCTGCTATCAACAGCTTCCCTTTTCCCCATGTTCAGCAGAGATTCTTGAGCAGGGAGTGAAGTTCTATTCCATTTTAGGCACAGTTGTTTCTAATTTTGGTTCTGCTGTTCAAATTAAATTTCTGAAGACAGAAATAGATGACAGCAGCTAAGAAGACTCTAGTCTCCAGGTTTATGCATTTATAAACTACACGACCTTGAGGGCGCCACGTTCATGTGCTTTTGATGCTTGATAAAACTAGTAAGGGTTTCATCTGTGAAAAAATAGAGCTCCCTAAAATAGAAAGGCCCACTGGGCCCAGTTCAAATAGGATATGGAAATAAGCTCCCTTTCTTAGATTGGAAGCCCTCTGGGGCAGGGACTGCCTTTGTTGTGTGTGTTTGTACAATGCCTAGCACAGTGGAGTCCAGATCCATTACTGGAGAGCCTAGCTCCTATCACACTACAAATACTAACTGATAATAGACTCACTTAGACCTACTTACACCCATTCTACACCTAGATGTAAGGTGTAGTGCAATTTATTTTTGGGCCCTAAATGCTGTTCTGAGTTACTCCCTCTGCAACTCTATTGAGTTTAGTGGGGCTGCATAGGATGGGGAAGCAGATTATGGCCCTAAGGAGCCAGAAGAAGGTATAAAGTTAGACTCCCTTATGCTTTTGAAGAGTAAGTTTAAATGAACAGCAGTTAATGAAAGGCAGTCAAGCTTACACCACATTGTTCATTGCCTTTGCATTTGGAGAATTAAAACAACCATCACATAGTTTACAAATGATTGAGAAATGGTGTGCAGGAAATAACTTTCACACGCCTGTGTTTCACAGCATTATCCACAAAGCAGGAGACTGCATGGCTCCGTAGTTAAATCAATGGGCTTAGAGCTAAATTGGCCTCTCAGAATTTGCAGATTGTCTAACAGAACACCATTTCTATGCCAATATTAATACCCTGTCCCTCTGATAATCTACATATGTTCATAATGTGTGTGGTATTTGCATTGTTTTTTCTGGTTGCAACAATTAATTGCTCTTGTATGTCAAAAGAGCAAACTTTCTGAATAAAAGAAAGGTGTAACTAATATATATTTTAAGGAAACTTCCAATCCTTCCCTAAAGGAAAGTTTGTCAGAACAAGTAACCAAGACTGGCACCCTTCAAGTTTGACTCCTCCTTTCCTACCCTGCCAGTTTATTTGCAACCCCTTTTGCTTTCAACTGATTTCTCAGAATGCATAATAAGCATTTGTTTGAGTTTGCCACTGGTCTAGCTAGCAGTATTCTGTAAGCAGTCATGGAAGAGATGAATCACCAGGGGAGATTTCACAGAGGATAAGGTGATGACTTTCTTTTATGTTAATGTTTTCTTCCTGATTAAGGCTCTGATTGAAGAAAGGATTTAAGCATGTGCCTAATTTTGAGCATATGAGTAATCCCACTGACTTTAATGGAGACTACACATGCTCTTAAAACTAGGCATGTGTTTAAGTATCTCTCTGAATGGGGACCTAACTCTTGTAACATGTTTCATATTATAAATTATCTTGTTTCATTTTGTGTCCTAGCGTTAATCTGAATATTGATTTTTGTATGGAAAGAAAAGGCCTCTATTCCCTTCTATCTTCCTGCCCCTCTACGTTTTCTGATGACCATGTGGGATCAAAGATATGTCTTGGGTGGTTTGGATAAAGTTTGATGAGATTGGTGATGTTTCAATACCTCTTGGCAAAGAATGGCTTATTGCCATACAGATGGAGGCTACCTCCATGTTAGAGTTAGGTAATAACTCACTGACCATTAAATATTAATCTTGCTATAACAGATACGCTCATGTTGGATAGTGAAACCCTGCCCATCAAAAAGTACTAAACCCCAACAACGCAAACTTTGTTCCCTATGCCCAAGAGAGATTCCGATCCCTCTAATAACTTGGGTGAAGCTAATTGGATCCACCTGCTGGTATGAATCTGCCATCATTACACTTCTCTTTCCTCAACATCTAGCAACAAACTAGAAGCCGAAGTTGAGAGAATTGCTTCCTTTTAAAACCTTTTATAAATGAGAACTATGAAAATAATCATGCTGAAATATATCATTTTAAATTATGATTCGATAATTCCACCCCCCCCCACCGCTCATTAAAAATATTTTTCCAATAACCCCACCCATCCAATCAGGCTAGATTCTGTGCTGGCTTTTATAACTTGTGCAACTCCATTGAAAGCTGTTAAGTCATTCTGCATAGAATTTGACCTATACTCTCAAAATAATCAACAGCCTGCACGACCCATTAGAGTTTTCAGCATCCTAATGAGATGATAATCCTACCCTTTCCCCTAAAATAAACATTAGTCTCTGATGTATTCCAGGTCCTTCTTAAACACCTACCTCATTACAGCTGATAGAATTGACTTGTATATAACTACCTGTTGATCCTCCCAATGTCTACTTCTATCTGTCCTCAAATCGGCCTTTCCCAAACTTTTGAAAGTTGAGCCCATCTTCAGAAAAGTTCAGCCAATCTCTTCCCCATCCCCTTTTTGCCTCACTAATGCGGGTGTATTCCTCTTAATTTATACATCTTCTGTGCTCCTCTCCTTCTCCAACTAGTCCTTTGTGCTCCTAGGCACCTGTACTGCATCCTTTGGGAAATGCTACCTTAGGCCGGGGTTCTCACAACAAATTTTTTGGTGGCCTCAGAGAGTGGCCACCAACTTTTGCTGGTGGCCACTCTGACAATTTTCCTAAAATACTTACTTAACTTTAGGGAAAACAAATAAATATGCACATATACATGTCCAAATCATTGTAATTAATCTATGTAGGGTTGTTGTTTTTTTGCAGACTCAATAATAAAAATAATTACAGTTGGCTCTATTTACTGGACATAAAGAGAACAGAAACACAGATAAGGTGCTTTGCACCTTCTTGTCTTTTTTCTTGTTTCTTTTGCTTTTATGGCTGCCTTTAAAAAAAAAAAAAAAAAAACTTGTTCGTTACTAAGTCTGCTGTGAAAAGTTGATATTAACAAGCATACAAATATCACTTTTCACAGCAGGCTTACTCAGCAAGCCCAGGGACAAATTAAGCCCTGGATGGGGAGGTGGGTACAGAGGCATCAGGTGCAATGGGTCACTGCCGGAGGAACAGTGGCCGGGGTAATGGCGGGGGAGGGAGGAGCTCAGGGCAAGATCCCGCCACCGTGCAGCCAGGGAACGGAGCCCAAAGGCCCATGCCCAGGGAATAGGGCCCAGGGACGGAGCCTGAAGTCCTGTGGCTGGAGCCTGCCACCCACCACCCCAGAGATGAAGACTGACCCCACCGCCCTGGGGAAGGTGGGGAACTCACTGGCTGCCTGCTCCTCCAGCTTTTGTGTCTCCAGAGTGGGGCAGGGCCCAATCACTGCTGGTGGCCCCAGGGGAGGGGCAGCTGCCTTGCCCTGCAACCACTGTCCAGGAGGCTGTGGCCACAAGAAAAGCTCCCGGTGGCAGCATTGGAGAAATGCTGCCTTAAGCTATGAGCCACTTGGAGGAGGGACCATGTCTTCGAGTGTTTGGAAAGTACCTGGCACGTGGTGGGTGCTAACGCAAATAAAGATTAGAGCTGGTTGAAAAATATCAGTACCTTTTTGTGGGAAAATTTCCTTTATTTTTCCTTTTCATCAAAATTTCCCATGAAAAGTTGTCAGTTTTCAATGTAAAACCAAAACCTGAGCATTTAATTTTAATTTCAAAAAATCAGTGTTTTTGAAAACAAAAACGTTTTACCAAAGTAAATATTGGCTTTTGTGTGTTGGGTGAAAATCAGGGAAACATTTTTTGTTAAATTTTGTGGAAATTTTAATTTTTTTTTTTTTTTTTGGACAAAGCAGTTTTTTCCTGCAAACGTACTTTTTGACCAAAAATGTCAATCAGCTCTAATAAACAGCAATACACAAATCATATGTAGTGGACCCAAAGCCTGCTGGTTGTACTAAAACACGGAATCTTACTGACCCCAAAGGGTGAGCAGCAAAGCATTTTGAATCAGTTTGGAATTGCTTTAATCTTCAGTGCAGAGAGAGTTTAGATGGGAGTGTTGCATTTTTGCAAAGCTCCCTAGCTTCACATTGGCCCCATATTTTTATAAAAACAAGGAATTTTATTAATTTAAAACCCTTTCAATAAAGGTTGCTAACTAATGTTAATAAAAGTTAGCAGTGACCCCTAGTGGATAGAGCACTGAAATAGGAGTTAGGAGAGCTAGCTTCTATTTCTCCCTCTGCCACTGAGCTGTTGCATGACCTTGGGCAACTCACTTCCCTCTTTGTGGAGAGGATGAGAGAACAAATCTTATATGACTGATGCTAGTCGTGTCACTTAACTAGGCTTGGAAAGATCTGAGTTTTGTCGGTAAATTTTTTATTGATTTCACCACACAAAGTGACAAAAAAAATTTCAATTGAAGAGAACTTCTTAGAGTTTGATTTAAGGATATTTACGATGTATATTTTGACGTGATGTTGACAATTTTTGTTTCAACGGTTATAAAGCTTTAACTTCTTGAATCTCAGCATCTACTGTCATTAAACAATTACCTGACCCCCCCCTCCGTAATGTCAAGCAACTGTGAAAATTCAAATTGATAAAAAATAAATGCATAAAAATAAATCAGTACTATCTGTTGAAATTATAAACAAATAAAAATTGAATTCTGCCAAGCCTACGCATGCATGAGTGGAAGTGGTTCAGATACTATGGTGATGATGGTGGCACAAGAACAGATATAGAATAGAAAAACATTAAAGTTGAAACATATGCATGCGAAGGAATGTAACACTTAAATGCTTAAGTGTGAATCAGATCTTATTTGAGAGGTTCAAACAGCTAACTCCCCTTTTTTTCAATGTAACTTTTCATAGGCCTCTCTACTTTTGTGTCTTATGTGGGACATGATCTTGGGTGAAGGCTGTGGATAGAACTTCAGAAACTAAATGTTGTGGGAGTGGTTCTGGTTTCAGGACCCAGGATATTCCCTTTCTTGGTCCCTTGGAAGTTTTCTGGTGGGTGCTCAGTGTACAGGGCCTTGAATCTTTTGGAGACTTTCCTGGGGTTCACCCGATTGTAACAGACTTTTAGAAGGTGGACATCCTTACCACACTTACAGCAGAAGTGTGAGGGATCCTAGGGAGGATGATCTTGTCAGGAGTGGTCATCTCATGCTCTCAGCCTCTATGGAAATAGTCTCTCTCTCTCTTGGTCAGGTGGACAGGTTCCTCAACTTTTGGTCATCTGAGAGGGTGGCACATTATTTTCTGGGGGTCTCATGGACAGGACGGCTACTTTCCTTTGGAGTTCTGCCAGATGTTTCTTCATAAGCATGGTGTCAGACTCTGGTTCATCCCTGACAGCTTCAAGGGCTCTCACTCTCACAGAAGTTCCTCTAGTTGGGCTCTTGGGAGTCTTTCAAAGACCGTACACTGTTCACAAGCCAAAAAAAAAAAAAATTTTTTTTTTTTTTTTTACAACTATGTATAACAGCTCCCCCTGGTGACTCCGGCCATAACAATAATACTGAACTTAAGGTGGTTTATGTGATTCCTGTTACATCATGGGTCATTGTTTGTGTAACTATAACCTGAAGCAATTGTTTCCAATTTCAGAAACCTCACAGCAGGCATTAGCATTAGCTAATTAGGCATTAGCCTAATTCTTGTCTATTGTTTTTAAGCGCTGTTGTGCTTTGAAAAGTGACTATGTAGAAGTAGAGACAAGATGGATGAGGGAATATCTTTTATTGGACCAACTACTGTTGGTGAGAGAGACCAGCTTTCGAGCTTACACAGAGTTCTTCTTCAGGTCCTGTTTCTTCAGGTCCTGAAGAAGACCTCTAATATCCTTGGACTGACACAGCTACGGCAACACTCCATATGTAAAAGTAGCACATTCTTACTCAACCAGTACTGTTCCCTGTGGGTATCTGGGATGTTATCTGCTTAATTTACTGCCCCACATAAGTATTCACTACTTGTCTCTCCTGTTTACCCGTGCTCGGCCGGAGCAGCTATGGGAGAGTGAGCAGGATTCTATTCCGGCTTGTGCATTGTCAACACAGTTATTGACTAAGTTCCAGTTGTGGAATCTTCATCAGCAGGAATGTGGAGACTAGAATGAATTAGTGGATTCGAGGCTGTGTTTGAGGAAGTGGTAGTTGGGAAAATAACTGTTTTTACGTGTACCGTGAGGCAATATGAGCAGGAGTCACAGAGGCAGAAAACCTGCTCTCTCACTATGCCATTTTTGCAGAGTCAGTTTTCGGTGCAGAACCACACTTTAATGTTTGGAGAAAGAGTGGCACAGTCACTTTGGTTCATTTGCTTTTTATTCGTGGTTGTTCTGCAAATGTCCTTGGTCAAGGAAGCCGAGCCTAAAATGAGCTTTTTTTCCCATAAACCCTGTTACTGATCTGATGTATCTGAAAGGGAATTCCTCTTTTTTTTTTAAGGAGACACTTGTAACACAGATACACTTTGCCAACAGCCTGTTCTCCTGTCTCTGTTTAACAGCTCTCACTTGGCTCTAGGATGCACACTTGAGAAGCAGTCCTGACGAATCCTGGCACCACAGCCTGTTACACACAGACACACACACATACACACTCACACCTCTGCCGATTTTTTTTGTTTTTCCTCTTTGGATGGGCCGATTGAGTCCCTAGAACTATGCCCTTTCGCCTCTCTACCAGATGAAATTTAATCTCTCCAGTAAGTGACACCCAGGGCTATTTTGGAGCTGGGAGGCAGAAGGAGAGCAAAGCACGTCAGCAATTCGAGTGGAGGAGGACAGCCAGGGGGAGGGGTGGGGCTGGGGCTGGGGGTGACACAGCCTACACCCCAAGCAGTGGAGACACTGCAGGGGGACTGGGGGACCTTTTACTGCACGTTCGAACCATCGTTGAGGTTTCTGTTTTATTTGCTGGAAGGGAGGGGGGACCAAAATCCAGATGGTCTCCCCATGTCCCCGACACCTCTTCCCCCCCCTTTTCCCCGTGTGTGTCTCAGTAAGGATCTGCTTTCCCTCACCCCGATGAGAGCCGCTTGCCGTCTCAGACTCTGACAAGACTTCAGGTAAGGTCCTGAGGGTGTATAGGAGGGAACAGCTCATCTGAGATAGGCAGAGGGACTTGTTCATGGCTGAGGGAGGAAGGAGGTGATTTCAGAGTCCTCATTAATTACATCTGAGTGTCTACTGCCTTGTTAAAGGCATTTGAGGTGAAGGACGACAGAGCTGAAGGTCAAAGAGACATTGGCCTGAGCAGTATTTGGATTGTTTCACTGTATTATTTTACCTGGGTGACCAGGAGACTAAAGAACGGTCTCCAAAAGAGCTGTGGAAAGATGGAAAAAAGAGGGTTGGAGAGGTTACTTGCGGGGGATTATTTTTGACCTTCGTAGCTGGTGGATGTCAACCTGTGTGACAGATGGGCTTGATGTTGGGGGTAGGGAAGCTGGGTGTTGGGAGGGAGTGATTTTATTTTATTTCATTTCCAAGGCATAAACCAAGTGTTGCTTTTCTCTTTAGTAAGTTTTGCACTGAGCTCCCCTCCGTCCCCATGTCGGTGCCAATTCAAGCTGCAACCCCCCACTCTCAGCTTGCATTTCTACAAATGGCTCTGAGGAGAGATGGAGTCCGACAGCTGGGGCTATTTTAGGACCTACAGCTCAGGGGGATGGAGCGGGAGCGATGGCAATGACATCCACCTTTTAAAATACAGGCGTGTTTCTGGAGAAGCCGTAATGCCATTGTCACAAAGGGGATTTTTCTTTGTGTGTGTGTGTGTGTGTGTGTCTTTTTTGTTTTGTTTTGAGAATGATAAAACTTTCTGGGTGGCCTGGCTGTTTAAAAATGTTAAAAGGTTATTTCCATGAGATCTCATTACAGCTGGGTGTTAGCTGTAAATTTAAGGTGTGGATCTAAAGTAGTTTGGGATTGTTCAGACCTAGGGTTTTGGTTTGGGCCTATCCTTGTGTGTGATTGCCAAATTACAGTATTGCTAACCTCAAGCATTCCAAAATCATGAATCATCCACAAAAGAAAAATCCTGGCATTCTTAAAGTTGAGGATCTTTTCCTTGGTTTACTGGTTGCTGAATATTTAGTGTGCTTTAGGGTCACATTTGCAGTCTTTTTTTCTGCAACCACCAGAGCTAGAAAAGTACTGTTTTTAAAAATGAAAGCTGCAATTGCCACAATAATAGCTTGTCTCAGGAGCTGGGGCAGCAGGGAAACACCAAATAGTGCAAGACTTGTGATTAAAAATTATGAGGATTATGACTCCCATGAATTGCTAGTTATGACCCTGGCAAGGTGTGGTACGGTAGTATCCCTCTCCTCATCCCTCCCACTCTGCCCTGTTTTCCTCAGAGCCAAAGGGCAGGAATGATGATTCCCAAACTCCAAAAGCTCCAATATATTATCTTCTATTTATGCATCATTGTGTCAGCATGTGGGATGGCTGCAGTGCATGATTCTGTACAGAAAAATAAAAGGCATGGATCCTGCCTCAACAAGCAAGCTAAGGGCCTGGTCCTGCAAGATGCTGAGCGCTCATGGAAGTCAGTGGGAGTTGGTGCTGAGCACCTTGCAGGAGTGAGTTCCAAATTAGGTCCCAATCCTGAAATGAGGTCTGTGTGAGTGGAACCCTGCCCTTGCATGAAGCCTATTGCAGGATCAGGGCGGTTGAAGGACTGAGGGGGAAAGAACAATGGATGGAGAGGGATGAGGTTTTCAAAAAATAAGACCATCTAGGGCCCTGGTCCAGCAGATGAGCTTAGGTACCTGAATCATCTCATTGATGTCTATGGTCTGCTCACATGCTTAATGTTAAGCACATACTTAAGAGCATGTCTGATTTGAGATCTGGGGGTGTTGTTTCTGGAGTGTGCACACGTTGTGTTAGTTCTGGGGTTTTTTGTAATCTGTTGTTTAATTTAGTTGCACTCGATTAGTCATCAGAAATGTCCATGCTGCTCTGGCTCAGCAATAGAGGTTATTAAAGCTAAGGGGAAGGACATTCCATCCACTCACATTATCTGACCTTTGAGGATGCCAGGGGTTATGCTGTCCCTTACGACTGTGTAAATCTGTAGAAACTCAGTTGGCTTCAGTGGAGTTACTCCAATTTTAAACTGGCGCAACTGAGATGAAAATCCGGCCTCTCAGTTATGGATGCTTGTCCTGCTATGAAATGTTCACCAGTGAATTCTGCAACATTTAAGGCTTTTAGGGTAAAATTCAGCCCAGGTCAGATGATCTATGCATTCATCATTTAACTAAGGGTGTGAACGGTATACAGAGCCATCGGCAGGTCGTCTGCACTAGTGTGAATGTTATCCTTGCACATTCAGTCTGGTGTAATGTTTGGCCATGTCCATTGATTATGGAGCCACTTGAATAGCTCCGTAGTTAAATTTGCAGCTGGCGTGGAATGCTTGCCCTGGGGATCTCTCTGTTTGTTTAGTAAAGCTAGCTCATTCCCTGGGAGATCATGAAAGGTAACAGGGCAGCCGGATCACTGCAGTTTGCCATTAGCAGCTCTTCTATAGACTTCAATGGAAATTAGTGTTTCCCTGCTTTGTTGCCCATATAACTTTTCTTCCCAGTTCAATATTTTTATGATGCGTTTCTTTTATATAAAACAATTGTTGCATGTAAATCACAGAATAACAGTATTGCCAACTCTCTTTATTTTATTTTATCTGATGACATTTGGGGTGTTTTTTTTCTGAAAGGCCCAGCTCCCAGATTCAGGTTATTACATGACAGGTTTCAGAGTAGCAGCCGTGTTACTCTATATTCCCAAAAAGAACAGGAGGACTTGTGGCACCTTAGAGACTAACCAATTTATTTGAGCATAAGCTTTCGTGAGCTACAGCTCACTATCGTTTTTTTGTTTGTTTTTTTTAAAGTAAGTTTCTAGCCCTCATTACTGCAGAGTAAAGCTTGGAAATATTACCTCCAAAGTCTCAAAAGCTAGAAGGCACAGAAAAAGGCACCAAATTTAATATTTTACAAATATGATTTTTAAACGTTTGGGATTGTCATTAGTGTTGTACGTTCTAACATAGAGTGGTAAAGAAAAAACAATTATTGCTGTCCTCAGTCAAACTTAACTTCCATAATGACAGGTTTTAGAGTAGCAGCCGTGTTAGTCTGTATTCGCAAAAAGAAAAGGAGTACTTGTGGCTAGTCTCTAAGGTGCCACAAGTACTCCTTTTCTTTTAACTTCCATTGTCTTTTTAAAGGACAGAGTGAAAGCTGACTCAGAATTTCAGGATGTGACCCATATGTAGCAATCTACATGGAACTTGGAGGGAGGAGCACAGGTCACAGGAAGGAAGAGTTTGGAGGAAGTACCCGGAAGTCAGTCTCTGGGCACATGGTTAGAATGCTCGCTGCAGCTATAGCACCTGCGTAAATAGTTCTCTTAATAAAGAGCCAGTTTAGCTTTAGAATCACAAAGTCTTCTCATGTTACTACCCAGCATGTGGTACATAAAACATGGTGGCACTAGCCAGCCTAGTGAGACTGACAGCAAGGAAGAGAGTGTGACTAACAATCAAACAAAGCAGCATCTGGAAACAGAGCAAACTGGCAGCATGGAGGGACTCAGGTCATCAGGAAGTGCCATTTTCTGGCAACACCTCTGGTTTTGGCTAAGATTTTACCTTACATAGTTAGGTTCAGAAATCCACCTAACACCTGCCTAACGTTGTTAAAGCTACTGATTACAAATGTGCATAACATATACACAAATTTACCTCCCGATGAATTTTATTGGATATATAGTCCAGTCCTTACCACACCTCACAATCACATTTGTACCTGGTCACTATGATAGAGACCTTTTGGCTTTGTTGAATTCTGGGGCAGACCTCGGGTCTTGTATATGGTTGTCACATGGACCCTTTTCACTTTCCCTCCCTCAGTGTTTCCTCAGTTTTTCTGTGCTCTTCGCATGATGCACACAAAGGCTAGGAGTTTCAAAATGCCTCCGGTTTCAGAAGTACCTGGATTTTTGCTTGGACTTACTCAATAGATTCATAGATGTGAAGGCTAGAAGGGTGATAATCTAATCTAACCTCTGTTAGGGGGCTTATTCCTTCACCCACTTACTTCCCTGGTCCTTCTCGCATGAACAGAGAGCAACAATACCCGAAGTCCAAAGGTGCAAACAATTCGATGTTTATTGGGGTGAACTTCCAGCAAGCATGATTCCAGTTTCCTTCCTTAGTATCCTCCTTCCCAGCTCTGACACCACAAAGCCTTACACCTGTGTCCCTGTTCCCATTCCTGCCCTTAGCCAAACATGATTCCAACTTCCTTACTCCCATTCCCTGTTCCCATTTCCCCCTTTAGCAAAACATGATTCCAATTTTCTTACCCCCATTCCCTGTTCCCATCTCCCCCTTTAGCAAAACATGATTCCAATGTTCTTACCCCCATTCCCTGTTCCCATCTCACACACCCACATGCCCACCCCCACCCACACCCAGTCACTTCCTCATTGACTACAGATTATATAGTAAAATTTGAGTTCTGCTTAGCTATACCTTAACCAATCATTTTCCTGAAATTTAACTAACCAATCCTAACATATTGTAACATGATTATGTAACCAATTATATCCCACCACCTCAATTAGTTTACACCCAGCAAAATTAATTATACAGCAGACAGGAACAATCACAGAACCAGACAGAGATTATACAGACAAACAACAGCAAAGTGGGAACTATAATGACAAAACAATACAGAAGTGAGGATTTCACATCCCAGCTATTGATAAGTGAGTTCTTGCCAGACAGGATGCTATCAAACTAAGTTTCCTTTTACATTTTCTAGGCACTTCCCTTTCTCTGGAGGTGATAGGAATACAATCCTGTCCTGATAGTGCCTAACAGCCCAATAGCACCTTATTTCAATGTGACTAGTTTGGAATGTGAGGAGGTGACCGTTCGCTTCCCAGCTTATGGCTGCCTCTGCTGCTTAGCCAAAGGCCTGAGCCTAAGCACAGGGCCACAAACTGTCCCAGTAAGAGAAGGCCCTTACACTGGCAGACAGTGGTTTTGATTCTTTCTTTTATACCTCTATCACTAGCCAAGTGATAAGAATACACCTAAATTCTTAGAGTATAGGCCTTTACAGACAGGCCTGAATATCTATATCCTAACAACCTCCTGTATATGACAGGCCAGAGAATTGTATCTAGTGTCTCCTGTAGTGAACCAATACCTTGTATTGTGCTCCTAACTCCCTTTAGGCCTGAGGTCTCAAACTCCTGGCCCTGGCCCACGAACCTCCCCAGTGTGGCCCGCGGGGCTCTAGCAGTTTTGGGGCCGGGTCTCTCCCTTGGCCCCACCCGCCGCCCCCGGGTGCTCCCTGCCCTGGGACCCCGGCAGCGCAGCAGAGCTGAGCGGCGTCTGCCTGCTCACTCCAATGGCTGTCGGCCCCTCTCTGCGGCCCCGGGGCAGGGCGGGCTGTGCCTCCGCACGCTGCCCCAGCCCCGAGCGCCCCTGCGGCTAATGGGAAGTTGCAGGGGCAGTGCCTGGGGGCAGCAGCGCACGGAGGCTCCCTGGCCCGCCCCACCTTGGAGCCCCAGGTAAGTGCTGCCCCCCCCGGACCCCCTCCCAGAGCCTGCCCCCCACCCCCTTTCCACACCTCCTCCTGCCCCCAAACTCCCTCCCTGAGCCTGCACCCCAATTCCCTACCCCAGACCTCCTCCCCCACCCAAACTCCCTCCCAGAGCCTTAGGCAGGTGGGGGGCGGAGTTTTGGGCGGAGTTTTGGGGGGCGGGTTCTGGGCAGCCTGAGTGACATTATTGGCCCGCTCGGAGGATTTGCGGACTGGTACTGGCCCTAAGGTAAACTGAGTTTGAGACCCCTGCTTTAGGCATTCCCCACCCAACTTCTTTAATGCCAGTTTTGTCCCCTTTGCAGTGGGTTACATAGCAAGGCTGGGATGAAGTATATCGCTAAAAAAAAAATATACTAAGCCCAAAGCTATTTTTTTTTTCCTACCTATAGGCCTGATGCTGGCAGGTGCTTAGTGCCTCCAGCAAAGTCAATGGGAGCTGATGGTGCTTACCAGTTTATTGGACTGGGCCCTAAATTGGCATACATGCATGTAGCCCCATACATCTTCTTTGTATATATTTATTAAGCTTTTCAATCTTTTTTCTTATAACAAACCAAAGTCTCAGTGCCAACCTATACAACAGACACAGAAATGCGAGCTACCGGAAACAAGGAAAGACCAAAGATATTTTCACAATGCTGAGACTCCCGTGTATTAATCACAATATTTCCAGCACCCAGGGTTTTTATGGCACATATCGCACAAAAACAAAAAAGCAAAAAAAAAAAAGAAATCAAAGTCGAGGGAAAATGGCGGTGTGTGGGAGGGTGAAGAAGAGGAAGGGGGTGGGGCATGGAGGGAGTGTGCGGATTTACCTCCTGTGCGGCTCTGTACAACCCCAGGTAGGGTACGAGCTTGGAGACCCAGGTTCCATTTCCTGCTCCACCACAGATTGCCTGTTTGAACTTTGTCATGGGTTGGGCTGTAGAAGAGACCACACTCGTTAGTGCTGTAGGGTGTCTTGTCTGCGTATCGATTCAGCCATCCTCCCCTAAGATGCCTGTCGTTGTGGGACAATCTGCTCTCACCAGCTCATTTTAGTGAGCAGCCCTCTTTTTTGACAGCGATGTTGCACGCTGAGCAGGAGGCAAATGCCCAAGCCCAAGGCTAATACTTTCCACAGTGCTCCAGTTTCCGCTATATATGGCATATTATTGGCCAGATGATGTAGCAGCACTTAATGCTCTTCATTTGTGTTTGTCAAGCGTCACCGTGCAACCAGAGACAGTGTTTTCAGGGTTGAATGTAGGGGTAGGAAAAACTGCTTACAACTTCCCAAATTTTTAAATTTGCATTAAACATACACTCTATCCTATTCCCTTGATACTTTCTCCAAGGAGCTAAAGATATGGTCCTGGAAGCACTCTCTGTACTGAATTCACCCTGAAAACTTCCCAGGTCAGACCTTCCTAACTCCATCACATGCAGGTTCCTGAATGGAACAACATGATGGAACATCCCTTGATAATTCATCTGCAACTGTTGATGTGTGGCACCCCACTGTAGTCACAAGTATATTTGTATTATTATTTATTTGTATTCCCATAGCACCGAGGAGCCCTAGTCAGAGACCAGTGCTAGGTGCTGTACAAACATAGGATAAAACGACAGTCCCTGTCCCAGAGAGCTGACAACCAAACAGATTTTTGCAAAAATTATATTTTGGTGGTTGATTAAATTTCAAATATTCTAATTCTAAAAATAATCGATTTCAACTTTCACTCCTCCTTACCCCCAAAATGCCTTTGAATGATTTAAATCAATATTTAACTCTTTAAGTAAAGAACCACCATCTTTCACAAAACACTATATCTAGTACATAAAAGCAGCCTTTAGGATAGGGAAAATGTTAATTTTTAATGCTTCCTTTGCCCCCTGCTACTTTTAAGTATTTTTCTCAATCACTGGATTTCTTCGAGCTGGCCTGATTGGTGAGTCATCACCAGTGCATTAATGCAGTGCCCCACAGCGCGTACCTGGCATGCTGCTAATTTCCCCTGAAACTGCTTTTGTGAGAGCAATTTTTTTTTTTGGTTATAGCCTGCCTGCCTGCCTGTCGTCTGTGTATATGTGTATTTACGGATGCAGTGTTGTGGCAGCCGTGTCGGCCCCAGGATATTAGAGAGAGAAGGTGGGTGAGGTAATATCTTTTATTGGACCAACTTCTGTTGGTGAGAGAGACCAGCTTTCGAACTTAAGCCCCACCTGAGTGGGCTCAGGTAAATCCAGAAGTGAAAGTAAGCTGGTCCGGTCCGGTGTACCGGTAAGAAAGTGGCCGCTGGTACACAGCCGACCGTACCGGTAGGGCCACTGATGTATGGGGAAGGGGCAGCTACCTCCACCGCCAATTTAAAGGCCTTTTAAATTGCTGCCGGAGCCCTGGGCAGCGCAGGCTGGGCAGCGCTGAAGGGCTGGCTGGGGGAGTCTGGCCCCAGCCCTGCTCCTTCCACCTGAGGCCCTGCCCCTTCCAGGGGCCCAGAGCCGCGCCCAGGACCCCAGCCACCCTGCATACTGGTAAGTCCGTTAAATTACTTTCACCCCTGGGTAAATCCATGTAAAGGGCAGCAGGTGGCTGCAATGGGGGAGAATGTTCAGGTAGATCAAAGACTGCTAGGAATGAGCAGGCTCCAGCAGCGTCCTGGGATTTGAGACTAAGATTCCAGCCTGGAAGGGTCGGGAGTAGCCTACTAAGACAGGAGAGAGCCTGGGCAAGCAAGGAAAAGAGTGAAAGCTCTCCAGGCAAGGAGGCCGGGGGCCAGGAAGCAAAACGTTAATTTGGGTCTTGGAGTTATTGGCTGTGAATGAACCCACACTCCAAAGAGGGGTGTTTTGACCTCAGAAAAGTGTGTGGAGTCTGTGTTAGGAGCTCTTTGAGGGAGAAATTATTAGCAGGACACCACAGATGCATCCCTGGCCATGAGCTGGTGCTTGGGTGGCTGCCAGCCCTGTTACAGCCCCTCATTACTGAGTGCCCCACAATCACAACTGGATTTTATCCTTTCAACACCCCTGGGAGGCAGGGCATTGCTATTATCCCCACTGTACAGATGGGGAACTGAGGCCCAGAGAGATTAAGTGACTCACCCAACGTCACACGGGAAGCCTGTGGCTGAACAGGGCATGGAACCCAAATCTCCTGAGTGCTCAGTCCTTCCTTCCTGCCACAGTGACAGGCGCTATCGAAACTCATCTGAAATAATAAAGACAGTCTGTAGATTTGAATGTGTGAATCCTGCCCTGATAGTAGTGATGGAGAAAGGACAGTTCAGAATGATGGATCAGTGAATGCTGGTAGAGGCCAAGGCAGGGGTGGATAACAGGCAGGAACCTCAGGATCTTGGCCTTACAATAGAAGGAGGACATGGACTCAGTAGTCCAGGGCAGAGCATTTGCTTTCTGGACTGGTGGAAAGGGTTGCTTCACTTGTGGGGAGCTTCAAGGATTCAGGAGTCGGCATATAGACAAGATAAGAGTTTATTTCGGAGGTGTGAGAAGGAGAATCCACTGGGTCTGGGCATGGGTGGAAGACTCTAGCCAGGGGAGGCTGGAAGGAGAATCTGCCTTGCAGGGGATGGGGAACTGAAATTTTGGTGGAGCCAGACCCAGTTAGCCTTAAGCCTGGGGGGGTCAAGCATTTCAGAGACACTTACTTCACACTCTAGTCTGGTGCAATCATGGCACCAGCCCAGCCCAATATAAAAAGAGAAATACGGAGGGTCTCTGGTTTTAGAACACAGCCACTTCCAAATGGTGTGAGGGTTTGAGAGGGGAGGAGCCCATGCAGGGCTTGGAGAGTTTCCAGCAGCTCGGATGCTGGCTAGATGGGAGCGCGTGCCCAAGCAGGCGGACTGTGAGAGCAGGAAAGCACCAGAAGTGGTAAGGAGCGGGGTGCTTTGGGGGGATGGGAGATGGATGCCAGGGGAATTAGGAACTGAGAATTCTTGTGCTCCTCATTCCATGAGAGAAACTCACCTCCCAGCGTCCCTCCCCTGGCTAGAGTCTTCCTCCCAAGACCAAAGCCAGGGCCTGCAGATGCATTCGCCTTCCCACACCTCCCCGATAAACTCTTGTCTTTATGCCCACTCCTCAGTCCTTGAACCTTCCCCCACGGAAAGCAGTCCTTTTCAGACCAGCAGGCAGGTGCTCTGCCCTGGACTCCTGCCTGAGTCCCCAAGGCCCATTGTCCCTTTGCACAGTACACCCACAGAAGGGTGTTCTTTTGCTTGTGACAGGGTGGGAAAAATCTGTGTTCAGGGACCCTGATGTGCCGTGGTGATGAAGCTGTTGTTCACTGAAAGGGCCACTAGCTGGCTCCAGGCCAGGCACACCACGTGACTCGCACTGTCTGTTTACTTCAGGCGTTCTCAAACTGGGGGTCATGACCCCTCAGGGGGTCATGAGGTTATTATGTGGGGGTCGTGAGCTGTCAGCCCCATGCATGCGGGGCTCAGGCTGTTAGCCCTGTGCATGGCCAACTCCCCAAGCCTGGCCACGCAGGGTTCACAGACCCACCACGCGTGGAGCTGATAGCACAAACCTCTCCAGCCTAGCTCAACCCCACTTCACTTCCAACATTTAAAATAGCATTTTTCATATATGTAGATATATAAACTCATATTTGAATAAGGGGTGAAGCATCTTTGGTTTGGCTCTGGAGTTACCCAGGTTAACACACTTGAACGTATTGTCAGGAACAATCATGTACTAGTATGGGGTCTGAGGAGGACTAGAAGACCTAACAGGTCATTTCCATCTCTCACGTCAATGGCTTTTTACATTTGATACAAGTACATTGTTAACATGTTGTAGCCTGTCGCTCAGATAAGTTAATGATGAAGGATAGGATATTAGTCTGTCTGTCTAGCTATCTAATCTTAAAATAGCACCTAGGAGCCCTAGTCCTGGACCAGGACCCCATTGTGCTAGGCACTGTATAAACACAGAACAAAAACACAGTCCCTTTCCCAAAGTCCCTGGTGCATTAATTTCAAAGGGCCTGATCCAAAGCCCATTGATTTCAATGGAAATTCCCATTCATAGAATCATAGAAGATTAGGGTTGGAAGAGACCTCAGGAGATCATCTAGTCCAACCCCCTGCTCAAAGCAGGACCAACCCCAACAAAATCATCCTAGCCAGGGCTTTGTCAAGCTGGGCCTTAAAAACCTCTAAGGATGGAGATTCCACCACCTCCCTAGGTAACCCATTCCAGTGCTTCACCACCCTCCTAGTGAAATAGTTTTTCCCAATATCCAACCTAGACCTCCCCCACTGCAACTTGAGACCATTGCTCCTCGTTCTGTCATCTGCCACCACTGAGAACAGCCGAGCTCCATCCTCTTTGGAACCCCCCTTCAGGTAGTTGAAGGCTGCTATCAAATCCCTCCCTCACTCTTGTTTTCTGCAGACTAAATAAGTCCAGTGTTGAATAGAGGGGAATAATCACTTCCCTTGATCTGCTGGCAATGTTTCTACTAATGCAGCCCAAGATGCCGTTAGCCTTCTTGGCAAGAAGGGCACACTGCTGACTCAAATCCAGCTTCTTGTCCACTGTAATCCCCAGGTCTTTTACCGCAGAACTGCCGCTTAGCCAGTCGGTCCCTAGTCTGTAGCGGTGCCTGGGATTCTTCCGTCCTAAGTGCGGCACTCTGCACTTGTCCTTGTTGAACCTCATTAGATTTTTTTTAGCCCAATCCTCCAGTTTGTCTAGGTCCCTCTGGACCCTATCCCTACCCTCCAGCGTATCTACCTCCCCCCGCCCCCAGCTTAGTGTCATCCGCAAACTTGCTGAGGGTGCAATCCATCCCATCATCCAGATCATTAATGAAGATGTTGAACAAAACCGTCCCCAGGACTGACCCCTGGGGCACTCTGCTTGATACCGGCTGCCAACTAGACATGGAGCCATTGATCACTATCCGTTGAGCCCAACGATCTAGCCAGCTTTCTATCCACCTTATAGTCCATTCATCCAATCCATACTTCTTTAACTTGCTGGCAAGAATACTGTGGGAGACCGTATCAAAAGCTTTGCTAAAGTCAGGATATATCACATCCACTGCTTTCCCCATATCCACAGCGCCAGTTATTTCATCATAGAAGACAATCAAGTTGGTCAGGCATGACTTGCCCTTGGTGAATCCATGTTGACTGTTCCTGATCATAGAATCATAGAATATCAGGGTTGGAAGGGACCTTAGGAGGTCATCTAGTTCAACCCCCTGCTCAAAGCAGGACCAATCCCCAACTAAATCATCCCTGCCAGGGCTGATCATCCCAGCCAAGGCTGATCACCTTCCTCTCCTCCAAGTGCTTCAGAATGGTTTCCTTGAGGACCTGCCCCATGATTTTTCCAGGGACTAAGCTGAGACTGACCGGTCTGTAGTTCCCCAGATTCTCCTTTTTCCATAAGGACATAAGAATGGCCATACTGGGTCAGACCAAAGGTCCATCCAGCCCAGTATCCTGTTTACTGACAGTGGCCAATGCCAGGTGCCCCAGAGGGAGTGAACCTAACAGGTAATGATCAAGTGATCTCTCTCCTGCCATCCATCTCCTCCCTCTGACAAACAGAGGCTAGGGACATCATTCCTTACCCATCCTGGCTAATAGCCATTAATGGACTTAACCTCCATGAATTTATCCAGTTCTCTTTTAAACCCTGTTATAGTCCTAGCCTTCACAACCTCCTCAGGCGAGGAGTTCCACGGATTGACTGTGCACTGTGTGAAGAACAACTTCCTTTTATTTGTTTTAAACTTGCTGCCCATTAATTTCATTTGGTGGCCCCTAGTTCTTATATTATGGGAACAAGTAAATAACTTTTCCTTATTCACTTTCTCCACACCACTCATGATTTTATCGACCTCTGTCATATCCCCCCTTAGTCTCCTCTTTTTCAAGCTGAAAAGTCCTAGCCTCTTTAATCTCTCCTCGTATGGGACCCGTTCCAAACCTCTAATCATTTTAATTGCCCTTTTCTGAACCTTTTCTAATGCCAGTGTATCTTTTTTGAGACGAGGAAACCACATCTGTACGCAGTATTCAAGATGTGGGCGTACCATGGATTTATATAAGGGCAATAAGATATTCTCCGTCTTATTCTCTATCCCTTTTTTAACGATTCCTAACATCCTGTTTGTTTTTTTGACTGCCGCTGCACACTGCGCAGACGTCTTCGCAGAACTATCCATGATGATTCTAAGATCTTTTTCCTGATTAGTTGTAGCTAAATTATCCCCCATCATATTGTATCTATAGCTGGGTTTATTTTTTCCAATGTGCATTACTTTACATTTATCAACATTAAATTTCATTTGCAGTTTTGTTGCCCAATCACTTAGTTTTGTGAGATCTTTTTGAAGTTCTTCATAGTCTGCTTTGGTCTTAACTATCTTGAGCAGTTTAGTATCATCTGCAAACTTTGCCACCTCACTGTTTACCTCTTTCTCCAGATCATTTATGAATAAGTTGAATAGGATTGGTCCTAGGACTGACCCTTGGGGAACACCACTAGGTACCCCTCTCCATTCTGAAAATTTACCATTTATTCCTACCCTTTTTTAAAAGATGGGCATTATATTTGCCTTTTTCCAATTGTCCGGGACCTTCCCCGATGACCATTCTCTTCAGTGAGCTCTGGATTGCCCCCAGGGTGCATACGTACAACTGTTAACCACTGCTGTAATTTTCCCACTTGTAGTTTTATAAATATTTATGATAAATGTATTTTAAAGATTAAAAAATAATGTGGTGGAGAAGGAGTTGAATTTCACAGTAGCCACGGGATGCGCGAAACATACTTGCACAAACCTCCAGGCCAGTGTGGGACATGGTCCTCTAGGTTTACTGTTGACAAGCAATGTTTCTTGACACTGCATTTCTCCCTATCTCAGGAGGGAAGTGTAAGCAGGTTTCTAAAGTCAGCATAAATCCTATGATGTGTCTGTGTTTAGGGTTCACATCCTCTTCAGGCTGCAGCCACTAGGGGGCTGTCCTGCGCACAGGAACTGGTCCAACATTCTGTTGAGCAGAAAGCAATGGAGACTATGGTTGGTCAGAAAATGCAATTTTTCCCCCCCATTTTCAGTGAAAATTTTCTTCCAATTTTTTTGTTGAAAAAATGAAAACTGAAAACGTTTTTATTTTATTTTTAAAATGTTTATATATTTATTTACTTGTTTGGCATTGAGAGAGCAAACATGGACGTCTTTGGGTTTAAAACGGAAAACCTTCCGGTTTTGCTGGCCAAAACCTGGGAGGTGAAATTGGTTTGTGGGTTTTGGATGTTTTTGATGAAACCCCAAACATTTTCAGCAAAAATGGAACTTTTTTATCTTCACAAAAATTTCTGTTTTGTCAAAAAGCCATTTTCTGTCAAATGTAAAGTTTCCAATGAGCTTGAACAGTGACACATTGCAGGAAGGAAAAGAAAATGATGTTTTATTCATGAATAATATTATTGTTATAAAGTTTGTGTATGAAAGGAAGATGACATTAATTATTTGATCCAGGTGGGCTTCTAAGGCCTCCTCAGAGTCTCAAGGATAGCTTTATTATTTCGATAAAATATCAATAATAATAATTCAATAATAATAATAATTGTAAATACATTAATACAGTTGTTGCAATTGTGAATCTACATTTATCCAATGATTTCCTAGTACTTTACCAACATTTAATTGCTTCTGGGAGGCTGGTGTTTTGATCTCCAACTAGGGAAAGAGATACTGATGATTCATTTTTATTGTTAAGCATTATTTGTAGTATAGTGATGCTAGATGCTGTGCAAACACATTGTGAGAGTGATGAGTTTACAGTTTTAATAGCTAAGAAAGGAAAAGGGTGGGAGGGGAAACTGAGGCACAGAGTGTCAAAGTGACTTGTTCAAGGTCATGCAGCAGGCCAGTGGCAGAGCTGGGAATAGAACCCAGGAGTCCCGATTCCTTGCTCAGAAAGTTTTGCTGATTTTGGAACTGATGTCAACATTGAAATATGAGTCAGAGGAGAGAAGGGGAAAAAAGCAGCTGTAGAAATGGTGAATCATTCTCTCAACAGTTTTTAGGCCTGATCCTACTGATCTCCAGTGTGAGTGTGTGGGGGAATCCTGAGAGCATTTGTCATTGGGTGATTTGGTGGGTGGGTTGGTGGCAGGCAGGGAAGCCAAACTGCTGCAGGATTATAGAGGATATTTCTATCCCACTGACTGCCCAATGTTTCCTTTCTGAGTTATTGAGATGAACTGCAGTCCACAATGCCAGTCATTGAACTGCTTTGTGTGGGAAGTTGAAGGTAAATAAAATCAAGGATATAAAAAGATTGGCAATTATCACTAATTAGAGGCCTCAAATATAGCTCAATGGGTATTTGAATCCCCAACAGGGAAGGGTTATTTGGCATGATAGGACTTAGTAGATATAGTAACGAACTGAATTGGGACCTACAGCAATAGCTGGCAAGCTTGTTCTCTTTACAGCATGCTAAGACAGGGCCCAATCCTGTTCCCAGTGGAGTTTTGCTATTGCCAGCCATTAGATAGCTCTGTAGTCCTCCCTGTATATGCTAGCCAAATCCATGAAGGAAGCTCTTTCATTCGTTCCCACTTAGGGAAAAGAGATCCCACCCCAGCAGCAGAAAAACAGCCAGCCAGGAATCCATGTCAGGGCTAGTAAAGAAATGTGAGGAGGCTCCCAAGGGGACATGTGCTGTGCAGAATCCATTGGGAAGTTCAAATGGGTTAATGTCTGTAACATTGCTTTTCAGTTCTGCAGAGGCGTACGTGTGAACATTACAATAATGATTAGCACTGCTGCCCATTGCTTTTAACTTTCTCAAGACAAGGCAGTGTCAGAATTGTCCTGACCTTTAGTTCCAAGCAGTACTTCAATTATTTTCCCTTTGCTGATCTGTCTTTGCACAGCTGGGAGCTATTGCACAGCAAGTATTTAAGGCAGCACAAAGTAGGCAGGCAACAAGTGAGAAATCTTTCCGAGAGCTTTCAGCCAAACTTTTTTGAGGAGCCTGACACCCATTTAGATTCAAACTTGCAATCACCTTTGGAAATGCTCAAGCCATGATTTTGCATTTTCTCCAAGAGGTGCAAGTGGCTGTCACTCACTAACTGTCCTCAGTGAGAAGTTAGCCAGAGTTAAACAGTTGTCTTAAATAGCAATTGAGGAATAAAGAGGATATCACCAACAACACACGAAGCTTGTCTGTCTGTCCCTCTAAACACTGCCGCCTGCTGGGTGGAATGTCCTTTTCAGGACCGAGCTAGCCCATGAACATGGTGTTCTCTGCTGCCCACAGAGGACAAGACATGTGGAAGGGGAGGGAGGGGGACATGGAATGGATGAAGAGAAAAGCAGAGAGAGGTGGGAATGAAGAGGATAAAGAGAGATGAAGGTGAAATGTTGCTGAAAGGATAGAAGGAGAACAAGTTGAGAAATGAAGGGGAGACAGAGAGATGCAAAGGTGAGTGTGAAGAGAAGAAGAGAGTGTGGGGAGAAGTATCCTTGATGTCACATTCCTACCAATCCATAAATATATCATGGATATCTGATGGTCCTTGGTTAAAAAACAGTCCATAAATTATAACCCATTAGTGCTGCTTTGTTTTGCTAGTGCATAGATTCTAAGGCTAGAAGGGACTATTACGATTGTCTAGTCTGACCTCCTACACAACACAGGCCCTTGGATTTCACACAGTGATTCCTATGGTAGAGGGAATCACTTGCCCATTTTGCATAAGTGATTAATACTATTGAGCCCAAATTGAATTATCCATAAAAGACCTGTAATGTCCCTAAAACTTGCTGACTGATCATGCAAAATCGGTGGTGGAAACGCGGTGGACTGATAGCTATTGCTCATCTTGTTGCTTTATGTGAATACGTGTATTGGCATCACTATATAAAGACAAAGCAGACACTGTGTGCACACCCATGTATATCAGCTTTCTCTTGGTCCTTCTGTTTTCCTAGGAAACCAAGATGGATTACAGTTCCTTCAGTGGAGCCCCAAGGTTCCTGACTCGGCCTAAGGCCTTCATGGTGTCGGTGGGGAAGGATGTCACCCTGAGCTGCCAGATTGTGGGAAACCCCGTCCCGCTCGTGAGCTGGGAAAAGGATAAGCTTCCGATCCAGTCGGGGGGAAGGTTTAAAATGGTGGAAGATGGTGATCTGTACCGGCTAACAATTTATGACCTGAGCTTAGAGGACAGTGGTCAGTATATCTGCAGGGCCAAGAACACCATTGGGGAAGCTTTTACTGCTGTCAGTATCAAAGTAGGGGAGGAGATGACGGTGACGGAATCGGCCCCTTACTTCATCCAGAAACCATCCTCCATCAGAGTGACCCTGGGAGACGACGTTACGTTCAAATGTAAAGTCCAGGGCAGCACGCCCCTCTCTGTGAACTGGGAGAAAGATGGGAAGCACGTGAGGGGCTGGTCCGACTCCAGCCGCTTCCAGATTGAGTCCCTCGGGGAGTCAAATGCTCTCAAGATCCAGTGCGCTCGGTTGGGGGACAGTGGGACATATGTGTGTCGGGCGGAGAACCCCATTGGCTCTGCCAGTGCTACCGCCACCTTGGTGGTGGACACGCATGGTCCTTACAGTCCGAGCAGCAGCCATCTAGACACAGGCTATGGCAAGACTGCCTCCTTGCTGTCTCATTTGCAAAAGAGGCGGGAGGAGATCAGGAAGATGGACACGTCCATGCTTGCAGCCGCTGATCCCATGGCTGCCCCAATGTACTCCGTCCCAGAGGGGCTGTCTGGTATTGGTCTCAGCCTTTCTCTGGATTACGAGAGGGCTGCCAGTCTCACCACCAAATCAGCCCGCAACGCCACCTTCGGGGTGCTGACGCGTACCTTCAACGTGACGGAGGGGAAGCACGCCAAGCTGAGCTGCTATGTGACAGGAGAGCCAAAGCCGGAGATTGTGTGGAAGAAGGATGGCGAGGTGATTACAGAGGGGCGCCGGCACGTTGTGTATGAGGATGAACAGGAGAACTTTGTGCTGAAGATCCTTTTCTGCAAGCAGGTCGATAACGGGCTCTACACCTGCACAGCCTCCAACCTGGCAGGGCAGACCTACAGCTCCGTGCTGGTCACTGTCAGAGGTGAGCGGTTATGTTTACTTATCCATTGGGGCCTGTTCGTACTCCCTTTTGTCATCAGTGGGGATGTGAACCAGTGGGGATGTGGTTCAGTGACAGGAGAACTAGTAATGTCTCTTGTTTTTACTCCCTTTGGTTTATCCAAGTCTCTCACACAACTGTTTCCAAATGGCTATAGAGGGAATTCCTTCCATCCAAGTCTTCCCCTCAGTCTACCCTGGACTCCCTAAAGCTCTGGCTCCTTCCTAGGTCTCTCTTCTCAATGGAGCCATCTCTCACCATTACCTACTATTCCTGCCCCTTTTCCCAGCATGCTTTGCTGCAGGGCCTACAATTCCCATGTGCCTCTGGAACTACCATCCCCAGAATGCATTAGTTCTGGGCAGAAACCTGGAACAGGGCAGAGCTGGACCTGGGAACTCCCTTAAAAGGCCAGCAAACCTTGCTGACAGTCTTTCCATTGACTTCAGTGGAAATGGAATGAGATTCTGGTAGAAGAGTGTGACAAATACTAAATGAACTCCTCCGTAAAGAAAGTTTTCTTACTCAGTTTTGAATCTTTAAACAGTTCTCTCATCATCCAAAATTTCGGAGTAACCCATTTGCACTCTAAAATGTCCCTGTGAAAAATGAATTTACGTGTGAGAATTTTCCTTGGTATTTTTTTTTTTAATGCAAAAATTATGATTTCCTGGAAAATGATTTCTGGCTGGAAAAGTGGCCTGGAACAATAGAACATTAAATTCTACATGAGAGTTTTTCGGCACATTCCCTATTATCTGTAATACTGGACAGCATTCTAACACAAGTGCATTTTGCTAATCAGCGTTTGAAAAGAAACAGCAGCATCGCCAACCCTCAGCATTCAAAAATCACGAGATTTAAAAAAAAAGAAAAAAAAAGTTGGTTTCTTATTATTTGCCCACTGTGGGTTGTGGGTTTTTTTTTTAAGTCTTTATGGTTCATGTTTTCAAAGCTTTTCTTTGCCGCCATGAAGGCTAGAAACTTACTTTAAAAAAACAAACAAACCTGTAAGCGGAGAGTCTAATATAATCACATGACTGCAGGAGCTGGGGCTTTCAGGAAAGCACCAAATAGAGCAAGGCACACAATAAAACCACAAGAATTAGCAACAAAATACATTTGCTGGAATTAAGACTGAATAAGGTTTTTGTGTTCTCTACCCAGTGTCCTTTAATAGCCTCAATTTAGTTTTTTTAGCCTCCAGTTTGTCCCCAGCATTTAGTGCCCCCTTCACCCACTTAGCTTATGGCCTGGGGTCACAGCCACTCTCTTTCCTGTCAGGGAAAATCCAGGGGGCTCATCTCCAGAGTCCATCGCTGCTGCTCCATATGGGGCCTACTCCTGCTCCCATGGAGGTCCATGGCAAGCCTCCCATTCACTGTGATGGGGGGAGGCCCCGGGAGCTCAGTCCTATGAGGCGCTAAGCGATGTCCGGAAGGCACAGAACGTCCTTGGCTCCCGTTGATTTCAGTGAGGGCACTTGGCCTCTCCCAGGAGGTGGCCAGCACCTCACAGGATGGGACTCAGGACCTGACCATTGTGCAGGGGCTCAATTTGGAGGTGCAAGGCAGTCCCTGCCTTGGGTATCCATCCCACAAGGCCAAGCATAATGCCAACGCACCTGAATGCAGGGATGGCCCCCCCGGAACATCAAGCTGCCGGCCAAATTCCAGCCCACACAACAGCAGCCTGCTGTTTACGTGCGCAGCATGCTGTTCGCCCTGTCTTCCACACAGGGCATGCTGGGAAATGCCTCCTCCTGCAAGGGGCTTGGCTGGAGGCCAGTCCGCTCACCTGTGTCAGACACTGGAACAGGCAGTCATGGAAGCTTGCTTCAATCCACTAGCTGTCTGACGGCCAGCCTCTGTCGCGTTCTGTGTCAACAGATGTCCTCACAAATGGTAGGGCCGCATCACTGGGTCCCTTGCAGGCAGGTTCAGCAGAGGGGACAAGGCCTGAATAGGTCCAGAGACCCATTTTGCTCTTCCACCCCTAGAACTAGCCTCTCCCAGTTAGAGGCATAGCATTGGGGCAGCTTGCCCTGCTCCTGCCCGTGTTGTACCCGTTATGTGGGCTACACAGGCTACCGCTGTCTCCTGGGATGTCAAACTGTTACCAGCACTCAATTCACTGAAAAATGAATGCAAATGTTCTATTGGATGAGTTGCCCATGTGGAGGAAAGCAGGAGACAGGCCTCAAAATATCAAACTCTTTATAAACCTGGAAGGAAATATGCCTTTCTGATTTTATTGCAAATTCACCTGAACCAGGAGCCCCAGGTCACGCAGACAGAGATCCTACACCTTTCCCTTAGCAAATGGATAGTTGTTTTTATGCAATTTTGCAAATTTTATTGCCCCCCCCCTTTTTTTCTCTTTTCTTTTGTGCAATGTTGATGAAATCTTCCCCTGGCACTTTTTTTTACACTAAAGTGTACCAGAAATGCAAATCCCTCGCATTTTTGAAGCAAGCCAAAAATAGGCTAATTATCACTTTAAAAACAAAACAAAAAAAAAAAAAAAGGAAGAAAAGAAACCGGTTAGGCAGGTCAGCCCACTTTTCTGTCTGTGTCTTGTGTCTGTGGTGTGGGAGCGGGGGTGGGGGGTGGGTGGGTTGCGGGGGGAGAACAGGGAACCAACCTGTCCAAGTAGTTTTGCACTTTTCCTGTCTGTATATTTAAACTGTTTAGTGTTTAGGACTTTACTTAATCCCTTAAGGCCTCATTCCCGTGATATAAGCCAAACAGGTTCTGCCTGAGCGGATCATTTTGAAGGTTCTCAACCTTATTATTTAGAGTTGGTTGGAAAATTTTAAAAAATTCAAAATTTTTGACCAACAGCCCCCTCCTCAAAGAACAATTCTTACATAATATAGTGGGGTTCCCCCTGTTATTCAGCCATCGCTGCCCTCTATATTAAGTTAAAATGTAACTGTAATATAACTGGCCACGTATTTGGAATCTGTTGGGCATTTAAACAGAGGATAAGGGATGGAGCATGACATGTTGGAAGTACTGCATGTTGTTTCATACAGCTGCCCTGCCACACAAACCCTGCTAATAGACTTGACACCCACTGGTGCCCCTCTTTGAGGACTTTAGCAGCTATGTGGATTACTGTTGACCATTCGTATCTGAGGATGAGGAAATTTTGGGTACAGAGCTAGAGGTAACAAATACTGCCCTCTAGGGGCTGATCCAAAGCCCATTGAATTCAGTGGAAAGACTCCCAGTGACTTCAATGGGTTTTGGATCAGACCCTATGTCCATTGCCCATATAACTCATCCTACATGATTTTAGATTGAAGGAAAGAATGTGATCCAGTAGATTTTTTTAAAAAAGAAAACATCTGCAGGTTGTGTTATCATTTATTATTAGACATAATAAAGGAAATAAAAGCTACAGGGTGTAAACACCAACAAGGGTTAGACTAGATGACCCTTCTAACCTTCTGTCCCTTCTAACCCTGTGGTTTTATGATTCCATGATGCGTTCTCTGGTGGATGGGGAAAGACTTAGATGTGCTGGAAAACATCTAGAAATAGCATTATTGAAAAGGGTTTTAGAATGGTGTCCATCTCATACATTCCTTTTGGAAGCTCTAGCATTAGTCCCTGTGACATGGAGAGTATGCAACTGCCAAATCCCTGATCATAGCCCCAGTGGAAAATATTAGTTATCAGTGTTCACTGTCAAGCAACACAAGTGAGTCAGAGAGCTAAAGTGGAAATGTTTATGGTTTGTTTCTTTGTTCTGGTTACTCTGTTCAGGCTTTCTGCTCTACGATGGAATGAATGGAAAATGTGTGTGTGACTGTTATAATTAAGTTTTGGATAGTGACTCCTTGCACCACCAGGAGGCCCTCCAAAAACACATCCCCAAAAGATGTAACAAAGAAGTGAACCTTTATATTATTTATATAATCGTCTCTGTGCCACACCCTTGCATTTGGGCAGCACATCTTCATTGAACAAGCAGGCCTTATTTTGATAAGGCAGGAAGCAGCAATAATATTCTCCAAGTGTCCACCTTTCGGCCAACGAGACCCTGCAAATATGTCTATGTACGCTGATACGGGCGTATTTATGGGGCCCGTCAATGTTATGTCTCAGGCATGCGTATTATTGATTATTCATATCTAGAAAGATGTCTCCATTGAGTATTTTCCTAAATGGCAGATTTTTTTTTCCCAATCTCATATTTTATAAGTATTATTTTGTCTTTCTTTGGGAGATTTATAATTGAATTCAACAGCGTCTATAATGGCTCTCTCTGCTTTGGCTATAAACAGGCAGGTAAATGTTAAACAATGTAAAAGAATCTATAAGAATACAGCAGTCATTTTTCTCAGAATTTTGTACTAGAGCTGATGAAAAATCAGAATTTTCATTCCGCAGGAAATTCTGATATTGTGACATGTGTTTTATCCCCTATTGAGATGAAACATAGAAACAATTAATTTTTTTGTGGAATGAAAAGTTCTGAAAATGTTTTAACTGGAACTTTCAAAACATGTCCTTTCGATTCAGTTGGACATTACATTGCATCCACCTGAGCTGCTGCGGTGCTTCATGGAAACTGTAGTACAGGTGCCTTGTGCCTCCATTCTCCTATATGGGCTGAGCCACCCAACTGGACTACATCTCCCATGATGCACTGCAGTCATTGCGACTCAGACAGAAGGAAGCCCTCCATGCATCATGGGAGACGTAGTCCAACTGGAGACCACAGCCCATGGGGAGAATGGCAGAATGAAGCAATGGAACTTCAACTCCCACGTGGCACCGCAGCGGCTCAGGTGGATGAAGATTAATGTCAAACGGAGCCAAAACAAAAGGTTTTGATTTTGTTGAACAAACTGAACTGTTTCGATTCTGGTCAACTTGACATGAATAGTTTAGCTTTTCCTAATGGGAAATTGAAAAATTTCAGCAAAACCAACATTTTCCTGTGGAAAATGTAGATGTTGCAGAAGAATCCACATGTTCTACTGAAAAAAAAAATTGATGGAAAATTCCAGACCAGCTCTAATTTTTTACAGAATCCAAACTCAAGAATTGATGACTTTTCTTCACTGAAACAGTGGGGAAAACTTGCCACCCTGCACCCCACCTGAATTATTATTTGTGGGTAAGAAGTGGAATTGCCAGGCACTCTGGTTGTCCTCACAAAACTAGGAATTCTCAGCCATGTTCATATCTAACTGATAATAATGAAAATAATTATGTTTGCCAAGTCTGCCATCATCATGATCACTAGTATATTATTATTATTTTATCTATTAAGTTTCTACTTATAAAGGGTGAATAAATTATTCATAGATTTTTTTTAAAATGGTTAATCAGTTGTTATAGAGTCTGACAGGCCAATTGGTTATTTATAACCATAACATTTAACCATCTATAACACCTTTTAGTGATGTGTTTATAATCCTTTGTACCAAATGCTACTCATGTCTGTAACATTCTGATAACATCTAGTGATAATTTATTAACCATTTATGAATGGAAACATAATTTAAAGTATGACCTATATTACAATAGTGCCTAGGAACTCCAATCAAGGATCAGGATCCCATTGTGCTTGTTGTTGTAAAAATAAATAATAAAGAAGAGCCCCAATGAGAATCTAGATGTCAGACAGGAGAGGACAGGTGGACCAAATAGGCAAGTGTTGGGAATAGGGCTGTCAAGTGATTAATAAAATTAATCGCAATTAATCATGCTATTAAAATTAATTGTGATTAATCGCACTGTTAAACAATAATAGAATACCATTTATTTAAATATTATTGGACGTTTTCTACATTTTCAAATATATTGATTTCAATTCTAACACCGAATACAAAGTGTACAGTGCTCACTTTATATTTATTTTTGATTACAAATATTTGCACTGTAAAAAACAAAAGAAATAATATTTTTCAATTCACCTCATACAAGTACTGGAGTGCAATCTCTTTATCATGAAAGTTGAACTTACAAATGTTGAATTATATACAGAAAAGCAAGTTTGTTTACATTTTCAGGAGATAATGCTGCCCGCTTCTTGTTCACAATGTCTCCTGAAAGTGAGAACAGGTGTTCTCATGGCACTGTTGTAGCCGGCATCACAAGATATTTACATGCCAGATGGTATAGTGGCCGGAGCATGAAGGGGCATACGAATGTTTAGCATATCTGGCACATAAATACCTTGCAGTGCCATCTACAAAAGTCCCATGTGAACACCTGTTCTCACTTTCTGGTGCCATTGTAAATGAGAAGTGGGCAGCATTATCTCCCATAAATATAAACAAATTTGTTTGTCTTAGTGATTGGCTGAATGAGAAGTAGGACTGAGTGGACTTGTAGGCTCTAAAGTCTTGCATTGTTTTGTTTTTGAGTGCAGTTATGTAACAAAAATATCTACATTTGTAAGTTGCACTTTCACGATAAAGAGATTGCACTACAGTACGTGCATGAGGTGAATTGAAAAATACTGTTTCTTTTCTGTATCATTTTTACGGTGCAAATATTTGTAATAAAAATAATAATATAAAGTGAGCAGGGTATTCTGTGTTGTAATTGAAATCAATATACTTGAAAATGTAGAAAAACATCCAAAATATTTAATAAATTTCAATTGGTATTCTGTTGTTTAACAGTGTGATTAAAACAGCGATCAGAAATTTCTTTTATTTAATTTTTAATTTTGATTTTTGAAATCTGCAATCACTCAGTCAATAGGTTGTGTTGATCATTTACCCATCCCATGCTCTGGCATCCTCATGACATGCAACTTTTACATTCTCGGAACAGATCGTTTTCATTTCAATATCATATGATAAGATAGTTAGACAGCTGATACCTTCCCAAGAATAAGTAGGATAACCGCCCCCGCACTCTCCAGCCTAGATAATAATCTCCAGTGCTCTAGACATCTCTCCCCAGATGCCTGTGAGGAAATATTGACCTTGCAGACTATTTTCACTGTCCACAAGGCAGAATGGCTTGTCAGGTTAAAGCTGGGTCTGGGATCAGGAATCTTATGCTCTTTTCCTTGCTCTGCCATGCTGACTTACAGTGCGGCTTTAGCAGGTCACTTACCCTTTCTGTGCTTCAGTTTCTCCCTCTGTAAAATGAAGGTGATAATATTGAAGTACCACAGAGAGGTGTTCTAAGGCATGTTGGTAAAGTCATCAGGACCCCCAAGCTGGAAGGTGCAACAGAAGTGCAAAGTATTGTGTGTATATTATGCCAAATTGATGGTGATTGGATAGATGAGCAAATTGGGGTAGAGGGCTGAGTGAGAAAAGAAGGTTTAATGTAGGCCTATATTGTCCTGATGTATAGAATTGCAGCCTATCTCAAATTTATTAATGAAAACAGCTTCCACTCTGCTTGAGTTCCAGGTTTGTCCCTTATTTACCAAAGATCACATTTTGTCTGGAACTCTATATGGCACACACAGATACCTAGCGGCTGGATAACATAAATACAAGCACATATCATTACATAGCTGTCTGACCAACCTGATTACCTTCTATGATGAGATAGTTGGCTCTGTGGATATTGGGAAAGCGATGGACGTGATATATCTTGCCTTTAGCAAAGCTTTTAATACGGTCTTGCACGGTATTCTTGCCAGCAAGTTAAAAAGTATGGATTGGATGAATGGATCATAAGGTGGATAGAAAGCTGACTAGATCATCTGGCTCAACGGGTAGTGATCAATGGCTTGATGTCTAGTTGGCAGCCAGTATCAAGCGGAGTGCCCCAGTGGTCGGTCCTGGGGCCGCTTTTGTTCAACATCTTCATTAATGGTCTGCATGATGGGATGGATTGCACCCTCAGCAAGTTTGCGGAAGACACTAAGCTGGGGGGAGGTAGATACGCTGGAGGGTAGGGATAGGGTCTAGAGTGACCTAGACAAATTGGAGGATTGGGCTAAAAGAAATCTGATGAGGTTCAACAAGGACAAGTGCAGAGTCTTGCACTTAGGAAGGAAGAATCCCATGCTCTGCTACAGGCTGGGGACCGACTGGCTAAGCAGCAGTTCTACAGAAAAGGACCTGGGGATTATAGTGGACAAGAAGTTGGATTTGAGTCAACAGTGTGCCCTTGTTGCCAAGAAGGCTAAAGGCATATTGGGCTGCATTAGTAGAAACATTGCCAGCAGATCGAGGGAAGTGATTATTCCCCTCTGTTCGACACTGGTGAGGCCACAACTGGAGTATTGCGTCCAGTTTTGGGCCTCCCATTATAAAAAGGATGTGGACAAATTGGAGAGAGTCCAGCAGAGGGCAACAAAAATGATTAGGGGGCTGGGGCACATGACTTATCAGGAGAGGCTGAGGGAACTGGGCTTATTTAGTCTGCAGAAAACAAGAGTGAGGCGGGGATTTGATAGCAGCCTTCAACTACCTGAAGGGAGGTTCCAAAGAGGATGGAGCTCGGCTGTTCTCAGTGGTGGCAGATGACAGAACAAGGAGCAATGGTCTCAAGCTGCAATGGGGGAGGTCTAGGTTGGATATTAGGAAAAACTATTTCACTAGGAGGGTGGTGAAGCACTGGAATGGGTTACCTAGGGAGGTGGTGGAATCTCCTTCCTTAGAAGTTTTTGAGGCCCGGCTTGATAAAGCCCTGGCTGGGATGATTTAGTTGCGGTTGGTCCTGCTTTGTGCAGGGGATTGGACTAGATACCTCCTGAGGTCTCTTCCACCCCTAATCTTCTATGATTCTATACAATGCTATGCTATTTTTGGAGGATATATATGAGCCTGATGGGCCACAAATGGAGTTGCACTTATTTTGTTTTAGATACTATTCTGCAATTGTAAAGAAAAAGGAACTGATAAAGAGGGGAGGGATAGCTCAGTGGTTTGAGCATTGGCCTGCTAAACCCAGGGTTGTGAGTTCAATCCTTGAGGGGGCCATTTAGGGATCTGGGGCAAAAATTGGGGATTGGTCCTGCTTTGAGCAGGGGGTTGGACTAGTTGACCTCGTGAGGTCCCTTCCAACCCTGATATTCTATGGTTCTAAGATGTAGAATTTGACTCACTGCTTCACATAGAGAAGTGAATAGGAATTGGTGTATCTTACACTTTCTTATGATGCCTTCAGCATGTAAATTGCATTCCCTTACATTAACACCCCGCAGTACATGGGGACAAGCAGGAAAACGTATGCAAATTAACTAAAGGTATTACTGTAAAGTAAATTAGTTCAACTGCATAAAGCCCTTGTGTGGATGCTCTTATTCAGAAATAAAGTGGCCTTAATTTCATTTAGATTCTTATTCTTAATTGAATTAAGGCCACTTTAATTCTGAATAAGAGTGTCGAGACAGGGATTTAATGCACTTTAATCCTCTTTAAAAGTTAATTCGGATGAATTTTTCCTGAAGCAGGTGTCTCTGTATACACAAATTCTAATTTATACATTTATATCATCACTGAATTTGATTCATGGAGTCTTATACTCTCTGGTTTTTGCTTCCCTGCTCTGCCCCTCTGTCCTTGCCTCCCAGCGTATGAGTTACATCAGCTCACACTTCCAGAGGGACAGATTCAGAGGTGACAGGACGTGGGGTGCAAGGTTCATGTCAGTTAGTGGGAGGAATGTAACTTACATGCTGAATGGGTCAGAGAAGGTTTGACTCACTTAGGTAAACTTAGACTGGTCTCTCTATGAGGCCCTTTGCGGGGGGGGCTCTGTACTGTGTAAACCCATGCACACCTAGGCAGGGTGGAGGCAGAGAGTGGGACCCAGAGTGGCTGGAACAGCCCCGGGAGCAGGTAGGAACCCCTGGGACCCTTCTTTGTAGCCTGGAGCTGACTGCCCTCCCCCTGCTGAGTCTCAGTACCTCCCTTCACTCCCCCTCCTATCCCTCTTTCCCTCCCCCATTCACAGGAAGCTTCCACACACCCCTCCACTCCCTGACAGTGACTGGGGGGTTACTGGTAGAGCTGCTCTTAGAAGGTGCACTGTGCAGCAGGCAGGAGGCAGTGTTGCATGCTGAGACAGGCTTTCACCTTCTTTCCCCGCCACAGCAGGCAGGTGTGTACATTAGCCTTTCCTCCCCAAAGGGGATGCTGTTTTATGCCTTCTTTGCTGAGAAGCAAGGCATTTGGGTAGAATAACCTCGTTTCCAAAAGTACATTCCACATGCCTCTGAAGTTTACAGGATGGAGGCTCCCCTCCGCCAAAGCACAAATCCAGGATGGTTTAGGGCCTAATCTTTGTGGGCCTCCAGCCCCAAGAGCGTTAAATGGTCCCTTGCTGGGCACTGCTGTTCGACCCAGTAGAGAGAAAGTGGTGATGTGCATGCACTAGCCATTCGAGCAATGTTACAAGGCCACCGAGTTTCTTACAGTTACTCTTATCAGAACCTGTTCCTACAGCCTTCACCGGGTGTCAATTTATCTCTCCCCAATTGTGTACCAGAATATTAGGAAATGTTAGGGATGCACTTTCAAAGCATTGTCTGGTGATTCAGCCACATAGCTGCTGTTAATATGCAGTGGAAACTGTATGAATAAATCCCTTTGTTTTGTTTATAAAATGTATCCCCTTAAGGCACTGTATCAGCTTCAGCACTTCTGTTCTAACCTGTTTTCTACCTAAATAGGAACAATGTGGCCCAATGGCCAAGGCAGTGATGGAGGAGTTAAGTGACATGGGTTCTAGTCCTATTCCTAGTTCTGGTCTTGACACTGAAGAACGATGGTCCGGTGGTTAGAGCACTAGCCTACGGCATGGGAGACCTGTGTGCCATTCCCTGTTCCACCACATTCTCTGTTTCCACATCTATAATATGTGGATAATAATACTCACCCCTCCCTCCCTTTATAAAGTGCTCTGAGTGCCTCATACAAAAGATGTGCAGGAACAGTTGTTATGCCCTCCTTGGGAGGCCATGACCCAACATGGCGTGGACTCTTACAAAACCTGTTTGTGTCATCTTGTCTGGCTTCAGCTGCCCAGACAGATTTGTATTTATTAGGCCAAGTTTCCAAAGCACACAGAGCAAGCATTTCCAGATCTGCGTTGCTGCATAAGATCATCCCGGCCCATTGTTCTGACTATGTCATCTGCTCGGAGTCCCACCCGTGGCTGCCACACAAGTCACATGCTCACTGGCCTTATCGTAAAGACCACTAATAATTTAGTCCTGCCCTACCTGTCAGATCGATTAGCGTGGAGTTGACTGCGGTATTTGCTCCACCGGTGGTGCCAGTCTGTGTCCCCCATTGGTCCATGTCTCCTTCCAAGCGCTTTGGTGCTTTCTCCTCCACTGACCCTTGTGTGTGGAACAAACTCCCTGAAAATAATCTACGAAGCCACTACTCTGACCCCCATTCAACTCCCTCCCATAGGCTCACCCTCTGCTGGAATGCTCACATGTGGGCTCAGCTCACATTCCCCTATTACTGTTACCGTGTCCTATCTCCCCCAGATCTCCACTTGCTTAGTGTTTTTTATTCACCTGTTGTGTCCTGTCACTAACAGGGAATGTAAGTTCTGCAAGGCCAGGACTGTCTTTTACTGCATGTTTGTACAGCGCCCAGGGTAACGGGGCATAATCCATGATTAGGGCCTCTAGACACCATTACAGTGCAAATAACAATAACAACAATAATAACTAATAATGCATACACATTTCTATTTACTTACTTGCACATTAGGTGCCCCAACGATGTCACAAGTTCTTGTTCCTTTGTCTCATTTCTAAGAGCCCATAATACCGTTCAAGACAAAACTGGAGGATGTTGAAGTTCAGGAGAAAGAATCCGCCACCTTCCAGTGTGAGGTGCCTGTCCCTAGCACTGAAACTGCCTGGTTCAAAGAGGAGACCAAACTCCAGCAGAGCAAGAAGTACAACATTGAAGAAGAGGGGACATACCGCCGGCTCACCGTCCAGAACGTCACCACGGATGATGACGCCGTCTACATCTGTGAAATGAAGGAGGGGAGCAGGACCATCGCAGAACTCACTGTCCAGGGTAAGAGAATCCACTGCAATGGGTTTCTCCTTCCCTTTTTGTGCCTCCCTCACACTCCTTAAAGATTTTTATTTGTGTGGGCTAAGGTAAAGCCTGCCTGACGGCGCTGATGATTTCATCTGGAGTTGTCATGAGCGTTTGCAGCTGCATTTTATGCTCTGGTGGGTGGTGCACAGTGTACTGGGAATGTGATTTCAAAAGGCCTGCCGCATTACTAGGACAGTGGAATGATCCCGTTGAGGGGTTGTTAACGGGGATTGAACCTGGACACCCCAATCTGTAAGCATGAGTCTGTACCACTTAGGTGAAAGGATTTGGGGCCAGCTTTTTAAAGGTAGTTAGATGCCTAAAGATACAAATAGGCACCTACTGGGGTTGTCAAAAGCTCCTAAGGGCCTGTCTCCCGTTGACCAAAATCTTCCCCAAGTCCTTTAGCTGTAAGCAGTAGCAAACTCAGAAACGTTCTGTGCGGACCAGCCACTGGAGGGACATAAAGCCACGCTGTCCTGGTGCAGGTTACTAGAGCACAGCACGACTTCGAGAGTAGGGCCAAAAGTCAATCGTTGGTGACTGGTGGGGAAAGTAAATGTTTTGGTAGGGTTGACAGAAAAAGTGAGTTCTTTTTCACTCTTCACTTTTTGCAAAAAACCAAAAGGCCATTTTCTGAGGCAGGAAAGTGACATTTCACCACTTAAAGCGATGATTTGCTAAGAAAATGTAAAAAATTTTTTCTCAATGAACATTTTTTCAAGAGGTTGCGATGAAAATTCACGAAAGGCAGCACGAGGTGATGAGAACAGGGAACTTCATCCCTAGAACAAATCTGTGACTACATCACTACTTCACAGATGGATATTTGAAAGGAGGAACGTTGCTAACATTAATGATTGTACCAATCACACTTCTCTAAGAGTGAAATTCACCAGGGCAGGGAGTGGCCCAGGGTCTAGGCACTACTTAAGTCCTGCTTCAGCACTATTGTTAGCTCTTAAGTGGTATCAGTCTTGTGTGGGCTGTGTGCACAGGGGTGAATTTCACTCCCATCACCTGAGCAATAGACTGGAAGCCAAAAACTCCTACACTGTAAACTCAGATCTGCCTCTGACTTTCTCTACAGACTTAGGCAAATAGCATTCCTGGACTCAGTTTTCCCATCTGCACTATGGGGTGGGGTTTTCAAAAGTGCTGAAGTCTTGATGCTATTCATACTTCCCTATAGAGCTTTATCTCCTTATAAATACTAACAATATAGGGAGCACGGGTTAAAAAGGAAATGTATGGGTATGTCTACACTACGGAATAAGGTCGAATTTATAGAAGTCGGTTTTTTAGAAATCGGTTTTATAAATTCGAGTGTGTGTGTCCCCACAGTAAATGCTCTAAGTGCATTAAGTGCATTAACTCGGCGGAGCGCTTCCACAGTACCGAGGCAAGCGTCGACTTCCGGAGCGTTGCACTGTGGGTAGCTATCCCACAGTTCCCGCAGTCTCCGCTGCCCATTGGAATTCTGGGTTGAGATCCCAATGCCTGATGGGGCTAAAACATTGTCGCGGGTGGTTCTGGGTACATATCGTCAGCCTCCCGTTCCCTCCCTCCCCCCGTGAAAGCAAGGGCAGACAATCATTTCACGCCTTTTTTCCTGAGTTACCTGTGCAGACGCCATACCACAGCAAGCATGGAGCCCGCTCAGGTAACCGTCACCCTATGTCTCCTGGGTGCTGGCAGACGCGGTACGGCTTTGCTGCACAGTAGCAGCAACCCCTTGCCTTCTGGCAGCAGACGGTGCAATACGATTGGTAGTCGTCCTCATCGTGTCCGAGGTGCTCCTGGCCGCGTCGGCTGGGAGCGCCTGGGCAGACATGGGCGCAGGGACTAAATTTGGAGTGACTTGACCAGGTCATTCTCTTTAGTCCTGCAGTCAGTCCTATTGAACCGTCTTATGGTGAGCAGGCAGGCGATACGGACTGCTAGCAGTCGTACTGTACCATCTTCTGCCAGGCAGGCAAGAGATGAGGATTGCTAGCAGTCGTATTGCACCATCTTCTGCCAGGCAGGCAAGAGATGGGGATGGCTAGCAGGCGTACTGTACCATCTTCTGCCAAGCAGCCATGAGATGTGGATGGCATGCAGTCCTTCTGCACCGTCTGCTGCCAGCCAAAGATGTAAAAGATAGATGGAGTGGGTCAAAACAAGAAATAGACCAGATTTGTTTTGTACTCATTTGCCTCCTCCCCTGTCTAGGGGACTCATTCCTCTAGGTCACACTGCAGTCACTCACAGAGAAGGTGCAGCGAGGTAAATCTAGCCATGTATCAATCAGAGGCCAGGCTAACCTCCTTGTTCCAATAACAACGATAACTTAGGTGCACCATTTCTTATTGGAACCCTCCGTGCAGTCCTGCCTGAAATACTCCTTGATGTACAGGCACCCCCTTTGTTGATTTTAGCTCCCTGAAGCCAACCCTGTAAGCCGTGTCGTCAGTCGCCCCTCCCTCCGTCAGAGCAACGGCAGACAATCGTTCCGCGCCTTTTTTCTGTGCGGACGCCATACCACGGCAAGCATGGAGCCCGCTCAGCTCACTTTGGCAATTAGGAGCACATTAACCACCACACGCATTATTCAGCAGTATATGCAGCACCAGAACATGGCAACGCGATACCGGGCGAGGAGGCGACGTCAGCGCGGTCCTGTGAGTGATCAGGACATGGACACAGATTTCTCTGAAAGCATGGGCCCTGACAATGCATGCATCATGGTGCTAATGGGGCAGGTTCATGCTGTGGAACGCCGATTCTGGGCTCGGGAAACAAGCACAGACTGGTGGGACCGCATAGTGTTGCAGGTCTGGGACGATTCCCAGTGGCTACGAAACTTTCGCATGCGTAAGGGCACTTTCATGGAACTTTGTGACTTGCTTTCCCCTGTCCTGAAGCGCATGAATACCAAGATGAGAGCAGCCCTCACAGTTGAGAAGCGAGTGGCGATAGCCCTGTGGAAGCTTGCAACGCCAGACAGCTACCGGTCAGTTGGGAATCAATTTGGAGTGGGCAAATCTACTGTGGGGGCTGCTGTGATGCAAGTAGCCCACGCAATCAAAGATCTGCTGATATCAAGGGTAGTGACCCTGGGAAATGTGCAGGTCATAGTGGATGGCTTTGCGGCAATGGGATTCCCTAACTGTGGTGGGGCCATAGACGGAACCCATATCCCTATCTTGGCACCGGAGCACCAAGCCGCCGAGTACATAAACCGCAAGGGGTACTTTTCAATAGTGCTGCAAGCTCTGGTGGATCACAAGGGACGTTTCACCAACATCAACGTGGGATGGCCGGGAAAGGTGCATGATGCTCGCATCTTCAGGAACTCTGGTCTGTTTCAAAAGCTGCAGGAAGGGACTTTATTCCCAGACCAGAAAATAACTGTTGGGGATGTTGAAATGCCTATATGTATCCTTGGGGACCCAGCCTACCCCTTAATGCCATGGCTCATGAAGCCGTACACAGGCAGCCTGGACAGTGGTCAGGAGCTGTTCAACTACAGGCTGAGCAAGTGCAGAATGGTGGTAGAATGTGCATTTGGACGTTTAAAGGCGCGCTGGCGCAGTTTATTGACTCGCTTAGACCTCAGCGAAACCAATATTCCCACTGTTATTACTGCTTGCTGTGTGCTCCACAATATCTGTGAGAGTAAGGGGGAGACGTTTATGGCGGGGTGGGAGGTTGAGGCAAATCGCCTGGCTGCTGGTTACGCGCAGCCAGACACCAGGGCGGTTAGAAGAGCACAGGAGGGCGCGGTACGCATCAGAGAAGCTTTGAAAAACAGTTTCATGACTGGCCAGGCTACGGTGTAAAAGTTCTGTTTGTTTCTCCTTGATGAACCCCCCCGCCCCTTGGTTCACTCTACTTCCCTGTAAGCTAACCACCCTCCCCTCCTCCCTTTAATCATTGCTTGCAGAGCCAATAAAGTCATTGCTGCTTCACAGTCATGCATTCGTTATTCATTCATCACACAAATAGGGGGATGACTACCAAGGTATCCCAGGAGGGGTGGTGGAGGAGGGAAGGAAAATGCCTTTAAGCACAGCACTTTAAAAGTTTACAACTTTAAAATTTATTGAATGACAGCCTTCTTTTTTTTGGGCAATCCTCTGTGGGGGAGTGGCTGGTTGGCCGGAGGCCTCCCCACCGTGTTCTTGGGCGTCTGGGTGTGGAGGCTATGGAACTTGGGGAGGAGGGCGGTTGGTTACAGAGGGGCTGCAGTGGCAGTCTGTGCTCCAGCTGCCTTTGCTGCAGCTCAACCATACACTGGAGCATACTGGTTTGGTCCTGCAGCAGCCTCAGCATTGAATCCTGCCTCCTCTCATCACGCTGCCGCCACCTTTGAGCTTCAGCCCTGTCTTCAGCCCGCCACTTACTCTCTTCAGCCCGCCACTTACTCTCTTCAGCCCTCCACCTCTCCTCCCGGTCATTTTGTGCTTTCCTGCACTCTGACATTATTTGCCTCCACGCATTCGTCTGTGCTCTGTCAGTGTGGGAGGACAGCATGAGCTCGGAGAACATTTCATCGCGAGTGCGTTTTTTTTTCTTTCTAAGCTTCACTAGCCTCTGGGAAGGAGAAGATCCTGTGATCATTGAAACACATGCAGCTGGTGGAGAAAAAAAAAGGGACAGCGGTATTTAAAAAGACACATTTTATAAAACAGTGGCTACACTCTTTCAGGGTAAACCTTGAAAGTTAACATTACATACATAGCACATGTGCTTTCGTTACAAGGTCGCATTTTGCCTCCTCCCACCGCGTGAACGGATTTTGGTTGAATGCCAGCAAACATACACTGCAATGCTTTGTTCTACAGTGATTCCCCAGTACGTGTTGCTGGCCTGGAGTGGTAAAGTGTCCTACCATGAAGGACGAAATAAGGCTGCCCTCCCCAGAAACCTTTTGCAAAGGCAGAACCGCAAATGCCAGGGCAAAGTAATCCTTTCACATGCTTGCTTTTAAACCATGTATAGCATTTTAAAAGGTACACTCACCAGAGGTCCCTTCTCCGCCTGCTGAGTCCAGGAGGCAGCCTTGGGTGGGTTCGGGGGGTACTGGCTCCAGGTCTAGGGTGAGAAACAGTTCCTGGCTGTCGGGAAAACCGGTTTCTCCGCTTGCTTGCTGTGAGCTATCTACAACCTCCTCCTCATCATCTTCTTCGTCCCCAAAACCTACTTCTGTATTGCCTCCATCTCCATTGAAGGAGTCAAACAACACGGCTGGGGTAGTGGTGGCTGAACCCCCTAAAATGGCATGCAGCTCATCATAGAAGCGGCATGTTTGGGGCTCTGACCCAGAGCGGCCGTTCGCCTCTCTGGTTTTCTGGTAGGCTTGCCTCAGCTCCTTCAGTTTCACGCGGCACTGCTTCGGGTCCCTGTTATGGCCTCTGTCCTTCATGCCCTGGGAGATTTTCAGAAAGGTTTTGGCATTTCGAAAACTGGAACGGAGTTCTGATAGCACGGATTCCTCTCCCCAAACAGCGATCAGATCCCGTACCTCCCGTTCAGTCCATGCTGGAGCTCTTTTGCGATTCTGGGACTCCATCATGGTCACCTCTGCTGATGAGCTCTGCATGGTCACCTGCAGCTTGCCACGCTGGCCAAACAGGAAATGAGATTCAAAAGTTCGCGGTTCTTTTCCTGTCTACCTGGCCAGTGCATCTGAGTTGAGAGCGCTGTCCAGAGCGGTCAGAATGGAGCACTCTGGGATAGCTCCCGGAGGCCAATACCATCGAATTGTGTCCACAGTACCCCAAATTCGAGCCGGCAACGTCGATTTAAGCGCTAATCCACTTGTCAGGGGTGGAGTAAGGAAATCGATTTTAAGAGCCCTTTAAGTCGAAATAAAGGGCTTCATTGTGTGGACGGGTGCAGGTTTAAATCGATTTAACGCTGCTAAATTCGATCTAAAGTCCTAGTGTAGACCAGGGCTAGGGGTATGTCTACACTACAGAATAAGGTCGAATTTATAGAAGTCGGTTTTTTAGAAATCGGTTTTATAAATTCGAGTGTGTGTGTCCCCACAGTAAATGCTCTAAGTGCATTAAGTGCATTAACTCGGCGGAGCGCTTCCACAGTACCGAGGCAAGCGTCGACTTCCGGAGCGTTGCACTGTGGGTAGCTATCCCACAGTTCCCGCAGTCTCCGCTGCCCATTGGAATTCTGGGTTGAGATCCCAATGCCTGATGGGGCTAAAACATTGTCGCGGGTGGTTCTGGGTACATATCGTCAGCCTCCCGTTCCCTCCCTCCCCCCGTGAAAGCAAGGGCAGACAATCATTTCGCGCCTTTTTTCCTGAGTTACCTGTGCAGACGCCATACCATGGCAAGCATGGAGCCCGCTCAGGTAACCGTCACCCTATGTCTCCTGGGTGCTGGCAGACGCGGTACGGCATTGCTACACAGTAGCAGCAACCCCTTGCCTTGTGGCAGCAGACGGTACAGTACGACTGGTAGCCGTCATCGTCATGTCTGAGGTGCTCCTGGTCGCCTCTGTGAGGTCGATCAGGAGCGCCTGGGCAGACATGGGCACAGGGACTAAATTTGGAGTGACTTGACCAGGTCATTCTCTTTAGTCCTGCAGTCAGTCCTATTGAACCGTCTTATGGTGAGCGGGCAGGCGATACGGACTGCTAGCAGTCGTGCTGTACCATCTTCTGCCGAGCAGTCATGAGATGTGGATGGCATGCAGTCCGTCTGCTGCCAGCCAAAGATGTAAAAGATAGATGGAGTGGGTCAAAACAAGAAATAGACCAGATTTGTTTTGTACTCATTTGCTTCCCCCCCCTCCCCTGTCTAGGGGACTCATTCTTCTAGATCACACTGCAGTCAAGGTGCAGCGAGGTAAATCTAGCCATGTATCAATCAGAGGCCAGGCTAACCTTCTTGCTCCAATAAGGACAATAACTTAGGTGCACCATTTCTTATTGGAACCCTCTGTGAAGTCCTGCCTGAAATACTCCTTGATGTAAAGCCACCCCCTTTGTTGATTTTAGCTCCCTGAAGCCAACCCTGTAAGCGCCCCTCCCAGCGTCAGAGCAATGGCAAACAATCGGGCATCTGAGAGTGCTGTCCAGAGCAGTCACAATGGAGCGCTCTGATGGGGCTAAAACATTGTCGCGGGTGGTTCTGGGTACGTGTCGTCAGGCCCCCGTTCCCTCCCTCCCTCCGTGAAAGCAAGGGCAGACAATCATTTCGCGCCTTTTTTCCTGAGTTACCTGTGCAGACGCCATACCACAGTAAGCATGGAGCCCGCTCAGGTAACCGTCACCCTATGTCTCCTGGGTGCTGGCAGACGCGGTACGGCTTTGCTGCACAGTAGCAGCAACCCCTTGCCTTCTGGCAGCAGACGGTGCAATACGATTGGTAGTCGTCCTCATCGTGTCCGAGGTGCTCCTGGCCGCGTCGGCTGGGAGCGCCTGGGCAGACATGGGCGCAGGGACTAAATTTGGAGTGACTTGACCAGGTCATTCTCTTTAGTCCTGCAGTCAGTCCTATTGAACCGTCTTATGGTGAGCAGGCAGGCGATACGGACTGCTAGCAGTCGTACTGTACCATCTTCTGCCAGGCAGGCAAGAGATGAGGATTGCTAGCAGTCGTATTGCACCATCTTCTGCCAGGCAGGCAAGAGATGGGGATGGCTAGCAGGCGTACTGTACCATCTTCTGCCAAGCAGCCATGAGATGTGGATGGCATGCAGTCCTTCTGCACCGTCTGCTGCCAGCCAAAGATGTAAAAGATAGATGGAGTGGGTCAAAACAAGAAATAGACCAGATTTGTTTTGTACTCATTTGCCTCCTCCCCTGTCTAGGGGACTCATTCCTCTAGGTCACACTGCAGTCACTCACAGAGAAGGTGCAGCGAGGTAAATCTAGCCATGTATCAATCAGAGGCCAGGCTAACCTCCTTGTTCCAATAACAACGATAACTTAGGTGCACCATTTCTTATTGGAACCCTCCGTGCAGTCCTGCCTGAAATACTCCTTGATGTACAGGCACCCCCTTTGTTGATTTTAGCTCCCTGAAGCCAACCCTGTAAGCCGTGTCGTCAGTCGCCCCTCCCTCCGTCAGAGCAACGGCAGACAATCGTTCCGCGCCTTTTTTCTGTGCGGACGCCATACCACGGCAAGCATGGAGCCCGCTCAGCTCACTTTGGCAATTAGGAGCACATTAACCACCACACGCATTATTCAGCAGTATATGCAGCACCAGAACATGGCAACGCGATACCGGGCGAGGAGGCGACGTCAGCGCGGTCCCGTGAGTGATCAGGACATGGACACAGATTTCTCTGAAAGCATGGGCCCTGACAATGCATGCATCATGGTGCTAATGGGGCAGGTTCATGCTGTGGAACGCCGATTCTGGGCTCGGGAAACAAGCACAGACTGGTGGGACCGCATAGTGTTGCAGGTCTGGGACGATTCCCAGTGGCTGCGAAACTTTCGCATGCGTAAGGGCACTTTCATGGAACTTTGTGACTTGCTTTCCCCTGTCCTGAAGCGCATGAATACCAAGATGAGAGCAGCCCTCACAGTTGAGAAGCGAGTGGCGATAGCCCTGTGGAAGCTTGCAACGCCAGACAGCTACCGGTCAGTTGGGAATCAATTTGGAGTGGGCAAATCTACTGTGGGGGCTGCTGTGATGCAAGTAGCCCACGCAATCAAAGATCTGCTGATATCAAGGGTAGTGACCCTGGGAAATGTGCAGGTCATAGTGGATGGCTTTGCTGCAATGGGATTCCCTAACTGTGGTGGGGCCATAGACGGAACCCATATCCCTATCTTGGCACCGGAGCACCAAGCCGCCGAGTACATAAACCGCAAGGGGTACTTTTCAATAGTGCTGCAAGCTCTGGTGGATCACAAGGGACGTTTCACCAACATCAACGTGGGATGGCCGGGAAAGGTGCATGATGCTCGCATCTTCAGGAACTCTGGTCTGTTTCAAAAGCTGCAGGAAGGGACTTTATTCCCAGACCAGAAAATAACTGTTGGGGATGTTGAAATGCCTATATGTATCCTTGGGGACCCAGCCTACCCCTTAATGCCATGGCTCATGAAGCCGTACACAGGCAGCCTGGACAGTGGTCAGGAGCTGTTCAACTACAGGCTGAGCAAGTGCAGAATGGTGGTAGAATGTGCATTTGGACGTTTAAAGGCGCGCTGGCGCAGTTTATTGACTCGCTTAGACCTCAGCGAAACCAATATTCCCACTGTTATTACTGCTTGCTGTGTGCTCCACAATATCTGTGAGAGTAAGGGGGAGACGTTTATGGCGGGGTGGGAGGTTGAGGCAAATCGCCTGGCTGCTGGTTACGCGCAGCCAGACACCAGGGCGGTTAGAAGAGCACAGGAGGGCGCGGTACGCATCAGAGAAGCTTTGAAAAACAGTTTCATGACTGGCCAGGCTACGGTGTAAAAGTTCTGTTTGTTTCTCCTTGATGAACCCCCCCGCCCCTTGGTTCACTCTACTTCCCTGTAAGCTAACCACCCTCCCCTCCTCCCTTTAATCATTGCTTGCAGAGCCAATAAAGTCATTGCTGCTTCACAGTCATGCATTCGTTATTCATTCATCACACAAATAGGGGGATGACTACCAAGGTATCCCAGGAGGGGTGGTGGAGGAGGGAAGGAAAATGCCACACAGCACTTTAAGCACAGCACTTTAAAAGTTTACAACTTTAAAATTTATTGAATGACAGCCTTCTTTTTTTTGGGCAATCCTCTGTGGGGGAGTGGCTGGTTGGCCGGAGGCCTCCCCACCGTGTTCTTGGGCGTCTGGGTGAGGAGGCTATGGAACTTGGGGAGGAGGGCGGTTGGTTACAGAGGGGCTGCAGTGGCAGTCTGTGCTCCAGCTGCCTTTGCTGCAGCTCAACCATACACTGGAGCATACTGGTTTGGTCCTGCAGCAGCCTCAGCATTGAATCCTGCCTCCTCTCATCACGCTGCCGCCACCTTTGAGCTTCAGCCCTGTCTTCAGCCCGCCACTTACTCTCTTCAGCCCGCCACTTACTCTCTTCAGCCCGCCACCTCTCCTCCCGGTCATTTTGTGCTTTCCTGCACTCTGACATTATTTGCCTCCACGCATTCGTCTGTGCTCTGTCAGTGTGGGAGGACAGCATGAGCTCGGAGAACATTTCATCGCGAGTGCGTTTTTTTTTCTTTCTAAGCTTCACTAGCCTCTGGGAAGGAGAAGATCCTGTGATCATTGAAACACATGCAGCTGGTGGAGAAAAAAAAAGGGACAGCGGTATTTAAAAAGACACATTTTATAAAACAGTGGCTACACTCTTTCAGGGTAAACCTTGAAAGTTAACATTACATACATAGCACATGTGCTTTCGTTACAAGGTCGCATTTTGCCTCCTCCCACCGCGTGAACGGATTTTGGTTGAATGCCAGCAAACATACACTGCAATGCTTTGTTCTACAGTGATTCCCCAGTACGTGTTGCTGGCCTGGAGTGGTAAAGTGTCCTACCATGAAGGACGAAATAAGGCTGCCCTCCCCAGAAACCTTTTGCAAAGGCAGAACCGCAAATGCCAGGGCAAAGTAATCCTTTCACATGCTTGCTTTTAAACCATGTATAGCATTTTAAAAGGTACACTCACCAGAGGTCCCTTCTCCGCCTGCTGAGTCCAGGAGGCAGCCTTGGGTGGGTTCGGGGGGTACTGGCTCCAGGTCTAGGGTGAGAAACAGTTCCTGGCTGTCGGGAAAACCGGTTTCTCCGCTTGCTTGCTGTGAGCTATCTACAACCTCCTCCTCATCATCTTCTTCGTCCCCAAAACCTACTTCTGTATTGCCTCCATCTCCATTGAAGGAGTCAAACAACACGGCTGGGGTAGTGGTGGCTGAACCCCCTAAAATGGCATGCAGCTCATCATAGAAGCGGCATGTTTGGGGCTCTGACCCAGAGCGGCCGTTCGCCTCTCTGGTTTTCTGGTAGGCTTGCCTCAGCTCCTTCAGTTTCACGCGGCACTGCTTCGGGTCCCTGTTATGGCCTCTGTCCTTCATGCCCTGGGAGATTTTCAGAAAGGTTTTGGCATTTCGAAAACTGGAACGGAGTTCTGATAGCACGGATTCCTCTCCCCAAACAGCGATCAGATCCCGTACCTCCCGTTCAGTCCATGCTGGAGCTCTTTTGCGATTCTGGGACTCCATCATGGTCACCTCTGCTGATGAGCTCTGCATGGTCACCTGCAGCTTGCCACGCTGGCCAAACAGGAAATGAGATTCAAAAGTTCGCGGTTCTTTTCCTGTCTACCTGGCCAGTGCATCTGAGTTGAGAGCGCTGTCCAGAGCGGTCAGAATGGAGCACTCTGGGATAGCTCCCGGAGGCCAATACCATCGAATTGTGTCCACAGTACCCCAAATTCGAGCCGGCAACGTCGATTTAAGCGCTAATCCACTTGTCAGGGGTGGAGTAAGGAAATCGATTTTAAGAGCCCTTTAAGTCGAAATAAAGGGCTTCATTGTGTGGACGGGTGCAGGTTTAAATCGATTTAACGCTGCTAAATTCGATCTAAAGTCCTAGTGTAGACCAGGGCTATGACTAAAGTTACCATTAAATATGAGCTGCAGCTGCAGAGTTCAGATATTGAGCCAGATCCAAACTTTCCTGAAGCTTACGGCTGTTCTTCATCAGGGATTTGGTTTGCCCCATAATATGGATTAGGCTCCTGGGGCAAAATCTGGATGTTGGTCCAAATCCAGATGCCAATTTCCCCAAAGTTTGGGAGCTTAGGGTTGATGTGTATTGAGATCGAGGGTTTGGGCCAGTGTAGGTTTCTCACAAACACAGAGACATGTTTGCAGAAGTGTCTGTTAATTTTAAGTTTGTTGATTCACCTACATGAAATCTAAGTCCGATAGCTGTGATCATGATTCTGATGTTGATTCTACTTATGTAAATTATAATGATCTCCACTGAAACTAATGGAGATACACTGTTGTAAAAGCTAGAGAAGTGAATTTGGCCCTTTTCATTTCTGGTCTGACTATATTTCAGTTGAAGGCCACGGGGGTATCCCACTGTAAAACCTGGTGGGCCCTGTCAGATTTGTATATACAAATGCAGGTTTTACACCTGACAGCAAATGGAGAGGTGCGAGCATCATGGGAAATTTGACCCAAACAGATGCAGGAGTTGATGAAGGAAATTACAACCTACTCTTGGGAATATATTATGGATTTATTGATTAATTGTGAAATTATAAACTTTAGAGACAAAAAGTATTATATTCATGGCATGCACACAAAAAAGTTAGATTAAAAAAATAAATACTCTTGTTGAAAGGTTGCTGTGTTACAATGCTTTATTTCTCAGAATTCAGAATAACTCCCAAGAACCTCAAAACAGAGAGCGACAAAGCAGGCTGCTCCCTAAAAGGGAGAGGCACAGCTCACCCCACTTTACCCTAGAGTGGGTGGCTGCAGACCTACTCAGATGACCCATATCACATGGCTTCCCTCAGAGCCCCCTCACTTGCAAGCAGGACCAGGAAATCCTCACACTTAAAAATCGCTTGTTATTTTTAACACAGATGTTTTGGAGCATCTGATCCATCTTTCTGTAGTATTCATTGCCCCAAGTGGGGTGTATGTATGGCAAACAAGACAAAGAGGATAACCCTATTAATACCGAGGAGTCCGGTGGCACCTTAAAGACTAACTGATTTATTTGGGCATAAGCTTTTGTGGGTAAAAACCCTCACTTCAGATACCCCTATTAATACCCCTCCTCTCCTCTTCTGAAAAAAAAATCCATCCATGACTTGAATATCATTACAGCTATTCGCATTTGCAGCTTTGCAAACAAAAGTAACTTGAGTTCACACTGCAGGATGTAAACCGATCTCACGTGGGAGTCAGAAACGATCATTTCCCTCCATATCACAGCATTGCACACCCAGCTAAATTCTTCGCATACTGGTCAATCCCAGAGATGGGATATTGAATACTAGTGATAGAGTACTTGTCTGATCTGCCATGGTTATGGATACAATTTTGTCATGGTAAAATTATGCATAATTCATGGTACAGTCACAATAAAAATGAATAATTTCAAACTATGGTAATGGCAACTTTATGGACCCTGTTGATGAATATGAACAGTTCATTAGTTCACTTTGGTCAAGTCTTCTTTGAAACAGGACTATCTGAAGCCTGTCTCCCAAGCAAGGGGGAAAAAATTCATAGGGAAGGGTTGCAGAACAAAGTGTGTGAACAAGCATCTCAAACAGGTTATTAGGAGAAAGCAGAAAGCCTACAAGGAATGGAGGAAGGATGGATCAGCAAGAAATGCTACTTTTTGGAGGTCAGAAAGTATAGGGAAAAAGTCAAAACGGTCAAAAGCCAAGCAGAGTTGGACATGGCAAAAGAAATTAAAACCAATAGTAAAAGGTTTTTCAGCCATATAAATAAAAGAAAAACAAGGAAGGAAGAAATGGGACTGCTAAACATGGAGGATGGTGTGGAGATTAAAAATAATCTCGGTGGGGCCTAACACCTACACTAATATTTTGCCTCAGTTTTTAATAAGTGTAATGAGGAGCTTGGGGCAGTGGCAGGATGGCTAATGGAACAAGAATATGGAAGGAGGTGGAAGCCAAACTCAGACAGCTTTAATGAGCCCAAATTGGAGGGCCCAGATAATCTCCCTTCAAGAATATTAAGGAACTGGCACATGACATTTCAAGCCCAATAGAAAGGATTTTTAATGAATCCATAAATTTGGAAGGGTCAACACTGTGACTGGAGGATTGTGAATATAGTACCTATATTTAAGAAAGAAGAAAAAAAGTGATCCATTAAACTATGGGCAAGTTAGTTTGACCTCAATTGTATGCATGGTCTCAGAACAAATTTTGGAAGAAAAGCAGTTAAGGACATAGAGGTAAATGGTAAGTGGGATAAAATATAACATGGTTTACTAAAGATAGATCATGCTAGACTGACCCAATCTCTTTCTTTGAGAAGATAACTGATTTTTCTAGACAAAGGAAATGCAGTAGATCTAATCTACCTGGCTTTCAGTAAAGCATTTGATATAGTTCCACATGGGAAGTTATTAGTTAAATTGGAGAAGATGGGGCTTTAATATGAGATTCGAAAGGTGGGAAAGGAACTGGTTAAAGGGGAGACTATAACAGGTCATGCTGAAAGGTGAACTGTCGGGCTGGAGTTCCTCAAGGATCGGTCTTGGGACCAATTGCATTTAATACTTTTACTAATGACCTTGATACAAAATGTAGGCATGTGCTAATACAATTGCAGATGAGACAAAGTTGGGAGGTATTGCAAATATGGAGGAGGACTGTAATATCATGCAAAAAGATATGGATAACCTTGAAAACTGGAGTAATAGAAATGGGATGAAATTTAATAGTGCAAAGTGCAAGATTGTGCACTTACGGACTAACAACAAGAATTTTTGCTATAAGCTGGGAAAGTATCAGATGGAAATGGCAAAGGAGGAGAAAGACCTGGTTATGTTGGTTGATCACTGGATGACTGTGAGCCACCAATGTGATGCGGCCATGAAAAAAGCTAATGCAATCTTGGGATAGCTCAGGCAAGGTATTTTCAATTGAGATAGGCAAGTGTTATTACCATTATACAAGACATTAATGAGACCTCATCAGGAATTCTGTGTGCAATTCTAGTCTTCCCATGGTTTAAAAAGATGAATTCAAACTGGACCAGGTGCAGAGAAGGGCTATTAGGATGGTCAGAAGAATGGAGAACCTACCTTACGAGAGGAGACTTAAGGAGCTTGGCTTGGTTAGCCTAACCAAACAAAGGCTGAGGGGAGATAGGATTGCTCTCTATAAATACCTCAGAGGGATAAATACCAGGGAGGGAGAGAAGTTATTTAAGTTAAGAGCCAATGCTGACACAAGAATAAATGGATATAAACTGCCATCTATAAATCTAAGCTTGAAATTAGATGCCGGTTTCTAACCATCAGAGGAGTGAAGTTCTGGAACAGCCTTCCCAGGGGAGAAGTGGGAGCTAAAAGCCTAACTTGTTTTAAGATTGAGCTTGATAAGTTTATGGAGGGGATGGTGTGATGAGACTCTACAATGGCATAAGGCCCATCCACAACTGCTGTTAGCAAATATCTCCAATGGGTGGAGAAAGGACACTAGATGGGGAGGGTTCTGAGTTACTACAGAGAATTCTTTCCCAGGTGTTTGGCTGGTGGAACTTGCCCACATGCTCAGGGTCTAACTGATCACCATATTTGGGGCTGGGAAGGAATTTACCCCCAGGTCAGATTGGCAGAGACCCTGGGTTTTTTCACTTTCTTCTGCAACGTGGAGCACAGGTCGTTTGCTGGTTTGAACTAGAGTAAATGGTGGAGTCTCTGTAACTTAATTCTTTAAATCAAGATTTGAAGACTTCACTAACTAAGCCATAGGTTATGGACCTACTACAGGAATGGGTGGGTGAGGTTCTGTGGTCTACAATGCACAGGATGTCAGACTAGATGATCATGATAGTCCCTTCTGGCTTTATAGTCTATGAGTGGGACTGGATCAAAGCAACTAATAAACTGTTCATACGCAACAGCCGATGGAAGTGAACTAACAAACTGTTAATGTGGGGTAGCAGGATCCATATCAATGGCAAAATTCACAGTTCCGCGATCGTGGTGACCTTTCATGGTTGACTTGAAATAAATGGCAAAATTAACGGGTTCCATGACAGTGTGCACCAGGGCATAATCATATACTTAGCCATAGTGAACACTACCTCTCCTAGCAATTCAGGATTGTTGCCTATAGGAACTATTTGCAACAGCCTCACAATAGGAGGAGTGGGGGCAAACAAGCTAGCTAATTTTAAGATGGAGTTTGGTAAATTTATCAATGGGATTATATGATGGGGTTGCCCACAATAGCAGGTGAGTAGAACTGATGACCCAGGAAGTCCCTTTCGATCCTGTGTTCCTGTCTAGTCTGACCTCCTGCATAACACAGGCCATAGAATCTCACTCAATTATTCCTATATCGAAGCCATATGTTGTGACTGAGGGCTTGTCTACACTACCACATGGGGTCGATCTAAGATACGCAACTTCAGCTACGTGAATAGCGTAGCTGAAGTAGACATACTTAGATCTACTCACCGTGGTGTCTTCACTGCGGTAAGTTGACAGCTGGCGCTCTCCTGTCAACTCCGCTTGTGCTTCTCGTTCTGGTGGAGTACTGGAGTTGACAGGAGAGTGCTCAGTGGTCGATTTATCACATCTATACTAGACGTGATAAATCGACCCCCACTGGATGGATCGCTGCCCGCTGATCTGGGTGGTAGTGTAGACAAGCCCTTAGTTAGAGCTTTTGGCACTGTTTTGATCTAGCTGATCTGTGTACCGCAGTATTCTGTGTCTGCTGTATTATGACTGTAGTAGTTTTCTTTCATACAGGGAACATCATTAAAAAACTGCCACGGAAGACTGCGGTCCCCATAAACGACACAGCCATATTCTGCGTGGAGCTGGACAACGAGTGCCAGAACATCCACTGGCTGAAGAATATGGAAGAAGTGAAACCCAATGACCGAATCACTATCACCTCAGCTGGCAAGCAACATACGCTGATTATCCGGGAGTGCAAGATGGAAGACGCCGGGGAGATTGCATTCCTGGCTGATGAGTGCAGAACATCTACCCAGTTCACTGTGTCCAGTAAGCTTTCCTTTATTCTATATTACAGTGAGCATCAGAACATAAGAATGGTCATACTGGGTCAGACCAACGGTCCATCTAGCTCAGTAGCCTCTCTGACAGTGGCCAATGTCAGATACTTCAGAGGGAGTGAACAGAGCAGGGCAATTATTGAGTGATCCATCCCCTGTCATCCAGTCCCAGCTTCTGGCAGTCAGAGGCTTAGGGACACCCAGAGCATGGGGTTGCGTCCCTGACGCTCTTGACTAATAGCCATTGATGGACCTATCCTCTGTGAACTTATCTCATTCTTTTTTGCACCCTGTTATACTTTTGGCCTTCAGATTGACTGTGTGTTGTGTGAAGAAGTACTTCCTTTTGTTTCTTTTAAAACCCGCTGCCTGCTAATTTCATTGTGTTACCCCTGGTTCTTGTGTTTTGCGAAGGGGTAAATAACACTTCCTTATTCACATTCTCCTTACGATTCAATAATTTTATAGAGCTCTGTCATATCCTCCCTTAGTCATCTCTTTTCCAAGCTGAACAGTCCCAGTCTTATTAATCTTTTGTCACACCCCTAATAATTTTTGTTGTCCTTCTCTGTACCTTTTCCAATTCTAATAGATCTTGTTTGAGATGGGGTGACCAGAACTGGATGCCATATTCAAGGTGTGGGCATACCATGGATTTATATAGTAGAATTATGATATTTACTGTCTTATTATCTATCCCTTTCCTAGTGGTTCCTAACATTCTGTTTCTTGACTGCTGCTTCACATTAAGCGGATGTTTTCAAAGAATTATCAGGGGATAATTTCAAAGAGGGGTTTGGACCTGCTGCCTCTGCCTACCCTGTGGGCTGCCCCCTGCAACCACAGTACCTATTTGGCCTTCCACTAGGCCTGCAGCCTGCGGGGTTTCCAGGCCAGAGCTCCCCCAGCTCCTCTGGCCTTCCCCCAGCCCTGCTCCACCTCAGGTACTCTCTCAGCTTCCCAGCAGCCAGGCCCCTCTCCCTCCACAGCTAGAGGGAGAGTTCTTCTGCTCCTGGCTTCACTGGCTTTTAGAGGGCCCGCTGGGTCTGTCTGGGGCGTGGCCTCCCAATCAGCCCCACTTTTCCACTGCCCCAGCCCTCTCCCAGGGCTGTTTTAAGCCCTTCCAGGCAGGAGCGGGTGATCACCCCGCTACAGTGCACTGCCATCTGCTGGAGGTGCTGACACAGCAGTAACATCAGCAGCTCTCTGATCTTATCACAGATCACTTCCCCTCAGGTACGGCTTTTTGGTGGGGTAGCAGCACTGTATGTACAAAGGGCAAAATTCTGCTCTTCTTCCAGAGCAATTGTGGGGATGTCGCTGGTGTTACCCTGGGTTTACACCCGTGAAGCAGAGAGAGGAATTTTGGTCCGTTGCATTTGGAATTCCTTCATGGGGTCATTCTACTTATAGTACTGCTTAATACAGCAAATTGTCCATTAAACTACACTGCCCAAAATCTTTACAGGAAGTTGGCTGTCTGCATTTGCCATGGAAAAATTAAGCATGATGAATCGTGAACAAACAACTTTATGTTAGGGAGCTCCCCAAGGCCAACTCCTATGTGTGTACAATGTACCAACCATCTCCTTTAGCGAAGGAATCTTTTGGAGTTCCCCAGCATTCTCAGCAGCCATCTGGTAGTACCGTGCGTACAGCCCACTGTTACTTTAAAGGGATTGCATAAATGCAGGGAGGGAAGTGCTGGAACAAGGGTTTGATTTAAGCAATGTTCACACCTTCTGAAGAATCCCAATTAAGATGCATCTCACCAGGGTAACAGTGTGTAGTGATACTAAACGGGTGATCCATTATTCTAGCTGAGCGTTAATGAAATAAAATAAGTTAAACCGGCTCCATCTAAGCTTCTTACATGGTCAGTATTGGTATGTGTGTAGGAGTCAATGGTAATTTGTGTACATGTGTGAAAGGTCAATGGTAGTTTGTGCGTGTACTTGGGGAATGGAATTAGTGGTGTGTGTTGGGTCTATAATATTTTGTGTGTGTGAGACAGAAAAGGGGTACAGTCAGTGGACATCAGTGATACTGTGTGTGCGTGTGTGTAGGGTCCATGATAGTGGCAATATGTGGGAAAGCAGATGGTGAAAGATGTGTGTAATTATAGGGATTATTGGTATTGGGTGTGTGGGTCTAATGGTAGTGTGTGTTAGAGGTGTCAGTACTTCGGGGGTACTGAGTGCTGTTTTGTGTATGCTGTGTGTGTGGATGGTCAGTAGCGTTGTGTGGGGCCAGTGATCTCCGTGATTGTCTAGGGCGACACTAGCATTGTGTGTGTACATGGATTGTGTGTCCATGGACGGTACTGTTTGAGGATGTGTTTTTCTTCAAACCCCCTTGCTTATCCATCTTGGATTAAGACTGTCTGAAACATTCCGTGTATTGATGTCAGCAGAGGAGTAAGAACGCTAATCCGGTTCCTGATAGCCCTCGTGCACAGGTGCCGGCGTGTCTGTCATGCGCTGTGGTGTGTTCATTCTGTGATATGGTTTTGTCTGTGTTTTTATCGCACTTCAGCTCCAAGAAAACCCCCATCCCATCCCCCATCTGACCCCGTGGTGAAAAATAAAACAGAAACCTCCGTGACGCTTGCCTGGTCCCCTCCCAAAATGGAGCAATTCATTCTCCTCGATGGCTACCTGGTGGAACGTAAGAAGCTGACGGGCTTTAGCTGGATGAGATGCCACCAATCTCACATCCCCATCCCAGAGTTCACAGTGAGCGATCTGGCGGAAGAGGCAGACTACCAGGTCCGCGTGTCTGCAGTCAACAGCTATGGGCAGAGCTCTTACCTAGAGTTCCCAGGGACCCTGCACCTCGGTGAGCCACGCAAACAAAGGGATTCAGGCCACTCAGTTGACTAACAATAGGGCCGTGATCTTGCAAGTCCTTGCTGCGTGCACAGCAAAGCAAGGCAAGGTGGCCGCGCTCCAGGATGCGTGCGAGCATTGAGCTCCTGCAAGGTTAAGTGCTAGGCGCAGAGAGCTCTGCACTGAATCTCAGGCCCTTGCTCTCTAGAATGCAGAGCTGTAGCTGAAGAGACATGATCTTAAAGGCACTCGTGAGCAGGTCCGTGAGCCAGCGAGCTATGTGTTCCGGTCTTGGACCTCAGCCACGCTGCTAGATGGGGTTTATGTGATGATTGTGCAGTCACACTCATGCAGACAGGATCAGGTTCCCTGGTGTACCCTGCTCCACTCTGTCACTTTTTAACCTTCCAATTCTATGGAGAAATGTAGGGACTGGGTTTTATTTCTGGGCTGCTGGGTTCTCTGCTGTTTGTCGGTGATCTATTGTATTGAGTATTTATTTGAAGTGACAAGGTGGATCTGATAGGCACCTCGTGCTATTATTTTATGAATCTAGGGCTATGTAAGTAAAATATGCCCAGCATTCTACCCTGCAGGAACAAGTCCTATCTCTGTACCCTAACAGCACTGACCTGCTTCTGTAGAAATCAAATCCTGCAGCCCTTCCACATGCAAAATGCCCATTGCCTTCAATGGGTGCGGAATTTTGGTCTGTTATTTTCAGTTTCCTTTTTCTGCCCCGAAAAGTTCTGTCCATAGGAGGCAACTCTTCACAGTGTCCTCTAGCTTCAGATTTATGTTTTGCTCTTCTCTGACAGAACCAGCATTGGCTGTGAAAACACCCCTGACTGATGTTGAAGCTACTGCAGGAGGTGATGCTACCTTTATTGTTGACCTCACGACTGCTTGTTCTGGCACCTGGTACCTTAATGGCAAAGCCATACAGAGCAGTGAAATCTACATCATTCGGAGAACCAAAACCACCCACATCCTCACCATAAGAAACGTCACCAAGAATGATGATGGAGCAGAGGTGAAATTTGTTGCCAAGAACATTGAAACCAGTACGAAGATGAAAGTAAAAGGTAGTTACTTGGATCTCATTCATTTCTTCCTTCAGTCAAGGGGGAGGCAGGCTGGTCTTGTGGTTAGAAAGGGGCTTGAGTGTTGGAGCTCCTGGGCTCTATTGCGAGCTCCATTACTGATTTGATGTGCGACCTTAGACAAGTAACCTAAGCTTTCAGAGCCAGATTCTGATACCTGAGTAGTACCTCACTGACTCCAGCAGCATGACTTGAGGAGTAAGGGAATATTCAGTGTTTCTAAGAGCATCAGAATGTGACCTTGAGTTGCCTAAGACTCCCTCTCTGTGAAATGAGGATCATAACACTTACCTGTTTCACAAGGCAAAGCTTAATGGACATTGGTAAAGGGCTTGTTGACCCTTGGATGAGAAATCCCTGTGGAAGAATGTTTAAAGTATTCCTGATTAGAAGGGAGCGCACAGCTGATTGCGTGCCTCATACAATGCAAATATTGATGGTGAAATTCACTGCAGTGCAGAAGTAACTTCCTAAACATTTCTTAACCCCCACTTAAGCCTTTCCATGGGGGTGTAAATGGGGTTTAAATGTTTGTACAGCCTTGCCAAAGGGCAGTTTCACCCCAAGGATATTTGTTGTGTGCGATTGTTCTGACAAATGACAAAAATGTTTTCAAAATAACAATAATAATAAAAAGACATGTTGGAACTTTAATGTTAGGTGGAGTGTAGGGGTCGGGAGAGTCTGGGTTTTCCAGGTGCAAGGGCAGAGTTAAACGTAATGGCTTGTTAAGTTAAAACCTGAACTCATTCATTGAGCCACCCAAGCAGAATGGTGGCTTAGCAAGGAGAGGATATGGCATGTGGTGGGACCCTTGGTTTGAGGATGGTGTTCCTGCCCTTAAGGCAAACAAAGTTTGGCAAGTTCTGATTTTAGCTCTGCTGCAGAATATAGGCTTGCCGGATGCTAAGACGGGGCGGCAGGCAGTAAGTGAGGTGACTTCATTTCCGGCGCTTGCACCTTAGAGGGAAAGATGGACATGGGGGAACAGAGGTCAAAAAGTGGGAAAATATTTACCTGGGGGGAAAATGATACTCTTATTTATACATTCTGATTCTTATTGAACTCTGCTGGATTTCTTCTCTTGTCTTGGGTGTGAACAGGGCTGAGCCAACCATGAGTTTCTTCTGTGACTGGTTTAATATCCCAGCCTACAGGGAGAGGCACTGGCTGCTTTAGTGTCTAAAGTGAATTCAAGTTGCCTGTGGAAGACTTCCATTGGGGAAAAAGGTTTAAAACCACGGCTTCAGTGCTCAGAGATGTGTGTAATTGATGATGAGATTTTGGAGATAGCATCATATATGGTGCTCTACAAGGCATAAAAATTAGGGTACAGATTCTTATCTCATTGACACCAGTATAAATCCAGACCAAGTCCACTGAAGTAAATGGAGTTGCTCCGTATTTACACTGGAGTTAGACCAAGATCTGGATGCAGGTTCCTTCTGAGGAGAGCTTGCAACCTAACGCAGACATATATGTGAGACAGTATGATATAATAGCAAGCCTTTCTCTCTTTCTCTCTTTCTCTCTCTCTCCCTCCCTCCCAGCTGCTGCAGTAAGAATCACCAACAAGAGTGGAGACACAGAAAAGGTGTCTGTTCGGCTGTGTGAGGAGGCACAGCTTTGGGCGGAGCTGTCAGATGTGGCAGCTTCCGTGAAGTGGATGAAGAATGGGAAGGAAATCCAGGCCAGTCCAAAATACGAATTGAAAACAGCAGAGAAGAAACGCATCCTGAAAATTCACAACATCACAGCAGAGGATGCTGGCGTTTATGAATGTGTCTGTGAAGGGGATGAAATAGTCTATCAACTCTCAGTGAAAGGTGCGTGACTTTGGCTGGGCAGTTCCTGGTGAATGGCCTGCCCCCAGCCAGTGTGGTCTTTATGTGACAGAAAGGGAGCTCACGGAAGTTAGTGACACCCACCGCTCCAATAGGAAGCAGAAGTATCTCCCTAGAGAGCGGTGGTGTGTGTGAGGTGAGGAGTATTTGGAAGCTGACACCAGACCCTGAGCTCTGTCAGTCGTAGAGGCTCTGCCATATCATCCATCCTGCTTCGTGTCCCGGAATGTGGATGAGAAAGTCAGCTGGAGCTTGGTGTAGTTGAGTGAGCCTGGGCTATAGGAAAGGGAAAGATGGTCTTGTGGTTAAGAAACCAGCCAGGTAGTTAGGAGACATAGGCTCTATTCCCGCCAGAGACACAGATTCACTGTGTGACTTTGGTCACGTCACTTAGGGTATGTCTACGCTGCCATAAATCACCCACAGCTGGCCTGTGTCAGCTGACTTGGGCTCCCAGGGCTTGGAGTGTAGATGCTTGGGCTGGAACCCAGGTTCTGAAAACTGGTGAGGGAGGGAGGGTCCCAGAAGCTGGGCTCTGGATCGAGCTTGAATGTCTACACTGCAATTTTATAGCCCACCAGCCTGAGCCCTGCAAGCCCGAGTCAGCTGACATGGGCCAGCCATGGGTGTTTTACTGCAGTGTAGACATACCCTTAGGGACTGATCCAAATTTAGTTAAAGTGAATGGAGTCAGGCCTTCTGGGACCCAGTGTTTGCTCTGAGTACATGGAGGATAAGAAGAGGTGTGGGGAGCTGTAAGGCTTGATCCTTTAGTGTTTAGGATAAAGCACTCAGATGGAGGGCACAATAGAAAGGCAAAGTCTCATAACTGTTTATTATTTGGTGTTTGCCAAGCTTTGTACAGGTAAGAAAAGTTCAGCTTGTCTTCACGTGCTCATATTGTCCTTCAGCTCATGGTAATCCCCTGCTGCACTCCTTCCTATGGTTTGCTTCCTGTTCATTTAACAGGCATGTTGGCTACATGTCTGCTTTAACATTCAGCCCCTACCATGTAGCCTTTGACCCGCTGCATAACATTAATGGATATAGGCCTAGTGTTTACAAACCTTCAGCCTCCTCAGGGAAACTTAAGGCTCAGTCAACCTGTCAATGGGAGTGTTTCCATTGACTTCTATGAGAGCTGGAGCTGGCTTGAAAGGGCCAGATTATCCCCTGATTGTACTGGCTGGATTTTCATCCAGTTGTCTAATAAGGCGGGCAGTATAAAAGCTGGTACTTTCTACTCCGCACTGGTGAGGCCTCAGAGGGAGTACTGGACTGTGTTCCCATTTAGGCACCACAGTTTAAGGAAGATGTGAACAAATTGGAAGGAGGCCAGAGGAAAGCAACTCTAGTAAGAAGTTTGGAAAGCCTGGCCTACAAGGAAAGGTTGAAAGGACTGGGTATGTTTAGTTTAGAGAAGAGAAGGCTGAGGGGGATCATGACAACAGTGGTCCAATATGTGAAAGGTTGCTGTAAAGCAGACAATGTTCAATTATCCTCCATGTCCCTCCACGGTAGGACAAGAAGTAATTATCTTAGTTTGCAGCCAGGGAGATTCAGTTTAGATCTACAGAAAAACTCTCTATTGACAATGATAGTTCAGCACTGGAACAGGTTACCAAGCGAGGCTCTTGAATCCTCATCACTGGAAATTTTTTGGAACAAGTTAGACAAACACCTGTCAGGGATGGTCTAGGTTTACTCGATCCTGCCAAAGGGCAGGGGGCTGGACTAGATGACCTCTCGAGATTCCGTCCAGCCCTACGCTTCTATGATTCTATATTGTAGCCTGTTGTCAGACCAAAACCAGGAGTTATATTACTCAAAGTTCATGTGGCAGGATTAGGGCATTTGGCATCTGATCCTCATCCCGCAGACCTTACCTGGCCAAAACTCCTGTTGACTCCAGTGTGGGTTTTGCCTAAGAAAGGACAGCAAGACTGAGCCCTCAGTGCATTTGCCTCAGACCTGGCCTTCCTCCTTTTCTCTGAGAATGGCTGTATGAGGAGCTGACTGGAGGAGCAGAAGAAGGATAAGTTAGCTGTGTTTGTGGCGGGAGGTCAGAGGGTTAAGAGAGGGGGAAGAGTCTTGACTGTTTTGATGGTGTATGAGGAGCAGTTTACACAGCTATTATTGGTAGTGCAATCCTTTCTCTTTCATCATCCCATGCTGAGGTCCAAATTCAGCTCTCAGGTTTTCACACCAGGCTCTGATTTCAGTGAATATAAGTCTGTACATATCCCATAGAACGATTTGGTCTCTGACCCTGAGAATATGCAGAGCAGTGATCTGTGCAGGGTCCTATATTAAGCACAGTAACACAGATAGGGACCTAGCCAGCTTTCTCCCAACCTATGATTGGCTCCTCCTAACTGTGTGTATCTATGATCCCCCCCGCCCCAACCTTGTCAGCATTTTCTGGCCTGTGACTTCCTTCAGGCTGTGATTCTCTGCCCTTCCACCACCCACCTCTACCTGCCTGTGAGACTGCAGTCTCTGTTAACTCTCATATGCCCGTGGGAGGAAGCAATGTACATAACTGATACATGAATGCTCGCTTGCTAGATTCTTCAGAGGGCAAACACAAAACAGGCATGAACACACATAAAAAGAATTCATTCAAAAATTCAGCTATTTGTGGAGAGCTTTTTGTTGTCTACACCTGGCTGCAGAATGATTTAATTCTCATTCTCTTGCTGTCCCTGCCTCTCTCTCGGTATATTTTTTTCACTCTGTCAGATCTGCCCACAGCTTTGTATTGGATTAGCTGGAAGACATTCACAAATGTTTTCACCTAAATGTAGCTCTCAAACGAGGGGTCTGGGTTAATGTTTTTTTGGTGCTGCATTGAGGGAGTTGCATTTGAAACTCCCGCTGTACTCACACTTTGGCTGCAAATGTATCCTCTTTGGCATCTTTAAGGTTGCTGTAGTTATTCTTTTTTTACCCAGAACAGTCTTTACACCAGAAGCTAGTGACTGAATGGAGTCCTGTAAGAAAAACCAGAACAGCTAAAATACCCCCCACCTTTCTCAGCCATTCTCTCATTTGTCTGTTTAGTCACTTGTGTGTAGTCTTAATCCTAGATTGTGAGAGCTTTGGGACAATGATTGTCTTTGTTTTACTTGTTTGTGCAGTTCCTTAGTATGATTGGCCCTGATCCCTGTTAGGGATTCTTAAATGCTACTGCAGTATAAATCATCATGAATCAAATTTTCATCATTGTTTAATCAAGTTTTTAAAGATTGTTTCTATCGGGAATCCCTCCTTACTACTGGGCTGCCCAGATCTCAAAGCATCAATTCCGCTCCTGAGCTAAAGGAGAACTTCCATTAGTTATAACTGACAGCAACACTAATGTTCTCTTCCAAGACTGGGGAGAGACTGGAAGGTGCACTGTGAGCTTCTGTGGCTTCCAGACTGTGACTGAAAGGGTCTGTAGCTATTTTCAGTAGGGATGATTAGTAACTTGGATAGTAGAGGTTGGGCTTCTGTCCAGTGGTGATGTGAAAGAAGTTCTGCACGCTCATCTCTGTTAGAAAGAACAAAGGGTTTTTTTTGTTTTTTTTTTAAAGGTTGGCAGTATCGTAAAAAGAGGGTTGAATTTATTTACAGTGTATCAAGCACTTCAGTGCCCAGCAATTCGATGTTGCTTTCCCTGCACATAAGAGCACAACAACTGTATAAAAGTAGTTCAGATTTTTTTTCTTTAAATTAAGGGTAAAAACATATATATGTATACTTCTGTCAGAGTAGCTTTGATCATACTGGACCAACAAGCAGCTTTAAACTTTTGCTGTACTTTTTTAAAATGACATGGCAGAATTTTAGGACATTAATTCCCTTACTTGGAATAAATAATATTATGTCTTTAGGCACATATTTTGAGTTAATAATTATTGCTGCCATTGTGTATTTGGATCTACACCTTGAATGGGGTGAGGTTATACTCGTGAATTGATTATTCCACTACAAATTAGTATATCACTGAGTTACTTTAATTCTTTTGTGTTCTAGTTAGTTTCCTGTAAGGGATGTCTTTTCATTTTTAGAGGGTGTTGGTAATTCTGTAGATTTATAGTACAGTGCAACTCAAATTATCCAGATTACATTTAAATATCTTGTAAGGTACAATTATTTGCTATCTAGATAAATACAGTGAGTTAATAAGCCTCAATGTTTCCCCTAATATTTGTTCATTCTCTCTTCCTCTCTTTCTTCCATTCTTTCCTTCCTGCCTTATTAAGATTATTTTGCAGGTTAGCATCTTGGATGATAACTGAAAATCACCCACTGTTGAAACATGAAATTCTTATTCATAGTCCCAAATGTAGAGTACATTCTAAGGCAGCCTTTACTTACACAAACTGTCCTCATTCACCTGAGTAGTCCCATTGACTTAGCAGAGCTGCTTGCACAAATAAAGCATATGACAAAGGCTTCCTGGATTAGATCCTAAAATAACAATTTGAGGTAATTAGCCAAAACAGGAATCCAGGAGCAACCTACTAGATCCTAAGTGCGGTGGGGGGATGGCCAGGATGACCTCTTGAGGTCCATTCCAGCCCTTGCTTTTCTATAATTTTGTGATTTCTAATTAAAGCATATGTAGCTGGCTATATGGATAGATGAACTGACAATGTGGACCCAGTTCCTTACTAGTGCCATTTGCCATTCTGTTTCAGCACTCGTGCACTTCACAAACAAAGAGAAAGCTGGTGGTGTTGTCATCGCCATCTCCGGAAAACAGGCCGAATTTGTTTCTGAGACCTCTGAAGCCAATGTCATGGTGCAGTGGTACAAAGACGGCAAAGAAATCAGACGCACAAAGAAATTCACCCTGGAGGATAATGGAAAGCTGCACAAGCTCATCGCCTCAGCTGTAATGAAAGAAGATGAGGGAACGTACATGTGCAAAGTTGGAGAGGACACTCTAGTTTTCAATTTAAAGGTCTCAGGTGAGTTCATGAGGCACGTGTGAGCAGGGCTTATGTTGGGTACTGAAGTCCTGGCTCATGAAGGAATATTATCACTTAGATTGTGAGCTCTTTGAGACAGAGGCTGCCATCTTTATATGTGTAGAGCATGTAGCACAGTGAGGCCTCGATCTCTAGGCACATCTGCAATACACGTAAACAACAATAATAGTAATATTCAGGTCACTAGTGGAATGACTAGAGATGGGCCCAAGCCAAAACCACAGATCTAAACACCCCAAACTTTGGACAGGTTTGCATCTGGATCTGGGTCTGAATCCTGTAGTTTGGTCCCTTGTAGAGCACATTGCCTCAACAATTTACGCTCCCTTTGAGCTCTCTCCTGTGAGAGGGGGTTTGAAAGTCTTGGGCTACCTTCTGAGAAAGCCTTGGTGTCCAGTTAAACTCAAGTTCTGTGCTCCTGTGGAACGTTTGTGGTCTCTGAGTGTGAGTCATTACTTCTGGGATAGGTCAAGCTACCTAAGGGAGAGTGCATGACCCTCAGGCCGAATGAGGGGGAGTCCTAGAACTGATGTATTCCAGTCCAGAGCTGGACAGGGATGGCTCACTTGATGATGACCTGTTTTCTTCATTCCCTCTGGGGCACCTGGCACTGGCCACTGTTGGAAGACAAGATACTGGGCTAGCTGGACCTTTGGTCTGACCCAGTATGTCCGTTCTTACTTTCAGAGCTAATGGTATTGAGGAGACATGCTCTGTGAAATCCAGGCGACTCCACACACAGGGATTGGTGGGAAGTTTTTCTGGATTTGGTTCACTGGATTTTGCTTTGAGCTTCATCCTCAAATGATTCCAAAATCTCAAACCTTGAAACTACCAAGTTTCATTTGGTCATGGTCAAAACTACTGAATTTCACATTGTTTCCATCAGAAGTTGTAGCCCGGCTCAGGCAAACTCTACCCACGATTATCAAAAGATTTGGAAACCTCAGTGAACTTTTTGACAAATGGTCTGAGTTTCAGGCGGCTAAGAAAACCCTAAACCAGACAGGTTTCACGTTTCATAATAAAAAATTGTCCAGAGTGCTAATCAGAAGCACGGCTAGGCAAGGGACCAGAACTAAGACTGGGAAATAAGGTACCTTTGTGGTCGTGAATGTTCCCCATAAACCTTTAATGCCAGGACTCCGATGAAGCTATTATTCCATAGTCAAATAATTCTTGTTAAAATAGATTACTCCTAATGGTAGATAAGTTTTAACAGAAATGTTTGTTCCTTGGTGCTGTAGAAATGGTTGGCATGGGTGTATCATCTTAGTTGTCCTTGGGATACTTGGCGACCTAAAGCAACAGGTGCTGCAGAATAATATGTAATGTTAAACTAAGGTTACTTATCACTGACAGCCATCAACTTACTCTGCAGCAGGCTAGCTTGATTGAGTGCATGGTATGAAATACATGTTACACTCACTGTTGCTTGTTAGCATGAGCAATAGGATGTGTCATACATGTTTGTTCCTAGATTAATCTATAAGGTGCTTATCTCCATGCAGCTCAGTGCCACTTATGTCATCTTCACTTTAATGTTAACCCCTGGGGGAAAAAACCCCACAACTACAGCCCTCATTGTAGTAACTCCCAACCTGGATCATTAGTCAGGTTTGAACCATAACCTTCAGTGCCAGGGTACAGGCCTCTACTATTTGAGATAAAGGAAAACGCCATTAAATGCACACAGAAAAATTTTATTATTTCCATGGACTGGCTTCTTGTTTTCTCAAGACTAAACATGTCCAATTTTTTAATCTCTCCTTACAGGTCAGGTTTTCTTAACCTTTTATCATGTCTATTGCTCTTTTCTGAACTCTCTCCAGTTTGTCCACATCTTTCCTAAGGTCTGGTGCACAGAATTGGACATAGTACTCCAGCTGAGGCCTCACCAGTGCCAAGTAGAAGATCCCTTCCAATTACCCCCCATGTCTTACATATGACACTCCTATCAACTTCTGCCCTCAGCTACACTCATATGCAACTCTCTTAGTGACAACCATGTTGTCTTTACATTCTGTAACCATACTCATCCTTCCTGCATTAGGCTGAAATACATAGCACCAGATTCTGCACATGGTTAGTGTATACACAGCTCCCATGGAAGTCGGGGAATCCATTTTTAGTAACTCCTTGGAGTGGTCATCAGAAGGGTTTGAACTTGGGACCATTAGCACAGACCTCTAACACTTGAGCTAAAGGAGAAATTCCACTAGTGGGTAGCTGTAGTTGGCTGTTATCATCTGTGAACCTGCTACTAGAGGGGAATGAAACACAAGCAAGTTACAAATGTAAATTCTTCCATAGATGGAACCCCGGGCCCTGGAGGTCACTAAGATTGAAATCATGCCAGGGTGTAACTGGATTGTTCTTATGTTGCTCTAGGTTAATGGAGGGGCACAAACTACTTTTCCTTCTTCTTTTTAGATGAAGTTGTTAAGTTTGTCAACAAGCCTAAAGCAATGCCAGAAATTTCAGTCAGTCCTTCTGAGGGTCTAGAGCTGGCGTGTGAGGTGTCGGTGGCCAGTGGAGCTGTTGTGTGGAAGAAGGATCAAACTGAGGTTAAGCAGGACCAGAGAATGACCGTCACCTCTCAGGGAACAGACCGAAAACTCATCATCAAGAATGTAACACAGCATGACCAAGGGAGCTACACCTGTGAATCTAAGGATGACAAAGTAACATTCCAAGTCAAAGTCAAAGGTGAGCAGATGCATGAAATCTCAGGAGCAATAAAATACTTAATCCTGGATTGTGTCTTGCATCTAAGGTTCATCCCCAAACACTTTTTGGGGTAAATAACTCTGCCACAGGGCTTGATTTTCAGCTAAGCCTGAAATCTGCCTCTACTTTTGAAAGTGCAATTGTGTGTCCACAAATAATTGCACGTGCAACATGTTGTGGCTGCAGAAGGTAGCTCTTAGATATCTAGCAACCTGCCTGCACCATTACATCTGTAAAATTAGAGGCCATCACACCTGCAACATCAGGTCCACAAAATTAAAACACAGAATGATAGCAGAGAGTCAGGAGTGGGTGAGAGAGAGAAACAGAGATGTAGATAAAAGCAATGAGGGACGTTTGCAGCAGAGCTCTGGAACCAGATGGGAATCAGTGAGGTGGAGTGACACAGAAAGGCTCTTCCAAATGGCAAGAGGAGCTGGTTTTTGCAGCATTGATGAACTGGTTGTGTGTAGTGACAAGAGGAATTTGATGCTAGGCATGGAGTGGAAAACACTTATAGCAAAGAGAGAAAGAGTCTGTGAGGTGGGCTGGGTCTGGTGCATAGGTTTGTGAAAAGCAGTTTTGAACAGGATCTTGAAGCTGACGGGGCTTTGTCTGGGGTTGTGAGTGCTAAGAAGTTCAGCAGAGCCTCAGAGTTGCGAACACCTCGGGAATGGAGGTTGTTCGTAACTTTGAAATGTTCGTAATTCTCAACAAAACATTTGGGTTTCAAAAGTTTGCAACTGAACATTGACTTAATACAGCTTTGAAAATTTACTATGCAGAGAAAAATGCTGCTTTTAACCATCTTAATTTAAAAGAAACAAGCACAGAAAAGTTTCTTTACCTTGTCAAATTTTTTTTAACTTTCTCTTTATTCTTAGTAGCTTGTATTTAACACAGTACTGTACTGTTTGCTTTTGAGTGCGTTTGTGTCTCTGATGCTGCCTGATTGTGTGCTTCTCGTTCCAAATGAGGGGTGTGCTTGGCTGCTCAGTTCATAACTCTGATGTTCATAATTCTGAGGTTCTAGCATTTGTGTTTATTGTGGGCCTCGTCTTGCTTTGCTGTCCTTTGAAATCCTCCATTGGTTCCAAATAGTCTCTTGCTCACTGTTCCAGTTTTGACAACTAGGAGGCAGGAGGGCACCTGCTGCAAAGCTATCCGCAAGCTAATCAGGACTAAGACAGGGCAGTGTTTGGATGGGAAGCCACCAAGGAACATGTAGGTGCTGGAAGAAGTCAGTGGAATTACTCTAGATCGGGGTGGGCAAACTTTTGGCCTGAGGGCCACATCTGGGTATGGAAATTGTATGGCGGGCCATGAATGCTCATGAAATTGGGTGTTGGGGTGCGGGAGGCGGTGAGGGCTCCGGCTGGGGGTGCAGGCTCTGGGTTGAGACCAGATATGAGGAGTTCAGGGTGTGGGAGGGGGCTCCTGGCTGGGACAGAGGGTTGGGGTGTGGGGGTAGGGGGTCAGGGCTCCGGCTGAGGGTGCAGGCTCTGGGGTGGGGCTGGGGATGAGGGGTTGGGGGTGCAGGAGGGTGTTCTGGGCTGGGACTGAGGGGTTTGGAGGGGGGGAGAGGGATCAGGGCTGGGACAGGGGGTTGGGGCACTGGAGGGGGTCAGAGATGCAGACTCTGGGCGGCGCTTACCTCAAGCAGCTCTCAGAAGCAGCGGCATGTCCCCCCTCTGGCTCCTATGTGGAGGCACGGCCAGGCAGCTCTGTGCGCTGCCCTGTCTGCAGGCACCATCCCTGCAGCTCTCATTGGCCGTGGTTCCCGGCCAATGGGAGCTGTGGGGGTGGGGGCAGCATGCGGAGCCCCTTGGCTGCCCCTACGTGTAGGAGCCAGAGGGAGGACATGCTATTCCTTCTGGGAGCTGCACAGAGCGGGGCAAGCCCCGGACCCCACTCTCCAGCTGGAGCGCCAGAGCGGGGCAAGCCCTGGACCCCACTCTCCATCGGGAGCTCGAGGGCCAGATTAAAATGTCTGGAGGACTGGATGTGGCCCCCGGGCCATAGTTTGCCCACTGCTGCTCCAGATTTATACTCGGGTAACTGACAGCAAAGCCTAGCTGTTAATGTCTGTGAAACTGTGTGATCCTTGGACTAAAGTGCAGTGTGGTGGTGATCAGTCAGGGTCATCACGTGATCTCTCTTTATGGACATTTGGTGCACCAGCCTACAGCTTTAGCTTTAGAGGATAGGTTTTGTTTTTGATGGTCTTGGGGTGAAGGCATTGGGTTGGGAATCAATAGACCTTGGTTCCATTCCTAGCTCTGCAGGAGACTTCCCATGTGACTTTGAGATATTCCTCTCTCGATGTCTCACTTCCCCATCCGTAAAATGGGAACAAAGATACCTCCTTATCTCAGACGGCTGTTGTGAGGGTGCAGTCATTAACATTCCTGAGGTGCTAAAATATTACAGTGATATGGGGAACGTCACCTAAGCCCCTTGATAGGAGACTGCAAAAGGACATACGTCACTGTGTTTCCATCTTGCAGAGATGGAAGAGGTGTTTTCAAACAAGCAGAAGGTGCAGAAGGAGGTGAAGGCCGCCCTGACAGAGAGTGCCACCCTGAGCTGTGAGGTGACTCAGGCCAAGACTGAAGTGAGGTGGTACAAGGACGGGAAACTGATCACCTCCAGCAAGAAATTCAAGGTGGAGTCTGAGGGCAAATCCCGGCGTCTGGTCGTGGAGCAGGTGGAGAAGAAGGATGCTGGAGAGTACACCTGTGAGGCCGCAGGCCAGAAACTGACCTTCAAAGTTATCATCACAGGTGAGGGAGATGCTCTGATTTGTATTTCATTGACTTCTCTTTCTGGGTCTTTTCTCATGTTCTCTGCTGACATGATAAAACGGATTATTTCATCTCCTTCTGTTGTTGCTTTGAGCTGTACTGCCATGGAGGCTGGGGAGGGCTGGACCAGATTTGAGGCTAGTCTGGAGACACAAGGTCTCTGCAGGTCTCCTGAGGTTCAGATTCTGGGGCTGGAACATGTATAAAATGTCATCAGGAAAAGCAGTTTAAGCACGTCCAATGCAATCACGCAATAATCTACCCTGTCCTCCCCACTGCTGCTCAGCCTGAAAATCACTAGATCTCCTGTTTTGTTCTCTCTTCTTTTCTCCTCATAATAGCCTCCCTCTCATAGAATCATAAAATATTAGTCCAATCCCCTGCTCAAAGCAGGACCAACACCAACTAAATCATCCGAAGACACAGACACACACAGCTGGCACCTACAGGTTGGCAGGGCAAACAGATCAGCAGTAGACATACTCATTTGCACACACATACTGTGTGCAAAAAATACATATTTTGCATACTGTGTTCAAAAAATCCCCTCCCCAAGTCTTCAAGTGTGTGGCAAAGTGAACAAAAATGGAAATGTGTGTGTGGCTGGAATGAACAGTGAGTTGGATTTCACAAACACGTGAAAGCACATCTTTTATCCAGCTCTCCTCCCAACCCTCCTTTCATCCAGTGACGGTGGCATTGAGTGTGTTCTCTAAATGGATCTGGGACCCACGGGAATCTTAAGAGAAGGTGTCTGTACAAGGTCAGCTCTGTTCTTGGAACAACAAGCAATGACCCAAGCAGACTTTTCTCTTTCAAACCTCCTTTGATTTTGAGGCTCAGGACGTTTTAGGAGCTAGATTTTTCTGTCATTCTGACAGTGATGGGATTTCTTTTGGTATCTTAATCATTTTGCAAGCGGTTCAGATGTCCAGTAAATAGCAGCTCAGGCCTGACCTATCCTGAGCCATTTCAAAATAAACTGAAAATAAGATTCAATTGGGTGGAAGTGATGGGAACATCTTGCGGTTTGATCGAGCACCTGCCGATATTCTCCAGCTTTTTGCTGTTCCAGAAGCCTCTGGAGCCCCACACCATGACTACCAAATAATGAGAACAGCAAACAATCCCTGATGCTGAATTTTGTTTTCATAAAACAGTTCAGTGGACAGTTCTGAGTGTAACCCTTCTGCCCGTCAGAGTTGGCAGCGACCGGGTTCAATATCGAGGAGATCCATTCCAATAACACAATGCAAAACCGGCTCGAGCCCCCACCCAGTGACCTGGGACAAATATATACCACCCCCGCTGGGCGCCTCCAAGGGGCAATACTTCCCCTCTCGCAAGCACATAGTCTGAGTGTAGCAAAAAGCCTTTTAATAACAGAGAGACACAATGTGACATTATGTTGGGGAAACACCACCAACAGGATTCATAACCCAACCCATGAGCAAAAAAACCCACCCCAAGCAAATTGGGGCATGCCCTTTCCCTTTGGTTCTTGAGTCCAGCAACCCCAAATCACCCAAAGTCCCAAAAGTCCAATGACCCAAAAGTCTCTGTCCCTGGTTAGGGCAGCCCCAGAGTTCGAAAGTTTATCTGCAGAGCTTTACCTCCCAACCTGGGTGGAGATGGGGGGGGGGGAGAGAAGTAAGGGGCACCTTACATGATCTGAAGCTGACCGCCCCACAGCTCCATAGCCCCACAGCTCCGCTCCGCCAGCTGCCCCACGAACTGCTTTGCTTGGCTCCGCTCTGCGGCCCACAAGCAGCTCCCACCATCCCACAAACTGCTCCACCAGCCGTCCCACGAACTGCTTCGCTTGGCTCCGCTCTGCGGCCCACAAGCAGCTCCCGCCATCCCACAAACTGCTCCACCAGCCGTCCCACGAACTGCTTCGCTTGGCTCCGCTCTGCGGCCCACAAGCAGCTCCCGCTGGTCCACGAACTGCTCCGCTCCACGTCCCACAAGCAACTCCTGCCGTCCTATGAACTGCTCCACCAGCCTGTCCACAAGGCACTCCAGCCCTCCCACAAACTGCTCCACAATATATCTTCAGGCTCCCCCACTACTTAACACAACGCTCAGTGATTTCAGCTCTTAGTCAGTTCAGCTCTTTGGTGAATTCAGCTTGTAGTAGGGGAGCCTCAGTGCTGGTGCATCATTAGCCCAAAGTGAGCTCAGCAGCCTGTAACTAGAGTCCTGATGGAATCAAAATTAGCTCTGATATTCCACAGTGGAGAGAGGAGGAAGTGCAATTAGCATGTAAGGCTCTCACCAAGGGGCCCATGCCACCAAGTATTAATACTTGTCCCCAGCCTCTCTCAATTCACAGAGTTTTGGAACCCATGACCCTTGCCTAGCGAGTGCTACTTAGTTGATGGTGAGTCCCTCCATCCTAACAAAAAGCCAAGTACAGTTCCAAGCAGAGTTCCCATAATCAGGGTAATAACAATTTATTCTTCCTGCCCCAATAACAGAGACACTGGGGATCCCACAGCAGCCAAAGTGACCATTTGGGCAGCTATGGCCTCATTCTAGGCAGGGTGGGTGTGCCTATGCAAATGAGATCGGCCCCTGAAGTTCTTTTCCACAACTTGCCACACTTCACCACCAGATGTCAGGGTGGAGCTCATCCTGACACTGCTTACATGAGTAACAAATAGATTCCTTCAAACCCAAGTCTTTTGTGGATAATTAGCCCGTTGAAAGAGGGATACATTAGCCCGATAAATTATTTGCAATAAACAGTTTGAGCTGCTCTGGTGTTAATTCTGAAGACTAACGACGAAGGATTGAATGACAACATTGCTGTTTTATTTCTGATCATTTTAGCAGAAATACCATCTGCTCTGGATTATAGGTGAATCTGGAGCAAAGAATATCAGCACTTCCCTCCCATAATCTGACCCTTGCTATCTGTCAATATAATCAATCTATTCTCATCTATTTGGTCTCATATCCATTTCTTCTACTCTATGGTATCTCTTTTTCCCCTGTTGGTGAAGTATCGGGTATAAGCCACTGCCAGAAGCAGGCTACTGGTGATCCAAACCAGCACAGTTCCCGTTGTCTTAAAACAGCAGGAATTTGGACATTAACAAATACCTTCCAGCGATTTATTTGGTATTAGGTTAGATTAGGGACAGATTCTGGGTGTGCTTCTGCAGGTGTGGTAGATGACTCCCTGTGAAGCCACACAGGGGCAAGGTGCTGTGTAATTATAATGCTACCAGTGACGTAGGGGGTAGTACTTGGGAGACCTGGGTTTGAGTCCCAGTGGGACTTACTGTGTGTGTCTGGGCTAAATCACTGCCCCTCACTGCATCAGTCTCCACAGGCTATGGAACATAAAGTGCTTTGCAAACATGATGTGCTCAGTGTGGTTATTAATCAAGGTAGAAATTAGGCTACGGAATAACAATTCATTAATAAATTGTAAGATCAGAAGGGACCATTATGATCACCTTGTCTGCTCCCCAATTAAAACTGAAAAGACAAAAACTAGCTTCCGCCTGGCAGAGAGGCAGTTGTGCTTAATTGCTTTTTACTTTATATAAAGGAGGTCTCATCCCCAGATCCCTGTGCTTGTACCGGGCACAATGGGACACTAATCCTGACTGATGCCTTTGCGTGTGACTGTAACACAAATAAATAATGTTTTATTAGACACACAAAGGAGCCACAATGTTGGGAGGCCAGGGGCCCTCCTACTTCCGTGCTCACTAGGGGTCCGAGCCAATACGGGGTGCAGCTCCACCGTAAAGAGTGCAATCTTTGCTGCTCCTTCATCGCCTCGGGAGACATTCTGCTTGCCTCAGTCTTCTGTAAGCAGAACACCTTTGGGACCTGCTGCCCCAACATGGTGTATCTCTGCTTCCTGCTAACACTGCTGTGGCTTCAAGTGCCCCACAATCCACTGGCCCGTGTGTTATGTGTTCAGAGAAGGTGAGTTTGTTACAGAGCTCAGCTACAAAGGTTTGGCTCTTTAGCTCAAGCTGTAGCAGCTTGTGCCTCTAGCTCAGGAGGTTCCCTAGTTCAGTCCCCAGTGTCAGCCAAGATGGCCGCTGTTGCAATTTAGTGGGGCTCAGACTAGGAAGGAAGCTTTTGGAGGGGAGATTGCAGAGCAGGAGTTGATTTTAAAAAAATGAAAGAAACCCTGGTGGTCTGCCATTGCAGATGCAAGGCCACAGAAAATTTCGGAGATGTAGCCAGTGGACAAAATGGCTGCCCTGGTCAAGCCTCAGAATGACGGAGTGCTGTTTGCATGAGAACACCAGTGTTTTCAGTTCTCTTTCAAACAGGGTGACTTCAGAGCTGCACGGGATAATGCGGCATCTTACCCCTCTCTTGTCGTAACCAGAGAGCACTACGCAGTTACTATTGCTGTGTTTCACATACATGTGACTGTAACGTGACATGCAGGTCCATCAGCAGCTCATTGGAAAACTGATCCAACCTTGAAAGGCAGGAGGGATTTATCAGTTCTTTTTCAGTGGCTGGTGCTTTAGTTGCAGAAATCTTTATTTTACTGGATTCTCCAGAAGTGCCGTGACTTTCTGGGTCTTAATTTATCTGGTTACCATTGCACTCACCTTGGTTTTCACAGTTCTTATGTGCCAGGGCTCCACTGGAAGCACAAAACCTTTTCTTTTAAAGGGGTAAATATTCAGTGTGATGCACTGGGATAGACTCATAGACTTTAAGATCAAAAGGGATCATCATGATCATCTTGTCTGACCTCTTGCATATTGGAAGCCACAGAACCTCGCCCACCCATTCCTATAATAGACCCCTAACCTGTGGCTGAGTTACTGACGTCATCAAAACATGGTTTAAATACTTCAAGTTACAGAGAATCCACCATTTACACTAGTTTAAACCTGCAAGTGACCCATGCCCTATGCTGCAGAAGAAGGTGAAAACCCACCAGGGATGTAGCCACTCGCCGTCCTGTTAAGGAAAACAAGAACTGAGCATCTACAACCTTGTGCGCTGGACCACATATGGTCACCAAGGAGTTGGTTCTGCAATCGACATGATTTTAAAGTTAATTGTACACAGTGTTTGCTCATAAAATCCTAGTATAGAGGGGTCAGATCCTCAGCTGGTGTAAATCATCATAAGCGACTTCTATGGAGCTACACTGACATATGCCAGCTGAGGACCTTATAATATGTCTATTTTACCAGCTTAATTGAATATCTTGCTTAACTTTAAAAGTATTTCTGTCCCTTTGTGAATTGTAAGGGTCATATTCATTCCTAGTATTGGAGTTAACCTTGGGATAAATTTGACCCTAGCAGAGTAGCTCAATTATATTGACTGGCAATTAGCAACTTTATTCACAATATATAACATGTCTAATATTAAAGGGGAAAAGTAAGACTTAGGAGGTGAAATCATTCATCTGTAATATGTATGGCCTGTTACTTGATCATTCAAATAGATGACATCCAGTTATGTGAGCTGTTTTGTGAATTATTGTATTAATATATACATGTCTAGTCAGTCCATATTCACAAAAGTCTAACATTCAGACCAGTGTTAACTGGACCGCTTTTTTTTGCCCCTGTAATTCTGAGTGCAAATAACTTGCATCCATGGTAATACATTTCGATATCTAATCACTGACTGTGTCTGTAAATCAATTTAAATATGTGAATCACCTAAATTGCATAAGCGGTTATTTTTAAGCACAAATAGTGGATGCAAAAATGGAAACTACTGCTTAAAAATCTGTCCCTAAATACCTACTGCCTGATTCTCCTTTCCCATACATCAGTTTTACACTAGTGCAATCTTTAGACTTCAATGCAATCAATTCTGATTTACACTGGTGGAAAGGAGAATCATACCGCTTTTCATGTATGTATTAATGCAGACAGTAAATCAACATTTAAATAAAAAGATATAAAACAACATTAAGTACAATATGCAGGAAGAAAGAAACTGTTCCACATAAACCACTCTCAGACAGGCAATGAGAACTATGGCATAAATTGTGGGGATTATCAAACAGTGACTTGCTAGTCATTGGTTAGCAAGATGGCTGACCATATCCTTTAAATGGGTATATTTAGTTTATCATTTATTAGCCATAATAGCCTTTCAATGCCAGTTCATTTGCTGAGGTAAAAGTACTAAGGTTCTACTTTGGAAGTAAGGGTGTTTAAATACTTCATTTGCTGCCAAATATATTAGATACATTAAGGTAAAATCCCCCTGCTACACTGCTGAATGTACCATGTGTGTCTCAACATTCATAGATTTTGAAGGCCGAAAGAAACTGCTGTGATCATCCAGCCTGACCTGCATCACCCAGGCCATCCATTAATAATTCCACCCATTACTTCCTACATTAGGCCCATATTTTGTGGTTGAGTTAGAGCATATTTTACAGGGAGATACCCAATCTTGATTTAAAGACTTCAAATGTCAGAGAGCTGATTTCAATGGCATATTACTAGACCACAGCAGCACTGCAAATGTGATGGGGTTGGCTTATCCCCAAGAAGATGAACCAAAAAAACCCCACTCCAAACAACAACAAAAGAAACAGTTTTTGGATGTTAATATTGAAAGCTGGAAAATATGCAGGGCTGCCTACCTAAAGAGAGTATCAAGATACCAAGGATTTGGAGAAACCTTGGGGGTGTGGGGTAGAGAGTTCATTGATAATATGCTGTTAATGGAGTATGGAACTATAAGAACCATGTTTCATCAAACGAATGACTTTATTTTTTAAAAACACTAGATACATGTAACAGTCCATCGCCCATGATAGTTTTATTCCTTCTGTGGTTCTTCTTTAATTTCCCCATCTCAGAGCCTGAGGAAGTGTTTGCAAACAAGGAGAAGGTGCAGAAGGAGGTGAAGGCTGCCCTGACAGAGAGCGCCACCCTGAGCTGTGAGGTGGCCCAGGCCAAGACTGAAGTGAAATGGTACAAGGATGGAAAACTGATCACCTCCAGCAAGAAATTTAGGGTGGAGTCTGAGGACAAATCCCGGCATCTGGTGGTAGAGCAGGTGGAGAAGCAAGATGCTGGAGAGTACACCTGTGAGGCCGCAGGCCAGAAACTGACCTTCAAGATTATCATCACAGGTGGGAGAGATTGTTTCCTTTCTACTCATGCACTGATTTGTTGCAGTTGTTGAGTAAAGCAATCTAGAGTGAGATGCACTTCCTACATTGCTGCCATCTCAGCTCTGAGTGAGGGAGGCTTTTGAGGGGACTTTGGGTTTTGCCACAATATTGTGAATACATTTACAGAGTAAGCAGGTAAAATGCTGCTGAATCTTCTTAGTCGGTGGGTGTTCTGCAGGAATAGCATAACATTTTCCAAACTAGGTTGGAACTCTGAACGTGGTATCCATCAGTGCATCCTAGTTTCTTTGTCATGTCTTCATTTACTTTGGAAAAAATAACAGTGCTCCTCAAAGAGAAGAAATGTTGGTCCTTTCACCTACCACAGGGGAAGGAAAGTTTTGCAGCGAACATCTCAGCTAAATAAGCTACAGGGAGGCTTGAGAGGATAAATTCAAATTTGGATCTGAGATCGCTCGAGGGGAATCATGAGAGGTTGAGTCTGGGGATTTGGGGTGGATTATTATAAAGGACAGGTGCTGGCAGGTCCATAGTTAAGGTTGCACATGGACTTGCACTGATGGTGGCAGGGGTCAGGCAGAGGTGGGAAACATGCGGTGAAAGGTGCCTCGGAGACAGAGCTGTCAGCTTCTCCCTCTGGGGACTCCGGATGGCATCAGTGAGGAAGTTTAAGCCCTTCTAATTCCTTCTTCATGGCAGAGAGAGAGGATGTGTTTGCAAACAAGGAGAAGGTGCAGAAGGAGGTCAAGGCCGCCCTGACAGAGAGCGCCACCCTGAGCTGTGCAGTGGCCCAGGCCAAGACTGAAGTGAAATGGTACAAGGACGGGAAACTGATCACCTCCAGCAAGAAATTCAAAGTGGAGTCTGAGGGCAAATCCCGGCATCTGGTGGTGGAGCAGGTGGAGAAGAAGGATGCTGGAGAGTACACCTGTGAGGCTGCAGGCCAGAAACTGACCTTCAAGGTTCTTGTCACTGGTAGGAGAGAGTATTTTCTTTCAACTTAAGGACTGATTTGCTGCCATTGTTGATTGAAGCTTTCTAGAGTAAGATGAGTTTCTTGCCCTGCTGGCATCTCGGTTCTGAGTCCAGAGAGCTTTTGGAGAGATGTTGCGTTTTGCCACAATGTTAAGAATAAATTCTCGGAGTAAGCAGGTAAAATGGGGAAGGCGCCTGAATCTTCGTAGTCGGTGGGTGTTTTGTAGCCGCAGCGTAAGATTACCCTTCGAGGTTGGGATTCTGAATGTCTGTTTGGCATTCATCTGGCTTCTCCTTAATGCCACTGTTTCACTCCTAGGGAAATGTCAGGGTTTGATTTACCTGTGCCCTGTCCCTTTAAAGATTGATGGTCTGCCCAGGTCTTCAAAGGGGACAGCTCTGATTGCAGCAGTCAAATCTGGTGTGAAAGGACTGTGTGGCAGAAAGCCTTGTGCAAGCTGGGTTTGTTTGTCTTTGGATTCTGTGTGTAATAAGCCCCCAGATTTGAAGCTGTCCCTGGCCAGGGAGCGGAACATTTTGTGAGCCAGGCTCAGGGACAGTTTTAAATCTGGATTTTTGTTAAGCTGGGTATCCAAAAACAAACACAACTTGCACAAGCCCCATTGCTGCTGAGTCCTTTCAGGGTACACACAAGTCTGCTGCTGCAACCAGAGCCATCACCACCTGAGAATCCATCCGCAGACCTTCCATTCTTAAAGGGAGAGGGCACAGGTAAATCAAACCCTGCTATTCCCTTATGAGGTATATGCAATCACGGACTTTATGGAGTTGACAGCACTATTTAAAGGGGATGAAAATATTCATCCCTTGAGGTTTCAAAGGGGAAGGAAATATTTGGACGGAAGATGAAATAAACTGAAGGGAGCCCTGCACCAATAAATTGAGATCTGGATCTGAGATCACTCTCCAAAGCAATCATGAGCATCTGAATGTGGGGGTTCAGGTTGGTTTATTATGAAGGGGATGCCATACAAGCTCCACAGTAAAGGTTGAAATTGTCCCTGTAGTTATGTTTTTCGGGGTCAGGCAAAGTGGGGGAGACCTGAAACTAATACGGCCTTAGGAATCATTACCTTTTCCCTGCCTTCTCCTTCTCTGTTCTCTGGATGGCATTGTTACAGCAGCAGCATAACGGTTTCCAAACTAGTTTGGGATTTTGAACATCTGTAGGGCTTCCATCCGAACCACCCTGTCTTTTCTGTAATGCCTTCATTTACTTAAAAAAAATAACAGCGCTCCTCGGAGGGAAGGAATGTTGGTCATCTCAGCTATCAGAGGGGAGGGAAAGTTTTGCGAGGAACATCTCAGCCCAAATAAGCTACAGGGAGGCTTGAGGTGATACATTCATATTTAGATTTGAGATCGCTCCAGAGGAATCATGAGAGGTTGAGTCTGGGGATTTGGGGTGGATTATTATAAAGGAGAGGTGCTGGCAGGTCCATAGTTACGGTTGCATGTGTACTTGCACTGATGATGGCAGGGGTCAAGCAGAGGTGGGGAAACATGAGGGAAAAGGTGCCTCAAATGCAGAGCTGTCAGCTACTCCCTGCCTCCTTCTCTGTTCTCTGGATGGCATCACATCAACGAGAGAGTATACGCCTTTTAATTCCTTTTCCCCAACAGAGAGAGAGGATGTGTTTGCAAACCAGGAGAAGGTGCAGAAGGAGGTGAAGGCCGCTCTGACAGAGAATGCCATCCTGAGCTGTGAGGTGACTCAGGCCAAGACTGAAGTGAAATGGTACAAGGACGGGAAACTGATCACTTCCAGCAAGAAATTCAAAGTGGAGTCTGAGGGCAAATCCCGGCGTCTGGTGGTGGAGCAGGTGGAGAAGAAGGACGCTGGAGAGTACACCTGTGAGGCCGCAGGCCAGAAACTGACCTTCAAGATCACTGTCACAGGTAAGAGAGAATATGTTCTTTGAACAGTTTACTGCTCTTGTTGGTTTAAGTATTGTAGAATAAAGTGAATATCCTGCACTGGTGGTATCTTGGCTCAGACATTCCCTACTGAGTGATACACAATCAATGACTTTTTAAAACCAACAGTGCTTCTTAAAGGAAAAGAAGGTAGTCGTCCATTAAGTTTTAAAATCGGAAGGAAGGGTTTGTAAGGAAGATGTTGGAAAAATACTAAAGGGAGCTCTGTGCCGATAAGTTCAGATCTAGATCTGAGGTCACTCTCCAGAGCAATGATGAGAGTTTCAATGTGGAGTTTGGGTTGGTTTATTATGAGGGACATGCCCTACAGGCTCCATAGGTAAAACTGAATTTTGCTTGTAGCTATATCGTTCAGGGTCTGGCAAAGTCGGGGAGACGTGCAGGAAGCAACCTAAGGAAGCAGAGCTGTCAGCTTCTCCCTGCCTTCTCCTTCTATGTTCTCTGGGTGGCATTGCATCAGTGAGGGAGTTTTAACCCTTATAATTCTTTTTCTCCGGCAGAGAGAGAGGATGTGTTTGCAAACAAGGAGAAGGTGCAGAAGGAGGTCAAGGCCGCCCTGACAGAGAGCGCCACCCTGAGCTGTGAGGTGGCCCAGGCCAAGACTGAAGTGAAATGGTACAAGGACGGGAAACTGATCCCCTCCAGCAAGAAATTCAAAGTGGAATCTGAGGGCAAATCCCGGCGTGTGGTGGTGGAGCAGGTGGAGAAAAAGGACGCTGGAGAGTACACCTGTGAGGCTGCAGGCCAGAAACTGACCTTCAAAGTTCTTGTCACTGGTAGGAGAGAGTATTTTCTTTCAACTTAAGGGCTGATTTGCTGCCATTGTTGATTGAAGCATTCTAGAGTAAGCTGAATTTCCTGCCCTGCTGGCACCTCGGCTCTGAGTCCAGAGAGCTTTTGGAGAGATGTTGGGTTTTAGCACAATATTGAGAATATGTTTACAGAGTAAGCAGGTGAAATGGGGAAGGCATCTGAATCTTCGTAGTCGGTGGGTGTTTTGCAGCAGCAGCGTAAGATTTCCCTTCGAGGTTGGGATTCTGAATGTCTGTTTGGCATTCATCTGGCTTCTCCTTAATGCCACTGTTTCACTCCTAGGGAAATGTCAGGGTTTGATTTACCTGTGCCCTGTCCCTTTAAAGATTGATGGTCTGCTCAGGTCTTCAAAGGGGACAGCTCTGATTGCAGCAGTCAAATCTGGTGTGAAAGGACTGTGTGGCAGAAAGCCTTGTGCAAGCTGGGTTTGTTTGTCTTTGGATTCTGTGTGTAATAAGCCCCCAGATTTGAAGCTGTCCCTGGCCGGGGAGCGGAACATTTTGTGAGCCAGGCTCAGGGACAGTTTTAAATCTGGATTTTTGTTAAGCTGGGTATCCAAAAACAAACACAACTTGCACAAGCCCCATTGCTGCTGAGTCCTTTCAGGGTACACACAAGTCTGCTGCTGCAACCAGAGCCATCACCACCTGAGAATCCATCCGCAGACCTTCCATTCTTAAAGGGAGAGGGCACAGGTAAATCAAACCCTGCTATTCCCTTATGAATCTTCTTCTTAGTATATGCACAACATGCCTCCTGTGGCATGTGACCAGGATTCATGATCAAATTTAGTCCTCTGGTTGGATCATTTGCTTCGCCAGCTTGGGCCAGGTACTTGCTGGGGAGTGTGACGTGAACGCTGATCCATGCCCCTCTCCTTATGAGTGATAAATAATCATTCATTTCTAAAAACGAACAGTACTGCTTAAAAGGAAAGAAGATTGGTGTCCATTCAGGTTTCTAAGGGGAGGGAAAAGTTTGTAAGGAAGATGTTGGTGAAAAAACTAAAGGGAGCCCTGTGCCAATAAATTGAGATCTGGATCTGAGGTCACTCTCCAGAGCAATGATGAGAGTTTGAATGTGGGAGTTTGGGTTGGTTTATTATGAAGGAGATGCCCTACAGGCTCCATAGATAAAGTTGAAATTGTACTTGTAGTTTTATTGTTTGGGGTCCTGCAAAGTGGGGGAGATGTGCAGGAAGCAGCCTAAGGAAGCAGAGCTTGCAGCTTCTTCCTGCCTTCTCCTTCTTTGTTCTCTGGGTGGCATCGCATCAGTGAGGGAGTTTTAACCCTTGTAATTCCTTTTCCATGATAGAGAGAGAGGATGTGTTTGCAAACAAGGAGAAGGTGCAGAAGGAGGTCAAGGCCGCCCTGACAGAGAGCGCCAGCCTGAGCTGTGAGGTGGCCCAGGCCAAGACTGAAGTGAAATGGTACAAGGACGGGAAACTGATCCCCTCCAGCAAGAAATTCAAAGTGGAATCTGAGGGCAAATCCCGGCGTGTGGTGGTGGAGCAGGTGGAGAAGAAGGACGCTGGAGAGTACACCTGTGAGGCCGCAGGCCAGAAACTGACCTTCAAAGTTCTTGTCACTGGTAAGAGAGTATTTTCTTTCAGCTTAAGGGCTGATTTGCTGCCGTTGCTGGTTTGAATATGGTAGAATAAAGTGCGTTTCCTACACTGGTAGCATCTTGGAGAGATTTTAGGTTTTGCCATGATATCGATAAGAAATGAACAAAGCAAGCAGATAAACTGGGGAGGAAACTGAATCGTTGTTTAGTCGGTGGGCGTTTCACAGCAGTAGCTTAATATTTTCCAAACTAGGTTGGGATTCTGAACTTCTGCATGGCATTAGTGTTACCACCTTTGAAAAGCAAAAAAAAAAAAACGGCACCCGCCCACACAGAGGGCAAACCCCCTGTAACTCCAACCACAAGGCGACTTCACAATCCCCCTTCAACCGCAGCTTATAGTTTCTATAGTAACACATATAGATAAGATTGATAACATCGTACATCTCCTCACTGTTGCGTGACTCAAACCATCTCTCTTACCCACGGCCGGTGCACTTGTGTGTTGGTGGGCAGCCAGCTGCTGTGTTTTCAACACCTTTGACCTGTTATCGCTTAAACGGCAGAACTGGGAACACTGCAGCATCTTTAGCTGGACACAGAAACTTTTAACATTAGATCTCCCATTGTGTTATGATAATAATGCAAATCTTTAGACCCACGTAAAAAAACCCTGGGAAATGAAATTTATTTTTCTGGCAACTGGCAAATCCATAAAACAATGACCAGGCCTGTCAAATATCTGCCAGGTGGTAACCCTGCAGGGCATCCATACATGCCACTCTGGCTTCTCTTTAATGCCTTCATTTACTTTAAAAAGTAACAGTGCTCCTCAGAGGGAACAAATGTTGGTCATGTCAGCTATCAGAGGGGTGGGAAAGTTTTGCAAGGAACATCTCAGCCCAAATAAGCTCAAGGGAGGGTTGAGGTGGTACATTCATATTTGGATCTGAGATCGCTCCAGAGGAATCATGAGAAGCGGAGTCTGGGGATTTGGGGTGGATTATTACAAAGGAGAGGTGCTGGCAGGTCCACAGTTAAGATTGTACGTGGACTTGCACTGATGTTGGGAGGGGTCAGGCAGAGGTGGGAGATGTGAATCAAAAGCTGCCTAAGATGCAGAGCTGTGAGCTTCTACCTGCTTTCTCCTTCTCGATTCTCTGGATGGTATCACATCAGTGAGAGAGTATAAGCCTTGTAATTCCTTTTCTCTGGCAGAGAGAGAGGATGTGTTTGCAAACCAGGAGAAGTTGCAGAAGGAGGTGAAGGCCGCCCTGACAGAGAGCGCCACGCTGAGCTGTGAGGTGGCCCAGGCCAAGACTGAAGTGAAGTGGTACAAGGATGGGAAACTGATCACCTCCAGCAAGAAATTCAAAGTGGAATCTGAGGGCAAATCCCGGCGTGTGGTGGTGGAGCAGGTGGAGAAAAAGGACGCTGGAGAGTACACCTGTGAGGCCACAGGGCAGAAACTGACCTTCAAGATTGTTGTCACAGGTAAGAAACAATATTTTCTTTCAACAGTTTGCTGTTGTTGTTGGTTTAAGTATTGTAGAATAAATTGAATATCCTGCACTGGTGGTATCTTGGCTCAGACATTTCCTATTGAGTGATACACAATGAATGACTTTTTAAAACCAACAGTGCTTCTTAAAGGAAAGAAGATCAGTGTCCATTCAGGTTTCTAAGAGGAGGGAAAGGTTTGTAAGGAAGATGTTGGTGGAAAAACTAAAGGGAGCCCTGTGCCGATAAGTTCAGATCTGGATCTGAGGTCACTCTCTAGAGCACAGTTGAGAGTTTCAATGTGTGGGTTCGGGTTGGTTTATTATAAAGGAGACACCCTACAGGCTCCATAGTTAAGGTTGAAATTGTACTTGTCGCTATATTGTTTGGGATCAGGCAAAGTGGGGGAGACGTGCAGGAAGCAGCCTAAGGAAGCAGAACTGTCAGCTTCTCCCTGCCTTCTCCTTCTCTGTTCTCTGGGTGGCATTGCATCAATGACGAAGTTTAAGCCCTTGTAATTCCTTTTCCACGATAGAGAGAGAGGATGTGTTTGCAAACAAGGAGAAAGTGCAGAAGGCGGTCAAGGCCGCCCTGACAGAGAGCGCCAGCCTGAGCTGTGAGGTGGCCCAGGCCAAGACTGAAGTGAAATGGTACAAGGACGGGAAACTGATCACCTCCAGCAAGAAACTCAAAGTGGAGTCTGAGGGCAAATCCCGGCATCTGGTGGTGAAGCAGGTGGAGAAGAAGGATGCTGGAGAGTACACCTGTGAGGCCGCAGGCCAGAAACTGACCTTCAAAGTTCTTGTCACTGGTAGGAGAGAGTATTTTCTTTCAACTTAAGGACTGATTTGCTGCCATTGTTGATTGAAGCATTCTAGAGTAAGCTGAATTTCCTGTCCTGCTGGCACCTCGGCTCTGAGTCCAGAGAGTTTTTGGAGAGATGTTGCGTTTTGCCACAATGTTAAGAATAAATTCTCAGAGTAAGCAGGTAAAATGGGGAAGGCGCCTGAATCTTTGTAGTCGGTGGGTGTTTTGCAGCAGCAGTGTAAGATTTTCCCTTTGAGGTTGGGATTTTGAACGTCTCATGGCATCCATATGAGCCACCCTGGCTTCTCCTTAATGGCAGTGTAGCACTCCTTAGGGAATGATCACTCTCCAGAGCAATCATGAGATGTGGAATGTGAGGATTCAGGTTGGCTGATTTAGGAAGGAGACACCATACAAGCGCCTTAGTTAAGGCTGAAATTTCAGGCAAAGTGGGGGAGACATGCAGCTAATACTGTCTCAGGAAGAAGAGCTGTCAGCTTCTCCATGCCTTCTCCTTTAATAGTCTCTGGATGGCACTGTATCAGTGACAGAGTTCACCCTGTAATTCCTTTTCCATTGGCAGAGCCCGAAGAAGTGTTTGCAAACAAGGCGAAGGTGCAGGAGGAGGTGAAAGCCGAACTGACAGAGAGCGCCACCCTGAGCTGTGAGGTGGCCCAGGAAAAGTCTGATGTGAAATGGTACAAGGACGGGAAACTTATCACCTCCAGCAAGAAATTCAAAGTGGACTGTGAGGGGAGATCCCGGCATCTGGTCGTGAATCAGCTTGAGAAGAAGGATGCTGGAGAGTACACCTGTGAGGCTGCAGGCCAGAAACTGACCTTTAAAATTATCGTCACAGGTGAGAGAGAGGTGTTTACATTGCTATTCTCTGTTGTGACCTGCCATTTTGATTTTCTCCTTCAAATATTTTGAGTTAATTTGAACGATGTGATATTATTTGCTGTTTTATTCTGAACAGTTGAACGGAAGACAGATGGGGCCCAATCCCTAACTAGTGTAAGTGAGCAGTGCTGTCTTGACCTTAGTGTGGCAATGCTGGTTTATACCAGCTGAGGATCAGGTCTATAAGGACGAATTTCAATGAGTTTGGTGTTATTTTGTGAATGGACGTCAGGGTATAAACAAGGACAGCATTTGGAGGGGAGGCCCAATTAATAACCATGGGGTGTGAATCGGCTTTCACTTATACTGAGTTTACACCACTGTAACTCCACTCATTTCAAAGGAGGTACTTTGGATGTGCAGGTGTATGTGAGAGAGAAATCAGACCCTCATTTTATGAAAACATAAAATTTCATGTTCTTGGATTTTGAGATCACCTGACAATACAGACATTATCTGATTTGGAAGCTATAACTGCGTACCGAATTCATAAGTGCAGTTACCACCGTGGTGGCTAGGTGTGAGTTTAACTGATCAATGGCATTCAGAAATGCCGATGTGTGAGCAACTGGGCCAGCTGTGTTCTCAAATTCGATGCACATTTGTTCAAGCCCATTATATCTGTGTAACGCTGACCACGTCATTCGTTGTGTTGGGGATCAAACCTAAGACCTCTTCAGCTAAACGAGTGAGCCTCTCCTGTTCACCTAAAAAACACATCTCTAGCTGGCCTAGCCACCACTAGAGGGAGCCAAAGTGCCACTCTGAGCTGGCTGGGGTTACATATACAAGGCACTGTATTTCTTCTGGAGCCTTTCATTTCTTCTGGATGATGTAGCATCAGAAACACCTGATTGGTGGAAGGAGAAGTGTTGCATCTGGGGCTTGAATTGAACAAAATGGGGCCCATTTCAAAATTGCATGGAATGTGACGCAGCTCCGCTCCTGGGCTTTACATTGTGTTGGGAGTACTTTGTGCAGCTCTAACTGGGCATTAGGTTTTTAAATGGCTTCTCCCCCTCCCCCTTGCAGAGCCTGAAGAGGTGTTTGCAAACCAGGAGAAGGTGCAGAAGGAGGTGAAGGCCGCCCTGACAGAGAATGTCACCCTGCGCTGTGAGGTGACCCAGGCCAAGACTGAAGTGAAATGGTACAAGGACGGGAAACTGATCACCTCCAGCAAGAAATTCAAGGTGGAATCTCAGGATAAATCCCGGCGTCTGGTCATGGAGCAGGTGGAGAAGAAAGACGCTGGAGAGTACACCTGTGAGGCCGCAGGCAAGAAACTGACCTTCAAGGTTATCATCACAGGTGAGAGAGACGCTTACTTTTATTTGTTATTTTATTGTCCGCTCTTCTGGGAGCGTTTCTTTGTGAGTTATGGGATGTTAAATAAGCAATATATGGTCCTCTAGCACTGTAGTGAAGCGAAGACTCACCGGCGCAGCACCTCTTGCTGGTCGTCTGGGAATTAGCTCTTTTCCAGCTTACGGAGCACCCTCTGCAGGCCGGTGTCTTGCCTGCCGCTGGCGCCATGTCCCTTTACCTCAGGGTTCTGCCCCAGCAGTACCCCCACACACTCGATCTCCCCTTCCAGGGGAGCCCCCAACCCTCTAAACCCACCTTGCCTCAGTGGCTACTGCCAGTCATCATCTAGCCCCCGCTCACTGGGGCAGACTGCAGTGTAATGGCCACGCATCATTGGCAAGGGGGTAGGACCTGCTGCTTTTGCCTGTCCTCGGGCTGTCCCTCTGCAGCCCCAGTACCTTTTGGCCTTTACCAAGGCCTGCAGCCTAGTGGTTTACCAGGCTGGAGCTCCCCAGCTACCTTGCCCTATTCCCCAGCCCTGCTGTGCTTCAGTACCTTACTCCCAGGCAGCTAGCCCTTCCCACTCCAGGGCTAGAGTGAGACTCCTCTGCTTCTGGCCCAGAGCCCTATCAGGGCCAGCTGTGGTCAGCTACTCACTCAGCTTCCCCCAGCTGTTCTCACGCCTCTTCCACGCTGCAGCCCTCTCCAGGGCTGCTTTTATCCCCTGTTCTGCAGGAGTGGGGCAGCCGCCACACTACAAGCACTCTACTGCAGTGTGCAACTAGGCCTTCTGGGTGTGTATAACTTCCAGCTCAGTTGTAGTCCTGCTGCCTTCAGTGGGATTGCTCCTCTCCGTTAAGTTATGCAGGTCCTGCAGTAGCTTGCTGAATGGTGGTCTTGGTGAAATGCAAAGTCTGAGGTTTGGCGTTTGGGTTCAGATGAACCTCCAAGTAGCTCAGAAGCTCCTCTGAACGTAAGAGGATTTATTTGAGTCTCTTTCTGCTATTTAGTCATGTTAAAATCTCACAAAAACAGGCTATCTCACAACACTTCTGGTGCTTCCTGCTTTTGGCAAGGTCAGCAGTACAGTGAGAATAGGCCATCTCATTGTGCTCTGGTAATTTTTGATCTATTTGCTGTCTGAACCAGAAAGTGAAAAGTTACCTGTGGGGTTTTTTTTCAATAACAAAAAGTGGACAGAAAATTGTGTTGGTGTTTAAGGCAAAGTTTCTGTTCCTCTTTTATTTATCTGAACTGATTTACCCAGCACTAGATTCTACCACCGTAGTTCCCAAACTTGCCAAACGTTTTCTGTGCATTGTAGGGGCTTACTGGATTTTATCCTCACTTCTTATGTCATATCTTTATTCTAGCTGTAAGTGACTGGAATTGTCCTGGGAGTAAGTCAGGGCCAAATCTGGGTCATTATATTGTGTTTGTGTTATCCCACACTTCCTCCACGAAAATGATGGTAATGATTGTAACATCATTTCAGCCTTCTGACTTGGCTGCAGGGTTAAGTAGGAGGTGCAGGTGGAGGGTGTGAGATCACAGATAACTTTTTTATTTTAGACAAGGCAATCTTTAGTGATTAGTGAAGGTGGGAGAGGAAAATTATGACAGATTATAAATACGAGACTGAGAGGCAGAAATTGGCCAAGAATCATATTACACTCTTTGAAACAAGAGCTCATGTTAGCTTCCTGTGGCGGATCATAGTTGTTTTTGTTTTGTTTTTTTTGTTTTAAAGCCAGGAGCTAATTGCCGTTTCCTACTTGGGCAGTGCACACAACAATGCAATACTTCCAGCAAGAGGCATTGATTGTTTGCATCTATGTATACGAGAGAGCTCCATAGCTTTAGCACAAAGGTTTTCTCAAGATGATGGATGATGAAGTGCTTCTGGCTGAAATACCAGAGCTTTGCATGAGTACATACTGTAACCTTGGATGAAAGCCTAAGGATTTTCCGCTACTCAAGGCTTCTGGCATAAGGCTGAGACATGATAGGTTTGTTTGTGTAAATGGGTCTGGTGGTTACGTGCTAGGCTCCACTCTACTCTGCTGCTCACTTCCTGAATGACTTTGGGCAAGTTACTTAACCTGTATGTAACTGCCTTTAATCCAGCTGGAAATGGGCATGCTGATACTTCCCTACATCCCAGGGGCATTGTGAGAATTAATTGGTGTGTGCGAAGGGCTCTGAAATCCTCACATGAAGGGTTCCATTTACCTACAAAGGTTCCTCTACCTGTTCTATGCATGTTGCTAGGAAGGATGGTCCAGGGGCTAAGACAGGAGCCTGTGACTCGGGCAAACCAGGTTGGGCTCTGCCATGTGAGGCTAAACACCATACAAGATTGTGAGATGCTCAGACGCTGTAGTAGTAGGGGCCAGATAAGTAGCTTAGATACATTATTAACATGTCTTACAAGCACAAATTAGTTGAGCCTCTGCACACCTCTGTGAGATAGGTGGTATTATCCATATTTTACAGATGGGGAAACTGAAACACAGGGAGAATAAGGATGTGCTTCTGCTCCCATTGAAATCAATGGGAGATTTGCCAAATACTTCAATGGCAACAGTTTTGGCATCCTAAGTGACTTGCCCAGGGTCACAGGGAAATCTGTGGTAGAGTCAGGAATGGAAACCAGGTCTTCTGACTCCTCCTTCTGTGCCTTAACTCCAAGATCGTCCTTCCTCCACATCTCTTGGTATTAATTTGTGGTGAAATTCAAGTGAATTCACCAAAGAGAATTGGTGTGAGCAAGTGCCATGCCACTCAGGTAAATCCAAACAACTGAAACTTGCAACTGGGAAGAACTCCATCACTTAAAATTAAGTTCCATACATCTGGGGCAGGGACTGTCTCTTTGTTCTTTGCTTGTACAGCCCCTAGCACGGTTGCATCTTGGTCTAGGGCTGGGACTCCTAGGCTCTACGACAAGGGTGCCCAACCTGCAGGCCATACATGGCCAACCAGAGCATTTCATAAGGGCCCACAGCCTGCTTCAACACTGTATACTGGCTGATTCATTAGCATTTTGTTGCCATGTTTACATCATTTTAGTTCACACAAGTGTGTAAATAGACAATATTGTACATAGAAACAGCCTATCTAAATACATACGAAACAAGCTGAACTTAAAATATAAATCAATACAGGTGCCTTTAAATCATATTAAAATATGTAGAATCTGTTTGGCCCGCACAAGGTTGTGCTTAGGTTTTATGTGGTCCTCCTGTGTAACAAGGTTGGGCACCACTGCTCTACGATAACACAAATAATAATAATGGAATGACATGAATTGTACATATTAGCAGCTATGTTGGGTTTGTATTAGCATATAAAATCCTCTCCCAAGATTCAGAAGACAGGATCCAGTGGGGACGAATTAGTCCAGAGGAATACAGTTGTTCTTCCCTCATGGTCTTTGCAGAGAAATGAGCATACTCATAGGTGTGACACAAAGAGCCTTGTGGATCTTCTTTATTGTAGAGGGTCCAGAACACGTCAGCCATCCTTTACCCGCACTGGAAAATCACTCTGTGCCTAACCTTTCGGGCCAAATGCTTATCGAAAACACAGTGAACTTAGAGGGCTCTAATTCCAAGGAGAATCAGTTGTCATTTTGATTTACAGGTGCTGTAGGAAGCTCTGCATGCATCACATATGACAAGATTATATCCCATCCATTCTAGGAGCTATGGAAAGAACCATCTAAATAATTGATAGGCCCTGCCTCACAATGGTGAACAGCACTGGATATCACCATGGCCCGAGCTCTGCGAAACTAGGTGGTTTCACATAACAGGCATTTGTGTGAATATTTCTCATGGTTTCAGTCTGGATGGGTCTGCCTCATCCCTTCTCCACCTGTGTTTTGCCTTAAGCTTTGGGTTTGAAACAACTCAATATCTAAAAGTGCTGCTTGCTTAAACCCACCATATTTCTCTTGATTTCCCACTGAAAACATAAAACAATGTGCATTTGGGTGCCAAGCTACAAAGCAGCCCAGGCTTGACCAAAACTGTGTCCAGCTTTGCTGAAAAGTTTTGTAAATCTCAGCAAACCTTTTGGATGAATCTGGACTGAATTTCAAGGTTATCACAAAACCTGAAGCTTGAGTTCTGGTCCAAGGCCCATACAAGTCCATAGAAAGAATCCCATTAACTTCAGTGGACTTTGGATCAGGTTCAGGCATGTGGTATGAGGTTTCCTTGTGATCGTTTTACAGAGCTATGATGGCAGGCCTATTGCAATTGCCAGACTGGGTCAGATCAATGGTCCATTTAGTCCAGTATCTGGTCTTCTGCAGTGGCCAGTACCAGCTGCTTCAGAGGAAGGTGCATATTGACCTGTGGGCAATTATGAAATAGCCTGGCCATTTGGGAAGTCTCTTTCTGACCCCAATTAGTTAGAATTTGGCTTTGCATGAGAGTTCATGGCCCTTCCAAACATTTTTTTTTTTTGAAGTTCGAGCATCTTGCTGGGATTGGATCTTGAATGAGCAATCGCCTTTATTCCTTCACTCTGGAGATGGTGTGCAACTGCAAAACCTGTCTCTGGAGCTGTGTTAAAGTGCAAACATTCACAGAATTCAAGGAAGTTTTGAATCTGGAGTTCCAGTGACATGAAATTTTGGATTCTGATCTAAAATTCCCCCAAATTCAAGGGGATGTGGATCCAGTGTCCTGATTCAGACCTATTGTTCTTTCGATTGTAGTTCTCCTGGCACTGTGGCAGAGTTTAAATACTAAAGAAGAGATCTGAGATAGGTTTTATATTTTTATATTTTGACAGGATGGATAGTTCTCCCCCCAAGCAGTTCTTGCTAAGGGTAGGTTCTGTCATTTAAAAGATCCGAGGTCAGAGTTCTGTCCAGCTTTTCTATTAAATGAAGTCATTAGAAGTTGGTCCAGTAAACAATACTACCTCTGCCATCTTATCGCTACATTAAAATGGCCAAACCTAGATTTATTTTAAACCAGTCATTAATGGGGAATCTGAAACCCCCTGCTTCAAAAGGAAGGTTTGTTTCTTGACTATCGCCTATCCTCCTATTTGCAGAGGCAGAAGATGTGTTTACAAACAAAGAGAAGGTGCAGAAGGAGGTGAAGGCCGCCCTGACAGAGAGCGCCACGCTGAGCTGTGAGGTGGCCCAGGCCAAGACTGAAGTGAAATGGTACAAGGATGGGAAATTGATCACTTCTGGCAAGAAACTCAAAGTGGAGTCCGAGGACAAATCCCGACGGCTGGCCATGGAGCAGGTGGAGAAGAAAGATGCTGGAGAGTACACCTGTGAGGCTGCAGGCCAGAAATTAACCTTCAAAGTTATCGTCACAGGTGAGAGAGACTGATTTCTCTCTTATTTTCCATATTGGAAAACTGACGCACAGAAAAGTTAAGTGACCTGTTGTTCAGGTAGCCAGTAACAGAGCCAGTTTGGCTTATGATAAATTGAAACCAACCAACGAACCAACTGAAAAGTTCAGGAGTTTATGCATTAGACTAGTCTTTGATTCTGGCCTGGCATAATTCTGGAGAAGTAACAGAGGTGGGTGGTTTATTTTTTTCATTTTTAATTAGAGAATACCTGTGAAATTTTGGAAAGTTTAAGCATGAAATCCAGAATGTAGACTCTTTTTTTTTCTTAAACCACCTTTATTTTGGATTGCAAGATAAAATGCATCTCTCCTCTTGTTTGTATGATTTAGTGTGTATTTTCTTACAGCACAGTCATCCAACTGATGATATTCAGTGAAGTTCTGATAGACAAATGTTAACAAATGCATTAGTTTCTTCCATTGCAGATTTTAGAAAATCATGGTAATTAGACATGGAAAAACCCTTGTAGGTCACCTAGCCCATCCTCCGCTGCTAGTGAAGGAGTGTTCCTCCTACCACTTGTTGATGTGGTCTAGTTTAAATGACTCAGGAGATGGGCACTCCGGAGATATGAATTTGGAAAAATTTTCATAAACCTGCCTGCTGGTAATGAAGATCAAAGTTGGGGGAGTTAACTTTTTAAACTGTTTCCCTCAATCTCAGAACCTGAAGTTGTGTTTGCAAACAAGGAGAAGGTGCAGAAGGAGATGAAGGCTGTCCTGACGGAGAGCACCACCCTGAGCTGTGAGGTGGCCCAGGCCGATACTGAAGTGAGGTGGTACAAGGATGGGAAACTGATCACCTCCAGCAAGAAATTCAAAGTGGAGTCTGAGGGCAAATCCCGACGGCTGGTGGTGAAGCAGGTGGAGAAGAAGGATGCTGGAGAGTACACCTGTGAGGCCGCAGGCCAGAAACTGACCTTCAAGGTTATCATCACAGGTGGGAGAAACTCTTTTTTAAAATTTTTGTTAGGAGACTAAAGTGATTTTATTTTATTAAGAATATTGTCCACCTTTTTAGGAGCAAATTATGGGTCAGAGAGTGGCGGCTGTTGCTTTGGTGCAGAAGTTGGGGGGACTTTTAAGAAAATGTATATATTTGTAATGGATTGCAAGATCTTTAAGGCAGGGAGAGCCTCTTCTCAGTATGTTTGGAAAATGCCCAGTATATTGTGAACCCTTCCCGAATATACATGAATAATAATAGTGCCGCAATCCCTTCCCCTCCCGTAAATCCATCGATGCAGCCAGAATGCCAGAGAGCCAGCACATGGCTCTCCACGCCACTCTCAACCCCAGTGAATTTGCAGAGGGGGGGCATGGTAGAGTGGCCCTGCGGGGGTATCTGCACTTCCTTGCCCCTCATGGACGGGTACTCTCCGTGTCTGCCCAAGAGAGGTTGGCGGGGAAGGACATCACAGGGATGGGGATCTGCCTTTACACAAATGCAGTGGCCCTAACGCCCCATGCGAGTGGCACGGAGGGGCAGACGGTGAAGTGCGCTGAGGTCTGGTGCCTGGGCGTCTGATTGGAAGAGTGGATTTCACCTGCCCAGCTCATCCACGCTCCTTTGCAGTCAGTCTGATTACTCCAGCGTTATGTGGGAGATGAGCATTTCATCCTGAGCGTAAGGCTGCGTGTGTGTGAGGTGGGCAGGCTGGTACAGTCTGAGATGCTCCATGCCCCAAAGGGGTCCTGGCTGGAAGGGGATGGTGTGTAGCCAGATGACCAGTAGCATGGTGAGAATGCAGTCTGCACCCCGGTGCCGGGGAAGCATCCTGTCTGTCTCTGTAGGCTACAAGGATGACAGCTCTGGCATCTGCCTCTCAGATGGTGCAGCTCTGTGACATATCCTAGTGGAGCCAGGGCTGCAAAGCCACAATCCAGCCTTGTGTATAGAGTATACCATCTGATCTCAGCCCTCTAGCAATATACAGAAAGACTTCAAACAATGTATTAAGCACCTGTTACCCGGTCACCCCTTGGTGCTGTGCCTTAAGCAAATTCAGTAATTGAATCATAAATTCAGCTTGGTGGGCCAGCTAGAAAGTCCACCAGACCTTGTCCTAGCTATAGGAGACAGCCTTCTCCCAAATCTGCAGAGACATGCAGGTGCGAACAGGGGAGATTAAACAGTCATCATTCAAGCAAACCAAACTGCACAGAGGGCGTGTGAGCCAATGGGTAGGGCACTGGACTGGGGACTCGCAAGAGCTTGGTTCTATTCCTGACTCTGCTGTTGACCAGCTGTGTGGCCTTGGTCCAGTCATTTTCCCTCTGTGTGTCTGTTTCCCCTGCTACCCTTTGCCTATTTAGGTTGTAAACTCTTTGGTGCAGGGACTGTCTCCTCCAGTATATTTGTGCTGCACCTAGCTTGGTCCTGCCTCTAGGTGCTTCTTTAATACCATTGCTGCTAATAACAACAAATATGAGGAGTTCTGCAGTCACCGTGGGATTCTAGCTCATGTCCTCAGGAAGGGAATAGCATAGTCAAGGCCCTGCTGCTGAAAACTGCAGTTGGTCTGATCCTTAGAATAACTAGTCAGAACTGCCCAGCTGATCTGATTTGCCTTGATGGGACTGGGAATGAGAGCATACTGTGGTGGTCAGCAATGTGGCCACCTTCCTGGCATGCTAACACAGATCCTTAACTGTCTTGTCATAGCTCCTGTGAAACAGTAACAAGAAGTTTACCATATAAGAAAACCTGAAAATGTGTTCCGTGGTGATGTGAGAACTTTAAATGCATGTTGTCAGATTGGAGACGTGGATTTAACTGTTCCCCTTAGGCCCTGATACAAGTTTTGGCAATTTTCAGGTTATAGTTCCCCTAATTTGAAATGTTCTCTTTTTTCAGAGCCTGAAATCATATTTGCAAACCAGGAGAAGGTGCAGAAGGAGGTGAAGGCTGTGCTGACAGAGAGCGCCACCCTCTCCTGCGAAGTGGCCCAGGCCAAAACTGAAGTGAAATGGTACAAGGACGGGAAACTAATCACCTCCAGCAAGAAATTCAAAGTGGAGTCTGAGGGCAAATCCCGGCGTCTGCTCGTGGAGCAGGTGGAGAAGAAGGATGCTGGAGAGTACACCTGTGAGGCGGCAGGCCAGAAACTGACCTTCAAGTTTAATGTCACAGGTGGGAGAAAGACCCTCCTGAATTCCCAACGATACTGTCGTGTCTGAAAATGGTCTAACAACAACAGTAATAAATGTGTGCAGTGAGACAGACCCTCAGCTTGCATAAATTAGTGTCGCTCCATTGCAGGCTAGGAGCTAGGCTGATCTATGCTAGCGGAGGGTCTGCCCTAATGTTTTGCATATACCAAAATATCAGGGTGTATCAGTATGTGATAAGAGTGCATCAGATTATTAAATTGGAGATATAATGATAAAGTAATAAAAATTATATACTCCTTGCAGAACAGCATGATACTTTTATATATAATGCATAATATTTGGGAGTGGCCGAGTCACAGAGGGAGAAGTAAATTTAAGAAGCACAGACAAGGGAATAAAGAAAACTGCTCAGTTGAGATTTGAAAAGAGGCCAGGGGAGAGAGGCGCAGTTGGGTTGTTCCAGCTGGCAAGATCTGCAGAGGAGATGGCTTTTGCACGCACACTGGTGAGCTGGAAGTCCGTGGAGCCCTAGTGATATACACTGGTGGAGGAGCTAGTCCTAACTGGTGATGGGTGAAGCAGTGCGGAAACTGGCCCAAACTGTCACTCAGAATTCAAACTGAATCTGGACCAAACTTTTTGAAGTTCAAAAATGTTGGACTTTAAAAAACAATCAGACGGTGTGTTTCATTTGCTTGCTGCCGCTGCTTTTCCCATATTCAGGTGTAAAGTACCTAATTATCACAACAGGTTCTTCTTCTAGCGCCTGACACTGGACAGCATCCTTGTTCAGGAAAGCCTGTAAGCATATGCTTAACTTTAAGTATATGCTTAAGTGCTTTCCTGAATTAGGCTTTGGCATTTCCAGCCTCAGAGGAAGCCAGAAGTAACAAAAACCTCTTCTTGCAAGATTCCCAGCCTGGCTTTGGAGACTGAAGATGCTGGGATATGTTTTTTGGAGAATCATCCATATTTTTGAGTGCTCATCCAAACTGATCTAAAGCTGTGAATTTTCTGAGGTCCTTTCATAGTATATTTTTGCTTCTGATCCAATGAGATGCTGCAAGCCACCTGCCATATATTAAATGCCCTCTTCTCCTGAAAGTTGCCTGCAATTTGCAAGATTGGACCTGATTCAGCAAGGTGCTTAATTTAGGTAACTTTAAGCATGTGAAGTCAAAGGGACGGCCAGTTGCTTTAAATTAAACATGTGTACACTTGTGTATCTTGCCAAATCAGGTCCTTAATGATCAGAGTATTGTACTAGTAACAGTATTCTTTGGAAAGAGAGGTTCCTGCTGGGAATGACCATGGGCAAGATCATTAAGAGACCGTTCTGGAAGACTGTGTTATCGCGTTGGTTTATGAGGGAAACATGATCAAAGAAGGAAGAACTTCTGCATTGTATGGCCTAATTAGCAACAAGCAAATAAATAAATAGAAACATTCTCCAGCAGTGACTGCTATTGTTGGCAAATGACAAATTTCAGAATTTCCAAAGTTGGTGCACGTGGATGTGCTAAGACCTGTTAGATGGGCTAATTTTATTTTAATCAGTCATTTTTCTCTTTTCTTTTTCCTACTTAGAGCCAGAATCTGCATTTGTAAACCAGGAGAAGGTGCAGAAGGAGGTGAAAGCTGTGCTGACAGAGAGCACCATCCTGTCCTGCGAAGTGGCCCATGCTAAGACTGAAGTGAAATGGCACAAGGACGGGAAACTGATCACCCCTAGCAAGAAACTCAAAGTAGAGTCTGAGGGTAAATCCCGGCGTCTGGTAGTAGAGCAGGTGGAGAAGAAGGATGCTGGAGAGTACACCTGTGAGGCTGCCGGCCAGAAACTGGCCTTCAAAATTGAAGCAATAGGTGAGTGTTTTCTTGCACACTCATTCTGGGAAGAAATGAGGTCATACTTTTCATCTGTAAAACATGTGCTTAGAGTGAATATCTTATTTCTTAATGCCTGGGAGCAACTAGGCCAAGATCTGCTTGGTTGTTACATCACTGACTTCAAATAAGCTATACCACAGATTAATTTATCCTATTCACTTTGTTGGTTTTGGGTATGTGTAGTTGAAGGCAGAATTTGGCTGATAATCTTTACGTTGTATAACACGGTGCTACATGGTTTATTTTTTCATTGTCTCCTCCACAGACACAATCTCAAAGGTTTTACAGAGATAATGGGCTGAAAGTGAGATAGAAGTGGAAGGGTTTTAAAGAGGAGAAATGGTGACTTGGAAGAATGGTGCTAGTTAAATGGAATAGCAGGATGTGTTAAAGGGCTGTGATGCGTTATGGGAGTTAGAGATGAGGCCATGAGAGGAGGAGAAAAGTGAGCCCATAGGGTAGTAGGTACAAACAAGGAAATTTTTTGAGGGTGCAGCACGTCCACAGAGTTGATTTTGAATTAGGACCATGGTGACAGAGTAATTTTCATACACTATGAAACAAGAATCTTAGAGGATCCCAGATGCATGTTTATGTGCATGTGTATTTTTTTTTCATTATCTTTGATTCTATAAGAAATTACCTCTGTGAAGGAACAACTGATCATTTCCCACTCAATCCAAGAGAAAAGAGACAGCAGGTTGCAAACGTTCAGCCATATCCCTTGGATATGGTGGATCACAGGACAATTTTGGGGTCATTTTGTGAGTCATGGAGCAAAAAATGGTTGAGAACCACTGTTCTAGGGAGCAGGAAACCAGCCTGTTTTTTTATTTTCATTACTTCTCTAGAACCGGAGGCTAAATTCCAAAAGAAACTTGACCAGAAAGAACTGATTGTTGCTCAGGAACATGAGAGCATCACGCTGTCCACTTCAGTAATGCCTGAAACAGCCGTAGTCAAGTGGTTCAGGGATGGAACTGAGATCAAGGGAAGCAAAAAGTATGAGATTAAGGCTGACGGGGCCTCCAGGACTCTGACTGTGAAGCTGGCTGAGGGCAAAGACAGTGCTGTGTACACCTGCGAGACAAAGAGCGACAAGCAGGAGTTCAACGTGCAGGTGAAAGGTGAGAGGAACAGCAGCAGGCGTGTCAGCTTCGTTCCCAACAAAGTCAAATGGATCTTCCTCCCAGTGGGGGCCAAGGGGCTGCACTTGAAAACCACCCCCCACCCCCTCACCATTGCTCAGCTCTCAGGGCCCCTGTGTTGTGGCTTCTGTGATTCTGGCTCCAGGGTCCAGCAGATCCATTTCCCTAAATGTCCACACAGAGCAAAGCAAGATGCTTCCTACTCCCACCGGGCTAGTTCTTGGCCCATATTGCATGCTCGTGTCGGGGGAAGGGGGTCATAAGGTGCCCCCTATTCCTCGGGGCTTGCTATCCATATTACAGGTAGCTGTACGGGGGGAGAGCACTATTCCAATGCCTTCACAATTGGGTGGGGTGCGGGCCAGCTTGGAGGTGGGCATAAATTGTGCAAGGAGAAGGGCGTAGGGGATAGCTTAATTCCCCATGGAGAAAGCAGAGACAGAAACATGGCTCTGAGACACAGTTTGGCCCTTGCCATGTCTCTGGGGTTGGGCTGCTCTCTGTGTCCCTTTATCAAGGCAGACTGTAGAAGATGACAGTCTAGCCCAGAGTGGTGGAGTTGTGCGGGCTCAGAAACAAATGGATTCTCCCATCTACCTCGCAGGGCTGAGTTATGGGAATGATTTGTAGCTGGGGAGCTCTAGGGAGAGCTCTGCTTACCCAGGCTGGGGAGAGGAGGGCAGCTGCTGCTCCCCTGGCCACCCCTTTACTTTAACCTCTAACAATGTACTGTGTGGTTTTGGGCAAGTTACTTAGTCTCTCTGTACTTCATTTCCCCATTTACATGAGATTCTATTCATTAGCAACCCCTCAGCTGCCAGCAAAACGTAGCCATGGTCTGGCCATTGCCAATAAGCAGAAGGCAGGATGGCGGGGCTGCAGCCAGGGAAGGAAGCACTGGAACGTGCCAAGCACGGGCTGCAAGCAGATTGGTGGGGCCATCCAGGGATGGCCCATCCTAGCGCTTCGTCCCCTGGCTACACCCCGCAAACCTGCCTGAGGCAGGGGGTCTCGCTTCTAGAAAAAGTTCTCAGTAAGCGGCACATCGTTGCCAATATCCAATCCCATGAAAATTAAAGTCGATGGGACAGGATGGATTCCCAGCACAATATTGCTATGAACTGGAAGTTGTTAATATCAAGGTTGCTATTGAGGGCCATCCACTTTACTTCCCAACCTCACAGGTGAGTTGTGAGGGTAAATATATTAAAGAGGGTGAGGCACCCGGGTAATGGGGGCAATATACGGGCCTTGGATAGATAGATGTCAAAGAGGTGAGAGAGATTGTGGAGAGAGATACCTGGGAGTGGAGGGTGAATTTCACATCCTGGGGCCACAGAACAAAGGCTGTATCATCTCCTACCCCAAAGCAATGATGGTAGGGAGTCTATGCCAACATCCCCCTGTCAAGGAGACACGTGATGTGATAGCTCAGCAGGTAAGTTTGGTTTATCAGGTGGAAGGCAGAACAAAAAGGAAAAAGGAGAGGACAATCCCCAAACCAGGCATTTTAAGGCATCATTCTGACACCTGTCCTTCCAGAATTAAAAGGGGTCTAAGATTTCTTTTGTATTTTATTTTACTTTAAAGGGCTCACTCTAAGCTGCCAACTCAATGGTCTGTAAGAATCTGATGGATTTGTCGCTTGATAAATATGCTTTCGGCTGTGTGTCCATTCCCACTCTCTCAGGATAGGCAGTCAGCCCATAGGAGCGTTGGACCAGCTGTTAGGAGACTTGGGCTCTATGCCTGACCTACTGTGGTGTGTGACCCTGGGCAAGTCACTCACCTGCTTTGTAATGTTAGTGTCCACCGGTGTAAAATGGGTTTTTTTGTGTCTTACCCAAGTTCATGTCGTGTTTTGAGACGGGAGATGAAATGTTGCTATTATTATTACTGAGTCAGAATTTGTGACGTCGTTTCTATTGCTGACAATCTCTTGAATTTCCCTCCTTCCTCTGATCCAAAAAGGCTCCTATTAAAAAAAAAAGGGGGGGGGTAAGAAAACAATCTTCTGATCTGCTCTGCTTTCATTGTTTCCCTTCCAATGACTCTCAGAAATCCCTGTGAAGTTTGCAAAGAAATTAGAAGCGGTGAGTTCCGAGATCGGAGGGACCATCTCTCTGACCTGTGAGCTGAGCCAGGCCAAGGGGGATGTGCTGTGGTACAAGAACGGAGTGGAGATCAAACCCAGCAAGCGCTTCCGGATTAGCGAGGATGGTGTCAAGCGGACCCTGACCATAAAGGGACTCCGGGCCGAAGACAAGGGAGAGTACTCCTGTGAATCCCGGGATGACAAAAGCAGCATTCAGGTCACCCCCAAAGGTACCTTGCCAGGTCCATGACATTACGTGTGACATCCTGCTCCCCTCTCCTTCCATTACAGTGCTAAAGAGCTGCATTAAAAAAACTCTGCCCGTGTTAAGAGGGCAGGGGACATTGTCGCTAGCATGAAGAAATGTATGTTATAGCTGGGAAAATAAGAGCTACCATCTTGAGGTTAATGAATAGACAGCATGACTGCCATTCTGAAAGAGAGAAATGCAATGTATGTTGTAGGTAGAAGATCCCTAGAAATGATATTTAAATAATATTTAAACAATGATACAACTCTATAAATTTAACTAGCAGCAACAATAAGAGCTAGTGCAGTGTCCTGCTAAAGTAATATGTGGGCTTAGTATGGGTTGATTGTATCACCCTCTACTGGATGAAGCCACAGCAATATAACTTGCTGCTTATGCAGAGTTAACCAAGTTTCTCTTTTCTCTCACGTGGCAGAGCCCTGTGATTTTGGTGGTGAAAGTCCCAGGGGCAATCCCTGCGGGCAACCTTGGTATTAGTATATGTGAAGCCACAGTTTGTTACCTTACCATGTCCACTTTAAAGTCCAAATTATATGTGAGCCTTAAAAAGTCTCCTCCTAGGACCCAATTTGAACTATGGCAGTTTAAGAGGTTGTTCAGATTCTGCATTTGGATTCTCTGTTTTCAATTGATTTCATATACAGTGAAGGGCGGAACTCTGCTACCTTCCTGCAAAAGTGGTGAAGGTTCTCTTTGCAAAGAATGTTGTTGTGACTTTGAGACAAACTGAGTTGGGGGTCTCATGTTAGATAGGCCATGGACTTGTTGGCCCTGATATTGCATGTAAGGTTGGGGTTAAGGATCCTGAATCTAGACCCAGGATTTTCCCTTACACGCGTGCTCCTATCATAGAGATGGCACCTCCCTATTTAAAAGTTGGACAGTGAGATGTAATGTGACTATGTTACCATGTCACACAATGAAATATCCATGGCAAAGCCATTTGGATCCATGCCATTGACAATATTGCTAAGCCAGTCTGCCCTCTGGAGGTGCTCACAGTATGGGGGATTCTCATGCATGTGCTTCTAAAATGTCTCCTTCTTCTCTGTCAGCTCCTAGAGTGGTGAAGTTCACTACAGGCCTTCACAACGTGGTGTCTGAAGAAGGAAAAGAGGCCACATTCAAGTGCACCGTCTCCCCCAGCGATGCTGCAGTTACATGGCACAGAAACAGTGTCAAAATTGAAGCCAGTAAGAAACACGTGATCTCTCAGAAGGACACCAACCACAGCCTCACCATCGTTGACCTGACTCTGGAGGATGCAGCAGAAATCTCAGCCAATGCAGAGGGTGTGGAAAGCAAAGCCACCCTCACAGTCCGAGGTGAGGGAGTTAGGTCCCTTTGACTGACTGTCATCCACACTGTGGGATGTGTTGTTTTGTACGTTCCTTCTACTAACTTTCTGACTGGGCCATGGGGATGCAAAATGCATGTGTTCTGCATGTTACAATAGTGCCCAGAATGTTGCAGTGCTGGAGATGCTGCTTCTGTTCATGTGGATTTTCCCCAGCTTTGATTTCCTCAGAAGCCACCATTTTAATCTTACTTTAGAGCCAGTTTTCTGGAGTCACTCAACTTTTACTCTTGTCTCCTCTCATTTTCCAGAGGCGCCGGTGACGTTCAAGAAGAAACTGGAGCCCAAAACGGTTGAGGAGAGGGACACGGTGACCCTGGAGGTAGAGCTGAGCAAGCCTTCCATGGAAGTGAAATGGATGAGGAACAGCATCGTGCTGCAGTCCAGTGACAACGTTGAGATCAAGGCCGAGGGGCCGAAACACAGCTTGATGATTAAGAACATCACCTTTGCCGACCGGGGCTTCTATTGCTGTGAGACTCTCGAAGATAAGACCCAGGCCAAGCTGAATGTGCAAAGTAAGCTGATGTTGAATGACCACCTGTGCTGTAGCCGATGTTAGGAGGCTGGTTTGGGAAATGCGGGTCTTTCCTCTTAGCATGCTGCCAGTCAAATGACTGTGTGGGAGAACGTGAGCCCTGGAGCTATCACAGGGGCTGACTGGTTGTTTGCTCTGACCTCCCCCTTCTATTGCTTCCATCTACCACAGTCCCGTGTCTATAGGCTTCTCTCCCCCTGTTCACCATTACACCTCTGAGCTTGTCCCTTCTCCCCTCAAATTCCCTCACACCTTTTCATTCTGTCTTTTGCCCCATGCGTTTGCTCATGTCAAATCATTCCTCTTCCCACCATTCCATATTCCACCTCTCTTCCTTACAGTACCCCCCACAACATAGCTCTTGAAATGCAAGTAACGTTAAAATAACAAATCCTCTACCAACAAGTGTTTGAGTGTTCAAATAAACTAACGCTCTTCAGTCTGTAACCTCTGTAATTCAGCCTCCTTCCCCGCATTCCCTTTGTCTTCATTGTAATGCCATATCTTCATTTAGGGTGTATGTGCTTCAGGGCTAGGATCTGTCTAGTTATATGTCTGTAAAGCACCGTTAGCAGTTGGGGTGCTATATAAATAATGCATGATATTTAGGCACCTTTTGAATATCTAACAGATGGAGAGATATGTTAGAGAGGCTGAGCCCTTAAGTAATGGTTCAGACCCGCACATGAACTTGGCGAGTTCTGCTGAACTTAGATATGGTGTTCTGGCTCATGTCTGTATCTAGTGTGTATACAGGAAATCCATAGCATCCAAAGGGATAAGAGTTCAGCAGTGAGAAATATTCTTACCAGGACCAGAAACCATATGACATTCACCTGGCTTTGCATTTTGTTAAAATTCAAAACTCAGGTGATCTCTGTGGAAAGATTGAAAACCTTGGGGTGAGTTTTGAACAAACCCAGGCCAGTTTATGGCTTTGCAGTGAAATCCTGTGAAATTTGTGATTTCAGTTATTTCAGTGGAAAGCCAGGTGACGTTCAGTCTTGTGGAGATTTTGGGTTTGTTCAGACCCAGAGTTTAGAGGTTGCAAATGGACATGGATCAAAAGCAAAGCAGCTGCTGTGAAACATCCGTAAGGTGTCTGGCCTTAGAGCAGCTTTAGCTAGGATAGATCCCAAAGTTATAAAGTGTGATGCTTCCCAGGGGTATCCAGGGTTGTGAGGCACCTAGCTAAGACCAGCCCTTAGCATGAGCAGGTCTTCTCTGTGCCTGCTGTGGCTGCCCTGAAACCGCCAGCCTCTGGCAACACAAGCACTGCTTGCCAGGCTTCTGCGGGCCTTGCGCTCTCTCTCTATACAGGTTAGCGATAGACACACTCCAACCTCCGAGACCTCTGAGCGACCCCCTGCAGCGTCCAGCCCCTGTTCCAATGGACACACAACTCTTAGACCTGCTATTCCCAAAGGAGTAGTACACACCAGTCTGTGAGATTCAACTCAAGGGGACCACTTGACTTAACACACAACACACAAAGATGTGTAGTGAAAACTATAAGAACAAAGAATATGGATTCTAGCGAGAGAAAGTCAGAATATTGGAAACAAATGGTTACATATAAAACAAAATCATAACACACTTTCTGGATCCTAAATTTAATTAGCAAGGCATTCCCCTATCCCCTACAAGATAGCTTACCCATGTCCTTTCCCCAGCATTTCCAAGCCCATTGGTGGCTTGTCCTCGCAGGTGGAAGGAATGAGGTTATACCTCTGTACCCCTTTGTTATGCCCCCCAAAAGTTCATTGTCCTTATTTGTAAACAGGGCTCTGCCCTGCTGTTTCACGTCTTCCTGTATATTTCCTTTCTTAGAAGATTTCACAATTGTTCATTAGCAGGCTCAGAATGTAAATGGATGCCCATTGTGAACCATACAATACTTAATTTAATGTAAACAGACAGACAGATAAATATTTCTTACCAGAAAGAAAACTCGCTTTTCACCTTTCTCGTGACCAGCCCCTAGTCACAGACCTTAAGAGCATAATTTTCAGTATATATACATAACTCCTTACACAACAGCCATACATGTTTTGCAATAATGATGATGATCAGTGTGACACAGGCTTTCCTTAGAGATGGCCAATTGCCATCCAGAGGTCCTTGGGTCACATAAAGGTCCTTATACAAACTGGGGCCTCCATTTTAATTTTTATTTTATAGCTTTGTACATACCACAAGCAGAATCTTCACTAACAGGTTCTTTGATATAGCTCTCTGTTTGATACAAAGCTTTGTTTGTTGTACCGTGGCCACATCACCAATCCCCTCCTCTTTGGATCTCTCCACAGGTTCCCCTTTATACACTGAATCAGATTTAATTATTAGGGGTGAAATCTTGGCCACATTAAGTCAATGCTAAAATTGCCATTGACATTCTTGGGGTCAGGATTTCACCCCATTGTAATTCTGCATAGCACCTCTCTGGCCTACAACTCCAAATTTGTCTTTTCCCATGTCACCCACGCCCTCTACTCTCCCTCACTTTAATCCATATTATAACTTCCTTGGTTTATACAAACATATTTCTATTGCACACCAATTGTTTTGTATACCAACACTAGTGCGCGCATGCTATTTGGTATTGTTTGCATGCATTTAAGACCAGATTAGCAATCAAAGGTATCAGAAACTGATGCCCAAATGTATTTAAAAAAAGAAAAAAGAAAAGAAAAAGCCAGGTCTGTGTAATCTCTTTCACACACTGTTTCTATAGTTTCTTCCTCTTCAGAGTCTTCCTTGCTGTCCTCTGGCAAGAGCCACTGTTTTAATATCCAGATACAGGAGAGTTATCAGCTCTGGTGGCAGCTGCTCATCCAACCGACACCAAACTGGTTAGCCCTGGGAAACAGCAGACTCTGGCTGTGGTGAGGAAGATAAAAAGTACCAACCAGGCAGTTAGAGGGCAGGGATATTTAGTGGGTCCATGCACTGGTAGAATGATAAAGAACAAAATGTACGCAGTACCTGTTTTTTCTGCAAGTACCATATATCTTTTTTCAGAAGCTGACTTTTTTGAGTAGTTTAACCTTTACAATTCAAGCTGTCGGAGAAGGCAGTTAGATACAATAGAAGGCATCCTTCTTTGGAGCAGCTTTTGATATATTACCAGGAGTATATTGAGTTTTACAGGCTTTGAGAGTTTAGCATCACTTTAGTCCCCTGGACCAGTATCTTTTTTTATTGAGAATACGTTGGAAAGGGAAACATTGTCAAATCAAACTTGGCTCAAAATTTGGCTTTTGTAAAAATGTGTTTTACAAAACCTCAGACCAACAGAAATGTTCCCACGACTTAAACAATAAATTCCAGCAGAAACAGTTCTTTAAAGCCACATAAACATATCATGAATCATAGAATATCAGGGTTGGAAGGGACCTCAGGAGGTCATCTAGTCCAACCTCCTGCTCAAAGCAGGACCTAATCCCCAACTAAATCAGTGCTTGCAACCCATGCGTTGTAACTTTGGAATAATACAGGACAACTTGTATGTGAAATAACCTTAACTAAAAGTGAAACTGATTAGCATGTTCATTGCTCAAGCTGCTATAAATTTATAAACCACATAAATAGAGTTGCGTGAATGCATCACAATGAATTTGGCTCGTTTTCCTGCTTTTAGTACATCTGCAAGCAAATAGTGATGCCTCAAATTTATTCATTATTAAAAGAAGGATTTTTTAATTTGAAATTTTGTATTTTGTTAACTTTGAAGATTAATCTTCAACCCACCTATTCATTAAGGGGATGTACAGTGTAAGAGATTCAGACAGTAGACATGCAAAAAATATTTGGTACACGGTATTCCAAGTTTGAATTTTCTGTGTTAGTTGGGGTTGTTCACATTAATCACATGGCATTACACTGTTTTTGACTGGATGAACATTACTCTTTGCAATTAGGTTTTCAGCACAAATGCAAGGGAAAGGATGGTTTTGTATTTACGATACTGGACTAGGATTTAGGAGAGTCTGTGTTTGATTCTACCATAGACTTCCTGTGTGTGAGCCTACACAAATTATCTAATCTCATTTGCCTCAGTTCCCCATCTGTAAAATGTGGATAATAACCCTTGCCTTGTCTAAACAGATTGTGATCTGTTAGAGATAGCAATTGTTTCTTGCCATGTGTATGTACAGTGTAGCACAACGGGGCCCTGATCTAAGTTCGGTTGTACAGGCACTCTAATAATACAAGTTATAAATAAGCACAGAATATTTGGAAATTCATGAACACTTTCCATGAACACTTGTAAGGTTAAACTTAACCTTCATGTTCCATGAACATTTGTGCTAATATACTTAGATTACTTGCATGCTCATGGGGAAAACCCCCCACAAAAACAGTGAGAATATGGACAAAGTAAATTCACATTTAAATTAGAGCCGGAATTTATATAAATAGTAGGCAGTAAATTAGGTATTTAAAAATTGTTTCAATTAAAATAATCTCAAGCATTGTTAGTAACAATTTAAAATCTATTTTGTAAACATTATTAGTAACTTTTTAAAACTAAGCAACCTTTAACCCGAGTGTCCCTTTAATATTTATAATGTAAAATCAGTGTTTATGACACATTTGGGGGAGGGATAGCTCAGTGGTTTGAGCTTTGGCCTGCTAAACCCAGGGTTGTGAGTTCAATCCTTGAGGGGGCCATTTAGGGATATGGGGCAAAAATTGGGGATTGGTCCTGCTTTGAGCAGGGGGTTGGACTAGATGACCTCCTGAGGTCCCTCCCAACCCTGATATTCTATGATTCTCTGACACTTAGAAAACCTGTACTATGGAACTTAGCTATAACTCAAGAAGTTATGTACAGAAATCCCCAGCCTTCTGTCTTAATTGTACTAGACTGTTTTGTAGCTCCATGCCCATAGTAAATTTAAAATATAACACAATATTATACAGAGAGGTAGAATGCAGTGGAACACAATACAGTCTGCTCCTCTCTCATCTTTCACACAATGTGCCTGAAAACACTTTATACTTTATAGGAAACATTCAGCATTCCTTCCAACAAGTCTGTTTGTCACTTCCACTGTTCTGAAGCTCAGGCTTCTGTTACTTCTTTTCTAGACACTGGCTAGTTATCATGGCCAATTGTTAAAAACAAAAGAGCCCTGGCATCCCGATCACTACTTATATTGTAATGACTTGGCTACTTTTAATGGCTGCAAAAAGTGTTTTACTCCTTAGGGTTTTGCATGCTTTGTACTGTGCAAGGCTAATTTCATGTCTCTCTTTTTTTAACTTCCCGTTCTGAAGACAAGAGGTGATTTCTGTGCCGGATGATCCCCCCTCACCTCCCCGCCCTTGTGCTTCCCATATATCTAGCTGCATTTTCATCACTTATTTCAGAGTAGCAAGCCTGTTAGTCTGTATCCGCAAAAAGAAAAGGAGGACTTGTGGCACCTTAGAGACTAACAAAGTTATTCTTAGCTTCTCTACATGAGGGATGTTAATGGTTACAGATTAGTGAGTGCTGGAACTGAATGCACAATGAGATTTAAAATGTACAAGGTGATCTGAAACAAACTGTGACTTTACAGAGGAAAACCAAGGGGATTCTCTTTGCATATGATCAGCCATGCTTTATTTATAAGAAGGCATAGGGAAAGGTGTCCATTTTAAGGAAATCTCAGCTATACGGTATGCAATGTTTATAAGAGTCATACACGTCACAATGCAAAGATTATAAGCCTAATTCTGATATCACGCTGGTTTTACACCAGAGCCAAGATTTTAAAAAGTAGAGGCCTAAAGTTATGCTCCTAAATCCATATTCAGGTAGCTAAATAAATGTCCTGATTTTTAAAAGTGCTGGATAGAGCTGTGAGAATGACTGACTGATTTGATTTGGGTAGAAGAGAAACCAACTTTTTTGATACTTTCAGGAAATCAGAAAAATTTCATTTTGGGTTGAACAAAATTTTTCATTGTGAACATTTTAGCAACAGCAGAGGGAATGAAGGGCTGGATCTATGAGAAGCTGCTGCTGCTGGTGGTTGCCACTCCACCACCCTTTATATCCAATTTTGCCCAGTGGTTGGAGCACTCAACTGGATTGTGGGAGAACTGGGTTCAAGTCCTTGCGCCAGAGCAGGGTTTTGAAGCTCAGTTTCCCACAACCCAGGTGAGATCTCTGACTTCTGGGCTCTTAGGTATAAGCATGGCAATTACCTAGTCCCTGATTCTGCATTTTTTGGCCACATTTTTTTTTCAGCCAAAAATTGTTTGCCCAGTTCACACCTAACAGTGCTCAGTAGTCAGTTTAAGTGCTCAGTAGTCTTGAAAATTGGGGCACTTATTTAGATACTTTGCACTGGGCTAAGAAGCTTGATTTTAGGAAGCCATTTTTAAAAATCTTGATCTGCACTGATACCATTTGGCCTGATCCTGCTTTCATTTACACTAGTGCAAATGCAGAGGTGTCACCGTAAAGTCAATTGAGTTATACCATTGTGAAAGCAGTGTGAGAGCAGTGACTAGAATATTAATATTGAGAGGGAAGATTGCAGATCTCTTGACATAATTCCAGCCTGTAATATTTTCTTTTAAAGGAAACCCTTTAAAGGCTTTTCCCCAGCTGCCCTCATGGGGGAGGATGTTTGCAAAAGAAGAAATTTGTCCCAGGCCTATCTGTACTATATGGCTGGAGGGCGTCTGCTGAGAACTTGCTCCGTTTCTTGAGTTAGTGTTTTTTGCTAATCCCTTCCCCTCTAGCTCATCCCCAGCAACTTCAGCACATTCCCTGTTCGAAATGCTGAAGTATCTGTTGAACCAGAGGAAAGGTCATCACAGCAGCAGGCACACCGGATTCTTTGGAAACATCTTTCAGCTTAAAGAATAAGACACCACAGAGCAGGGAGGGAATGGCTGTAAACTTAGATGAAGAGCCAAGGACTAATGCAGCCTTAGAGAGAATGGACTTCAGAATCTGTGTCTGAGAGAGGGAAGCAACAGTGCAAACTCCTGGGAAAATGTCTCTTCTCCCCTCGTGGGGCATGTGCAAAGAATGTCCCGGGGGACAAATCTTGTCTCTGCCTCAGTGGCCGTGGAAAAGATGCCTTGGCAGAGGAACCAGTGCAGTTCCATTGGACAGAGATTGAGTAAGATTTAGAGATTTGTTGTAGGTACTGCACATCCCCTGCTGTGTGGAGGAACAGGGCAGCAATACACAGTAGGAAGAGCCAAAGGATCCATCATTGTATGGATTCTTTGGCTTTATTCCTGAGGCAGAAGGGGTTGTGGCCACATAGAACTACTTAGGCGTAGTTTCAGAAGCGGCTCCATGGAGCAGTTCCGCAGTTGCTCTGGAGTCTATGGGGAGGAGTACATCAATGGCTGGAGGGTTTTGCATCTTGAAGAAGACAGTGGACACCTGAGAGTAAGAGTCGGGCCCAAGTCACAACCATGGAACTGAGCACCCATGTGAACTCCTGGCAATGCTTGGATATCTGGATCCATATCTGAACTTTGTGGCTTGGGTTCATCTCTTCTGAAGATACATAAGAAGGCTGGACTATTCCCAATTCAGCCTTGTGGAGTTTAAAGTTTTGTGTGTGTTTCATGGTTTTACTGAAGTTAAATATCCTAATTTTTTTTCTGTTATTTTAATCCATTTTTAAGGGTGATTCAGTTTTAAATACTAAATTGATCTTTCTAGTTGATGGGCTGTCGGTGCTATGCATTCAGGGTAAGTAAAACTCCCCTCAAGCGAGGCTGGTTCAAGTGCATGTCCTAGGCACTGTACTGTGTACTGAGAGACTTTGTTATTCAAATTTTTCACTTCTTTCTTTACCTGCTATTTTTGCCTCATAGTTTATCCTTTTTGGAATGCTGATCAGTACTGATTCATTGTTCCTTGCTCTCCCACATCTGTCTGGTGTACCTACCTGTTGTTTCTCATTTGTATATGGCTTGTAAACTCTTCAGGTTAGGAACTGTTTCCTTGTTCTGTGTTTGTACAGTGCCTAGCCCAGTGGGGTCCTGGTCCATGACAGAGGCTTCTAAGCACTACCGCAATACAAATAAATAACAAAAATTACCTTCTCTAGAGCATCTGGTACTGGCCAGTATCTGTGAGTGGTTTGATTCACTTTTGTTTGTTCGTTTGAAGTGACTGATCTGTTACATTTACTCCAAGTGAATGGGTGGAGAGTTATCTTTGCTTCCCAATGCAATGTCTCCAACCCTTCAATATCGTTTGTTTTTCAGTGAGGCAGATCAAACTGGTGAAAGGCCTGCAGTCACTGGAAGCTCGTGAAAAGGGGACTGTCACCTTCGAGCTGGAGCTGTCTCATGAGGATGTGGAAGGAAGCTGGATGAAGGATGGCCTGAAACTGAAACCAGGGGAGAACTGCCACATGAGCGTCCTGGGGAAGAAACATTCACTGACACTTTCATCCCTGAAGCTAGAAGACTCAGGACTCATCTCCTTCAAGGCAGAAGGCATCCATTCTTCAGGGAGGCTTATAGTAACAGGTATATAACCCTGCAGTCTGGAACTCCACTTGGGATGTGTTCCTGTAGAACAGACAGTGCATGCCATAGGTTGACTGCCAATGACGCAGTTCATCTGGGCATGTCTTTGATTAGTTGTTAATGCCTGAGGTTTTCAGAGCCGTGCATGTCAATATTCTGCAGTTCATACTGTGGAGTTCATACCTCGCTTCTGTATTTACTGTTGAGATGCACAAGAAAACAGCAGAGAAAACTGACATAAATATACCCTTTCACACATCCCCACCTATTATTATTTATGATTGATTATTATCTGTTATTAAGTACTGACAATTTGCTTGGTGCTGTCTAAGGTACCAAGTGAAGGCAATCCTTTCCCTTATTGTACATGGAACTCCCTACTTGAGCTGGTCTCTCCTTTATTCAAATCCCTCCCGAAGACCTGCCTTTTCTCTGTTGCCTACCAGTAACTATAATGGTATAGATGTAGGGTAATTTATGACTGTCTTTAGCTCTTTATATAGATAATGTATATGCTGTCGTTAAAACTGTGTATGTTCTGATGTGTCTGTATCTGAATGTCATGGCAGGGTCTTTGTCTGCCTTTTTATTTATACAGTGCTTAGCACATTCTGTCTGCTACCAGGAACAAATAATAATTAATAATAATGACATTATGTACTGAATAAATTAAATATGGGCTGTGAGCCAATGGCAGAATATGCAAAACAAATTTTTCATTTTCTTTTTTGCTTACAAGATATAGTAATCACTTAAGATGTAATCTATTTACTGATTATTCTCTGAGTCTTGTACTCCTACCAAACCCAATCCTCTTCTTACTGTATTTTCTTTTTGGCAGAGTTGCCTGTGAAAATAAGCAAGCCTTTGGTTGACATCAAAGCTCCTGAGAAGGATAAGGTGACATTCGAGTGTGAGCTCTCCAGGCCTAATGCGGAGGTCAAGTGGTTTAAGGTACAAAACTTAGCAGACAATAACATCTTCATTTCTCTTTTAGGGCCTGATCTAACTTCTCTTGAAGTCAGTGGGCACCTTTCCATTAACTTCGAAAGGAGATGGATATGGGCTGTTATTATGCAGCTCTGATTATCCAATATTAATCAAAACTCCCCAGTTTTCTTTGTGTCCATTAGCTCGTACAGTCTACCTTACCTCTGCCTAGAATATTTATTTACCAGGTCTTTAAGGGTGTTTTCATGGAGGTAGTCCCAAATTTCAACTTTTCTGGAATTTACAGTAAACTTCCAGATTTTTGTTGCTTTTATGTAAGGCTTGTTGATGACTATTGGTCCAGTCTCCTGACTCATTTAACTATGAGGCATGTTGTCAAATTGTTACAATACAAGACTGGGTTCCAGGACTCCTGGGTTCTATTTGCACTCCTGGGCATGTTAGATAGCCTCTCCTGGGCCTCAGTTCATCCCTTTGTAAAATGGGGACAATAGTGACAAGTCTCAGAGTGGTGCTGTGAGGCTTAATTATTTACTGTTTGTGAAGAGCTTTGAGGCCCTTGGATGAGTACACTACGGTTCCAGTTCCTCACAGTTTTAAGTACATGCTTAAGTCCATCCCTATTTGGTAATGCATTCACACACGTGCTTAACTTCACACACGTACGGTAAGTCCCATTGACGTAAGCGAGACATAAGCATGTGTATAAAGTTAGGCACGTGTGAATGCTGCGCTGAATCAAGGCTTATATAACGGTAATAAGCGACTATCTTGTTTTGGTTTTTTCCTTCTAGAATGGATCTGAGCTCCGGCCAAGTAAAAAAATGGCAATTATTTCCCAGGAGATTAAGAGAAGCCTCATTATTCACAAGTGTGACTATGACGACCAAGGAACCTATGTATGCGATGCAGCTGACGACAAGAGTTCCGCTACCCTTATTGTCCACGGTATGTTTGATAGAGAGAGGAAAGGTCCCCTGCTTTGGAGGTGTATTTGGAGATGTATTTCCTAGGTGATTTCTGTGTTTCTCGTCTGCTAATAAGTTGCCTAGAGTTCAGAATTCTGCCTCGTTCGGTTTTCTCTTCTGTAGGTACTTTTGCAAGTAAATGCCAACTTTTTTTCCAGGGCTCATGGCAATTTATCATTTTCCTTATTCTTTTAAACTTAGTTTATTGATTTGTATAATAACCAACAAATTATGACAAATGATTGGCAAGAGACGAGGTACAGTACTGCTTGGTAGACAACCATGGTCAAATGGTTAGAACTCCCAAGTTTTAGTTTAGACTCTACCATTGAGTCAATGAGAGTGCCAGAGTCAGGAGTGGATAAAACTAAGCTGGGATCCCAGTATTTGTCCCACTTTAAGCTACAAATGCTAAAATGGGAAAATAAAATCTCATGCTTCATTAGCAGCAAAGAGTCCTGTGGCACCTTATAGACTAACAGACGTACTGGAGCATAAGCTTTCATGGGTGAATACCCACTTCGTCGGATGCATGTCACCCATAAAAGCTTATGTTCCAATACGTTTGTTAGTCTATAAGGTTCCACAGGACTCTTTGCCACTTTTACAGATCCAGACTAACACGGCTACCCCTCTGATGCTTCATTAGTTTAGCTTACTGCCATAGATGTCAAGACCAGATTTTGTCCTCTGTGTACAGCAGTGCACCACTGATGTAGACTGATAGAATTTCTCATCTTCCTCTGAAGTTTCAGGTCTTAGCAGTGCTGAAGGAGGTTTTGGAACTGCGTTGAGTAGCGGTCTGGGCTATAATCAGTCATATTAAAATATAACATAACCGCCCTTTTTTGTTTCCTGTTCTATGCTGCCATTTGGCAGCCACTCCAGGTCAAGTTGCAGAAATGTTTTTAGACAATGTCCCGTTCCTGCCCTTCGTTAAACTCACCCTTTCTTCTTGAGTTAGCACTTTGGATTTGTTGCTCTTTGGAGGCTGGTTCATTTACATATAAGGATAGAAATATAGTCACAGGCAATTCTGAGATTAATGCAGGCTGTATGAGGTGCTTCCCTTTGGGTAGTGAAAGGCTCCAATAAAATAGACCAGGCTAGATTCAGAGCTGGTGTAAATGGTTGCAACTCCACTCATGTCAATGGACTTGTGCAGGTGCTTACAGAAGAGACCTCATTCTGATTTCAGTAGACCGTAACACAGACGTGACGTCATGAAGTTACAGTAACACCTGTGGTTGTAAAGCCTGCACAGCTGACTTTCAAACTAGGCCTCAGGGCTGAATTTGGGCTGCAAAGTTCCAATGACTGTGACCTCTCTAAATGGAAATTATGTTTTTTATTGTGGTTGTGAAACACAAACAGAGGCTGTGCCATTGATCCTTGGCTGTGGCCAGGCACAAAGAGGACAGTGCAGAGACAGAGCCGGAGAGCTGCCAGTGCTGGGACTTGCTGTGTGTCAGTCCAGTCCCCTGGCATAACTTAGGTTGCTCTAACTTGTATTGGCTGCCATTGGCCCACGGGGGCTGTCCTGAGGGCTGTGGATTGCCGGGGTTCAGGGAAGCCTTGTCCATGCCCACTTTTACTGGACCAAACCCCTTGCAGTAGCTGCAGAAAGGGGGTGGTGAATGAGCTGTTACACTGGCTCTGCAATGCTGGAGGATTCCCCATCACCCCCATACTGAGTTGGATCATCCCATAGTTGGCTATGCCATGTTCAGGGCTGCTTTATGCTAGCAGTACAAAACAGCTGCAGGCCAACCAGGAGCAGGGCCTGTGTATTTAGCAAGTGACTGGTTAAGGCACCCATTGTCGCATGGTATAAGTTTCCTCAGCTTGCTCAATTAATGCTTGACTTAACCCTGACCATCAAGGAGAACCATCTTAAAGCTTGACACTTAGTTGATTAAGTTTTCTTGGCAGATGAATCCTAGGCTCCTCCTGAGAGTATTAATCATGACAAATTACCTATGATAATGTGAACTTTCCAGCTGTTGTTTCTGAGAGGGGAATAGATTGAGGTGGCTGATAGAAACCCAGCTGTTATGGTGTCTTTAAAATAAAACACTCTGAGGAATTCTCAGTGGCCAGGGCAGATTGGAAAAGGCTTCAGATGAATCATACTTAACTGGCCAAATTTGCTTTCGCACCAAATTTTATCCTATTATATGCACAATTTTGCCCTAGGAATGCACAGCTACTAGTATGAAGTCATTGGTAATTCCACAGACACATAAAAGAGTAAAATGTGTCTATTATGCTATGGAAGGATTTGTACAGAGAAAGGTGGGCAAGTGTGGATTATGTGAAAAATAAACCAACTTCATAAAGCTATGGAGGAATCAAATATAAACATGTCTCTGTGATCCCATAGCCCGAGATATCAAGATCATAAAGCCCCTGGAAGATGTGGAAGTGAATGAAAAGGCGAGTGCATCTTTCACCTGTGAGATTTCACATGATGAAGTCCAAACCCAGTGGTACAAAAATGACACCAAGCTGAGGGCTGGAGAAAACATTAAGATGCGTCAAGAAGGTAGGGTGCAAAAGTAGGGTGTTGCACGCTGTATTGTTAATGAGTCTGTGGCAGAGAAAAGTGGGAAGAGGAGCAGCATTGCAGTGTAGTGGCAACATGAAGGGGGATGTGAGTATGGATTGGGCCTTGAGCACAGAGAACTGACTCCTGGAATCTGCTTAAGAAGTTACAGCTTGTAGTATATCCTGCTGTTCCAGTGCCATTGTCAACTGCAAGGAGGACTGGAATTGCAGTGTAGTAGTGGCAACATGAAGGGGGATGTGAGTATGGATCACTTGCCTTCATGGCACTCCAAGGCAGGAGCAATGCACTTGGTTCCTTCAGGGAGTGAGCCGTTACCTCGCATTGATTAACTCTGGAAGCAGCTGTGTCCAGTTTTCTCCAGCAAGGGTGCCTATCACTTATGCAAGAGGGGCTTTCAGTTTCTTGAGACAGAAAAAGGGAAAATATGTGGATGTGTGTGTGTGTGTGAGAGAGAGAGAGAGACTCCAGATGAGTTCAACCATCCCTACAATTAAATAATTCTAAGTACAGTTCAGTCCCTCGAAGGCACAAGGATTTGGGTTGGAGTTAGAGTGTGTGATAATGTACCTGTGTCTGCCTATCCATATTCCAGATGGAAATTCAGAATGGGGGAGCCATTACAGTCCTACAGGGAGTCAATTTTACTTTTCTAACCACTACAGGAACGTGCACTTACTGTGACTTGGGGGTCAGATTCACCACTATCAAAAGTGGCTATTAGTCTGTTAGAGCTAATGGAATAGTGGCTGCTTATACCAGCAGCATTTAACCTCAGAAGATAAAACCATCTTCTCACAGCGGCTTGTGTATGGTTGTATTTTTATTCACAGGAAAAACCTATGCATTAGTTTACAAAAGTGTCCATGTGGAAGATGCTGCAGAGATCAAATTTGTAGCAGAAAAGGCAGAATCTCGAGCGCAACTTAGAGTTAAAGGTAAGTCTAACAGTAATGACAGCATTATTAAAACAGTTTTTTGTAATAAATTAACCAGCTCCCACTGACTTCAGTGGGAACAGTGCGAAGCTGCTGCTTAGCACTTCTGAAAATCCCAGCCTTGCTACATTGAAATGAACAGGAAAAAATGTAACACCACTGTCTGGGTTTCCCTGTACCAAGAATCAGCCTCCTTGCTGGGTATTTACCTTTGCTAAATAACATACAAGTCTTCCTCTCGATACGGACAGTTTTTTTTATTCCTTTTTTAGACAAAAAGGGCCATGTGTAGATTTTGGAGGGAAATGTTTTCTTTCGAGAAGGCATCCCCATTTCTGCCTTGTGAGCACTGTCCCTTGCTACTTTACACTTAAGTTGTGTGACAATGTGTCAGACTGGGCAGCTGCAAGAGGGTGGTCCTATTGGGTTCCGGGAAGTGGGCGGGCGCAAGGGAACGAGCCACTGGGTCCAGGACTCAGATAAATACGGGGGACAACAAAACCCAAAACAAGGACAGGTGTGAAGGTCAAAGGGTCAAAAGTAGGCAACCTGAAAGGGACACTGAGCAGAGAACCCTGGACACCACCCACTGCTCCTTGAATGTGTCAAGGGAGCCAGCGGACGCCACCCAGAGGAACTCTGCCCAGCTATGTGAATGGAGAGAGGAATGGAAATAGGCCCCAACAGTTGCATAGCGCCCCCCTCGGTCAACATCCTCTCCCTAGTGTTATAGTGGGCCACTTTGGCCATTGCTAGGAGGTTGATGAGGAGGTCTTGCGACTTTGAGGGGCCATGGGATGTGTGTAGATAAGAAGGTGAGGGGAGAAGTGCAGCCAGAACCGTAAAAATAGGCTTCAGGAGGAGCCAGAAGAGGAGGTACAACCTGGCACACTCAAGATAAGCATGTGCCAGGACCTCCCTCATGCCGCAAAAGGAACAGGCATCTGGGACAGGGGTGAACTGTGCCGGATACACGCCCATGCTCATGATGCCATGAAGGAGCCGCCAACTAATATCCCCGGTGGGCCATGGGACCAAGGTGGAATACAGACTGGTCCATCGGGGATCCTCACCCTCAACGGGTGGCAATAGTTCCCGCTACTTAATATTGGGGTGGGACACGAGGGTGAGGAAATGGAGAGTATGGGGCATGAGCATGTACAGATTTGCGCTGGGTGCGGTTCGGAAGTAAACCAGCTGCAGGTCGTCCAATCATTTCCAAATAATTGACGATGATAATGAAGGAAATGTTACTAATGAGCTTCATCTGGCACCATCCACTACAACCACACAATTTGTTTTTTATTCCTCCTCCTTAGAACTGCCTGTAAAATTTGTGAAGCCTCTGCGGGATAAGATTGCTATTGAGAAGCACCGGGGTGTCCTGGAATGCCAGGTGTCTCGCCCTACTGCCAAAGTTAAATGGTATAAGAAGAATGTTGAGATTCTTCCCAGCCAGAAATATGAGCTGGTGAGTGACAGTGTCTATAGGAAACTCATCATCAACGACGCCGAGTTTCAGGATGAGGACGTTTACACATGTGATGCTACTGATGACACAAGCTGTGCTCATTTCTATGTTGAAGGTACTGGACTATTTTCTTTCAACTTGTTGGAAGGAGAGTGGATAGTTCCAGAAAGTATTTGAAATTTAATCTACACATGTAACTTAATTAGCATTTGATCATTTTTTTATTTCTGCAGCCCCTAGGCTATGGGGGGCAGGCGCATCCAGGAATATGAACTTGTGATCTGTCCTCCCAAGGGAAGTGGTAGAATCCCCATTCTGGAGACCTTTCCAATTAGAGTGGAGAAAGAATTATTCCCTACAATAGGCTAGTTTTGCAGTGGGATTTCAACTGGATGCCCGATGTGTTTCCCATCACTGGGAAGGTTTAATTCTATGAACCTTCTATTTCGGTTTATATTTCTTGGTTTCTGATAACAGAACAGAAAGGATGGTCTTGTGGTTAAGGAATACGACTGCAAGTCAGGAGACCTGGATTCTGGCCTTTGTCCCAGGCTCGCTGTCTGACCATTCACCAGTTGCGTGTTTTGCCATATATAAAAAGGAACCAATAATATTTACCTACCTGACAGGAGTTCTGTGGGGCTTAATTCACTAATGTTTGTTAACTTTGTTGACCTCTCTGGGCATGAAGTATTATAATTAATATGAAAAAGTCTATTCCTAAATGCATGGTCTAACACAGTTTCTCAAACTGGGGTCTGCGAGGATACTCTAGGGGGTCCGCAGGCCCCGCTGATCAACTCTTCCCCTTCCCTCCCTCAACTCTTCCCCCTCCCTCCCATCGCCTCCTGCGTGCCAGGGAACAGCTGTTCAGCGGTGTGCAGGAGGCACTAGGAGGGAGTGGGAGGAGCAGGAATGGGGTGCATTTGAGGGAGGGGGTGGAATCATGTGCGGGGCCTCTGGGCCCACTGATAAATTCCCCCCCCCAGTGCCTCCTGCACACCACGGAACAGCTGTTCCCCAGTGTACAGGAGATGCTGGGAGGGAGTGGGGACAGGGCGTGCTTGGGGAAGGGAGGATCCTAAGGGTTGCTAAAGTTTTGAGAACCGCTGGTCTAATATATTCCTCTTCTTGCTTTCCACCCCCATCCCAGAGCAATCCATTAATATTGTAAAGCAGTTAAGTGATGTGGATGTGACAGAGCCCACAGAAGCCAAGTTTGAATGTGAGATCTCCATTCCATCGGTGAAGCCCCCCAAATGGTCTCTGGGTGGAGAGGTCTTACAGACTGGTAGAAACGTTTCTATAGAGCAAGAAGGCACCATCCATCGGCTGATTCTGTGGAAGACCAATTCTGACATGACAGGCACCATTCAGTTTGCAATTGGCAAATCAAAATCCACAGCAAACCTGCTTGTAAGAGGTAATTTGATGTGCCCTGGATGTGAGAATTAATTAGAGCATGGCCCAGACTCCTTCAGAACCTTCTCCCACGCACCCAAAAATAATTTCAGCCTAATTTGCAACTGTTTTCTGTATAGTCTCCATCGTTTGGAGTCTTTAAACTGATCTGATGAAGTGAGCTGTAGCTCACGAAAGCTCATGCTCAAATAAATTGGTTAGTCTCTAAGGTGCCACAAGTACTCCTTTTCTTTTTGCGAATACAGACTAACACGGCTGTTCCTCTGAAACCTTTAAACTGAGATGTCTTTCTAAAAGATATGTCTTTCTAAAAGACAAGTTATTAGGTTTAATGTAGGAATCAGTGAGTGAAATTATATTGTCTGTGTTACCCAGGAGGTCAGATTAGATGATCGCAAGGGAACCTCTGGCCTTAAAATCTATGAATGTAAAACCAGGACAGTCACAGTAAGATCCCATAAGAACATAAAAGCTGACATACTGATTCATACCATGGACCAGCTTGCCCAGTATCCTGTCTCCTACAGTGGCCCATACCAGAAGTTCGGGAGAACTGTACAGAACAGGGCCACTATGGAGTGAGCCGACCCTGTCTTCCACTCTCAGCTTCTGGTAGTCTATACCCTCTATACTTCCTGCTTTGGGTCAGGGTCAGAAATAAAGAAATACTAAGAGAGCCTGCTCCCAATGTGGTTTTACTCACCCAAGCACAGAAAAAGGCTGAAACCTTCCAGTAAAGCCTCTTGCAGGTTTCCAGGCCCATTTCTAGAAAGGAAAAGTTTCAGTAGGAAGGCTTTCTCACCCCCCCCCCCCCCCGGGACAGAAACACACACACAAACTCACTCTCCTGCTATTACCAGCAGGAGAGTGAGTTTGTGTGTGTGTATGGGGGTGGGGGGTGAGAAAGCCTGGATTTGTGCTGGACATGGCCCACCTTGATTATCATGCACATTGTAGGGAGAGTGGTCACTTTGGATGAGCTGTTACCAGCAGGAGAGTGAGTTTGTGTGTGTGTATGGGGGTGGGAGGGGGGTGAGACAGCCTGGATTTGTGCTGGACATGGCCCACCTTGATGATCACTTTAGATAAGCTATTACCAGCAGGACAGTGGGGTGGGAGGAGGTATTGTTTCATATTCTCTGTGTGTATATAAAGTCTGCTGCAGTTTCCACGGTATGCATCCGATGAAGTGAGCTGTAGCTCACGAAAGCTCATGCTCAAATAAATTGGTTAGTCTCTAAGGTGCCACAAGTACTCCTTTTCTTTGTTCAGATTAAGTTGATGATGATGATTGTAAAGTGCTTTGAAAATGAAATGTGTTGTGTGCCATAAGTGCTGAATATAATTTGGATAAGCTTGGTGAGACCAGCAACGTTTTTGTAGATTCTAGCTGAGAAAAAGTTCCCAGTCTTTTGAACTTAATTTTTCCATATGCTAAATACCCTGGGCTAAATCCTGAAGTCCCCACTCAGCCCTTATTTAGACAAAATCCTCAGTAAGAATTTTGCTGAGTAATAAACAACGCATCAAAACTTTCGAAATTTGGCCCTGCATTTGGTGGTAAATATTCAACAATCCCTTGGGGAATCATATCAGCAGAAATTCCTGGTGTAAATTATGCTACCCGTGGCCCCTTGGCAAGTCAAACCTCTAACAGAAATTCAGAGTGGTCCTTGTATTAACTGCCGTTGATTACAGATAAAATTGCACCTCTATTTTCAAATTGTTCTTACCTGTTCCTCCTTCACAACCCTCTTTTACAGATATTAACGTGCAGATTACCAGAAAGCTGGAGGATAAGACTGCCTTAGAACGCCATTCAGTTGTCCTGTCCTGTGATTTTAGGCCTTCTCCAAAGGTTGTAGAGTGGTTCAAGGGACACACCCTCATTGAGCCCTCTGAAAAATACAAACCCAAGTGGGAGAAGCACACAGCAGAACTCAAAATTCTGAAACTGACACCTGAAGATTCCGGCACATACAAGTGCCGAGCAGGAAATGCAGAAACCAAAGCCACGCTGACAGTGGAAGGTATGTGGTTTGCAGCAGGGATGGCTTTCTCATTTGCCCAGCACATATCTGTATGGTTTGATATGCACCTTTGGCTCTGAAGATTCTCTGCTTGGTTTCTTTTGTTGACCACAGAGAAATTCGCATATTTCTCCTCTGCAATTTTAATATGTAAATAATCATTAGTGAAAAGTGCTATTTTTCAAAATCATTACAGTGCGTTTTAATGGTGCTGTGTTGATAGTCCAGCAGACAGAAGTATAGTTCCTATCCACAGGACAGGAAAATCATGTACAGGGGCAGTGCTTGTGCAATGCTCTGGCATTATACATGTGATCATGTCGTTCTAGTGGCTAGTCTGAGGGACTAGAGTATCTGGTACTTTCAGCTAAATAAGTCTCTTAAGTCAAGTCCTAGAAGCTCTGTTTTGGGCGCTGATGGTCCTGGGCTTTATCCCAATGACCAGTGCAGTGTCTGTTTATACGTGCCAGAGGTTCATTATTCAAGAAGTACAGGGTCTGGAGACAAAGGTAGGTAGACGAGACTTTCCGGGACACAGTAGTGCAGTCCCACACTCAGTCTGACAGCTTCAGTGGCGTGGAGGAGGAGGAAAGTCTCAGGAAAGGAGAACATCAAGCTGGAGTGGAGAGAAATTATCCCATAGTTGGAATGCTCCTTCCAGATGATGTCGTGGTATCCTCTCGCACTTGAGGATACCCCTGGCGGGGCAGCTATTAGGAAGAGAGTGGTAATAGTAATGGGGGATTTGGTTATTAGATAGTTGGGTTTGTGGTGACTGCATGATGAATTGCCACTGGACAATGGAGTTGCTAAAGGACCACTCCAGGAAGACAAGCCCATTGCAGAGCAGCTAAATGAATGCTTTGCGTGAGTCTTCATTGCAGAGGATGAGGGGGAGTTTCCCATACCTGAGCCATTCTTTTTAGGTGACAGATCTGAGGAACTGTCCCAGATTTGAGGTGTCAGTAGAGGAGGTTTTGGAACAGCTTGATAAACTAAACAGTAATAAGTCACCAGGACCAGATGGTATTTACCCAAGAGTTCTGAAGGAACTCAAATATGAAATTGCAGAACTACTAACTGTGATATGTAACGTATAGCTTAAATCAGCCTCTGTACCAGATGACTGCAGCATAGCTAATGTAACACTGATTTTTTTAAAAGGCTGTAGAGGTGGTCCTGGCAATTTACAGGCTGGTAAGCCCAACTTCAGTAACAGGCAAATTAGTTGGAACTATAGTCAAGAACAGAAATATCAGATACATAGATGAACACAGTATGTTGGAAAAGAATCACCTGGCTTTTGTAAAGGGAAATCGTGCCTCACTAATCTGTTAGAATTCTTTGAGGGGGTTAGCAAACATGTGGACAAGGGTGATCCAGTAGATAAACTGTACTAGGATTTTCAGAAAGCCTTTGACAAGGTCCCTCACCAAATGCTCTTAAGCAAAGTAAGGAGCCATGGGAAAAGAGGGTAGGTCATCTCATGGATTATTAACTGGTTAAAAGATAGGAAATAAAGGGTAGGAATAAATGGTCAGTTTTCACAGTGGAAAGAGGTAAATAGTGGGGTCCCCCAAGGATCTCTAGGGGACCAGTGCTGTGCAACATATTCACAAATGATGTGGGAAAAAGGGTAAACGGTGAGGTGGCAAAGTTTGCAGATGATACAAAATTACTCAGGATAGTTAAGTCTGAAGCTCACTGGGAAGAGTTATAAAGGGGTTTCTCAAATCTGGGTGTCTGGGCAACAAAATAGCAGATGGAATTCAGTGTTGATAAATGCAAAGTAAAGTACATTGGAAAACATAATCCAAACTATACATACAAAATGATGGTGTCTAAACTAGCTGTTACCACTCAAGAGAGAGATCTTGGAGTCATCATGGATAGTTCTCAGAAACATCTGCTCAATATTTAACAGCAGTCAAAAAAGCTAACAAAATGTGAGGAATGATCAGGAAATGAATAGAAAATAAGACAGAAAATATAATAATGCCACTATATAAATCCATGTTATGCCCACATCTTGAATATTGCATGCAGTTCTGGTTACCCCATCTCAAAAATGATATTTTAGAATTGGAAAAAGTACAGAGAAGGGCAACAAAAATGATTAGGGGTATGGAACAGCTTTCATATGAGGATTCAAAAAACTGGGGCTGTTCAGAGAGGGGATATGATAGAGGTCTATAAAATTATGCATGATATGGAGACAGTGAGTTTACTTTTTCACATAACAGACGAACCAGGGGCAACTCAATGGAATGAATAGGCAGCCATCGGTTTAAAAGAAACATAAGTCCTTTTTCTCACAATGCACGGTCAATCTGTGTAGCTCATTGCCAGGGGATGTTGTGAAGGCCAAAAGTATAACAGGGTTCAAAAAAATTAAAGAAGCCCATGTAGGGCAGGTCCATCAATGGCTATTAGCCAGGTTGGTCAGCGACACAGTTCTATACTCTGGGTGTCCCTAAGCCTCTGACTGCCAGAAACTGAACAATGGATGGATCACATGATAATGGCCTGGTTGTGTTCATTCCCTGTAAAGTATCTGGCATTGGCTATTGTTGGAAGACAGTATACTGAGCTGGATGCACCATGGCTCTGACCCGGTTATGCCATTCTTATGTTCTTGTGTTTTCACCACGCTTCCCCTGTGATAGGCTTCATCCCTGACCAAGAGGTGCAACCTAGGGTAACTCATTATCTCTGTCCAGTTAGCACATTGTCTATGAAACTGCAGTCTTGAGTGATTGTTGTGATTTTTTTGAGGGGGGAGGAACATGGCTCCTTTCCACTAACAATGGAAATTAGGCCTGTGATTAATTTAATTTAATAGTCATATAGCCATCACTTGATAGCATCTAGATGCTACTGACCAGAATCAGATTCGTACTAGTGGCTTACAGTTTAAAGGTTCCATATTGCTAATCAATCCCCTTAATCAGCCAGTCCTGTGAAGAATAACATTTCAACGATCTGTTGGCTTTCAGGAAGGTGATCTTCTAGTTAAGCCACTGATCTGGAACTCAAAAGAAAGGGGTTCAAGTCCCATCTTTGTCACAGACTTCCTGTGTGACCTTAGGCATGTCACTTGATCTTTGTATACCTCAGTTCCCTATCTGTAAAATAGGGATAATTAAATTTTCTTTCTTGCACCCTTTATCTGCCTTATCTGTTTGGAGTGTAAGCTTTATGAAGCAAAGGCTGATTTTTAGTGTGTGTGTGTGTGTGTCACAGTGAGAGCTAGATCCCAGTTGGCACATTTAGATGTAATAATATTACTTTATAATGTGTGGCTATACCACGTGGGGGAGGGGAGAGGTCCTATCATTTGAGAAGGAATTAATTATTTTTTAATAAAAAGAGTTTTGTATATTGCAAGGAGAATAGATGGTGCTGCACAATATGAGAAGGGGCTTTTGCATTGAATGCCTTATTATTGGGCTCAATACATGAGTGACTGGGGCAATGTAACAGCCTGTGGTGTACAGGAGGTCAGAATTGATGATCTATTGGTCCCTGCTGGCCTTAAACGCTATCAGATCTGTGATTCTGTTAATGATTTTATTAATTAATTATCATCATTGTTGTGATGACTTACTCGTTTGTTTATTTATGCAACTTTGGTTTCTTGCAGCCCGGCAGGTGGCGATAACCAAACACTTGCAGGATGTGGAGACTGAGGAGGAGAGCTGCGCTGTCTTCTCCTGTGAGCTGTCCCATGACGACGAGGAAGTGGAATGGTTACTGAATGACACTGTCCTCTACACCAATAGCTGTAATGAGATCAAGAAGATCGGCAAGTACCACACTCTGACACTGAAGCAAGTCACGCCGGACGATGCAGGAACGGTGACTGTCAAGACAGAGAAGGTGTCAGAAAGCGCTCAGCTGAAGGTGAAAGGTGGGTAATGGCCCCAATCCTATGGAATTATTTAAGAATGTAAATAAGAAATGGAAAAGAGTTATTCAGTTGCCCCATCCTTTCCCTGCCAGTGCAGTGTAGCTCCCTATAGGCCCTATGATTCTCTACCAGAATTTGAGTGGTTAATAAACATGGATTCTACCTCTTCCCTTAGGTGTGAATACTGTAGTCCAACTGAAATGATTAGGAAATTTGACCCCGGTATCCTGCCAAATATTTCCCTTGTTCAGCATTATCCTATTACTTCTCACTGCTGCGACCTGGATCAGTCTGAAAAATTATTTCCTCTGCTGAATGTTACCACCCTTCAAAAATCTATAGATGATTATCTTGTATTGGCCTTTGATTATTTGTAGCTAAACTCCAGTGTGTATCTAACGGGGCACAGCAGACCACGCCTTCCTTTCAAGAAACCTATTCTGGAATTAGACTGTTTCAAAAGCAAGGAAATATTTTGTCATGGTTATGGATGTACCTTTGGCAAGAAGACAACAGAGGGAGAAGCTGGAACTGAAGGTTCTTTGAGATTTAGTCCCCAATTCCCTTCAGAGAATCTGAGAGATATTCTCCCCCACCGTCATGTCCTCTTCAGAGCGTCTGAGGGATTTACTTCCCATGTCCCCTCAGAGACGCTGAAGGGTTTACTCCCCTGTCCCCTCACAGTCAGACGTTGTTCTGTTTTTCTATACACAAAGAGCAAAGATGCACTTTTAGTAAAAATGTATTTTAAATTAGATTAAGGAAAATAACAAGATGTTGGAGGGGGAAGTAGAATCTCCATGAGAGAGAGCACAGTATGTTTCTCTCCTGCTGCTAACATGCTGCATTAAGTGGTGAGTGATATGCAGTCTCTCCAGCTGGGGGTGTGTGTGTGGAAAAATGAAGTCACATCCTTTTCTCCGGGGCTCATTTTCTTTCTAAACCACAAACTCAAAACCAGAACCAATCAACTCACACTCTTGGGTATTAACAACCTGAACTCTTTCCAGCTCCCTTCCCTTGTGTTGATTCTCCCTGGCTACAATGGTGAGACCAACACTAGGGCTTCCCTGACCCTAGGTCTCTCCTGTTGGCTACCCCTGCTTTATAGCTGGTTTCCTGCATGGACACGACATGCTTGCTCCCAGTCATGTGTCCTGTGGCTACAACTTCCAGTTTTAAAGGGCCCAAGGGCCATAATAGGTCCATGGGGGTGTGCACCTGTACCCCAAGGCCCAGTTAAAGGCACTGTACTACAGAGAGAAATATGATTCATAACAGCCACAGTACACCTCAAGGAGCACCACGATTCCGTGGGACCTCAGCACTGCAAATAACTGTCCATGGCATGGAGATGCAGATCAGCTGCTCCCACTCATCTCTACACCCCTCCTCCCACAACAAAGGGGTTATTGAAAACTGTGGTCCCCCTCTCTCCAAAATAAATTCCAGGGACATGAGGTGTGAGAGTGCCTTCGATTCCATATGTATATGGTCATGGCTGCACTGAGCATGACAAGGGTTTGATTAAGCCCTCTTCAATCAACTGGAATATACTGCAAGTTGTTTTGTCTGAATGTCCTGGGTTTTTTTCTCCCTCTCCACCCCTCCCCCCACATTAATTTCCTTCAGAGAAGCCCATCGTCTTCATGAAGTCCTTGGATGATGTTGTTGGGGAGGAGCGTGGTGTGATCACACTGGAGTGTGAGGTCTCCAAACCAAAGGTCAACCCCATCTGGAAGAAGGACAATGTGGAGCTCACCCCTGGCGACAAGTATGAGCAGATGCAAGCTGGGAAGACACTGTGTCTCATTGTTCACGATCTGGACAAGAATGATGCTGGTTTATACACATGTGATATTGGCACTGACCTTGCCAAGTCACGGGTCAGCATTCAGGGTAGGTGCAGCTGAAAATGACTGTGTTCTTTTAAATGGTGCTATGAATGAGTGCTGCCTGCCTCTTCTCTTTGAGTCACATATTCTCCTTCATGAGGCACAGTAGTCTCCATTTTAAAATCAAGATGTCACTAGTTACCAAATGATACATAGATGTCTCTGCAATCACAGTTATTCTCTATTCTAAGCATAGGGAAAAACTATGACATCTCAAATAGCATTGAATGGTACCTGTTGGCAGCTCAAAACATTTTAGTGGCAGACATTGTAGACCTACACATTTTTCAGGAACTTTATTTGCTCATTTTCTTCCTAGGTCAGGCATATTTTATGGTTAACTTTCATAAGGTGGCCAATCATTTCCCCTCGTATTTATCATTCGTTTAGTTTATGAGGCATTTAGTATAGCAGAGGTGCAAATTGCTGCACACCTCTCTGCTGGGTTCAGCTGTTTACTGGACTGAGCTATGGAGCAAATCCGTCCGAACCTTCTGTTATTAATAAAAATGATGAGCCAAAATGACAAATAAACTCCTTAATAAAAATATTGATCGTACATATGCATGCAAAGAGAAGAAATATGGGTTTCTTTAAAGAAAATAACATGGAATTTAACATGTTTCAGATGTTAGCTTAGAGTCTATTCTGAGGAAACAAAAACAGAATTATATCCTCCATCTGAAAAAAATACCCACAGGCCTCTGTTCCTCAGTCCTTGTTACTATCTGTAGGAAGAAAGTGTCCCAAGTCTTTCAAATGCCTATGTGTTCTGAGCGGACTTGGGCAGGTCACAACATGGCAAACAATCACTAACATCCCATTTCTCAGAGCCAATGTGAGCGGAGACCTTCACCGCATGCACAGGTGTAGAGGCTTCCTGACTGACATTCTTCTCTCCAGCTTTCATGAAATCTTGACTCCATTTCACAGAGGATGCTTGTTTTTCCTGAGCATGCTCATTCTAGTGCAAGTTGTCCAGGTTCTGTCAAGTCCCTTTCCCATCCTTACAACTCAGTGGAGGAGGAGGGGTTACACTGGGCATTAAGGGATAACTTAGTAGTAGTTCTTCCACAATACTGAATATGCAAATGAAGAATGTGGTGCTTTTCCATCTCTCATTCTCCTAACCCTTCAGATAGCAAGTGTTCAGTGTTGTTCTTCATGTGAATTTTAAGCTTTTCCATATATGTCGGTTGCCCTCTTAGGCCTCTGACTGCTATACAATACCACATTTCTCCAGTCCTAAATGTAGCACCTGTCTTCTTGCCTTCCAGAGTTGAACATTGGTATCACTAAACGCCTGAAGAGCACAGAAGTTCAAGAAGGGGAGAATTGTACTTTTGAGTGTATTTTGTCCCATGAAAGCATTGGCGATTTCCACTGGATGCTGAAGGGGAATGAAGTGCACAGTGGTGGACGATTTAAGACCTTTAACAAAGGGAGGAAATACACCCTCGACATCAGGAATGTGGTTGCTGCTGATGCTGGGGAAGTAGTCTTCACTGCTCGCAACTTAAACTCCAAGGCCTCCCTGGTTGTGAAAGGTAACGAGTGCAGAGATATTTCAGAGTTGGAGCAATGTCAAAAAATTGGTTAAGGCAAAATCCTTATCTCATTGAAGTAAATGGCAACTCTTCCATTGAATTCAATTGGATGAGGAACTGATCTTAAAAACAACTTGAAATATTGAAACATTTATATTGCTTTAAAGCTTTTAAAATAAATGTTTATGGGGGGAAGGGACTATTTAAAGACTATTTAAAGTGGCCTCATCTCTGCTTGCAGTTTTCTTAGTACTATTAATTACAGGTCCGAAATTATGGGTGCAAATTATTGCAGGTGCAAATGCAGTTAGATGACTAGCCACTCAATTTGCACCCACAGTAACAGCATCCATAATTAACTATGGATGCAAAAATGGTAGCCATCAAAGTGAATGCCTTTGTTACAAATAAGTCCCATTCTGTCATTCTTGTAAGTAATTAATTGTCAGTTCCCAATTGCTGCTCATTGACATCCAATAAACAAAATTAATGTCCACTAAACATGAGCACTTGCTTTTTCCCCAGATAGTTCTATCTGAAAGTAAATCGGTAATGTAATGTGAATTTATTCTGTTATGTGAATCTATATTAAATGATTTTTTAGATAGAAGGAAGGCTAATGCTCCAAAAAATGATAAAGTTCCAGAACATGGATTTTTAACAGATATTGTTGCTTCCCTTAGAAAAACCAGCAGAGATTATAAAGCAGCTGGAGAATAAGACAGCAGCAGCAGGACAAGACATCAGCCTGAGCTGTGAAATGTCCAAACCTGACACAAATGTGAAGTGGTACAAGGATGGCAAAGCGATTCGGAAAAGCCAAAAATATGACTTGCGCCAAGAGGGAACATGGGCCATACTCGTCATCCACGATACCATGACCAAGGATACTGGGGAATATACATGTGAGACGGAGACATCTAAAACTAAAGCATCGGTCACAGTAGAAGGTCAGTGGACAAACACCCGGGAGCCTGAAAGTATGTAGAGTAGGGCAAAAAACTGCAAAATTATTCCACTGGCCTTATTTAAGAGACCAATTTTTTTGTTTTTCCAAACTTTGTACAGATCTATCTTTCTTTCTTTTTTTTTAGATTAGTAATTTCTGAAAAAAAACTTCGCAATTTTGCAGAATCTTACTGTGTGACTTAACTGACTGATCTGCATGGGCGATGGCGAGGGAAAGCCCCCAAACACACACTGAAAATGATATAAATGAAAAACTATTTGAACTTTATTAATGTTAATTGTACCCTAAACGCCAGAGTAATAAGACCACAATCTATGCCAAAGAGGAGTCCAGTGGTTAGAACAGGGGACTGGGATTTAGAAGCAACTGTCTCTATCCTCATCTCTGCTGCTGACTCTCTGGATAACCTCTTTGTGATTCAGTTTCCCTATCTTTACAATGGAAATAACAACTCAGTGGTTTGAGCATTGGCCTGTTAAACCCAGGGTTGTGAGTTCAATCCTTGAGGGGGCCATTTAGGGATCTGGGCCAAAAATTGGGGATTGGTCCTGCTTTGAGCAGGGGGTTGGACTAGATGACCTCCTGAGGTCCCTTCCAACTCTGATATTCTATGATTCTAAGGTATCTGGTAAATTTTTAGGGGGGAGGGATAGCTCAGTGGTTTGAGCTTTGGCCTGCTAAACCCAGGGTTGTGAGTTCAATCCTTGAGGGGGCCATTTAGGGATCTGGGACAAAAATGGGAGATTGGTCCTGCTTTGAGCAGGGGGTTGGACTAGATGACCTCCTGAGGTCCCTTCCAACCCTGATATTCTATGATTCTATGAACACTTGCCCACCATTATTATTACTATTATTATTTAACATTTATATTACAGTAGCACATTGTCAGGGTTCCCCCGCACTCTGAACTCTGGGGTACAGAAGTGGGGACCTGCATGAAAGATCCCTGAAGTTTGTATTCTACCAGCTTAGGTTAAAACTTCCCCAAGGCACAAATTCCTTTCCTTTCTTTGGATGGTATTGCTGCCACCACCAAATGATTTACACAAAAATTCAGGGAAGGGTCACTTGGAATCCCTATTCCCCCAAAATATCCCCCCAAGCCTTTTCACCCCCTTTCCTGGGGAGGCTTGAGATTAATATACCAACTAATTGCCTTAGCAATGTGAGCACAGACCAGACCTTTGTCTTCAGGACACTGAAATCAATCAGGTTCTTAAAAGAACTTTATTATAAAGAAAAAAGTAAAAGAATCACACCTGCAAAATCAAGATGGAAGGTAACTTTACAGGGTAATAAAAAGATTTAAAAACGTAGGATTCATAGAATATCAGCGTGGGAAGGGACCTCAGGAGGTCATCTAGTCCAACCCCCGGCTCAAAGCAGGACCAATCCCCAATTTTTGCCCCAGATCCCTAAATGGCCCCCTCAAGGATTGAACTCACAACCCTGGGTTTAGCAGGCCAATGCTCAAACCACTGAGCTATCCCTCCCCCCGCAATTCCCCTCTGGGCTCAGTTTCACAGTTACAAAAACAGGAATAAAATTACCTCTGTAGCGTATGAAAATTCACAAGCTAAAACAAAAGATAACCTAATGCATTTCCTTGCCCTACTTACAATTTCTGGGTTTTAGATGGATTATTCCAGGTATATTTTCAGAAGATGCTGTACCTGCTTGGCTTCTCCCTCCGCCGGGCGAGGGAACAATAAAAGAGAGCAACAAACAAATCCTTCCCCCACCAGATTTGAAAGTATCTCCTTTTCTCATTGGTCCTTCTGGTCAGGTGCCCAAGTAGTTTATTTGAACTGCTTAACTGCTTACAGATAAGCTGCCAAGGAGGGATTTTATGCTACACTTCCCTCTATATTTACAGCACGCCTAAAGGCCACAACTATTACCCCAGGCACAAAACAGACCGATAATAAATTACAATCCTTCCCCCAAAGAGTTTGCAATCTAAAAACCAAAATGTAACAGATGGATGAGACACACCTCTCCACCTCTGGACAGCACTTTGAGGTGTTGAATAAGTGCAAAAAATATTCATGTTAATAATGATAAATAATAATACATCAAGCTCTGACAGTGTGTTCAGTGCTGTATGACTTGAAAAGTATCAAACCAATTCCAAGGCAATCCAAAATCCAGGTCTCAAGAGGTAATATTGTTATCATGTGACCTGATTTTCAGAGCGGCTTGAAATCTATGAAAATCAGGCCAGCAGTTATAATTCAAGTGGAGGTCTGGATTTATCCCTAAACTCATTGTACATGTCTCTTTTCAGTACTAGGGGTTAGTGAACTACATCTGGAAATCTTTGCATTTCTCACCAGGGAGAGAGAGAATTTCTTGCTGTGGAATTTAGTACATTGTCTTTCATTGTCTGCTACAGACTAGGGACCGAGTGGCTAGGCAGCAGTTCTGAAGAAAAGGACCTAGGGGTTACAGTGGATGAGAAGATGGATATGAGTAACAGTGTGCCCTTGTTGCCAGGAAGGCTAACGGCATTTTGGGCTGTATAAGTGGGGGCATTGCGAGCAGATCGAGGGATATGATTATTCCCCTCTATTCGGCATTGGTGAGGCCTCATCTGGAGTACTGTGTCCAGTTTTGGGCCCTACACTAAAGAAGGATGTGAAAAAATAGGAAAGAGTCTAGCGGAGGGCAACAAAAATTATTAGGGGGCTGGAGCACATGACTTATGAGGAGAGGCTGAGGGAACTGGGATTGTTTAGTCTGCAGAAGAAATGAAGGGGGATTTGATAGCTGCTTTCAACTACCTGAAAGGGGGTTTCAAAGAGGATGGATCTAGACTGTTCTCAGTGGTAGCAGATGACAGAACAAGGAGTAATGATCTCAAGTTGCAGTGCGGGAGGTTTAGGTTGGATATTAGGAAAAACTTTTTCACTAGGAGGGTGGTGAAGCACTGGAATGGGTTACCTAGGGAGGTGGTGGAATCTCCTTCCTTAGAGGTTTTTAAGGTCAGGCTTGACAAAGCTCTGGCTGGGATGATTTAGCTGGGGATTGGCCCTGCTTTGAGCAGGGGGTTGGACTAGATGACCTCCTGAGGTCCCTTCCAACCCTGATATTCTATGATTCTATGAATTCTATAACAGACTATGGGCATACCTAATACAGGTGGCCACAGAGAAGGGAGACTAATGACATTTTGTTTCTTTACAAGCATCTGATTCTCAACAGCTTTGCTCCTTGTACAGTCGTGTACACACCTGTGCATGGTAGATGTAAAAGTGCTACCGTTCTGATCGGATCTCACTTCGGACAGCTGTAAATGATTGCAAAGCAGTGGAGGCTTCGGTCCAGGGTGTTTAGAATGTACTTGAGGACTATGTTGGGCTAACCATTGGTTGTCACTTTCCTCAGAAAAACCCAATCGCTTTCTGAAGGAGCTTTCAGATCTGAAAGCTGATGAAAAAGGAGTCGCTGTTTTTGTGTGTCAGACTGAGAAAGCCGCACCCACGGTGACCTGGCGGAAAGGGATGGTTGAGCTCAAGACAAGCAAGAAATATGAGATCGTCCAGAAAGGGAACATCCTGCAGCTCACTATTAATGCCTTAGAGAAAAGTGACAGCGACACCTACACCTGCGACGTTGGCGAGGCTCAGTCTAGAGCCAAGCTGATCGTGCAAGGTATGAACAGCTTGAATGCGTGACCAAGTACTGCACGATTGACGGATGGCAGGAAGTGTGTGTGTTATAATTCTGAGCTCAACTTACTGGCAGCTGAGCAGCGTGAGGTAAGGGATGCCAATCGGATTACAGCCTAGAGGCTCATGTTTTCAAAAGTGGCTAGTGATTTTTGGCCCCTCCATTTTTTTTGGTGCCCAGATTGAGACTCCTTGAAGGAAGCTGACTTTCAGAAACTGCCTGAGCATTCACCCTTGAAAATCAGGCCCCTTTAAGGTGACTTGAATTGGGCACCCAGAATCACTACTCACTTTTGAAAATTTAGGCCTGAAATGCTGTGGGTGAAATTTAAAAAATGGGCACGAGTATGTGTGTGTATATATGTGATTGATAGGATTTGTGGAGCCAAGGGGTGGTGGCGAGTGTGTGTGTGTGTGTGTGTGTTGCACAGGGCCTGTATGCAGAGTGGCTGCTGCAGTCTTCAGGAAGTGGTAATAGCTGGAGAATCCTTCTGCTGCCACGGAAGAAGGATTTGCTTCTCTTGAGCCCTGTGGCAAACCTCTGTCCCAAACCTGTGCACTTGGGCCAGGCATAAGGTACATATTTTTGGCCCATTGGTACATTTTATTCTGCGCTTTCAAGTAGCTGAATTAATTTTGTACCCTTCTGTAATTTAGTGTCAGTTGTGCACTAATGCATATGAATTGGCCAGGTGAAGTGAGGCCTAATGCTTGACTCAGTGGCATTTCTTTGTCTGTCTGTAATGTGATAACATTCATGGGGGAGACGGGGCACACACAGATCTCCTGACCTGCGGAGAGAGTGGGAGGAGACAGTGGGAACCTTAGTAAGGGGGCAGCTGGAAATGGGGAACTCACAGAGCCCTAGGTATGGGGAGATGGGAGATTTTTCCATCAGAATATCCTGATTCGTCAAAATCTAAACACTCCACAGGAGTGCAATGAGTTTAGCCTACAGAAGCAATGAATTGTGTGACCTTCCAGGTGGCCAAACAAAGTGAGGCCTAAAACTCCTCTGTTTCTATGTCAGTAATGCAATAACCTTTGAATATCACATCTGATCAAGTCTAACATTTCAGAGAATGCTCTAGGCACTGCTAGGATGAGCTCTATTGATTTTGGAGATAGTCAAAAACAACAGAACTTGGGGAAAGCCTGATTTCCACATAGTGCTCATTTTGGTGCTGCTGGCACAGGAACATTGTGACATCAGAGGTAATTCAAGCAATCATCACTCCCTCCATCGAGTTAATTTGCATGCTTCAGTCCCATTGGTTGAAATGAATTGGTTGATATGAGTCAACAGTGTGCCCTTGTTGCCAAGAAGGCTAACGGCATTTTGGGCTTTATAAGTAGGGGCATTGCCAGCAGATTGAGGGACGTGATCATTCCCCTGTATTCGACATTGGTGAGGCCTTATCTGGAGTACTGTGTCCAGTTTTGAGCCGCACGCTACAAGAAGGATGTGCAAAAATAAGAAAGAGTCCAGCGGAGGGCAACAAAAATGATTAGGGGGCTGGAGCACATGACTTATGAGGAGAGGCTGAGGGAACTGGGATTGTTTAGTCTGCAGAAGAGAAGAAATGAGGGGGGAATTTGATAGCTGCTTTCAACTACCTGAAGGGGGGTTCTAAAGAGGATGGATCTAGACTGTTCTCAGTGGTAGCAGATGACAGAACAAGGAGTAATGGTCTCAAGTTGCAGTGCGGGAGGTTTAGATTGGATATTAGGAAAAACTTTTTCACTAGGAGGGTGGTGAAGCACTGGTGATGAAGCACCTAGGGAGGTGGTGGAATCTCCTTCCTTAGAGGTTTTTAAGGCCCGGCTTGACAAAGCCCTGGCTGGGTTGATTTAGCTGGGGATTGGTCCTGCTTTGAGCAGGGGTTTGGACTGGACAACCTTCTGAGGTCCCTTCCATTCCTGATATTCTATGATTCTATGAAACTGCAGGTCAGGGTTGAGGTGCTTTGACAGAATTGGAGGGTGTGGGGGTTCAGGACTGGAATAGCAGGGGCTGTTTCAGATCTGGAGCTATATTGACCGAGGCAGGATGAGGCTGCAGATTTGCACTGAGACACCCTCCACACTACACCTGCCTCAGGCAAGATTATGTACCTTTGCCCAGTCAAAACTGTTTTAGTTAATCTAAACGGTGCCCATTTGGTGGGGCAGGAAGAGGGATTCCTCAGCACCAAATAACAATTGTCAATGGGAAAGATGACCAAGGCAAGCAGCAGCATTAAGGTTTTCAGGTTAGGGTTACTGGAGGGAGTGAATGGTGATTGGTTGAGTTACCTCTGATGTCACAATGTTCAGAGGACCTCACGCACCTCTGATTGCAGCACCAAAAGGGCGCTATCCGGGGGAAATTGTTATCGAAACGAAACTGATGAACTGATGAAAGAGAAGAAGAGGAACAGCTCAGATGACTTAACAGTACAATTTTAGGTTCCGTGGCAGTGTCTTGTAAAATTGCTATGGATTCAGGGAGAGACACTGCATTCTTGCCCCTCTGTAGCAGATCAAGCACTCACCAGCGCAGTGCGTCCAGCTGGTCGTCCGGGAATTAGCTCGATTCCAGCACTCGGAGCACCCCCTGCTGGCTGGTGTTTCTCCTGCCTCAGGCCCTGTGTCCCTCCTGGACCCTGGTGCCCCTTTCCCTTGGGGTTCTGCCCACCGCAGTGCCCCCACACTCTGGGTCTCCCTCCCAGGGGAACTCCCAACCCTCTAAGCCCACCTTGCCTCAGTGGCTACTGCCCATCATCATCTAGCCCCCTTTCACTGGGGCAAACTGCAGTCTGTGATGGCCACTCATCACTGGCAAGGGGGTTGGACCCGCTGCCTTTCTTGGCCCAGCTGTCTCCCTACAGCCCCAGTACCTCCTTTGGCCTTCAGCAAGGCCTCAGCCTGGGGACGTGCCAGGCCTGAGCTCCCCAGCTCTGCCTGCCCTTCCCCAGCACTGCTCTGCTCTGCTCTGCTTCAGGTACTCTGTGCTCCTTCAAGCAGCAAGGTCCTTCCCACTCCAAGGCTGGAGTGAGACTGACCCAGCTCCTCCGTTAGCCCTTATATTAGGGCCAGCTGTGACCTGATTGGGTGTGGCCACAGCTGTGGTTGCCCTTAACCCCTTTTCTAGTTAGGTCCCAGCCATAACCCTCTCCAAAGGCTGCTTTTAACCCCTGCTCTCCTGGAGTGGGGCAACTGCCGCACTACATCCTCCCATTATCTGCCAGTTGAGCTTACAAAAGAAACAGTGTGCAACCTTCTAGCTTTCCAAAAGCACCAAATTACCCTAAAATAGGGAGGACCCAGGGTCTTGCCTAAGATGTCGTACAGCATCTGTTGCACAGTGTGAAAGATTTCTAATGCCAGCTTTAAACAACTTTGTTGACCTATAAAATATTTGATTTAACCACTAGAAAGGACAATGTTATTAAGCTCAAATATATGACTGAAAATGTGGAACAAGCTTAGTCTATGAAAACTATGGGAGTACACTGGTTTTTGTGGTTCAGTAACACTTCTTGAATTTGTGTTGTAATTCACATTGACATCCGGAATATCTTTATGTATATATAATCTTTTTTTTCTTGTTCTTAGACTGATTTCCAGGACTGCTTCTTGTTTTTCCTTTGACAGATAAATTACTAACATAGTTCCCAAATTAAATCTCCATTCATCAGTGTGTTTGTCATTTGGCTGTTTACAGAGAAGTTGGAATCTGGCTGGTAGCACTGCTAAAGAAGAAAGTTGTATGTGGTCTAGCAAAATATGATAAATCCAGACAGGGGTTTTGGGAACATCCATTCAATGAACCTAGATGTCCAGAACACATGGCATATTGAGGGCCTCATTCTTTTCTCAGGTCCATATAGTGGATTTCATTTCTGAAATTCTGGGGAGATTAAAATATTAGAATTGTAATTTTCCCCTGAGTGTGTACTGGAATCTTTACAAATCAATGACATGTAGCCTAGTGCCCTGAATTTGTCTTCATCCTGTTCTGGTGTGTCCTGTAAATGTTTATTTTCGCTGAATTCTTTGATCAATAACAGTGGAATGGTATTTAAACCTTCTGTACCAAGAATCGTGTTCCTTTCACAAAAGCACTTGTGCTGGAGGTCATGTCATTGGCATTCCCCTTTGCCTTTATTTGAACACAGGGATAGAAGCAAAGGAGTCCAGCAATTGATATGTCTGTGTTCCTTTCAGGCCAGAAAATACTAATAATTGAAGATCTGGAAGATGTTGATGTGGTAGAAGGAGAATCTGCCATGTTCAAATGCAGAATCTCTCCAGTAGAATATAGCAATGTGCAGTGGTTTTTGGATAAAACCCCACTCCATACCAATGAACTTAATGACATCCAGTCTCATCCTGGAGGATATCACTTGCTAACCTTGAAAAAACTGTCACTGAAGGATTCGGGGGTCATTACCTTTGAAGCTGGTGATAAGAAAACATCTGCCAGTTTGGTTGTTAAAGGTAATTCAAGCATAAAGGCCGCAGGAAAGGATAAAGAGAGTACAGGCCAGCACTGGGTAGTGGTATATGTGTGCAGAATGGATAGATAGCAGTAAATGCTATAAATTAGGTCCTGTGATATGAGTTCTTTAGTTAGAGAAGTCAGTATTGAGAAACAAGGAAGAGAGAGAGAGAGAGGCAAGTGGAGAGCGTCAATGAGGCCACATGACCTGAATGTAATGAATTCAGGATCCATACTGTGTACCTCTTGGAGTCATAAAATAATTCTTCAGTATGCAGAGCTGAGTAAAATACTTGGTTTCTGCTGCATCAAATTGAACACTTTTTGAAGAATCACATGAACAGTTTTGGAAGGGTGAAACTTTGCACCGTTTTATAAAATTGACATTGTTCTGCAGAATGGGCAGCTGTTTTCAGAAAGCAAAAAGCCGCTTTTACTAGCAAAACCCTGGCATTTAAGTGGGAAAAACTTGTGACGATCTGCTGGCAGAAACCAGTTTCTGATTCACTTCTTTAAAAACCACTGAGAAGCCAAAAGTCAACAGTTGATTGGTTCTGACAAATTTGCATTGCCATGTGCTTTGTATCGGATCAGTTTTCTCACTGTGCACATGTACACTTATTGTTTAGGCAGAAGCATCATGCTGTGCATTTTTCATATTGAAGAGGATCTAGGGGAATTTTCCTGAAGTAGTGAAATTCATGCTTCTCCCTAGTTAATGTTAAACCATGCCTGTTCTAGATGACTTATCCCTGATTCATATTCTTCCACAGAGACATTTGGCCCCTGGATTTTGCCATACTGTAGCAGGCTTTTTCAAAACCATGTCTACAGGTAGAAAGCCCCACTATAAGGGCTTAATGCCTCCCACCCCCAAATTGTTCTTTTGCGATAATGACGTTGCAGAATATTGAACCATATCTTTGGTATAAATAATCACATGTAAGGAAAGTGCTGCTCCCCTCCCTCTGAAAATCTCAGACAAGTTTTATGTGATTCTAGAGAAACCCTGCATCATTACAAAGGAGCTTGCTGATGCCAAAATCTTTGAGGGAGAGGATGCCTTTCTTCATTGTGAAACCTCCAAATCAGACAGCCCGGTAAAGTGGTACAAAGATGGGAAGACCCTTAGAAACTCCTCTAAGTATAAGATCAGCCGGTCGGGATTTGAAGCCACGCTTGTCATTCATGGGACAGAAGAGAGAGACAGTGGCAGATATGAGTGTGAGGCTGGAACAGCTAAAAATAGTGCAGTTGTCACTGTCAAGGGTAAGGAAGTTTGGAGTGATGCTGCCTAACATAAAGGTCAAAATAACAATTTAACACCTGGCTGCAACTGAACTGAAAATTAACTCCATCTCTTCACACTGTAATGCAGGATATGTTCTGACTAACTCAGCTGGACAGCCTCCAGGCAGGTGAAAAAGTGTAAAATAGACAAAACATTTATTCTGAGATTGAAATGAGCTTCGGAGTGCAAGGATAGGCAGGGGCTGAAGCTGGGTGTAGTTTACTGAACTGAAAGGAAAATACCCTTCTCAGTTATGCACATTGATTTTCAGTCAGCTTCCTTATGTGTGCTCATCTCCCATGAATGTCACTGAGTCCTCCAGGTATGTGGGGAGAGCACCATTTAGAACTGAGGGAATGCAGGATTTTGCCCTAAGAATGGAAGGAAGAACTATCTTAACAATGTGACGAAGGAGAGCTTTGTAGTTGTTACTCATCTTCATTTGTTCGTTATGCTTTTCTACCACACTTAGGGGACTGATCCAACTCCCATTAAAGACAATAGAAACACTCCCATTGGTTTCAATAGGAACTGGCTCTGACACTTGGGGGGAGAGGATTTTTTTATCAAGAAAAAGAAATGCAATGTTTTATGTTACATAGCAGCTACAATAGATTTGAAATTTCTCCTCTTGAGTGTTAAAGGGTTTAAGCAAATGGATTTAAGAGATCCCCAGTGGAACAGTAGATGTAGATGGCCCATGGGATAAGGACACATGCTATAACACATTGTACTGCCATGCCCCGTCCAGCTATGAACCCAGGAAGTTTACTCAAGAGTTCCAGAATGATGAAGTGGTAGATAAAGGCAGGGCCCCGTGAAAGGTGTGTGTGCACCAAAGTAGGGCTGAAAGTGGAATGGAGGAAAGGAGCTGTCGTTCTTCAGCCAAGCAACTAGTGTGTGATGAATCAGAAAGTGTAAGTGCCGCGCTGCACATTCATAACCTTGTGCTAGAAGACAGTAGTGAATACATTTGTGAAAACAGAGACCGTCAAGCAACAGCACTTTCTACTGTGACTGATCTGAAGCAGGAAACCCCACCAGATGTTTCCTCTTTCCTCTTCCACAGTCAACACTAACAGAAACTTTGGATGCCACCTACTTTTCACTAATTCACTTTGCAATCTGAAATCACTGTTTCGGACAGAGGCTGTGTGGGAATCTTCAGTGGGACTCTTTTATTTATCTGCTCACCTTTCTCTCTGTGTATGCTTTGCAGTGTTTGCTACGTTAGTACATCTTCATGTCTGATAAAAATGTGTCCATCTTCCTATAAGGAGAAGGGATCCTTGACTGGGAAAACTAATGTGTCAGCTATTGTTTGTCATGCTGTTTGTCCTATCCTTGTGTTCTCTTTCTGTATGTATTATTTTACCTTGCTAGTTCTCTTTTTTTATATGGCAGTGGGCTAGCTCTGAACACCTGTCCGGAGTGTAGTCCAACTTCTCACATCCCTGACTGACATCTGCAAAATGTGGTACTAGAGAAAGGATACCTTTAACTAACCGCAGTGACAAAAATGGTATAAAACAGTTCCCCTCTTCTGTGTATTCAGTAGTTCACAGCATGAGGCAGGCATGCAAATAGCGTTACAGGGGAGTTGAAGGTGTCCAGTTTCTCTCACGATTGGGCCCGTAGAGAGTCTCCACATAACGAGAGGCCAAGATCTCATGCTATTAAGTGTTTAAACCATTTAAATAATATTTGTGGTGTTATTAATAATATATTGCACTGACAGCTGGAGATGGATTATTAGAATCTAAGCACTTTTTCATCCTGGCATTCTGTGATTCTACATCTTACGTGAAAGGGCTCATGTGGGATGAAGCAAAAAGGGGAAAAGTGATTTCCAGGCACTCTTGTTTTCTTCAATGGTCACACTCTGCAATTCTACATTTTTAGCTCTGCCAGTTCGTTTCAAACGAGAACTCCAGAATGAGGAAGCTAAAGAAGGAAATCAAGTCAAACTGACCTGTGAGCTGAGCAAACCTGACATCCCAGTGAAATGGACAAAGGGAGATACAGTTCTACAACCCAGTGACAAGTATGAGTTAAAGCAACACGGCACTGTTGCAGAGCTCATTATTCAAGATGCCAAATCAATAGATGCTGGAGACTATAGCTGCAGCACTGGAGAACAAAAGACAACTGCTCGGGTGAAAGTAAATGGTAGGCAGAGCTGGTAGATTTCAATTTATTTTACTTATGCAGTACTTAATACGTGTGCTATAATTTAACGGCAGTTCTTCATTATAGAGGGGCCAGTTATGGGTCCATAGTTAAGGTTTAACAATAATATATGTACTCAGTAATATCTGTATTGCTTTAGTGCAGTTTCACATTACACTAAAGCAATGTGGGTGATTTATCCCCTGTTGTCCAGTCCCAGCTTCTGGCATTTGGAAGTTTAGGGACACCTAGAGCATAGGGTTGCATCCCTGACCATCTTGGCCAATAGCCATTGATGGACCTATCCTCCGTGAACTTATCTAATTCTTTTTGGAACCCAGGTATACTTTTGGCCTTCACAACATCCCCTGGCAATGAGTTCCACAGGTTGACTGTGCATTGTGCAAAGAAGTTCTTCCTTTTGTTTGTTTTGTACAACTGAAAGGAATTTGCACTTGTTTCACACCCAAATACACCACACTGCCAGTCACAAGTCCAATAATAATAATAATAATAATACTTCCTCTTAGTTTCAAACATACTGGCCATCTTTCTTGACTGCTGTTGAAAGGGTAGACCATATCAGAGCATTGTCATATAGGAGTGGTGGACATGGTCTGTACACAATATTGATCACCTCTGGTTGTATATTTTAGCTCTGCCAGTCCTTTTTAAACAAAACCTGCAGAACACAGAAATGGAAGAGGGGAGCACCGTAGCTTTGCACTGTGAGATCACTAAACCCGATGCCCGAGTGGTGTGGAAGAAGGGAGGAGCCATACTCCAGGAGAGTGCCAAGTATGAGCTGAAGCAGAAGGGTTGTGTGGCAGAGCTGCTCATTCACAATGCAGAGCTGGAGGATGCTGGAAGATACACCTGTGATACTGGAGACCAGCAGACGACTGCTCAAGTCAAAATCCACGGTAGAGGTTTTTTCATCACTTTCTGTTGTTGTTGTTAATCATGTTTATTATGGTAATGCCTAGGCGCTGACTAAAATGGGCACCATTGTGCAAGCTGCTGAACAAACACAGAGGGGCCAATAGACCCTGCCCCAAAGAGCTGATAGTTTAGATAGAGAAGACTGATGACGGGTTGGGGGTAAGGATGTAATACATGAGCAGAGCAATCGGTGGCAAACATCGTGTTAGTTCCAAGGTTTTCTGGGAGGGATGTGAGAGGTTAGTTGGCAGCTTTAAAAATACAAAGACAAAAGAAGGGAGAGGGAATATTGAAGGGAAGGGGATGGTTGGGCAAGGAAGGAAAGAGGGAGACTATGAGGAGCAGATGTGGAGTGATGCTGAGGTGAGGAGTCCGTGAGAGAGGGCTGGAGCAAACCGCCAATCAGCACAAGGCAGCAAATGTCCAGTCAAACCTGTAAAAAGTATTTTGATGACATCGCCAGTGTTCAAAGTCCCCGGCTTAAACAGCTTCTGCAGAGGCTCTCAAGAGTCCTAACAGGTTGAGTCTCTGGCGAACTCCTTCCTGCAATTTCTCTCACCAAAGCCACATATCTGGAGGGAGGAGGGCCACTGTATAGGGTCTTAATGGGCCCCAGAGCAGGGGTCCTTCCCTGCACAGTTCGGGATCTGGAGGTCAGGTGGAGGGTCTGAGGGAGAGGCAGCCCAGGCTGGTCCTGCTTTTCTGTTGTGTTCTCTAGGTAACCCTCCTATCCAGGAATATCAGTCAAATGATCTTTTGTTGACGACATAATATCTGTCAATGGCTTTGAAATAATTATAGCAGTAAAACCTCTTTTCTGCTCTGGAGTAAGGCACTAGGCTGAACTCGACAGTCTAGCTGAAAGGCCCTGTGGGGCAAGATGTCTGATTTTAAAGAACAGGGAGTTTTTGCAGGGAGTTAAAAAGCAGGTTCTTTGGCAGAGTAACTGCTTGGCAACAGTTATTTTAAATTGTGTTTAATTCTTTCCCCGCCCCCCAAAAATTAACTGTGTGCGAATGAATATGCCAATTTATCAGCTCTGGAGACAGACCCCGCCATTTATCCAGGCATTTCCTTACGTCCCAGCTCACTTTCCCGTTTTATTTAGCCTTTCGCCCATGCCATCCTTGTCAATATCCTTATAAAGTCATGGCACTGAAAGAGAGTCATGTAACTGTTCCTTGTCTCAGTCTACGCCATATACAGTGCAACCATATTACGTGGATGCACATCATATAAATGCCTGCTTCCTCCTTCAGCCCTGCCTGCACTCATCAAAGAAGGACTGAAGAACTTGGAAGCCACAGAAGGTGGAACAGCCACTCTGCGCTGTGAGCTGAGCAAAGCCGCTCCAGTGCAGTGGAAGAAGGGGCCCAAGGGGCTCAGGCCAAGTGGCAAATACAGAATGAGACAAGAAGGCACCATTGCTGAGCTGGTCATCCATGATCTAGATCTGAAGGATGCTGGAGATTACACATGTGTGTTTGGAGATCAAAAAACCACAGCAACCTTAACAGTGAATGGTAAAAAGTCATAAAAAAATGACACTCCTGAGATTTCCCCCCCCCTTTTACCTATTTCCGAACAAAATTTACCTGTGTCCTACTTGTCTTCTCTTTGTTCTTCTTGGCACATCATGCTGTGCCTCCTATGTCCATTTGTCCTCTACCCTGACAGAATTCAGTGCATGTATGTGCAGTATAAAGTCTTCTAAAGAATGCTAACCAGGCAAAGAGCATGCGTGTGTATTTTACTGAATTGGTCCTGAAGCATGAGACCCCTTGGGCAATTATCAACCTCTCTGTTAAGGGGATTAAGTACAGTCAATCACTTCCATGATAGTACAGTCAATCACTTCCTCTGTTGACTGTCACAAAAGTCTTGCTTTACTGGGGACTTAGTTTTCAGGTGGCTTCTTCTCTGGGTTTCAGTTGTTTGCAGCTAGACAAATGGTAGATCATGCTTGGTTTAAGAGTGTTGTGGTGAGGCCCATGGCATTAAAAAATAAATTACAGTTCACTCATTGTCCGAGGAAGACACTTCACAGTTCCAAGTTTGTGGCATTTGTATGAAATATTTGTTTGTTTTGTGTCTCTCAGCCCTACCCACACGTTTCAAAAAGGAACTGAAGAATGAGGAGGCCACTGAGAGTGGAACAGCCACACTGCACTGTGAGCTGACCAAGGCTGTTGACTCAGTTGAGTGGTTGAAGGATCAAAAGGTGCTGAAACCAAGTGGCAAATACAGGATGAGGCAGGAAGGCCGCTTTGCTGAGATGATTATCCAAGACCTAGATTTGGCGGATGCTGGAGATTACACTTGTGTGTGTGGCGACCAGAGGACAACAGCTGCTTTAACAGTGAATGGTAAATGTGCCCAAAATTAAATAGGTTGTTTTATATTTATCTCCTCTATGGAACTCAAGATGTTGGCATTCAGCATTCACACTGATCCATGGCTGCTCCTCTGATCCCTTGTTCGCTGCAGTTTTGGAAAGAGGACTCATATCCTCAGTTTTGTGGTGACACTGGGTCACCTTGATAAAGAACATTCCCCCGTGTGGTATTGGTTTGCCACAGTCCAGCTATGTTCCCTCATTTCTTTTCCTTCTTTATGCACAACTTATTCTCATCCTTATTGCTACAAGCTGTCTCCATTCTAAGAATGATGCACATGTATTTAACTGTATATTTTACTTAGTTTCTTTCTTTTAGGGCTTTGAAATGTGTGATTGGAAAAAAATGGGTTATCACAAAAAAAACAAAAAAATCCTACTCACTGCATTCTGGTTCTGATACAGTCTCTGTCTATATTGCATTCTTCAGCCTTGCCTGCATTTTTCCAAGAAGAACTGAATAACAAGGAAGTTTCAGAGGGTGAGACAGTCACTCTGCACTGTAAATTGAGCAAGCCCGCCCCAGTGGAGTGGAAGAAGGGACAAAAGGTTCTCAGACCAAGTGAAAAATGCAAAATAAGACAGGAGGGTCCCTTTGCTGAACTGTTGATCCTTGATCTGGATTTGATGGATGCTGGAGATTACACTTGTGTGTGTGGAGAACAGCAGACTACAGCGACCTTGACAGTGAATGGTAAAAAGAAACACGCAGCAGATGTCCCAGATAAAATGATATAACTCTATAATTTCCTCCCCTTTAAAATTCCTTTTCCAATATAATGTTTTATCCTCACCTTCATTCCACCCCCGGTATCCCTGTGTATTTAATTTCTTTATCTTTCTTTGCATTCTCCCTCTTGAGAGCTGCATGTAATTGCATTCATAGGCATTATATGTGCAAATATCAAAGGTAGTACAGACACCTAAATGTTTCTTTTCCCCAACTCAAATACAAATTCAGTCTAGTTTTTTAGTCTATATATGTGGTGGTTTGAAAGTTTTTCCTTAGGGATTGTGTTATAAAATGGGACTATATTATCTCACTTCAGATTACGTGGAATGTTGGGTCTGTGTTCCTACGGTGACCAGATGGTAATCATCATCTTATGCCATTACATAGAGGATAGTTTAGTGAAAATGATCAATTTTTTTTTATGCTATTGTAGATTCTGTCACTTATTTTGAATTGTTTCTTGGCCCCTCTAAAATATTTTAGTGCTGCAAAAAGTTGACACCATGGTTTCTAGTTATGTTCCCTTCTAAAGAGTTCTATTTTAGAGAGAACACAGACACTAATCTGCATGGGTATTATTTATGTCAAGGGAAAACATTTTGGGCCTGATATTGAAAAGCAGTCTCTGATTATACTCCTGTGATTTTGCTGAGACAAATACTAATGGTTATGTAGCATTTTGATATATAATCACCTGATTTTTATCAACCGATCAGATTGATAGATGTTGAAATGCTATAAAATAACCCTACGCAATTGAGGGCACAAAATCAGAAGCCCGACTGAGACCTTTTTCTTTAAAAAAAACAAACAGTCTTTGGGGCTACAGTGACAGCATTGATTTAGATAACTAACAGAGGAGAGCATTTGTAGTTCTGAGTTTCTCCGCTCTGATACCCTTCTGTCCATATCACATTCATTCTGCAGTTCTGCCTATACTTTTCACCAAAGAACTGAAGAATCAAGAAGCTACAGAAGGTGAAAGTGCCATTCTGCACTGCGAGCTAAACAAGGTTGCTCCTACCGTGGAGTGGAAGAAGGGACACAAGATCCTCAAACTGAGTGACAAGTATAAAATGAGACGGGAAGGTGTTGTTGTTGAGTTGATAATCCAAGACCTAGAAGTGACAGATGCTGGAAATTATACCTGTGTGTGTGGAGACCAACAGACCATGGCGGCTGTAACTGTAAATGGTAAAAGAAGAAGCATGCTAAAAATAATTCCATTTTCCCCTCCATTGCTTTGGATAGACTCACTCCTTTCCTGATGTAACCTATAGGCCTTTTTCATCCCTCGCTAAGGTCCTGATCCAAAGCTCATAGAAGTCAAAGAAAAGGTGCTCACTGACTTCAGTCAGGTTTGGATCAAGCTCTTACACAGACACAAAACAGTGAAAATAGATAAGAATCGGACAAACCCATAAGAATGGGACCCTGCATAGCCAGAACTGCTGCTGCTTTTCTGTTTCCAGGCCATTGTTTCTTCACTGGAAGTTTCTTTGTTGGAGTTACTGTTCTCCTCATGCTCCCAATAAGCTGTTAGCTTAGTAAGGCCTATAGCCTGACTCATATTTAGGCTTTACAACAAACCGAAAAGTTACATCACTGCATCCCATTCTGTCCTTAAGAAAAATTGATTCTTTCCCTGTGCTCCAGCTTTGAGACAGAAAAGTGATTACGTACAGTCCTGTATGTAAAGGGCATTGCTGTAGAGTTCCCATGCTCTCACAATGAGAGCGGGTCAAAACTTTTCATGTGGAAAGTTTTCCCACTGAAAAATATAGTTTTGCTGAAACAGACATTTATTTTTATGGGGAATAAGGTCAAATCAGGTGAAATTTTTTTTTGTTTCCTTCAGGATATTTCTAAACAAAATTTCCTTTTCAAATTAACATTTCAAAATGAGGCTTTGTTTTGTTTTGACGTAGAATGTCATTTCGTTTTGTGTAGAAATCTCAGGTTGAAACAAGAAAAAATTCATTTTGAAACTTCTCATGGGAAAACCAAAATGTTTCAACTGAAAAGTTTTGAATGAAGATTTTTTCATTTGAAATTTCACGGGGGAAAATATGGTTTTTTGACCTGCTCTTCTGATCCTCTTGTCCACTTCCTTCTGTAATGATTTGTGACGATTGTGAGGCTTCTGCTCCTTTCTACAAATACTGCATTTCTGGGCATGGGGGTTATCTGATTATCTATTTTTTTCTCATATTGATTATATGAGAGCAGTGAAGTTGATCTAATGACAGCTGATGGTCCAGTTCTGATAACTCAGGAGGAATTAACTGGAAAATGAGGGGAACATTTAGTTTTTACTTTTCCCATTTTTAAATCCAACTGTCCTTATTGCTGTCCCTCAGTCCTGCCTGCATTTTTCAAGGAGGGATTGAAGAATAAGGAAGCCTCAGAAGGTGCAACAGCCACTCTGCACTGTGAGCTGAGCAAAGTCCCTGTCCTCGTGGAGTGGAAGAAGGGGCAAAAAACGCTCAAACCCAGTGAAAAGTACAGAATGCGACAGGAAGGTGCCATTGCAGAGCTGTTGATCCGTGACCTGGATGTACAAGATACAGATGATTATACCTGTGTGTGTGGAGACCAGAAGACCTCTGCTGTCTTGACAGTCCATGGTAAACAAAAATTCCACCTTACAAGAGAAATATTCCAGAGAGCTTCACTCCCTTTGGAATTCTCTTCCTGACCTGTTTTACTGTTAGTTTTCACCTTTCCTTTTTTTTCTTTCTATAGTGCCCATCTGTATTTCATTTCACCTCACCTTGTCTCTTGGTATTAAAATAATCTTCCTTATTGTGAACTAAAAGGGGGTACAGATGCCTTCCTTTTCTAGATCCATTTTGTGTTTTTACAGAGTAAAAACTTTATCTGTACTTAGTAAGGCCAACATTTTCTAGGTCCCAAGAATGTACTTAGGCTTCTAAATAAAAGTGGCCTGATTTTCAGAGGATTTGAATACTCGCAACTCTGATTGAAGTCAATGGATTTCAGTGCCTGACTTGAGGAAACCATATCTGAAAATTTTGGCTTCCATTTGGTTATGGACTTTTTGGAGAAATCAGACCCTCAGGATTAAATGGTTCCCAGTATTTCTTGGGGGTAACAATGATATGTGCTAATGATGAAATTACAACATCCAATCTGATGGGTGCCGATGGTAATTTTATTGTTAGTTTTGCTGTCATGAGCCGTTGTCCTGGAGCTAGGAGTGCTGGGGGTACTGCCGCACCCCCTGGCTTGAAGTCAAAAGCCAAATACATGGTTTCCATAGTTTTCATCATCAGCACCCGCTCTATAAAGATTGTTCCAGCACCCCTGGTGGTGAGTGATACAAAACAGTCTTAATTACACTATCAGTGGTGTTAATTTATTTATAGTGCTGATCAATGGATAAATCTTAAGAGACCCTGTTCAGTTTAGGTAAATCTCAAAGTTCAGATGCTTTTGAAATCATAGTTCAACCTTTGCAGCACATCTATGTCCTGTCCCCTTTCCCTGCATTTTATTCCTTCCTTCTTTCTCCCAACCCAAACGCAGTCTTCTCTTTCACACCAAGCCCACGCTTCCTTTTCCTCACAAACGATCTTCTGCACATTTGTTTATAAGCCCATTAAAAACCTTATTACCGATTGTTTGAATACTTCTCAAGAAAGGTATTTTTGATACCGAACTGACAATTATCATGTTCTGGAAGTTATGTCTTAATGCCATACATATGCTTAGGCTGCTAAATCAATATCTAAAGAGACAAGGTGGGTGAGGTAATATTTTTTTATTGGGCCAACTTCTGTTGGTGAGAGAGATTCTGTGTAAGATTGAAAGCTAGTCTCTCTCAACAACAGAAATTGGTCCAATAAAAGATATTACCTCACCCACCTTCTCTCTCTAATATCCTGGGACCAACACAGCTACCACAACACTGCATAAATCAAGATCTAGTAATTTAAAAGAAAGGTATAAATTAAAGTCTGAGTTTATGGATTTTGATGCACTTTCTGTCCCTATTCCATCCCCCAGCTCTGCCTGCACTGTTCAAAAAGGAACTCAAAAATGAGGAAGCCACAGAAAGTGGGACAGCTACTCTCCACTGTGAGTTGACCAAAGCTTCTCCAGTGGAGTGGATGAAGGCTCAAAAGGTGCTCAAAGTTAGTGACAAATATAAAATGAGACAGAAGGATGCCATTGCTGAGCTGACAATCCATGACCTGGATGAACAGGATGCTGGAGATTACACTTGTGTGTGTGGAGACCAGAAGACCACTGCATCCTTGACAGTGCATGGTAAAACAAAAAATAATATGAGATTTTCTACAATGTCCTCTATGATTGCGATTAGGATCACAAACTGATCTTGATATCATCTGTCATTTTATATTGCTACTGTATTTATAACAACCACTATGAATTTTCTTCACTTTAAGTCCATAATTTGGGTTTGGTACAACGTTATGGAGGTTTTTCTGCTCCTTTTTGTCATGTTAATAGAATTTGGGGGTAAATAATTAAGTCATGGCAAAATTACATGCAACAGTTTGAGTTTTCCCCTTAATTCATTTCTTTAATCATATTACTGAGATTTCATTTATTTTAATAGGTAACTTGAGAGAAGATGAGTGGGAAACCAAGTTGACCCACAATAGCTTGCAATTTGAAATAGTACATTGGATACGTTTTAAATGCTAACCTAATAACAGCACAAGTTGACTAGGCGTACCTTCTTGAAAGTTCAGGGCAAGCTTTCTTCTATTGTATATGTCAGACGATGCCTCTCAGTCCTAACTTGCTACACTGCAGCTGTTCTAACACTGAGCTTGACTGTCTCAGGGAACAGACTGCCAGTTTGGTTGTAATGTGCTGAACTTCGTGCACTGGAAAAATGTCAACCAAGGACTCAGATGAGACCCATGAAATCATTTTAATTTGGTTTTTAGATACTGTATGTTGTAACCCAAATTACTAGAGACTGAAGATTAATACACTAATCTCCTGGAGCCACCCAGCTGCAATTAGTTCTTGAATTTTAATGCACTCTCTGTTCATCCTATGCTCCTCAGTCCTTCCTCCACGTTTTAAAAAAGAATTGAAGAATTTGGAAGCCAGAGAAGGTGAAGCAGCCATTCTGTGCTGTGAGCTGACCAAGGTCGCTGCCCCAGTGGAATGGAAGAAGGGGCCCAAAGTGCTGAAACCAAGTGACAAGTTTAGAATGAGACAGGAAGGCACCATTGCTGAGTTAGTGATCCATGATTTAGATCTGACAGATGCTGGAGATTATACATGCACGTATGGAGACCAAAAAACCACAGCTGCCTTAACAGTGAATGGTAAATAATATATCCCAAATTAAGTGCATAATTTTCTACTATCTGTTCTGTGAAAAATAATGGTATCATCAACTGGATTACAGCCCTACTTTCAGCCTGCGATAATTTAGTCTGTATATCTAAAAAGTTAAAATCCATGTGCTATAATTTTCTTAAATATTGCTGATGAATTTAGCAAAATTTTAGCGGAAATAGAAATAGACTGTTGGCATTGTTTGGACCAGATGTTGGTCATGCACTCATTGCAGAAATTTCCACAGAGAGTTGGGAAATACACCTCAATTTCAACGGCAAATCCTTCTGATTTTCATGTTCAATAGTAGGTGTTAAAACAGTAACGTTAATTTTATCACGATAAATGTTATGATGTTACATTCCAAGAACGGGGGATATCATGATAACAGCCAACACCATGATAAGAGACATATTTCCTTATCAATTTTGAACAGTGTATTAAATTTCCTTGGCAGGAAATATAATCGTTGCTACTCTCACTGGGAGGTCGGTAATGCGACATCCAGTGGCTAGTTGATGACACTGGTATGTTAGTGAATTTGCACAAAGCACGAAAACCACCAACACTTAACAGGAGCACCGTGTGAAGGTTGTTGTCTTGCTCTTTGAAACTTTCTTTAAATGGAAAATGAGGCAAACACCTGTATGCGACTGTGGTCACCAGGCATAAGCAATGGAGCACATCATATCTGAATGTCTCCTTCGTTCTTTTGCCAGGGGCCTGAAGGACATTCACCAGCACACTGCTGCAGCAATGTGCTGGCTATCAAATCTAGATATCAACGATTACAAATTTATACTTACCCAAGCCATACGAAAGAAGAAGAAGAATTTCCTTGGGGAGGTACTGACAGTCGTGTTATATTGAACTAGGCATATTGGAAGGACACATCTAAATGAGAAAGGACATGTCAGCCAGTGCCATTTCATTTGTGACTCTATTAGTTTATTTATTATTTGTATTACAATAGCTCCTAGAAACGTCAATCAGGTTTAGGAATCATTTGTTCTAGGCACGATACAAATACAGTAAAAAGGAGGTCCCTGCCCTGAAGGGGATCTGAAAGACGAGGATGGTTCTCTAGCTGTTTCATTCTGTGGGGCACCTTATAAAAAGAGAGATCTGCCTTAGGATAGGGTCTTTTCTGAACCTCCCAAGCCACCACTATGTGGTCCTCAGTAAGATTAATTCTGTTTCAGGGAAGGCTTTGCAGACCACTGGTGGTCCATGGATCACAATTTGATAATTCTGTGGGTTAGTGTGTTTGATGTCTGTGCCAGGTAGTTGCCGTAATGTGAATGTTCATGTACTCTGTCCATTCTGAACTCCTCAGCTCTGCCTGCACGCTTCAAGGAAGAAATGACAAATGAGGAAGCCACGGAAGGTGGGAGAGCCACCCTGCGCTGTCAGCTGACCAAGGTTGCTTCGGTGGAGTGGAAAAAGAAGCACAAGGCACTCAAACCAAGTGACAAATATACAATGAGGCAGGAAGGTGCCATTGCAGAACTAGTCATCCATGATGTAGAAGTCAAGGACTCTGGCGATTATACCTGTGTATGTGGAGACCAGAAGACAATGGCAGCTTTGATAGTGCATGGTAAAAAAAAATAATCAGAATTTTCTTTTTAAACTTGTGATTTTTCTACCATCCCCTTTGGAAAACTCAATACTGACAGCCACTAAGCTCCCGTTCTCATCTTACCATAATCGGACTCTTCTATAATACATTTTCCTTCCTTTTTCCTGATCTCCATCTAACTCACTGGAGCCCTACTTCTTGTACTAGCTCTTAACACCCTTTGTGTTTTTCTATTTTCCATCTAATCTGTGCATGTTTCGTGCTTACATTATACTTCTTCTGGAAGGATTTCACTTACTTGCATTGTTTTTGTGTTGCTTGTTTCAGAATGAGCCAGGAGAGAAGGTGGGGCTGGAATTTTTATATTTCTTAAATGAGAAGAGAGGTCTTTGGTTATAATTTAACATTTGGCTGACAGTTTTAAGGGCTCAGGATAGTAATACTGCAAGCAAGCGATGGTTCTGTGCAGTCTTTCTTACAATTCTAACAATACATCCTGCATATTTGTCTACTTATTTGGCCCACATCTCCTCAGTATCTGAGACATTATTCAGGTTTATCTGCACAATCTCCCTGTCAGGTAGGGAAGTATTATCATCGTGCCCATGGGGCACTTGTCCAAGGTCACAAAGAAATTCTGTTCTAGAACCAGGAACTGAATTCAGATCTCCTGAATCTCTGTTCTTGCCTGACTCTCCTCCTTCCATCATCGTCCTGACCAACAAGACATTTGCTCTTCCAGCCTTGAACCTCTTATGAGGTGACCAATTCCGTAATGAGTGGAAGAATATTTAGACATGGACAGAAGCTTGTGACCATCAATTTAATTTATTTGTCATCTCTGGAGGTTGTGAGAATGTTCCCTCACTCTTTGTTCCTTAGCCCTACCGGTACTTTTCCAAGAAGAATTAAGAAATGAAGAAGCCACAGAAGGTGGTGCAGCCACTCTGCGCTGTGAGCTGACCAAGGCTGCCCCAGTGGAGTGGAAGAAGGGACACAAGGTGCTCAAGCCAAGTGACAAATACAAAATGAGGCAGAAGGATACCACTGCAGAGCTGGAGATCCACAATCTAGATGACAATGATGCTGGTGATTATACCTGTGTGTGTGGAGATCAGCAGAGCACAGCTGTCTTAGCAGTACATGGTAATTACAAGTATCATAATGAAGTTAATAATTTTCTAATAACTTTAATAATTTTCAGGTTCATCCAGTGGATTCAAACATCTGTCCTTGTGTAATTTGTCATTTCTGTACTTTTTCCTTTATTATATTTGTTGCATATAGGAGTCATAGTAATTAATTTGTTTTTTGTTGAGCCTCCCTCCCCGGAACCCCAACTCCATAATACAATATCTGTGTTAACAGCCTGATCCAGTTACCACTCATTACAGAATAAGTGTGGGTTACACTCTGTCTATTTCTCCCTCTGTGGTCCCTCTCTGACTCCAGGAACTGCAGCCTCTGCTTTGTGATTCAGCTGTCCAGCCAGGTCACTGTGTGGTTTTCCCTTCTGGGGATGCGTGTCAAAGTCCCTGCTCACTTGCAATCTCAGGCAGTCCTCCCATTCTCTGCTCCAGGTGCCACTCCCTCTGTGGCTGGTGAGGGAACCAAGGTCCACCCTCTACTCCGGGTTCCAGCTCAGGGACCCTCTAAGCAGCATCCAAAGTGTGATTCCTTCCTGCACCTTGCTGCTTTTCTCTGAGCCTCTTCCTTTCCTCCTGGCCCTCCCCACTCCCTGGGGTTTGCCAGCCTCTCAACTCCTTCCTCCCAAGGTGTAACCAGCAGGCATTTGTCATCCCCACCCCCCTGCCACCCAGCACACCTCCCTTCTCCCAGGGAGTGACTGCAGACTACCTCCCTGCAGCCCCCTCTGCTTCCAAGTTCCTGTCTTTCTATAAATCCCTCCCATTCCCACACAGTCGAGATTCCCCTAATTAGGGCTTTCCTCCCAGGCCTAATGCTCCCAGATTGCAGCCTAACTGGCTGATTGGACCTACTTGGCCCAATTCAGCTCTTGCAGCACCAGTGTGGGGAGTATACCCCATCACATGCCCTAAGACAGCTCTCTCTTTTTATCACCTTCTTCCAGCCTGTGATGTTTTCTACCCCCCTTTCTTCCACCTATTCTCTGGTGGTTGTGCTCAGAGCTCCATTTTAATGTTCTGTCTTTTACATCCTCCAGCTCTGCCTGCGCTCTTCAAAGAAGAACTGAAGAACGAGGAAGTTACAGAAGGTGGAACAGCCACTCTGCGCTGTGCGCTGACCAAAGCCACTCAAGTAGAGTGGATGAAAGGGGACAGTTTGCTCAAAGCGAGTGACAAATACAAAATGAGACAGGAGGGCACTGTTGTTAAACTGATTATTCATGATCTAGAACTGAAGGATGCTGGAGATTATACCTGTGTGTGTGGAGACCAGAAGACAGCTGCTGGCTTGATAGTGCATGGTAAAGCAAAAAATCAAAATTCAATTGCCTACCACCCCATCTGCTATAATTTTTACCTGCATCTGTGTCTGGGGCTTTTTTTTTTTTTTTTTTAGTAGTTGATTGTTTATATGCATTTATAATTTTTGTGTTACTTTGCTCTTTATCGCTTGTCTTATTTCTTGGAATTTCATTGGGTGCATTAACAGTCCTGAAATATATTGTGAGGAAAGGAAGCTGATTGCAAAGAGTTCTCACCTTCCTTTGTTCATGCTGCTTTTCTTGTTTCCTCTTTACAGTGTAATTTTTGTCCATTTTCCCCCAATCACACCAGCCACCTGGCACTTACAGTGTTTAATGTACTGTCCATCCATTCTGTGATCCTCAGCTCTGCCTGCGCTTTTCAAAGAAGAACTGAAGAACTTGGAAGTCACAGAAGGCAAAACAGCCACTCTGCATTGTGAGCTGAACAAGCCTGCTTCAGTGGAGTGGAAGAAAGGGCACAAGATACTCAAGGCGAGTGAAAAATACAGCATGAGACAGGATAGTGTCACTGCTGAGCTGGAGATCCATGATCTAGGTCTGCAGGATGCAGGAGATTACACATGCATGTGTGGCGACCAGCAGACCACAGCTACGTTGATAGTAAATGGTAAATAATATATTCCAAATTAACGCTTAATACTCTACCATTTGTTCCTGTGAAACTTATTATTGTTCCACAGAAGATTCACCTAATTCTCTTGGGCTCTTATTAATTTGTGTATAGCTGAAGAAGGAGAACTTCTTGTTTCCATATGACTTAGATGGTAAATTTAAAAAAGTATTCAATATTCGTGATCATCCAGTGTGGAGACTGGCTGGATTGAATGTAGATGTGGAGCAGGGCACAGGCTCAGCATGGATTCACCAAGGGAAGGTCATGCCTGACTAATCTAATCGCCTTCTATGATGAGATTACTGGTTCTGTGGATGAAGGGAAAGCAGTGGATGTATTGTTTCTTGACTTTAGCAAAGCTTTTGACATGGTCTCCCACAGTATTCTTGTCAGCAAGTTAAAGAAGTATGGGCTGGATGAATGCACTATAAGGTGGGTAGAAAGTTGGCTAGATTGTCGGGCTCAATGGGTAGTGATCAATGGCTCCATGTCTAGTTGGCAGCCGGTGTCAAGTGGAGTGCCCCAGGGGTCGGTCCTGGGGCCAGTTTTGTTCAATATCTTCATAAATGATCTGGAGGATGGTGTGGATTGCACTCTCAGCAAATTTGCAGATGATACTAAACTAGGAGGAGTGGTAGATACACTGGAGGGCAGGGATAGGATACAGAGGGACCTAGACAAATTGGAGGATTGGGCCAAAAGAAATCTGATGAGGTTCAATAAGGATAAGTGCAGAGTCCTGCACTTAGGACGGAAGAACCCAATGCACAGCTACAGACTAGGGACCGAATGGCTAGGCAGCAGTTCTGCGGAAAAGGACCTAGGGGTGACAGTGGATGAGAAGCTGGATATGAGTCAGCAGTGTGCCCTTGTTGCCAAGAAGGCCAATGGCATTTTGGGATGTATAAGTAGGGGCATAGCAAGCAGATCGAGGGAAGTGATCGTTCCCCTCTAGTCGACATTGGTGAGGCCTCATCTGGAGTACTGTGTCCAGTTTTGGGCCCCACACTACAAGAAGGATGTGGATAAATTGGAGAGAGTCTAGCGAAGGGCAACAAAAATGATTAGGGGTCTGGAACACATGACTTATGGGGAGAGGCTGAGGGAACTGGGATTGTTTAGTTTGCAGAAGAGAAGAATGAGGGGGGATTTGATAGCTGCTTTCAACTACCTGAGAGGTGGTTCCAGAGAGGATGGTTCGAGACTATTCTCAGTGGTAGAAGAGGACAGGATAAGGAGTAATGGTCTAAAGTTGCAGTGGGGGAGGTTTAGGTTGGATATTAGGAAAAACTTTTTCACTAAGAGGGTGGTGAAACACTGGAATGCATTACCTAGGGAGGTGGTAGAATCTCCTTCCTTAGAAGTTTTTAAGGTCAGGCTTGACAAAGCCCTGGCTGGGATGATTTAATTGGGGATTGGTCCTGCTTTGAGCAGGGGGTTGGACTAGATGACCTCCTGAGGTCCCTTCCAACCCTGATATTCTATGATTCTATGTTATATACACTTCCCCACACACTTTTTACAATCCACCTCAAACCAAGCTGATCCATTGTATGTTGAGCTTCCTCTGTGCCATGATTGTCATATGAACTTTATTTTCCAGGACATAATGATATTGACCACAATCTGACTGGCCAGAGTGAAATCCAAACTAACCAGATTTGATCCTAAGTTATGAGAGGTGAAAGGCTACAGAATTAGTTCATGGTACCAGCCACTTACCACAGACTTTTCAGTTTTAATGCATTGTCTGTTTACCTCATATTCCCCAGCCCTGCCTGTACTTTTCAAGCAAGAACTAAAGAATGAGGAAGTTGCAGAAGGCGGATCAGTCACTCTGCGCTGCGAACTAACCAAAGCTGCTCCTGTGGAGTGGAAAATAGGGCACATTGTGGTCAAAACAAGTGACAAATATAAAATGAGACAGCAGGGTGCCATTGCAGAGTTGGTTATCCATGATGTAGAACTGAAGGATGCTAGAGATTATACCTGTGTGTCTGGGGATCAGAAGACAACAGCTGCTTTAACAGTACATGGTAAAAAAAAAAACCTGTCAATATTCAATACTAATATGAATACTAATTTTCTAGTATCACTCCTGAAACTCAAACTGTCAGACACTGGAATCATATAATGACTCGATATTAATTTGCAATTTCTCTGTTGCTTCTTCCATCCTACTTACTATTCATTTCTTTGTACGGGATAATACTTTGGGTCAGAATTCCTGGGCATTGCCAACCCACCCCTCAACAAGGAGAAAGTAAAGGAAGTTCCTTTCAGTTTTTCTCAAGCTCTTTCATCTTGTGTATTTTTCTCATTTTCCTCCACCTCCATTTCATCAGCTGACCCCAGCCAATTGTGATTCTTCCATAAGTGTTAACATCTGGTCTATTGTGCCCTCAGCTCTACCTGCATGTTTCAAAAAAGAATTGAGGAACAAGGAAGCTACAGAAGGTGAAGCTGTCATTCTTCGCGGTGAGCTGACCAAAGCTGCTCAGGTGGAGTGGAAGAAAGGGCAAAAGGTGCTCAAAGCCAGTGAGAAATACAAAATGAGACAAGAAGGTGCCATAGCAGAGCTGGTGATCCACAATCTAGATTTGAAGGATACTGATGATTATACCTGTGTGTGTGGAGACCAGCAGACCACAGCTACCTTAACAATAAATGGTAAAAATAAACTGTCAGCTAATATACTATCAGCGATTATGCTGTTTTATTCTGCTGCCTCCTTAGAAACAAATTTGGAAATGAATCCTTGCTCTGTGTACACATTTCCTTAATCTGTTGTACTTCTGTCCACCTCATTCATTGCAACTCCTTTTGTTTGGAATAACTTTCCTAGGCTCTGAAGACATGGAGGTTGTTTATACAAAAAATCCTATCCTATCCCATCTTGCTTTATGTGACACATCCTAATGCTCCCTGTCCTTCCCTAAAGCATGGGTTTTTCCTTTCTTCTGACTCCTCCTTTTCTGGGCAGTATTCTTTCCCTGTCCTCCTTTCGTAGTCAACACTCATGATGCACGAGGCAGATTTGGGTGAAATTTGCATCATAAAAATTAGTTTAGCACTAGGGTTTTGTTCCTGTAGCCATTGTTTGTGTCTCATATGGATGTTTTTATTTTGGGATATGATTTCTGAGGAGATAAGTGAGAAGCCAACATTCTCTGGTCATGTTTTTGAGGCTTTCCCGTAGGCCTCAATTTAAAGTCAGAAGTGTGTGATTTATGTTTTGCCATCTAGTTGCTTTCATTATTTTAGCTTGTAAGTTGTCTGAGAACTTATCGGTGGACCAGCCTCCAAGAGATCATGTCCATATAGATAGAATAGTAATCTATCTAGCAGCGTAAATTGTCAATTCCATTAATGTAGGCACTACATCTTATTTGTAATGCTGAGATACTAGCCCCTGCGGTTAATCGGGGACAACAGTCATGAATATGTTATCAGACATTGTTTAGAGGAGATTGTTTTCTTTAGAGGGTGGGTGAGACGTATCAAGGCAGATATCTGAAGCAGATAAATGAGGAATGCGTAAAGAGAAAAGTCATATCCTGGGGAAGGAGGACAAGTTAGGGTTAAAAGTTCTGTGGAGTTTGGATTACTTCTCCGCTCATGGTGAGCCCGTTGGCCCTGAATGCATTTTTAAAAGAAGAACTAAAGAATGAAGAGAAAACCAAAGCAAGGAACCATGCCTCACAGTCAGCTGACCAAGGCAGCTCTAGTGGAGTGGAAAAAGGGGGCAGAAGGAATTGAAAGCAAGTGAGAAATACAAAATGAGACAGAAGGAGGCCATTAAGACAGCTAATGATCTCCAATCTAGGTGGAGGATACAAAGATTATGGTCTTAATGCTCCCCTTGCTGACATGAAAGATAGGTCCATCAATGGCTATTAGCCAAGATGGTCAGGGATGCAACCCCATATTCTGGATGTACCTAGCCTCTGATTGCCGGAAGCTGGGAGTGGATGACTGAGGATGGATCACTCAATGATCGCCTTTTCTGTTCATTCCCTCTTAAGCATCTGCATTGGCCACTTGTTGGAAGACAGGATACTGGCCTGACCCAGTATGGCCGTTCTTATGTTATGTAAGTCAGGAGTAAAACTACTGAGGTCAGTAACGTTTCACAAATGTAAAACCAAACAAAACAATACAAGAATTCAGACATACATTTCAATTGGGATATAATATCACTTTTCACTTCTCTTCTGTTTCTCCGTTTCTCTCAAGCCCTATCCTCCTTCACTCTTTTCTGCTTTCCCCTCCACCTCCTTTTTTTCAACTACAGCAGCTAATTGCATCAGTTTGTAACACACTGTATATATTGCATCCTTCAGCTCTGCCTCCATCTTTCAAAGAAGAAATGTGCAATGAGGAAGCCACAGAAGGTGGAACAGTCACTCTGCACTGTGAGCTGACCAAGGTTGCTGCCCCAGTGGAGTGGAAGAAGGGGCACAGAGTGCTCAAACCGAGTGACAAGTACACAATGAGACAGGAAGGTTGCATTGTGGAGCTGGTGGTCCATGGTTTAGACCTGAAGGATGCTGGAGTTTACACCTGTGTGTGTGGAAACCAGAAGACCACAGCCGCCTTAACAGTGCATGGTAAAATAAATAGCTATGAGACACCACATGTATGCATTTTTATTTACTGTCTTATTATGACAGCAGTATTATTCCATTGCAAGCTCTTCCTTAGCTGGATTTTATTAGCTTGTTGTGTTCTTTTCCCATGGTTTTAGTTTGTCTTTTTACATGCCCTTACAATTTGCTTGCCTTACTCTTCCTATGGTTTATAATGGGGAAAAGAATTGTCTATATGCAAATGTTCTTAGCTACCTTTTCTCCTTCCATTTTACTTTATATCCTTCTTAAGGTCCTTGTCCAATTCCCACTGAAGCCAATGGGCGGCTTTCCATTGCATTCTATGGACATTGGACCAGGCCTTCATACTGTAGGATTCAACTTTCTCCCCAACACACCAGCCATCTGCCAGTGTGAACTTTCATGCATTCTCCATTCATTTTGTATTCTTCAGCCCTGCCTCCACTGTTCAAAGAAGAACTGAAGAGCTTGGAAGCTACAGAAAACGGAGCAGCCACTCTGCGCTGTGAGCTGACCAAGGCTGCTCCAGTGGAGTGGAAGAAAGGGCACAAAGTGCTCAAAGCCAGTGAGAAATACAAAATGAGACAAGAAGGTGCTATTGCAGAGCTGGCTATCTGCACTCTGGAGGTGAAGGACACCGGAGATTATACCTGCGTGTGTGGAGACCAGCAGACCACAGCTACCTTAACAGTAAATGGTAAAAATAAACTGTCAGCTAATATACTATCAGTGATTATTCTGTTTTATTCTGCTGCCTCCTTTGCGACAAAATTGGAAATAAATCCTTGCTCTGTGTTCACATTTCCTTAATCTGTTTCACTGCTCTCCACCTCATTTACTGCAACTCCTTTTGTTTGGAATAACATTCCTTGGCTCTGAAGACATGGAGGTTGTTTATACATGTCTCTATCCTATCCTGTCTCATTGTGCTTTATCCGACCACATCCTAATGCTCCCTGTCCTTGCCTGAAACATGGATTTTATCCTTTCTTCTGACTTCTTTTCTGGGCCACGTTCTTTTCCTGTCCTCCTTCCTTAGTTAACAGTTGTTATGCATGGGGCGGGTTTGACTGAAATTTGCACTACGGTTTGTTTCTATAGACCTTGTTTGTGTCTCCTGTGGGTGTTTTTATTTTGGGGTAAGATTCCTGAGAAGATAAGTGAGAAGCCAACATTCTCTGGGCATGTTTTAGAGGCTTTCCCATGCACCTCGATTTAAAACCAGAAGTGTGTGATTTATGTTTTGCTGTCTAGTTTCTTTCATTATTTTAGCTTGTAAGTTGTCTGAAAACTTATCGGTGGACCAGCCTCCAAGAGATCATGTCCATATAGATAGAATAAGATTACATCTAGCAGTGTAAGTTGTCAATAGGCACTACATCTCATTTGTAATGTTCTTGTGAGAGGTGAGGTTATTCATCAGGGACAGTAAGTAAAAACATGGTCAAACAGAACCAGGAGTTGCTTTCTTTTAAGGATTGGTGTGTCAGTCATATCAAAGCAGATATTAGAACAAGATAAATGAGAAATGTCTGAATGGAAATAGCATGAGAAAGGAGGGTTCAAACTCTGGAATTTTGATGCCCACTTTGTCCATGTTGCATCCCTCAGCCTTGCCAGCACTTTTTAAAGAAGAACTAAAGAATGTGGAAGCTAAAGAAGGTGGAAATGCCACTCTGCACTGTGAGCTGACCAAGGCTGTTCCAGTAGAGTGGAAGAAAGGGCACAAGGTACTCAAAGCAAGTGAGAAATACAAAATGAGCCTGGAAGGTGCCATTGCAGAGCTGGTTGTCCATGATCTAGATGAGAAGGATACAGGAAATTATACTTGTGTGTGTGGAGAACATCAGACCACGGCTGCTTTAACAGTACATGGTAATAATATTTTGTCATGAACTATGTCTAATTTTTCTTATCACCTGCATCCTTGGTAGGAAAACTTGGCTCTGTGTCCACATTTCCTTTATCTGTCATGTCTGCTTCATTCACTGCAGCTCCATTTTTTTAGAATAACATTCCTTAGCTTTGATAAACTGGAGGCTACCTGTATAGAAAAATCCCATTCTGCATCCTCATGAACATCTAACACATCCAATTTCTGCCATTTCCTTTCCTAAAACACAACTCTGACAATTCTTTTGTCTTCCTTTTCTGGCATTTTCTTTCCCCGTCTGTCTACTATTTGTATAGGAAAATAAATACTACTCTGATCACAAGAATAATTTAGACAAAACATCTACTGTAAGAACTGTTTTGCACTAGGGTTCTGTTCCTGCAGCCATTGTCCATTCAGATGGCTTTGCTTTGAAGTCTGATTTTCTGAGGAGATAATGATGATTTCTTGATATGATCTTATTCTGTTTTCACACTAATATAAAAATCAGGGGTCACATGGTTGAAGTTGGTACCTCAGTTTCAAACTAGTTTAAGTGGGAAATACATCACATCCAAGGAGTTTGGATTTAGGCCCATAGTTTGGACATGGGATTCAAATTTGGAATTTTGGTCTGACCCAACCTTTACATTTTAATGTTTTGTTTCTTTTCCAATTTGAGACTGTGCCCATTACAACTTGAAAGTTGAGATACTAATCCATGTAGTTAATCGGAGACAATAGTCATGAAAATGTTATCAGACATTGTTTAGAGGGGATTGTTATCTTTAGAGGGTGGGTGAGATGTATCAAGACAGATATCTGAAGCAGATAAATGAGGAATGTGTAAACACAAAAATCATATCCTGGGGAAGGAGGACAAGTTAGGGTTAAAAGTTCTGTGGAGTTTGGATTACTCCTCTGCTCATGGTGAGCCCATCAGCCCTGAATGCATTTTTAAAAGAAGAACTAAAAAATGAAGAGAAAACCAAAGCAAGGAACCATGCCTCACTGTTAGCTAACCAAAGCAGCTCTAGTGGAGTAGAAGAAGGGGGCAGAAGGAACTAAAAGCAAGCGAGAAATACAAATGAAACAGAAGGGGGCCATTACAGAGCTAATTGTCTCGGATCCAGGTGGAGGATACCAAAGATTATGGTCTTAATGTTCCCCCTCCTGACATGAAAGATAGGTCCATCAATGGCTATTAGCCAAGATGGTCAGGGATGCAACCCCATATTCTGGATGTACCTAGCCTCTGATTGCAGAAGCTGGGAGTGGATGACTGGGGATGGATCACTCAATGATTGCTTTTTCTGTTCATTCCCTCTTAAGCACCTGCATTGGCCACTGTTGGAAGACAGTATGGCTGTTCTTATGTTATGTAAGTCAGGAGTAAATCTATTGAGGTCAGTGACGTTTCACTAGTGTAAAATCAGACTAAACAGTACAAGAATTCAGACATACATTTCAATTGGGATATAATATCACTTTTTACTTCTCTGCTGTTTCTCTGTTCCTCTCAAGCCCTCTCCTCCTTCACTCTTTTCTGCTTTCCCCTCCACCTCCTGTTTTTTCAACTACAGCAGCTAATTGCCATCAGTTTGTAATGCAGTGTATATATTGCATCCTTCAGCTCTGCCTCCATCTTTCAAAGAAGAAATGTGCAATGAGGAAGCCACAGAAGGTGAAACAGTCACCCTGCACTGTGAGCTGACCAAGGTCGCTGCCCCAGTGGAGTGGAAGAAGGGTCACAATGTGATCAGACCGAATGACAAGTACACAATGAGACAGGAAGGTTGCATTGTGGAGCTGGTGGTCCATGGTTTGGATCTGAAGGATGCTGGAGATTACACCTGTGTGTGTAGAGACCAGGAGACCACAGCTGCCTTAACAGTGCATGGTAAAAAGGAAAACAAAATAATTTCTGAAGTATTTTTAATACCAGCTTTGCTTATTGAAATAATGGCATGGGATGCAAAGCTTGTTATTAAGGCTTGTACTCATACAGTAATGCTCCAGCACGCAACAACTATAAGGCTGGGGGACTCTGTTTAAAATAGCTCTCAATAATACTGTGCTAGAGTCCTCATGCATTTTAAACTGAGAAGATGTCTTAAGAGAAGGGATTAAAAGTCTCCTAAAATGAAAGAAGGATATGACTCATCATCCTTTTTAATTCTGAAAGTGACATGTTTTTATCTCTGTACATTATCTGGGCATCCTATATAAGTGCCTCTTGCAATTTCCCTGCGTCCCCTTCTGCTCTTTTAGGAATACTGCTTCTTATTGTTGTTATGTGAGAGGTGTGGTTTTATGCAAATTTTTGGCTGAATCCTGCATCCTTTGCTAGCTACCTTGAGATTCATTAAGAAGACTAGTATGAGCAAAGCCTTTGACCAATATTCCTTTCTGGTGTGCTGTATTCTGTACTTCCAGCCTGGGATGTATGTTTGTGACTCAGGTTCTCCTCCATTTACTTTGAATTGACCCTTGGTGTACTATAGTAATTTTTATTATGGACAGTCTTTTGTGATGGATCATGTTTGCAATTTAGGAGATATTAAACAGATCTAGAGCAATTCATTGTACAAGTACATCACACAAACCAAAAAACGCAGCCCAGGTGAACTGAATTGTTCACTGAGCTTCACAAACTCTTTGGCAAAACTGGGCCAAGTTTCAGACAAGCTTGCATCAGTTTTGGGCCAGGAATACAATTAAATCCGCAAGGGGAGCACAAGAGCATAGCCCAAATGGCCTAACAGAGTGGCCATGCAGCAAAAGGGAATTGCAACACAGAATCCTGTGCAGGCCCCAAGATGGGCCATGTAACTCTAATTTTGTCCGTAAAACCCTCCTTTAGGAAAAAATATTGAAATGCTTACTCCTTATTGCAGATGTTCCGATCAACTCTTCAGCCCCAAGAACTTTTCCAAGACCATGGGGCGGACCCAGCACATTTGTTACTTTTGTATCAATAAAAGCCTCCTGCCCCCTGTAGGTCCTGGTTCATGTTAAGAATGAGCAAAATACATAGCAAGAGCTGCTTCCTGAAATAGATACCTTCTGGTTCTGAAAATATGCACATTACCTCTTTGGGATCTACTACTGTAGATTCCTGAGGTCTTGACACACCAAAATAGTTCATTGTAGAGGGTTACAGAGTTCAAACTCTTTCTACATTGTCTCTCCCCCAAGAAAGCCCAGTTGTGGTATGATGCACGTCATGTTTTTATTTCATAGCCCTACCAGCACTTTTTAAACATGAGCTTCGGGATGAGGAGGCAGAAGAAGGTGGCACAGTCGCACTGCAGTGTGAGCTTACCAAACCTACTGCTCCTGTAGAGTGGAGGAAAGGAGCTACAATTCTCTACCCTGGACTGAAATATGAGATGAAGCGACAAGGGCCCATTGCTGAGCTGGTCATTCATGACTTAAAACTGGACGATACAGGAAAATATACCTGTGACTCTGGGGATCAACAGACAACAGCTGCAGTGACCATACATGGTAGGCAGAACATTGCAACACTGGCCACATAAATGTGCTATGAAATAAGGTCCTTCTAATTTTGCTTTAGTTGCCTTGCTGCTGGTCCTCTATTCCAGTGTATGTTCTGCTGTGCTCTTGGTGTATTCATAGATTCATAGATACCAAAGTCAGAAGGGACCATTGTGATCATCGAGTCCGACCTCCTGCACAACGCAGGCCACAGAATCTCACCCACCCACTCCTGCCTATTCCACTGAAATCTGAATGGATTGTTCCCACAGATCTGGCACATGTGCCAGTCTTGGGGGTGAGGGGGTTGCCTGGCATACCTGAAATGTTTATGCAGCAGCAAAGCAGTTAAACAATCTGGTGATGTAAAGGTACTGGTGCACCCAAGCCGTCTGAGTGAGTGAAGTTGACAGCAAATGAGAATTTGGTGAGCTCTTCTATAATGGCATTATAGCTACTGCTGTTTGTGGGGGTGACCCCATATTTAAAATGTTTCTCACGCTGAATGCTCCCAAGTGGATTTTTGTAACCCAAGCTGAAGTCCGTGGAGTTTCACTCATAATTAATTTGGTCCAACTTCAGATGTCGTCTGAATCCATAGGGCAGGGAATGACCACTACTAGTGAAATGGGTAAAAGTGCCATGTTTATGGGTTTGTGAAAATTGAAAGGTTTTTTTTAATTTTATTTTTGCTTCAAATTACTTTATGCAAATGAAAGGCAGTTTATGTGGCAGAATTAGCTGACTTTTCATCATGAGCAGCTGTTTTTTTTTATGGCGACAGGAAAATTTATTTGCAAAAATTGTTGGCCTTTTCAGCTCAAGAAGATTTTGCCCAGAAGGGAAAAGCTCTATCTGGTGAAAGAAACTTTGCTGTCAATCAAATATTGACTATAGCTACCGTATAACTTAAGTGTTGATGAGAGAAAACCCAAAGATGAGTTATTTGTTGCTGAATTCCCTTTTCTTTTTCGAGCTGTTCTTTTTATTTTTTCATTAATAATAAGTGATAGGACAGGCAGGTAGAGTTGTAGGAAACAGATATTTATTAAATGTTCTGAGTAGTCAGTGCTGCACACTGACGGTAGAGTTTGAATGCAATTAGTGTCGCTCGACTTGCCTGCCTGAGCCCCCGGTGTCATACTAAACTAGGTCCTTTCTGAAAGCTGAAACTTTCTCCAATTCCATTCGTATTACATTCATCTCCCATTGAACTAACCACTGTCACATTTTGAAATTTAACATTGCCTGTTATGCATTGGCTGAGAATTTATCTACTACTAGTATTATTTATTTATATTATTGTAGCCCTGGTCACAGACCAGGACCCCACTGTGCTTTGTGCTGTACAAACACAGAACAAAAAGATAGTCTCTATCCCAAGTTTCAGAGTAGCAGCCGTGTTCGTCTGTATCCGCAAAAAGAAAAGGAGGACTTGTGGCACCTTACAGACTAACAAATTTATTTGAGCATAAGCTTTCATGAGCTACAGCTCACTTCATCGGATGCATTCGTTTACAATCTAAAGGAGAAGATTCTCTAAGCTAAACACAACAGGCTGTTGTAAATCTTAAAACCTGATAGGAGGGAAAGGGACCACATAGGAGGACAAATTCACTACCATTTCAGCCCTTGCTTTCAGGTATTGTGTTCTTCAAATGCAGCCTCTTCTGTTCTTGTAGAGATGCTTCCATAGAAAAGTCTGATCAGATTAGATCAGTGGCTCTCAGACTTGTTCATTTTGTGGACTACTTTGTGAGACAGATCTACTCATGAAGAAACTCTGCTCCTAATGCCACAGTCCTTCCCCCACCCCACCACCGTTTCTAGGTTCAGAAATGGTTCATGAAACGGACTGACAAGAAGTGGTCCACAGACCAGTGTTAGAGAAACCCTGGTTTAGCTTGTTCTTTATGGTCCCTTCATCTGGGGACTAACATGCACTTAAAATATTTACCTCTCAATTTTTACAGCCCTGCCCATTGTATTTAAGCAACCCCTTCAGAATCAGGAGGCTGAAGAAGGAGGTACAGCCACATTACATTGTGAGCTGTCAAAACCAAAAGTTCCAGTGGAATGGAGGAAAGGAGGCCTGGGGCTGCAGCCTAGCAATAAGTATGAAATGAAACAGAGGGAATACATTGTGGAGCTCTTAGTACATAATCTCCAAGTCGAAGATACAGGAGAATACAGCTGTGATATTGGGGAACAGGAAACAAAGGCTTCTTTATATGTGAAAGGTAGGTGATGAGAGTCCCTCGCTGACTTCGCTCCTGAAACAATTGATTTGCTTCAGCACACAAAAGTAACATGATTGAATTATATAATTTTGGGGTATAATGATTTTTTCCCTTCAATCTTATTGATTTTCTTTAAAAATAAAGTCGCCCGGCACCATTATCCTGAAGGGAACAGTGGTATGGAAGAGGAGATGGTACTTTATTTTAAGAGATCGTATTTGTTTGTAGGAGCTGGGACAGGGTCAGGCCAGACAGCTACAGGAGTGTGCTCCTATTGGATTCTGGGAAGGTGTAGGATCCTCCCGCAGTACAGGAGAGTGCTGGAAGGCAGATATATTAGCCCCAGGATAAGCAGGTCCCTTTTCCCTTGGTAGCTGAACAGGGGTTACTCTAAGTTAATTAGGACATCTGGGGCCAATCAAGGGCCTGCCAGAACCTGTTAAAAGCCTTCCCTCCAGCCAGATAGGGCATGCAATAGGAGCTGAGTGGGGAGGGCAAGCTACTGGAGCGCTGGGCAGTGCAGAGGCTGACAAGCATTAGGAGAGAAGCCACGCAGGTACAGAGGTGAAGGGTGGGAGAATCCCTGCCTAACAGGGTGGATGGCCCTTCTGGGCTCCGGAGGTCTGAGGGAAGAGACCCTGCCAGAGCGGAGAGATTGAACCGAGTGTCTGGTCTGTTGCCACCACGACCAGAGGGGCTACCAGAGACTGAGGGGCTCTCCTTCCTTCCCCCCCCGCCCCATCAGGGAGGGACCCTGCTCTGACAGGGTGTGGACAGTAAACCCAGGGGCATGGGGAAAATTCTGAGGGAAAAGAGGAATACCCCAGCCCGCCGCTAAATGGAAGCGTGGGACCCACAGAGGCAGAGAGGAAGCTCTGTCACAGAGCACTTGAGTGTTGCTTGTAACATGAGTAACTTTCCCATACATTTGGGAAGAGTTTGAGAGGGAAGCTCCGCAATGATTCAACTTAATGTCACTGGACATTTGTCTTGATGCACCACTGATGTCCTCTCCAATATTAAACAAAAACAAAGTTCTCCATCTAGTAACTGGAATGAGACCAATGTGGGACTTTCCCAGGGTCTGGCCCTAGGAAGATTCATTTCTGAATACAGACATATCTCTGGGATCGGTTCAAAGTTAATTTAGCTCAAAGAACTCAACCAAGGGAAGACGTAAGGTCAAAGAGTACTTGAAGGAAACTTCAGAATTGCAGACAGCCTCTTTTGAAGATAATGGAATCAGTTACCATTGTCATGTACAAGTTGGCAGTATACGTTCTATGATAGTGACTTTGGGGGGTATTTTTAAAAATCAGGCGCTACCTTTCCCACAACGTCAGTGTCTGGTTATGTTAACAGGTACTTGATTTGGGGTTAAATAAAAGCCCCTGTTTTTTTTTTCATTTCCTTTTAGCCCTCCCAGTTCTTTTCAAAAAAGAGCTCAAGGACAAGGAAGTGGAAGAAGGAGCTACAGTAAAACTCCAGTGTGAGCTGACAAAGGCCGCGGCTTCTGTGCAATGGAGGAAAGGCACCATGGACCTCTTTCCATGTGCCAAATATGAAATGAAATTAGATGGTCTCATAGCTGAACTTGTGATCCATAACACAGAACCAGAGGACACGTCGGATTACACCTGTGATACTGGAGATCAACGGAGCACAGCCAACCTCAGAGTGAATGGTTAGCATCACCCTAAATGGGGCACAATTTAAAAACATGATCAGTGACATGTTAGAGAAGTTACTCTGAATTTCTTCGTGAATACAACAAATTAGTAATAAGTTGAATGAGAGAAAAGCAGATGCAGAACCACGAATCAGAATGCACAAAAGTGGATTGTGGAGGGACATTTTTAGAATGCCTGTTAGGATGCATAATTCACTGCATATAAATGACCTCCATGTGTCCCTTAACAGTTGCAAGAAAATTCACACTAGATGAAGATTCCATGATTTTAACAAATGTTAATTTTTCGGATCTGGTAGTTTGGGTTATTTTCTAGTCCAGTGCAGTAATAGAATCATCATGCATAAGCAAGTTATAGAAGCACTTTGATTACCTACTGATTTTCGTCTTTAATAAACTGCAGTGAAAAGCATGAGCATTTAAACAAAACAAAAATAAAGTGGGTGGCTAGTCACATAATTAACTACCCTCCCAACAGTTCAGTGGCTGTTGTCCAAGTAGTTGGATGGAATTTGTTCTCGTACAATAGTACTACATCTTCTGCGAGGGATTATTGTTGCAAGCCTAAGGATTTTGGAAAGACAGTGATGCGACAGAATGTGTGTTTAAGGCCTGAGTCTCCTCTTTCTCAAGTTGGTGTAAATCAGGAATAACTCCATTGAAGTCAATGGAGTTACACTGGTGTTAGTAAGAAGAGTATACTCTGTATTTAGAATGAATGCTAATAGTGCATCCTAACTCCTAATGCTATCTTCTACATCACAAGAAGGCTCATAATAGAGCTCCTTCTGATAAAGAAACGCTGAACTTTGTGTGCAATAAAACCTTGAGGGAAATTGCACTGAAATTGCCTTTCTTTATATACTGGGATCACAAGTGGTTTATTTACCTCTGACATTATTAAATGCATATTTGTTCTGCAGCATGAGGCCACAGGCAGCCAGCCTCCTTGTGTTGGATTGTAGCTGGGTTCATCTTTCTACATATAAGCACATAGCTAATGGATTGTCTATTGACTGTTCTTGACTCCACAGCCATTAAACCTCTGTTCAAGCAACAGCTAAAGAATGAGGAAGTGGAAGAGGGAGGAATGGTCAAGCTACGCTGTGAGGTCACAATAACTAATGCTGTAGTAGAGTGGAGGAAAGATGGCAGGGTGCTTCAGTCAAGTTCCAAGTATGGAATCAGACAGGATGGGACCATTCATGAGTTATGTATTCAACACCTGGAGCCTAAAGACACCGGCGAGTATTCCTGCACTGCTGGGGATGAGACAACCTCTGCAATGCTGACTGTGAAAGGTAAGAGCCTTTTACTGTGGGGTTGCTTTTCAGTACAAGATGGTGAGATTTCACAACATCATAATAGTTACTGCATATAATACAGTGTTTCATCTTCAAAAAATGACTATAAGAGTTGTCACAAGGTAATAGAGTATGGCAAGTGTGAAGTTACTGAAGTGTTACTACGAGAGACAGAGTTTTCTTGTGGGTTCATCCAAGACCTTGGAACCAACTCCCACAGTATCTGAAAACTACCTCCGACCTCACTACTTTCCATGCCAAGTTCAAGTCAAGCTTCTTTGACATTGCTTTCAATAATATAAACACATAATCTGGAGAAGAGAAGACTGAGAGGGGACATAACCGTTTTCAAATACATAAAAGGTTGTTATGAGGAGGAGGGAGAAAAATTGTTCTTCTTAATCTCAGAGGATAGGACAAGAAGCAACGGGCTTAAATTGCAGCAAGGGCGGTTTAGGTTGGACATAAGGAAAAACTTCCTAACTGTCAGTGTGGTTAAGCACTGAAAAAAATTGCCTAGGGACGTTGTGGAATCTCCATCATTGGGGATTTTTCAGAGCAGGTTTGACAAACACCAGTCAGGGATGGTCTAGATCAGTGGTTCTCAAAGCCGGTCCGCCGCTTGTTCAGGGAAAGCCCCTGGCGGGCCGGGCCGGTTTGTTTACCAGCAGCATCCGCAGGTATGGCATGGGCCAAGGGATGTTCTGGCCGCCCTTCCTGCAGCCCCCATTGGCCTGGAGCAGCGAACCTTGGCCAGTGGGAGCCACCATCGGCCGAACCTGCGGACGCGGCAGGGAAACAAACCGGTCCGGCCCGCCGGGGGCTTTCCCTGAACAAGCGGTGGACCGGCTTTGAGAACCACTGGTCTAGATAATACTTAGTCCTGCCTTGAGTGCAGGGGACTGGACTAGATGACCTCTCGAGGTCCCTTCCAGTCCTATGATTTTATGATAGCACATGGTGCGCTATTTTAAAAGAGGCACATACAATTTTATCCTTGGAGAGAGGAAGAGAGAGAGAACCACATGTGAAAGAAGTTAGCCATGTCACTTAATGCACCTGGAAAGTACTCAGATACCAATGTGATGGACATGTTATAAGAACCCACATAAAACAGAACAGTTTTCTAGAATTATGATGAGCTGCTCTTGAGATTTTGGTCCATGTGCAGCCATTTATTCTTTCACTAATGGACACTGCAACATTTGTAGAGCCTGATGTGACCATAGTCAGTGGCTTGAAGAGCGTGGTGGTGTTTGAAGAGGAAGATGCTATGTTTCAGTGCTGGGTTTCACATGACAACGCAAGGGATGTGGAGTGGAAGCTACAGGATGTTGCACTGCAGAGCAATGAAATGAATGAGATCTCTGTTGAAAAAGGCAAGATTCACACACTTAGGCTGAGGAAAACCACCCAGCAGGATACGGGCACCATCACTTTCAGAGTGGGACCCTACGTGTCCACAGCAGAGCTCACAGTAAAAGGTAACAAGATCCATGGCCTGGGTGAGAAGCTGATGTGGGTAGAGTGCAGCTTCTCAAGGTGTCATCCATATACAGTAATGGCAGTACTGTTATCAAATGAAATTACCAAGGATGATTAGGATCAGGATTTTGATAGAACCTTCTTCTCTCCATTTCATAGTGCCATTCTCTCCCTGAATGCCCCTTCATAGCTGCAAAGAAATTTGCACTTGCAAAATCAAACCGTATTCCCTTCCTGTACTTATTAATCATGACATTGAGCCAGCCAAAATACTGATTAATGCTTCATTACAATATGATATTTTAAGAGATGTTGTCAAGTAGCTTAGGTCCAAAAGGCAGGCTTTTGCTTCAAAAATAGCCTTACAAAACCTTCATAGAAGTTAAAACACTTTTTAGTATTTAAACGTTCCATTGCATCATTTGCACGCCAGTTATTATGTTGACATAGCATTGTAAGGGGCTCAGAGCTGAATGGTTGACAATGTACTGCCAAAGGCAGAATCTTGAAAACTAGACTAGGGTAATTACAAGCTCCTGCAATTCCATCCTCCATATATTTATAATTTCAGTACCGCTTCCAGTCTTTAAAGAGATTCTCAAGAACGCAGAATTGGAGGAGGATGCTACAGCCACTCTGGAGTGCGAGGTCTCTCAGCCCAATGTATCAGTGGAATGGCGGAAGGGCTCCCAGGTGATTTCTCCAAGCTCCAAATATGAAATCAGGAAAGAGGGGACAATCCATACATTAAAGATTTATAATTTAAAGCCAGAAGATTCGGGCAAATACACTTGTGATAACAGAAATCAGCAAACTACAGCCATTTTAACTGTCAAAGGTAGGTTTTTGAATGATTTTTAAAGGACGTATTTGCTCTAGTTAACAAGCACAGTCCTACTTCTATCAGATGCGCTGGGACAGAGTTGGTCCTTTGAATTCGGGGGAGCTATTCTGATTTATACTGCTGAGGTTCTAGACCTCTGTTTTTAGTAGTTACGTTATTTCCATTGGATGTTGCATATGAAAGTGGTAATGGCCCCATAATGAATTCTCTCTGTGAACATCTACTAAAAATTATGGAAATTTGTTACTGTGTATGTATATCCGCTTTCATATCTTATATGGTTACTATCATAACTTTTAAAGTGAGGGACTAGTAGGTTCTGGCTACAGAGCTAGTTTTACTCTGAGTAAATGTTTGCAAACTACTCCAGTACATCTCTGTCAATGAACTTCATTCCTGACTTGAGAGGCCCCCTTCTAATCCAGCTCTGGGCCTCAACCCTGGTCACAGATTCATAGATTTTAAGGCCAGAAGGGACCATTTAGTCTGACTTCCTGCATAACACTGGCCATAGAATTTCACCGTCACACTCTATTGAGCCCAGTGATGATTCTGTCACCTCAGTCCTGACATTCAGAGTTCTCTATTGCATTGGCCTTAGTCAATATACACCAAAAAAAGGATTATGCAAGGTAAGATAATGGTGCTGATGCTGCTCTCTCTTACACCAGCGTAAATCAAGAACTCCACTGAAGTCAATAGAATTACACTGATGTAAAAAGCGATATGATCACTGTTAATAGCTTTAGCTAGACACTGGAAGTCAATGGGAGATGCTAGAGATCAGCACTAGTGAAAGTCAGACCCAAGGTGTCTAAAGTGGACACCCAAACATTGAGACACCCTAGATTAGTGAATTCTTTTGAAGTAACTGGCCTAAATGGCTTGTCTATGCTCACATAGTAAAACACTGTTAGACGAATATTAGAAACCAGATAATCTGATTCTCATCCACCTGTCTCCACCACTAAACTACAGCGCCACAAAGGCCAATCACCTAATCCCTTAATGTTTCCTCTTCTTAAAATAGAAATAATATTTCATTGGGAAAATTTCCATATCCAGATTGCAATATTATTATTAATATTTTGGGCCAAGAGTGAGTAACACATACCATTTTGACTCAAATGTGTGATATGGAATCATAGAAATGTAGGTTGGAAGGGAACTCAAGCGGTCATCCAGCCCAGCCCCCTGCACTAAGGCAGGACCAAATATACATAGACCATTCCTGACAAGAGTTGGTCTAACCTGTTCTTAAATATATCCAATGATGGAGATTTGACAACCGCCTTTGGAAGCATATTCCGTTACTTAACTGACTGTACAGTTAGGGTAGGTCTACACAGCAATTAAACGCCTTCAGCTGGCCCTTGTCAGCTGACTCGGGCTTGTGAGACTCAGACTGCAGGCCTATAAAATTGCTATATAGACATTCAAGCTAGGACTGGAGCCCAAGCTCTAGGACCCCAGCAATGGGGGAAGGTCCCAGAGTCCAGGCTCCAATGTATAGCTAAAGCTATTAACAGTGATCATATCATTTTTACATCTGTGTAACTCTATTGACTTCAGTGGAGTTCTTGATTTACATTGGCGTAAGAGAGAGCAGCATCACCTCCATTATCTGAGTGTCACCCACACATTTTATAACAATACTTGCCACTCCATTATCCATGTCATTAATGAAAATATTGAATAGTACCAGGACTGATCCCTTTGGGAGTCCACTAGATATGTCCTGTCAGTTTGACAGCAAACCGTTGATAGCTACTCTTTGAGTATGGACTTTCAACCACTTGTGCATCCACTTTATAGTACTTTCATCTGGACCACATTTCCTTAGTTTGCTTATGAGAATGCCTTGTGAGACTATATCAAAAGTCTTACTAAAATCAAGATATATCCTGTCTACTGCTTCCCCCATTCACATGGCCAATAACCCTCTCCAAGAAGGAAATTAGGTTGGTTTGGCTTGCTTTGTTCATGACAAATCCGTGTTGGCTGTGACTTATTACTCTGTTGTTTTCTTCTAGGTGCTCACAAATTGATTAATAATTTGTTCCAGTATCTTTCCAGGTATCAAAGTTAGGCTGGCTTGTCTCTAGTTGACTGTGTATTCGTTGTTCCCTTTTTTTTAAAATAGGTACTATGTTTGCCCTTTCCAGTTCTCTGGGACCTCATGTATCCTCCATGAGTTTGGCCAGAGATTCCCAAACTGTGGGGCGTGCTCCACTAGGGAGCATGGAGGAATGTTTGGGGGAGGCGTGGTTGCGGCTTGGGCCAGCCCCCATGGGTGACGGGGAGGGAGCACTACCCAGCTCTTCTTCTGGCCCTGGCTGCTGGCCCCATCCCCGGGACTCCAGCTGCTGGCCAGCCTCTGGCCCCAACTCTTTAACCTGTTCTTTCCCTATTCTGACTTGTGTTCCTTCCCCATTATTGTTAATATTATTTGTGTTAAGTATCTGGTCACAATTAACTGTTTCAGTGGAGACTGAAGCAAAAAAGGCATTAAACACCTCATCCTTTTTGGTGTCATCCATTATTAGTTCTCTTTCCCCACTAAGTAATGGACCTACAACTTTTCATCTTCTCTGTCTTGCCTCTAAGGTATTTATAGGATCTCTTCTTACTACCTTTTATGTCCCTTGCTAGGTGTAATTCATTTCGTGCCTTAGTCTTCCTGATTTTGTCCTTACATACTTGTGCTATATTTTTGTATTCATCCTTTGCAATGTGTCCACGCTTCCACTTTTTGTAGGATTCTGTTATGATTTTCAAGTCATTATAGAACTTCTCATACAGCTGCATTGGCTTCTTGTTATTCTTCCTATTTTTCCTTCTTATCGGGATAGTTTGCTATTGCACCTGTATTATTTTACCTTTAGTATTAGATATGCTACAACAAAGAGTCAGTCACAAAGTTAAAGAGAAATGAAATGTTTCCAATTTCACATGGAAATTTTCCTCATGAAACGTGTTCACTAGTTTTGCCCGACTATAATGTTGACTCCAGATTCCAACTGTTGCTTGTGATACCAAGCAAATCCAAATGCAGTTGTACTGTGAGGGGATGTACTGAATGGCATGATACTTGACCCTATTTTTTTCCTCTATGGAACCTAGCCATTCCAGCACTTTTTGAACAAAAACTCCAGAGCCAAGAAGCTGAGGAGGGCTCCCCTGTCACCCTACACGCTGAGCTCTCCAAACCCAATGCCCCAGTGAAATGGAGAAAGGGTTCAGTCCTGCTCCAAGCTAGTGCCAAGTACGAGATGAGACAGAAGGGATCTGCCGTGGAACTCCTAATTCATGACTTGCAGCTGAAAGACTCTGGAGACTACACTTGTGATTCTGGCGATGAGCAGACTACAGCATCCTTGTTGGTAAAAGGTGATAGAAACATTATTTCTCCTAATTGTAGCTATTTCTAGTTTAATTTAAATGTAGCAGTCATATTACTGGGATGGAAGACCAATCAATTATGAAGCATGTTAACCAAGGAATGCTGCTACCTGTCCAGTGATCATGTGGTCACCAAAAGCTTTGGTAGTGTGATAAGATTGATAGTGATTGAGCTAGACCAACCAGCCAGTCTTACGGATCTAGCTAGACATCAATCCAGGTGGCACTCGATCTGCAAGGAGGCTACATCCCTTTGGGATTTTCCTGAATTATGGAAAAGGATAAATGTGTCAGTGCTCCACATGATGCTAGGCTCAGGGACACTGGACCAGTGAGCCCAGTCCCCCTGAGCTGAACGCTGTTAAGTGTCATGCGTTTCTCATGACACTCACTGCAGCCCCCACTCCACACCACATGCTAGCCTGCCTTCCTGCAGTCCAGCTGGGTTCCCATGCGTCCAGTTGTGCTGCAGGCAGAGAGACGGCATTCTGGGGATGTTGTGTCACTTGTTCTGCAAGCAGCTTGTCTGTTACACAGCCCCACCAACTGTTCCCTGGTCCTCTGCTGGCTCCATGGAGCAGTGGCCAGGAGGAGGGAGCAGTGCAAAAGGTGAGAGCAGTCCACTCTCCTGTCCCCACCGGCAACCCCCGAACACAGCTGCCCCAAAACCTCACCCCAGCCATTACCCAGCTGCCTCTCAGAGGCAACCATCCCTCCTCAGATACACCCCAGGCACCTCCAGAAGCCACCCTCCCCTCTTACAGGCAGCCACCTTCCATCCCTATTAGCTCTCCATACACACTCAGAACCATATTTCCTGCCCATGCAAATCTCCCCTTTCACTGTGGAGCCACTAGCGCATAATAACAGGCTGAACCAAAACTCGGGAGCTGAGCCCCCAAACTTTGTGATGTTCCAAACCAAAACCCAAAAGCTCATCTCTAAATCATACAGATGTACCCATCTATGCTCTAAATCAATACAAATAATTCTAGTTCTCCTTTCTTTCTGGAGTTTGATTTTGAAAGCTGGGCAGATTAAAGGAAGATACCCATTTCCTCATTTGTGCATTCAAATAAAAAAAAAAACCCTAAATCCCTAGCTGAGGCATCTAAGTTCCACCTTGAGCACCCAAATGGAGAATTAGGTGTCAAACTTCAGTGCTCACGTTTTAAAATGGGCTCCTGCTACTGGGCACTGTGAGATGCTGCTAAGGTCATCCTTGATTTCAGCTGGAGTTGTTGCGATTCAGCACCTCTGAAAATCAAGCGCTCTACATTTGTTCCCCATGTGGGGTTTTAAAAATGTATTTTGCAACATGAGCTAAAGAAATATCTTACAGGGTGCCATGATTTCATGTAAACTCCACTTAGACTTACCAGTCTATGAAGGCTTCCAAGAGACTGCTGCTAATGGAGATGTAAAAGGAATTAGTACATTGTGTCTGTCGGTGTGTAATTTTGGTGGGGAAACGAGTCAAAATGTTCACAACTGTATATGAAAAATAGAAGACCAGCTGTAAAGCAGGGGCAAGTTCATATCAGAAAGTCAGGAAAAGACAGTCACTAATGAAGTGCAAATGTGTTTCCCTGTTTATCTTTGTTTAGCTTTGCCAGTACTTTTTATACGACCACTCCAGAGCCAGCAAGCAGAAGAGGGTGGCATCATCACCCTGAGCTGTGAGGTCTCTAAATCCAATGCCCCCGTGCAATGGAAGAAAGCAGGGAAAGTTCTGCAACCAAGTGACAAGTACGAGATGAAACAAACTGGCCCTGTCACTGAGCTGACAATCCATAACCTGAATGAGGCTGATGCTGGGGAATACACCTGTGATACAGGAGACCAACAAACCACAGCAGCTGTATATGTGAAAGGTAGGATTTGAACTCTCTTTTGATCAATACCGTTGGAAGTATCTGAACTGTGTTTAAAATCATGATCCTGGCACCATGACAAAACAGAGTTCTATAGCAGTGTCGAGGGAAATCCCACTATACCTGGTCCCGTGCCTGGTAGAATAAAGAGGAATTTGGTCAGCGATTTCAGTGGGTTCAGGGCCTTCAGGGATTATAGGGCTTCACATTAATATTACTTAGCTACAGTGTGTAATCTTTCTGTTAGAAATATTTGTATATTGTATTATAATATTGTTTTAAGTACCCAGAATCCTTTGGGCATGAGTTGCCTTACCAATAATAATAATGTCTAAAAATGGGGTAAGATGCTTGAAAATGGATTTAAAACAGTTCGCAAAAAGAAAAGGAGTACTTGTGGCACCTTAGAGACTAATCAATTTATTTGAGCATGAGCTTTTGTGAGCCACAGCTGTGGCTCACGAAAGCTCATGCTCAAATAAATTGGTTAGTCTCTAAGGTGCCACAAGTACTCCTTTTCTTTTTGCGAATACAGACTAACACGGCTGTTCCTCTGAAACCTGTCATTAAAACAGTTGTGACTTTTTCTACCAAAGAACCAGCAGCGAGCATAGTGGAGGTGCTAAAGGACGTCACCTTATATGAAGGAGAAGACGCAGTGTTCAAGTGCAAGGTTTCTCGGGAGAAAGCTCGGGACGTGCAGTGGTGCCTGGGTGGCGTACCGCTCCAGCCCAATGAAATGAACGAGATAACAGTTCAAGGGAAGCTTCACACTTTGACCCTGAGGAGGGTGACCCTAGAAGACTCTGGGTCTGTCAGTATCAGAGTAGGGCAAAATACCACAGAGGCACAGCTAACAATCCAAGGTAAGTAAACAACCCCTTTGAGATAACAATTGCTTCAGTTCTATAGGAGGTTTGTTTGTTTTAAATTCTCTGTACAGTCACCATCATAACCAAGCACTTTTCTAGACACCTCCCACTTACGATGGCATTGGATACTACTTGCTTGTTCTTTTACAAGCTGTAAAAAGCCTTTCATGTGATGGTACAAAATAAAAAATAATCTTAAGGGTTGGTCAGCACCATGTGCCACCGGGTTTCTTTTTCTTTTATCTCGTTTTACAGTGCCAATATAGGAGTCAGTTCTGATTTCAGTTATGCCAGTTTTACACTGATGTAAGTGCAGAATCAGATCCATTATTTTTTTGTGGTTTTTTTCCCTCCAAAACTTCTATTTCATAGAGTTTGATTCTGAAGTCACAACACATTAGTGTAAAATTATGCTAGGTCATCAGAATCAGGGCCATTGTGTAGTCTCCTCCCGTTCACTCTTCTCTCTCCTCTACACCCAAATCCATGCTTCATGAGACAAAACACTAGCAAATGTAGGGATCAATCTTTCATTGGAAGGGCGAGGGGCTTTTATCATACTCCGTGGGTTCACAATCTTTTTTTATAGCACGGACCACATCCAAACCGATAGATTGTCTTGTGGAAACCTTCCCTCCAGTTCACCATAGTATAACATTACTGCGGCAACAAGAGTAAGTGCCTACATGGAAAATCAATACTAGGAAAGTTATTTAATTTAAGTGGTTAGCTTCTTTTCTTGCATCCAGCAGGTGGGAACAAGTAGGAGAGTTAGAATCATAGATGTGTAGATTTTAAGGCCAGAAGGGATCATTAGATCATCTGGTCTGACCTCCTTTATAACACAAGCCAGAGAATTCCACCCAGTTGCTCCTATATTGATTCTCATAACTTGTGTGGGACTAAAGCATATCTTCCAAAAAGGTAAGTCTTGATTTGAAGACTTCAAGAGATGGAGAATCCACCACTTCTCTTGGCAATTTGTTTCAATGGTTAATCACGCTCACTGTTAAATTTGTGCCTTATTCCCAATTTGAATTTGTCTGGTTTTAGCTTCCAGCTATTCATTTGTGTTAAGTCTTTCTTGCCTAGATTAAAGAGCATTTTAGCACCAGGTATTTTCTTATAGTGAAGGTATTTATACACTCTAATCAAGTCAACTCTCAGTCTTCTTTTTGATAAGCTAAACAGATTGAGCTCTTACAATTATAGGATATAAGAGTTGGAAGGGACCTCAGGAGGTCATCTAGTCCAATCCCCTGCTCAAAGCAGGACCAACACCAACTTATCTTGAAGTCGTTAATTGAAAGGTGGTTTTTTCCAGCCCTTGAATCATTTTTGGGGTTCTTCTCTGTACCCTCTCCAATTTTTCAATATCATTTTTAAAACGTGGACACTGGAACTGGGACACAGTGTTCCAGTATTGAATGACCAATCCCTAAATCCTTTTTAGAGTCACCGCTTTCCAGGATACATTTCCCTGTTCTGTAGGTATGACCTTACATTTAGCTTTTCTAAAATGTGATCCTGTGTGTGAAAACGTGAAATCTGAGACTTAAATCTTGAGCTGCTGTGCATTTCTTATGATAACCTGTATTAAAGAGTTTCCTATCTACATGCCTGATTATACATGTGCAAAATGCTTTTATTCCCCTTTCTACAGTTGCTCCAGCCATATTTGTAAAGTTGCTCGAGAACCAGGAACTGCAAGAGAGTGACACTGCAAAACTACAGTGTGAGCTATCTAAGCCTAACATCCCAGTGGAATGGAAGAAAGCTTTGTCTGTGATCAAGTCCAGTACGAAGTTTGAAATCAAGAAGGAAGGGAACATACATACTCTGATCATCCATGATTTAAAACCTGAGGACTCAGGGGAGTATAGCTGTAATACAGTTGACAAGAAGACCACTGCCAGACTAGATATTAAAGGTGAGAAGGTGTCTCGAGAGTGCCATGCTCTGAAGCCATTCATAAAATGCTATATTTTTTATGTCTGGAGGTGTTTGTGCTCTGGGATCGCTCCTCTTGCCTTCAAGGATTTCATTTTTTGGGGGTGAAAAACAATCTTGTCTTTAATAATTGTTGTTAGAGCTGGTTAAGAATTTTCTGTCCAAATGATTTTTTGAGAGAGATGCGGTTTCTGCAAAATGGGAATTTTTCCATAGGAAAATTTGATGAAATTTTTGGGTCTTCTGTTGGGAAAATCTAAACTAAATATTTTGTTTCGGGTTGGGTCACCATTAAACCGCATCTGCCTCGCGTGCTGTGGTGGCTCATGAGAGTTGTAGTTTGGCTGCACTGTGTTCCCAATCTCTCCTATGGGCTGGGCTCCCTAACTGGACTACATCTCCCATGATCTCCCCTCTAATTTAGCCGAGTAGTGCAGGATGAGTCACAAGACTCCAGTGAAACATGGGAGCTGTAGTCAAGCCAGAGACCCGGCCAATAAGGAAGAATGAGGGCACAAAATTGACTGGCACCTAACACAGATGCAGTTCGATGCTGACATGACTTGAAACAAAACATATTGATTTGGGAATGTCAAAACATTTCATTTTGGTTGAAAATGTCAAAATGAACATTTTTATATTTCCAAATCAATTTTTTTCAGAATTTTTTGTTGTACACGAGTCCCTGTTTTGATTTTGCACTCCAATTCTGGATGAAAACAAATGTTGAAATATCAGAATTTGCCACAGGGCAGAAATTCTGATCTTTGCTCATCTCTAGTAATTATTCATCTGCAGTGGTAGAGATTATTGAATGTATAGGCAATCATCAATCTTACCTTGAAAATGGACTACATGTAGATTGCAGCATTACTCATTTAAAAATAAGCCTCTTATAAGTACTATAAATGAAATGATGGTTTGTTGGACAATTTTAGTCTCCGTTTTTTAAAAAAGTGGTTAAAACTATCTTGTGTTTCAGATAAATAGAGCTCCAGTCCAAAATGCCCCTGGGTCTTATTTTGGTTATCACCCCAAATGTGACTGACAAAACTTTGCAAACCACATTTAGCTAGTAGAGATTTGACCAATAGAGATGGGTCAAAACTGGAGCGACTAATTCAGACCTCACTACCCAAACTTTGGAGGTTCAGATAAATTGAACCTGGATTTGAATCAGACATTCTTCTGATTTTTTACAGAACTGAAGCCTGACCAATATTATGTAAAACCAAACCCCCCTTTCCCATTGGAATCCCTTCATCATTTTGAATTGTAAAGACACAGGTATTAAATGATCCCCCAGTACAAACTACTTTGCAAAACTTTGTTACTAACTAACAACAAATAGTTGCTCTACCAGAGAACTATCAACAATTCTGACATGACTATAGGCCAGGTTCTATCCTTGTTTGCATTCCTACACCCTGACTGGGAGTAAATGCAGGCAGAATTTGGCCTGTTGTCTTCAGGAATTCCATTATTGTTCAGGCTGTTATCAGTTCATTTTTTAACAAAACAAACCTCCTCTCTTGTTTTGCTTAATTCATGCTGTCAGCCCTACCTGTGCTTTTCAAACGTTGGCTCCAAAATGAGGAAGTCGAGGAAGGGTGTACGGCCGCGCTGCGCTGCGAGCTGACAAAACCGAGTGCTCCAGTTGAATGGAGGAAAGGAGATGCGGTGCTGCAGTCAAGTGACAAGTATGAGATCAGGCAAGAGGGGACTTTTGTTGAGCTGTTTATTTATGACGTGGAACTTCAGGATGCTGGGGAGTACACATGTGATTCAGGAGATCAACAAACCACTGCAGCACTGCTAGTAAAAGGTAGGAAAAGGTTTGATTTGTGGTAAATAGTCATAAAGGCCCTGGCTGTCCTCCAAAATTGGTAAAATAGAATTATCTGTAATGTTTATCCGCCAGCAAATCTCCTTTTACTATAACAAGGCCATAATTCATAGCAGCCCTGCACTGAACAACCATGATCTACTGTTACTGTTTTGTCAGTGGCCAGTCCCTATGGGGCTTTGGCCATAGTGCAACTTGAAGCACTGTAGTGGGATGGCATTTACAGGTTTCCATCTCTCTCGGCCACAACTAGCCACTACCCAGAGAGAGGTGGCCCGGGGGGGGGGCTGTGATTAATGGACTGGTTCGGTAGGCCTCAGTAATTCATGCTTGAGCATTCTCACTGCAGTGCTATCAGTGTTCTTTAAAGAGGAGCTGCAGAACATCGAGGCCGAAGAAGGGGGAACAGCTGTCCTCCGGTGCGAGACCTCCAGACCTGGTGCCCTGGTGGAGTGGAGGAAAGGAGCGCTGGTACTTCAGCCCAGCGACAAGTATGAGATGCGTCAGAACGGCACCGAAGTGGAGTTAATTATTCATGACTTGGAGGTTGAGGACTGCGGACCCTACACCTGTAGCACTGGGTATGAGCTGACCACAGGCTCTGTGTACGTGCAAGGTAAGAATAAATCATTTCAAATGACCTCACATTTCTGGTTGAGTTCAAACAGGCGGTTCTTCAGTCAACAGGCCAGATTTAGCCCTGGTGTAAGTAGGTGCGACTCCACCAATTTCTGGCTTGATTTCAGTGATGTTGCACACTTTTATACCAAGCGTGAATATGGACCAATATTTATCATATAATGGAGTTCAAAAACAATGACCATACTGTCTGTAAAATGGTATAACAGCACCTGCTTAAATACCTATTTGCTTAGGGTGACTGCTATGAAGATATTGAATACCATGTTGTTAATTATTATTATGTTATTTTATAGCATTGTAAGTATACACAGTACTTAAATCACCGGGAAGATCCCTGGCTTAAATTGTTTACAATATCAGTGCAGATGACACCATACAGGACACCAAATCATGAATGGATCACGAAATTCGTAGACTGTCCTCATATTGAAATAGTATGTCCGAACAAACCCACTATGTTTGTCGGCAAATGCATTGTTTATCTGAATGAGCGTGACAAGTTTATTTATGCAGGACAGTTTGAATGTAGTTCACAGAATCTAAGAACTGTACTTTAGATCAGTTCTGCGGAAGGAACGTGTATATGTTTGTCCTTTGTTTTCCCTTGGTGTACCCGTTTTCTTGCTCTGTTATACAGAAGAGGAAGCAGAGGTAGTTTGTGGTTTAAAGAACATGGATGTCTTTGCGGGTGAGTCGGCCACCTTCACCTGCGAGCTCTCGCACCCGGGGGTGCAGAACATACAGTGGTGGCTTGATGGATCTCCCCTTCAGAACAGCTCTGTGAATGAAATTGCTGTGAGAGATGGAAAAATCCACACTTTGACCCTAAAGAACCTGGGGTCTGATGATTCGGGGATTGTGACTTTCAGAGCTGGGTCCCTCATATCTTCAGCTAAATTATTAATCAAAGGTATTTTTTTTTTAGAAAGATGCAGATGTCCATCCCCCAAATTACTCTCCATACTAGCACTCCTGCCTTCTGGTTACCTGTATGAAATTCCTCCAAAATACTGTTGTTAGTATTCTGCCAGTGGCATAATATTTTCATAACTAGTGGACTCTAGGATAGGGCCCAGGCTTGTAATATTTACTCATGCAAGTTGTCCATATTCATGCATGTAGACCTGTTGGTTTCAACAGACCTACTTCTGTGAATAAGGGTGACTCAACTGAGTAAGGGTTGTAGGATCAGGCCTGTGGCTTTTACCCGGCAGCACAGTCAGGATTTGTTCAAACTCTGGAAACAGATGGTGAGGATTTAATCTTACCATTGTGGTACCTGGGTGTTTGTCCTCCCCAGGACCATACGAGAATGATATTACCATAAATGCCACCCACTCACATTAATGAGTGGGAGAACTTGATGGGGCCAGCGATGAAAGGGGGACAGCCCCAGCAGCAAGGGAGGGAGACAGTCGCCAATAGACAATAGGTAGCTCCCCACCCCCCGTGAGGCTTTGGCACCCATTGGCCAGCCAGGAGAGAGGAGTGCTGATTGGCCAGCATTCCCCAGTGTCCATTATTTAACCTGGTGTGGGGGCCATGTGGAGCATCTTTCGGCTCCGTTCCAGCAGCCCACCCTACCCACTCAAACTAGGCATGGGAACATGGCTTGACAGATGCTGTGGGTCTAACCGATGGCCTATTTACGGGGTCAGGAAGGAATTTTTCTCCCATAGGCCAACTAGTGTAGGACCAGGGAGTTTTTTGCCTTCCTTGCAGCACGTTCAAGGCACAGTGGATTAAGTAGGAACCTTTAGTACCCAGCTGAGGTACTGGAGTGGTGGTGTTTATTCATCGCAACTTGCGATTGGTTTCCAGTGTGGTAAAAAGGATAAAATGAACAGTTCCCAGAGGTAAAAGACCTGGATTTTGGTGATGAGCCTTGGGCTTGTGCTAGGGAGAGACCTCACTGCCCTTGAACGCTGAGGTCCCCACCCTGCTTTACCCTGTCGAGGAGGGCAGGGTGCTAGAACTCAATGAGCTGAGTCCTGGGGGGCAGGCTGAGGAGAACATACCACACATTATGGGTCATATGGTAGGAAGCCCTGGAACCCCGGCACTGGAACCAATTAAACACATGATATAGGAGAGCGTGGGGGATGGGTGGATAGCGCCCCTCCCCATCTTAAAGTTTAATTAAAGTTGCAGCCTGCGGCTTAATTCCATGCATGTGTCTGTCCTCGTTTTGCCACTGTGTCCACTTCAATACCATATAACCATCACCCTGCTACTGCTCCACAAGACACGCGAGCGCAGATATTGGGCCTGATTCATCAGTGTGTGGCTGGAGTGTGGACATGGCATAACTCCATCAACATCGATGCCAGCGAGCTCTTGTGCATGGGAACGCAGAACGAGTCGGGGTGCCTGGATGGATCGCAGTGGAATAACACAGGCCTAAAATTGCAGTAACACAATGGTGACTTGGGCCCACTAGTTTGTTACCGATGTACTGCTGGTTAGTACTGTAGTGAGAACGTTCTGTGGCTGTTGACTTGATGCTGTTTTAGATCTGGTAAAGGTAGCCATGAACTGCAAATAAAGCTGAACTCCAGACTTTACAATAAAGAAATCCCCTGCACATACACCATCCTTTAGAGTTCTCGGGAAAAGCTGAGACTTTACTTTGCTTTTGCACGGAGAAAAAAATTATTTTTGTCTTTCTTGTATTATTGGAAGGGAGTCACATCCCAAGAGGCGTAGCTGGTTAGCTACTCTTTCCATTAAAATCCTCTGCCTTGTTGGATAGCTGTGTCCTTTAACTAAAACAGGACTAGTCAGAGATGTGTAATCGCAATCTGAAATGGCCATCAATTTTCTGGTTTCAGAGTAACAGCCGTGTTAGTCTGTATTCGCAAAAAGAAAAGGAGTACTTGTGGCACCTTAGAGACTAACCAATTTATTTGAGCATAAGCTTTCATGAGCTACAGCTCACTTCATCAATTTTCTGTTACACCATCAACTCCTCAGCCCTAAGCAGCAAGAATGGCCTCAGGAGCTGCCATCACATTTCTCACGAGGGGAGCTGTGCCATTAAAAGCCATAATAAAGCCGCTAGGGAACAGAACTGAGCTGAGCAGGAGGATTTCAGCAGACATCTTTGGGCTGCCTTTGCATGCCAAAGCATGCATATAATTTCCATTAACGTCCGTGAAATGCACACGTTGTTGAGAGGAGCATTTTCTCACAGGTCCAGTTTACCTGATTTTAGCGAGGCTGCAATGTGTTCTGCTTCTTAAGATAAAGGCTCCTTCTGGTCTAGACCTTCAATGACTACTAGTTCTTTAACCTAATTGATTATATAGCTTCGCACCTACCAAGTCCTTTGTAGCATAGCTGTGCTCCCAGGGAGAAGGGCTTTGCTGAGAGGCTGCTATTTCAATTGCCATTCAGATTTTTGGTCAAATATATACAATAAATATTATCGCCTGCAAATACTCTCATGGAGGGGGAATACAAAGTAGCATCTAGGAGGATGCCCTATGCCTGCTTTTGAAGCTTGCAAAATCTTCAGTTTTGTTTTCTTTACTTTATTGTATTATGCCTATAACCATAGCAGCTATCTTCAGCAGTGGTATTTTAAAAGAAAATAAAGACCATCAAAATTCAACAGCAGGGGCATGGATATCACCTTTCTCAGCGGGAGCAGTCAGCTACCAGGACCATTTCCAGGATTTCTTGGGTTCCTCAATTCAAGATTTCAATGAGCCATGGGAACTAATGGTAGCATTGAGTTATCTACAGTAGACCCTCAGAGTTACGAACACCTTGGGAATGGAGGTTGTCCATAACAATGAAATGTTTGTAACTCTGAATAAAACGATATGGTTGTTTTTTCAGGTTTACAACTGAACTTTGACTTCATACAGCTTTGAAACTTTACTATGCAGAAGAAAAATGCTGCTTTTGACCATCTTAATTTAAATGAAACAAGCACAGAAACAGTTTCCTTAGCTTGTCAAATCTTTTTTTAAAACGTTCTCTTTAATTTTTTAGTAGTTTACTTTTAACACAGTACTGTACTGTATTTGCCTTTTTATTTTATTTTATTTTTTTTGTCTCTGCTGCTGCCTGATTGCATACTTCCAGTTCCAAATGAGGTGTTGGTTGACCGGTCAGTTCGTAACTCTGGTGTTTGTAACTCTGAGGTTCTACTGTAGTTACACAATTGACTTTACAAATCGACTAGTTAGATGGCTACATGCAATCGTTTGTTGTATACACAGGCAGACACAAGATCAGTCAAAAACTGGGCACTTCTCTTCTGTGGAGTGCTCTCTCCATGATATTTTGGAAGGTCCAGAATAGGGTGGCCCAGCTATAGTGCCATGCTTGCCTTACTGCGTGTGGGTTTCTGACAGACTTTATGACCAGTGACAAGCCGGAATGCCTAATGTAATTATACATTTCATTTCAAGTAGCTTTCACAGGTTGTTCACGTAGAGAAAGGCTCCTATGAACTTCCAGACAGTCCTGAGTACCACTGCTGCACTCCTTTGGGCCTCAGAAGTATCATAGTAAAGGCACCATCATATCACATCCTGTTGGAAGCTGTGGGTTTGTTGCTGGAAAACTCCTGGCCAGATTTAATCAGATGAACATATAATCACACTGGGGTTCATTTTTAGCCCAGACTTACCAGTTTAATTGGAGTCACCCTGCTAAACCCCAGCCAATCTTGCTGAATATGTTCATTTGACTTTTCTGTTTTTAAGTCACTCAGCCGTCTTCTCAAGGCAGCTCACCCATCCCACTTCGCTATCTCCACCCCTGACAGATTCTGAGAAGCCCTGACATACTTGAGAGTGAGCCACGTTCAGTGCTCCGTGGTGGAACGAGGGCTCCTGTGATATGTGTCATTGTGGGGAGGAAATGACGGAGAGGGAGAAAATCCCAGTGGATGCTCTCCAAAGAAAAATAGCCTTCAAGAATCTTCGTATAAGTCTTAGTTATTTAGACTAAACCAGGGGTTCTCAAACTATGGGGCAAATGTGTCAAGGGAGGTGTGAGCTGTGTGATTTTATTTAAGAGCTCTGTCAGCCCCGGGTGGCTGGGGCTGGTGCAGAAGGGCCGTGCACACCCGGGAGGCAGGAATAAAGGGGACAGCTGGAAGCCCCGAGCTGATAGCTGGAGCCACACCACCTAGGCTTGGGCTCTCCTTCCCCTCCACTTAATCCCTCACCTGGGGTGGCAGCAGCAGCGCAGAAGTAAGGGTGGCAATGGGACACTAAGTCTGCTGTGAAAAGTGATGTTGACAGATATCACCTTTCACGCGGCCACCCGTACTTCTGCTGGTGCAGGTGCTGCTGCCCTCCGCTCTGCCTCCGCTCTGCCTTCTTGTGGGGTCGGGGGAAGGAGCACGCAAGCACCTACAGACACAGAGAAGCGGGGCCCAATCAAATAAGTTTGAGAACCACTGGTCTGAACTATCTGACAGTACAGCTATCCTAATATACCCTGTTTGCTTCCACGCGGCTTGATGCTGACACAAGCAAACGCTAAACCTGCTAGCCTGTAGCGCATCTGGGCAGCCTTATGCTTGTAATTTCATTTCATTTGCTTCCCATTCCACGCGGGCTCTGTGCTTGACAAAATCTAAGCTGCCCTTTCCATAAGGATCCACTAATGCATGTCCCTCCTGACATGTTGGTTGACAGATCCAACTATTGAGGTGGTCAGTCCCATGCAGGACATTACCGTTGATGAAGATGGCACAGCAGAGCTCATATGCCAGTACTCTAGGCCAGTGCAAGCCACATGGAAGAAAAATGATCAGGAAGTTTCTGCAGATGGGCAACGAGTCATTATCGAGCAGGACTGGAATGTAGCCAAGCTAAAAATTAAACCTGCCCTTCCAGAAGACAGTGGCATCTATTCTTGTGAAGCTGGAAGCACTAAAGTTGTGGCTATGCTTGATGTTCAAGGTGAGGTCTTCCAGCACAAAAGGAAGACTACTAAGGGGACCAAATAGCAACCAAGTGGCAAATCACAGCCGCATCTGACAATAAGTGGCAAATCATTACCTATTCATTGGATGTTCATTCCAATATCAATAATAGTGAAAAACGTGTTTGGTGTTAACATGAGTTGAATGTGAAAATGCACAAAATTCAGTTGGCAACTAGTTCAATTTAATGCCCACTAACGGTTCCAAACGCGTTTAGGCAATCATGCCTGCTCTCCAATTAACTGAATTTGGAGGTAGCACTAATCAAATGGGATATGTTCTGCTGAATTATTGTCATGCTGCAGATGTGGCGTTCTTGGACTTGAAAAATAATAGCTTTTATATAGTGTTTTTCACATACAAAGTGCTTTAAAAAATTAACTAAAGGATAAAATGGCATTGTATTTTTTTATTTTCAGTTAATCTAATCTACAGCTCACCTTCCTTGAGTTTTATATCTATTTAAAATAATAATTCTAAAGCCTCATGTAATTTGAAATTAGATATTGTAAGTGTCCCTGAGAGACAAAAAGTGGAAAAACAATAGAAATATTATTTTACGTGTAGTTAAGTGTCTGTGATAGAAAAGATGAGGAGAGCAGCTTGATTCTTAGGTTTACAGAAAACAGTGTTTCAAGGTTTGTTGTATCCTGTTCTTATATTTTTTCCCACCAAAGACTAAATCTTGTTTCCAATGAAGTTAATGAGAGTTTTGCCGTTGATTTTAGTAGGATCAGGATCTGGCCCCATATGTAACCTTTCTTGGTCTAATTAACAGAGCCGTGTTTATATATGTCTTGGACTCAGTTGCTCGGAGTCTGCGTTCAAGAGTCACTATTTTCTGTCTCTATCTTAGGTACTTGTATTCCCTCCATTACTGTGCTATATGCAAGTGCCACACAGTCTTTATTATAGTTATTTATTTTCAATTTAGGACAGAGTGGAAATGAATATATTTTAAAAAATAATTGTCCAAACATCACAGGGATAATTTTCAAAAAGGCCTAATAGATTTAGTAGCACAAGGCCCATTGGCCTTAAATGGGAGTTGTGATGCTGTAACCTGTAGGCATTTTTGAAAATCTTCCTCCACGGGTTTTTGAGATACATAAAGACCAATCTAGCGTTTGGTGTCCCATGTAAGGTGAAAGACACCTGATCTCAGTCTTAGAATTGATGGTGCGTAGGATACTTCCAAGAAAACTACCATACGTTTGCCAGTATTAACTAATTGAGGGGGTTGACCTGCAGCTGCTCCATGTAAGGAACTTTCCTTGACTTCAGTGGGAGCAACTACAGAATGTGACCCACAGCCTGCCATTTAAAGCCTTTAAAGAACCAAAATATCCAAGTGATCAAAGCAAACAACAGTAGAGCATAGCGGATATAATGTTTTAATAACTAGGTTTCTGCTATTTGCACATGGAATTCTTGTTTTCAATTACCGGGTACGCTATTATGGTTAGAAATATTTGGTTTCTGAGCTGTTGTTTGGTTTCTGAACTGTGAGATTGTGCTCAGTTAAAAAGCCATATTATTATTGATTATAATGCTCTGCACTTTGGTAGCTCCTTCCATCTTAGGGTCTAAAAGCACTTACCAAGTATTAATGAATGTAGTCTTAAAACGCCCTGGTGGGGGGGGAGGGCAGGGATCTGTAAGTATCAGCATTCTATATATGAGGAAAGTGGAGCGCAGAGAAATTAAATGACATAGATACATTCACACAGGAATGCAGTCATGCCGCTGACTCCTGTCCTTTGCCCTAGGCACAAGACCATTGTTCTCTTTAAACGTTCAAGTTGGAAAATTCTGGAACCTCAGAAAAACTGATTTGGCTTTGCTAGGGAATACATTTTCTAGGTGACAAGCAATTGCACGTGGGTTAGAAGTTACAATGATTGATGTGGTTACTAAACAGGATTGATTGGCCCATTATTCTGGTGCTATATCAGAACGTTGATCAGGAGGACCATGGTGTATAACTCATGTGAGCATTGTGGGTTTCAGCTTCTAAACTGTGCTCACCCAACTCAGCATACATAAATGTGTACAGTAGTGTGTGCCTAATGTGTCTATGCAATTAACCTGGTTGTGCACACAAATTGGGGATATGTGCATCAAATTGGTTAGTTGTGTGCAACTATCAGTTGGTGCATGCAGTTGCAGTAGTTGTGTGCAAATGGGTCATGCACATCTGTGCACATTTTTGCACACACGATGGCCCCAGCCCCCGACACTCAGATTAGAAAATCAGGTCCTGGACGTATGTCAGAAGAATTTGGTAATAATTAGAAAGTTACTACTAAAAAAAGTGTTGCCGATGCAATAAATTGTAATTTTGCAAATGCTCTGCAAATGGCTTTTAATAGTACACTTTTAAAAATCTCTTGTTGGCTTAGATTACAAATATCATTGCATTGACCAACAGTAGTCTGCTGCTGGGATAAGGACATGTTTTGTATAAAAGGTGGTAAGATTTTAAGATGAGCTCCCTATCAGTTTCAAATCTTTCTAGCTATGATGTTAATTATACATATGGAGGAGGTTGGCAAGAGGATTCCTGTTGTACGCAAAAGGAAACTGGTTATACTCTATATTCTTGGACTGTGGAAGGCTTGTTGTATTCGCTTCCATTGAACAATTATTCAGTTCATACAAACAATGTGATTTCGTCCTTCATTTATAAAGATATAGGTCAGGTTATTGGATAAATGTTGAATAAAGCCAGAAGGAAACACCGGGTTAGAGTTATTTTACTACTTGTTAGACCACATCGCTGTTGTGGATGTATTTTAAACATCATGTTGTGTTTGGATGCCACTGAAATTTAAAAGGAGAAACCACAAGCTAACTTTCCCCATATGATCTCATATCAGCTTCCGGGTGATGGGAATTATATAGTGTGCTCTAAGGCTCGCTACTACTCAGAAGTGTGTAAGCAAAATAGCTAATGTTGTTGATCAATTTCCTTTTCCATTAGCCAAGAACAGTATTGTCAAGGGTTTGGAGAATGTGGAAGCCATGGAAGGTGGTGAAGCTCTGTTTGAGTGCTACCTTTCCAAACCAGAGTGCTACAATTACAACTGGCTGATTGATGATGAGCCTGCCAAAACCACAGAAAACATTGAGATGGTTTACTTTGAAAATGGACGCAGGCATCTTCTCTTGTTGAAGAACCTCACTCCCCAGGACAACTGCAGGGTGACTTTCCTGACTAGTGATGCTGTGACATCTGCATTCCTGACTGTGAAAGGTAACAATGACAGACCTGTGCTTGGAGTGCTATCTTTCCGGTTTGAAAGGCTGGACAACCCAGAAAAATATTTGTTGAGTGCCAGAGCTGGATAGTTCATGAGTAGCATAGGTCATGGGGCTCCATGCATTACTTCTGCTTCACACAGAGAAATCTTTTATTTTATACTTTACTAGTTATGTTTCATGTGACAAGCACTTATGTGTAGGAAGTGACATATGCCACGTCTCATATAATGCTTATAAATTGTGCAAATTAGCTAGAAACAAGCCACATTCATTCAGAGAGTAAGTATTCTAGTGGGTCAGAGATATAGATATTTCAAGGGTTCACAGATTACAATGTACATCATGATCATCATAATTATTACTGTTAATTACATTAGTTCCTAGAGGCCCCAGTCAGTTAGGCAATGCCCAGACATAGAATAAAAAGCAGCCACTGCCCCAAAGAGCTTTGAATCTATTAGCATACCAAGACAACAAAGGGTGTATTAAACAAACAAATGAGGATGACAACAAGGTAAACAGTGAAACCGTCCTGATTAGGTTAAGTAATAGAGTTGCCAATCCTCCATGTTTGGCCTGGAGTCTTCTGGAATCGGCACTGATCTGCCGGTGACTATTGGAAAGCAATCTGGGAGATTTTAATAGGATATTTTAAGAAAATGACATTGGCATGTTGGGGGAAAAAAAATCTCCTGGAATAGCTTCAGTCAGAGTTGGCAACCCTATTAAGTAGAAATAGCAGCAGGCCAAACAGCCTAGCCACTGCTGACTGATTTGCAGGCATCATGGCAAAGGTGAGTATACTTTGCATAACTTCTGTTGACTGTGGAACACAACCATTAACATTTCTTTCTGCTACTCAGCAGAGGTGAATCCTTCTCAAACATGCTTTATCCGTTTCTCTGTGGTCTGACTATCCATCACTTGTGTTCCCATATTTTAGGACTTGCTTTTACATTCGCTCATTATACATCTTGATTGATGTGGCCCAACCAGAATAACCTCTATTCTTGTATGCTTTCCAGTGTACTGTTTTCCTGAACTGCACCTTAACTTATCTTACGATATTATACTCATGAGCTTTGCAAAGCATTCTTCCTATGAGGGAATGCTTCCATTTTTCAATCGGACACAGAATCTCACAGCCATGCAACATAATGAAATTATGGTTGCAGGATGTTGGAGTTTTTAGCTTCGGTTTTCTGCTTGCCCAATCTTGTTGAATCAGTTACATGCATCTACTGCTAATTATTAAAACAAATTCAGCCCTGCTGTAAACAGATGCAACTCTATTGAAACCAATGTCATTGTCCATGATTGCACTAGGAATAAATGTGGCTCTTTTATGTATTTATTTCATGTACTACCTCTCCATCTATGCTAATTGGGGTGCCCAGGTATGTGAACTCCTTTGTGCTAGTTATCTGTCAAACAATCCATCCTCCCTTGAATTCCATTGTACAACTAGTCTGATCTTCATCTTCCCTGCATTCATCTGTAACCTCTGTGAATGCTGCTTGTCCCTCTTGTGTCTTGGAAACCAGTGCAGGACTATGTACAAACTCAATCAGCTGTTTGCCTTCCCTGATAATTCCTAATTTGTTCTTCCCTTTTGTCCTTACCTACCTACTTCAATTCAGTGCCAGAGAGAAGATAATCTGTGGCAGATACATTCTTGTCTCTCTCTAGATTTTATGTTGGAAAACAGCCTTTATTTTAGTGAGCTGGCTTTAAAAGGAGCCACTGTCAAATGCCTATTATGATAATTATACAAAATACCACTTTCACGTGGGCTGTTTGAGGAAACTGATGAGGATAAGATGGCAAGACAAGGTTCCAGATACTGAGGTTCTCATATGGGCAGGCATTCCAAGCATCCATACTCCATTGATGAAATCACAGGTGAGATGGGCAGGCCATGTCACCAGAATGTCAGATGAGTGACTGCCAAAGAAGATCTTTTACGGCAAGCTAAAGGAGGGAAAGTGCTCTCAGGGAGGCCAGAGGAAATATTTCAAAAACTCCCTCAAGTTATCCTTGGAGGGTTTCAGCACAGACCCCGAGTTCTGGGAAGACCTTCTTCATGGTAGTTCTATTTGGCGAAATGTCACCCATACCAGAGCAACAGTCTGTGAGTGGAGGAGAACTGCTGAGGCAGAGCAGAAGTACCTGCAGCGTAAATTTCGTAACAGCAGCATATTAGCTGTTAATCAAGCAACCCATGATGGCATCTCTTGTTCAATGTGCCAGACAGTTCAAAGCTCAAATTGGCCTGATCAGCTACTCTGTGTTCACAGAAACCAAACCAATCGGTGATGTCATGGTCATCTTCGAACTCAAAGGATGAACAATGGTAATTGCAAAAGGGTCTGAGATTTTCAGTAAAGATTGGCCCAGATCCTAAACGCCCAAGAATTTCAGAAGAGTTTGAACCCACATCTGACTTTTATGGCTGACGTGTTTCCTATAGTAAGCCAAAGCAAAAGCCACCCTTGACCTCTGAGGATCTGGTCAATCTCTACTTTACTGAGTTTGAACTTTTAATATAATTTAATTTAATTTTTGTTTTCTTTCCTTCTAACAATCTAAACTATGGCTATTTCATCATACTCTTTTTAATTTGTTACATTTTTTACAATTCTTTATCAGGTGTAGTATGGCTTCGTATCTTACAATCACAGCTGATAATATAACTGAGTTACATTGTAAAGATGCACTGTAAATTAACTCATGACACTTTGACATCTGGGTCTTCTCTCTTGCTATGGCTACTTAGTCATTAGTATAAATTCCATCTGTTGATAGTCTTTTAGCAAGACTTCTATGGCACCATTAGAAAATTCTTCCTGTAGGGAATGAGTACAGGCTGAAGAATTATTTGGGACTGCCTTGTCTACTGCTAGTCAACATTTGGAAAAAGTGGTTAAATTGTGACAATGCTATGTCAAATTTACATGTAATAAGAAACCTTTATTCATACATAATATATATTAAATAAAACCTGGCTTATGTATTTGAGCGATTGCATCGCCTCATGGCATTGACAAACATGCTGCTTCTTGGTTAAATGTAGCCACATAGGTTGCAAACATGTCTCTCCATCTTCATCTTTCGGTTGCCAGTTGTAAGTATACGATGTCTTTCAGCCTGCCTTATATTTCAGCTACTGGAAGCTCAATGCTATTTTTGATTCATCAGAGTTTTCAACTGGTCTTTCATCTTGTTTTTTTTCTCTTATCCATTTATGTGCTTTCATATTTTTTCCATATAAGCCATGCATACCTCCTCCCATGCTTCACAGTCCAGCTTGCTCTTCAAACCTTCTTGCTGTAGTGTTTGTGTAACAGCTCATGGGTTGGTGGTACACCAATGTCGAAAATCTAATTTTTAAACAGAGGTGGAACTGTGTCTTCTATCTTTCAAAGGTTCTCCACACAGTTTTGTTTCCCTCCAGTCTATCTTCTTGGTGAGGAATAGCATCTCTCAGTTGGGCTGGGTAGCTATTGTTAGGGGGCTTATTCCTTCACCCACTTACTTCCCTGGTCCTTCTCGCATGAACAGAGAGCAACAATACCCGAAGTCCAAAGGTGCAAACAATTTGATGTTTATTGGGGTGAACTTCCAGCAAGCATGATTCCAGTTTCCTTCCTTAGTATCCTCCTTCCCAGCTCTGACACCACAGAGCCTTACACCTGTGTCCCTGTTCCCATTCCTGCCCTTAGCCAAACATTATTCCAATTTCCTTACCCCTATTCCCTGTTCCCATTTCCCCTCTTTAGCAAAACATGATTCCAATTTCCGCACCCCCATTCCCTGTTCCCATCCCCCCACCCACACACCCATCCCCTCCCACCCACGCCCACTCACTTCCTCATTGACTACAGATTATATAGTAAAACTTGAGTTCTGCTTAGCTATACCTTAACTAATCATTTTCCTGAAATTTAACTAACCAATCCTAACATATTGTAACATGATTATGTAACCAATTATATCCCACCACCTTAATTAGTTTACACCCAGCAAAATTCATTATACAGCAGACAGGAACAATCACAGAACCAGACAGAGATTATACAGACAAACAATAGCAAAGTGGGAGCTATAATGACAAAACAATACAGAAGTGAGGATTTCACATCCCAGCTATTGATAAGTGAGTTCTTGCCAGACAGGATGCTATCAAACTAAGTTTCCTTTTACATTTTCTAGGCACTTCCATTCCTCTGGAGGTGATAGGAATACAATCCTGTCCTGATAGTGCCTAACAGCCCAATAGCACCTTATTTCAATGTGACTAGTTTGGAATGTGAGGATGTGACTGTTCGCTTCCTAGCTTATGGCTGCCTCTGCTGCTTAGCCAAAGGCCTTAGCCTAAGAACAGGGCCTCAGACTGTCACAGTAAGAGAAGGCCCTTACACCAGCAGACAGTGATTTTGATTCTTTCTTTTATACCTCTATAATTAGCCAAGTGATAAGAATACACCTAAATTCTTAAAGTACAGGCCTTTGCAGACAGGCCTGAATATCTATATCCTAACAGCTATACTCCCCAACAGCTCCTAATTCTTTTCTGTCTATGACAGGTTTCTTTTCTGTCTATGGTGATCTTCGCTTCTTTTCTATTGTGATTGAACCGGATGTTTTCTGTAAACTTAGCAGTGCATCTTCCATGCTTTCTACATTTCCATCATTTCCCCCCGTCCGCTTCTCCTGCAGACAGAAATTAATCAAGCTCTTTATACAGGATGTAGAGTTAAAATAATGTTTTGGGAACTTGGGGCTCAGATAAATCTTTTATCTTCGTGACATACACAAAATATCAGTTTTTTGTGAGCGGGAAATGGATTCACAGTCACAGCTCTCACAGTTGTACAAAGTACCTATCTCAATCTCAGTTGTCCAACCAAATAATTTCAACTAGATATAAAGAGGAGCATATTCATTTATCTACTCAACATTTCTTTATAATTCTTAGGAGCATTAGTGCCCCTGTCTGGCTACACTCTCACAATCTCCATTTCGTATCTGGGCATCGTGTGTCTCACAGTGATATGTGCCCAATGGCATGTTCCATGAAAAAAACTGAAGATCTGATCCAGAGCAAACCCTAATTATGTTAGTCACCCTTAGTTGTACGTTACCAGCTAAACCCAGAGTATGTGAATAATTTTGCACAAAAAGTGAAATCCAACATATCTTCAGGATGTCCAGTCATGTCACTTCACCCAGTGTCCTTCACTGAATTTCATTGAGGGAAAATAGTACAGTAGAGTAAAAAGTAGGAAAGAGAGGAGCTGAATTCAAAGGACTCAAGGTCCGTCATCTTCTGCTCTTGACAGCACTCACAAACCACTCAATAGGGAAAACATGGAAATAGTATAGGTTGCAGGTGGAAAAGAAATTCAAGAGCAAAATGTGAAACCATTTGAAACCCCCTAATATCATTCTATGGATATTCTTCTCTGTTTGAAAAGAGTAAAGGGAAGACATTGTTTCAGTCGTTTTTATTTGCTGACAGAGACAAAAGACAATTGTGATGTGTTCTCCTTGAGTGGAAAACAGCGAGGGAACGAATCCCAAATTAAATTACAGAAAAGGGGGAAAGAGAGGGTGAGGATGAACCAGTGAAGAAAGTGTGGGCATGAAGGGAGATTACTAAATCTTAGAAGCTTTTTTAGTTTGTGCTTTACAGATGTTGTACCCACAACACCAGCAAGCATGTGGAGTGTTAAGAATTCACCATCATTTCATGAATTTTGCTGCTATTTTCATAAAATGTCAGGAAATAGTCATCTTTTTTCAGAGACAACTGCCATTTGCTTGTGCAAAACTCCCCAAGCTCCAAGTGAGAAAAGTGCTTTTGAATTTTTTGCCTAAACTGGGAAAAGGGCCCTTATATCCAGTAAAGACCCCTCTCCTGAAGCCTGTTGGCACAGATGGACTCTAGCACCAGGACGGAGCCCCAGTGACTTTAATGTGGTTCTGCACAAGTAAAGGGATCCCCCTACACATGAGCATACAGAATCAGGGCTAAAGCTGGACCAAAACAGGAGGTTACAGCACACAGATCTGAAGGAGATCTCCTGATAGCTTTGGCAGTCTAGCTTCTAAGATCTCTGTCACCTTTAACCAGATTGCATAACCTAGACCTTAGAAAACTCATCAGGCTCTTCTGCCAGCCCATGTGGTCTAGCTGCCAAAAGATTCAGCAAGACGATTAAGGATAAATCTTGACACTTAAATCTTGGGGTTTGATTACATATTTTTACCTGCAGGATGGCGCCTGGAAATTTTGCAGCCTTTGGTTGACACTGAAGTTGCTGCTGGGGACCAAGCTACACTTAGCTGCGTTTTAAGTGAAGCAGTACCAGTCAGCAAAGTTGCCTGGTATATTAATGATGTGGATATCCAACCAGACGAGAACTGGGAAATACAGGCAGATGGAGACAGCTACAAACTGATCCTGAAGAAAGCCCAACCACATCATGCTGGAGAGGTGACTTTTGCTGCAAGGGATGCAATTGCATCAGCCACGTTATCTGTAATAGGTAGGTTTATCCGGTGTACATTTCTGCAAATTCTGTCCATTGGCACTTGTACCACGGAGGGCAGGACAAGAGGCAGTGGGTTCAAACTACAGCAGAGCAGATTTAATCTAAATCTCAGGAAAAAATTCCTAACTGTAAGGACAGCAGGACAATGAACAGACGCCTAGGGAGGTCGTGGAAGCTCCTTCACTGGAGGTTTTCGAAAGGAGGCTGGAGCCATCTGTCTTGGTTGATTTAGACACAACCAATCCTGCATCTTGGCAGGGGGTTAGACTAGATGACCCTTGTGATCCCTTTTAACCCTATGATTCTATGCTTCTCAGCCTACAGGATCGAGCTGTATCACTCTGATTTTCTTACATCTGTGCTGTTTTCTGTTTCTCCTTCCCACAGATGCGCACACCAGCTTCCCCAGGTTAGATAAATTGCTGCTGTGCTATTCTGCTCTGACCGTTTCATGAAATGAAAATTTAAACCAACTAGTGAAGAGATTTTTTTTTTCAGTGTTTCCTTAGCTGAAATCCACCATTTTGTAACCTACAATGCTTCTGTGAAGTACTAACTAGAACTGTACATACTTGTGAAGAAACCAATTTTCTGAGCAAGCTCTCTCTATCTTTATTTAAAACAATACTCTGCAAACTTACCAGCCTTAGGGAAAATTGAATTACAGTCAGTGAGGAAAAATTACCAAGAAAATAAAAGCACTTGAAAATGTGCTATTTTATTCTACAAAAACAACAAGGAGTCCGGTGGCACCTTAAAGACTAACAGATTTATTCTTCAGAAATGGGTTTTTTACCCACGAAAGCTTATGCCCTAAAAAATCTGTTAGTCTTTAAGGTGCCACCGGACTCCTCATTGTTTTTGTGGATACAGACTAACACGGCTACCCCTCTGATATTTGATTCTAGATTTTCATGGTCAATCTGATTGATGTATAGCAATACTTTACTTCACAGTGCACGGGTATCTTGCTGCTCATATTTAATAACAAATTAACTGTTGACCTTTTAGGTCCTGTTTGTCATTATGGGACAAATTTTCAGTAATGGCTTCTAAATTTTAGGAACCCCATTATTGGGGTGTGTAAGGAAACAGCATTTGTGCATGCAGAAAGGGTTATTAGACTTTGGGAGTTGTAGATGTAAACCCAAACAAGAAGCTGATAAATTGTGAATCCAAGACTTGGACAGTCAAATTGGAGGTTTTGGGTGCCCAAAATTAAAGACTAGGTTACAGTCTAATTTGGCCCTTAATTTCATAGTAAGAGACACTGCAATGCCACCTAGTGGAAAGTAATTTTCTTGGAAAATGCCCATGTAGTTTCAGACTAAAGAGAGGTTTCAGGGTAGCAGCCATGTTAGTCTGTATCCGCAAAAAGAAAAGGAGGACTTGTGGCACCTTAGAGACTAACCAATTTATTTGAGCATAAGCTTTCGTGAGCTACAGCTCACTTCATTGAAAGCTTATGCTCAAATAAATTGGTCAGACTCAAGGGGGGAGGGATAGCTCAGTGGTTTGAGCATTGGCCTGCTAAACCCAGGGTTGTGAGTTCAGTCCTTGAGGGGGCCATTTAGGGATCGGGGCAAAAATTGGGGATTGGTCCTGCTTTGAGCAGGGGGTTGGGCTAGATGACCTCCCAAGGTCCCTTCCAACCCTGATATTCTATGATTCTAAGAGAGCTATTTCTGTCTTCTAAACCAGAGTGTATATTGCATGATAAATCCTTATGGATATGCTGAGAGTACTTATCAGTCCCCAAGTAATCTGCAGGGACACGGTTCCAATGTTTTCATGCGTTTATGCTCTATTTGCTGGTTTACGTGGAGAGCGACACCATAGTTACACAAGCATTGGAGCAATTTCCGTGAGATTTACGAGAGTTTTTGTGCAATCCTGTGATCACTCCATTTCCATTAGAGATGGACTGTAATTAAAGTTTGGGCCTGACCATCCCTGAACTCTGGGCACATTCTGACCTGATTTTTGGAGCTTTTGGCTCATCTGTACTTTGTCTTTGATTGGACAAGGTGGCATTAAAAATCACAAGAATTGGGAAGGTTTCTTGGTAAATGTTAAGAGATCTATTGTGGTTGCGGTGAGTTTATTGCTTGTCATTAGAGCTGGGTGAATAATTAATTTTTTTGGTTTGGCCTGGAAACCGCAAAATCAGGGAAAATATTCAGTTTCGTTCTGAAGACTTTCGGAAATGGTCAGCAAATCAGAAAAGTTGGTTTCAGGCAGGCAAATATGTGTGTGTCCCCTTTATAGCCTTTAATCCAGTGGTTAGGGCACTTGTGAGGGACCGGGGTTTGAATCCCTGCTCTGAATCACACAAACAGAAGATTTGAAGCCATGTCTCCTACCTCCTAGGTGCTTTGATCAGCAAGGTATAGTCATCCTCACACTATTTCTCTGGCCCAATGACTATGTAAGTGTTTATATGAAGTGGAACAGCTTCAACAGGAGAGATTGAGAGCAGCCATACCCCAGAATAGTTTATAGCCAGGCTGCTTACCTGGGAGGAGGAGACCTGCTCCAGAGTGGGGATTCAGGCTTGGGTCTCCCACATCTTAGGCATGTGACCTAACCGCTGGGCTAAGGACAGATTTAGACACACAGTTTGCTGATGAGAAAAAAAAATACTTTTTCCCAAAGGTATTATTTAAGTCATGTTTGCCAGTAGTTTCGGATCAGGCAAAAATGCATTTTTGGTTGAATAAATTATTCACTCCAAAAATTCGACCCTGCTCTATATGTCACCCCCACCATAGATTACAGTACAGCACAGGTCTGCAGAGAGTTGTCAGTTGTGTGAAGATGTGTCTGATTTTCACGCAGCTCCGATTCATGGTGAGAGAGATCCTGAAAGTGTCACTTAGATTTCTCCTTATTGTTTATAATGAGGGCTTATTTGTAATCTCACTAAAAAGCGACAGCACTTATTTTATACATCATTGGAACTCTGTTGTGCCCTCAGCCCTCCCTGACCCCCCGGAAGATCCAGAGATTTTAAGTAAGAGCAGTTGCTCGGTAACTCTGTCCTGGTTCACACCGCTGAGCGATGATGGCTGTGCCATCATAGGCTACAATGTTGAGAGGAAAACGCCTGGTAGTGGCTGGCAGCAACGCAACAAGGAACTTATTCAAAACACAGAGTTTGTTGGGGACAGTTTCTCACCAGGCGAACCCTACAGATTCCGCATTTCCACTGTAAACAAAGTTGGTGCTGGTGAACCAGTGCATTTACCTCAAGCTGTTCAGCTAGGCGAGAACTAGAGAAGTCCCATTATGCACTAAGAGCTGTTATAGGCCTGTATTTCACATGGCATGTCCGCTTCACACATTCAAGGGACCTCACATGAGAGCTAAGGGTCCACACTAGAGCATATTTCGGTGCTTTGTAGCAAACACAAAATACTGAGTCTTGGAGAGAAGGTTGGTAAATTGTTCTGAGCAGAAGCAAAGTGAAACCTGCTGTGTTGTTTATCTGCTTGACATCTTTCTCTCCATACCGTAGCACTCAATCTCGTGGCTTGCAATGCATCTCTGAGTTTTGTCTGATCAACATAAGATTCTTTTCTCATGAAGACCAGATGGAATGACTGAGGCAGGGCATGCTGGAATGGCTATATTACTGTGACTGATGGCAACCGAGACTTTTAGAGTGCATGCAAGGGAGAGGCAGTGTTTCCTCCTTAAAATGCCTCTTTCTGTCTCTTTCTCTCTCTCTCTCTCTCTCTCTGATATTTGTATATCTCTTGTAATTTAACACCTTGACAATGTATCTGTGGGTACCAATTCACAATTGCTCCAGTGACTATTTGTGAAACCCCAGTGGTCATGGAGAGATAGGGAACCATCATTTCAGTTTCCTCTAAGTTGTTTTCTTGTAAAGCCTCTCTCTACATTCTATTGCAATGGTGCGTGTTTGCTTTGTATAATTTCTTCTTATCTTTTTTTGAAAACCCCTGGTAAGTTAAATTCCTAAGACGGGAAAAAGAACATTTAAAAAACATATTTGCCCATGTTTCTTTCTTCGGTCAAGTCTGGCTGAACTCAGGTGCACTTTAAATACTGGTGCCATGCAATTGTCATGTTATTAGAAGGTCATCTATCAAAGTGATGAACATAACAAGAAATTTTCTCACTATTTAAGAGTTGCTGGCTCAGTCATTAGTAACAAGAGTGAAGGTTTCATCATGTTTTTCAAAACCTGAGATGGAGGCAGCTTTCAAAATCTTTTTTCTATGTTGGATCTTTTCTTCAAAAGCTTAAGGGAGCGCCACTTCAGCTGGCTCTACGCTTCTAATTCACACTTTGAGCATATAGGAATTGTGAGACTACTATGGGCTAGGTCTTGGTGGGGTGTATGAGACTGTGTGAGAGACTTGGCAAAAGTGGGTGATGACCAGGCTAAGATTTTGTCACGAATATTTTTAGTAAAAGTCACAGACAGGTCACGGGCAATAAAGAAAAATTCACGGAAGCCTGTGAGCTGTCCTTGACTTTTACTAAAAATATCTGTGCCAAAATGGGGAGCTCAGTTGCAGGGTCGCCACACAGCCTGCGGTGGCCCAGAACTCCCAGGGGTCCCCACAGCTCCTGGCCACCGTAGGCAGTGCGGGGACCCTGCGGCTCCCAACTGCCACAGGCTGAAGTCACAGAGATCTCTGGAAGTCACTGATTCTGTGACTTCCACAACCTCCATGACAAAATCGTAGCCTTAGTGATGACCTATAAGCACAAAAACGTAAGGGGGGAAAGCGCAATGGCTTCTGCATGTAGCTGTAAACTAATGTGATCTAATCTTCTTGGAGAGCTTTAGAAGTTGTAAACTCTAAATTGCAGCACTTTTTCCATTTACCTTCCAATGATTGGCTGCAGCAGTTGAACAAAAATTTTAAAACACCAAAATTCAAAGCTTGGATGCTTCACAGGCTCTAATTTCCACCCGTTTTGGGGTCCATACAGCAGACAGGTGCATTCATTGATTTTAATGCCCTAATTTTTATAATTGCAGAGCCTCCATTTACAGTCACTCGTCCCTTAGAAAGCAAGTCGGTCTTGGAAGGGGAGGTGGCTGTCCTGGAGTGTGAATTTTCAAGAGAGACCCAAGAGGCAATCTGGGTCAAAGGAAAAGAACAACTACAGCCTGGAGGGAGATATGAAATAAAGTCTGATGGCAAGAAGCAGATACTCATTATTCGTGCGTTTAAACCTGAGGATCAAGGATTGTACACCTGCATGATCTCTCCCGATGTCAGATCCTCTGCCCTTCTGTCTCTTGAAGGTACAGAAAATGTGTATCTAAGAGATTTTATTAGTTCAGATTAAGGACACTCAATAGCCTCTCCATTGTTAATATTGGGAATTCAGTTTGCATTATAAACTCAATATTTCTCCTCCTGCAAATCCACAAGCAAAGACGTATAAGCCTCAAAATTAGGACATCATGTCTATTGTCGAGATACAATTTGTCTATGGGTTTTGAAGTGATCAGACAAGAATTTCCTTATCAATGATACATTTAAAAATGGACACATTCACCAGAGTCCAAAACTTTGTTGCCACTTTATAGGGAAGAGTAAAACCAAAACACACACAAAAACAGAAGTGAGCATTTTAGTTCACTGGAGTAATATAGCCATATCCTAGTGCTCAAGACTGTTGATTAAACTCTAATTGTAAGTCATTAATATTTTAAATGGTGATGTCCAAGTGTCTCATTGGCTCCCACAGCCATAAAAAGGGTCACCAGATGACTACTGGAGACCTACTGGTAAGCTTTCATTTAAAGAAGGAAAATAAGTCTCTAGCTCTTTTCCATGCAGAGATAGAGCTCTCAGTGCAATCCAATGGATAAGAGAGGATTCTCAATGCAAGGAAGAGAATTGTTTCACAAAAACTAGCTTAATCAGATAAGCTGTGGGTAAATTAAAACACTATAAGAAAAATGGTGTTCACCACACTAGAAAATTTCTCAAATGCTTTTTTACCACATCCTCACTTGAGACCAAGGATGGTGGGAAAGAATTAAAATTGAGTTTACTGGATTCCTCAAGAGGGAGGGAAATCAAAGTCAAAGTAAGTGTATTTATTCCTTACACAAGAGGCAACCATACGTTTTCATTCTGAATTACTTTCCTGTTAGGAAAAATAGTTTGAGAGAGCAAACTTAAAGAGAGAGAGCACAGGGCATGGATCTCCTCTGGGACTGGCTGCTGCAACTCTGAGGCAGAGAGGCAGAGTTCTTACATTGCAATTTAGACTTTCCCCATTCAGTGCCAGGGCACCTCTTAAAAAATGCTACACTTTCCTAATGGCATTAGTAAAGCTGAAAACAGATATTGTAGGTAAAAATAGTATTTACAAAACCTTTTGGACTGAAAATATTTTTTCTGCGCCCTCAGACAAATGCATAAAGTAGAGCCAGGTGAAGAATGTATGACTTCCTCTCAAATTCTCCAATGAGAATCGGTGTGTTCTTACAATACATGTTTTCACTGATCATCTGCAGGTTGATCCAGGATGTAACATAAAACAAACATAAGGAAGTACTTTTTCCTCACAACACACACAGTCAACATGTGGAGCTCATTGCCAGGGGATGTTGTGAAGGCCAAAAATATAACTGGGTTCAAAAAAGGATTAGATAAGTTCATGGAGGATAGGTCCATCAATGGCTATTAGCCAGGTTGATCAGGCACACAGCCCCATGCTCTGGGTGTCCCTAAACCTCTGGCTGCCAGAAGCTGGGAATGGACAACAGGGGATGTATCATTGATAAATTGCCCTGTTCTGGTCATTCTCTCTAAAGCATCTGGCACTGGCTACTGGTGGAAGACAGGATACTGGGCTAGATGGACCATTGATCTGATCCTGTATGTCCATTCTGATGTTATTACCACCTCCTATGGTCTTCACTGCAGGTCCTGTGGGGCATTGTTTCCATGGAGTATGTTCAGCAGAAAGCTAGACAGCTTTCAGTTTCATAAAGTGACTGCATATAAGAAGCTGAGTCAGACATTGGGGGATGCATAAACAAACAAAGGCAGGATTTGGCCCATCACTTTTATGCATGGGGGAGGGGGAGGAATTTGTTCAAGGACTGGCCATATTTTCTTTCTAACGTGTGTGATTTGTGCTTTATGCAGTGGTTAATTTTAATTTCAGTGATATTTTACTGCCTGGATTTGGAGTAACATTTTCAGGTGATTTCTCTTGCCTTATTCACATGATCCTTCTTACCGTCTTACTAACTGAATCCCAATTAGTTCCCACAGTGGCACTGCCAAAAGAGGCAGCCCAGGAAGCACGTGACGTGATTCAACTTGAAGAGATGGTGGATGGACATCTCCAGCCCAGCTTGCCACCCGAAGCTGCTCAGGAGGGGGACCTTCACCTCCTGTGGGAGGCTATTGCCAAGAAGCGAAGAATGAGCAGGGAGCCAACCCTGGATTCCATCAGTGAAGTGCCAGAAGAGGATGATAAACTTCATAAGCTGAAGAAGGAAGAAGTGGAGTCTCATTATTATTCAGAAGAATACTCCACCTGTGATGAGCTGACTAAAACTGGAGAAGCAGACTTCTCTTTCACAAGCTCAGACGATGAGTCTAGGGCTGGGACGCCTTCACTAGTTAACTACCTTAAAAAGGCCGGGAAATCTACTGTTAGCATTGGTAGCAAGGTTCAGACGGTCTCCACCAGTAAATTCTGGAAACACTGGGAGCAGTCGGGTGTCGAGACTAGTGAATCTGCACTCCCTGCCAAGCCTGCTGAACCAGAAATCATGGAAGATTTAGATGATCCTTCCATGAACAAAGCAGCTGTGAAAATTCAGGCTGCTTTCAAAGGCTACAAAGTGAGGAAGGAGATCAAACAGCAGGAATGTCCCGTGTTTGGTGGTACCCTCAAAGATTTTTGTGGTGAGCCAGGAAGCACTCTCCACCTTGAGTGTGTGGCTCTCAGCAAAACTGATATGAAGATCCGTTGGCTGAAAGATGATGAGGAACTTTCAGATGGGCGCCATTATCACATAGACAATTACAGTGATGGAACTTGCTCCTTGATTATCACTGGCCTGGACATGAAAGACACGGGAAAATATACCTGTGAGGCATCTAATAAGTTTGGCAAGGTTTCCCAGAGTGCTAAGGTGGTGGTTGGTACCCGGGCACCGGATGGTCTTCGTAAGCACAAGCAAGTGAAACGCCTCACTGATAGTGAAACAGAGAGCTCTTCTGGCAGCGAACTGGATGATGCATTCCGTAAAGCGGGAAGGAGGCTTCACAAGCTCTTCAAGTCCAAGATCTCAACGGAAATGTCTGATGTGGAGGAGGAACTCTTTGTCAGCGCGGATGAAGGGGAGGTGGAGGTGGTAGATCACCAGACGTATCGCGAGGATGATCAATACATCTACATCAAGTTTGAAATCTTGGCGGAAGCAAAAACAGCAGCCGGCCGGTTCAGAGAGATGTTTGCTGCACTGGGTATCCCAGTCGAGATTGACATCCTGGACCAAGGCCTTAAAAAAATAGAGCTTCGCATAGGGAAAGCAGCATCTCCTGCTCCAGGGCAGATTCAACCCTTGGTGAAAAGACCTCCACCACCTTTACTGACTTCCGACACAGGTTAGCAAGGCCTGCTAGGTTCTTATTTAATAATCATATTTAGAGCTCACTTGGAAATTATTTTTCACCACAACAATTTTCTTTAAAGTTTGGGGGTTTGAAAACCTGAAAACAGAAATTTTTATCTTTTACTAAAATTTCCATTTCCAATCCTTTTTGCATTGTAAAAATGTTTTGAGGGAAAAAATTTTACTCACCCTAATAACAAAACACACAATCGCTTTCATACAATGCTTTGAAAGCATCAGTTAACTAAGCAGTTCTGAGAACAGCCCTTTGGGATAGGAAAGCATTCTCAGCCCCGTTTTACAGAGGGAGGGACTTGACCCAAGCCTTACTTTACCGTGGTGATGCTGCAGTGTCTGGAACAGCTCTTGGAGAATAAATTAGTCCTTTTTATAAGGCAAATTCTACTGAGTAGAGTTGGGAGAGGAAGGGGTGGAAAGCAGTTTTCCCATTCCTTGAAGATTTCAAGATATCAAAACATTTTCCAGTCCTGAACTGGGGCAAAAAGCCAAAATATTTGAAAATTTTTATGAACTGGAAATCAGGGGAAAAAATCCTTTTGGTTCAATCTAAATATTTTCTTTCAATGATTTTGGAATGTTTTGTTTTGATAATTTCAAAACATTTTGTTTCGATTTTGACCATTTTCAATTTTTTTTACTAGAATTAACTGACATTTTGAAACAAAACGCCATTTAGAATTGAAAAACTGGAATTTGTCTTTTTGAAAATGTTGAAACTAAACCATTCAAAACAATTCAAACATTTTCCAAGTCATAAAACATGTCAAAACTGACCCTTTCGCACAAAAAGTTTTGGTTTTGAGGAAGTGGCATTTGCTGATGAAAAAACATTTCACTGGAAAATACCCAACCTAGGCTACTCCTTCACTGTTTATATTATGGAGGAAGGGCACTTCTCTATTATTTTAAAACGTGCCAATCAGCATCACTGCAAGTCCCTTCCTCTGACACACCGCACAGCAGCATTCTTGAAGTGCATCTTTACCAATTAACACAGCTGGTTGTTTCCTTTTCTCTCTTCCAACTGTACCATATTCAGCTCCCATGTTCATAACTGAGCTTCAAAACCAAGAGGTGCAAGACGGCTACCCAGTCAGCTTTGACTGTGTTGTTATTGGCAAACCTTTACCCACGGTGCGCTGGTTCAAGGATGGGAAAGTTATTGAAGAAGATGACCATTATATGATCAACGAGGACCAGGAAGGGTGCCACCAACTGATCATCACCGCCGTGGTTCCTACTGACATGGGTGTCTACCGCTGCCTTGCTGAAAACAACATGGGAGTTTCTTCAAGCAAGGCGGAGCTGCGAGTGGACTGTGAGTCTTGAGGAATGATTGAAAAGACTGAATATTATGAAACAAAATGTTTTATAATATTAATGGGGCGTGTGAGTGGTATTTGAATAAGATGCATATTTGCACGTTTGTTATAATATTATGCATAATATTAGTAGGGGAGTGTGAATGGGTGTTGAATAAAGATGCATATTTATTCTGGCTGATCTGAATAAGTGAATCTCATTGGCAGGAAAATAATTTGTTAATTAAAATGTAGATGAAGTAGCCGTAAGCTTAATGATTTTGTGGGGTGTATTTTCTCCCATTATCATGACCCATGTTTGAGGGTGATGCAGCTTTTGGCAACGTTGTCACCAGTGTAACTGGATTAGTTAGTTGCTGAGCATAGCACATTCATTCCCCATGGTCGGAGAAATCTCACATGAGAAATGCACCATAGGGCCATACCCAGTGCATTGCGATCTGAGATTGAGTTCCCAGCTCCCTCTCTCTCCACGAAGGCTGTAAGCCTTACGGAGACAGCACACTCACTCCTGGGGAAAAACGTGTGTGGCTTCTCTCTTGCAATGCCCTCTGGCTGGCTCTTGCAGTAGCATTGGTGGGGCTCAAAGGGAGACACATCTAGCTGTCCTTTGTCTGGAGGGGGCATCAGGTCAAATGGGGGAGATGAATGAGTATTAAGAAGGGGAATCACGGAGGCTGCTGCTCCCAATAATGAAATTTCAGAACCTGCAAGGACCTTTAGCTGTAACTGTTACGAACAGCAGTGGTTACAAAGTGTGGATCATGGAGAATGTCCATTTTTCCTTTATCAGTGACCAGTACTGATTATGATACAGCAGCAGACGCGACAGAGACATCTTCATATTACAGTGCCAAAGGATATCTCTCAAGGTAAAATATGAATGACAGAGCCGCGGTGACTGGAAAACATGGCACAATGCTCATTTTTATTCATGAGTGTTTGGATTTAGATGGGTTCAGTGGGAATCAGACAACGACGATCATTACAGTGGTAAAGCAAAGGCTGTGTAATCTGTGAATGTAATTTCATGTCAGTGCTACCTGCTTATAGTGGGCTTGGTTACAGTGAAATATCAGCCCTCTTGTGTCTGCTTTGTGCTGCTCCCTCAGTGCAAAACAGCCAGCAGCCTGGCTGCTTCAGCCCCATGGGAATTCCTTCCTGGTGTAATGAACTCCTCAGTCTGGGATTGGGAGTGGCCAGGAAAAGAAAGTGAAGCTGAAACTGCTGCACTGCCTTCAGGAATGACCATTAGGGGTCATTGGTAGCTGGGTGCTCATGGCTTCTCTAAATTATACCAGGGACCGAGATGGCTCTGACTGTTCCTGAGATCCAATCCAGAATCACCTTTATACCTTAGAGTCCTCTTTGTCCCCAACCTCTCAGCAGTGCCGGGTGTATCACTGAGATTTTAGCCAATTGTTTTTGATGGGATTTAACGCATGTCTGATTTTACTTTTCAGCCACATGTAGAATGGCTGGAATCCTGGCGTTCTGTTTCCTGTTTTGGCACTGATTTGCTGTGTGACCTCAGGCAGTTTCCTTAACTTCTGTGCCATAGGTTCCTCATCTATGAAGTGGGGATAATGCTGCTTTCCCACCTTTGTAAAACACTTTGAGATGTACAGATAAAAAGCTTGTATCGTGAATGGGGCTGTTAACACTGCCTGTTTTTCAGGTTGCCCACCAATTCCCATTATAAGACCCTGTTTTCAGCTGCTTATGACTCTACCAAACTTTTATCGTTTGGGCTAAAATTTTTGAGTCCCAAATGTCTGCTCAGCCTGATTCTTCCCCCCAGCCCCCCAAATTGCAGCCAAAATGGTTCTGTCATTTCTGAGAATGGGGCTTGGGGGGGTGTTGTTTTGACGATGTTAAAAAAAATTCTGACTACCTTTGTTTTTAAAAGCTCTAGTGTTCCCATGATTCAAAGCAGGAACTTGAAATTTGGCAGAGGGTGGGGTGTTTCCCTTTTGTCAGGGATGTGTCTTTTGCAGTCCTCATGAAAATCTACCCAAATTTGACCAATTGATAAGCCTTTGAAAAATCCCAGTTCACACAGGCTCAAGAGAGACTCCTTAGAATTTACCAGCTAAAGCCAATAAAGATTCCATCCATACTTGGGCCCTGGGCTGCTCTGGGTCATGTTGGGTCTGGGCACCTGAATTGAAAACTGCAAGACTGTCTCTCCCATGTTCTAAATGACCCCCCTGGTGGGCCCAGGTGGTGTGGAGGAGGAAGCTGCCTGATTTGAATGCAGTGAGGACAAGAGTTGGACTTGTTTTGGGGAGAGTAGATTGGTACAAGGAGTGTAGAAGGAGGGAGGGGACTGGAAGTTGGGGTGGGGGAGACTGGGAGTGGCTGGGGAAGGAGACTGGGATAAGGAGCCAAAGGGCTGACCCTGAGATTAGCTGAAGAGCCTGGAGAGGAAGATTAGGACTGGGAGCCAGTGGGGTGGAGAAAGGGGGAGGCATCTGGAGGCAGGGTGGAAGAGAGAAACAGATTGGATGAGGAGTCAGGAGGGAGATAACGTAGACTGACTGTACAAGGAGACTGGGACTAGGATGAGAAGCTTGAGGAGAATGTGGCTGGGAGGGCGGGCCCTCGGTGGAAAAGAGAAAAGACTGGGACAGGGGTAGGTTGGAGGAGATCGGGCAGAAGGGATCATGCCTGGGGGGAGTCGAAGAAGAGTCTGTGCCTACTAGAGTGCATTCCTCTGTAGAGCCTAAAATGGAATATGCCAACTCCTCCTTTCTTTCCGACTCTAATCTATACCTAGCCGAGAACAAGAGGGAGTAGAATCCACCACAGAAGAGGAGCAGCTGCCTCAAATCCTAGATGAGCTTCATGATATTCACGTGGCCCCTGGAGCATCTTTGGCTAAATTTCACCTGAAGGTCAAAGGTAAGGGGACCTATGACATTTACATCAGTCCCATCTTGATATCTGTGAATGTGTGTGGACAAGGTTTTCTCATATGCTTTTGCATGCAATTGTGCTCGTAATTTGTGCACTCAAATAGCACATTTGAAATAGCAGTCACAAGTGTGTGTATGCATAGATGACCAGCACCTAACTGGGCAATAGTTCATGCAAAGTAAGTATTCAGTTGTGTGGTCATATCCTCAGTGATTAATTGCATGCACACATTTCTGGAAATCTAGTCCTATAACTCTTTTTTTTTTAGGTTTTCGGTCATGAAGATCAACTAGTCTCTAAATGCATTAATTGCTGTGTTGCCAGGAATGAAAAGTACAGTGTGGGCATGCTAGTTTTTAAAAATAATGCTTACAAATATGAACCACTGTCTTTCATTAGTGTTTCAGGGTAGATGTACTATGTAATGATTAGTTCAAGTGACAGTAGCTAAGGCCCAAATTGTCTGCTACTTGGGATAAGCCTATAAAGGGGACAGAAAGCCTTGCTAAATCATGGTGCTTTCTTCTTGATCTTTCCATCAGTGTGTGTGGGGGGGGGGGGGGGAGGGGGTTATCCCATCCCTACTCCTCCCCCCAAAAAAGCAGAAAGGTCGTTTGTCCCCCCAGAACCAGCAGATTTCCCCAAAAACCACACAAAGTCCCAGTGCCTCCGCCCCGGCTCTGGGATCTCTTGTTGTCCCATCTCCTGTCCCTTATCTGTAGAAGACCTGCACAGTAGATGTGTACCCAACCCACCTCTGTGGCCTAGACCCTCCCTCCACTGGCCCACCCATTCCACCTGTGTGTATCCCTGACCTCACAGTGAAACGTCTACAACATCTGGGTGGATAAAGGAGGAGAAAAACTACAGAGATGTCACTGCCCCCGTCTGTGCTTTCCTGGAGCACTTTTACTGGGTTGTTCTGCTCCTGCTCATGGAAAGAGTGGGGACTGTTTTGGCTTAAATGGCCATGAGACCAATCTCGAAGTCCCCATGCAGGCAAAGTGTGACTTCGATCTGAATTTTGCCTGAGTAAGGATTTTAGGATTTGGCCTTGTATTTGTAGAAAATCAGATCCAAATATCAATGTTCTAACTCTGGAAGGCACTCAGATACCAAGGTGATGGGGCAGAATTAGAATCTGAAAAGTACATAATAGAATTTTAATTCTTAAATAGCATTCACAAATATCAGAATCAAACTACTCTCTGTATGTGGGTTAGTTTCCAAGTGGACACTGTAGAACCTTGAACAAACAGCATTGGTAAGAATGGACCTTTCTTTGATTACACTGAAGTGTATGATTGGTTTGAGAGGCTCCAAAATAGTGAGTCACCCCTTCTTACATTGCTTCTTGTAGGGTACCCAGAACCTCGTCTTTACTGGTTCAAAGATGGGCAACCATTACAGGCCTCAGACCGAATCCTGAAGACTGAGAAGAAGCAATTTCATGCACTCGAAATCCTCAATGTCGTTAAGGAGGATGCTGGTCAATACTCAGTATTTATTAGCAACTCTGCAGGTTCTGCATATTCATCGGCCAGTTTGGTTGTCAAAGGTAAGTTATTGGTGCTTTCTGCCAGTGGCTATCTCTGGTTTAAATATTCACTTTTCCTGATAAAGCCTATAGACAGCAAGATATTCTGGAAAATAAAATGGGCCATAAACCGAGGATAGAGGGATGGTTTTGTATTTAAAGCACTGGACTGAGAATCAGGCAACCTGTGTTCTATTCCTGACTAATCTTCCATGGATCTTCACTGTGTTCTTAAGGGAAGTCGTATCACCTCTCTGTTTACCTGATTCTGATCTTACTTGCACATGCATTCTAACTCCATTGTCCTTAATGCCTTCACTGGGGAATTGTGCTTAAAAACTAAGGGTATGATATGGTCCATATCTGAGGCCATAACTGCAGAATACTGCAGTACTTTTAATAAGGGTTGAGTTTATCTCAGTTGTAGAAGCAGATAGGTATAGAGCCAGTGTGGTGTTTTGATGATGATGATGATGTTGGGTTAATTAATTTCTTTATTTATTAATAAATATCAGTACTCATGGAGTTAGTAATTTATGGCCGAATGTTTTTGTGGTGTAATTTATCAAAATGATCTTTGTTCAAATGTATGATATATTAATAGAAGATTAAAACAGATTTTAGTCACTCTTGTGCAGAGTTACTGTACATGTCACTTATATTATAAAATGGCTTTTAGATATATTCTACTAAAGAGATGAATAATAATTTTTAATAAAAATGTAATTTGTGTGTAGTCCATATTGTATTGAGTAAGTCATTGATATCACCTGACCACATGCTTGAGTGCACAATTCACAGAAAGGAGACATTTGTCCTTTCTATAGATGTAGTTTCATAGTGGGATGATTTGTCTTTCTGTGTTACAGGTCCTGGTGAGAAGGAAGAACTGCCAGAAACAGGTGAGAGGAGCAGCACAATCAGTGATAATAGAACTACGAATAACTTCTCAATAGTCTTAGCCTCACTTGTACCACTTCATCATGAACTTTTTAATTTTCAGATGCTCAAGAACAGCTGGTGCCACCCAGGTTCCTGGAGAGATTTACCAATAAAAGTGTCAGGAAAGGTGCAAGTATCACCTTCTCTGTGAAGGTTGAAGGTAAATGGAGCTTAAACACAACTTTCTTTCTGTGTTACTTAATTTGCAGAGCTTCCCAATGTATCCTGTCTTCTCATTGGGCCAAATCTTGAAGGCCTTATCTACTGTAGGAGTCAGAAGATTTGGGTTCTGTTCCCATCTTTGTAACAGACTTTTGGATGCTCCTAGCCAAGACGTGTAACTCTTGTTGCATCAATTTTCCTATGTATAAAATGGGGATAATAGCACATTCTTATCTCACAGGGGTGTTGTGAGGGCTAATCTTTCATTTTTGTAAAGTGCTTTGAAGTTCTTAGATGGAAGATGCTCTAGAAGTGCAAGTATTCATTTATGATTTATTACTGTTATTGGAAATGGATCAGCAAACATGTCGAAAGTAGGATTCACTCACAATGTAGTACACAGGGTTTTAAGAAGGGAGGAACACCAGTGGGACAATTAAAGAGGTTATTGCTCTTTTCTTTAGGACATCCAGCACCCACAATTACCTGGTTGAAAGAAGAATCTCATGAAGATGTTCTGTGGATCAAACCAGAGACTCCTGGTTACAAGCTCGCCAGTTCCAACATGCATCACAGTCTAATCCTGCTGGATGTTGGAAAGGAATATAGTGGAACCTACACTTGCATTGCTACTAACAAGGCTGGACAATCCATCTGCACTGCCTCCCTAGAAGTTCTGGATGGTAAATTTTTGCAATATTACAAACACTTTCCCTATAGTATTAAACATAATATAGTGTAGATGAATGGTATCTCATCATTATAATATGTCTATAATTGCTGAATGAAGAGCAAATGTGAAAATACAATGAATTTCAACAAACTACAACTCAAGTACATACATTTCACAGAGATTCCGGTATATCTCTATTACTTTTCTTTGATAGAAAAAGATTATATGCCCCTAATATAAGAATAACGTTTACTGTCTAGGGCTTTGGTCCATGCGTCAAATTAAAAGTGTGGTAAGGTTTTGCATAAACAAAACAAGAGACTAAAGAATAATCAAGAGGGGAAAAAAAGGAAGAAAACAGGCCCCAAACATTACCTTTTTTAGGAACACTGGATTCTTCACTCTGCTAAGGCTGTTTTGCATCACATCTCTGCCTTAAAGCACCTGAGGCAGGCGAGTGGAGAATTTCTGCTGCGCAGAGAAATTCTCCACCATCTCTTGTGTCAGCCTCCTCTCCCCCACTCCCTGGTGTGAGAGGAGGGGAGGGAAGGGACATGTTAAGGGCATTCTGGGGGTGGGGCATGGCCAAGGCAGGGAGGGGCCTGGAAGAGCTCTGCTCCACCAAACCTTATTCTGCCTTGATGTAATTTAGAGCTGCAGGCCCCATCTCCACTGTACCAGGGCAGGGTTTGGCAGGGTGAGGAATCTGCCCCTCAGTGTTTAGCAAATACCTTCTTTTGGCGAAGACCCTCTGATTATAGACTCTGATCTTGCAGTGAAAGAGGCTGAAGTTCTGACCCGCGAGCGCATGATGGTGACAGATGTTATAATGACCACGCTGGGGTAAGCAAGGGCAGCGTATGTTAAGCCAGAAGAGTGTGTACAAGAGTCCTCTAGATTTCACTGAGATGGATTTACAGAATGTATTGCACTTCAGTCCCACATTTCCGATCGGATGGGAGACTGACTGAGCTCTCCAAAGATCTGGAAGTGTGTGAGTCATGGTGCTGGTTTGTTTGGGAAGGTCCCCCAGTATTCAACTAAAAGGTTTGGCCCCAGCCTGAAGCCTTAACTAGAGGGAATCTTCTGTTTGATTACAAGTGTTTAAAATCCTGACTCTAGCTCCGGAAAGCTAAATGCAAGAGGTTATTGAAAGCTCACTATTTCCAGGGACAAAATGATGCAGTGAGCTAGTGGCCTGCCTTTCACTGCAGGAAACCACTCTCCAATCCAGTCAGATTTCCTTTCCCTCCTTTTCTGATTAGGAAGATTGTCCAGTTCTCCACCAGAGCTAAAGCCTGTATCATCGCCAAAGCTTCTACGGTTAAATTCTCCTAATTCTTTACTGCCACGCGCACCCGTGGAACTGTGTGTAATCACACCTGTGCAGATTTAGTGTAAAATGCCTCTTCTGGTGTAAATGAGTGATGAATTCTGATTTGATGGTGTTTTACACTCACTTTGCACTCATTTGCAGTGGTATAAGTGGCTGTACAAGAAGCAAGGCGGTGGAGAATCCGACCCAGTATTCTGAACTAACACCTGGTGTCTCTATTTTATATTTAATTTTACTTTTGTAATAGAGGGGTAGCTGTGTTAGTCTGTATCCACAAAAACAACGCAGCGGACTCCTCGTTAATTTTGTAATAGTTTTCTTCGGAACAATGTGACTTTAGCTCCATTTCACATCTGAATATTGAGCTGTACTTAAGGTTAAGAATAAAGGATTTTTAAAAAAATTCTTAGACTTAGTTTAGTTCATAATCCAGCCAATTCATATAGATCCCCATTCTGCAACTGCTTCCAAGACATGTTGTTAATGGGGTTTCTCACGTGGGGCAGGTACAGAATTAGACCTGTAAACAGAGTGGCCAAGAGCGTAAAGAAGGTTTTCTCGTGAGATAGTTCAGCAGAGCCAAAGGATGCTGAATATGTGCGTGGCACACTGCCAGTATCTGTGTTTTAAAGGGTAGCGCTTTGCTTGCATAATGCATGAAGGTTTTTTTCGAGAGAGTCAGGAGATCTAGATTCTATTCCTAGTCCTGACATGGAATTTCTGCCTAGGCTTGGAAAACTCTCTTATGTCAAACTTTAGGAACTAAAACAGGCATCTAAACGAAAATGTTCTGATTTTCAGAGTCAATGGTAGTTGTAGTTGCTTAGCACCTCTGAAAAACAGGTCACTTTCACTTAGAAGCCTAATTATAGACTTGGGCACTTAATTTGGGGTACTAAAGTTTGATAATGTTGGCTGTGCCTCAACTTTGCCATGTGTAAAATGGGGCTAATACTTTAGTTAAATACCTTAGAGGCATGTGGTAATTTCTGAAGGTTTATTAGATGCTTCAAGATCCTCCAATAAAAGAGAATATGTAAGTGAGTGTATTAATAGTAACAAGTTTCTTCTTGATTGGCAGGTATGAAGACAAGGACAGAAAAGGACATGGGTAAAGTTGTATGAAAACTCTTGTTCTCGTACAGTGTGCCTCATTCACCTCCAAAGCAGGCAAAATTCACATACTCAAATTCTGAATTTCAGTTGCATAGGATTAAACATAGTAACAGCTTGAGGAAAAAAATGGATGACAGGGATCATAGAATCATAGACTTTAAGGTCAGAAGGGACCGTTATGATTGTCTAGTCCGACCTCCTGCACAACGCAGGCCACAAAATTGCACCCACCCACTCCTGTAACAAACCCCTAACCTATGTCTGAGCTACTGAAGTCTTCAAATCGTGGTTTAAAGACTTCAAGGTGCAGAGAATCCTCAAGCAAGTGACCCGTGCCCCATGCTGCAGAGGAAGGCAAAAACCCCTAGGTCCTCTGCCAATCTGCCTTGGAAGAAAATTCCTTCTCGACCCCAAATATGGTGATCAGCTAAACCCTGAGCATGTGGGCAAGACTCGCCAGCCAGACACCCAGGAAAGAATTCTCTGTAGTAACTCAGATCCCACCCCATCTAACATCCCATCACAGGCCATTGGGTATATTTACGCTAATAGTAAAAGATCAATTAATTGCCAAAATTAGGCTATCCCATCATACCATCCCCTCCATAAACTTATCAAGCTTAGTCTTGAAGCCAGATATGTCTTTTGCCCCCACTGCTCCCCTTGGAAGGCTGTTCCAGAACGTCACTCCTCTGATGGTTAGAAACCTTCATCTAATTTCAAGTCTAAACTTCCTAATGGCCAGTTTATATCCATTTGTTCTTGTGTCCACATTGGTACTGAGCTTAAATAATTCCTCTCCCTCCCTGGTATTTATCCCTCTGATATATTTATAGAGAGCAATCCTATCTCCCCTCAGCCTTCTTTTGGTTAGGCTAAACAAGCCAAGCTCCTTGAGTCTCCTTTTATAAGGCAGGTTTTCCATTCCTCGGATCATCCTGGTAGCCCTTCTCTGTACCTGTTCCAGTTTGAATTCATCCTTCTTAAACATGGGAGACCAGAACTGCACACAGTATTCCAGATGAGGTCTCACCAGTGCCTTGTATAACAGTACTAACACCTCCTTAGCTCTACTGGAAATACCTCGCCTGATGCATCCCAAGACCGCATTAGCTTTTTTCACGGCGATATCACATTGGCGGCTCATAGTCATCCTGTGATCAACCAATACTCTGAGGTCCTTCTTCTCCTCTGTTACTTTCAACTGATGCGTCCCCAGCGTATAACAAAAATTCTTGTTGTTAATCCCTAAATGCATGACCTTGCACTTTTCACTATTAAATTTCATCCTATTACTATTACTGCAGTTTACAAGGTCATCCAGATCTTCCTGTATGATATCCTGGTCCTGCTCTGTATTGGCAATACCTCCCAGCTTTGTGTCATCCACAAACTTTATTAGCACTCTCCCACTTTTTGTGCCAAGGTCAGTAATAAAAAGATTAAATAAGATTGGTCCCCAAACTGATCCCGGAGGAACTCCACTAGTAACCTCCCTCCAGCCTGACAGTTCACCTTTCAGTATGACCCGTTGTAGTCTCCCCTTTAACCAGTTCCTTATCCACCTTTCAATTTTCATATTGATCCCCATCTTTTCCAATTTAGCTAATAATTCCCCATGTGGAACCATATCTACTGAAATAGAGGTAAATTAGATCCACTGCATTTCCTTTGTCTAAAAAATCTGTTACCTTGTCAAAGAAGGAGATCAGGTTGGTTTGGCACGATCTACCTTTTGTAAAACCATGTTGTATTTTGTCCCAGTTACCACTGACCTCAATGTCCTTAATGACTTTCTCATTCAAAATTTTTTCCAAGACCGCACGTACTGCAGATGTCAAACTAGCAGGCCTGTAGTTACCCAGATCACTTTTTTTCCCTTTCTTAAAAATAGGAACTATGTTAGCAATTCTCCAGTCAGACGGTACAACCGCTGAGTTTACATGGGATGACCACTAAACCGCTTGTTTACAAATTTAACTGAAACGTAATTCTCCAACTCTGCCATCTTGATCTTACATACTAGGTAGGAGAAAAATAAATACCGGTAACTAGTCATTACATTTTAAAAGGTTTACAGTTGGAATTTTTATTTAAAAGTCCTGTCTGGTACATTGGCAATAAAATTTGGTGGTTCTCAACTTAAAAATCATTCAGTCAAAGGGACAATGTCAATATCTCTTGCTTGTCAAGACTATGTCCCTGATATGCTCTGTAACTATATTTATTTCCTAGTTTTGCTTCTCCTAGTGTAAGAAGGCTCCAGCATTGCTTCCTTAAGAAAATGAAGATGTGTAATGAGTCTTAGAAAGAACCCAGGATCTGCACACCACACAACTTGGCATGATTTGTCACAAATGGAAATCTCTGTCTCAGAAAGAGCTGACGCTGGAAAGCAGGGGTGTTGCATGTCAGAACAGAAGTGCATTAGCAGAGCTGTGCTGTGGGAAAACCTTGCACAGTGTCTTTCCATGCGATGCTTGACTCAGCCTAGAGCTGTTGGTTTTTCACTCTCATGAACACCAACTTCATTCAGAATTTAAAATGTAGGGTTTGTTTTTTTCCTGGGCTGAGTGAATTTTGTGCTGGTGAAAGGTGTCAGACTAGCAGCCCTGCATAGTGTGAAAACTTTTTTTTTACTCACAGAATAATTACAGCACTGGCAGTGGTAGTTTACCCCCAAACTGTCCCACCAATATACTTCAATCCTGATCTGCAGGGACCTCCTCTGTGGGCAGGTCCACAGACAGTCTGCATATCCCTCAGTCCTTGGTTTCTCTATTATAACTACAAACCAGGGCAATAGTTGGCGATAGGGACATAAATTCACTGAGAGCTGGAACTGAGACTGGACTCTCATTTGACATAAGTCACTATTCAATCCTCTTTCACTCACTAATAACCTGGGCTATATTTCAACCAGTGTCCTAGAGATGAATGGTTCCATGTTCCATTACCTATACCCCGGGCAATACGGTCCTCTAAAACTCCATGTTAAAATAAGCCAATCTGTCTTGGATGGTTAGACACAACAAATCCTGTATCTTGGCAAGGGCTTAGACTAGATGACCCTTGTGGACCCTTCTAACCTTATGATTCTATTATTCTAAACCTCATGCAAGAGGAATAACCATACCTATGCCACCCCATTGGTTTGAGTGTGGCACTATTGTGGTTTCCATGTTCAGAGTTTATCTGTTTTAAAGTTCACATCTGGGTCCTAAATCCAGATATGCTCCAAGACCATGTGAAGAGTGAGAGGGCATCTGGTTCTGACTCATCCCTGATGTAAATAGCCCCCAGTATCACACTTGTCATTTTGGCCTTTGACTCCCCCTTTCTCTTTTTCAGAGTTGGTATCTCTGTCCACCCTCCTGAATCGAGGAAAGGTAGGAGAAGCCCACACATCTATAGTTAAGGTTGCCAATGTGTTTCCATTGTAACCTTCTGTTTTTAATTCCTTAGAACTTTTTGAAATTCTGACCTATCAGATTGAAATTTTTCAGGCCTGGTCTCAGGCCAAGGATGAATGATTTTGGGCGGGAAAATATACACACACACTTTTTTCATCACAAAATACTTTTGTCACCTTTTTTGGAACAATGGTTTGGTTTGGAAGGACATCAGGCTGTGCTCCAGGCAATCCTGGCCAGTCTAGCTGTGGACTCAAAAATGTACCCCAGGTTTGCACATTGAGGGTACAATTTATTTCTATGCAGAAGACCAGCATAAGGAATATTCAGCTATTGAATCCCACATAACTCTTCAAAATAGAGTCTGAATGGAACTTAAGTGGTTTTTAGGCCTCATGCCGACTGTACAGGGGTGAATTTCAGCCTGAGGGAGGCAAGACTCCATAGGAATGCACAGGTAAAGTTCATTCCCACAAGGGAGAAGAGTTAAGGTTTTTACACCACACCGATCACCCTGGAATCTGAGCACTTGTTCTGTACAACCTTAACTCTGCCCCCTTCTGCATTATCAGCTGGTCCTTAATTATATGATCAGGACAGTGTATCATTTGTTGCATAGGTTGTATGGTCCACAGGGGATAAAGCAACTGTTCAATATTTATTTTTTATCATTACTGCTCAGTGAGTGGACTCCTGCCTCAGTCACTACATGCTACCCATCCAATCCACTGAGAGGCTGTGTTCACTGTCGAGGTGGCTCTCCACTGTGTCTGTGGGGAGTTAAACTCCAAATTGTTCTTGTCTGGACACCACAGCATCACTGACATCAGTTTCAGAAGGACAAGTCAGTCATATCTGGTTCATTGGAGTGGACTTTCAGATGACATACTACAGGCTTGATAGCATGTTCTCCCTTTTCTAGGAGAGCTTGTAGAAGGTGAGGCTGAAGGTGTGTCCAGAAGTCACATTTCATTAGCTGATGTTGGAACAGAAGAATTCCTCCAGAAACTCACCTCCCATATCACAGAAATGGTGTCTGCAAAAATAAGTCAGGGTAAGTGTAACCCACACACCTTCTGGGTGTGGTGTTCTGTCCCATCTAGTGGCACTGAGACCATGTAGAGAGAGAGAGAGAGATAAAATGAATCTGCTCTACAGGCCTGGCTAACAGCCAGTTGGCTTTCAGCTCATGCAGTAGAGGCTCATGGACCAGGCTCCAGAGGCCCAAGTTTCAGTCCCACCCGCCACCGACCGGGTGGCAAGTGTGAATACAAAGCAGAGCAGTCAATCATCAGGTTTGGGTTGAGTTTTAAATCTCATCTATGAAACAATTGTTTTGCACATAATAACAACAATAATAATATAACACTAATAAGAGATTCATCAGGTAGAGATCAATTCCCTGACTTTTCTTTATGCTGTTTCTGGAACTTCTTTCCAGGAAAGTTAGTATCTAGAGTTGAGAAGGGACTTTTCCATACAGGCACAAACTTTCAGTTTTGTTTTAGTGAAAATACAAATTGAATAAATTTTCACGTATTTTTCAGATGTTTTACCATGCTTGTGAATTACTAGGCTAAAGAGGATTAATCCAGTGGAATAAGCATGTGTCTGAGGGGACTAGAACTCCTAAGCACTAATCTCTGCTCTGCCATTACTTGCCATGTAGCCTTGGGCACATCATTTATCCTCTCTTAATCTTAGTTTCTTCACCTGTAAAATGGGGTTAATGATATTTGTGTATCTACTTCACCAGAGTGTTGAGGGTTAATCAGGTAGCGCTGTGAATAATATAAACCCCATGTAAGTACTAACTACTGATTATTATTACCAAAGCTATGTCGGCCAAAATTTCATTGACACAAAAACTGCTCCACACCACTCTGGCAATATAAATAGGCCTCAGAATGGCAGTAGGTTATATTTACGTGCATTTTCAGGCCCCATATATATGACTAGGGAGATATAAAGTGGTCTCATGTAAATGAGAATTAGGTCCATATGAAAGTTAGAATCTTTCATAGTCCTGTTGCTCTTTCAGCAGTGTTTGAATTTACAGTGATGGTGTGGGCCCTCATCCTGCTGTGTTATCTCTCTACAATCCGACTGAAGTAAATCATGTAATCTCAGGGACTTCAAATGCCCAATATGCATATGCCGTCACAATTATTAACAGGAGCTTATGTACTGGATGATGCAAAAGGTCTGTCCTGGGGATATTTGATTTTGTGAAGACTTAAAAAAATCTTACGGATTTGAACCCTATTTGATTTTCACAAGAGAGCAGTCTCTCATCTGTGTACCTGTTTCCCCACTGTTCTTCATTTCAGCCACACTTCGAGTGCCTGGAGCAGACAGTGATGATGAATCTAAGACGCCATCTCCATCTCCACGCCATGGCAGATCTCGACCTTCCTCAATTGTTCAGGAGTCTTCCTCTGAATCTGAGGATGGGGATTCTAGAGGGGAGGTACAGTGCACACACGAATAAACGTCACAAGTGTTTACTAGGCGAAAGGATTAATCATTCTGAGTAAACAAATCTAGGGTATTTTAAGGGTTTCCATCTTAAAAGGAGGTTAGTGGTTTAAGGTGAATGGTCTAATACATAGAACACAGGACTAAGGGTATAAAGTCACGCTTTCGCACACAGTGCATGGTCTCAAACAGGTTGCGTAGGTCAATGTTTTCAATAGCTTCTGTTCATTTGGGGGTCTCAAATTTTAGTTACTCAACTTGAGATGCTCCGGGCTTGACTTTCAAGGTGCTGAGCCCTCACAGCACCAAGTAATGTCAACAGGAGCTGCAGGAATTCAGCACTTCTGAAAATCAGGGCCTGGGTATCTCAAGTTGGGCCACTCAAGTTAGTGGACTTTTCTTTTTTTTAATTCAGCCTTAACGTTTTTGAATTCAGTTTTCCATCTGTAAAATGGAGGTAGTGATTCTCTTCTATCCTCCATGGGTGGTGGGGATGAAGTATTTAACACTGGTAAAACGTGTTAATTGTGTGCTATTGCTATTATCAGAACCTTGCTTTCATGCACACGAATAACTCTCTTTTCATGCTTGTAGATTTTTGACATCTACATGGTCACGGCTGACTATGTGCCCATTGGAGCTGACAGGGAAGCCATCACTCTGAAAGAAGGGCAGTATGTGGAAGTCCTTGACTCTGCTCATCCTCTAAAGTGGCTAGTCAGGACCAAACCCACTAAATCCAGCCCCTCTCGGCAGGGATGGGTGTCGCCGGCTTATCTGGACAAGAAGTTAAAGGTGATCGATCTTCCTTGTTTTACTTTTTTTATGGAAACTGTTTCCTTTGCATGGTAGAGCAGTTCCCTGCTTGCCCTGGCTGTCGCTGAGTTTCCATGAGGGGCAGTTCTACTCTGAAAAGGGAGTATGTAAAAATGGCCCCTTTGTACTCATCAGCTCTGCTCCCTGTACCTAGCTAGAGTCCTGTCCTCTGACTTCAATGACAACTGTGTGTGGTTGTTGGTTTTTACTGCAGTTGGCCCTGGAAACAACACAGCTACGAGGAAGTGAGCTGGTATCTAGTCTGGTTTGTGTATCATTAATAGAATTATTTACCAAAATCCAATCATGTATATTTGTGTTACCCACACCCCCCACGTCTTTCCCCAGAGGTTGTACAGGTGTCACTGAGGGCATAACTGGAAGGAAAGCGGGTCAAAAAAGGTCAGCAAAACTTTCCTCCATCAAAAATTCTGTTCCATCAAAAACAAAATGTTTTGCAGAAGCATAACAGTTTTGACTAAATTTTCACTGAGAAGGAGCCTCAGGTCCAGGATGGAATTTCTGGTCAAAACTTGAGAATGCCAATAGCCCAGAGGTAGGAGACCCAAATCAGGCAGAGCAGGGACCTGTGCATTGCTCTCCCACATCCCAGGGGAGTGCCCTAACCACTGGTCGTATTGGCTATGCTGGGGTTGCTCCGACGTAACTCATGGGCTGATTTTCCCTGCCCAGTGGATGGTGAGTAAGAAGGAAAGAACGCAGCTTGACAGTCAGATCTCAGGTTTCAGAGTAGCAGCCGTGTTAGTCTGTATTCGCAAAAAGAAAAGGAGTACTTGTGGCACCTTAGAGACTAACCAATTTATTTGAGCATAAGCTTTCGTGAGCTACAGCTCACTTCATAGGATGCATACTGTGGAAAATACAGTGAGGAGATTTATATACACACAGAACGTGAAAAAATGGGTGTTACCATACACACTGTAAGGAGAGTGATCACTTAAGATGAGCTATTACCAGCAGAAGAGTGGGGGGGGGGAGGGGAGAGAAAACCTTTTGTAGTGATAATCAAGGTGGGCCATTTCTAGCAGTTAACAGGAACATCCGAGGAGCAGTTGGGGAGGGGGGGGAAATAAGCATGGGGAAATAGTTTTACTTTGTGTAATGACACATCCATTCCCAGTCTCTATTCAAGCTTAAGTTAATTGTATCAGTTTGCAAATTAATTCCAATTCAGCAGTCTCTCGATGGAGTCTGGTTTTGAAGTCTTTTTGTTTTAATATTGCGACCTTTAGGTCTGAGATTGAGTGACCAGAGAGATTGAACTGTTCTCCGACTGGTTTATGAATGTTGCATTTGCAGAGCTGGCAGTTAGAAAGGCCATATTTTTATTTGTAAATAGAGTGCGTTTGACCGGGAGTCACAGATATAATACACTCGGCATCCTATCATGCCTTGTTACACAGTAGTTTGTCATGGTATAATGATACTTTTAAATTCTCAGCCCTCCTGCATTTGAGCAACAGTGTTCCATTGCCCCCAAAGGAAACATGGGTCTCCCCAGTTTGGGATGTTTTATGCAGAGAAACAACATTGCTCAGTATTCCTTCTTCCAAACTAAGCCCTTCTTCTTGGAGACAGGCTGCCCTTGCTAATTGCCCCTTCCTGTTTTATCATCTCTGTAAGACAAGTTATCATTCCTAATAATGGTAGATTCCCCTGAGCTTCCCTGTGTTCCCAGCTACACACTTGCGTAGCCACTGCCCTCTCTTTAGCTTGTATTGCCATATACTTATTAATTTAATGTTGTTTTAAAAATGTGTGTATTAAACTAGTCTCATGAGATGTGCTATTTGCTTTTTACACCTAATTAAGGCTCCTTACACTAAGAGTCAAGAGTTCTTCAGTCTGAAATAACACATGTGCCCAGTTCAATGAAAAGATCACATGTTTGGAGCTAGAACCCCAAAGTCCATCCATCTAGTTTCTTATATTGGCACCCCATCACCATAATCTCTGCTTCCATTATCCCTTTGGCCTTTAAGCACTTTCAGGTTAATACAGTGGTGTGTGACAGAGTGTAGGTTCCCATGGAACAAATCCAGTTCAGTTGTCAGTGGAACCCAAACCAGGGACCTTCAGCACCAAAAAGCACAAACCCCTACCAGATGAGCTTCAGAGGTTAACTCCATCAGCTGTATGTACCAGTCTGCTATTCTTGATGGGTCCAGCTACCAGAAGGCGGGCAAGATGATCCCAGACACTCAGTCACGGACATGTGGATTCATTGTTCTGTAAAACATCTTCCCTATCCTTTCTCCTCCCTCCCAGAGCCAGAAGAGTCTCCCAGTGCAAGCCCTGCCCCAAGTAACACTGTTTGAAACCCTGTTGGTGTTGCTGTCTGGCAGTGATCTACAGCTTTGTTACTGGCAGATTATTAACCTTTACAAAAATGTTTTTTTGTGGCTGTTGGTTAGGGACAGAAACAAGCTGCATGTGACAGCGCCATGCCTGAAGTTATTCTGCACACGTGCTTCAGTTACATGATACAGGCATTCCTGCTCTGTTCCTTAGAGAACTGATGTTTCCTGTTTGTCTGTTAGTTGTCACCAGAGTGGGGCACGTCGGAAGCGCCCGAGTTCCCCGGCGAATCTGTTTCAGAAGATGAATATAAAAGGAAGCTGAGGTGAGCACTTTCTGATTTGCACTGCTGCCTTTCAGGATAGTGCCATGTGAACTAACAGGGATGCTTGGGTCTGAGGCTTCTCCCAAAGGATCCGCACATTCCATTTGCGCCTCTAGGACTGTCTGATGAAAGCCCAATTTCTTTGCTGCTAAATCCTACCCGCTCCCCTCCCCCAGAGTCCCGCTAAGCTCTTGAGGCTTCCAACCTACAGCAGGGTTTAAACATTTGAATTCTAAGTCTCTACTGATTTAGGTTTGGGGGAAATGCCATGTGATCTAAACCAGCTTGGGAGCAAGATTTGTTTTCTTGTCCAACCTGCTTGTTCCTCGCATATTGTCCTATGGCTGAGTAGTTAACTCCTTGGGATTTCATAGAAGGCTCTGCGGTCCCTTCCAGTATAACTAGTTCTGCCCTGCGGGTGCTCTGGGTCATAATATAATAACATAAAGGGAGAGCTGAAGGGTAGCGTATAAGGGCCATGTGTAGTGTTCCGGCACTGCCAGGGTGGTCCAACAGAGTGCTCATCTCCTTGGTAAAAATATTTACCTGTATGGCCTCTACACAGCAGCCACACCGCAGCCTGGGGACTGTGCTGCAGTTACCCACTCTTCTTGAAATCCTCTTGTTAACTCAGACTTAACAGGGAGAAAAGCAGCTGCAGCCTCATTCTGGTTATTGGTTACATCTCTAATGCTGGGCACTGATTTATGTAGTCTCCTCTCTGAGGGCCTGAGTCTATGAGGTGCTGAACACCCTGAGTTCTGCCTAACTTCAGGGCCAGTCGAGGTGTGCAGCACACTGCAGCTGGGGCCCTGAAGGAACAGAGCCTGCCCCTCTTGGAAATCAGCACGTCAAGAACAATATTTGTAATTGCTCTTCCCTTTGTCTGTTTGTCTTTCCTGTAGCGTCATTATTCAGGAACTGCTGAACTCTGAGGAGGAGTTTGTCAAAGATCTGCAGTTCCTCCAGACCCATCACCTCCAGTACATAGAGAGCTGTCCGGATGTTCCAGAAACTGTTGCCAGTCAGAAATCTACTATCTTCAGAAATGTCAGTGCTATTGCGAGCTTCCATTCCAAGTAGGTATTCCTGGACGCGTTACCAGTGTTAGTGACAGAATTGCTTTGGTTATGAGGCATGCCGTGGAAAATGTTAAGATTGAAGGGGGTGGATGAGAATTTTAGGAGCCAAGAGCAAGAACACAGGAATGGGAATCAAAAAGTAGTAGTGTTAATACAATCCCAGAGTCTTGAAATTCCTCTTGTTCTGCTGAGCATTTTTTGCCCTGCTAGGCGAATTTCATTGAATAACTATAAAATTCCTATAAAATACACAGCCCCTTCTCTCAGGTGAGGTGATTCTTTAAGACTCCGACGCTGTATTTAAGGATGGAGATAGCCAGTGTAGATCCAATACCTACTTTGAATGACCCAATTGTATTCACAAAATGTGGCACATTGTTGTTTTACAGTCAAAACGGGCCAAAAATCATGCTTGCAGTGGACTTACATTCTGGCCATCCTGCAAAAGCCTTGCACACGGTCAGCACAGATTTCTCCTCCCAGCAGCCTGAGCAGAAGGGGGCATAAAATGTGCTAAAAGTTCAACCCCTCGCACAATGTTCCTTTCAAATGTAGCCAAGATACCTAGCCATCAAACTCAGCCACAGCCCCGCTCCATTGAGGAGAGATTTACCTCAGATGCAGTGCTCACAAAACAACTTCCCTTCATCCTGGCCAAATTCTTCTCTTGGTATAGAGAGAGGAGGGGAAATCTCCACTCACCCGCACATGGGAATTCAGGGACACTCAAACTGAAGCACAGGGACAGCAGGTTCCAACTCCCTGCTTCAGTCTGAGCCCCTAAGAACTTCTCTTCCTTTGTCTCCAAGCATTCCTTAAATTCAAGCCGGCCAGGAGGGTCTTCTGTCTAAATTTCAGGTGTGATTAAATTCTTGCCCAATGGCATTTAAAAGTTTACCTCTGGGTACAATTGCAGTTCTGACAACACAGATCACTTCATCAAGCTGGATTAAACTGGGATAATATGTATTTAGGTGTAGCGTTCTGGTGAGGTTCTTGTCACGTCTGTGTTCTATTTTCTCTGTGCCAGCTTCTTCTCAGATGTCCCTCTTTCTCCACCTCCACAGTTCCTTCTTCCCAGAGCTGCAGAAATGTGACACTGATGACGACATAGCTATGTGCTTCATTAAGAATGAGGAGGACTTTGATAAGTACATCCAGTACCTGGTGGGGCGGATACAGGCCGAGTCTGTCATTCTCAGCAAAGCCATTCAGGAGTTCTACAAGGTAGCATATTAACCAAAGTACATGCCACACATCGGGAATGAAGCCTTGTATAACCCCACTGCTTTATGAAATGCAAAGCCCAATGGTGGGTCATACCACTGAATATCTAGGGATTCCATTGGAGTTGCATATATAATATAATATAATAGGATTATTAGATAGGTAGGAAATTATTAAAAAACAGGGTTTAGTAATCTTCACAGTGGGATGAAGCTCTCATTAGTGGCAGAAAAATTCAGAGTGATATTACTGTAAAGAGCCATAGCCACATACGTTCATATTGTCAAGGAGGATCAAACCTTGGACGTTTCATTTGAAAATGCACAAGCTCCTTTAGATCTTAGTAATGATCCACCTGTTCCTGTCTTAGGCCAGCCAGTACTGGGAGTCTTGATCAATACACAGAGACTTTGCAATAATAGTTAACAGAATCTGACGAGAGCTATGGTGCCTTTAAGACGTGCACTGTATGTGGACTCAAGGGTACAATGTTAACCAGATGTCTACGGGTAGAGGAAAGAAGTGTTGCTCCTTCCCATCATATTGTGCCATTTTCTAAGCAGCATATTGCATTTTATTATTAATTATAGCATCAACAGTGTGCTGGGTGCCTTACAGGCAAGTGAAAAGACACAGTCACTGCCCCCAAGCAGCTTACCAAGTCGACAACCAACAGGGAAGGGATGCAACAAGAAAGCAAAGGGGTAGAGTGGTGAGGCTTCACAGTTTTGGAGGGGATTAAGGCTTGTGGGATTTACTCTTTCTTCTTATGCTCAGACTGACTTGCTGGGAAGACTAAGGTATATAGGTCAGTGTTGTGTGATCTTGTCATTTTGGGCCATTTTTTGCATCACAGCATTCTTTATAGTTGTATATTTTCCCCCAGAGATATACAGAGGAAACATTAGCCAGTGAGGATCCGTCCCAGCCACCTATACCTCCACTGCAGCACTATTTAGAGAGACCCATAAACAGGATCCAGCAGTATCAAATTATAATCAAGGTAAGGAGCTTCCAATAGATTCTTACCACTCCTAGTGTGATGGATTTGCCTTCCATTTTGGAGAGCCTTTGGAGAAAATGGACCTGATCAGTTACCCTGGCTTCACACTAGTATAACACCATTGGAATTGCTCTCGAGCAAGGGAGATCAGAATCAGGGCCAAAGTTCGTGCACTTGAATAGTTTTGTAAACTTAACTCGTTTGAGAAGTTCACAAAGTCTCAAACACCACACGATTTGCCCAGCTTTAGCTGAATGCTCTAAAAATGGTTACATCCATGAAGAATATAAATTCGCCACGTGTGGCAACATATCTGTTATAAAAGCAACTAGTTTTCAATGCACATGTCATTGACTTGTCAACACAGGCAACTTCCCTCCCTGTTTTTTCAGGCAGAATTCAAGGTAAGACAAGGCAGATAATGTAAGAGCTACCTTCCCACCTACTGCAAATCTTTGCTGTTTCAAGAGCTGAGCCCAAAGCAAATCATTTCTGAAGGTTCTGAAACATTTCACTATCTGAGGATTTAATTTATATATATATGTATACATACACACATACATAATATTTGTTGTAATGTTTATTATATACTACATAAAACTGGGCATGTTTAGTCGTAAGAAAAGCAGACTGAAAGGGGACCTGATAGACTTCAAATATGTTAAGGGCTGTTCTAAAGAGGATGGTGAAGATAGGATGAGAGGTAATGGGCTTAATCTGAAGCAAGGGAAAGCTTTCTAACTATCAGGATAGCTTATCTCTGGAATAGGTTATGACAGGTTGTGGAATCTTTGTCACTGGAGGTTTTTAAGAACAGATTTGGCAAACACCTGTGATGGATCATCAGGTTTCCTTGGTCCTGCCTCAGCCTGGGGGGAGGAACTAGATGATCTCCTGAGGTTCCCTTCCAGCGCTACATTTCTAAGATGCCCTGATTCTATTTTTGGGCTTCTTCTATGCTTCCATGTTCCAGCCAGGACCAGAAGCAGAGTGTCAAAATACCCCTTCTTGTAGTTCTTTCAGTCTGAGTAGAAGGAAATAATATCAGGAGCCCCCAAAATTGCTAAATTTTTACAAATACAGATTTTACAAATTTAAGAGATTTAAATAGTTTGGAGAAGGTTCAAACATGCCTTTGAATTATGCCCACCTGTCTGGTCATACACACCAACATTTTTGAAGGTTCTCCTGATGCTTGTTTGGAGCCCCTGTACAAACACTACCTGAAAATGAAAGAGAAGAACAAATGTAATATTTACATTCATTTTGGCAGAAAAGTGTAGGTTGACGTTGATAGATATTTGCTGCATGCCCTTCCCTTCTTACTTTCACTGCATTGACGGTTGTATTTTAGCACCATCCCTTGTTTGACTCATTGTGGTGCCTTGATACCGTTGTAATAATTAAATTAGAAATACGCTGATAAGTATGTGGATCTCTTCACTGTTCAGTTTTCAATCAGCCAGACAAGTATCCTTCACTTCACTTCACTTCACTTCACTTCACTTCAGCTGTGTCTCCACTCAGTAATAACTATTTGAAGGGCGGTGTGGCATGGTTAGTCAAAGAGGCCATGCATGTGGAATGGAAAGAAACTGACCAACAAGTGGTGAAAGAGTGGGGCAAAGGTGGCCCCGCATGGAGAGCTGGATCACAGACTCCCACACGGTGATGTCTGGACTGCATGAGGATACCAATAGAATGCAAACTCTTGGAAATGTCCAGTAACAGCTGCTTTGTTCACTTGTAGGAATTAATCCGAAATAAAGCAAGAAACAGCCAAAACTGTGCATTGCTGGAGCAGGCTTATGCCATTGTGTCCGCACTCACCCAGCGTGCAGAAAACAACCTCCATATCTCACTCATTGAGAACTATCCAGGGACCCTGGAAATTCTAGGAGAACCCATCCGACAGGTAATTAGACACTCTGAATGAGGACAGTCAGTGCTTAATGCTCTTCCTGCCTTTGATAGGCCTTAAGTGGTCCATATTCTTTAGTGGCTTCTATACAAATTGTCATTGAAACAGAAAATCAGCTTAACACCCACCAAAGTGATTATCATTAATTCTGTGTTGTTGCGTATAATAAATTGCAGAATGTGACAGAGATGGACCTTCTGAATTGACTAAGCTTGAGAGCCTCTGAGCATAGAAAGTAACTCCCCTCCCCATGGGTATATAGGTGTTTGTCTTCACAACTCACCATCCAAACAGCAGGAAATCCTGTTTGGGGCATGTTTAATGGCTCATGTCGTGCACCCATGTGCTGATTAAGCTGTCCACAGTATATGTTGTCAAAAATATATGGACCAAATCCTATTCTCATTGAAGTTGATGAGACTTTTCCAATTACACTTATGGAACTAGAATTTGGCCTTAAGTTTTCATTGCATATGTTTCCCCAAGTAATACACTTTTGTTTTTAAAGCTCAGTTTTAAAATGCATATCCATTCAAGTCAACGTGGGTAACATTGTATATGCTTTATATGAAATCATGAGATTTGTTTCTCGATATCTTAGCCCTCACAATCCATATAATTTCAGAAGCTCTGTCTGCCTCTCTACCTGTTTCTTTAGAAATGAATGGATGGATTTCAAGATACCACATAGGACATAATTTGAAATTATATTTAATTTTTTTAGTAGCTTTAGCCCTGGTGAAAGATGCCTGGCTGGCAATCCTGGAGATTTATATCGGGTATTTATTTGTAGGCAAAGGAGTAATTTAAAAGATAATGTTGGGACTAAAACTGTACGCAGATTAGGAGTAGTGCCATTTTGAATGCATCACATGTAATGGTAACGATCATCTGCTATGCTGCAATAAAAGCTAAGGTGGAGGGGATGGAGGATGGAACACAGAACAATTGCTATTCAGTAGCTAGGAAGTGATAGAGAGACACCATGAAAGTAGTTCAGCAATCATTTCTACTTATTATTTCCTGCTTTCTTTTCCAGGGTCACTTCATAGTGTGGGAAGGAGCTCCAGGAGCCAGAATGGCATGGAAAGGTCACAACCGACATGTCTTCCTCTTCAAGAATTATATCCTGATCTGCAAACCCAAGCGAGACACCAAGACAGACACCTACAGCTACATCTTCAAGAACATGATGAAGGTCTAACCATTACTTTTACCTCCCCACTAGTACAATTGCTCTCTTTTTTTCAGTCTACTTCTCTCTCTCTTGATATGCAGTTGCTGGTCATCAGAAAACATGACATTTCACTTATCCTTTCAAATTGTTCTTTTGTTTCCAAAATTCCCTACAACACAGATAGAACCTGCATTATCTACTGAAATACATTTGTTAGCTCTCCAAGTCAGGTAGAATATATGTCATAAACCACCAGAGAGCAAACGAACAGGCTTTCACTGCGCAGTAGTGAGGATACATATAAGATGTTATGGTCATCCCAGCAGGAAGCCCACTGAAGCCAATGAAATTAGCCAGGTGGCAAATTTGGACTGAGGCGGTTTCTGTAGTTTATTCAAGTCAGTAAATTGGAATAGTTTCCATTTCAGTCTAATGCTGTACTTCCAATAATTGTCCTCTGCCAACAAAAGAATTGGGCAGGCCCATCTTAAGTCATTTGTCCCCATAGTATAAGAACATCACATAAGAAAATAAGAGCTGCCATGCTGGGTCAGACCAATGATCCACACAGCTCAGTATCCTGTCTCTGACAGTAGCCAGGACCAGAGCTCCAGGGAGAGTGTACAGAACAGAGAAATTCGGGAATGGTCTGCTCCTGTCTTCCACTCCTGGCTTTTACCAGTCAGAGGTTTAGGGTCACCTTGAGAATGGGGTTGCATCCCTGACCATCTTGGCTAATAGCCATTGATGGCCTTATTCTCCATGTCCATCACAACAATGGCAATAAGTTCCACAGGTTAATTGTGTGTATAATTATAAGAAATTCAGAGTGGATTTTCAGAGTGGATTTTCAGAGCTCAACTCCTACTAAGAGTCAATGGGTGTTGGGTGGTCTAACTCCCGTAGGCCGCTTTGAAAATCCCCATCTCATTCTTATTTGACAATCACATGCACGGTCTGTGTTTCCCAGCTGGATTGTCTTGCTCTCCGTATAATATCTGCTGTGCAGTTTCTCTTCATGTTGCTACTAGTAGCCTGTGTTGTTTCTCGCTATGAACCTCTAGAATAAAGATCTCAGCGTTGCTGTTCTGTTGATGCTGGCTTGTAGCTCATGTGGAATATTCTTTTAACATTAAGTAATTCTTTTTCCTGAAAATAATAATTCACCGGGGTCAGACTTTAAGCTGCCTGTTTGCTATATACAATTAGGTAAATAGCACAAAGCACTACATAGTGGGCTGAATTCTCAATTACACATAGGCCACTTTGCATGGCTCAGGCAGCGGAAAGGGACCTTCAAGAGGGTGTAAATTACATTTACACTCACTTTAATGCCCTTTTGATGTAAATGAGAAGCAGGGCCACTGTGTTCTAGGCAACAACTCTGCATTGGCAATGGGGGATTAGATGACACCTAATAGAATTGACCCCTCTTACATTTTTATGGAGATGGTTCTGACTCTCAAAGATTAGATCTAGATCTGAACTTTCCTAAATGTTGGGGCTTTGTTAGGAGCCAGGGCTTTGGTTCAGACTCGTGTCTAATTTCTGTCATGCGACTGAAGACACTTAATTGACTTTCTTACTGTCCTCCTGGTCACCCAGCTGTCCCACATAGATGTGAACGACCTGGTGGAAGGAGATGACCGGGCATTTGAGATCTGGCATGAGCGAGAAGACTCTGTCCGCAAGTACCTACTTCAAGCTCGTACGGTCATCATCAAGAACTCCTGGGTGAAGGAAATCTGTGGTATACAGCAACGTATCAGCCTGCCTGTGTGGAGTGAGTATAGTCAGGAAGATCGATTGAACCTCTGCTAAAACTAATTGATGCCTCTCCAGTTCAGAAGTGCAAGTGATGAATGGCTTTGCTGCTAAGATTAGCTCTGCAAGGAGGAGAGAGCCATCACGGCCAGCGTTATACCTCTGACGCTTAACTAAGGGCTGGCCTAATTATGTCAGGGTCTACACTACAGCCTTCCTCCCACCGATGTAAGTGCCATACTACACCGACATCATAACTCTACCTCCATGAGAGGTGTAAGTCTTAGGTTGGTGTAGTTAGGGTGACACAGGGTCTGTGTAGACACTGTCCCTTACATTGACTGTTGACTGTCGCGTCAGTTTCACAGCAGGACCTGTGAAATTCACAAGAAAACCGGGCAATTAAGGCCCTGCTGCCCCCAGATCCCTTGGAGAACTGGGCAGAGGGACCCCACTCCCGGCTGGGAGCCAGGGGGAGAATGGACCCCTCTCCCAGCTGGGAGCCAGGGTGAGAAGCCTGGGCAGCTGGACCCAGCTGGGAGCCGGGGCAAGAAGCTCAGGTGGCTTCTCCCCACCCCAGCTTCTAGCTAGGAGTCAGGCAGCCTTGTTAATGTCAGGGCTCCCTGAGCTGTAAAATTGACATGGCTGTCCTGCTCCTGTCTGGGAGCAGGGGGAGAGGGGAGTGGGAGAAGCCAGGGCCTCTGGACCCTTCTCCCCAGGGGTAAGAAGCCCAGGGAAGCTTCCCCCAGCTCTCCACTGGGAACAGGGAGTGGAGGTGGGGGGACAGCCCTCCAGGAGCCTGTGGGGGCCTGCCAGGTTCCCGGCAGGCTGCTGCCAGCAGAGCTGAGAGACCAGGCTCTGAGCTCCCGCCACTGCCCCTCTTAGGTCGGTGGACGGTCTCCTGATGACGCACATCACTGACCCAAGGAGGGTAGTTTGAACATAATAATTCACAGAGGTCAGACTTTAAGCTGCCTGTTTGCTATGTACCATTAGGTAGACAGCACAAAGCACTACACAGTGGGCCTAATTCTCATTTACACAGAGGGCACTTTGCACTGCTCAGCCTAATTAGTCTGAAATCACCAAGATAAAATTCAAAAAAGAAAAGTTCAAAGTCCTGCACTTAAGAATGAAAAAAATCAAATGTCCAGCTACAAATGGGGAATGATAAAATGGGGAATAATTGACTCGGCAGCAGTACTGCTGAAAAGGATCTGGGCATGATAGTGTATCATAAACTCAATATAAATCAACGTGATGCAGTTGTGAAAAACGCTAATGTCATTGTGGGGTGTCTTAACAGGAGTGTCATTTGTCAGACACGGGAGGTAACTGTCCTGCTCTACTCTGCAGTGGTGAGGCCCCAGCTGGAGAACTGTGTCCATGCTTTAGGAAGCTGAAGGGAGTCCAGAGGAGAACAATAAAAACAATAAAAGGTTTAGACAACCTGGCCTGTAAGGAAAGGCTAAAGCAATTGGGCTTGTTTAGCCTTGAGAAAAGAAGATTTGAAGGTGTAACCTGATAACAGTCTTCAAATGTGTTAAGGAATGTTATAAAGAGGACAGTGACCAGTTGTTCTGTATGCCCACTGAAAGTAGAACAAGTCGAAGGGGCTTGATCTGCAACAAATAAGATTTATGTTAGATATTAGGAAACTCTTTCTAACTCTAGGGGTAGTTAAGCTCTGGAATAGGCTTCCAAGGGAGTATGTGGAATCTCTGGTTTCACAGTAGCAGCCATGCTAGTCTGTATCCGCAAAAAGAAAAGGAGGACTTGTGGCACCTTTGAGACTAACAAATTTATTTGAGCATAAGCTTTCGTGAGCTATAGCTGCATCCAATGAAGTGGGCTGTAGCTCACGAAAGCTTATGCTCAAATAAATTTGTCAGTCTCTAAGGTGCCACAAGTACAACTTTTCTTTTTGTGGAATCTCTGTCACTTGAGGTTTCTAAGAGGAGGTTAGACACACACATGTCAGGGATGGTCTCTAGGTGTACTTGGTCTTACCTCAGGACAGGGGGTGGGCTAGATGACCTCTCAAGGTCCCTTCCAGCCGTATATTTCTATGATTCTCCAGCACAGTTGAATAGTCCCATAGAAATCAAGAGAACTTTTGTTGCTGGGTGAGGAAATATGGCTGCTAAAACCTCTATAACGAAGACTTTGAATTAGATCCCAAGTACCCAGATTGTATTCAGAAAATATGCATTCACAGGTGCAAAGAGGTAATTGCATGCAATGGGCTTATAGCATATTTAGTAAGCTACTGAGTGTGCACCTACACTTGCATATATTACAGATAAAGCCTAAGAAAATTTGGCTTCTATTTCTACTACATTTGCACAGAAAATAAGGCTGTGTATTTTAACTTTTACTAATAACCTGTTCTTATAAAGTGAGCCTTCCAAATTAATTTTTATATAACTTCTTGATATACATAAAGGTCAAAACTTAAAGTGTTTTGACAGTACGCAGTGCAGAATAAACTAGTGTGGAAAGAAGCAGGAATACATTTTGGGTGCTCAGCATTTTCTGAAAAAGAGGATTCTTTAAGGTGTCTCACACTGGGCAGCCAAAAATGGAAGCTCCCAGAACCACTAGTCAGTTTTGAAAATCTTGGCCGAAGGAACTGCGAAGGCTATAGAGTGAGTCAGAACGAAGGATAAAACTCAGCATTCCTGTCCCCCAGGTCTAAAATCACTAGCCAACACATGGTGATCTCTGTTTATCCACAAACAATTTGCAACACCGTGAAGTCATTAGTACCCGTTGGTTAATAAACTCTCCATTTCAGGTATCCCATGTTGAAACTTTAAGGTTTGCAAAACTCAGCCATCCTGCGTGTCCTTTTCCTTCATTGCATTAGTCATTCTTCAGACAGAACCACTAAAAATGCCTAATAAATCTCTTTTCTTTCAGTTCCTCCGGATTTTGAGGAAGGACTGGCTGACTGTACAGCTGAGCTGGGTGAAACTGTCAAATTGGCTTGCAAAGTGACAGGAGCTCCTAAGCCAGTAGTCGCTTGGTATAAAGGTATAGTCAGCATTGTGCTGTCATGAGATATGTACTCCTAGTTTACGTGGCACTCACACTGCTCCATACCAAGTTCTTGGTAGCTGATCATTTAACTGAATTGCATGTTTTCCCAGCAACATTATAATTAGTTTTTACTTGCAGTGAAAACATCTTTGCTGAAAGTTGACACCCAATACAAAGCCGTTTCGCGTGCCTCTCACTGCATTTAAGTCTTTTCCTTTTACAAAAAGAACAGGAATACTTGTGGCACCTTAGAGACTAACAAATTTATTAGAGTATAAGCTTTCGTGGGCTACAGCCCACTTCATCGGATGCATAGCATGGAACATATAATAAGAAGATATATATATACACATACAGAGAAGGTGGAAGTTGCCATACAAACTGTAAGAGGCTAATTATTTAAGATGAGCTATTATCAGCAGGAGAAAAAAAAAACTTTTCTTGCGATAATCAAGGTGGCCCATTTAGACAGTTGACAAGAAGGTGCAAGGATACTTAACATGGGGAAATAGATTCGATATGTGTAATGACCCAGCCACTCCCAGTCTCTATTCAAACCCAAGTTAATGGTATCTAGTTTGCATATTAATTCAAGCTTGGCAGTTTCTCGTTGGAGTCTGTTTTTGAAGCTTTTCTGTTGCAAAATTGCCACCCTTAAGTGTTTTACTGAGTGGCCAAAGAGGTTGAAGTGTTCTCCTACCGGTTTTTGATTCCTGATGTCAGATTTGTGTTCATTTATCCTTTTGCGTAGAGACTGTCTGGTTTGGCCAATGTACCTGGTAGACGGTCATTGCTGGCACATGATGGCATATATCACATTGGTAGATGTAAAAAGAAAAGGAGTACGTGTGGCACTTTAGAGACTAATGAATGAGCCCCTGATGGCGTGGCTAATGTGATTAAGTCCTATGATGCAAAAAGAAAAGGAGTACTTGTGGCACCTTAGAGACTAACCAATTTATTTGAGCATGAGCTTTCGTGAGCTACAGCTCACTTCATCAGATGTTTACCGTGGAAACTGCAGCAGACTTTATATACACACAGAAATCATGAAACAATACCTCCTCCCACCCCACTGTCCTGCTGGTAATAGCTTATCTAAAGTGATCAACAGGTGGGCCATTTCCAGCACAAATCCAGGTTTTCTCACCCTCCACCCCCCCACACATGATGGTGTCACTTGAATAAATATGTGGACAGAGTTGGCATCAGGCTTTGTTGCAAGGATAGGTTCCTGGGTTAGTGTTTTTGTTATGTGGTGTGTGGTTGCTGGAGAGTATTTGCTTCAGGTTGGGGGGCTGTCTGTAAGCAAGGACTGGTCTGTCCCCAAGATCTGTGAAGGATGACCCAACACTCTCACAAATCTTGGGAGACAGGCCAGTCCTTGCCTACAGACAGCCCCCCAACCTGAAGCGAATACTCACCAGCAACCACATACCACACAACAGAACCACTAACCCAGGAACCTGTCCTTGCAACAAAGCCTGTTGCCAACTGTGCCCACATATCTATTCAGGGGACACCATCACAGAGCCTAATAACATCAGCCACACTATCAGAGGCTCGTTCACCTGCACATCCACCAATGTGATATATGCCATCATGTGCCAGCAATGCCCCTTTGCCTTGTATATTGGTCAAACTGGACAGTCTCTACATAAAAGAATAAATGGACACAAATCAGATGTCAAGAATTATAACATTCATAAACCAGTCGGAGAACACTTCAATCTCTCTGGTCACGCGATTACAGACATGAAAGTTGCGATATTACAACAGAAAAACTTCAGAAACAAACTCCAAAGAGAGATTGCTGACTTGGAATTCATTTGCAAATTGGATACAATTAACTTAGGCTTGAATAGAGACTGGGAATGGTTGATTCATTATAAAAGGTAACCTATTTCCCCTTGTTTATTCCGTCTTCCCCCCCCCCCCCCCCCCACTGTTCCTCAGACGTTCATAGAATCATAGAATATAAGGGTTGGAAGGGACCCCAGAAGGTCATCTAGTCCAACCCCCTGCTCGAAGCAGGACCAAATCCCAGTTAAATCATCCCAGCCAGGGCTTTGTCAAGCCTGACCTTAAAAACCTCTAAGGAAGGAGATTCTACCACCTCCCTAAGTAACGCATTCCAGTGTTTCACCACCCTCTTAGTGAAAAAGTTTTTCCTAATATCCAATCTAAACCTCCCCCACTGCAGCTTGAGACCATTACTCCTCGTTCTGTCATCTGATACCATTGAGAACAGTCTAGAGCCATCCTCTTTGGAACCCCCTTTCAGGTAGTTGAAAGCAGCTATCAAATCCCCCCTCATTCTTCTCTTCTGCAGGCTAAACAATCCCAGCTCCCTCAGCCTCTCCTCATAACTCATGTGTTCCAGACCCCTAATCATTTTTGTTGCCCTTCGCTGGACTCTCTCCAATTTATCCACATCCTTCTGGAAGTGTGGGGCCCAAAACTGGACACAGTACTCCAGATGAGGCCTCACCAATGTCGAATAGAGGGGAACGATCACGTCCCTCGATCTGCTCGCTATGCCCCTACTTATACATCCCAAAATGCCATTGGCCTTCTTGGCAACAAGGGCACACTGCTGACTCATATCCAGCTTCTCGTCCACTGTCACCCCTAGGTCCTTTTCCGCAGAACTGCTGCCTAGCCATTCGGTCCCTAGTCTGTAGCTGTGCATTGGGTTCTTCCGTCCTAAGTGCAGGACCCTGCACTTATCCTTATTGAACCTCACCAGATTTATTTTGGCCCAATCCTCCAATTTGTCTAGGTCCTTCTGTATCCTATCCCTCCCCTCCAGCGTATCTACCACTCCTCCCAGTTTAGTATCATCCGCAAATTTGCTGAGAGTGCAATCCACACCATCCTCCAGATCATTTATGAAGATATTGAACAAAACCGGCCCCAGGACCGACCCTTGGGGCACTCCACTTGATACCGGCTGCCAACTAGACATGGAGCCATTGATAACTACCCGTTGAGCCCGACAATCTAGCCAGCTTTCTACCCACCTTATAGTGCATTCTTCCAGCCCATACTTCCTTAACTTGCTGACAAGAATACTGTGGGAGACCGTGTCAAAAGCTTTGCTAAAGTCAAGAAACAATACATCCACTGCTTTCCCTTCATCCACAGAACCAGTAATCTCATCATAAAAGGCGATTAGATTAGTCAGGCATGACCTTCCCTTGGTGAATCCATGCTGGCTGTTCCTGATCACTTTCCTCTCATGCAAGTGCTTCAGGATTGATTCTTTGAGGACCTGCTCCATGATTTTTCCAGGGACTGAGGTGAGGCTGACTGGCCTGTAGTTCCCAGGATCCTCCTTCTTCCCTTTTTTAAAGATTGGCACTACATTAGCCTTTTTCCAGTCATCCGGGACTTCCCCCGTTCGCCACGAGTTTTCAAAGATAATGGCCAATGGCTCTACAATCACAGCCGCCAATTCCTTCAGCACTCTCGGATGCAACTCGTCCGGCCCCATGGACTTGTGCACGTCCAGCTTTTCTAAATAGTCCCTAACCACCTCTATCTCCACAGAGGGCTGGCCATCTCTTTCCCATTTTGCGATGCCCAGCGCAGCAGTCTGGGAGCTGACCTTGTTAGTGAAAACAGAGGCAAAAAAAGCATTGAGTACATTAGCTTTTTCCACATCCTCTGTCACTAGGTTGCCTCCCTCATTCAGTAAGGGGCCCACACTTTCCTTGGCTTTCTTCTTGTTGCCAACATACCTGAAGAAACCCTTCTTGTTACTCTTGACATCTCTGGCTAGCTGCAGCTCTAGGTGCGATTTGGCCCTCCTGATATCATTCCTACATGCCCGAGCAATATTTTTATACTCTTCCCTGGTCATATGTCCAACCTTCCACTTCTTGTAAGCCTCTTTTTTATGTTTAAGATCCGCTAGGATTTCACCATTAAGCCAAGCTGGTCGCCTGCCATATTTACTATTCTTTCGACTCATCGGGATGGTTTGTCCCTGTAACCTCAACAGGGATTCCTTGAAATACAGCCAGCTCTCCTGGACTCCTTTCCCCTTCAAGTTAGTCCCCCAGGGGATCCTGGCCATCCGTTCCCTGAGGGAGTCGAAGTCTGCTTTCCTGAAGTCCAGGGTCCGTATCCTGCTGCTTACCTTTCTTCCCTGCGTCAGGATCCTGAACTCAACCAACTCATGGTCACTGCCTCCCAGATTCCCATCCACTTTTGCTTCCCCCACTAATTCTACCCGGTTTGTGAGCAGCAGGTCAAGAAAAGCGCCCCCCCTAGTTGGCTCCTCTAGCACTTGCGCCAGGAAATTGTCCCCTACGCTTTCCAAAAACTTCCTGGATTGTCTATGCACCGCTGTATTGCTCTCCCAGCAGATATCAGGAAAATTAAAGTCACCCATGAGAATCAGGGCATGCGATCTAGTAGCTTCCGTGAGCTGCCGGAAGAAAGCCTCATCTACCTCATCCCCCTGGTCCGGTGGTCTATAGCAGACTCCCACCATTACATCACTCTTGTTGCACACACTTCTAAACTTAATCCAGAGACACTCAGGTTTTTCTGCAGTTTCGCACCACAGCTCTGAGCAGTCATACTGCTCCCTTACATACAGTGCTACTCCCCCACCTTTTCTGCCCTGCCTGTCCTTCCTGAACAGTTTATAACCATCCATGACAGTACTCCAGTCATGTGAGTTATCCCACCAAGTCTCTGTTATTCCGATCACGTCATAGTTCCTGTTAAACCCTTGATTTGTGCTGGAAATGGCCCACCTTGATTATCATACACATTGTATAGAGAGTGATCACTTTAGATAAGCTATTACCAACAGGAGAGTGCGGGGTGGGGGAGAGAAAACCTTTTGTAGTGATAAACACCCATTTTTTCATGGTCTGTGTGTATACAAACATCTTCTGTATCTTCCACAGTACGCATCCAATGAAGTGAGCTGTAGCTCACGAAAGCTTATACTCAAATAAATTGGTTAGTCTCTAAGGTGCCACAAGTACTCCTTTTTAAGATCTGTGAAAGTGAGGGATCATTTTTCAGGATAAGTTGTAAATCTTTGATGATGCGCTGGAGAGGTTTTAGTTGGGGGCTGAAGGTGACAGCTAGTGGCGTTCTGTTATTTTCTTTGTTGGTCCTGTCCTGTAGTAGGTGAATTCAGGGTACTCTTCTGGCTCTGTCAATCTGTTTTTTTCACTTCAGCAGGTGGATATTGTAGTTTTAAGAATGCTTGATAGAGATCTTGTAGATGTTTTTCTCTGTCTGAGGGATTGGAGCAAATGTGGTTGTATCTTAGAGCTTGGCTGTAGACAATGGATCATGTGGTGTGGTCTGGATGGAAGCTGGAGGCATGTAGGTAAGTATAGCGGTCAGTAGGTTTCCGGTATAGGGTGGTGTTTATGTGACCATCGCTTATTAGCACAGTAGTGTCCAGGAAATGGACCGCTTGCGTGGATTGATCTAGGCTGAGGTTGATGGTGGGATGGAAATTGTTGAAATCATGGTGGAATTCCTTAAGGGCTTCTTTTCCATGGGTCCAGATGATGAAGATGTCATCAATGTAGCGCAAGTAGAGTAGGGGCGTTAGGGGACGAGAGCTGAGGAAGCGTTGTTCTAAGTCAGCCATAACAATGTTGGCATACTGTGGAGCCATGCGGGTACCCATAGCAGTGCCACTGACTTGAAGGTATATATTGTCCCCAAATGTGAAATAGTTGTGGGTGAGGACAAAGTCACTAAGGTCAGCCACCAGGTTTGCCGTGACATTATCGGGGATACTGTTCCTGCTAGCTTGTAGGCCATCTTTTACATCCTTTTAGAACACACCATAATCAACAAGATCCTTCACCACACAGGAGAGACTTCAGGAGAGTTTTCGTGTTTACACGAGGACAAAGCATGACAGGTGATGAGCACCTGCAGTGCCCATTGAGATCAGGATTTAGCTCATGGTGGATACAATGTCTCCTCAGCTGTGTTCTCAGGGTGCATTGCAGAGAAGGAAGATGAAGAGCTCATTCTTCAGCCATTCTGACCTTATGCAATGTGTAGCTGTTTTTAGAAAGGCAAATACAGCTCTAAGCCCCCTTATCTCTATGCCTTTCTCTATCCTGGGGATAGCCAAGGTCCAAAGTGGAAGAAAAAGGTACAGTTCCCAAACAGAGGATGTAAACTGATGCTGCGTTTAATGAGGGATTTTTCTTTCTTTTATTTTTAAGATGGCAAACCAGTGGAGATGGATCCCCATCACATTATAATAGAAGATCCTGATGGTTCCTGTACATTGATCCTGGACACTCTGACGGGTATTGACTCAGGACAGTACATGTGTTTTGCCACCAGTCCGGCTGGTAATGCCAGTACACTAGGAAAGATCCTTGTTCAAGGTAAAGTCCTATACAGATACATTGTTTTAAAGTGCTATTCACCACTTCCCTGCTGTGTATTATATTAGGTATGTGCATTAAAACATGCAGGCAGTTCTGCATTACGTTCCTGGCATGTCCTCTTTGAAGCACCCTCTGATAGCTCAGGAATAGCGAATCAGAAAGTCAAATCTCTTTCTTGGTCTGCTACCAATGGGAGGGATCCAGTCAGGCCACAGACCTGTGTTGTATGTTTTGATTGTTGTCGTGTTTATTAAGTTTATTCTTATTTTCTAGTGCCACCGAGGTTTGTGAACAAGGTTAGAAATGCTTATTATGTTGAAGATGAAGATGTTCAGTTTACCTGCACCATTGAAGGAGCACCGTATCCTCAAAGCAGGTCAGTTCTTGGAGTTATTTCTTGACAGAAACCAAATGTTTGGGTGGTTTCCTCAAGAAATTTATTGTAGCAATTGTGTGGGAGGGAAAAACCTTCAAATAATAATTGATATGGGACTCTATCAGATCTAATGTGCTGATGTATATTTTGGGGTTCCTTTAACTATCCTCACCCAGCATGCATTCACTTCACCAACCAAGTGTTCTGGGCAGTCCATCATGACATTCTTTCTAGCAGCGGAAACTCAGTACAGCATCCTCTGAAGCCTGGCAATGCTGCTCTATGCATTGGCTTGAGGCATTTCATGAGAACACCGTAAGACTCTGGTTTTCCACGGGGGATGAGTGTGCTCCCTCCACAGTGATTCACATCCCTGAAAATGCAGAGAGCATGAGTTTTAGCTGGGACCTAAACTTGTATCTCCGGCCTGGGAGTGTTTTGCTCTGCCGACTGGGTTGATGGGCGAGTGACTCGTTGAAATGTCACATTTTGCCTTAGACTTGCTATTTTCCATGCACAGGTGGTATAAAGATGGTGCCCTGCTGACAGACATCAATAAATACCAGACTTTTAGTGAGCCACGGAGTGGCGTGTTAGTCTTGGTGATCAAAAATGCTTCTAAGGAAGACATGGGACACTATGAATGTGAAGTAAGTTCAAACAGATTTCAACAGCTGCTGTTTGACTCATCATAATGTAAGAATTTCTTCTCTCTGGGGACAGATTTTTGACTGTGTTATTGCATCTGAAGTGTTACACACAGCGTACCAAGAAGCTCAAAATAAAGGAGGGATGGACCCAACTGTTCGGGGATACTCTGATCTGAGATTTTGGTTCATCAATTAATATAACAATGAGGCAGTTTGGAAATCAGAGTCAGAGCTGAGTTTAGATTCCAAATCTACCCCAGGCAACATTCAAATGTTCTGATGTGGAGTTTTGCTTTGGGCTCATCACTAAATTAAAGAGATCCAGACAAACATCCAGACAAGAAAAAGCACTTTTGGGCTTCAGCCAAAAGGGCAACCATTGAAATTCTCTTTTATTTCAAAAGATTAGCAGGAAGTAACTAAGAAAATCAAATCATATATGTCAGGGCAGGCAATTTCAATTACTTCAAAAAAGAAATTGCACTTCATTTTTTGTAGTAAGTCAGTAGTAAATCCTTAGTAGGAAATTAGAAAAGGAGTACTTAGAATCATAGAATCATAGAATATCAGGGTTGGAAGGGACCCCAGAAGGTCATCTAGTCCAACCCCCTGCTCGAAGCAGGACCAATTCCCAGTTAAATCATCCCAGCCAGGACTTTGTCAAGCCTGACCTTAAAAACCTCTAAGGAAGGAGATTCTACCACCTCCCTAGGTAACGCATTCCAGTGTTTCACCACCCTCTTAGTGAAAAAGTTTTTCCTAATATCCAATCTAAACCTCCCCCACTGCAACTTGAGACCATTACTCCTCGTTCTGTCATCTGCTACCATTGAGAACAGTCTAGAGCCATCCTCTTTGGAACCCCCTTTCAGGTAGTTGAAAGCAGCTATCAAATCCCCCCTCATTCTTCTCTTCTGCAGGCTAAACAATCCCAGCTCCCTCAGCCTCTCCTCATAACTCATATGTTCCAGACCCCTAATCATTTTTGTTGCCCTTCGCTGGACTCTCTCCAATTTATCCACATCCTTCTGGAAGTGTGGGGCCCAAAACTGGACACAGTACTCCAGATGAGGCCTCACCAATGTCGAATAGAGGGGGACGATCACGTCCCTCGATCTGCTCGCTATGCCCCTACTTATACATCCCAAAATGCCATTGGCCTTCTTGGCAACAAGGGCACACTGCTGACTCATATCCAGCTTCTCGTCCACTGTCACCCCTAGGTCCTTTTCCGCAGAACTGCTGCCTAGCCATTCGGTCCCTAGTCTGTAGCTGTGCATTGGGTTCTTCCGTCCTAAGTGCAGGACCCTGCACTTATCCTTATTGAACCTCACCAGATTTCTTTTGGCCCAATCCTCCAATTTGTCTAGGTCCTTCTGTATCCTATCCCTCCCCTCCAGCGTATCTACCACTCCTCCCAGTTTAGTATCATCCGCAAATTTGCTGAGAGTGCAATCCACACCATCCTCCAGATCATTTATGAAGATATTAAACAAAACCGGCCCGAGGACCGACCCTTGGGGCACTCCACTTGATACCGGCTGCCAACTAGACATGGAGCCATTGATCACTACCTGTTGAGCCCGACAATCTAGCCAACTTTCTACCCACCTTATAGTGCATTCATCCAGCCCGTACTTCTTTAACTTGCTGACAAGAATACTGTGGGAAACCATGTCAAAAGCTTTGCTAAAGTCAAGAAACAATACATCCACTGCTTTCCCTTCATCCACAGAACCAGTAATCTCATCATAGAAGGCGATTAGATTAGTCAGGCACGACCTTCCCTTGGTGAATCAATGCTGACTGTTCCTGATCACTTTCCTCTCATGTAAGTGCTTCAGGATTGATTCTTTGAGGACCTGCTCCATGATTTTTCCGGGGACTGAAGTGAGGCTGACTGGCCTGTAGTTCCCAGGATCCTCCTTCTTCCCTTTTTTAAAGATTGGCACTACATTAGCCTTTTTCCAGTCATCTGGGACTTCCTCCGTTCACCACAAGTTTTCAAAGATAACTATCCTGAAGGATGACCCAACACTCTCACAAATCTTGGGAGACAGGCCCATCCTTGCCTACAGACAGTCCCCCAACCTGAAGCAAATACTCACCAGCAACCACATACCACACAACAGAACCACTAACCCAGGAACCTATCCTTGCAACAAAGCCCGTTGCCAACTGTGCCCACATATCTATTCAGGGGACACCATCACAGGGCCTAATAACATCAGCCACACTATCAGAGGCTCGTTCACCTGCACATCCACCAATGTGATATATGCCATCATGTGCCAGCAATGCCCCTCTGCCATGTACATTGGTCAAACTGGACAGTCTCTACGTAAAAGAATAAATGGACACAAATCAGATGTCAAGAATTATAACCTTCATAAACCAGTCTTCATAAACTTCAATCTCTCTGGTCACGTGATTACAGACATGAAAGTTGCGATATTACAACAGAAAAACTTCAAATCCAGACTCCAGCGAGAGACTGCTGACTTGGAATTCATTTGCAAATTGGATACAATTAACTTAGGCTTGAATAGAGACTGGGAGTGGCTAAGTCATTATGCAAGGTAACCTATTTCCCCTTGTTTTCCAAACCCCCACCTCCTTCCTCAGACGTTCTTGTTAAACCCTTGATTTGTGCTGGAAATGGCCCACCGTGATTATCATACACATTGTAAGGAGAGTGGTCACTTTAGATAAGCTATTACCAGCATGAGAGTGGGGTGGGGGGAGGTATTTTTTCATGCTTTGTGTGTATAAAAAGATCTTCTACACTTTCCACAGTATGCATCCGATGAAGTGAGCTGTAGCTCACAAAAGCTTATGCTCAAATAAATTGGTTAGTCTCTAAGGTGCCACAAGTACTCCTTTTCTTTTTGCGAATACAGACTAACACGGCTGTTACTCTGAAACCAGTAGGAAATAAGTAACATAAATTGCACTGAACTGGGATGTGGACACTCAAGGGATCTGCTTCATGAGTATATTTCCCAAGGGCCAGATTCTTCTACTGCGGGATCCAGCTGACTTCTGTTGAAGTTACTTGAATCTTGCCCTTGGATTTAGTTGAGCCATTTATGCAGTCCTGTATTGCACATATGGCCTTGGCTGCAGTAGGGTAAAGTGTGGATTGACTGTATAAAATTATCCTACATTTTACTGAGTATTGCTTGATTCTTGTTAGCTGACGAACAGATTAGGTTCAGCAAGGAGTGGAGCGGATCTTTGCCAGCAGAGTGCAGCATTACTGGCCCAGGAGAAGAGAGGAGACCAAGCCATTACTATAGAAGGTATGACCCTTTGCCAGCTCTGTAAGTATATCATTGAATTACCCTAAAGTCGTCATCTTGAGGGCTGAATATATTTGCCATCTTATCATACAGTCTTATTCATGTTGATTGTCAGCGTACATGTGTCTGTATGTCCAATTATGCGTGTATGCGTATACTGCAGATCATGTATACCCATCACGTACTTAGTTGATTTCCAAGCCGATGAAATCAATGGATTATCTTACCATATAATGTTTATGGAATCCATTAAATGGCAAAGGAGGAGCAGCTTATTTTGCTGCCACTAAGTCTGGTGATTTTGTGATTCTTTCCATTTGATCTAGCAATAGTAGTGTTTCAGTCTAGAGGCAGAATGTGATATGAGCTACACTGAGGAAAGACCGGACTCAATAACTAAAGCACAGCAGAAATACGGTGGTCTCTAAAATGACACAGGAGAATATGTGGAATTGTCAAAGAAATACATCTGATGGATCAGCTGTATTTCCAAGCACGTGTGTGAATAAGTATTAATTTATCTGTTAGCAAGAGATATATTGATATTAAACATCACATGTTCATGGAATCCATTCCTTTTTTATGAGTGTTTTTGGTTTGTTTATTTAACTTAAATTGGTAAGAAGAATCCAGTGGAGAGGTCTTTCTCTTCATTTCTTAAGAGGGCCGTTGTCCTAAGTTATCTTGTTCTTTGAATTATTTCTACCATAAATATGTAAAGAAAACAAACTACACCCTTCATAAGTGTGCTTAGGCAACACTGAATGTCAGAGGTTTGCAAACAGCTAAGGAAGTTATTTTTCTCCTTCCAGTGATTGTGCATAGATACATTCCATTGTAGCTGTATGTGCATTCAGTGCACTCAAGTGGGAGACTTTTGCCAGCAGTACCCTAGAGGGCACATGCCCCCTGCTTCCCTTGTGCTCAGAGCTGAGGGCATAAAAGGGGCATGGCTGCTGCCTCCTTCTCAGTTACTTCTGTGGCGAGAGTTGGGAGTTCCCTGTGGCTCCTTAGCTTCAGTTAGCCGATCTCTAGACAGAGATTTCTCTAAATGCATATGGTTCTAATGATAGTTTAGGCTTAAGATAGTTTAGTATGGTTTAGTTTATTAGATAGTTAGTTCTTTCATTTGGGGGCTTAGTATGGAGAAATCTCCAAGATTCAAACAATGTGCCATATGCAGGCATAGAAGCTGGAACTAGGGGAGCTGCTGCTGCACCCCCTGATGGCTTGAAGTGGTTTCCATTATATACAGGGTTTACAGTTTGGTTCAATGGCTCTCTGCACCCCCCACTATAAAAATTGTTCCAGCACCCCTGTATACAAGGCATAATCCTAGTTACAGATAAGCACTAGAGAAGAGAGAGAGAAACATGGAAGGAAAGCAAGAAACTCACCACCTGGAGTCATCCTCCTGGATCCTACCGTCTCTTGAGGACGACACACTGCTCGAGGCCAGAGAAATGAGCAGCCCCTGAGAATGGGGACCCTGTCTCCCTCGTAGCCACAGTTAGTCAGGAACCTTTTCTCACAAACCCAGCCCCAGCTAACGGGGCATCCCTGCCTGGAATACTCAGTAATAGACTAGCCTGAGCAACAAGTACAGGAAGTTCTGCTCCAGAGCAGGCCGCAGCCTGGGCTCTGTCATGGATGCCTTCCTTCTTCCCTGGTCAAGCCATCTGCTGTATGCATTACCTCCAGTCCTTCTCATTTTGAGGGTGATCAGGAAACTAAAAAAAGACAAGACAACCATAATCTTTGTAGTGCCGGCCTAGCCAAGATAGTACTGGTTCATGTACCTACACCAACTCTCCATTTAGTCACTCATAACTTTACCCCTTGTTGACAATCTCCGGCTCAAAACCAATGTCTCTGCATCCCAACTGGCAATCTCTCCGCATGGATGATCTCTTGTTGAGTAATCAGGAGAGATTATGCTCCCAAGATGTCCAAGCGATCTTGGTAAGCAAGAGAATGGATTCCACCTGAGTGACATGCAGTGAAATGGAAAAGGTTTTTGATCTGGGCAGAATCTCACCATTTATCACCAAATCTTACAGTGGTTAGACACATACTGGACTACCTACTGCATCTAACATTTTCTGATCTCTCAGTTCACTGAGAATCCATCTGGCATCTGTCTCTGCAGTACACCTTGTAGTGGCTGGCTTTTCTATCTTTTTGCATCTCGTGGCTTCCAGATTTCTAAAGGGTCTCGTTAATGTGTATCTTCTCATGTCCAATCTGGGGGTACCTTTGTGGGATCTGAATCTAGTTCTGACCCATTGAATGGGTCCCCCCTCTTTGAACCTCTGGCAACATCATCCCTTTCACTATTATCAGTGAAAACAGCATTCTTGTTAGCAATTACCTCTTACTAGGTGAGTCCAGTGCTGCTAGCACTCTTAGCTGACCCTCCTCTCACAGTTTTCCACAAACACAAAGTTTCCCTTAGGTTGCACACTAAGTTTATGCCAAAGGTGGTATCAACCTTCTACTGGGGGAGGTTTAGATTGGATATTAGGAAAAACTTTTTCACTATGAGGGTGGTGAAACACTGGAATGCATTACCTAGGGAGGTGGTAGAATCTCCTTCCTTAGAGGTTTTTAAGGTCAGGCTTGACAAAGCCCTGGCTGGGATGATTTAACTGGGAATTGGTCCTGCTTCGAGCAGGGGGTTGGACTAGATGACCTTCTGGGGTCCCTTCCAACCCTGATATTCTATGATTCTATGATTCTACTTTAATCAGATAATTCATTTCCCAATATTCTCCCCAACACCTCATCCTTTCAAGGCTGAAGAAAAGCTTCATGCCTTAGATGTATGTAGGGTTTTGGCATTTTACATAGACTATACAAATCTTTCAGATCCTGCCCCAGAATCTTTGTAGCCTATAGTGAAAGAATCAAGGGAGAATCAGATGCAGTTCAGTGTATCTCATAATGGATTTCTGACTGCATCAAGCTTTGCTTTGATCTTGCTAAGGTCTCCCTTCCACGCAGGATAACTGTGCTCCACTGGGGCTCATTCCACTTCATCAGCCTTTTTGAGCAACATTCCTATATGGGACGTGCAAAGCAGCAACATGATCATGGGTACATACCTTCCCCAGACACCATGCTATTACACAGGCTTCCTGAGAGGACGTCAGCGTCGGCAACTTGGTGTTGCAGTCTCTTTTCTAGTAATCTGCAGTCCCACCATCTGTAGGAAAACTGCTGGTGAGTCACCTCCTGGGCAATGTATACAAGCACAATCACTTGGGGAGGAAAAAATGGTTCCCTACCTGTACAATAACTGTTGTTCTTCGAGATGTGTTGTGCACACATACAGTCCATGACCTTCCCCGCTACTTCAGGAGTTAGATACACGGCGGTGCAAAGTAATGGAGAGGGAGGTGATAGCCGTATGCCTTCTGTGCTCTCTGCTCTGATCACACAAGAGTAGGGCCACATTCAATGCTTATTGGTACTGCTGGCAAAAGTCTCTGGCTCGAGTGCGTTGGGCTTACATGCAGCTGTAAAGGAATGTATATGTACCCAACGCATCTCAAAGAACAAGGGTTACTGTACAGGTAAGTAAGCACTTTTTCGCATCACTGGCATTTGAATAGTGACAGCACTCAGGATTTCAATGGGGGCCATGACTGGGAGAAGTGTACTCTTGACAATTACTTTTGCCTTGAAGCTAGTGTTAATGTTGGGAGTCAGAAACCATAGACTACCCAGATTAGTGTCCAGGCCTATAATTTATTTAGCCTGTTTGGAATCGTTATATGTTTCTAATGACCTAGAAAAGTTGGAATTTATTCATTATTCCCCCTAAGCGTCTGAATTCTTATAGAAACCCAGATAATCTCATACATACGCACATAATTATTTTCCTCTGCTTTATGCTCACTTCCATTGTGGCTTTGTATTATGGTGATCAAATCACTGAGGACTGCAGGGGAGAACTTTATTGGGATTATCAATAGCATAACTTAATCGGCTGGAGGGGTGCTGTTTCCGTAATATGCCCTACTCAGGGAGCGAATATGTTGAACCCAGAATGCTGATAAAAATGTACAAAACACCACCAGCGTGGCATATCTTGGTGCATTTACCTTGTAGGAGGCTAAACTGAAATTTATTATCATTTAAAGCAAGTTAGAGGAAGATGTTGTAATAAAAAGTAAGAATTGCAAAACTGCATTAAAAGTGTTGTTTAGTTTATAGCGTTGTGAGCATTTAAATTCACGTTGGAATTACTCATGTTTGTATATCATACATTTGTATAGTTCATATAAAAGAAATTATTTTGTGGCGTTGATTGAAGAAATCTAACACGGCAATTGCCTGCGGGCACCAGAAGTACTGTGAAATAAAACAATTTGTTGTTTAAACTGGAGAGATACTGGTTGTGACTAGTGGTTATTGGGTTCAAATTGGCATTGTCGAAGGAAATACGGTCCCAATGCAACTGCAGTTAGTCAGTGAAAGATGGTTCAGGGCCTTCCAGAGCAAAATGTTAAAATGAGCCGAAGTCATCCCTGTAATAGCTTCATTGCATTCGATGGAGTTGCACCAAGGATGAATTTGGCCTAATACGTGTAACTGAGAAAAGAACTATTGGTTATTTAACATCCAATAATCTATCTGGATATATCTGCTGGGAAGCCAGGCTCCCCTGGCAAAGAACAGAAGGACAGACAGACTTGATGAGAGCCATCTCTTTCCATCCTTATGATTCTGCATTTTGGTGGCGATGTTATTGTTTATGACTTCAGCAGGAAGATAAGCTATCACAGTGTGATATTATTACACTGGAGAACAGGCATTGGACCTGGCCCGCTCCCACACACCAGCACTGTTTCTGAGAGTTTTACCTATTTAATAGTTGTTTGCTGTTGGCTGTATGGTGTGATGGTTGCCAGTTCTTCCTGTGACTCTCACAGAGACTTTTGTTGCTATTGGTTTTTTCCTTGCCATTGTTTTACTGTTACCTCTCAGTTTATTTCACTGAGCCAAACATTGTTTATTACTCACAGTATTAAATTAGTAAATCCTGTTGTCCACAATTAGCAATCCAGGGACCAAGCCTGCAATTTGTAGAGTTAAATTCTGCCCTCAGTTAGCACCTGGCATTGAAGTCAACTGAGAACTGATTTAAAAACAGAAATCCAAATTCAGGAAGAATTTTAGGACTTTCACACAATTATTTGTAGGGTTAAAGAGAGAGAGAGAGAGTGTGAACCTTTCTATTTGAGTTTAAGTTGAATATCTGCTTTGCAACCAATCTCCTTGCTGCTTAATTTAGATGTCGCAAATCTTTAAAGACATGCTGATTCGTCATGGCTCTAGCTTTCATGTTTAACATCATAATTCAGCAAATTATTCAACCCAGGTTCACTAACTTGCAATCAACTCACTTTTAAAAACAAAATGGCAACATTTCTGAAAGTTATTGAATTCCCATCATCTCTGACTGGCATGGTACAGACTAGGAAACGACAAATGTAAAGCTTTTTATTAGCAGGAATAATCGTAGCACAAGTGGAAATAAGCAAGATTTTGCAGAAGACTGAACACTGGGATGGAGCGTGTTTATAGCAGGGAAATGGGAATCCGGCTTCCTGGGTTCCGTTCTTACCTCTGCCACTGGCTCCATGCGAGACCTTTGACAAGTTACTTAATCACTCTGTGCCTCAGTTTGCCTGGTAATACCTGTCTCACAGGATAATATTAAGTGTTTTGAGATCCTCGAAGGCAAGATTGCTGTAGAAGCACACAGTATTTTTAGTTCTGTTTTTCCCACTATCCTGCCGAAGAGCTAGAGAATGTGGGTTTGCTCCCTAGACTTTTTAATAGTTCCATTTTTAGGGTGAAGATCAGGATATTATTAATATTTTCATTGTTCTCTTATTATTAATTTACTATTATTATTGATGTTTATTTTTAGTTTAGGGCTGGCAATGTGTTCAGCACAGTACTGTGCACAAAAACATCTTTAGGTCCATCTCAGTCATAGCAAACACACAAGTATTGTTTCCAAGTAAAGGCTTCTAAAGCTATAACACTGCTTTTCCAACCACAGTTGTTTTTCTTTACAGAAAAAGTAGAATACTTGTATTTCATACAGAGCAGTTTAGAAAATTCTGTTCTGTTTGTGAATTGTCTGCAGTGTAATTAGATTCAACAGTTGGTAGATCAAGGGGGGGAAATTCAGTAATCATCTTCCTTGATATACATGATCAGCGCATACTGTGCAATGGAATATTATGGTTTTCTGAGGGGGACAAGGTAGGATTTACAGATTGTAAGAAAAATCACATTGGACATCATCTTTCATGCATCTCAAAGTTCTGAGGGTTCTATTTGCCTTCAAACGCATTCTTGTAATCATTTCATAATGTGTGAGCTGTTGGTTTAACATATTAACAAAAAACGTAGACTCGTTGGCTGAACCTAATGCTTAGAGCTGTTAATCTGCTTATCAGGATCTTCTGCTTTGCAAAGCTGTTTTTCTAAAATGCTACAAAAAAGTTGAAATGATAAATCCTACGAATAGTTCCTGAATTCCCTCATCCTACTTTCATGTGGTTCTATCCTTCATATGGGATTGCTTCAAACCTATCATATCTCGGAGAGTCTATATAAACTGCCATGCACTAAATTAAAGTTTTAATTTAAATATTTAGGGCCCATATACCCCATTTAATTTATGATTGGCGCTCTTGTGCCCAGTCCTGCAGAACTTTTGTATACAAAATCTCCACTGACATCAGTTGGGAGTTATGCATGCAGAACAACTGGGACTGTTGTCAGCTGGAAGGAGTGCAAGATCAGACATTGATAATGGGAATTGTGTGCAAGGACAGAGAACAGTGTATTTAGGTTTCGCAGTATATTTATTTAGGCTTAATAAGGTGCAGTTCAATAAAATACCAGTTACTAATGACACATATTTATTGATATTTCCTAACTGAACATTTGATACAGTTCTTTTCTGTGAGACAATTTTGGATATTCACTAAATACATTTTTAACGATCAACTAGTATTCAACATACAGTAACTGTTAAAAGAACCTCATAAAATATCTTTTATCTACATAGTATATCTATTGCACACTAATTAATTTTCATAAATATATTGGGCCTGATTCTCATTTGCTTACTTTGGTTTAATCAGGAGTAACCCCAATGACATGAGAAGAATAGGTCCCATCTGGAGGAGTATTTCTGTTAGTTTTGTTATATCCACATTGTTTATCTATTTGGGAATCTTGACTTAAAGGGTTCCTGATTTTATGAACATTTCTAACCTGGATGCAAAAGCAAAATACTGTTTAAGGGCCCAGTCCAACTTCCATGTAAAGCAAATTTTAAATAGTTTCAAAAGTTTTCCAAGTTACTAACAAAGTATTTATATAGGCTTAAAATTTTATTTAATTTTGAAGACAAAACATTTGCAAATAATTTCTTCCTATATTTAATAGCTACAGTCTAAATTCTAGATTCTAGGTCCGACACTGGTTTCATTTAAACCAGTGTAAATATAGTGTAACTCCATTGGCTTTAATGAAAAAAAATCTAGTTTTACTTAGGTATAACTGAGAGCAGAATCTGGCCGTCTGTGTTTGCCTAACAGAAACTGGAAGACAACATGGAACAGCCACCTGCTCTCTTTTTTCAGGCATTTGTGAAACTAGCACTCCAGCAGGGAAAACATGGAACTCTATACCCAACTGAGATATTGACATCAACTTCTGCACAAAATTCTCATTCACCCCAGTGGGATTTCCATGCTTAGCATAATGGCAGGATGGGGCCCTTGTAAGTTAAGTGAAGGTGAAATTAAATTTCGAATATTCTGTCTTATAATGTAAATATATTTTGAATTTTTTAGTCTATAGATATGTTGGTGACCATTTAAAGAATCAGGATTTGCTAAAAGATGTAACAGAGGTTAGATTCCCCTGCCCCCGTCCCCCTCATATTTTGAACAGGAACTATCTGTGATATCTCAGATATTGCTGTGTAGTAACTCTTGGTAACTGTAATTTTTGGACGGCAGCCACTGTTACTGTAGAGATAATGACTTGGGACAAGAAACAGCTTTATTTCAAAAACAACAATGAAAATTTTGCTGTTCACTTTTTAAGTGTTTTTTTAATTATACAAACTAAATAACAACAATGCTGGAGCTTATTTGCTTTATTAAGCTGGTTGCTGGAAATATAATTCAAAGGAAAACTTAGCCCTTTAGAAGCTCACTAACTTGTCACTGAACAAAGAGAGGGGCTTGGGGTCTTGTTTTGCAAAATCCCACTTATAGTCAGCAGTTCAGAGTGCATTAAATACAATCTAGTTCATATGGTGTCATGACGCTGTACCAGCAGATTGGTAGAAAAAATGATGAAAATCTCTATTAGCTTTTGAAATGTTATACCACTTTGCTTTTCCTTTTTTATTAAATCTCTAACTTAAAAAAATCCTATCTGAAATCTTTATGTAGTCACCTCTAAAGCAGTAGTTTATATTATTGGGCCATAGAAAGAGAGCTATACAGAGTTAATATGCATGGATGGAGCAGACATATGCATACTGTAGGTATATAGATGGACTCTCATTTTGTGGGGCTTTTTTGTGCTAATTTTCTATAATTTTTTTTTTCATTTTGAGAAGCTTGGATCTTGAATCCAGTTTGCAGAAGCCTGAAAACTGACTGATTATTTAGTCCGGGAAACTCCTTTTCCAGAAACATGACAATCATAGGTTAAAGGATTCCAGCTCTGCTGAATATTCCCTATAGAGACATATTTTGATCTCTCACATGGTAGCTTGCAGAAGTTTTGATTTTCCAAAGACAAATGCCAGGTTATCAAAGTGGGAAAAAATAGGCCACACTGGGAATCCCCAGTACTGATCAGAGTCACTAAGGATATCACTGCAGATAACCACAGAAAGCACGGATGGGATGATACGTGCGTTTTTTCACTCAAGTTTCTCTTGATTAACTTAACAAAGTTAATTTAATCATTTCAGCTTTTGCCTTTCTTTAACCCCATGCTGTTCATACTGTTTTCTTTGTAGTCACTGAACAAGAGACTAAAGTGCCCAAGAAAACCATCATCATGTAAGTGCTTTTTTTTTTTTTTAAACAGTCATGTTTTGACTTGCTGCCTATGCATGATCCAATAACAAGCCTGTGTTTGTTGGCCATGCAAGTGTGTTCATTCCCATCCCATCCGATTTCTTGGTATTTTGTGTTATGAAATGTAACAACCTGAAAAATGTAGCCATCCCTCTCAAAAAGCAGGAACACTAGAGTTTAGACTCAGTCTGGGCCAAATTCTTCGTTCAGATATATGAGCACAGATCCCACTGATGTCAATGGAAATTGCACTTGAGTTTGAGAAGGTAGAATCTGGCTCAATAACACGACACATGACATTGTTAGAAGCAAGTTCATGGCTTGGACATGAAGCAGATACTGATAATTGACTTCCTTGTACCTTTGTTAAATTATGATGAGTGTGTATGAAACAACAACTGAAATATACATAGAAACAAAAGCTGAATACCATCTTTTACTCGTTTTATTATTCTTGTATATTCTTATAATCTTCTATTCATTTATATAGCACATTGGGTCCCAATGGCACCATGTAGGTGTGTAAGACAACAGGTCCGGGCACCTAAGAGTTTTCAAACTAAATAGCCAATTGGCAGACAAGGGTAAAGTGGGGAAGAGGTGCCGCCTTTTGCTGTTTTCCTTTGACCTCAGTGGAAGCTAGATTGGGCTTTTTGGGCAGTTTTACTTCTGCAAAGAGCAGAACCCCTGGTGTTACTGTCCATACCAAATTGTTGTGTGCTGTGTGTAAAATACAAGTGGGTTAGCTAAAGATTATGCAAGACACAGTTTTAGAGAACAGATTCAGAAGTAGCCCAGGAAAATGAGTCCTTGTTGCTCTTCCAGGGGTTGCTCGAGGTCAGGCCATGCAACAGTTTAAAGTTTAAAGCTTTTACCTTTATGAGCCTCTGCTGCAATAAATCAGTAGACAGAAGGACAAAGCATTTTGTTTTGGATTTCTTCTCAGTCATCTGGTGATGTCAGCAATCTTGTTCTAGTTCTTTCTTTTTAAAATTGTCTTCTAATTCTCTCCAGCAGTCATACACTTTGTTAAATATCATTCAGCAAACACAAAGTGCCATTCAGTAAACTGATTACTAAGGTCCTCATAAGTAAATTCTACAGAGAGTACTGATTTAAACCTCTGAGGGCTTGACCCAACTATTACTAAAGTCTTCAATGGGAGATGAGTCACGCCCTAAGTATGTATCTATGAGGATAGCAATGTTCAAACTTTACCAACACGGAGCAAGTTAATGCATAAATTTGAGATGGAACAGAACCAAAATCCAGGCTGTGCAAACCCCCAAACCTTGAGCGTACTCATATGTGGGTCTTAACTTTGCAGCTCAGGCTCAAACCCATATCTAATGCAAGTATATAAAGGTTAATTCTCAACTCGGTTGCCAGAGATTTTCACACGTACCTTTGATTGGCATTGATGAGAGTTATGCACATACAATGTAGACCTTAAAGACTCTCCAACAGTGAAGGCTGGTGACCCCTGGCTGGAAGCAAGCAATCCCAACATGAGAAATAGCTTTAGGCATGGTGAGAAGGTAGTGGCGCTGAGGCTAGGGGGAGAGACTCTCAGTGGGAAAGTGTGCTGTTGGGTGAGATCATTTCAATGTGAGAGGTGTAAGTACGGGGATAGGCACATTCTCAATGGAAGAGGCTAATGCTGCAATGAAATATATACTCAGTAAGAGAGGGTGATACTGGCATGGGCACATTCTCATGGAAGGAGGTGCTGGAATCACATCGTGATAGGGTGATGCTAGAAGAGAGAAGTAGATCAGATCTCTGAATCTTTAAGTCCCTGTCCTGGCCAAACAAGAGCAGAAGAAGTTCTCTTAGTGGAGAGTCCTTGATCCTTTCCCATCTCCCTGTGCAGAACAGCCTATGAGAAGGGTGGAGGAGATAGGAGGATTTCCTGTGCAAGGAATGTTCTGTGGATGGCAGGCCCATCTTGCTGGGGCTATAGACTGAGGTATGGAACTGCCATGTGAAGCTGGGGAGTGAGGCTGGAAATATGAATTCATACTCATTCCTTCCTGGGTCCAGTCCTCTTTATTGATCTTTCGGTTGCTTCCGTTTCGGCCTCTGGCTCTGCACTTGATGCTAGAGGCTGTAGCTCAGTGAAAAACAAGCTTGGCTTTGCCTCTTCTGTTTCCCCTGGAGCAGCCACCTCTAAATTTGGGGATGAGACTCTTTAAACGCAGGCTGTTGTGCTATTTGAAATGTACATTTTTACACGTGACTTTCATTATGGCTTTTTCAATGTTATGTCTACAGGAAAAAGTCAAGGGAAAAGGACTTATTTGTCTGAGAAGTCTGGGGAAGCAGACATTTATCCCAATCTGTACTGCAGCATGTTTAAGGTCAAATTCTGCCCTGGGATAGGTGCATCCCATTGACATCAGTGTGTATGTATCCAAGTGCAGATAATGTAGACCTCAATGTGCAGAAGTCCCTGTTGTTCTGGGCACCTCACCGTACCCACAGCAAAGCCAGTAGAATTATTCTGAGAAATAGTGAACATGCATTATGGGCCTGATCCTGTACTTCTTAGGTAAAACTCACACTGAGGGTAGGATCCGGTTCCGTGCAGTATGCTAGCCCATCATCATTTTTACTGTAAAAATAAAGAGAAAAATAAATGCACACACACGTACACACACACACACTTATAGCAAGAGGGAATACTAATATCTTGGCATGAATAGCTTCTTCAGGAAATATTTCAGCTGTCTTTCCTTTCTTGGTTTTCCCCATGTGCTTAACGATCTTCTAACACTGCTTTTATGTGTGTGTGAAAATGCAGGTCTGTAGTCCATGCTGTTGATTGATAGGTAAACAAACCCTTTCTTTGTGACCATTCATTTTAACCTACAAAAAGAGAGAATATGTTTATAAATAAGAGGTGAATTCCTGACCCGTTGAAGTCAATGGGATTTTTGTCATTGATTTCACTGGCTCCAGGATTTCACCCATGGAGACTGGATCAGGGAGAATGGGTTGAACTCCTGACTGTCTTTGGGATCTTTGGATGAAACTGCTATATGACTGCAAAATAACACTGTTCCTGTTCTAAGAAAATCATTGATAATAGTCAGTGAAGCAGCATGCAATATAGCAGGCATCTAACAACATGCTTCTGTGCATTCCAAGTGTTAATGGATTTGGAAACCATTTGGATGGGACAGTGCAGAGCTCTCTTGACAGAAAACCTGATTCTGAAAGTGAGTTGAGTATGTGTGTGTCCCTCTGAAACTTAAATGCTCACAAAATTGAGTGCTCACAAAACTAACCCCACCTGGGTGGCTTTGTCCACAATGGGCATGTGCTGAGGGAGTGTGGATCCCAGAACGATTTTTGGCTTCACGCAAACTCCATTTCAACCATTTTTGTCATCAGAGAGGAAACGATAACAACTGTGGTGAAGACCCCAAGGCAAAAGCGAAAGATGTCTCCCGCCCGTCCTCCTTCAGGTTACTCTCTCTCCCGCTCTCCAAGATCAGAGCTGCTGACCCCAGAGCCAGTTTATGTGACAAAGGTCAGGCAGCCTGTACACAGGCATGAGCCGGAGGCCACACGGAAGACTGTCATCCCTACGTTCTTTGTGACAGAGCCAGAGGACAGACAAGGAGCGGCAGCTAGACCTGTTGTCGTAGAAACCAAGGCGGAAGAACAAAAACCCAAATGGGTCGAAGTGGAGGAAATCATTGAATTCAAGGTGAAAAAATCACCCAAGCCTGCGAAGAAAAGAGGCGCTTCCCCAGCAAAGCCAGAAAAAGATGACTCAGGAGTATTGACATTCACTATGCCTGACCCAAGACCTAGGCGTTCCTCTGAAGATGACCCAAACACAAACAACTCCAACAATAAATTAGTGGAGCAGGCCAAGTCTTCCCTGCCTAGAGACAATCTTTCAGATGTCGACATCCCAACCCTTGCATATGGAGCTGACCAGGAAGGAGCTCCAGTCAACAGTGAAGAAGACATAAGTTCTCAGTGTGGGTCTGAACAGTTAGGAAGTAGTTCATTCATTGACTGTGGGACTGACGGAAAGAGCTGCATGCAGGAAGCAAGCAATGACGATGTTTCAGAAGCTACTTCCCCACTGCTTGCCTGTGTGGGTGAACCCTTTGTCTTTAGCTTGGAGACAGCTGATACAGGCAAGCCTGAACTTCCACCTTCACCGATGAGCCGAGGGGTTAAGGAAGAAGCTGATGAGTTAGATACATCTTGGACTGCTGAAGGGGGAGTACCTGATACAGTACAAGATGAGGATCTTCCAGAGGAAGATACTGTTATAACTGATGAGCCAGAGGAGCTAGAGACAGATGACATTGGCAACCGAGACCCCAAAATCCTGACCCACAATGGAAAAGTGCTAACTCTGGAAGACCTTGAAGATTACTTTCCTGAAGAAGGTGAGACCTATGGATGTGATGATCAAAACTACACAGAAGACAAACCCTGTGAGATCTCTGTGCTCCAGACAGAAATTAATGAACCGACGGTGGGGAAGCCTGTGTTGCTAAATCTCGGGAGACCTGTTGTTCCTAAACCAAGGCAAAGCTTTTTCAGCAAGTTCAAGGAGCACCGTCCTGAAGGAATGTTCATGTCAGCATCCAGAGTAACAGGAGTGCAGTCCGTGGGTCCGTCTAACATTTCTTTCCATGTGAGTGAGACATGCACCGCAGCAGCCGCTCCTGGTGTGCATGCAGCAGCACCAGCAGCCTCACCTGGACCTTCCTTCCAAGTGAAACCGTCTTTCTGTACCGGAGTTCAGCTCTCAGCGGACAATGGACAGTCCAGCTTTAAAACGGAAGTTTCCACAAGAACCCTCAGCTATGGAACTATCGGCGAGCCTGTTATGTTGCACATCAGCACGGAAGACCCCTCCCAGAGCTGAGCAGATACAAGCAGCATTCTTAAAATCAAATAAAAAAATACATAAACAAACAAAAACATTCTAGGGTGGGTGAAATTGGTGGTGAGAATTCTAGGGAAACACCTAAAAGAAAAATACCTTAAGGAAAACATATAGACCGTGATATGTAGAGCTTTTCCAGTCTTAAAGGGAACACTTCTGTCAGTTCAGTTTATAATTGATCCTGGTGAAAGCATATCATTCCATAGAGAAAGAGTGAGAGGCAAATAGACTTAGGGTGACCTGCCTCTCTTACTTGTGACAAAAATATAAATAAGCAAACACATTTTTCTTCGAGAGTTTAAAAATTACTTCAGCTCTCAGACTGAGAAGTCACTCAGTGGTGAGACATTTAAGGTATCTCAGCTTGGCAATACCTTCCAGCCATCGAGAGAAGGGAGGGTAGTTTCATGTAAGCATATCTTCTGTCACTGTACATGCCAGAGAGCCAGCAAAATAGTTTGCGCTGCTTTACTTTTACTAAATGCTGATGGGACAAATTAGCTCTACCAAAAATGTATTCATAAACCTTTCAGATTGTGTACTCTGTTTAAATTATTATTATATTTTTCCAGAGAGTGAAACCTACAGAAGGTACTACACTTATTAGGCAACACTGCTGACTTAAGAGACTGCTGAAACATTTTGGGTGAAATTCTGACCCTACCAAAGTCAATGGCAAAACTCCCATTGACTTCAACAGAGCCTAGTCTGGGTACAACTACGTTCCACCTTTATTAAAAAGGCCATCATTGTTAATCAACTACTTCTTGTTAATCCTTTAAGACGTATGGGTTTCTATGGTTCTGCATTCTTTATTCAAGTTCAGTAACGCTATAAATCATCCTAAATTGTGATAGAGGTTTGCTTTATCTACACTTAAAAGAGTATTGATTAAAGGAATGGACAGGCTAATACAATATCTACAATCCAGATTAAAAACATGTGTAGAACCACAAATAAATTATTTCATAAATGAATAATTACTATGTGAGTAGAATGGTTAATTAGGTCTCCTGTACATGTTAATGGCCACCAGTGCGTTAGTGGTTAAAGTTTCCTAATCTCCTAATGAAAATTTACCCATGAACCATATTAAAATTGCAGGAGTACTAATACAATTAAAACCTTCTTCCAGAAATAACTTGTTTATGGAGTTTTAGTGTACTATGCCATTTGAATACACTCTCAGTGCAAGATGTACCATTATACTGTAGCCACTTTGGTTTAGCTATGTTGTAGAGGTCACCCTTTATCATAGACAGTTGTGTTTCTCTAGAGCTTTGACAGAGAGATCTCAAATGCATGATGATGGCTAATCCAGTAAGGGTATAATTCTGCAAGTTGCTGAGTGCCTCTGAGAGGTGGTGAGCACCCTCAGCTCTCACTAGCTTCAGTGAAAATTGATGTTGCATAGCACTTTCAGAAGGTGCTCAGTCCCTTGATGAGACTGAGTCCTTACAGCTAGGTTCTTGTCCCACTTGATGTCAGTTAAAGTTTGCCATTGTTCTCAATGGATATGTCTACACTGCAATTAGAAACCCACCCCTGGCTTGTGCCAGCTGACTCAGGGTTCAGGCTAAGCCTCTGTTTAGCTGCAGTGTAGACGTTCGGGCTTGCCCGACCTCTGGGACCCTCTCACTTCACAGACTTGTAGAACCTGGTCTCCAGCCAGAGCCTGAATATCTACACCGCAGTTAAACAGTACTTTAGTCTGAGCCCCACAAACCTGAGTCAGCTGTCACGGGCCAGCCACTAATTTCTAAATGCAGTGTAGACATACCAATAGGACCAGGAATTGGCCCTGGGTGTCTGACATTGTCTATGTGACAGAAGATATGAGAAAAAGAAACAAAACCTTATGTAAGTTGAGTCGTACGGTAATGTTGCTAAAAAAACACAATAATTTTTATCTGGATGGTACAGATCAGGATGTTACAAGAATGCTAAGAGACAGTTTGCTTGCTAATCATCTTAAAGAGGATTAAGTGAGTTTTCTCTTAGAACATCACATGCCAGTGTTTTCAGTCTTGATGTTACCTAACTAGATAATGTATGAAACTTGATCCAGTGTTCTGCAGGGCACTGCCTTAGAAAAGGTACAGCTAACTTTAAAAAGGTGCCTTCACAAAAATTACAATTCTTGTTTCAAGAGCTGAACCTGGAACATGTGATGGCTAAAATTAATTCAGTAATTTAACGTTCTTTTTCATTTCAGTATCTAAAGGATATATTTTGTATACAGACGTGCACTACATTTTTGAAGTTTTAAAATTTCTCAGTGACTACAGGTGGTGAAAGAAATAAAACCTCTTTTATGGTACTATCATTTTTTCAATAACACCTCATTAGTTTATACTGTATCTTTTATATTTAAGCTATACAATGGCTATATATTAGTTCTTCACTTATGAGAAATATTACACTACTGTACATTGGAGAGTAACAGACATACAAGGGGAGGAAATATTTTTGAACTGAAAATATTTCTGTTTTATTGGGCCATATTCTGATCTCAGTTACTCTGATGTAAATCCAGAATACCTCCACTGAAGTCAAATTTACACAGATGCAACTGTGAAAAGAATTTAGCCCGTAGCCATCGTTAAGCAGAAATAAAATAGAGATCTAGGTCTGTCAAGATATACAACGGAATGTGGAGTTATTAATTTTCTCTTGACCTGGTTTTTGCTTAGTAATGACTTTGTTAATGAAGTAGAGTTGCATTTCAAATGCTTGTAGCAAAGAAATACTTATATTTCTGGTGATCAACCAAAAGTAAATAACATCTGTTTACATTTTCTTTGGAAATTTAAACAAAAAATATAAGTGAAAAAGGAATTAAAAATCCTATCACGGTACTCTATTTTAAAAAAATGAAAAAATTATTAAAAGTCCTTTTCGTTTATTTTCAAAGTATTTTCCTAGAGGTTAAAAAGTATGCTTGTAAGTGATTTAAAATTTGTAGATAACTAAGGATATGCGTGGGGGTTTATTTCCTGTAGATGAAGACATAACACTGTATTAAAATTAACACACAGAATGTTTTACTGTAATTCCCCCAGGCAAAAGGGTGTGAAAAAGGTGGAAACTTCAGTTTGTTTGAGAGACAAAAAACTAAAATAAATCTAAGTCAAGATGTTATTAGATGCTCAAGTTCATATCAATAAATGTCTTGCATCAGCTATCATTGATCTCACTTGCTTATGTCTTTTTGTTTCTTCATGGTAACTGGCTCTCTCTTGAAGTCAATGAGAGCCCATGAACATAAGTCGGAGTTAGTTGGGACCCCAACTGCACTCAAGTATTTCAGGGCTACTGCACTTGAGTTGGAAAAGTGCTGAAGTATTGTGAGAGAGCCTGTTTTGTGAAGTGACGAATTTTTGGGAACTTTGTGTCAGCATCTCAGGGGCTTCTCTGAGTTGAATTTGAACTTCAACATGTTTGAGCTACTGCCATTCCTTATCAGGTTAAATGTACAGGGCACTGAAAGGGACAAATCAGGTTTAAGGTTTACAATCAATAGTTCAGGATTTTACAACCGGGAAATAGAAGGTGCATTAAGAGTTTGTCTTCACTGCATTGTTAGCTCTGGTTATGTGCACGAGAGTGAACTCTCTTGGGTCAGCCTCGCTCAAGTGAGAGCAGTCACACTGCAGAACACTCACGCTGCACAGTGTTTGTATTAGCAACACAGAGTGATGAGTTCCCACTGCATTACTAGTCAGCAGCTCTCATGTTTCAACCAATATCTTAGGCCAGTTAGCTTAAATGTAAAGCACCATTTACAGGAGCTAGACACTTTTGGGTGCGCATTGAAGTTGCGTTAGCGACAACACTCAAGCTATCCCTTGAGCTAACACAGCAGTGAAGTAATAAGATTTAAGCTTGTCCTGCTGAAGAATTGGGTATATTTTGTCTACAGTGTCCATTGTTTATGTCTGATCATGTTTAATTATCCTTGTGAAATTAATCCTACTTAAATCGGAGTAAATTTTCTCCTAAAGGGACAGTGTTCACCACTAAGTATATTCCACTCATTTCATAACAGTTCACTTTCAGGTGGGTGCTGAAACCAACATTACACTAATTGGTGGGTAGTCTCAGAAATGGTGCTTCTAGATCAGTGTTAATGCACACATGTGGGGTGGTATGGTATGTAATTGAGGGAAGCTTGACTGTCCTGTGGATAAACAGAGGGCTTCAGTCTCCAGGTCTTCAGGTCTAGCACCTTTCATAACCGCTATACTCACATGAAGAAAATTAAAAAGAAATTAAGAGGCGACACCGTCAAAGAGGGCTGAGCCAAGATGGGACCTGCCTTTTTTCTCCCTGAGGTTTGTGTGTAAAGTTCATGTGCCCTAATGATTTTCTGTAAGAGGGGAAGGGAGCAGAATCAGAACAAAAGCTGCAGTGTTTCTTCTTCTGAGAATATGAAATAAAACACATCCGCACTCCTGAGCAATACTAAAAACAATTGAATTCATGGGTTGGGGGAAATAAAACCATTTTTGAGCCTGGAATTCCCCGTGAATGAAGCAAGGAGAAATTCACAGGAAAAGATAGACTGAAGAAAATGACATTTTCCAGCGGGGACTCTGTATGGAGGTGGACACTCGGTACAGTCCATTAGCGGTAAAGAGCTATTGATCCTGGTGATATGACCATCTTGCTCTTAACACAGTTAATTTTTTCTCCATTCCACAGGAGTCATATTTATTGGTAAAAATATTTGCTGGTCTGATAAAACTAGTAATCGTATTTCCTACTTCATGCATGAGCACACTCTCTCTCTTTCTCTCACCCTGACCTGAAAGCAGTCCTTACACATAGACTCCAGTGGGCTAGTCGGATTGGCCCTTCTGTCATTTATAGATCATTCTCTGTAGGGTCTACATTGTGTAGTGACCAATCAGGATTGGTGCCTGGCCTGCCTGTAAATTACTCTTTTTCACAGGAGCACCAGTTTCATAGGAATAGAATTTTTTAAAAGGTGGGAAGTATATTTAGAATAACGAAGTGATGAGCAACTGAAAATGAATGGCTCTAATAAAAAGAAAAGGAGTACCTGTGGCACCTTAGAGACTAACAAATTTATTTGAGCATAAGCTTTCGTGAGCTACAGCTGAGCTGCAGCTCACGAAAGCTTATGCTCAAATAAATTTGTTAGTCTCTAAGGTGCCACAGGTACTCCTTTTCTTTTTGCAAATACAGACTAACACGGCTGTTACTCTGAAACCTGGCTTTAATAAAGACTATTAGGCAACCTTAGCGTGGAGTAAATTATCATTTGGTTTGCATTGTTCATTTTACACTTGAGACATGCTAGTGTGCCTTACAAAATGGGGGTCAAATTGCAGACACAGTGTCTAGCCTTCTCCAGGGTTCGTTGACCGACCTCTGGCAGATACCTGGGGAGTGGAGGAGCCTGTCCCTTCTTTTACGCCTTGGAAACATTTGTACAGCATGTCATACCCATACAATCTCATAGATTTAAACTGAGTTAGATACTGATTGTGCTGTGACTGTGAAAGGAAACTCTACTATGTACTTAGCTGTTGCTCAGAAACTGAGCCTTGGGCTTGAGAGCCAGTTTAAATGAGTGAGAAAGATATTGGCTATTTTCGGAGATTTTTACCTTCTGCCTATCTTTCTAGCCTGTGAGCTCCTTGAGCCAGGCGCCATGTCTTCCTCCGTACTCTGCTGCCATTCAGCAAATAATCTAGTAGACCAGCCACCAGCAACAGAGGGACTTGGGTTCTACATTTCTTCTGAAGGACTGCTCCCCCACAGAGCCTCCCTTAAGTCCTGTGCTGCCCCTTGGTACTGCCCATCCCCTGCAGTGTGTTGCACAGGCATGTTGCTTTAGAAACATATCTAATAAAAATAAATTAAAAATAACTCTCAGATGTCCCTTAGTGCAAAGCCCACTGCTCCTCTCAGGTTTCCCTGAGGCAAATGGTAACATAAAATATGATATCACAAGCTAAGAAATAATCAAAATATTGTATTGGGGACAGTTCCACATGCTCCCCCAGCCATGCCCCTCTTAGTGTGATGGAGTAATGACATTGACACATACCCTTACCTCTCTCCTTCCTCTCCTCTCTCAATGCACAAGTCATCCTGTAACCTATTCACTCCTTCTTTCTCTCCATGCAAGAAACCAGTTGTATAGCTTTCATTTAAAATAATAACTTGAGTTTTGTTGCATAAAACACCGTGTTAGCACAGGAGTCAAACCAGGGTTCCTTCTATTGATCTGATGAACTTAGCACTGTGTGGTTTTCCTCTCTCATCCTCCCTAGCTTGAGTCACCAGTTTGGTCACCTCCACCACTATGTATCACTTAAATTCCGTCGCATCTGGTGAGAAGATGTGAGTGTACATAGTGTGTTAAGCCATTTGCAGCAGGATGAGCAGAGTCTACTGGACATTCATTGTGAAGTCTAGCTAGACTCCATCTTCCTGGAAATAAACATTTGCACATTCTCTACTGCAGAAGGTGGGGGGGGGGAGACTTGAATGCAAATGTTTGCTCCGAATCACATTGTGGGTCGATCAGTACTGAACTTTTTTGTTTTATTCTGAAGAGAGAAAAGCTATTCTTCTTGTCTGTAGGAGAGGTCTCACCACAGTCAGAGCTGGAGAATTCTGTCCGGGCCTCGCTTGAACGTGCAGACAAGGAGATAAGGATAGCCCTGAAGAAACTCGTGGATTCCACATCAGTGCATGTGACTCTTCCTCCAAGTATGAGAGGAAAGGCTGGTGGCTTTGGCGTTCTTGAGTCCACAGCTTCAGATACAGAAAATAGACATCCTGTGATAGTTCATGAAGTCAGCACGCAAACCCAAAGTGCTGGAGGTCATGGTAGGTTTGGGTTGAGTTTGGGAAATGTCACGTGGATGTTAGACACAAATGTTGCCAAGACCAAAAAATGAAGCTCTTCTCAATTCTATATTTCTTTGTGTTCTAAACAGAGATGGGTCCAAGACACACAATTCAGACACCACAAATTGTGGGGGTATCATGATGTAAATAATACCAGGGCTCCTGATGTAAATGGGGGGCACTGGCAAATTTGGATCTGAAGCTGAGTTTGGACTTTGAATGTCTCCAGAGTTCATGGATGGGGGATGGTTCCATGTCTGGGATTTTAGCGTGGGGTCATCTTGAATTTTAGACCCTGAATATGTTGTTTGTTTATGTTTACTGCATGTCATAAACAACATGGTGATTCAGGCCTTTCTACTTGACATTCCTTGGCTAAGTGCTGCAGACTTTTTAGGCTATAAGGGTATTAAGGATTCATTTGCATTCGATTAACATTGTAGCCTTAATAGAATTTGGGACATTTTTTTTCAGGAGTAAAAATAATGCTCTGTGTAACTAGAGTCAATTTATGTCTTGCAAAGAGAACAAAAGCTTTCATATTTGTGTTACTGTATGTTATTTTTAAAAAATGGGAAATACATTTCACTTCTTAAATCTTGTAAAGAGCCTGGTAAATACTACAGCCCTTTCATTCTTCATCTTTACTAGCTGCCATAATAACTAGAGAACCGATTTGTCTAGCCCATTGTCATTTTGTGTCAAGTCAAATAATTGTTCTTAATCCAGTATGGTCTTAAAGGGACACTGTCTAGTACCTTTCGGCCCCCAAATCTAGATTTTGTTAAAAAAATATTTTGTTACACAACATAATGAGCATGCAAACATTTCATGGATTCAAACAAAATAAATTACATGAAAAAGTTTGGGTGCTATTTATTCAAAGTCTTTCCGCTGCAGTGTTGGAAACCCAAAACAGTAGCATTCTGCCAGTGTAGGAGAACCAGAAAATGACTGTAAGCAGAAAGTGAAACAGAATAGTTTAGTTCCTTGACAGTAGCTCAGGGAAGTGGAAAAAAGGAAACCAGCGGCATACAAAGGTGAAAAAGTAAATTTAAGTATTTTTAAAGTTCTTTCATTTTCAATGACTTAAGACGTTATTAACATGGGTATGTGTTTTTTAAAAACAGAGGCTTATTATGTTGACATGTGTCCCTTTGATCACCTGCTTTTGAATAAGAACAAGAAGGCAAATATTTCAATAGCACTGTCAGTAAGAAATCATTGAATGAAGATCTTACTCATCGGTGAACTGTGGTCTTTTGTTGGATGCCATTATATAACAGTGCTCTCTAGTAAAGCTGCCCAGTTAGCTTACTAGGAAGAGTCACTTCTCTTTCCAATACAAGCCATCGCTAATGATCTCCCAACCATCCTACCAAAGAATGACAATGCTTCTCTTCCTCTGCACTTTGCATGCTTACATTGCACAGGAAATGGCATTCTTCACCCTTATAGGTAACCCTGATGGTACGTATCACAAGGTGATTAGTTCTTGCTGGAATAGAACATCAAGCCCATTCTGGAGGAAACAGCTTGGTTAAAGAACCCACCCATCTTTTCATTTCGTAATATTTCTGGAAAAGAGATTCTGGACCTGATTCTGGTCCCACTCATAGCTGTGTAAGTGAGGAGAACGTCCATTGAAGTCAAGGGAGTTATAACAGTGTAAAAGGTGTGATGGCACAACTAGGCCGTCTTTACAGTAGTAGCACGTATTAGGGCCTGATTTTTATCTCCCATGCACTGGTTTTACATTAGTATAACCCTATTGACTTCACTGGAGCTACTTCTGATTTATACCAGTGTGAGTTGACAATCAGTCCAGTAATTGTTGGTGTACCCTAATAATGGAAGCACTGAAATTTATCAACAGAGCCAAAATTTGTCATTTTCATTCAATCTGCAAGCTGGAGGACACTCAGCCAACTATTTTCCTTGAATGTATGTAATTGATCAACTTGTTTGCTTCACACATGCTGGGGTTTTTTTCATTTCTATTTAAATTTTCTTTGTACTTTTCCTATTCATGCCTGGGTGTTTCCTCACAACAAAAATCCTGATGCTTTTGCCCAGTCAGCCATATTCTAACATCGATGATTTTTATTTCACTGAGAACACTTCGTTTCACATAATCCTCTGAAAAGGGCCAAATTCTCCTCTTAGTTACGGTGATTGAACCCCACTGAAGTCTGATGGGATGTTCTGCTGGAACTCAGAGCAGAAATTGATCTCAGCCCTTGTTTTCAGCCATGTTGTCCAATGTAACTAGTCTAACAGGTCCTGTTTTCACTCTCAGGTGAAGTGCGAGACAGCACTGGGAAAATTCCGGATGAGAAACTGAGTGAAACAAAGTCAAGCCCAACCACTTCCCAAAAAGAGACGACTGCTGGAGCTGCAGGAGGTCAGGAACGCACTATTCCCATTACCAGGTAAGCATAAACATCATGACGCTCAAAGTGTTGAATGGAATTCTGAATGTGTCTTTGTCCTTGAAAAAGCTGCCCTACAATCCAGTTCTCTTGAATGTTGTAGCTGGTAGCTTGAAGTGACCTGAGTAGATTTAACATGAGAACAGCCATACTGAGTCAGATCAATGGTCCATCTAGCCCAGTATCCTGTCTTCCAACAGTGGCCGGTGTCAGATGCTTCACAGGCAATGAACAGAACAGGGCAATTATTGCGTGATCCACCCCCAGTCATTCAGTCCCAGTTTCTGGCAGTCCCAGGTGGAGGGACACCCAGATCATGGGGGTTGCATCCCTGACCATCTCTGCTAATAGCCATTGATGGACCTATCCTCCTTGAACTTCTCTCATTCTTTTTTGAACCCAGTTATACTTTTGGCCTCCACAACATCCCCTGGCAACAAGTTCCACAGGTTGATTGTGCATCGTGTGAAGTAGTTGTTTGTTTGTTTTAAAACTGCAGCCTATTGATTTCATCAGGTGAACCCTGGTTCATGTGTTATGTGAAGGAGTAAATTACGTGTCCTCATTCACTGTCTCCACATCATTCATGATTTTATAGACCTCTGTCCTATCTCCCCCTCCCCCCACTCTTTTCTAAACTAAACAATCCCAGTCCTTTTAATCTCTCCTCATCTGGAAGTTGTTCCTTACCTGTAATCATTTTTGTTGCCCTTCTCTGTACCGTCTCCAATTCTAATAGATCTTTTTCAAGATGGGGCGACCAGAGCTGCACGCAGTATTCAAGGTGTGGCTGTACTATGGATTTATACAGAGGCGTATTACAATGTTTTCTATTTTATAATCTATCCCTTTTCTAATAGTTGCCAAGATTCTGTTAGCTTGTTGACTTCATGCCCTCTTTTTTGAGGGGTTACAGCTAATTCAGAACTCGTTATTTTGTATGTATAGTTGGGATGATGTTTTCCAATGTGCATTACTTTTCACTTACAAACATTGAATTTCACCAGCCATTTTGTTGCCCAGGGACCCAGTTTAGTGAGCTCCCTTTGTAACTCTTCACAATCAGCTTTGGACTTAACTATCTTGAGTAATTTTGTATCATCTGCAAATTTTGCCACCTTGCTGTTCACCCCCTTTTCCATTTATTAATATGTTGAACAGTATGAGTCCCAGTACAGACCCCTGGGGGACACCACTATTTGCCTCTCTCAATTCTGAAAACTGACCATCTATTCCTACCCTTTGTTTGCTGTCTTCTAACCAGTTACTGATCCATGAGAGGACCTTCCCTCTTATACCATGACTGTTTACTTTGCTTATGAGCCTTTGGTGAGGGACCTTGTCAAAGGGTTTCTGAAAGTCCATGTACACGATGTCAACTGGATGACCCTTGTCCATGTTTGTTGATTCCCTGAAAGAATTGTAATAGATTGGTGAGGCATGATTTCCTTTTACAAAAGCCATGTTGACTCTTCTCCAACATACAGTATTCATATATGTGTAATAATTTTGTTCTTTACTATAATTTCAACCAATTTGCCTAGTACTGAAGTTAGGTTTACCGGCATGCTAGGATCACCTCTGGAGTCTTTTTTTTAAAATAAGAATTACATTAGCTATCCTGTAGTCCTCCGGTACAGAGTCTGGTTTAAGCATAGGTTACAAAACACAGTTAGTAGCTCTACAATTTCATATCTGAATTCCTTCAGAACTCTTGGGTGAATACCATCTGGTCCTTGTGATTTATTACTGTTTAATATATCAATTTGTTCCAAAACCTCCTCTATTGATACCTCCGTGTGGGACAGTTCCTCAGGTTTATTACCTAAAAAGAATGTCTCAGATGTGGGAATCTTCCTCATATCCTCTGCAGTGAAGACTCACGCAAAAAATTCATTTAGCTTCTCTGCAACAGCCTTATCTTCCTCGAGTGCTTTTTTAGCACCTCAGTTATCCAGTGGCCCCAGTGATTGTTTGGCAGGCTTCCTGCTTCTGATGTACTTAAAAAAATTGCTGTTCGTTTGTGTGTCTTTTGCTAGTTGTTCTTCAAATTCTTTTTTTGGCCTGCCTAATTATGTGTTTATACTTGCAAGAGTTTATGTGCCTTTCTATTTTTCTCAGTCGGATTTGACTTCCAGTTATTAAAGGATGTCTTTTTGCCTCTAACCACCTCTTTTACTCTCTTGGTTAGACCCAGTGTCATTTTTTTTGATCCTCTGACTTTTTTTTTTTTTCCATTTTGGGTATACATATAGTTTGAGCCTCTATCGTAGTGTTTTAAAACAGTTTACATGCATCTTTCAGGCATTTCCCTCGTGACTGTTCCTTTTAGTTTCTATTTTACTAGCTTCCTCATTTTTGTGTAGTTCCCCTTTTTGAAGTTAAATACGGCTGTGTTGGGTTTCTTTGGTATTTTTTTCCCTGCAAGGATGTTAAATTTAATTACATTATGGTTGATATTACTGAGCGATTCAGGTATATTCACCTCTTGTATCAGATCCTGTGCACCACTTAAGACTGAATCAAGAATTGCCTCTCCCCTGTGGGTTCCAGGTCTAGCTGCTCCACGAAGCAATCATTTAATGGTGTCTAAAATTTTTATCTCTGCATCCTTCCTGAGGTGACATGTATAGACGATATGGGGGTAACTCAAATCTCCCATTATTACTGGGTTTTCTGTTTTTGTAGCTTCCTTAATCTTCCTGAGCATTTCACAATCACTGTCATCATCCTGGTCAGGTGGTCAGTAGTATATGCGTATGGACATGCTGTAATTATTCAAGCATGGAATTTGTATCCATAGAGGTTCTGTGGTACAGTTTAATTCATTTAAGATTTTTCCTATATTTGACTCTGTTTTCTTTTATGTATAGGGCCACTTCCCCACCAGTGTGACCAATCCTACCATTCCTATATATTTTGCACCCTGGATTTATTGTGTTCCATTGATTATCTTAGTTTCACCAAACTTATGTGATACCTGTTATACCAATATCTTCATTTAATATGAGGCATTCAAGTTCATCCATCTTCGTATTTAAACTTCTAGCATTTGTAAACAAGCACTTATAAAATTTGTCAATATTTAGTTATCTGCCTTCGTGCAATGTAATTGAATGGGACTCTTTTTGTTTGACTTTCTCTTCAGTTCCTACCTGTACTTTCTTAACATCTATCCTCTCCTCTTTAGTAGGCTATAGAGCAGGGGTCGTCAAACTTTGGCATGCAGCCCATCAGGGTAATCCGCTGGCGGGCTGTGAGACATTTTGTTTTTGCTGACCGTGGGCAGGCACGGCCCCCTGCAGCTCCCAGTGGCCGTGGTTTGCCGTTCCTGGCCAATGGGAGCTGCAGGAAACAGCCTAAATTTGGCCTCCAAGTCCTCTCCTCCTATCTTTCCCTTTGTCATTGGTACCTACATGTACCACGACCACTGGCTCTGCCCCAGCACTGCACATAAGTCCATCCAGATGTCTTGAGAGGTCCTCAGTCTTCACACCAAACAGGCAATTTACCATGCGGTTCTCCTGGTCATCACAAACCCAACTAGATAGTATAGAAATTTCTAATAATCGAATCCCCCATTACTGTTACTGGGGTTTAGCATTATCTTTAAAGTGTCATGCATGTTTGTCATATGTCAACAAGACAGAGGACAGTTGAGAGGTACACTACATGGAGAGTAATTAAGTCCCCAAATCAAAACTATCCTGTAATCGGTTTTAAGTAAATATTGAACTTACTGGTAGTTAAACACCCAGAACAATGGCAGGATATAATCCTAAACGGCTGTATTATCCCTTCTGTTTCGTGTGTGAAATTCATTGCTTGTTTTTGGAGACATGAATGCACATTGCAGGAGTACAGAGCAGCTAGAGTTTCCAAACACATTTATGTTGTAGCTGGTTGTTTGTGCCAAGGACACAACAAAGCAGGGTTTTTCTCTGCCATAATTTATATCCTAAAATGTCCATGATCAGTGAATAATAGTAGCACCACTTGGCTATAATTACTATTATTCTATACTCCAGCTGGTGGGGATGTCTTTTAAGATTTCATTATGAGCAGTGAGTTAGTGAGTGGGAGGCATCTGAGGATGCTGTGGCCTGGTCTGTTTAAGTTGCTTTGTAGATCGTACTTATTATTGTCTGAGGTGAAGGATGTCTGAGTAATGACTGTGCCTCTTGGTTTATGTGAAAAGAACATCAGCAGTCACAGAAGGAGCAGACTGGTGTAAAAGAGAAGGGGCAGATGTGGTCTGGGATGTCCAGAGTCAAATTTATATTGAGACCACAGAAAGAACCTGCGTTTATAAAACAGAGGAGAAGAGCGCAGCAAGTAAGAAATTGCATCGTTTTACCCTTCTGTCTCAGTTCCCATGGTTGTCTCATTATTTTGCCAATGGTTGCAAATTTATCACAATGTTTGGTGGTTTTCTTAAAGCTCCAGCTCAGGTGAGCTTGAAAATGTGAAGCCCAAAGGGTCAAAAGCCAACAAAAAGAAGTGCAGATGTATTATCTTTAAAATCTCATGGTTTTTAAGCCACTCACATGACTTTTGGGGCATCTTGGGTTGGTAATCTTTGAGCATCTCACAAAATGTAACCAAAACTCCCATTCGTTGAGCCCCAGCTTGATTCTAACAAAACTGAACTCTCTTTTAAGCAATGTAAACCTTTTTGTCTCCCCAGGGCCTCCATATATGCAAGTGACCATTGAGGATGTGCAGGTTCAGTCTGGGGAGCTTGCCAAATTTCATGCGGTTATTGAAGGAAATCCCCAGCCTACTATTGCATGGTATAAGGTAGGTAGAAGATGTTTCCCATAGTGGATGAGTGCAACAGAAAAGAATGGGGTGTGGCGAAATTAACAAATAACGGAGAAATTAGAAAACAGTTGGCCATAGGGGACTTTTTTCTCAGCCATAATAGGCTCAAATAGCCTCCTGTATTTATTGTTGGGACGAGAATGGCTGGTCTTATTTGCCGGCAAAGAAGTGATGAACCTCCAAGGTTAAAACTTCTGATTGTTAAGTCAATTAAAGAATAATGCAAATATAGGAATGTAGGAATTGCCAGACTGGGTCAGACCAAGGGAGTAAAGGAAGCTAGTGTCAGAATAAGAAATAGAACCTAGGAGTCTCGATTCCTAACCCTCTACTCTAACCACTAAACCCCTGCTTATTCAGACTTCTTTGGTCTTGAAATTGAGTTGGAAATCTCACACAAAAAGCTTGTATTATGAGACTTCCATTACTACTTGGTCATGAATGGAAAATACCTAGAGCTCCACTTTTTTGTGGTATTTCTGCTTTTGGTCTTGGCTAAAACTGAGAAGTTGGGAATTTAAAAAAAAAGGGCTTCAGATTTAGATTTTTAGGCAAAGGTTTGAGTTCATTCTTATTTTATCTGCACTGGGTTTACTCTGTCCAAGTTGCTATTGAAAACAGAACATCAGTACCAGGGCATAGAAAATTTTCTCTGAAATATAAGCAACTTCTATATTCTAAGTGCACAGTAGATCTCCATTTTAGCTACTGTTGTTCTACCTAAATCAGGGATACTCAGACTAAGGCTTGCGAGTCCCAAATGGCTCTGTAATGCGTTTCCTGCGGCTCTTTGCAGCACATGATATTAAAACGCTGTGTGATTTAATTATAACCAGTCTAAGTTATTGACCAATAAGGATGCTTTTACTATGTTATTAACCAATTAATTTATCAACTTGCACTAAATTATTAACTTATTTGCTGTGAGAATAATATCGAGAGAGAGAGAGAGAGTGTAAATGAAACAATGAATTCACACTAGTATGGCTGTTTTGGGTAATGTTGATCGCTAATTTGGCTCCTGAACCACTGAGGTCTGAATATCACTGATCTAAATCCTTGCAGTGTACCAGGACCTATTTCACCCTGGCACTTTAATACTGAAGTAGTGTCTCATTCTTCCAGGATAATTCCTTGTTGACTGACAGCAACAGGATCCATCAAGTGAAAGAAGGCACAACATACTCTTTGATCCTGGAAGATGTTGCCTCAGAAGATGGTGGCGTCTATACCTGCATTGCCAAAAATGCAGGAGGGGAGGTCTTGTGCAAAGCAGAGCTTGTTGTACATGAGGGTAACTTCATTTCTTAGGTTTGCTATATTGGCTCCCCATGACCATTAGCCACATCCAGAATTGTGGTGCACTGATTCGTGTCTAACGCTTAGGCTTCTGGAGGCATATTCCAGGGTTATTAGCACCTTGCTAGCTGGAGCCCCTCTAGGGCTTGGTTGGTGGTATATTGTCTAGATATGCTATCTACACCGGCTGAGAATCTGGGCCCCTGTGTATGGTGCCAAAAACCTTCAATAGCCCTCTGTGCCTTATTCTAAACAGAAGCTTAGAAAATGGATCATATTATTTCCCGCAGAACATTGTCAGCATGATAGTTTTGCATGTTGTGCCATGGCCGTGTTGTCTGAACACTATTACAAACTTTTTCTTTGGTTACCAAAGCTAAGAAAGACCAAGTGACAAAGAAACAGAGCACCCGAAGGAAACTCCATTCCTTCTATGAGGTGAAGCAGGAGATAGGAAGGTAAGTGTGATTTTTCACTTTTAAAATGTCCTTTCAGGGGAATGTATAAGTGCCTGTCTGATCTCTTTTAATATGAAGAGAACTACTGATCGAGAGTTGGCATGCTCCCCAAACTCTAAGGAAGGGAGCTTCTATCCCAGCTCTCTGGCCAGAGCATGGAACCAGGACTACTGCACTCCTGAAGAAGTTGTATCCCTCACTTGACCAGGAGGAGGGTCTCCAAGACATGGACATTTGAGGGCATATGCAATAAAAAGGGAGGACACATTGCATTGCAGTGGAACTGTACCAGATTAGGAGCAGCCTGGGTATCTCACTCCCCATGGAGTCCCAGTGGAAAGGGGAGCAGGGACAGTTTTTCTTCAAGGGAAGAGGGGGCAATGTGGTAGCCAGTTCATGAAGCAGTATTAATCCCAGTCTTGTGACAGGGAAGGTGTTTCCCTTCCACTCACAGGAAAATTCATATAATGCAGCTAATGGGAGAAACAAAGCAGAATACACAATGGTGTGAGGAGCTATGAAACCCGAGTCTGGGGTGACCACCTAACTTCTGAGAGGAGGCATGAGTGAATGGTGCAGGCCTTCCCAAACACGTGCGGACCCATTCTGCGCATCACTCTAGGCTATCACTATGTTGTTGTTCACATCTTCTTTTATTCATTCCTATTTTTAGTTAAGCATCCAGGCTGCATTCAGGTTTGGCACAAGTGGGCAGAGCTCTCATTGACTTTCTTTGTTGCTGAGCCCACTTATCCCAGGACTTAATTTGATCCACCTTTTCTTTATGTCCACTTTGCACTATAGTAGTTAGTATGGTAAAAACCATGGCTGACATCCTAGTCTCAATGAAGTCAATGACAAAACTCCCATTGACTTCAGTGGAGTCAGGAGTTCACTCCATGTCTTTGGTATTGTGGGATCTCAGTGGTTTCCGCAAGTGCAGTATAATTGCACTGGTCTGCATTTTTCCTTCATTTCTGTGCCTGCAACTTGATTGGATTTCACTTAAACACATTGAAGTCAATGGTATTCATACCTAAGTAACCGAGGGCAGAACTGTGCCCAGTTTTGTCAAGTTTTGACATGTCTAAAGCACAGGAGTTGATGGGATGGTCATCCCTGCTCCATGTGTGCAGGGTGTTCCCTGAGATTTTTAATAAAGGATGGAAGGGACGATAAAACTATCTCAGGGTGTACCCCAAAGTTGGGTGAAGTATTACCGTGTAGAGAAAACAGCATTGATAGAGCAAATTCTGCCTTTGGTCACACCCCGTGCAATTCCATGGACTTGCTTTGACGCTTGTGCAACCCTGTTGAGTTCAGTGAGGCTGTACAGGTGTAATGGAGAGGAGAATTTTGCCCCAGATACGTTATTTTGGCATTATCTTGGTGTGACAGACCCATGAATGTGTACATACAGACACCATGTTGTCTGTCCACCAAGAGTGAACCTCGCGCCTTCAGCACACGCCCCTAACACTGGAGCTAAAGGTGTAAGTGTTAACTGGCAGTGAATAGCAGGCTGTTCAGTTTTGGGGGGCCAGTCAACAGAGGGAGACATGATCTCACATACAATAAAGTCAGATCGTTACATTAGACTGAGTTTAAGGTGAATGTGGAGGGAAGGCTTTGAGAGAGGATTGCATGGGGGTAGACAATGAACGCAAGCATTGTGAATCTGACATGCAAGGGGATGCAGGGCAAAACCTCAATGTGGTATATTTTTTTATTATGTACAGGGGCTCTTTCAGCTTTGTGAAACGGGTTGTGCACAAAGGGAACAGAGTATCCTGTGCTGCCAAGTTCATACCTCTGCGAAGCAAAACAAGAACCCAGTCCTATCAAGAGAGGGACATCCTAGCCACTCTCTCCCATGATAAAATCACCCAGCTGCTGGATGAGTTTGAAACAAGGAAAACCTTGGTTTTGATTTTGGAGTTGTATCCTTTTCTTCCCTTCTTTTTCTCAGATAATGCTGGGAAGTGCCAGTTAAGGGAAACCCATGTCAATATAAATATAAGCATTTATATTTTTCACCTGAGATAAAAGTACACATTTGTACAACATAAACATATTAAAGATTGTAAGGTGCTCAGATACAATGGGAATGGGGGCCATATAAGTACCAAGGATGGGTGGATTCACAATAGAAAAAGCTGTTTTAGAAAAATACCTCTCGCACCAATTGATTATATATCGCCAAAGCATTTTACTGAAATATATGAAAGCTGAGGTCCCTGCCCCAATGGGATTATAGTCTAGATGGACAATATGCAAGCACAGAGGAAAGATGGTGAGGAGCAACCAACCAACATGACTAACGGGAGAATTTTAGCACAGAGCAGCTTGTTAATTCCATGGGTTTCATTTAATTTTTAAGGAGCAAAGATTTTCAGCTGTTGAGTTTACCATTTCCCATAGGAGGACTGCCCTAGCTCCTTCTGTATTTGAGGTTTTTTATAACAGACCTTCAGACAATTCCTGGCAAAGAGAGAGGATTTAACATCACCAAGGATATGCTGCCCTCTTTGATCTGTTCTTTTTTTATCAAAGATTGTATTTGTTGCAGAATGCTAGTAAATTATGATACTAAACCAATGGTCTTAGTTTTCCTTAATGTCCTTGCTAGGTGCTCCAATGAGGAGCTCTTGGACCGTTTATTCAGGAAGAGTGTTGTTACTGAAGCAGAGGTACCAATTTCTTGTCATTTTAAAATTTCAAAGTATAGTAGGTGCACTCCAAAATTCATTCTGGTTCTACAGAATATGGCAGCTTTATTTATACTATCCATCTTAAGTATGGGGATTTTCTCAGTCCGTCAAACCAGAATGAATTGTTTAAGTGCCCACCCTGAATCTTTCGTTCCCAATGATAGCTTCTCAATGGAATGAAACGAGAAGCCGATGGTTTTTGATGATACACGTGCTCAGCCAAATTCTATATTTCCGTGTTAGACCCAAGAACATATTGTCTCCATAACTCTGCCACTTTCCCCCACCAGAACTTCTGTCATGTAGCTTCCATGTGTTTTGACTTGTGTAATAATTTCCTTGCGCTCCCCAAGCCAAGAACTGAGATGGTGTCCTCTGAGTTTTTTTCAGTCCATTCTAGCTCAAAATATAAGAGCCCCATAGTCTGTCTTGTTCTGGAACACAAGTCTCCTACATTCCAGGGGCTACTTTTATTTTCCTCAGGTCTTGGAGGAAACATCAGATAAAACTGTGGAGGCAAGGCTAAATTATCTTCTAACTGGGCCTGGATATTAAACCCCCACCCATGGTGAAATTTTACTCGTATTAGGATCTGTCCTTGATCTAAAAAATGGCTTTCTAACACTATTTAAAAATGTGCTTGCCTGGTCTACACAGACCAAACAAACTGTGTTAAACAAGGGCCTGAGACATACTGTTGAAATCTGGATTGGAATTTCCCCCAAAGTTTCGGGGTGTTCATTTCCCCTGTTAAGTGCATCTCTGTTTTTCAAGTTCAGGCTCCCTAACATATGGAAAACTTTGGTGTGGAAGGTATGTCTGTGCAGCCCATGTCAGCAAGCCCCCAACCCTTGATCAAGAAACTCGGAAGCCTAGGAAATGGGGATGGGCTTCAGAGCCCAAGATCCAGCATCAGCTGCAACTACAAAGCGCTGTCTACGCAGCTGTTTTTAGAGAGCTAGTATGAGCTTTGCTAGCCCAAGTCTGTCGACCTGTGCTGGGAGGCTTGTTGCCATGGGCTGTGTAGACATCCCCTTAGCCGCTGTGTCTGAATTCTATGTTCTAATGTTTGGTTCCCCATCTGTTTCACATTAAATAGTCTCACTAAAAAGTTTATTCTCTTTTGTAGAGGTGTTACCATTAGAGCTGGTTGGAAATTTTTTCACTAAATATATCCATTTCTGAGATCTAGAATGGAATTTCACTGGTGGGGATAGGCCCATGTCCAGGTCCCACTCCAGAATAGCCAGGAGACCTGAGGTTAGGACACTGATATGGAACATGGAAGACTGAGGTTCACGTACTCCCTCCAAGTACCCTAATCACTGGGCTATTCGCTATTCTGCGGTGGCTGGAGCTTTCTCATATGGGTTGTGGGGTGTTTTGTGAAAAATTTCGAAAGGTCACATTCTTAATCTGCACTGAAAAGAAAAAACCTTTTGAAACCTGGAAACTTTTCACAAAATGAAATTGTTTTCCAGTTAGCGTTAATGATCAGTTCAAACTTTTGTTTCCCATATTACTTATAGGGAATATTTCTGGAATTGGTAATCCCTCTGAACCGTGAATTAACTTTTTAAGTAGACCCACTGTACAATTCAAATGAAAATATTTTGTAACTGATTTTGATTTTTAAGGTTAAATTATACATCAAGCAACTTTTGGAAGGACTCCGCTATCTCCATGACAATAATGTACTTCACTTGGATATTAAGGTAACCCGCAAAGGAAAATCTACCTTATTTTAGCCATTATTGCATGTCGGTCAGGAGACTGATGTGCTTTATTCAGACTATATATTAAAGATTTACTTATATCTAAAAATAATGCCCTTTTGCAAATAAACCTTCTCCATGTATTTTGATTCATTAGCCTCCAAATATCCTGATGATTTATCCAGAAAGAGAAGACATTAAGATCTGTGACTTTGGGTTCGCTCAAAAGATAAATCCATCTGAGCCTCAGTACAGCAAATACGGATCTCCAGAGTTTGTATCCCCAGAAATTATCTCTCAGTCCCCAGTGTCAAAAGCATCTGATATTTGGTAAATTGTCACTTTTTTTTAAAGTTATAACACCTAACAACATAACTTTGGGGCTTCAGGATGAATTGATTGATACACTGGGAGCATGTACTGTAGAGGGATAAACACATTGTCTATTGCAAATATTTATGTATTTTAATTTTGCTGTACACTTTTGCTCTGGAAGGGCCTTATCTTGTGAGTTGCTAAGCATCCTCAGTTCTGCTGAAGTCATGGTGTAGTACTGAGTGTCTGATATGTAGAAATACACACTGTTGATCATATACAAAATGTTTTCAATGCAACATCTGGCTAATTGCTTGAAGGGTTAAAGAAATTGGGCTTGTAATCTATTTATGCAGTATAAAGAAGTGTTTTTTTTTTTAAAAAGGATGGTAGGGGAATTTCTACCAGTGATTTACTGCAGAACTGGTACAATGAAAGATGAGCAATTTAGAGGGTAAGGGGACTTGAGCCAGAATGTTAAAAACTCTGATTTTTGTCTGTTTTTGATAAAATTTATTGAACGCTAATGGCAAACTAGAAAACAAAATCTTTGTTTGAGAGACATCCAATAGGTAGTCCCGCAAAGCCAGGGACAGCCAGAATTGACATTCCTGATATGTTTACAGTAAAAAATTTTTTTTTAAAAATTAATAAATAAAAACTAACAAAAATTTCTTCTTTATACATAATAAAAAAGAAAAATGCACACAAACCTGATTTTGTTTTAAATCCTTCCTAAGTCACCTTTAAATAAATTGTGCAAAAACTGTTTCCTGTGTTTTGTAAAGATAAAATCAGGACTAATGCAAAGGAACAGTGAGAATTCACCTTTAGAAAGCTAATCCTTATAGGGCAGGTAAAGCTGATCCTATTGTACAGTTATTTGGATTATTGTCATCTAAATTGGGGAAGCTGTACGGTGAGGTAGGGGGAGAAGCAAGAATATCTGTCTGATATAAGTATGTTTCTTTTCTTCCCAGGGCTGCTGGAGTCATCAGCTATTTAAGGTAAATAATCTGCTTTAAGGGCCCTATTTAGCTTTCATAGAATATCAGGGTTGGAAGGGACCCCAAGAGGTCATCTAGTCCAACCCACTGCTCAAAGTAGGACCAATCCCCAATTTTGGGCCCGGATCCCTAAATGGCCCCCTCGAGGATTGAACTCACAACTCTGGGTTTAGCAGGCCAGTGCTCAAACCACTGAGCTATCCCTCCCCCTCTTTCCTTAATCCTAACTCAGGCAAAACTTCCAATGACTTCAGTGGGAGCTTTGAGTGAGTAAAGAGAGAGGTGGTGGTGATTGTTATTTAATAATTTATTTAATGTGTGTGTTACCAACAATATTCTAAGCACTTTCAGTTCTAAAGATGATGTCCCTGTTCCAAAGAGCTGACAGCTTCTATGAATATTATAGTCAGTAACAGTCAGTTCATAGCTTTGAGTTAAGTGTTTCACAATGACCGATACAATCTTATGGATACATATTTTGGCCTTCCCTAATGTAAAGGCATGTGTCCACGTTTACATAGCTAAATTGCAAGGGCGGTTTTGAAAATCAAACCCTTAATTTTTCTGTTCTTCAGATGCCTTAGCTGTAAAATGGAGATAAATAATTTTGCAAAGTGCTTCACAAACCTTGGCTGAAAGATGTTATAAAAGTGCAAATATTATTATTACTTGTGCTGTGCGTCTCTCATTTTGAATCTGCCTCCCACTTTAAAACCTTTGTCATGCATTTATGTTTTTGGAGGGTTGAGTAGCAATAAAATACTAACAGATCATGTCTCCTTTTATTTTATAATGTTAATACAATAAGTTTAACCTGCAAGTCTCCATTTGCTGGGGAAAATGACAGAGCAACTCTTCTAAATATCCAGAACGGGACAGTTTCATGGACTATCCCTGACTTTGTTCACCTAAGTGAAGAAGCGAAGGATTTTATCAGACAGATCCTACAGCTCTCTCCTGAGTGAGTACATTTCTGTTGTTTTCCAAAAATATTGTACCAGATGTTTGTGGGATGAGCTGCCAATTCTCAGCTCATCAGACCTACATTCACCCTGAGAAGTACAAAATTTGGAGAAGTTGGTATGGTCAGTTAGTGTATCAGCCTTTCACCTCTGAATGCAGCTGGGTTCAAATCCATCTTTATATAGTCACCAGAAAACTCTACCTTGAAGAGTTTATAATCAAAAGATAAGAATGTGTATAACGAATGAGCAAAGTGTCTTGATGTTATTACTCATAGACAGGTGGGTGTTCAGAAGTTATTTGAAAGAGAAGTTGGTTACTATGGTGATGAGGGCACTATAAGAACCTAATTAGAATATCATACCATGTTAATTTGGTTGTTCTAGAACACAGCTAAATAATAATAATATTCCAAGCATGGGAGAAGGCAAGAAACTGGGAGCTTCTTTTTCTGCTCTGAATGGCTGGTGCCTCCACTATTTAGGCTTATCCCAAATAGCTACCAATGTGGAAGGCTAAGCCAAACCCACAGTTAAAGGTGCCTTCTGTGACCTCTAATGCAGCTTTCCTTATTAGAAACACTTCAGTCATTTCTGTTTTGGTCAAGACTGCACTGCAGAGACTCGAGTCAGGTGCAGTGTAGAGACATGAAGCTTGGTCTTCCCCTGTGGTATCATGAAGGAAGGCACTGCAGGCCCTGCAGAATGCTGTGGTAACTGCCATCGTCCCTGACTTGAGGGACCTGCAAGAAGTCTGAGCATTGGGAAATATACTATAGATTAAAAGAGAAAACGTGTTTTACCGTTTAGGAGAAAAAATTGGCTTAAAAAGGATCATTCTGGTTGGCTTTACTGCCCCATAACAGAGCCTGCCTGGTAAAGGGCAATCTGTAGAACCTTGCTGGTATTGTTTAAAGTGACTTCCAGGCTCAGATGTCTTAAGGCCCTAGCTAGAGAGCAATCTGGGTGGCACTTGATCTTCAAGGAAGCTACATCCCTTTGGGTTTGTCATGCTGATGATCACAGCTGAAATGTGTATCTTTTCTATTATCAGAACCAGGCCTAGTGCTTTGGAATGTCTCTCACACAACTGGTTCTTGGTAAGTTTGTTTGGATTTTACCCAGTCTCTCTCCCAGTCAGCTAGCAACTGTGTTTCTCTTGTAGAAGCTATTTTGTACATATAGATGCTGGGGAACCATCCTGCAGAAATAAGCGGCGTTTTGGTTTATGGTCATTCAGGTCTTTTCTTTTCAAAACATGTAAAGAACTCCCCTTAACATTAATAGGCAAAACACATTTGCACTGAGAGGAGATTATGCCCTTTTGCGGAAGGAGAAATTAAAATTCGTATTTGGGTGCCTGGAACCCCTAATGAAGGAGAAAAGCTGAAAGGAATGAAGAATCGAATTATTGTGTGTATGTGTGTGCATTTGTGTGTGTATGTGTGATGACTGGGACATGGGCGACCTGACCTAGTGGTTGGAGCATGAGTTGAGGGTCAGGAGGCAGGCTGGGTTGTATACTGGGAGATCAGGATTAGGCAGCAGGAGCAGGTAGCATAACTGAAGCAGTCTAAGTAGGGGAAACCCAGTTGCACAGACAACTTCCTCTTCCTCTGCTTGGTTTAAATAGAAGCAGGGAATGAGTCGGGACCCCTAGAGTTCCACCAGTCAGATCCCAGCACTGGACTCCTCTGTCAGTGCTGAGTTCGTAGTTCCGGCAACCATTAATAGGTCACTGGGTGGCAGGTTGGCGCTTACTGACGCCTAAGCGCCCTGTGACCCTGGGTTTGGGACCTGCAGTCCTTGACTCTGTGTCTGTATATATATGATGAGGGCCTGATTCTGGTCTCATTGGAAATTTGTTCAAGATGTCTTCTTATTGGTCCACAATGAGAGATAGAGCCAACACTAAATAAGGAGTTCAAGATTTGGCCCATTGCAGCTAAACAACTGGACCTTTCCTTGAATTAAAATATGCTGTGTCCCCTGGAGAGTGAAATCTGACCAGGATGATAGGAAGGGGTTTCCTACAATAACAGGGGACTGGATTTGAAGACCCTGGAGGTCCCTTTTAGTCCTATGTACCTGTGTTTCTAAATCTTAAACGCCATTGAAAATGTCATTGAGATTTTGTGACCAACACTTTTTTCCCTCATTCTTCTTTTTTGCAGCATAATCTCCCGCTAGAAGAGGCTCATTTTATTAACACAAAACAGCTGAAGTTCATTGTGGCTCGAAGCAAGTGGCAGGTCAGCAGTCCTCAGTCTATTTTGCTCTTTTTTTTAAAAAGTCTCTTCTTTTCAAGACTGCAGCGCAAGTGCAGGGTGTGCAGCAGAGGTCTCCTCAGTGTGCCTCTGAGAAGGGAATACGGTCAAAGGGCAAAGGTTCAGTGGATGTGGCAAAAATAAGATATCCAGGCTGAAAAAATACAGGTCTTCCAGCTCTCGCCAGTGTTTTGCCTTCTGTGGCATGATCCAGCCCAGGGCAATGAAAGAGGGAAGCCCCTTCTGGACACTGAGTAAAGACAGGTTTCAGAGTAACAGCCGTGTTAGTCTGTATTCGCAGAAAGAAAAGGAGTACTTGTGGCACCTTAGAGACTAACCAATTTATTTGAGCATGAGCTTTCGTGAGCTACAGCTCACTTCATCGGATGCATACCGTAGAAACTGCAGCAGATATTATATACACACAGAGATCATGAAACAATACCTCCTCCCACCCCACTGTCCTGCTGGTAATAGCTTAGCCTGAGGTCACCAATGACTTCTGAATATTAGATGACTTGTTTCGTAATCTACAAAAAGACTTTGTGCTTCGATGCACAAAATGCTGAGAATACTAAAGACCAAGAGTGAAATCCCCATATAAACATCAATGGGAGTTTTGCCACTGATTTCGCTGGAGCCAGGATTTTACCTCAACAATTTGGATACCTGTATTTTAGTGTGTTCTTAAGATTGGTCTGAGGATGGGGTTGGGACTCAGGAACTTCTGATTGCTGATCTCCTCTCTGAGTCTGATTCATTCTGTCAGTAGGAACAAGTTCTTTGCCTCCCAGCCGCACGTGTTCCATTTGCACAAATTGAATAACACTGCCTATCTCAAGGGTATGTTGTGATAAACTCATTAGCTGATATGTGTAAAGCACCTTGTAGATGAACAGTACTATGTGAGTGCTTATTATTATTAGTGGAAACCTCTGATAATCTGTCTTTGAACTTTGGGCCAGGCCTAGTAGTTTTGAATACCCCCATATCCCTTTGTATTATATAACACATGTGGAATATGGGTATTTACATCTATTTAAATGTTTTATTCATTTTAAGGCCTGCAATCAGTAGCAATACAGAAGCAAAAACGTTCCCAAAGAAACAATGAAGTACATAATAACATAAGGAAGCACGCCGGGGTCCAGCTTCTCTGCTGATGTATGTCAGTGGAGTGCTACTGATTGCAGTGGAATTATGCCATTTTACTTTACCTAAGGATCTGGCCTTGTATGTTTAATTAAGAAACTCAGTGAAACAATAGAAATAAGTGACCTGTGGCTAAATCCCCTGCACTGCTTTGAAAATGTCAATCAGCAGCCTGGTTCTCCACTCACACAGGTGTAAGTTAGCAATACCTCCACTGAAGTCAGTGAATGAGAGGAGAGTTCAGCCCAGAAATGAATCTGTCAAAACATATTGCACAGAAAGAAATAATGCCAATATGCTGTGCAGCTCTTATGTGTGTTAACAATTCTGAGGATATATAGCATAATTCTTGCCGTGTATATTTACACCACTCTCATCACTAGGTTGCTTTTTGGTTATGTTGTATTTTTTTCCGTTTTCAGCGTTCCCTCATGTGCTATAAATCTATACTGGTAATGAGATCCATTCCAGAAATCCTACAGAGAACTCACAAAAACACGTCGCTAGGCATCTCCCGACACCTGGTTGCAGAAAGTAGTTCTTCCACTACTCCTGGCTCCTCTTCAGATGATGAGAACGCATCCTTCCCCAGGAGAGGGCACTTTGGCTCTACACCAGAACTGCACTTGCCTGTGTTTGATTCACCGAGGTATCAAGAACCTCCAAGTTATGCGGCAGAAGAGAAACGTTCCAAGGTCTTGGTGCCGCCAGTAAAACCCATGAGACGGAAATACGCTTTAGTGAAAAGTGAGCTGGATGATAAGCCACCTACAGAAAGCAAAGTACTAATGGCAGGTGCCTTTGCTCAGAAAGCAGAGGTGGTCAGTTCAGAAATCAAAGATGAAAAAGAAGATCAGTCCCAAGAGAGTGATGCAGAACAGCCTTCATTGGTGAAGGCAGCCACTTTAGATACATCGGACTTGGCACCACCAAAAGGAAAAACAGACACATTATTACCGGACAAAGACAAAATCGTAAAGACTGGAGCTGCAATGGAGAAACCACCCTTGTGTGTCCCCAGACAGAGTGTCATTAAAAGCACATTCTACAGCCAAGCGTCTGAGGCTCCTACACGTCTACCTGTCTCACCAGGCAGAGACTACAGAAGGCACCTTGACAGAACAAGAAGAGCCTTCAGGAAAGCAGGGTATTTAACGGTACCCTTGAGTGGTCTACGGGAACCCCTTCTAGAACAGTTTGAATTGAAAGAAGAGGAGGAGGAAGAAGAAGAAGAAGGAATGTCTGGTGATGAAGAATATGGAAAAAGCAGAGAAAGTGTGGCAGGCCCTCTGACCAAATCGGCTTCCTTTGATACTGCGAGGAAACCGTCACGTCACACCCTTCAGGTGTCCAGCAGAAGCCGTTCCCTGGATGATTACAGACTAAGAGCCGTAAGTTTAGCCAAGGAGCAAGACATTCTGGAAGAAGACTGTGATCTAACGTCACAGGGGAGTTATCCCGGACTAGCTCAGCAGCATGACATATCTACTGACTCTGGCAAGGTTTGGCCTGAGGAGCATTTGATGGAGGAGGACTCAAGGGAAGCTAGGAAGGATTGTTCAGAAGAACAGCCAGTCCCTTCTGCACAGTGTGGTGATGAAGGATGCCCGGGTCTAGCTGTTCAATCACAGAAGGTCCCAGTGTCGGCCCACCAGGGTGAAAGTGAGGGGCATTTACATCAAAAGACAAAACCTTCCATTGACATGGATGTGGAGCCAGCTGTTCTGGAAGGTGAAAGCCTGATTCTAACTGCTCAGCAGCCAGACACAGCCCCAGTGTCAGCTCACACATGTGAAAGTGAAGAGCATTTAAAGCTGACACTGAAGCCTAGTGGTGCAGAGTTTACACTTCTGCAGGGTGAAAGCTCCGTTTTGATTGTTCCCGAATCCGAGAGAGCCCCAATATCAGGCCACGAGAGTGAGAGAAGAGAATGTGCACATCAGCAGCCAAAGCCTTCTGTTCACAGTGCTGCAGAGTCTCCTGATCTACAGGGTGAAAGCCCAGTTTTCCTAGAGACTGCCCAAATTCCAGCTTGTAAGGGTGAAAGCCCAAGTATTTTAACAGCTCCACAACCAGACACTGCTCCACTTTCAGTCTGCCAGGGTGAAACCCAGGGATGCTTACATCCGAAGCCTTCTGATTACTTGGGCACAGCCTCCACTGTTTTGGCGGGAAAACATCCAATGATTCTAACACCGCCACCAGAAAGTGCCCCAGTTTCAGACTGTGAGGGTGAAAGGCAGGAACATTCCTGTCAGGCGCCTTCTGTTCACATTAAGGTGGGGTCTGCTGTTCTACGGGGTGAAAGCCTTTTTATTCTCACAATTCCACAACGAGAAACTGCCCCGCTTCCAGTCTATGAGAGTGACAGCCAGGAACAGTCACCTCAGAAGCCTTCAGTTTGCAGCGAGGTGAAATCTGCAGACTCAGAGAGTGAAAGCCTAGCTATTCTAGAGACTTCCCCTGTTTCACTTGTCGAGGGTGAAAGCCAGGAACACTCACATCAGAAGCCTTCTGTTTACAGCAAGGCAGAGTCTGCTGTCCTGGAGGACTTGGTTGAAGAGATGGTTTGTCTGTCTCAAGATATGAATGTTTTGGCAGAGTCCGTTTCTACTCAAGAGGGATGTGAAAAGCACTTCTCCCCTCCAAAGGAAATGTTCTACCAAGGTCCAGCTGGCCATACAGCCACCAGACATCCCACTCATTTTGTGCCATGGAGTAAAAGAGAAGAGGGCATTTACCAGGCTGATCTTACAGAATCAGCTGCACCAATTCCTGCAGTGGAAGATAAGTTGAGTATGCCAGCTCTGTTGAGTGTAGTCACTGAGGAGGGAAAGGTGGCTTCTCATGAATGTAAACATCTAGGGGATTTAGCAATCAAAAGCACTCGTTCCAGCAAAGCAAGCATATCCCCGTCTGATCATTCAGGTTCTGGAAAAAGATCTAGTCATATCTCCGATAGCCAGGAACCTGACAAACACTCTGAAGTTTCCTTAGTGAAGATTAAAGACCTCTCAGAAGAGATGCCTAGCACTGGCAGCGGGACTTCAAAATTTGATATCTCTGAGGTAGAGCCTGCATATTTGAACCTATCAGATCTCTACGATATTGTATATTTTCCATTTGAATTTATGAACGTCAAGAAGCCCCCATCCAAACCAATCGGTAAAAGATTTATGCCCTTCGGCGAAAAGGTTAAATTACCTCCTGCGACTAAAGGACATTTGCATCAGTATAAAAGACTGTGCATTCGGGAGGACGTTAAATCCCCTTCAGATAACTCACAAGATGCCACGACGGGGGAAACCAGACAAAACCTTTTGGACATTTCTGAAGATGTCGGGCAACCCCTTCGAAGGCTGGGGAAAGGTTCCGAACCACCAATGGGAAAAGGAGCTGAGGCCTATGTGACAACTGAACCCCAGACAATGTATGGTTTCCAAAAGGACTCAGATGGTAAGCAGAGAAACTCCACACACAGCAAATCAGGACTCTTTAAACTCTATGGCAGATCGCACTCAATGGAGCAGTCAGTAGAGCAGACTCTGAAGAAGAAAGTAAAAGCTTCTGTTGCCCATATTTCAAGAATCCTGAAAGGAAAGCCAGCCCCTGAACCGGAGCAAAAGGAAGGTAAAAATCTCATTGAGGGTGTAAATGGGCCTAACAATATACATGGGCTCTGTTACCCCTTCTCTCTCCTCATTCCCCTCCACACTTCTTATATTCATCAGTTTATACATTCGACTTGTGTGCAATAATCAAGTGCAGATGCAATTTAAAAGCTTTAAGCTAGGTTTAAGTATGAAATAACATCAGCCGCTCCACTTACCTAGAGGGGTAATCCTTCATATCCTGATCCCCGTGGCAAAACACCCAGGAACATCAATAGGAATAGGATCCGGCTGTACTGACTAGTGGAGTTCCCTCCATCCTCTGTGGCTAAGTGTTTTATTTCAGTATAATATTTGGTATTCTCTCTAGCCCTGAATGTAAAACATGGGGCACAGTTCTGACCTTCAGTGAAGTTGATGTCAATCTGGAGTGACTACACTGAAGTCAGTGGAATTGCTCCAGATTTATACCTATATCAATGAGACCAGAATCTGGAGAATAGAATCTGTCTATACGCTCAATTTTCCCGCACCTAGGTTGTGCCATATAGTGTGTCTTTCTGCCACAGATCATCCGCCCTACTACAGCTTAATATCATCCTAGCCCCAGGGCCTTTTATTAAACTTGCCATGACTTTTGGTATTAACTGGCAATTCATTAATAAGAAACTCATGGCATTTTTACTGCTAAACTAATCACATGAACCACAGATAATAGTAATTATATGCTGCAATTAAAATGTCATTGATTTAGTAGACTGGCTTCTATTATTAAATTCTTTGAAATAGGCATTGAGAAGCAGGGAAGTGACATACCAGAAAGAGAGTCTCTAAATGGGGCTGCAGGGTATTAAAAGAGAAAATCAGGACTTCATTGATCCATTCATCCATCCATCCATTCCCTTAATTCTGAGAACATGAGCTCCCAGTTCAATGCTGTGGCCAAGAGAGCTAATGCCATCCTAGGATGCAGAGGCAGGGAAATCTTGAGTAGGAGTAGAGCAGTTATTTTACCTCTCTTTGGCACTGGTGCGATTGGTGCTGGAACACTGTGTCCAGTTCTGGTACCCACAATTCAAGCAGCGTGTTGATAAATTGGAGAGGGTTCAGAGAAGAGCCACAAGGATGGTTAAAGGATTAGCAAACTTTCTTTATAGCGATAGACTCAAGGAACTCAATCTATTTAGCTTAACAAAGAGGTTAAGGGCTGACTTGATGGGGAAAAAATATTTAATAAATGGGCTCTTCAGTCTAGCAAAGAGAGAGAGATAACATGATTCAATGGCTGGAAGCTGAAGCTAGACAAATTCAGAGTGGAAATAAGGTATACATTTTTTAAATTGGGAGTAATTAATCATTGGAACAATATACAAAGGGTCATGATGGATTCTCAATCATTATACTTTTTAAATCAAGATTGGATGTTTTCTAAAAGATCTGCTCTAGTAGTTTTTTGGCAGAAGTTCTTATGGCCTGTGTTATACAGGAGGTCAGATCAGATGATCACAATGGTCTGTTCTGGCCTTAGAATCAATGAAATTATCAAGCCTCAAAACAAGGGAGAAAGGTACCTTTATGGCATGAGTTAGCAGTTAGTTTTATTGTGAAATATCACAGAGGAATATAATTGCACCAGGCTAGTATTTGAGAAGCTAAGAGAGATGTAACTTGCAAGATTTGTAAGAATTGTGTAGAGGAAAACCTTGGTAATTTACACACACTAGCAGGAATTCCAGCAGTTCTCTTTGTTCCATCTTTGCAGCAACTCCATCACCTTGTGCGGTTTTCAGATGCTTAAAGTATAGCTCTTGACCTGAAATGCAAAATCATTGTTTTTGGTGGAAAAAATAACTGCCATGGTGTCCAGGGCTTTTTTAGATGAACACATTTCAAAGCAAAATGGCATCTACTGTTAAATGTCCTTTTGTAGAATATGTCTACAAATGAAGGCCCAAATCCAGCTTTCCTTACTCAGGCAAGACTGCCATTGAAGCCAATGGAAGGTTTGTTTGGTTGTGGACTGCAGGACAAGGATACCATAAATGCCACAAAAGTTATGTTTCTAAAGAAGGACTTCAAAGGGGCCTGATTTGCCTTTTCATCTCTCAATTGTTTGGGAGCTTTTAAATTGCACAGTATTTTGGAAGTGGCAAGGGTGGTGGCCAGCTGCCACTCAGAAGGTTCCTCCAAGCTGGGTAGGGGTAAATCCAGGACTTAAATAAGCACAGTCGTAAGAGTTTCTACTTCCTTCACTGGACTTTGTGAACATTCAGACCTTCAGTAGCCCTTCTTGGCTCTTTTAGCTTGTCCTCTAGTTTAGCCAGAAGGCTAACATTAATTATCTCCTGAGACATATGACGTTTGGCAAAGCTATAGGGAGGAAACTTTTCCATTGCTGCCTATGGTATAGCTGCTGACTGGCTAAAGAGAGGGCTTCCGTATCTGTCAGTCTGCCTATCTCTCTATCTATCATCAGCTAATTTCTAGAGCACTCATCACTTATCAAAGCACTAACATACTTTCCAAGAACTGTTGAACTGATTACAAGTGCTACACTTACTAAAGAAAAAGTATGCTGCATATCACTACTATATCTGTGATACCTTCTGAAGTTATTGGGTCTTCTCTAGGCAGCTTGCTTGTAATGTAATCTCCCTTCCAGGGTCTGGGCCGGCACACCGTGAAAAGACATTGAATGACGTGCAGGACTTTTTTTTTTTGAACTGCCACATTACTATGTGGTCACTGGGGCCTAAAAAGAGGAGGGATGGCATAATGCATACAAGAGCGTGAAAGAAGTTTGTTTTTTCCCATCGGCGCTCCTTGAAAGCTAGTCTGATTAAAGACGCTGTCTGTTATGTTGCTTGTGATTTACATATGTAATTGTCTTAATCTATCTGAAATGCTGCTTTCCCTCTTTCTTTCAGCACCTTCTTTTGTAGAAGAGCTCACGGATCAGGATGTTGCCCTGGGGCAGTCTGTGACTCTGTCCTGCCAAACGTCTGCCCATTTCCCTCTGCACATTGACTGGTTCAGAGGTGATGTAAACTCTCATTTGAGGACTTGGGACAATTTAATGATAGGATCTGGAGTTATAGCACAATAAAGATGATTGAGACTCTAAGTTCCAGGAGAAGGTTAAGGGGAGTGGATAAGAAGCGACTTTTAGGGTATGTCTACACTACGGAATAAGGTCGAATTTATAGAAGTCGGTTTTTTAGAAATCGGTTTTATATATTCAAGTGTGTGTGTCCCCACAGAAAATGCTCTAAGTGCATTAAGTGCATTAACTCGGTGGAGTGCTTCCACAGTACTGAGGCTAGAGTCGACTTCCGGAGCATTGCACTGTGGGTAGCTATCCCACAGTTCCCGCAGTCTCCGCTGCCCATTGGAATTCTGGGTTGAGATCCCAATGCCTGATGGGGCTAAAACATTGTCGTGGGTGGTTCTGGGTACATATCATCAGGCCCCCGTTCCCTCCCTCCCTCCCTCCATGAAAGCAAGGGCAGACAATAGTTTCGCGCCTTTTTTCCTGAGTTACCTGTGCAGACGCCATACCACGGCAAGCATGGAGCCCGCTCAGGTAACCGTCACCGTATGTCTCCTGGGTGCTGGCAGACGCGGTACGGCATTGCTACACAGTAGCAGCAACCCATTGCCTTCTGGAAGCAGACAGTACAATACGACTGGTAGCCATCATCATCATGTCCGAGGTGCTCCTGGCCACGTCAGCTGGGAGCGCCTGGGCAGACATGGGCGCAGGGACTAAATTTGGAGTGACTTGACCAGGTCATTCTCTTTAGTCCTGCAGTCAGTCCTATTGAACTGTCTTATGGTGAGCAGGCAGGCAATACGGATTGCTAGCAGTCGTACTGTACCATCTTCTGCCGGGCAGGCAAGAGATGAGGATCGCTAGCAGTCGTACTGTACCATCTTCTGCCGAGCAGCCATGAGATGTGGATGGCATGCAGTCCTTCTGCACCGTCTGCTGCCAGCCAAAGATGTAAAAGATAGATGGAGTAGATCAAAACAAGAAATAGACCAGATTTGTTTTGTACTCCCCTCCCCCGTCTAGGGGACTCATTCCTCTAGGTCACACTGCAGTCACTTACAGAGAAGGTGCAGCGAGGTAAATCTAGCCATGTATCAATCAGAGGCCAGGCTAACCTCCTTGTTCCAATAAGAACAATAACTTAGGTGCACCATTTCTTATTGGAACCCTCCGTGAAGTCCTGCCTGAAATACTCCTTGATGTAAAGCCACCCCCTTTGTTGATTTTAGCTCCCTGAAGCCAACCCTGTAAGCCGTGTCGTCAGTCGCCCCTCCCTCCGTCAGAGCAATGGCAGACAATCGTTCCGTGCCTTTTTTCTGTGCGGACGCCATACCAAGGCAAGCATGGAGGCCGCTCAGCTCACTTTGGCAATTAGGAGCACATTGAACACCACACGCATTATCCAGCAGTATATGCAGCACCAGAACCTGGCAAAGCGAAACCGGGCGAGCAGGCGACGTCAGCGCGGTCACGTGAGTGATCAGGACATGGACACAGATTTCTCTGAAAGCATGGGCCCTGCCAATGCATGCATCATGGTGCTAATGGGGCAGGTTCATGCTGTGGAACGCCGATTCTGGGCTCGGGAAACAAGCACAGGCTGGTGGGACTGCATAGTGTTGCAGGTCTGGGACGATTCCCAGTGGCTGCGAAACTTTCGCATGCGTAAGGGCACTTTCATGGAACTTTGTGACTTGCTTTCCCCTGCCCTGAAGCGCATGAATACCAAGATGAGAGCAGCCCTCACAGTCAAGAAGCGAGTGGCGATAGCCCTGTGGAAGCTTGCAACGCCAGACAGCTACCGGTCAGTTGGGAATCAATTTGGAGTGGGCAAATCTACTGTTGGGGCTGCTGTGATGCAAGTAGCCCATGCAATAAAAGATCTGCTGATATCAAGGGTAGTGACCCTGGGAAATGTGCAGGTCATAGTGGATGGCTTTGCTGCAATGGGATTCCCTAACTGGGGTGGGGCCATAGACGGAACCCATATCCCTATCTTGGCACTGGAGCACCAAGCCGCCGAGTACATAAACCGCAAGGGGTACTTTTCGATAGTGCTGCAAGCTCTGGTGGATCACAAGGGACGTTTCACCAACATCAACGTGGGATGGCCAGGAAAGGTACATGACGCTCGCATCTTCAGGAACTCTGGTCTGTTTCAAAAGCTGCAGGAAGGGACTTTATTCCCAGACCAGAAAATAACTGTTGGGGATGTTGAAATGCCTATATGTATCCTTGGGGACCCAGCCTACCCCTTAATGCCATGGCTCATGAAGCCGTACACAGGCAGCCTGGACAGTAGTCAGAAGCTGTTCAACTACAGGCTGAGCAAGTGCAGAATGGTGGTAGAATGTGCATTTGGACGTTTAAAGGCGCGCTGGCGCAGTTTACTGACTCGCTTAGACCTCAGCAAAACCAATATTCCCACTGTTATTACTGCTTGCTGTGTGCTCCACAATATCTGTGAGAGTAAGGGGGAGACATTTATGGCGGGGTGGGAGGTTGAGGCAAATCACCTGGCTGCTGGTTACGCGCAGCCAGACACCAGGGCGGTTAGAAGAGCACAGGAGGGCGCCGTACGCATCAGAGAAGCTTTGAAAACCAGTTTCATGACTGGCCAGGCTACGGTGTGAAAGTTCTGTTTGTTTCTCCTTGATGAAACCCCCGCTCCTTGGTTCACTCTACTTCCCTGTAAGCTAACCACTCTCCCCTCCTCCCTTCGATCACCGCTTGCAGAGGCAATAAAGTCATTGTTGCTTCACATTCATGCATTCTTTATTCATTCATCACACAAATAGGGGGATGACTACCAAGGTAGCCCAGGAGGGGTGGTGGAGGAGGGAAGGAAAATGCCACACAGCACTTTAAAAGTTTACAACTTTAAAATTTATTGAATGCCAGCCTTCTTTTTTTTGGGCAATCCTCTGTGGCGGAGTGGCTGGTTGGCCGGTGGCCCCCCCACCGCGTTCTTGGGCGTCTGGGTGTGGAGGCTATGGAACTTGGGGAGGAGGGCGGTTGGTTACACAGGGGCTGTAGTGGCAGTCTGTGCTCCAGCTGCCTTTGCTGCAGCTCAACCATACACTGGAGCATACTGGTTTGGTCCTCCAGCAGCCTCAGCATTGAATCATGCCTCCTCTCATCACGCTACCGCCACATTTGAGCTTCAGCCTTGTCTTCAGCCCGCCACTTACTCTCTTCAGCCCGCCACCTCTCCTCCCGGTCATTTTGTGCTTTCCTGCACTCTGACATTATTTGCCTCCACGCATTCGTCTGTGCTCTGTCAGTGTGGGAGGACAGCATGAGCTCAGAGAACATTTCATCTCGAGTGCGTTTTTTTTTCTTTCTGATCTTCACTAGCCTCTGGGAAGGAGAAGATCCTGTGATCATTGAAACACATGCAGCTGGTGGAGAAAAAAAAAGGGACAGCGGTATTTAAAAAGACACATTTTATAAAACAGTGGCTACACTCTTTCAGGGTAAACCTTGCTGTTAACATGACATACACAGCATATGTGCTTTCGTTACAAGGTCGCATTTTGCCTCCCCCCACCGCGTGGCTACCCCCTCAACCCTCCCCCGTCCCTGTGGCTAACAGGGGGGAACATTTCTGTTTAGCCACAGGCAAACAGCCCAGCAGGAATGGGCTCCTCTGAGTGTCCCCTGAAGAAAAGCACTCTATTTCAACCAGGTGACCGTGAATTATATCTCACTCTCCTGAGGATAACACAGAGAGATAAAGAACGGATGTTGTTTGAACGCCAGCAAACATACACTGCAATGCTTTGTTCTACAATGATTCCCAAGTATGTGTTACTGGCCTGGAGTGGTAAAGTGTCCTACCATGAAGGACGCAATAAGGCTGCCCTCCCCAGAAACCTTTTGCAAAGGCTTTGGGAGTATATCCAGGAGAGCCGCGAATGCCAGGGCAAAGTAATCCTTTCACATGCTTGCTTTTAAACCATGTATAGTATTTTAAAAGATACACTCACCGGAGGTCCCTTCTCCGCCTGCTGGGTCCAGGAGGCAGCCTTGGGTGGGTTCGGGGGGTACTGGCTCCAGGTCCAGGGTGAGAAACAGTTCCTGGCTGTCGGGAAAACCGGTTTCTCCGCTTGCTTGCTGTGAGCTATCTACAACCTCATCATCATCATCATCTTCTTCATCCCCAAAACCTGCTTCCGTATTGCCTCCATCTCATAGAATCATAGAATATAAGGGTTGGAAGGGACCCCAGAAGGTCATCTAGTCCAACCCCCTGCTCGAAGCAGGACCAATTCCCAGTTAAATCATCCCAGCCAGGGCTTTGTCAAGCCTGACCTTAAAAACCTCTAAGGAAGGAGATTCTACCACCTCCCTAGGTAACGCATTCCAGTGTTTCACCACCCTCTTAGTGAAAAAGTTTTTCCTAATATCCAATCTAAACCTCCCCCGCTGCAACTTGAGACCATTACTCCTCGTTCTGTCATCTGCTACCATTGAGAACAGTCTAGAGCCATCCTCTTTGGAACCCCCTTTCAGGTAGTTGAAAGCAGCTATCAAATCCCCCCTCATTCTTCTCTTCTGCAAGCTAAACAATCCCAGCTCCCTCAGCCTCTCCTCATAACTCATGTGTTCCAGACCCCTAATCATTTTTGTTGCCCTTCGCTGGACTCTCTCCAATTTATCCACATCCTTCTTGAAGTGTGGGGCCCAAAACTGGACACAGTACTCCAGATGAGGCCTCACCAATGTCGAATAGAGGGGAACGATCACGTCCCTCGATCTGCTCGCTATGCCCCTACTTATACATCCCAAAATGCCATTGGCCTTCTTGGCAACAAGGGCACACTGCTGACTCATATCCAGCTTCTCGTCCACTGTCACCCCTAGGTCCTTTTCCGCAGAACTGCTGCCTAGCCATTCGGTCCCTAGTCTGTATCTGTGCATTGGGTTCTTCCGTCCTAAGTGCAGGACCCTGCACTTATCCTTATTGAACCTCATCAGATTTCTCCATTGAAGGAGTCGAACAACACGGCTGGGGTAGTAGTGGCTGAACCCCCTAAAATGGCATGCAGCTCATCATAGAAGTGGCATGTTTGGGGCTCTGACCTGGAGCAGCTGTTCGCCTCTCTGGTTTTCTGGTAGGCTTGCCTCAGCTCCTTCAGTTTCACGCAGCACTGCTTCAGGTCCCTGTTATGTCCTCTGTCCTTCATGCCCTGGGAGATTTTGACAAAGGTTTTGGCATTTCGAAAACTGGATCGGAGTTCTGATAGCACGGATTCCTCTCCCCATACAGCGATCAGATCCCGTACCTCCCGTTCGGTCCATGCTGGAGCTCTTTTGTGATTCTGGGACTCCATCATGGTCACCTCTGCTGATGAGCTCTGCATGGTCACCTGCAGCTTGCCACGCTGGCCAAACAGGAAATGAGATTCAAAAGTTCGCGGTTCTTTTCCTGTCTACCTGGCCAGTGCATCTGAGTTGAGAGTGCTGTCCAGAGCGGTCACAATGGAGCACTCTGGGATAGCTCCCGGAGGCCAATACCGTCGAATTGTGTCCACAGTACCCCAAATTCGAGCCGGCAAGGCCGATTTAAGCGCTAATCCACTTGTCAGGGGTGGAGAAAAGAAATCGATTTTAAGAGCCCTTTAAGTCGAAATAAAGGGCTTCATCGTGTGGACTGTGCAGGTTTACATCGATTTAACGCTGCTAAATTCGACCTAAAGTCCTAGTGTAGACCAGGGCTTAGCCATCTCAGTAGAATTTAAGGACTTATTCCTTCTGCCTTACAGATGGGGTGCCCATTCGCAGCAGCAGTAGGATACTGATCTCAGCCACACTCAAAAACTTTCAGCTTTTAACCATATTGGTGGTTATGGATGAGGATTTTGGTATTTACACATGTGCGGCCAGCAACTCCCTGGGTACAGCATCCACCTCCTGTGTAATAAGGAAGGCAGGTAAGAGCTGGAAGTAATTCAAGGAAGTAGATGCCTGGTTTGTACAGCTCTCACTCGAGGATTATATCCAGAATTAGCAGACATGTTGCATAATAGATTTTCTTCCACTGAGGGATACTTCATTTTCTGGGAACTCACAGAGAAAGTTCCAGATGGGAAGGCAGCAAAGGCGACGTATCCGTCTCCGTTTGCACTTTAGCCTCAACACCCCAATAGTACAGATGCTTCAAGGTGCCTTGGTGAAAGCTGACGCATTGACCGTAGTGTAGAAACCTTAATTTAGATGGTTGGAACTGGAAGACCTTGGAACATAGAGGCTGGAAATACAAATACCATTTTTTTTTAGCAAGTAAGATCATTATAAAAACTAAAGCAAGTGACATTCAGAAGTAAGGATAGGCGGATCTGATAGAATGTGATGGTTAGTAAACTGATGTTCACAAAACTAGTTCAAATTGCATACCTTTTCAAACTCCTGGGTTTTTCAAAGATTATTTTGTTTTAGAAAACAACCAAAATATGTTTTTACCTACGAAGAATTCACCTATCTCCCAGAACTAGGTTGGTGCAAATGCATAGCTTGTATTCATTGTATATACTGAGTCAGATTCTTCCATGATGTAAGTCTGTTGAAGTTAATGGAGTTTACACCAAGCATGCATCTGACAGATTGTGTTTATATTTTCCATGGAATTTTTCTCTCCTCCCTATCTCTGCTCCTTATACAGAGGAATTTATATATGTGTTTGTTTCCGCCATGCTTGCTGCAGTTTGCCTTGAGTTCTTTCTCTCTGCTCCTTTTTTCAGAGTCTCTCCTAAGTGGAATGGAAAGTCAATAACACTCTAGTTTGAATCCAACTTTCAAGTTTTTGATAGGTTTGAAATCCTAAATCCAAATCCTAAATCCAAGTTTACCATTCCAAAAGGGATCAGCTGTTTGGAATGGAAGAAAATCTACAACTGTAAAATTACTCATCTGTTAGAGGAAGAGGGGTCTAGGCCTTCATGTCTGTCTATTGTCTATGACACCCTTAATTTTCTGTGCCTCCCTCACAGAAGTTCTGGCTAGTCCCCCCGCCCCTGATATTGTGGAGGTATATGAGGATGGAGTGCAAGTGGTCTGGAAACCTGTGGAATCTAACACCGTGGTTACGTATACTGTACAGTGCAAGAGCGAAGGTAAAGCAGAACTAGATAGTCTCCACTTCTCATTATTGTTATCATGATTGTCCAGTCGTAGTAGTATCATAGTGCCAAGGAGCCCCAGTCATGGATCAAGGCCTCATTGTACTAGGTGCTGTACAAACAGAATAAAAAGACAGTCCATGTGCCAAAGAACGTAGTTTCCCATCAGTATCCTGTACAAGATCTGTGCAATGACAGTCTCCTTGATTCAGAGATAATTATACCTTTAGTCATATATTATTTGGGTTGCCTGACTCATTCAGAGCCTGATGCAAAGCCCACTGAAGTCACTGGGAATCTTTCCATTTACTTCAGCTGGCCTTGGATCAGAGCCTTTAGCGCCTGACCTCTCTGAGTTCCTTTTATTATTACTAATAATATTAAATATTTACCTTGCAGTAGCACCTACAGGTCACCCACATTGGGCCTAGAGCTGTGCAACTAACGGATGTTTGGTTACATGGCAATTCTAAAAAATCAGGGGGAAAAGATCATTTTGGGTCAACCCAAAGCAAAAAATTTTGAAATTTTGGGAGAATTGTAGAGTAAACTAAATTTAATTTAATTTCAGGTCAAACACTGTTTTGGCATTAATTAAATGGAAAGGTTTTATTTTGACCATTTTAAAACATTTTTTTAATTAAAAATGCTTAAAAATAGCCAAAATAAAATTTTGAAAGGCAAAATTGTTTTGAACAAAAGTCAGCTGATTTGATTTTGAAATGTTGAAATAAAATGTTTTGAGCTTTTCTGATTTTTTTAGCTTCTTTTCAGTTGAAACAGTTCAGTAAAATCAACATCAATTCATGAAACATTTAGATGTCACCATTCAGCACTTTTTGTCAGGAAAAAAGTTTTGTCCGAAAAATTTCACCCAAATGTAGTTGGGCCCAGTTGTCCTATGTGCCTTCCTCTAGATCTGTGTATATCAGAGGTTTTCAGACTGGGGGGCATGGAAGGTATTCTGCTGGGAGGGGTGGGCATGAGAAACTTTTGGGGAAAAGAACATACTGCACACATTTTGCCCACAGCAATGAATAACTAGCAACGCTGATTCGGCCAGAATCATATCAGGTCCTCGGATGATGCTGTGTATTGGACTCTAGATGGTGCTGTGCATTCTGGCGGATTTCTGTTAAGCTGGCACAGCATTACACAAAGTCATTGCCACTGTTTGCTACCACGCGGGGTGCCCATTTAATTGAAGGTAGAAGGGGATCTCTGGAGAGCTGTTTCAAGCATCCAACCCAGGATAGGAATTGCTGTGCTCCAAAAAATAGGCAAACCCATCACACTGGTAACAAGAATGTGATGCCAGTAAGCAGTATCTCACTTAAAATTTACATTGCTATGTACTTAAATGGCTCTGTTTGAATCAATGCCTTACTGTTTTTAATGTTTAGTGAGAGTTGCATGTTGATTTTTTTTATCAGTATATGTACTTGTGTCGCGGGGTGTGTGTGTAAACTACTACACAAAGAAGCAGGGTGCAATCATATAGGTTTGAGAACCACTGAATACATATGTAGTTCATTCTGGATAGTCATGAGTTAGGTAAGGAGTTGTTCCTCTATGAGGGTTTATACCTGAATAAATCTGTTCCTGTTGTTCCCTAACCCTGGGCCTGTGGTGTATCCATTTCCCTGCTGACACAACAATACTATATAACACAATGTGTAACTGCAGTATGCAAACCGGAATGTATAAAAAGTAGAGTTATGTGAAATGTTCTCAACAAAACTCAGAATCACATGAGACTCATCTGGATCAGGATTCCATTACAAATCTAAAACCCTTACTAGAGTCCTTGAAAGGTCATTTGAGCTTAGAATCATAGAATATCAGGGTTGGAAGGGACCTCAGGAGGTCATCTAGTCCAACCCCCTGCTCAAAGGAGGACCAATTCCCAGTTAAATCATCCCAGCCAGGGCTTTGTCAAGCCTGACCTTAAAAACCTCTAAGGAAGGAGATTCCACCACCTCCCTAGGTAACGCATTCCAGTGTTTCACCACCCTCCTAGTGAAAAAGTTTTTCCTAATATCCAACCTAACAAACCTTGAGTGATCTAGGGCCCAGGTTTAAATTATTCTGGGGATTTATTTATGGTTCTTAATTATAGTTGTGCGATGTTTTCAGTTTTGCTTGCTTTCATCATGAAGCTAAGTAAAATACAGCGGTTTTTTGAGCAGGGTTTTGCTTTGAGTTTGGGGTTCATGTTTGAACCTCAAATCTCAAAGTGGAGCTCAGGGAGGATAGGTATGAAATTACATGAACTGAAACTACAAACGCATTCACAGCCACCCCCTGCAATGAGCATTGCATGGCTCTAATATAAAATACCTGGCTTCAGAAGTGAAAATATGAGATCACTACAAACATGACAAGGCAACGTGAGGTTATAATTTCAGCCCCAGCTGGTTCGTTTAAATATGCCACCAATTTTCTGCACTCCCAGAACAGCAGTAATTGGTGGCACAAAAGACACCCGATAATCCCTAGAACAAGTGCTAACCTGTGTCTCTCTTTGCTTGGCCAAGATGGTGAATGGAAGACCCTTGTTACTGACATGGCTGATTGCTGCTACTATGCCAGTAATCTCTCCAGGGGCTTGGTTTACGCTTTCCGGACAGCCTGCATCAGTAAAGCTGGAATGGGACCTTACAGCAGCCCGTCGGCCAAAGTAAAGATTGGTGAAAAAGACCAAACAGGTAAGCTATTGGGTGGTGGTAGAACATCTACACTATCGTACCTTCTTTGTGTGTACACTCAGGGGAAGTGAAGCATAAACCTGGAGAAACTCCATTGCTTCCAGTGTGTTTTAGGGTTTTGAATCCTAGGTGCTGTTGTTCATAGATAGTCCCTCAGCTGACAGCAGGATGAGTTGTGAGAACTCCTAGCCTTGGCATCTTGGGATTGAAACTGTAGATTACTTGTACAGGAAAGACCTCTTAATGCTCATTTAAGTGAGATCACTTAATGCTCCGGCATGCTCATTTAATTCGGGCGATCCCCAGGGAACAGAATCAGAGTAATGTGTTTCAGTTGAGTGAAGCGTAGGCTTAATAGTACACCTATGGAAGTGGTGAAAAGTCCATTGAAATGCCATGGCCCTGGTGCCGTCTACAAGACACAGCTCAGTAGTTCATTGATGTGAATTGGTGTTTGCGTCTGTAAAATTCCCTTTGTTCATTTTGGGCTATTTCTCTGCTTAGCGAGTCAAACTTATCCCATAGTTTTTCTCTATAGTTTAATGATTTGTTTGTATTGTTGCTTATTTTTAAAGAAATCCATTAAATGAGAAGGACTCTCCCAGCAGCTGAAGGCATCCCTCTGAGAACTGAGATAATGGCCTATCTGGCATTCTGTTTCATAGAATCATAGAATCATAGAATATCGGGTTGGAAGGGACCTCAGAAGGACATCTAGTGCAACCCCCTGCTCAAAGCAGGACCAATCCCCAATTAAATCATTCCAGCCAGGGCTTTGTCAAGCCTGACCTTAAAAACTTCTAAGGAAGGAGATTCTACCACCTCCCTAGGTAACGCATTCCAGTGTTTCACCACCCTCCTAGTGAAAAAGTTTTTCCTAATATCCAACCTAAACCTCCCCCACTGCAACTTGAGACCATTACTCCTTGTCCTGTCCTCTTCTACCACTGAGAATAGTCTAGAACCATCCTCTCTGGACCCACCTCTCAGGTAATTGAAAGCAGCTATCAAATCCCCCCTCATTCTTCTCTTCTGCAGACTAAACAATCCCAGTTCCCTCAGCCTCTCCTCATAAGTCATGTGTTCCAGACCCCTAATCATTTTTGTTGCCCTTCACTGGACTCTCTCCAATTTATCCACATCCTTCTTGTAGTGTGGGGCCCAAAACTGGACACAGTACTCCAGATGAGGCCTCACCAATGTCGAATAGAGGGGAACGATCACGTCCCTCGATCTGCTCGCTATGCCCCTACTTATACATCCCAAAATGCCATTGGCCTTCTTGGCAACAAGGGCACACTGCTGACTCATATCCAGCTTCTTGTCCACTGTCACCCCTAGGTCCTTTTCCACAGAACTGCTGCCTAGCCATTCGGTCCCTAGTCTGCAGCTGTGCATTGGGTTCTTCCGTCCTAAGTGCAGGACCCTGCACTTATCCTTATTGAACCTCATCAGATTTCTTTTGGCCCAATCCTCCAATTTGTCTAGGTCCCTCTGTATCCTATCCCTGCCCTCTAGCGTATCTACCACTCCTCCCAGTTTAGTATCATCCGCAAATTTGCTGAGCGTGCAATCCACACCATCCTCCAGATCATTTATGAAGATATTGAACAAAACCGGCCCCAGGACCGAGCCCTGGGGCACTCCACTTGACACCGGCTGCCAACTAGACATGGAGCCATTGATCACTACCTGTTGAGCCCGACAATCTAGCCAACTTTCTACCCACCTTATAGTGCATTCATCCAGCCCATACTTCTTTAACTTGCTGACAAGAATACTGTGGGAGACCGTGTCAAAAGCTTTGCTAAAGTCAAGAAACAATACATCCACTGCTTTCCCTTCATCCACAGAACCACTTATCTCATCATAGAAGGCGATTAGATTAGTCAGGCATGACCTTCCCTTGGTGAATCCATGTTGACTGTTCCTGATCACTTTCCTCTCATGTAAGTGCTTCAGGATTGATTCTTTGAGGACCTGCTCCATGATTTTTCCAGGGACTGAGGTGAGGCTGACTGGCCTGTAGTTCCCAGGATCCTCCTTCTTCCCTTTTTTAAAGATTGGCACTACATTAGCCTTTTTCCAGTCATCCGGGACTTCCCCCGTTTGCCATGAGATTTCAAAGATAATGGCCAATGGCTCTGCAATCAAGCCGCCAATTCCTTTAGCACTCTCGGATGCAACTCGTCCGGCCCCATGGACTTGTGCACGTCCAGCTTTTCTAAATAGTCCCTAACCACCTCTTTCTCCACAGAGGGCTGGCCATCTATTCCCCATGTTGTGATGCCCAGTGCAGCAGTCTGGGAGCTGACCTTGTTAGTGAAGACAGAGGCAAAAAGAGCATTGAGTACATTAGCTTTTTCCACATCCTCTGTCACTAGGTTGCCTCCCTCATTCATTAAGGGGCCCACACTTTCCTTGGCTTTCTTCTTGTTGCCAACATACCTGAAGAAACCCTTCTTGTTACTCTTGACATCTCTCGCTAACTGCAGCTCCAGGTGCGATTTGGCCCTCCTGATTTCATTCCTACATGCCCGAGCAATATTTTTATACTCTTCCCTGGTCATATGTCCAACCTTCCACTTCTTGTAAGCCTCTTTTTTATGTTTAAGATCCGCTAGGATTTCACCGTTAAGCCAAGCTGGTCGCCTGCCATATTTACTATTCTTTCGACACATCGGGATGGTTTGTCCCTGTAACCTCAACAGGGATTCCTTGAAATACAGCCAGCTCTCCTGGACTCCTTTCCCCTTCATGTTAGTCCCCCAGGGCATCCTACCCATCCGTTCCCTGAGGGAGTCGAAGTCTGCTTTCCTGAAGTCCAGGGTCCGTATCCTGCTGCTTACCTTTCTTCCCTGTGTCAGGATCCTGAACTCAACCAACTCATGGTCACTGCCTCCCAGATTCCCATCCACTTTTGCTTCCCCCACTAATTCTTCCCGGTTTGTGAGCAACAGGTCAAGAAAAGCGCCCCCCCTAGTTGGCTCCTCTAGCACTTGCACCAGGAAATTGTCCCCTACGCTTTCCAAAAACTTCCTTGATTGTCTGTGCACCGCTGTATTGCTCTCCAAGCAGATATCAGGAAAATTAAAGTCACCCATGAGAACCAGGGCGTGTGATCAAGTAGCTTCTGCGAGCTGCCGGAAGAAAGCCTCATCCACCTCATCCCCCTGGTCCAGTGGTCTATAGCAGACTCCCACCAGTACATCACTCTTGTTGCTCACACTTCTAAACTTAATCCAGAGACACAGGTTTTTCTGCAGTTTCGTACCAGAGCTCTGAGCAGTCATACTGCTCCCTTACATACAGTGCTACTCCCCCACCTTTTCTGCCCTGCCTGTCCTTCCTGAACAGTTTATAACCATCCATGACAGTACTCCAGTCATGTGAGTTATCCCACCAAGTCTCTGTTATTCCAATCACATCATAATTCCTTGACATCACCAGGACAATTGAAAGGATTCCACTACACCAGAGAAATAGCCTTGCCCATCTCAATGTAATTTACCAACCCTCGCCCTATATGCTTGCCTTAGGCCAGGAATTCTCAACCGTTTTTATACTGTGATCTCACAATCTCTCCTGAGCCACGATCCAAATTTCTTTATGCCAGTACACACAGTGCTTCCAAGGAGGTGCCATCATGTTTCATACGGTGCTCCTATTCCAGAGGAATATGCAGGAAGAACCAATGGCAAGTGACTGCAGAAATTCTGCTTCAGCTGATAAAACGAAACATGGAGTAGAAGCAGGTTACCGGTCCACAGGCAATGTCTTGCCATCTCATTGAGGGCTGTGACCAGGTGGCAGGTTGAAAACCAGTGGCCTAGGCTAATATAGACTAATTGCTTGCCATTTGCAGTGAGACAGAGCAGCAAGTTCTTCCATTAGATCCACTGGTCCTCTAACCTGTCTATGTCATAGGCTAGTCCAGAGGAAACTCGTAATGGGACATGTCTACACTGGGGCCGGAGGTAGAATTTCCAGCTCAGGTAGACCTACCCATGCTAGCTCTGATTGAGCTAGCACGCTAAACATAGAAGTGTAGCTGCAGGCCCATGAGCGGCATGACGAGCTGGCTGCCCTGAGTGCAATCCTGTCAGAGACCTAGGTACATACTTGGGGTGGCTTGTGTCATGGCAGCTACATTGCTGATTTAGTGCGCTGGTGTCAAGGTTCCTCCCCCACTCTGAACTCTAGGGTACAGATGTGGGGACCTGCATGAAAAACCTCCTAAGCTTATCTTTACCAGCTTAGGTCAAAACTTCCCCAAGGTACAAAATATTACACCCGTTATCCTTGGACTGGCCGCTACCACCACCAAACTAATACTGGTTACTGGGGAAGAGCTGTTTGGACGCGTCTTTCCCCCCAAAATACTTCCCAAAACCTTGCACCCCACTTCCTGGACAAGGTTTGGTAAAAAGCCTCACCAATTTGCCTAGGTGACTACAGACCCAGACCCTTGGATCTTAAGAACAATGAACAATCCTCCCAACACTTGCACCCCCCCTTTCCTGGGAACTGTTGGATAAAAAGCCTCACCAATTTGCATAGGTGACCACAGACCCAAACCCTTGGATCTGAGAACAATGAAAAAGCATTCAGTTTTTTACAAGAAGACTTTTAATAAAAAATAGAAGTAAATAGAAATAAAGAAATCCCCCCTGTAAAATCAGGATGGTAGATATCTTACAGGGTAATTAAATTCAAAAACATAGAGAACCCCTCTAGGCAAAACCTTAAGTTACAAAAAAGATACACAGACAGAAATAGTTATTCTATTCAGCACAATGCTTTTCTCAGCCATTTAAAGAAATCATAATCTAACACATACCTAGCTAGATTACTTACTAAAAGTTCTAAGACTCCATTCCTGGTCTATCCCCGGCCAAGACCCAGCAACAGACAGACACAGACCCTTTGTTTCTCTCCCTCCTCCCAGCTTTTGAAAGTATCTTGTCTCCTCATTGGTCATTTTGGTCAGGTGCCAGCGAGGTTACCTTTAGCTTCTTAACCCTTTACAGGTGAGAGGAGCTTTCCCCTGGCCAGGAGGGATTTCAAAGGGGCCTACCCTTCCCTTTACATTTATGACAGCTGGCTTGTTCAGAGCTAACCTGTGAATGTCCACCCGAGCTGGAAATTATACCTCCAGCTCCAGTGTCAGTAACCCTGTGTTCAGTCCTGAAGGTGTTTCTTTGCACTACAACAGGGGTTCTCAAACTTCATTGTTCCGCGACCCCCTTCTGACAATAAAAATTACTACACTACCCCAGGAGTGGGGACCAAAGCCTGAGCCCACCCCAGCCCCACTGACCCGGGCGGTGGAGGGGGGACAAAACTGAAGTCCAAGAGCTTCAGTCCCAAGTGGGGGGCCTGTAACCTGAGTCCCAACATGCAGGGCTGAAACCCTCAGGCTTCGTCCTTCGGTGGTGGGGCTCAGGGCTTCAGTTTCAGCCCTGGGCTCCAGCAAGCCCAACCTAGACCCAACCCACAGTTTGAGAACCGTTGCACTAGAATGTGATTTGGTGCCTCTATTGTGAGACATTTCACAAATGTGCCTGCTGACGTCTGAAATACGGTAGCTGCCTGTCTTCATCTCTATTGACAAGAAGATACCCAGGGATGACAGAGCAAGGATTTGAACTGAACTTAGTGTTGTTTTCTCTTATACATCCATGTCTCTCTTTCCCTCTAGCGTTTCAATCTGCAAAGCAGACGTTCCCAGCTGCTACAGAGGGTGAGAGTGAAATAATGGCACCAGCAGAGCCTTTTCCAACCCAGCAAAGCTACGCCTTCCAGACAGAGATCAAAAGGTATAAAGGCCAGAAACCCCCAGTTAAAACACTCAAATGTTCAGGGGAAAATGCTTCAGTTTGGACCCTAAAACTCAGAAATGTCACTTTTATAAACCTACCAGCCACCCACCTGTTACCTGCCCATTTACCACTTTGTTTTAATGAAAACATCTCCAGTAGCACAGGATACTGGGCATTGCTTGGTTGCCCTCCTCTTGTCTGACTTGATATTGCCATCATTAAATGAATCCTGAGCCAGACCCTGCTCAAATGGACATGTGTAGGTCTCTCACTAACTCCATACACGTACTCACCAACCAGGGCAGATCCCACTCCTTCCAGGTAGATAAAGCTTGCCATTGAGCGCCTGGGGTTCATAGCAATTCAAATCCAATAGCCAGACATCAACTGTAACAGATCCATAGGCCCCCAGAATTTCATTGTCCTTACTGTATCCCACACTGTGGCAGAGGAGAGGGGCTTTCCAAGAGGTGGGATGGAGGAGAAGATGGGGCCACTCAGGACTCACTCCGGGCAAGAGTCTCCATCACCTTGTAGAGGCCCCCCCTCCAACACTTAGGAACTAGCCCATCCCCAAGGAATTTCACATCTGGGAATTAGCCAGGGTCCTAAAAGGTAAAAGACACTGAATCAGAATGTGGGGTCTAAACACTGGATTCTTGCTAAGAAGCCCAATAATGTACAGCCCAGCTATCCTCTGGGCTGGTAAAGGATTCTCTCTTAGGCTACCTTTACGCTTGTGAGCTCGGGGACGAGTCCCAGTTCACTGAGACGTACTGGTGCTAGCTGTCATCGAGCTGGCACGCTAGAATAGTAGGGCAGCCATGAGCAGCAGCACGGGCCAGCCATGCTGAGTACGTCCCCATAGAGTTCAGGCAGGTTTGTACTCGGCACGGCTAGCCCATGCTGACACTGCTTGTGATACTCCGAAGACACTACTGTTTTTAGCATGCTAGCTCCTTCACACCCCCAGCTCCAAACATAACATGTAAACATACCCATCATTGCACCTATGCATGGCGGATATTATTCACAGGCACTAGAGGTCAGGCTTTTGCTGCTGCCATTAAAAGTAGCCATACGCTTTCACTTTAAGGAAGTGCAGACTTACGGTCTCTCATGCCAGCCCAGCATGATCATAGTTTTCACTCCAGGGTCTGGATGCAAAACAAGCAGTAGGATGCTGTTGATCCTAAGGTAGGGCAGAACCTGGCTCAGGCTACCTTGTTCCAAGAGCAGCAGGAGAAGTTTAACTTGCCCCTGTGCTTTTGTTGCTCCAGGGGGCGTTTCAGCATCGTCAGACAGTGCAGGGAAAAATTAAGCGGAAATGCGCAGGCAGCCAAAATTATCCCCTACCGGCAAGAAGACAAGCAGGCTGTGCTCCAGGAATATCAAGTCCTGAGGAAGCTTCATCACACAAATATAGTCCAGCTGCAAGGAGCCTACGTGAGCCCACGGCACCTAGTGCTGATCCTGGAATTGTGCGTGGGGCCAGAGCTACTCCATTGTTTGGCTGAAAGGTACACATCCCACTGTACCTGCTTTCTTTGAGGCTGGTGTAGCTAGTGAAGCATCTGTATTGTGGATTTTTGCCCACCTCTTCATTCTGGAGCATCTTCTTCCACCCAGGTTTTCCCCCAGTCTAATCTCGTACTACACTTGTGATACATCTCCTCTTCTCCCCTGAGACTTGTTTGGATCTTCAGCTTCCGTGGATCAGCCACAAAACCAGTACCTATGGAGCACCACCAGAGATGAAGGGCATCAATTATTTGAATGCGTCTGTTCGCTGCCTTGATTCCCACAGTCTCTCGTTAAATCCCAGCTCTCGAGTGGCCATAAAGAGGCTGCTCGTTCTGGCTGAGCGTAAATCCTACCTTTAAGGTGTAAATGTACAATAGATGGCATGGGGATTGTGTGTGGTTCAGGCAGCCTTTCCACCTATTCCCATTTCTCCTTCAGCCTCCCCCTAATGGCTGAAAACTGATCAGATGACATCTAATGAGTAAGAAGGGAAGGCTAAGCCCATGATCTAACCACAGGAGCTGCATTCTGGTCCCACTCTGCCACTGACGCCCTCTGCAGCCCAGTCACTTAATTTCTCAGCCTCAGGTGTCCATCTGTAATACAGGCATAACAATATTTACTTACCTTCCCCCAGTGGAGCTTCGTGAGGGTTAATTATTAATGACTGTGAAGTATCTGAAGCTGATGAAAAGTGCTGATCCTATTAGGACTTAATGGGAATTTTCCTATTGACTTCAGTGGAACAGGAACAGGCCATTAAAATACGCAGGAAGGACAGTTATGATTTTTACTGTTTCCTTTATCAGGACATCCTATTCAGAGGTGGAGGTCAGAGACTATCTATGGCAGATCCTCAGTGCAGTTGAGTTCCTCCACGCACACCACATCCTGCACTTGGATCTGAGGTCTGAAAACATGATAATTACAGAACCCAACCTGCTTAAACTCCTGGACTTTGGCAACGCGCAGTTCTACATGCCAGACAGAGTCATTACCATGGATAGGTGCATTGACTACGTAGAAACCATGGGTGAGTACGGTATGTCAGTGCTACGTCAGCATGGCCTCGGGCCCCTGCTAGATGGAAGGTCAAACTGGGACAATGGTGGGAGCGACACTTCATAGATGTGTTTGTAGATGCTCCCATTCATTGCCTGGCAGATGCTCCCGTTGGTTGCCAGCTAACAGGAAATTGAGGTCGGCCTCAATTCTCTTAAATTATTCCCACTTGTGCTATAATGGAGGTTATAGAACTGGATGTTTCTGCAGTGTCCAGAATTCACCGTGAATTTCCTGGTCTGGATGATGCTGGAGTTCAGAAGGTTTTGAGTCTGCCTGTGTGCTAGCCCTGGCCTGCGGTTGGCTGGTGCAGTGGCTAGAACTGAGTGGAAACAGCAGCCTTCCCAGCTTGCTCGTTCCATTGACTCAGTGACTGTAACTCATAAATATCACACTGGTTGATTTAAAATGTGAGACAACCCTTGTGAAGCACAATGTCTCATCATGCAGTCACTGCATGGGCAAAAGCAATGAACACAGCACTAGATTTGCAATATATACCTAGTAAAGACAAAGCTTTTTGAAGATGTGTTTGTAGGTCTCCATTTGTTTGGCTTCTTAAATGACTCAGGATATTCATGGGGTGTCATGCATCAACCTGTCCTCTGTAACAGACCTTCTCTTCCTCGTCTCTTGGGAGCATAGCAAAGATTAAAACTATCACACTGAGCTTTTCTGCTAGAATAAATGTTCCATCTTGTAAGGAAACTCTACTCATACTGCTGTGCCTTTGTAGCTCCAGAACTGCTGTCAGAGCAAGGAGCCCTCCCGCAGACTGACATCTGGGCTGTCGGCATCACCGCTTTCATCATGTAAGTTGTTCCCTTGCAAAGAACTAGAAGTACAAGTGAATAATCACAATGACGACACAATTGGCATCACAGAAAAGTGGTGGGATCATTCACACGACTGGAATATCGGTATAGAAGGATACAGCTTGTTCAGGAAGGACAGACAGGAAAAAAGGGAGGAGGAGTTGCCTTGTATATCAAAGATGTGTATGTTTGCACTGAGGTTGAGATAGAAGAGGGAGGCAGACCTGTTGAAAGACTCTGGATAAGGATAAAAGGGGTAAAAACCAAGGGTGATGTTATGGTCGGGGTCTACTACAGACCAACTAACCAGGGAAGAAGAGCTGGATGAGGCTTTTTTTAAACAACTAACAAAATCGTCCAAAGCGCAGGACTCGGTGGTGATGGAAGACTTCAGCTACTCAGACATCTGTTGGGAAAATAACACAGCAGGGCACAGATTATCCAGCAAGTTCTTGGAATGCATTGGAGACAACTGTTTATTGCAGAAGGTGAAAAAAGCTACTAGGGGAGAGGCTGTCCTAGATTTGATTCTGACGAACAAGGAGGAACTGGATGAGAATTTGAAAGTGGAAGGCAGCTTGGGTGAAAGTGATCATGACATGACAGAGCTCATGATTCTAAGGAATGATAGGAAGGAAAACAGCAGACTAAAGATAATGGATTTCAAGAAGGTAAACTTTAGCAAACTCAGAGAATTGGTAGTTAAGATCCTGTGAGAAGCAAATAAAAGGGGAAAGAGTTCAGGAGAGCTGGCAGTTTTTTAAAGAGACATTAAGGGCACAAGAACAAACTACCCCAAAGTGTAGGAGAGATAGGGATTATGGTAAAACACCACAGTGGCTTAATCAGGAGATCTTGGAAGTTTTTAAAAACAAGTTGGACAAACATCCGTCAGGGATGGTCTAGGTTTTCTTGGCCCTGCCTCAGTGCTGGGTGCTGGACTTGATGACTTCTCAAGGTGCCTTCCAGCCCTACATTTCTATGATTCTATGGGTATGTGTACACTATGAAATTAGGTCGAATTTATAGAAGTCGTGTTTATATATTCAAGTGTGTGTGTCCGCACAGAAAATGCTCTAAGTGCATTAAGTGCATTAACTCGGCGGAGTGCTTCCACCGTACCGAGGCAAGCGTCGACTTCCAGAGTGTTGCACTGTGGGTAGCTATCCCACAATTCCCAGTGGGTCTCCAGAAATGAGATTCAAAAGTTCACGGTTCTTTTCCTATCTACCTGGCCAGTGCATCTGAGTTGAGAGTGCTGTCCAGAGCAGTCACAATGGAGCACTCTGGGATAGCTCCCGGAGGCCAATACCGTCGAATTGTGTCCACAGTACCCCAAATTCGACCCGGCAAGGCCGATTTAAGCGCTAATCCACTTGTCAGGGTTGGAGTAAGGAAATCGATTTTAAGAGCCCTTTAAGTCAAAAAAGGGCTTCATCGTGTGGACAGGTGCAGGTTTACATCGATTTAACGCTGCTAAATTCGACCTAAAGTCCTAGTGTAGACCAGGGCTATGTATTAGCAGGAGTGTTGTAAGCAAGACATGAGAAGTAATTCTTCTCCTTTACTCAGCACTGATAAGGCATAATCTGAAGTATTCTGTCCAATTCTTCAGGAAGGATGTGGACAAATTGGAGAAAGTTCAGAGGAGAGCAACAAAAATGATGAATGGTCTAGAAAAGATTGAAAAAAATGGGTTTGTTTAGTCTGTAGAAGAGAAGACTGAGTGAGGACATAACAGTCTTCAAGTACTTAAAAGATTGCTATAAAAAGAAGGGTGATAAATTGTTCCCCTGAACCACAGAGGTTAGGACAAGAAGTAATGGGTTAAATTGCAGCAAGGGAGATTTAGGTTGCACATTAGTGTAACCTTGCCACACCTCACCACCAGATGTCAGGGTGGAGCTCATCCTGACACTGCTTACATCAGGAAAAAACTTGCTAACTGTCAGAGTGGTTAAGCACCAGAACAAATTACCTAGGGACATTGTGGAATTTCCATTATTGGAGGTTTTGAAGAACAGGTTAGACAAACACCTCTCAGGGATGGTCTAGATAATACTTGGTCATGCCTCAGTTCAGGGGCTGAACTAGATGACCTATTGAGGTCCCTTCCAGTCCTGCATTTCTGTGATTGTGGATTGCATCAGTGGAAGGCAGCTTTAAATCCACTAGAGTTTCAAAGGAGATCCACCAGCAGAGATGCACTAAGGGCCTACTGCATCAGCTCAGAATAGCCAGAGTACAGTGGCATTCCAGCCACGTCCCTCCTCCCTGGCCACACACCCAGAACTGAGGGTTGTGAAATAGAGTGGTTTAAAGCTGTCTATGCTGGCTCCACACTGTCTGAGGTGAAAGGAGTACTCCCCGATGGGCTGCCTTTATAGGCCCTTTGCACAGCAGGATTGGTGTCAAGGGGCCATGTTGCAACACAGAATCAACCCACACCCACCTTTCGTGCATGGCTCGGCTCTCCAATAAAACTCAGCCAGCACGAGCACATTAAAACTACAGGAAGTAAAAAGGCAAACAAAGCATTCTAATGAACCCTTCCTCCAATAAATCATCTCGTCTTCCATTTCCTCTTCCCATACAATGCTTCACAGCACAGGTGGGGTCTGCTTCCTCGCACTGGCCCAGCACTTCCCAGGAGTGCTCAGCAAGGAACTGGGAACAGTCAGTTGCATTTACAAAGAGGTCTTTCCCCTCGCGTGTCGATTTACCCTCCTTTTTTGTGTTAGGCTGAGTGCCGACTACCCCCTCAGTTCTGATGTAGCCTGTGACTTTCTGAGAATCGCCAAGAAAGGGAAGGTGAAACTTACCAGATGCTACGCGGGTCTGTCCGGGGGGGCCGTGACATTTCTTCAAAGCACGCTGTGCGCAAATCCCTGGTAAGAGGATGTTTGCTTTCCAGCCTGCAAACCTATGCAGGGCCCAGTTACTGCTCTCTTCTCTCTCTCTCTAGCCAGCTACCTAACTTCCTCTCACTGCGTGTCTCCCTCTGATCCAGACTCTTGTTGACGCTCTAGCTCTCTTCCTATCCTAGGGGGAGGCCATCGGTAGAGGAATGCCTTCAGGCTCCATGGCTCCAGGAGACGGGATTGGATGGCAGACAGCAAGTGGTAGTCACTTTCTCCACCGCCAAGCTGAGGAGTTTCCTAGCAGAACGGGAGAAGAAAAGGAGCCTCTTGTGTTCAAAGTATGGGCTGATGATTGCTCAGTGAACTGGGTGGTAGCCCAGTGAAGAATAGATTCCCCTCCCCTCCCCCGCCCCACCCCACCCCACCCCGACAAATACTTGCACTGGGGGTTTGGAACCTAAGTGTCGTATCTGGTTACAGACCTGCTGCAGTAAACCAGTGACCCTGACGCCTTAGAGAGAGATTTGAGTGAGCAGGTCCCATTAGACATGAGTGAATGGGAGCTGGATCTCTGGGTGGCTTTGAAAATCCTTCCCTTAGAGTTCCAAGACTGCACATAATGCCGCTCAGTGACCTCCCCACAAGGTCCAGCAGCAGCACAGAAATACCAGACCCCCAGCCACATCATGAGCCTTTCGGACATTACTAAACAGACCCCCTGCGATAACAGCAGCTTCAGCTTCTGATCACCTGTGCTCATGTGATATGCAGGTCTAGTTTGTCTCTCAAAACCATAAGGAGTAAGTAAAAGATTTCCCTTGGAATGCAGCACTGAGCTGGGGCAGAGGAGGCTATTGAATGATAGTGCCCCAGGATGGAATCAGACTATATACATCTTCACTGTTTAAAAAAAAATCCATTGTGTGGCTATCAGATGAAATGTGTAGTGTGTGTGTGTGTGTGTGTGTGTCTTCTAGGCAGAGTTGTAGGTAACTGGAGCTATAAATAACATTTGTTCAATAGGGCATCTGATGTGTCTGTCACATAGTAGCAGGGGCTAGAGTTAACATACACAATCAGCATGCAACAGTGACTGGACCCAGTGTGTAACGTACCAGGGCCGTGTTCACGTACAGCCACCATAGTCATCCGTGACTATGACAAAGACATCCAAGACAAAACACAGGCCTCTGCCACGCACACTGAAAAAGAATTCTTTCCTCTGGAAGTAGCGGGCTGCTAAGCCTGCCACTAGAGGGAGGCACGAACACACTCAATACAGGAGTGTTACATGCACAATCTGCACATTACTGCAGACAAGACTGTAACCGGGAGTCTCATGGTGCCTAGACAGTAACTGTCCCAGGTAAGCCTCCCTCTGACCAGGCCAGAATGAGCCATGCTACGTTTGTTTCCAATGGAAGTCAGTCTTCCGTGTACCTTGTACGACAGGAGATGCATAGTTTTGCCTGTTCAAGAATAGCCATTTGTGGCCATCTTCCTGCTCGTGCAAGAGAAAAGGCACTGATATAGTCTTGATTTTTCAGTGGAAGACCAAATTAGCCCTTTGTATGCTACTCCTATGGATGGCCCAGATCATGCCGTCTCAGACACAAGCCAATTTCTTCTGCTATGCACTAACAGAGTGGCAGAATGTATAGCATGCATCATTGGGGGGTCTACACATGCCCCTGTGCATTGTGATATATGCAGCACGGACTAAAATCCTCAAAGGATTGATCCTTACCGTGATTATAACCACAGTGAATATGAGCTTTGGGACAGGAATTTAAAGTCTCCAGTCTTTATGATCGGAGGGAAAATATATCAGACACCTAGTAGCTTAAAGCAATCCCAACTTGCTTTATCTGAATCTGTTGTCTTAAAAATGTAAAACACTCTGTTAGGAGTTTTATGCCGATTTTGCAGGTCACTGCCATGATATATTGATACGGCTTCTGTAGGGTAGGTGGCCCCTGCAGGTAGAGACTTGGCACAATTAGGATTTTAGAGTGAGGCATTCTCTCTCAAATGAGCACTCTCAGAAAGAAAACTTTTGTCCACATCTGGGAGAGACTGTTCTGAAACTGCAAAGGGCCATACTCTGGGCCTTGAGTGAGTGGTTCATTGCAGTGAACTCTCTACTTTGCCTGGCTTGCTGTCGAAAGTGACCTCTGCATGCTACCTTTGTTGGCTGCACTGATCTGTGTCCGTGGGTACAGAGGAAATGCCCACTCATGGGGTGACTTTCATAGGAACAGCTCTTCCCCGGGACAAACATCAGTTCCACAGATGCTCGGGGGAGATGTGACAACCCCAGGAATCTGCAGTGATGAAGTTAGGGTCATTTTTCCTTAATGCCAACCATAGCCTTTTAAATCAACCACACACAACACACGCCTTTTCGCTGAAGGAATCAAAGTAGCACAATGTTTTCCATTATGCTTCTTCTACACAGCAAAGATCACTTATGCTAGACCGTTTGTTAGCAGTGCTTGCCTGCTGCTGGCGATGCCAGGTACATCCGGGTGTGATGCACCTGTCGTGCCACTGAATGTACAAGACACATCCAGGCAGAATGTACCTGTTAAGCTGCTGAGAATTCTGGAAATATCTAGGTGGAGCACAGCTGTTGAATGTGTTTGGTATATCTAGGTAGAACACACCTGCTGTGCTGCTGAATGTATCAGATGTATCTAGTTAGAATGTGCCCGTTATGCTGCTGAATGTGCTGGGTGTATCTAGGTGGTACACCCCCCACCATGCTGATGAATGTTCTGGGTGTATCTAGATGGAACACCGCTCATACTGTTGAATGTTCTAGGTAGAACACCCCTCGTGCTGCTGAATGTTCTGTGTGTATCTAGGCGGAACACCCGCACGCTGCTGAATGTTCTAGGTGTATCTAGGCGGAACACCCGCATGCTGCTGAATGTTCTAGGTGTATCTAGGCGGAACACCCCCATGCTGCTGAATGTTCTAGGTGTATCTAGGCGGAACACCCCCATGCTGCTGAATGTTCTAGGTGTATCTAGGCAGAACACCCGCACGCTGTTGACTGTTCTAGGTGTATCTAGGCAGAACACCCCCATGCTGCTGAATGTTCTAGGTGTATCTAGGCGGAACACCTCCATGCTGCTGAATGTTCTAGGTGTATCTAGGCAGAACACCCCCATGCTGCTGGATGTTCTAGGTGTATCTAGGTGGAACACCCCCATGCTGCTGAATGTTCTAGGTGTATCTAGGTGGAACTCACCACTGTACTGCCGAGTCCATGCTAACTCTTCCATTATGAAAGATGTTAATAGAAAATCATCAGCTCAATAGGTACACTGTAATACCACTATCACATGGGTTAACCCCTGCTTTAACTTAGGCTTCTGTTGGTACTAGCTGTACAGCAGTCAAAGGCACATGTCACAACAATGACCTTGACCTCATTAAGTACAGAATTTGCATGTCTAAAGGCATTCTGCCACTTGGGCGCCTGGGCTGTTGATTTGTAGCTCTTCTGATATATTTGGGAGATGTGGGAACAGAGTTACTGGAAAATGTATTTCAGTTTGATTTTTAAATAGAGGCCACAACATCCTGGAGTTTAGTGTCTTCCATTGTGTCTAAAAACTGTCAAGGATTGTTTTTATTTACATTTGATGGTCTTAGCATTGTATTTCTTTTGTGAATATAATCTCTGTGTTTATGTGAAATGACTCATGTGTCTATTGGTTCTGGTGTGGTCGGTTTATTTCACCAAATACCATTTGGTGACTTTCATTACAAATGGTGTTTTGCTCATAGTTCTGTATCCAGAAGCATTAATGGAGATGGGAGCAGGAAATCAGTTCCTCATGTGCTACCGTTTCATAAGATCGTGAAAGAGTGAGCGTGTTTAAATGGTGACAGCCTTTCCAGTCATATTTAATGCACATTGGTAAGATCCTAAAATGCACAGCAGTAAGGTTCCTTATGATGCTTGTACAGCAAGCAGCACAGGAAATGCGGCTGAAACTAGAGGACGTTTAACTAGACTGGGGAGAGCAGACACAGATTCAACAGACTATGAAGCTCTGAATTTCAAAGTTACATTGTCGCCATAGTCCAGTGTAGGAGAGGGTGCTTAGGTCTTAGGGCCCAATTCTGAGTTGAGTTCCGCTGAAGCTAGAGGAGTTACTTTGGATTGATACTGGTGTTACTTAGATCAGAATCTGGCCCATAGATTTTCAGGATGCTGTCTTCCCTCCAACTTAATATCATAGCAATCAGATGTGCTTTAGATTGGCACAGTCTCGTGCTTTGGTTTGATTTTTAAGGTGGAGAGGGGTCAGTTTGTGAAGGGAAAACCCATTTAAGAGTAAGATTCTTAATGTAGGTTAACATATATCAAGACCTGGGCTCATATCCCTTTTCTCTTTCTTATGCAATTCAAATTAACTGAGTTTGCTTCCCTAATTTGCATGCATTTTGAACATGTCAGAAGTCTGTGCACTCAGTACTGTTTTGTTAAATAAACTATGTTGACAAAGAAGTTAGACCATATTTTTTGCTGTTATTCTTTTCCTATAATTATAGTACTGTAGCATTCAGGTGTGTCAATCGGACTCAGGGCCCTTGTGTTCTAGGCACAGCACAAACACATCCTAGCTGGATGCACACTTAGTTCTTTACTTAGGACGACTCCTGCCTCCAAATCATTTTGGTTGCACCTCTTCATATTCTTTCTGTTGGATCAACATCATTCACATACCGCGGTGCCCAGACTGAATACACCGTACTGGTCTCTCCACTGCCAGAGAGAGAAGTACTACCAAGTCCCCATTGCGTGATGCAATGCCTCTGGACACCAGCCCCAAACCCCATTGTTTTGTTTCGTTTTCAAGTCACAGCATCTGCTTGAAATAAGGACTCATGCTCCTTTCTGGCTCCTTTTCCTGAGCCTGCAGTGAAGCCATAGACCTGAGGGCAATCTCGTGGCTAAAACTATGTACCATGGGAAACAATCCTCCAGGGCAGGGATGTGGGAGAATATCCCCCAGAGGATACAGGCTCCTGCAGGGAGCAGGGACAGAGGGAGGAGGGGAAGCCAAGGAACACAGGGGATCGTGGGAGACAATAGAGGGAAGGAAGCAAGTGGGGCGCAGCCAGCCTGAAGACTCGGTCAATTTCCCTTCCGTTGCGGCAGAGCGGGCCCGGCTGGGCTGCACAGGAGCCGCAGCCATGGGAGAGCCCAGCCCTCCTCCACCTCCGAGCCCTCGGTCCCCATCCTGCTGCTGCACCCCATGGGGCCAGGGGGCTCCCAGCGCCCCCCCGCCTCACCTGCACAGGCAGCACCGCTCGTGGGCAGAGGGAACCAGCACCTGCCCTAGCAAATCCCCATCCTCCGGGGATGGGCATCGGGGCAGGGAGGCACCAGCTGGGGGTCCCCGGGAGCACCAGAGCGGCTGTTGGACCTGCGGGAGAGTCTCTGCCAAGCCCTCCTCAGGTCCAGGGCACTCCAGGCTCAGTTCTCGGGCTGGGCAGCCCACACGCGCTCGAGTCCAGCGGCTCATTGCTCGCTTCCCCCCCGTGCAACCTCTTGGTTCACTTCAGTTCCTGCTCCAGAATTCCCCCTGCCCTGCCCTGCCCTGCCCCACTCCAGGGAAGGGCCCTGCAGCAAGTGGTGCTGGGAGAAGCCCTGCCAATGCACCTCCAAAGCCAGGGGCTGGCCCACGGTCCTTACCCAATTGCTGGTGCAGCATCTTCCCTCCCAATGCATCAGAGATCACTCCACTGGGTTACTGCAGGAAGTAGATCATTAATCTAGTCCAGCTCTGGTTAAAGGTTGTACCAGTCAGCCAGGTGATTGACGCATCAAATCCAATGTTTATTCCATGTTGTTGCAGCCCCGTTGGGCCCCAGATATTAGAGCGACAAGGTGGGTGAGGCAATATCTCTTATTGGCCCCACTTCTGTTGATGAGAGAGAGAGAGAGAAAGTTTTCCGCACAGCGCTCTTCTCACCCAGACCTGAAGACAAGCTCTGTGTAAACGGGACAGCATGTGTCTGTCACTGAGGGCAGTTGGAGCAATAAATGATCTTACCTTCCCCACCTTGTCTCGCTAATATTTATTCCACCCAGGAATTGGTTTCCAGCACATTCAAACGTGAAGGCAACTGGGAAATACATCAGCAGGCAAAACCCCAATCAGGAATCCAGCTAACCAATCATATCGAATGACTCACATTCGTGACCTGTGGCTGTTCCTTTCACAAAGAGCTGGGGGAAAGGGGGAATCCTATTTTATTTGTTTCAGACTTGACAGCTGGGTGCAGAACACAGAAGCAACATATCAGGAAATGTCCATGCAAAGATAATGCATTCAGTGGGCCCCATTCCAATCCCGCCGCCCCTTCCACGATGCCCACAAACTCTGTCCCAGAGCCTAAGCGCTGTGATTTAAAGGGATGTGAGATTGCTTTTGAAATGCAAAAAAAGGAATCTTTCTAAGTGATCTCTACCCCTGGGTCTAGAGTGGCACCACTCCAGGATTTCCCAGGATCAACGCTTTGTTGCGGCAGCTGTTCTGGGAAATGGGTCCAGGTGCTCAGTAGATGCTGCAGCAGGGCTGGCCTTAGGGGAAATGGTGCCCTGGGCAAACGTATATTTTGGCCCCCCTGGCTCCCATGATAGTGAAAGGTAATGTGGGCGTAGCAGCCCTATTTCCCCTGGCCCCCGTGGGCGTGGTATGCCCCATTGCCTCTGGCTCCTGTGGGAGTGGCACCCCCCCATTGGGCCTGGCCCCCGTGGTTACCTTTTCAGTTTCTCTGAGAACTTGTCAATAACACTGGAATCACCATGTGTTGCTGTATCTGGTAAGTGCAACTCTCCACAGGCTGGGCTCATTCCAGGTTCCAAGGTAGACACAGTTGTTCTGTGTGCCTGATTCGCTGCCTGGACCTAACCTATTTAGGGTTGAGAAGGAATTGTCCCCTAAGTCAGATTGGCAGAGAGACCCTTGGGGTTTGTCACCTTTCTCTGCAGCATGGGGTCACTTGCAGGTTTAAACTAGTGTAAATGGTGGATTCTCTGTAACTTGAAGTCTTTAAATCATGATTTAAGGACTTCAGTAACTCAACCAGAGGTTAGGGGTCTATTACAGACAGGGCCGTCCCTAGAGGGGCGAGGCAGAAGTGACAAATCCATCACTTCTGGGACCGACTGCGCTGGGCAGGGGAGGTGGTGCCTCCCCAAACAGACAGGTGTGGCCCCACCCACACTCCCCCCCCCCCCTTCTGCCAGGTGTTGTCGGCAGCAAAAAGGGCCAGGTTCAATTTTCCAGGGGATCCTTCTAATGACTTACAAACCACCAGCTCAAGTCCCTTCGGAGACCTGGGAAACTATACACCATCCTGGGTGCCCCAAAGGGCAATATTTCTCCACCCCCAAGCCCAGAGTCCAGGCATTTGAAACCAAGAGGACTTTAATAAAGGGGACACAACAGAATGAACTGGGGGGGGGGGGAAGCTACAATTTACAAACTAACAATATTAGGTAAGACTCAAACATGGTTAGGGTGACCCCCTATGTGATATCAGGCATATGTGATATCAGCCTCTTGTGCCTTCCTTTCCCAACAGGATTAAGAGCATTTTATTGCCCCCAAACTCAAAACGTTATTGTATGTTAACCAAAATAGCCCAAACTGTCACATAACTGAAATGCAAATGAGGTCTGGCCCAATCATCGATTCGAGATTTTTTTGTTGTTGAGACCTTTCAAAAGTAGCCCAATCGACAAAAAATCACTGAGATTGGCAACGTTGTGCCAGACACATTGCAAAGAAACCGATTCTTGTGAGATTCTCACTCCACTTTTGCAGACACCAGAAGTTAGGCTAAGAATCCAAATATAGGGCACTCAATTGAACTTTGAAATTTGGGGGAGCGGGGTGTATTCATCCATCACTGTCATAGAATCAGAAATGTCGGACTGGAAGGGGCCTCAATAGGACATCTAGTTCATCCTCCACACTGAGGGACCATCCCTGACAGGTGTTTGTCTAACTCAGTGGTTCTCAACCTATTTACCATTGTGGTCCGCATCCAATACTACCTGAATGGCCCTGAGGATGTCACATGGGCTGCAGCTCTGTGCTGACTGGGCCACAAGCGGCCAATGGGTTGCAAGTTGAGAACCACTAGTCTAACCTCTTCTTAAAAACCATGAGTGATGGAGATTCCACAGTAGCCCTAGGTAATTTGTCCCAGGGCTTAACTACCCTGACAGCAACGGGTTTTTTCCTAATGTCCAACCTAAATCTCCCAGCATGATGTTCTTTTTTTTTTTTTTTACATTGCCCATTATCCTATTGAGCCAGACCCCACCTCATGGTGGTGTTAAAAAGAACCTTGTTACAGTAGTGGTTTAAGTCCAAGGGGTAAACGCTTTCTCCCATTCCCACTCGGCAATAGTGAGGCTCTGTTAATTGTTTCAGGAGCAGTTCAGCTCAGAAAACAGAACCTGCTTCTTCTCTGTGTAATTCTATAGTGTTGTTGGGTATAAGGGGAAAAAATAACAAGGAGCTCTCACAACAGACACAGATAACAACGTGGGAAAAGATACAGGTACGATCTCTACAAAAAGAACAGGAGGACTTGTGGCACCTTAGAGACTAACAAATTTATTTGAGCATAAGCTTTCGTGAGCTACAGCCCACTTCATCGGATGTATTCAGCTTAATAGCTGGTCCCTTGGCCCCAGACACAACACAGGTGTGTCCTGATGAGGATAAAGTATACTTTGCTCCTGCCGTTAGACTGAACCATGTTGTGTTCTTTAATCATATGAATCATCCAAGGTTCTAGCCTAGCCCAGGACACACCTGAAACACAGTTCAGTTCCCTTTATGTGGTCAAGACTGAATCACATTTTTTACCCAGGTCAGGGGAAGTGTCGCATTATAGTTTGTTCCCCTGACATAGTAGGAATTACACTGTAAAAACAACTTTAGATCAGTTGCTATTATAGTGATTGTCACTTGGACCTGAAAGTGACACTCAGGGCTTGCCTACACAGTGAGTTAGTGCATGGCAAGCCAGAACTCTGCAGTGCACTAACTAGCCATATGGACTCTGCTACTGTGCACTAAAAGTTCTGCAGTCAAAGCACGCTATGGAACATTTAGTGCACAGTAGCAGGGACCACATGGCCAGTTAGGGTGTGGCAGGCTGCTGTATGGTAGATTCAGTTGACCTAGTTCAAAAAAGAAGTAGATCAGTTCCTGGTGGACAGGTTAATCAATGGCTCTTATCCAGGATGGGCAGGGATGGTGTCCTGAGCCTCTGTTTGCCAGAAGCTGGGAATGGACGACAGGGGATGGATCACTTGATGATCACCTCTTCTGTTCATTCCCTCTGGGGCACCTGGCATTGGCCACTGTTGGGAGACAGGATACTGGGCTAGATGGGCCTTGGTCTGACCCAGTCTGGCTGTTCTTATGTTCACACTTTGGCTTGCTGTACAGTAACATCTCTTGTAGATAAGGCCTCAGGAGCCTGACTGATGAGACATGAGAAGGTCAGTGGGAGGCTGCAGATAGAAATATACATGATTTAAAAGCATCCCATTGTGCCTTCCTAACCTTGTAATCTTGCTGTTGTTCTATCATCTACCCTCTCTTGTTAGTTACTCAAGTGAGCCCTGATTCAGCACAGCACTTAAGCATGTGCTTAAATCCTTTGACTTACAGTTAAGTAGTTGCTTAACAGCTTTGTTAAATTACAGCCCAGGTAACAAACAAGAGGAGAGGAGTGGGATGGGATGCTGGTGATAAAAGTAATAAGATTACATGATTACCTAGGGGCACAGCTTGATGGTTCTGAATTGTAAGTTCTTCTAAACACAAGTCAAGCCCTGCCTCCACCAACTCTCTCATTCCTTCCAAAAGTTTTCTTCTTATTGCCTGTAGATGATCGGTGATTCTTCTCTTAAGATGTGTTTGTTATTTTACAAGAAATAAAAGTTAACCTTACTAAACATGAATGGTCAGGAACACTCTTCTTACCTCATGCCGTATTTCCTTTTGTCCAGTTTTCTGTCACCTCCCCAGATCTTCATAACTTCTTAAAACCAATTGTCAATTGTTCACTAAGCTTTATAGTTCATTCCTTTAACAGCCTAGGACACAGCATGTAAAATTTTGTTTGAGTGCAAAGGAGCAAGAAGAGTTAGTCTGACCATACATGTCCAGTAAGCTTCCCTTCTATTCCCAGTAAAATCATGGGGAAATGTTAAATCAAAGCCCAAATAAGTAACACACAAGCTGAGGGCAGTTGGGTGAAAATTTTTCCTGTCATCTGGACTGACTGATTTGTGTATGTTCAAATTTTCCAATTTTTTATCAAGAGGTATTTTAAAAAGCTTGTCTTTCATTGCTTCCTAATTGTACAGACTTTTACTCCTGAGGCTAGATTTAGAAAAGGAACAGAATAGCTCACGTATTTGTGATTCCTCAATTTTATTTCCCTCCTAATTTATTAATGGAACTACTTTTCTAGGAGTAAAATTTTCAAAAGCAGCTACGTTTTTGAAAATACCTTTAAAAATCTGTCCACAGGTCACTAAGTCACTGAAAATGGGAATTAGGCACTTTTGAAAATTGTACATATACTACTTTTTGCTCTGATATATTTGTAAAAGTCCTTTTCCTGCTCACTTAAGTGGAGCAGCCAAATGAAACCGGCAAGACCTCTGGATTGTTCCATTTTCTTATCAAGCAGAGTATTGGGAAGAGAGAAGTAAGTCCTAGGAAAATGTCACTGTGCCAAATTGCCAGATTCATTCCCAATACAACCTCTGCTTTAAAGAATAATAATTCCTGGGACCTAAACAGGCTGACAGCATTCTTTTAATAAAAATAAAATTTAGCAAAGTACAGCGGGATTATAGTCAAGACAATTTTAAATTAATCTCTGGTATCCTTGTTCCTAATCCCTATATAAAGAATGCATTTGTCCTATGTCCATTCAATATATATTTTAATAGAAACATAGAATATCAGGGTTGGAAGGGACCTCAGAAGGTCATCTAGTCCAACCCCCTGCTCAAAGCAGGACCATTCCCCAATTTTTGCCCCAAATCCCTAAATGGCCCCCTCAAGGATTGAACTCACAACCCTGGGTTTAGCAGGCCAATGCTCACACCACTGAGCTATCCCTCCCCCCATATCTAAATGCACAGTCAGACATTTCAGATTTACAGTAAGAAGAGTGGAAGAATTAAAAACCCATAAATCCATGCTAAGGAAACTCTCCCTATTCCTATTTTCCTTCAGGAAATTCACTAACACTCTTGTTTTCTTTGCATGTCAGCAAGCATTCACTTACACAGCCCCTTACAATTCTGTAACAGGAGATAGGGGAATTTCTGCAGTGAGTCGGAGAGTTCCAAGGTGAGAGCAACATGTAGAGTGAACATTAACGTTCTGAGCAGTGCTGTGTTGCCAAATAAAGAGACAGGTTATAATAACCATCTAACAGGTATGGAAGATCTTTACACAGACCAATCTCTTCTGTAACTTTTATTGCAATTCAGCTTGACAAATCAATCCCTCTTGACTGAATTATGGAGCCAGTATGCAACAGGGCTGCAGCAGAAGGGGGTCATGTTTTCAAATTAAATACGCAGACGGTATTTAAACTGGACATCGTGAGTGGGCTGCATCGAACCAAATCCCCATCGGCTCACGTCTATCGGTGGGATCTCCTCTTTCTCGTTAACTAGCTCCAACTCATAGTAAGACAACATCAGAAACACAAACAGTTTTATTTCATTGACAGCAAAGAACCGTCCAGGACAGATTGAGGTGCCTGCCCCCCAGGGCATGTTAAAGTATTTCAGCTTTTTCCCATTCTTGTAGAAATCTTTTTTGGTGCCATCTTGGTTCAGGAACCGGTTGTATTTGAAGGTGTAAGGCTCAGGATGGACTTCGGGGTCCATCTGCACTGCGATGTAGGGAAACAGGGCTACCCTGTCCCCTTTGCGGAGGGCGTACTCCCTGCCATTGGCCATCTTGAGATTGAGGTCCTCAACCACTGCTCTGATCAGAATGGGAGCTGCTGTCAGGCGTAGGGTCTCATCCACTGCGCTGTCCAGAAGAGGGGTTTTCATTAACATGTCCCTGGTGATGTTAACCACAGGGCTACCTGGCTTCACTTCCTGGCCAGCCTCTCTTAAAACTTTGTCCACTTCTTCCCTCACAGCCTGCATTGCTTTGGGATGCTTCATGAGATACAAGAGAAGCCAGAAGGAGCTCGGGCCCGTGTTGCCTTGGGCCGCCCAGAGAAGCAGAAACATGAATCGGTCCCGCATGTACTCAGGCACCCCAAGTTCTGCCAGGAACTGTTCTTGGTCGCTTACCCACCCGCTGATGTTATCCTTCTCATGGCTGTTCTTCACAGAAAGCAGCTTCCAGAAGAGCCTCTTCAGCCTCTCCGCTTCCATTTTATCCTTAGGGGGTAGCACAGCATAGGCCAGGCGGGGGAAGAGGAGGTCGTACTTCCGGAACTCATCAAACAGCTCTTCAGAGTGGATGAGATCACGCTCCTTGGTTTTCTCCTTACTCTCTGTCTCTGTGCCTGGCTCGTTTCCAAACAAAGCCAGGTAGCCAGCCCTGAAGACAGTGTTGTAGCTGTAGTGGAAGAGCCCATCCTGCTGCCAGGGTCTCTCTTCTCCTGAGTCCCTGTTGTGAAACATGAGGGTCTGCAAATTCTCCATCATGGCCTCAGTCATGACCACTAGCCCATCTCCCATGAGGTGTTTTGTGCTTGACACCTGAATAATCTTATGGTCATTTTTACACTGTTGATACCCAAAAACCCTGGCTACCAGTTCTACGGCAAACGTCTCAAAGTCGAGTTTGGCTTTTGACGCCTTCACTATGGCTCCAAAAGAGAGGGGGTCCATTAGGAAGGTGAAGTAGTAGCCTCCAATCAGCACTGTGAAAATGTCCCCATGTCTCCTCTGCATCTTTTTCAGGAACTCTGCGCTGTTCTTTCTGAAATCCAGTGCGTACCCCAGCCATGGAATGTGGCCTTTATCCAGTGGAGGCTCCATGGGTCTCCTTCTTCGAAAGGCTCCCAGGAGATAGAGCCCACCGAGAACTGAGGCTAACAGCGCACAGAGAACTGCCGCCCAGAAAGCCATTTGCTAGAGACCTGTGCACCGGAGCAGGAATTCCAGACAGACTGAGAGGAAAGGCTACAATGCTGTGTTTATAAACCCTTCCTGGCAGATGGCCAGTCACAGACTGACTCCTGGCCTCATTCTCTGTTTGCAACTAAGACTAACCCTTCTGCTGACAAATGCTGAGCACTCCAGTTTTTATCCACGTCTCATTTACTAAAAGATCCACAAACTTTTAAGGCCAGCATGGGCAGCGTGTAATGGAGGCAGGGGGAGACTAAGCCTCCCCAAACCTCATGCTGCCAGGGGCAGGACAGTGGGGTATTTGGGGCTCCCAGAAAAATCTCCCCTCACCACAGCCCTGGGGACATGGCAGGGGCACAGAGCTTTTCTGGTCTCGGGGCCTCAGTGGGGGGTGTGGGGGGAAGGAGCAAGCAGGGGACAGGGTCTGGGGGAGAGGCAGAGTGGGGGAAGAATGGGGGTGTAGCCAAGGGGGAAGGGCTCCAGGCTTGGAGCTCCAGCCAGGGCCAAGAGCTTGACCCCAGTGGGACCAAGCTCTCAGCCCCTTCCCCCCGCCCCCATACTCCCAACCAAGCTCTCAGTCTCCCAATGCCAGCTGGGGCCACAAGGGGGAGTGGTCAAGCTCTCAATCCCCTCCCCTCCCACATAGCTCCGACCGAGCTCTCAGACCCCCCTGTCCCAGACGGGGTCAGGTGGGGGTGGGGGGCTGAGAGCAGCAATCGGGGGGGGGGGGTGGCCTCGGCTGGAGGAGGCGGGGCACGGAGCTAGCCTATGCAAGGGGAAGCTTCACCCACCACCCATGAAGCCCAGAAAGGACTATTATGGTCATCTGGAAGATATGTTGTATGGAGTCAAACACAAGCTTTTGGGCTCAATACAGGGGTACCTGGGTGTATTTCTCTGGTTTGTGTTGTACAAAAGGTCAGACTAGATGGTCTAATGATCCCATCTGGCTGTGAAATCTCTGCATTAATCTATTTTCATTTCCTGAATCAGAAATGTTAGAGAATTTCACTCAGTGATTCTGGCATCAGACAATGGGTTGTGACAATTTGCTGGCTGATACAAAAAAGTGGGACTTGTCCAAGTTGTTTGGAGAAGGGAAGGGGTCTGTTTGAGCAGGAGAGAGGATGAGGGGTCAGCACTGGGATAATTTTAGGTCAGATGTTGTGAGAGGGAAGGACCCCAACACTCCAGGCTCTGAGGTTCCCCAACAGCACAATGACCTGCCGTTGCCCACAGATAAATAGTCAGATGCAATTACAGGGCCCAAGCCTGCAACGCCTTTCAACATGTGAATACGAATTTGCATAATCAGGTCCAAAGTTTGAGTAGTATCCTAATAATTACTTCTTATGTAGTGTTTTTCATCAGTAGATCACACAGCACTTTAGCAACCAGGTCAGTATCATTATCCCCATTTTACAGATAGGGAAACTGAGACACAGAAGAGGAACGTGATTTGCCCAAGGACACCCAGCACAGTTGGGAATAGAGCCTAGTTCTCCTGAGTCCAGTCTAATGCTCCATCCAGTATGCACACACAGGGGGACTGTCATAAATATAAAGGGAAGGGTAAACCCCTTTAAAATCCCTCCTGACCAGAGGAAAAATCCTCTTACCTGTAAAGGGTTAAGAAGCTAAAGGTAACCTCGCTGGCACCTGACCAAAATGACCAATGAGGAGACAAGATACTTTCAAAAGCTGGGAGGAGGGAGAAAAACAAAGGGTCGGTGTCTGTCTGTATGATGCTTTGGCCGGGGACAGAACAGGAATGGAGTCTTAGAACTTAGTAAGTAATCTAGCTAGGTATGTGTTAGATTATGATTTCTTTAAATGGCTGAGAAAATAGCTGTGCTGAATAGAATGAATATTCCTGTCTGTGTGTCTTTTTTGTAACTTAAGGTTTTGTCTAGAGGGATTCTCTATGTTTTGAATCTAATTACCCTGTAAGGTATCTACCATCCTGATTTTACAGAGGTGATTCCTTTACTTCTATTAAAAGTCTTCTTGTAAGAAAGCTGAATGCCTTTTCATTGTTCTAAGATCCAAGGGTTTGGGTTTGTGGTCACCTATGCAAATTGGTGAGGATTTTTACCAAACCTTCCCCAGGAAGTGGGGTGCAAGGGTTGGGAGGATTCTGGGGGGAAAGACGTGTCCAAACTACGTTTCCCAGTAAACCCAGATAAAGTTTGGTGGTGGCTGTGGAAATCCAAGGGTAAAATAATTTTGTACCTTGGGGAAGTTTTAACCTAAGTTGGTAAAAGTAAGCTTAGGAGGTTTTCATGCAGGTCCCCACATCTGTACCCTAGAGTTCAGAGTGGGGAAGGAACCTTGACATTGGCCATTTCAGATTTTGGTGGGGCGGGGCAACTTTGTGATTTCAGGGGCTACTTAGGTACCTGAAAACTCTAGTTTTTTTGCAGATAACTTAGAAATTAGCTGACAGGAGCACTGTATCTAATTCCTATATAAAGAAAGGAAATTAAATTAATGAGACCCACAGCTTTAATACTAACATCTTGTGTCAAGTCACTTAAGGGACACTGGTTAGGTTTAAATTCTTAATGTCTATTCTCACTTTGTTATTAACTCTTGAATACAACAATTGAAACAACTGTAGAAAAATCTAGATTACTTTCTATCGTTTAGGCTACTTACTTTTTGCTGTTCACCAAGTTTGGAATAGATCCTTTAACTTTTGGAAACATCCTACCAGGGCAAGGCCCTGTGAGTTTACGCTGCACCTGCCTGGGGCTCTAAGGGTGCTACTATACTACAAACAATAGACTAGAAACTGACTTTAATAGGAGTGAAACTGACACTTTCAAGTCACTTTCACAGTATTGCCAACCCCAAATGTTCAAAAACCAATGAGTCAGGGTCACCAAAAATCATGAGATTATGTAAAAATAATAGATTTGCTGGTCTTTTTATTTGCCTTCTGCTTTTTGAGCCTTTAGGGTACCCTGGGGTCACATTTTGAAGCTTTCGCCACAGCCAGGAGGTCTAGAAACATACTTTTTCTTTAAGAATGAAGGCTGAAATCATCACATTTCACTTGACTCCAGGAGCTGGGGCTTTAAGGAAAACAATAATTATGAGAGTTTGCAACACTTCTTTCCCTTCTGTTTAAAGGCAAGTAACTTTCCAGAAGGCTTTTAAACACAACCCAGCGGTGACTGAGTTGCGGTTCTCACAGGAGAATATTTAAAACCAAACACCAGGAAAATTCCACATTTTAAAGTTGAGAAAAAAATTGAGTCTTCTGAGGTATATCAGGGCCACTGCAGGCAGGAAAAGAAAATAAACAGGCACAGGAGCTCTGGGCAGCTCTTCTTCTTGTAAACTGTTGGAGGGTCAAATCTTCCACTCCTTAATCAGGTAAAACTTCTATTGCCATCAGCGCCTCCACTCATAGATATTAACATGTGCTCAAATATCTCAGCCATCATATTCAGGGCTACACATTTTATACATGTTGGCTCAGGGACTATATTTTCTGGCATATTCTGAACAGTGCTGAGCACATAGATGGTGCCCAGTGAATAATACGAACCATGACAATAAATGTTGACTTTATGGACTCCGTGGATGCAATTTCTGCCCTTTTTTCTGGAATTGGCCTGAATACAGCTGATGCCCTAAGAATTTGAGGCATAAACACATCTCATACTCATACGACACTTTCTCATTCCTTCCTTTTCTCAAACTCAGAACAAAAAATGACAAAACAAAATGGTTTTCAGTTAAAATATAAAATTTCACAGCAACCATTACTCTACAGTCCAGCATGGGGCAGAACCTGCCACCTGTTGGGAGTTAAATGATCTCCTCTCATCTGACACTCATCCTCTCTCTTTTTTCATCCTTCCTGACCTCTGTTCTGCTTTTCATGCTGTCAACCATGACATCCTTCCCAATCGCCTGGGACCGTTTGCTGGAGTCTCAGAAAACTGGCCTTCTTGGTTTTGCTCCCATCTATCAGTGTTCTTTTTTTTCCCCCCCAGCATTCAGCAGACAGAGCGGCTGGTCCAGTGGCTAGGTCTGAAGGACCTGGGTTCTATTCCCCCATGGGCTTCCTATATGACCTCAGCCCAGTGCCTTAGCAACAGAGTTTCAAAGCTTTTAGGCACCCAGAGATGCAGCTAGGCATCTAGTGAAGCTTACAAAGCACCTAACCTTCTAAGCACTTGTTAGGATATAGATATTCAGGCCTGTCGGTAAAGGCCTGTACTCGAAGAATTTAGGTGTATTCTTATCACTTGGCTAGTTATAGAGGTATAAAAGAAAGAATCAAAATCACTGTCTGCCAGTGTAAGGGCCTTCTCTTACTGTGACAGTCTGAGGCCCTGTGCTTAGGCTGAGGCCTTTGGCTAAGCAACAGAGGCAGCCATAAGCTGGGAAGCGACCAGTCACATCCTCACATTCCAAACTAGTCACATTGAAATAAGGTGCTATTGGGCTGTTAGGAATACAATCCTGTCCTGATAGTGCCTATCACCTCCAGAGAAAGGGAAGTGCCTAGAAAATCGTAAAAGGAAACTTAGTTTGATAGCATCCTGTCTGGCAAGAACTCACTTATCAATAGCTGAGATGTGAAATCCTCACTTCTGTATTGTTTTGTCATTACAGTTCCCACTTTGCTATTGTTTGTCTGTATAATCTCTGTCTGGTTCTGTGATTGTTCCTGTCTGCTGCTGTATAATTAATTTTGCTGGGTGTAAACTAATTAAGGTGGTGGGTTGGTTACATCATCATGTTACAATATGTTAGGCTTGGTTAGTTAAATTTCAGGAAAATGATTGGTTAAGGTATAGCTAAGCAGAACTCAAGTTTTACTACATAGTCTGCAGTCAATCAGGAAGTGAGGGGTGGGTGTGTGTGGGGGGGAGAAATGGGAACAGGGAATGGGGGTGGGGAAATTGGAATCACGTTTTGCTAAGGGCAGGAATGGGAACAGGAACACAGGTGTAAGGCTCTGTGATGTCAGAGCTGGGAAGGAGGATACTAAGGAAGGAAACTGTAATCATGCTTGCTGGAAGTTCACCCCAATAAACATCGAATTGTTTGCACCTTTGGATTTCGGGTATTGTTGCTCTCTGTTCATGTGAGAAGGACCAGGGAAGTAAGTGGGTGAAGGAATAAGCCCCCTAACAGCACTTTTGAAAAATCTCACTAGGTGCCTATATACCTTTGAAAATCTGGTCTTTAGTCTGTGTGTGCCTCAGTGCCCCATCTGTACAAATGGGGATAACAGCACTGCTCGACTTCATCAAGGTGCTGCGATAAGAAATTGGTTAGACATTGTGAGGCGCTCATTATGGGGCCACACAAGTACCACAGGTAGATGGGCACTGGAACAATTTGTATAGGGGGGTGCTGAGAGCCATTGAACCAAACTTCCAGCACCTATTCAGTGAGAGTGGGAACCTCTCTATACCGCTGCTAACGCTTTCCTTGGTTTTGGCCCCTTCTTGTCACCTATCCCTCTCATATCTCCCTCTTTTCTGAATGTAACCTTGGCTCAGAGGGCTTGGCTGTATTTTTTTCTGGGTCCCCTACATTCTTTCTTCAACACCCTCCCTCCACCCCTGTCATAAATATAAAGGGAAGGGTAAACACTTTTAAAATCCCTCCTGGACAGAGGAAAAACCCTTTCACCTGTAAAGGGTTAAGAAGCTAGGATAACCTCGCTGGCACCTGACCAAAATGACCAATGAGGAGACAAGATACTTTCAGAGCAGGAGGGGGGGAGAAACAAAGGTTCTCTCTGTCTGTGTGAGGCTTTTGCCGGGGACAGAACAGGAATGGAGTCTTAGAACTTAGCAAGTAATCTAGCTAGATATGCGTTAGATTCTGTTTTGTTTAAATGGCTGATAAAATAAGCTGTGCTGAATGGAATGTATATTCCTGTTTTTGTGTCTTTTTGTAACTTAAGGTTTTGCTTAGAGGGATTCTCTATGTTTTGAATCTGATTACCCTGTAAGGTATTTACCATCCTGATTTTACAGAGGTGATTCTTTTACTTTTTCTTCAATTAAAATTCTTCTTTTAAGAACCTGATTGCTTTTTCATTGTTCTTAAGATCCAAGGGTTTGGGTCTGTGTTCACTTATGCAAATTGGTGAGGATTTTTATCAAACCTTCCCCAGGAAAGGGGGTGTAGGATTTGGGGAGGATTTTGGGGGGAAAGACGTTTCCAAGCGGGCTCTTTCCCTGTTATATATTTGTTAGACGCTTGGTGGTGGCAGCAATAAAGTCCAAGGGCAAAAGGTAAAATAGTTTGTACCTTTGGGAAGTTTTAACCTAAGCTGGTAAAAATAAACTTAGGAGGTTTTCATGCAGGTCCCCACATCTGTACCCTAGAGTTCAGAGTGGGGAAGGAATCTTGACAACCCCTATGCAGAGCGATTCATGTTTTACATGTTCATCCAAGGAGCCTGTTTTACAGGTTCATATAAGTACTAACTGCATGCAGATGTGGTAGTCCCATCTCAAAAAAGGTATACTGGAATTGGAAAAGGTACAGAAAGGGGCAACAAAAATGATTAGGGATATGGAATGGCTTCCGTATGAGGAGAGATTAATAAGACTGGGACTTTTCAGCTTGGAAAAGAGACAACTAACAAAACATTTTAAATTCACAGTGACTATTTTTTGTTCCCCTCATTCCCTTTCTTCTGGCATTGTTTTTTCTACTGTGTGGTTTAGTTTTATCCCTTTTTAGACATTTTAGTTTGTCTGCTTTTTCTCTATCAATATGAAAGGGTCAGCATTTCTTTCTGAGACTGTTCTTTGGGGTTTTTTAAACCTTCAGTAGTTACAAATAGTAGCTATGGTAACTATCCCTGAAAGAGATCAGGGAGGAAGAGATCTCCTTTTCAGTTTCTTTGCATAGTGTGCAGTTTCACCATTTTTCCTGCTTTTTTGTGGATCTCGCATAGACCCGTGGGACTGTAAAACCACATAGCAGTGGGGGGGCGGGGTTCTCAGGAGCAGGTGGTGTGCCTGAAGCTACTGAAAGCAACGACTGGATTTCACACTGATGAGGTCTCTAGTTCCCCAGTGTTTCACGGACACTCTCCATCGTCTCTTTCTCCACCAATAAGCTTTTTGTTCCTTTTTGTCTCAAGGTACATTTGCACTGCCAAGTGTGGGTGGGACTGCAGTGTGTGTAGACATAGCTGAACTAGTTTATTCTAGCTAGGTTGCATGTCGATCGCAGCGAAGCCATGGCAGTGTAGATTTGAGCATGGGCTAGTCACCTCGGTAACCATCCAGAGTCTTGGGTGAGCTTGTATAGCCCATGCTCTCTCCACTCCCGCTCCCCCCGCCCCCTGCTCTTCCTTGCTGGCCTAGGAGAACCCCATCTGCCCCCTGACACGTCCTGTGCCCCTTGTCCATCCAGGCACTTCACCCCTCACCCTCTTCTCTACCTGGATGTCTCCTTCAGCCTCTGTGCCCACCCTCAGCCCTTCCCTGATCTTGCTCTGCATCCCTACGCCTCTGCCCTTCCACAAACTCCCACTGCCCTGTGTGCCTGCTCCATCCCACCTCCACGGCCCTCTGTCCCCACCATCCTTCCTGGCTTTTCTCACTCCCTGTCCCTCCTCCACCTCATACTGACCCCTAGAGCGACCTCTCCATGCCCTTTATCCTTTCATGACCTGTTCTGTTGGGGGCGGGGACTCGGGGGGACAGGATTTTCTCCCTGTTTCCTGATGAAAAAGAGAAGCGGATCTCTCCTAGCAGGTAGTGGGTGTGCATTGGGTGCAGTTGTCTCCTCTGCTTTCCATTCCCCTCTGTGGTGCAGAGATCTGCAAGGATCCTAGGAAGGGAGGGGGGGCTGCCGAATGTGCCTTCTGTGCTGGCTGCCTCAGATTTGTTGGTGGGGCAATGGAATGGATGACCCCCTATGTTCAGCTGGGTGGGGCACGTGTTCTATCCCCCCATCCCCACCCAGCATTGCACTCCGGGGTGTTAGAAGGGATTTCCATACTCCGTCCCCTTTGAGTGAAAATGATGTAAAACAAAAAATCCTTCTCTGAGGGCATGTTTGTTCTTTCTAAAGCTCTTGCAGGAACAAAGGTAACACATCATTTGAAGTCCAGGGCTGTGGGCTTAGGTGCAGGGTGTTTTCTGGTCTCTGCTGGGGTCTCAGCCATGTCATGAAACCACAGAAGTACCTGGCATGCAGGTAACATAATCACCTGTTTCTTCAAGTAGCTATGGAGTGATAGGGCAGGAGTGAAGTCCTTTTGGCAGAATTCACTGAGCGAGTCTGACCAGAGATGCTTTAAGCCTGGCCCATCCCCAATCCTATCACTCTCCCGTGTTCACATTGTACCAACAAAGTCTCCTTTATAAAGAGAGTGAAATTCCACTCTTGCTGGCTGACTGGTATGGGCAAAAGAGGGGTTTCCCACAGATTCATAGATTCCAGTGTCAGTCTAGTCTGCCTTCCCATAGGTAACAGGCCAGAGAACAAAACAATTCCTGTGAATGCCACCTCACTCCAAGAGAAATCATGGAAAGCACCTTTGACTGCCCCTTTACTTGAAACATCCACCCTAGTCTCCAGTGCAAGTAGCAAAAGCAAGAGCTCAGGTTTGATTTCTACTGTAGAAGTCAGTGGCTGGTAAGGAGGGAAGGCTGGGCCCCATTCAGCTTATGAAATGTTTTCTTAGGTATTTTATGCACGAGTCTTTATGCGCTCAGGTCTTCCAATGGTATAAAGCGTTACTTATATCACACCCAAAGTAAGGAAATACTTCTTCACACAACACACAGTCAACCTGTGGTACTCGTTGACAGGGGGTGTTGTGAAGGTCAAAAATATACCGGGGTTCACAAAAGAATGAGCTAAGTTCCTGGACGATAGGTCCATTAATGGCTATTAGCCAAGATGGTCAGGGATGCAACCTCATGTTCTAGGTGTCCCTAAACCTGTGACTGTTAGAAGCTGAAAGTGGACAACCGGGGATGGATCACTTGATAAATTGCCCTGTTCTGTTCAGTCCCTCTGAAGCATCTGTCACTGGCCACTGTTAGAGGACAAAAAGAAAAGGAGTACTTGTGGCACCTTAGAGACTAACCAATTTTTTTGAGCATAAGCTTTCGTGAGCTAAGCTTATGCTCAAATAAATTAGTTAGTCTCTAAGGTGCCTGTTAGGGGGCTTATTCCTTCACCCACTCACTTCCCTGGTCCTTCTCGCATGAACAGAGAGCAACAATACCCAAAGTCCAAAGGTGCAAACAATTCGATGTTTATTGGGGTGAACTTCCAGCAAGCATGATTACAGTTTCCTTCCTTAGTATCCTCCTTCCCAGCTCTGACACCACAGAGCCTTACACCTGTGTCCCTGTTCCCATTCCTGCCCTTAGCCAAACATTATTCCAATTTCCCCAGCCCCATTCCCTGTTCCCATTTCCCCTTTTAGCAAAACATGATTCCAATTTCCTTACCTCTATTCCCTGTTCCTATCTCCCTCACCCACACACCCACCCACCCCCACTCCCACTCACTTCCTCATTGACTACAGATTATATAGTAAAACTTGAGTTCTGCTTAGCTATACCTTAACCAATCATTTTTCTGAAATTTAACTAACCAAGCCTAACATATTGTAACATGATTATGTAACCAATTATATCCCACCACCTTAATTAGTTTACACCCAGCAAAATTAATTATACAGCAGACAGGAACAATCACAGAACCAGACAGAGATTATACAGACAAACAATAGCAAAGTGGGAACTATAATGACAAGACAATACAGAAGTGAGGATTTCACATCCCAGCTATCGATAAGTGAGTTCTTGCCAGACAGGATGCTATCAAACTAAGTTTCCTTTTACATTTTCTAGGCACTTCCCTTTCTCTGGAGGTGATAGGAATACAATCCTGTCCTGATAGTGCCTAACAGCCCAATAGCACCTTCTTGCAATGTGACTAGTTTGGAATGTGAGGATGTGACCGGTCGCTTCCCAGCTTATGGCTGCCTCTGCTGCTTAGCCAAAGGCCTTAGCCTAAGAACAGGGCCTCAGACTGTCACAGTAAGAGAAGGCCCTTACACCAGCAGACAGTGATTTTGATTCTTTCTTTTATACCTCTATAATTAGCCAAGTGATAAGAATACACCTAAATTCTTAGAGTACAGGCCTTTACAGACAGGCCTGAATATCTATATCCTAACACTCCACCCCTTTTTTTTTTCTTTTCTTTTGGGATCCTCCTGCCCAGGTATCCCTGGAAAAGCGTAGGACATATGGCGACGCATTTCCTGATAGGGCCAGGCATCAAGGTGGAAGATGTCAATATTCCATTTGTCCCACTGCCCCTTGTGTAGTATAGTGCCCTGCACCTTCTCTCGTACGGGCATACCACACCTATTCCAATTAGTGTTCCAGACTTCTCATTAGAGTGGGCCCGAGAAGGTTGGGTCTGGGTTGTCTAGTACACTGCAGGGTTTGGAGGGCTTATTCCATTACTTATAGGTTATCTCCCTATGCAACGTAACACAAGTACAGTTAACAATACAAAATCCACAGTAACACCGAGTCCTGACCACTGCAGTATGGTCCAACATCCGAGACACCCCCAAAACACTGCCTCTCCTCCTTCGACGGGGTCATGATCTTATGTGTCCAGTTGCTGGCAGTTGCAATAAGCTGCCCCTGCAGGTTTTGCTTGCTTTTGTCCATATCATAAGTCCATTGAATGTTCACAGAAAAATGGGATATTGTCCAAACCAGCTTGACCACTTGGTATGGAATCAGGCAGTATGCCCTGGTTTGATTATTCACAGCAATAAGATTCACAGATCCATTTGTGCACCAAAGTCCAGATAGCAGCATGTAAATGTGTGTAGTTTGGTTATGGGCTGGTGTAATTGTGCCCCCAGTAATATGTACATTCCCAGCAAAACACCTTATACACAGTACACCCAATTGTCCACCCCTTGCATAGGCCATTGATCCTGCTCCTCTATAGTCAGAGGAGAGGGGCACATCCAAACATCTTCTATTGATTTACGTTATTTTACACACCCCTCCATTGATTCCCAGTGAGCTCCTCCCCTTCTCATTAGTTCCATAGGGCTTGTGGGGGCCACCCTAGTTGCCATTCCATTTCCAGGTACCACGGTAGCTATTACACAGGTGGTGGCCTCCTAGTTGAGAATTTGCATTCCCATACACATCTTCCCACCAAGGTCAGCCTTTTGAAGCCATCCCCCACCCATGTCATGAGATTTTCTGTTCATTAAAACACAGCAATGCTAGCAACAAGACAAACACCGAAGACAAACACAAAACACAGATCCAGGGTATTCTGGTTTCAGAGTAACAGCCGTGTTAGTCTGTATTCGCAAAAAGAAAAGGAGGACTTGTGGCACCTTAGAGACTAACCAATTTATTTGAGCATGAGCTTTCGTGAGCTACAGCTCACTTCATCGGATGCATACCGTGGAAACTGCAGCAGACTTTATATACACACAGAGATCATGAAACAATACCTCCTCCCACCCCACTGTCCTGCTGGTAATAGCTTATCTAAAGTGATCATCAAGTTGGGCCATTTCCAGCACAAATCCAGGTTTTCTCACCCTCCACCCCCCCACACACAAACGGTGGGGGGGGGTGAGAAAGCCTGGATTTGTGCTGGACATGGCCCACCTTGATTACCATGCACATTGTAGGGAGAGTGGTCACTTTGGATGAGCTATTACCAGCAGGAGAGTGAGTTTGTGTGTGTGTATGGGGGTGGGGGGGTGAGAGAACCTGGATTTGTGCAGGAAATGGCCCACCTTGATTATCATGCACATTGTGTAGAGAGTTGTCACTTTGGATGGGCTATTACCAGCAGGAGAGTGAGTTTGTGTGTGGGGGGGTGGAGGGTGAGAAAACCTGGATTTGTGCTGGAAATGGCCCAACTTGATGATCACTTTAGATAAGCTATTACCAGCAGGACAGTGGGGTGGGAGGAGGTATTGTTTCATGGTCTCTGTGTGTATATAATGTCTTCTGCAGTTTCCACAGTATGCATCCGATGAAGTGAGCTGTAGCTCACGAAAGCTCATGCTCAAATAAATTGGTTAGTCTCTAAGGTGCCACAAGTACTCCTTTTCTTTTTATGGTATTCTGGGTTATTTTTCCCGCTGGCACCAGCTTGCCTGTAGAGTGTCTGAAAAACAAAAGAAACAATTTCCTTCCCCATGGTGGGGACAGACTATTGCTTAATAATAATACCACTTTCTTTTATAAATTTCTTTGCTAATTGCAGGAAAAACAGAAGAATTACCTCCAGGCTGTCCTTATTTTGTTCTATAGTCAGGCTAGTGAATTACCCCACTCACTGGTCATTTATGAAATTCATGAGGTGGTGTACCTCAGTTTCCCCTCTTGTACAACAGACCAAGTTTGCAGGCCTGAATATCTATAGCCTATAGAATATCTATAGCCTAACAGTGCCACAAGTACTCCTTTTCTTTTTGCGAATACAGACTAACACGGCTGTTACTCTGAAACCTGTTTGAAGACAGGATACTGAGCTAGACAGACCATTGGTGTGACATAGCATGGCCATTCTTATGTTTTTTTAAGGAACTGAAACAGAATCTTGTAGATGGCTGAGAGAAGATATGATTATTCTCTTAAAATACATCGGGGTGTACATTCCAGAGAGCGAAAAGAGCTATTGAAATGAAAGGACAATGTCTACTCTCAGAGGGGCCAGGTCATGGGTGTTCAAGCCTACTGGTCAGAGCAGGAGTCAGAGGCCAGATGCCAGAGTCTAAGAGCAGAGCCGAAGTTGGAGTCGAGGGTCTGAACTGGCATATCGGGAGCGTGCCAAGGCTGGGGCCAGGGCAGAAGACCAGAGTCAGAACCAGAGTCAAAGGCCAGACGTCAGAGTCAGAGACCAGCAGCAGAGGCAAGGGCTAGGAACAGGGCAGGAGTAAGGCTGGTAACAAACAGTTACCATAGCAATCATTAGCAAATGCACTGAGCAGTTGCTAAACTTGTATTTTATGGAACAGCAGACTCACATTCTCAATCTGTAACCACCAGGTGCTGGATTTCATGATATATACTTAGCCTCTCTCTTTTCCTGGTATTTTTAAAAAATTGTAATATTGACGCCCATTTTCTTTCTACTCTTACTAGGTATTTTAGTATAAACTTTGTCTCTTTTAGATGCCTGAGTTAGTCAGACAAAAGCCCCTATCAATATTACACTCCCAGAGGATATGATCAAGTGTTTCTTTGATTTTGCAGTCTCACACAGAGATGTGTTTATTAACTAAGGACAATAGTTTATTAACTATTACTGTTTAAACCACAGTGTCCGGTAAGCTCCATTCAGAGTAGAGCTCCTTCACTGCTTTCTCTCCGGCTCTTGCAGTAGGTCAGCGTTTTTTGTTCCAGAGGATACTTCATTAAATCTTCCCCCCTTGTTGCCTTTGTCCATACTTCCTGCCACTCCTCCCTTAGTTCTCTGTCAATTTTTTTCATTTTTACAGCATTTTTGCTACTTTGTCTGCCCCCTCGTTTCCTGCTCTCCCAACATGCTCTAGGATCCCTGCTATTTTAGTGTTTACTCCCATCTGTGCCAGTTCTGTTGTTAGCAACAATATTTCATTAACTGTATCATTTCTGCTATCCAAAGTCCCATTTTGGTCGCCAGTAGTCCTAACAGTGAATCTGACAAGAGGACAATGGAGTATCCACTTCAACACCAACATTATCCTTGCTAGTTTAGCCATTGTAACGCCTACCAAATTTGATAGTCTATGGGTTTCTTTATTCCATGTGTTGGAATGCAGAACGCTGTCCCCATTTTCCCAGTTTTCTCATCTTTAGACCCCATCTGTAAATATAAGAACATAAGAATCGCCATTCTGGGTCAGACCAAAGGTCCATCCAGCCCAGTATTCGGTCTACCGACAGTGGCCAATGCCAGGTGCCCCAGACGGAGTGAACAATTGATCACATATATATTGATTTGCTATGTTTACTACATTTAGATCTTCTTTTCCCTTTCAATATCATTCTATAGTTCCATATTTATATTGGGGGATGATTTTCCACCCCTAATGCATTTGTCCATGACTATATATGCTAATTTATTTTCTCATGCAATGTGTAATGCCTGGACTTGGATTGAGTCTAATTTCCTTAGGTTTGTTTTCGATGCTGAACTGAATGCTTGGCATGCTTACTCAATGACTCTATACAGCATTACCATTGCTTTCTTATCCACACCCCTGCTGGTTCCAGAAGTAGTTTTAAGTACATTGATTCTACCTTTACATTTATGTACCATATTTTCAACGCAATCCTTCCATGTTAGCTCACTATCAAATGTCACACCCAGGAATTTGTAGCTTTTAACCATACCTATTTACTGTCCATATAGAGACAATTTACAAATTTTTTTTCGTTTGCTTTTCAGTGAATATCAGTCCTTTAGTTTTGAGAACTGAAAATGTAGAGCCCCACATGGTTCTCCAGACTGCACTTCTCCCATGTGCTTCGTTAATTCAATTCTCAGCTATTTCCTGGGTCCTATTTGTAGCCTGTATGGCAAGTCTTGTGCAACGAAGGAAATGCCTATTTCTGCACTCAGCCTTTTCTGGAGATCATTTAGCGTTATGTTGAATAAGTAGAGCTGATGACACTCCTCTGCAGAGTGCCCTTTGTGGTCGTATATATGCTAGAGTAGGCTTTCCTGACTCTGACCTTGAGAAATCCTTTATCCACCTGTATACTCTTCCTTTTATGCCCATTGTAAGCATGTATGTGGGTGTGACTTTCTCTTGCCAGGACCCTTTGCTACACATGCTCCTGAAACAACAGGCTAAGTACATGGGGAAATTAGCGGTCTTTGTCCCCAACCCATAGTCAGGGTAGTTCATGAGCCCAGGCCCTCAGCCAGGGCAGGGCACAACACAGTCAAAGGCTTTAACCATTAGGTAGGGTAGCTGTGAGTGGTTTGGGGGGCCCAGGCCCTCAGCCAGGGCAGGAGCCCCAGCAAGCCACCTAGGGTGCCAGCAGGGGGGTTGAGCACCCAACACAGTCTTTGGGGCTCGGGCAAGAGGTGTCTGAGGAGCTCAGGCCTCCTGGCCTAAGGAGAGGGAGTACTGCCATCCCAGGGGTGGGATAGCAGGGGGAACACGGGCCCGCCCAACTCCACCGCACCCCAGCCCAGGGCTTAACAATGGCAGAGTGGTCTGCCACTGAGTCAGTGGGGAATCCACCCGCAACACACTGACCATGTCTCTGGCGGCACCACAGCCAGATTGTAGCCTGGTTCTCCTGGGCTGCTTCCTATACTCCCCCTCGGGTCGTCCTCCGTCTCCTCGGGGTACATTGTGAGAGGCCGTCCCAGCAACTCCTCAGCGTCGGGCATGTCAGGCAGTCCTGGTACCTGGGCGGTCTCCTCGGGACAGCCAAAGTCTTTGGCAGGTTCCATCTCCAGCAGTGGGCTGGAAGCGTCTGCCTCCCTCGGTGGCGCCTCCTCAACTGAGCTGCAGGGCCCGCCTCTTTTGTTTCCTGTTCCTGTCCCGTCTTTCCGTTTCTGCCATGGCGGCCTAGGCCTTCCGGGTTCCGCCCACCAGGAGGCGTCTGACTCTCCCTTGCTATCAGTCTCTGAGGGAGGCCATGGCCCTTTGCTACACCCGTGTATGATATTTTATGCAATAAGCCCTCTCTCCATAATGTATCCTCTGCTTCTTCAATATCGTGGAAAGCTACTATCATATATTCTTTATTTCTCATACTTTTTTCCACTTCTGTCACTACTCTTACTGTACAATAAGCTGTACCCCTTACCCTCCTGAACTCACTTTGCACATTGTCAAGAAGTCCATTTCTCTCTAGATATGTTGTTAACTCTTCAGTCACCATTCTTTACCCATCCATAACGTAGGGGCACTTAACTTTTGCACATCAGGTCTTGTTTGCAGCTTACCTGGTTTCCACACTTGGACTCTAACCACGTGTTTCCACTCCACTGGTATCTCACCTTTCCGCCATATACTGTTGTCCAATTTTAGCAGTATTCTCAAAGTCCCTTCATTCAGGTGTTGTAGCATTTCGTTACATATGCCATCTCTGCCTGGAGCAGGGTTTTTGCTTTTAGCTATAGCTTTTTGAAGTTCCTTCCTACAGAAGTTTTCATTTAATATCGAAACCTCATCTTCCTCCCCCACTCTTGCCATTTCATGATTCTCTTTAATGATTTTTTTCCCCCTTAAGCAGATTTCTATACCCTCACTTTCACCATTGTGAAATATTTCTGCTAGGGCTTCTGCTTTTTCTTCACTAGAGCTTTTAATCCCTTTGCCTTCTACAATGAAGCCTGGTATAGAATTTGTCTCACTCTGTATTGCATTCATTATCCTAATCTGCCTATATGCCTCTAATGTTTCAGTATCTTTATTTATTTTTCCACTGTGCTTTCTCCAGCTTCCTCCTTTTATCTTTTTAACAGTCATTTACACAATTGGCTTGTTTCTTTTATATTTCATTAAGTCCTCACTATTCATTGTATTTTTTGCTTTCTCATTTGCCTTGTTACTTTCCTTAATTGCTTTTCTACACTCGTCATTCCTCCGTGATACATGGTTTCTACCTTTTTGCTAAACCTAAGATACCAAGTCACCCAACTTTACTGCCATCATGATTCCCTTAGTTATATTGCTACTAAATTCCTCAATGTCATCACTTATGCATTGTTCATGAATATTTTCATAACATTAGTGTTTAAATAGTTCCCAGTTTGCTTTATTTATATTCTAAGTAGAAGGCCTTTTTCCATCCTCAACATTGCATTTACTTCGATATACGTAAGTACAGGGAAGTGATCCCTCCTCTTTATTGACTTCCCAGATGCATTTGTTTGCTATACGACTTGACACAATTCCCAGGTCTAAATAGGAGAGAGTTCCATTCAGACACCATGCCTTGGGGGTGGCAAAAGGGTCACATACCCCTCACCAGATGCCTTGGGGGGGGGGGACACATTCAGCAGGGAATCGCAGTGGAGAAAGGAGCAGAATGTGGGCCCACTCTGTACCACCCCTAGCCCTTCCACACAGCTGCCTCTCCAGGGATCTGTACTGCTCCACCGGAGGACAGGGCTGCGGACGGTACCAGAATAGCTGTGCCAGGGGTGCTCCTGGTGTGGGGCAGCCAGGTAGCCCTATATTCTGCTCCTTTCACCGCTGAGGTTTCAGAGAGCCCTGCGGCTCAGAAATCTGTATCCGGCGCAGCGGGAGGACAGAGCCCCTACCCTCAGGTAACATGGGATGGGGAGGGGACAGGGAGAGCGCAAGGGGGTCCCCGGGCTAGGGGCAGAGTCACATGGGAGGTCACATGGGGAGATCACGTGCCCCCGTTTAGCTGGTGCCCACCTTTGTGTCCCTCCCATGACTCGCCTCTGGTTCCATTGGCTGCTTTAAACCTAGTGGATAGACCATCATTCAGCATCTCTACATTATTTTCATCCATGAATTGTTCAAGACATTTGCCATTCTTACTACAGTGATAAGATGGGGCCCTGAAACATAAACTCTTGCATCAGAGGCCTGGTACGAAGCCTAAGACCTGAACTAAAATAATGGTCAAGACTTTGCTAACATAAAGCACAGTTAAGCTGTGAGCCAGAGGCAGGCCCTGCTCACAGAATCTGGCAAGAAGAGGGCTCATGTTGCAAAAATACACGTACCTAAAAGGCACTGGGCACTAGTTATGGAAATATGTGCCAGGATAGTACCAGAACACTCCGGTATTAGCACATTCGCCACAGACAGGCTGACCTATCCTAAAGACAGAGGCAGGAAGGTAATATGGTAGAGTTGTTTTGTAAGAGGCGGCACCCTACCACGTAGAGGGGTTGCACCTCTACGCACCAGGAGTGATGTGCAACTTGTTTGTGCCTGTGTATAAGAATGCATCCCTGAGTGGATGTCTTTGGCTGGCCTAGGGGGCAGTGGTAAATCTCGCCACTGACTGAGCCAGTCCATTGTCAGAGAGCACATATGTACTAGCAGAACTGTAGGCATCTGATCCAGGGAGCTAGAGACTGTGTTTCATTTGGCAATAAACCTGTCCTGGTGCCTTTGTACCTTATCAGAGTCTGTGGTCATTGGGGGTTCTCTTGGGGTCTGCTGAGCCAGCGATCTGCAGAGCCAGGGCAGCACACAGAGGGAATACACTAACACAGCCGACTGTTATCAACATTGAACAGAGCAGAGCACCACACCAGTGACTTCTGACAACAATCACTATTTCCACTTCCCCACAATCTGTTACGTCCGTTTAGGTCTCCACATACAATATAGGAGCCTGTTGCATCTTCAACTATCTCCATCAAATCCTTAATCTCCAGTTTTCCGCAGGGGTTGCATACATTACATAGTCTCAGAGAGGAAGATTTTGCTTTGGAATCTCACTAGCATTATATTCTATACTTAGTTACTTCACTTCAAGTTCAAGATAATTTAGGTTTTCCTTAATTAATGTACAAACTCCACCTCTCTTTTCTACCTCTCTGTCTTGCCTATAGATGCCATATCCTGGGATTCTGGACTCTAGTTTTCCTATTAACCATGTTTCTTGTACACAAATGATATCAGGTTTGGTATCATTACCAAGGACACTTTGTTTAGTTCCTGTCCCAGTCCTATTAGGCTGCGTGCATTCCAAGAGTAAATAGCACCATTCTATTTATCCTTCAGTATTTTCTTCACTTAAACAAGCATGGAGTCATTCTACTGCTTAGTTGCGAACATGTAGGTACTTTTCTGCTACTTTAATTATAAATTTTCATTTTCTCTGTTTTTTATCCTGTCTGTGATGTGACATTTATTACTTCAATTATAACAGCTATAACCTGCTTTGTCTATACTGTGATAGACCCAGGCCAGTTGGGTACAACAGAGTAGCAGAAGACAGATATACTGGCCATTGGATTAGCAGTTTTCTGTTCCTTGACTGACCAGAACAGGGGCTGCTCCAGGCTAATGAGAACACCTGACTCCAATTAACCTGCAAAGAGTCAGGTGAGGCCATTAAGTTAATGTGACCACCTGACTCTAATTAAGGCCCTTCTGATACTCTAAAAGGGCTCACTCCAGTCAGGCTGAGGAGACCTAAGGGAGAGGAAGTGTGGCTGAAAGGCTGAGTAATGAAGACACCCTCAAGCCATCGGTAAAGGTGAAGAAGAGAGAAGTGGGAGAGCTGTGGGGAAGTGGCCCAGGGAAATGTAGCAACTCTGGCAGTGAAAGATCAGCTGCCAACAGCTGCTGCCAGTAGGGTCCCTGGGCCGGAACCCGGAGTAGAGGGCAGGGCCGGGTTTCCCCCCGACCCGCCACTACAGAAACACCTCCTGGGAAGAGAAGACAGGCCCCTGTCAGGACAGGAGGCTAAACTATTATGAAATAAGCCTATAGGGACAACAGAGACTGTGGGAGTTCTCTCACCAACCTCCTTGCTGGCTTATGATGAAAAGGGCTCAGTAGACTGTAACCCTGGCCCAAGGGAGAAAAGGGCTACGTGGAGGGTCACAGTGAGCCTCTGAGGCTAGCATAAACTGCCTGGAAGCGCGGGACCCACGGGGACAAGGTTGGAGCTCTGCCACAATACATTATATGCCTTCTTTTTTCCCCTCATATCCTTTGACTTATTGTCTCTTCTCCTTATTCAGTTTCCTGTCCTCTTCCTGTTTTGGTCTTTTCCCCTCCTGGTAGCTTCCACATACGATATGCTATTTGTAACTTAGTTTTGGTATCTCTTTTGCTTGCTTTGCTGCTCCGTATGCTGCACTGTGTTTTCTTCCACAGTTACTGTACTTCAGTTCTGTCCCTTCAGCCTCCCAGTAGGAGCAGTGGGGGCAAACAACCAAACTGGTTTTAAGAAAAAATACCTCATAACTTTTAATGAGTCTCAGTGTTGCAGCCTGACAGTCTGGCCAAAAAGTAAACCTCGTTTCCAGGGCAGAATCAGCTCAATCTAGACAACAAACAGGTCAAGGTCTCCCAACCACGCAAAAACAGCAAAGATGACCCTGAAAGCTGATATGCCTTTGCAACTGAAATGTGCGCTTGTCTTCATCTGTTTGGCTCCTTAGGCCATAAATCACTCGCCAAAACTAAGGGGAATATCCTCAGCCTACTAGAGTATGTGGATTTATACAGTCTGGGACTGCTCCTGCTCCCATTTCAGTCAATGGTAAAACCCTCATAGCCACCTGTATACACTCCCCAATGCATCAAGATGAGAATGGACCTGTAGTGGGAGAAAAGGCTGCAGGTGGATTAATACCCCAGATGTTATTCCATTTGCTGATTTTAAATGACCAAGCAAACAAGCACCCATCCTGCATCCATGAACCCTGCAGAAAGGAGGCAAGAAAAATAGGACTTTATTAGCCCTGACAGCAAATGCAACTGTGCGACCTAGATTGACTGTCTATCCTGCAGCTGGAGGTATAATTTCCAGCTCGGGTAGACCTACCTCAGTGGCAATTCTTCAACAAAAAAACTTCAAAAACAGACTCCAATGAGAGACTGCTGAATTGGAATTAATTTGCAAACTGGATACAATTAACTTAGGCTTGAACAGATACTGGGAGTAGATGGGTCATTGCACAAAGTAAAACTATTTCCACATGTTTATTCCCCACCCCCGTTCCTCAGACGTTCTTGTCAATTGCTGGAAATGGCCCACCTTGATTATCACTACAAACCGCCCCCCCCCCCCCCCCGCTCTCCTGCTGGTAATAGCTCACCTTAAGTGATCACTCTGGTTACGGTGTGTATGGTTTCAGAGTAACAGCCTGTTAGTCTGTATTCGCAAAAAGAAAAGGAGTACTTGTGGCACCTTAGAGACTAACCAACACCCATTGTTTCATGTTCTCTACGTATATAAATCTCCCCACTGTATTTTCCACTGAATGCATCCGATGAAGTGAGCTGTAGCTCACGAAAGCTTATGCTCAAATAAATTTGTTCGTCTCTAAGGTGCCACAAGTCCTCCTTTTCTTTTTGCGGATACAGACTAACACGGCTGCTACTCTGAAACCCAAGAGGAAGGGAGGTTAAGGTAGTTTTAAGTCCCCTTTGTGCCCTCCCAATTCCGGGATGCTCCAAGGGTTTGGAAGACCCCCCAGCATAATTTAAACAGCCTTGGGGGCCTATGTTAGGGCAGCCTCCCAGAACTACTCTCCAGACTGCAGCATTGCCCAGAAACTCTGCAGTACCTGTCCCTGACATGCTCCTCCCATACCCAGCCCTTCCCCCAGCACATCCCCCTGTGCCAGGGCTTGTGATAGGGTCCCCTGGGGACAGCCTGTGGCTGTCTCCCCCCAGTGCCTGCACTTTGGATTGCCAGTTTGGGTTGGATGTATTCCTGGAGGTTTCATTGCATGCATTGGTGCAAGTAGAAATCATTTCTTGCCGGTACTGCATTCATGGGAGGGACACAAGAGAGGGCATGTGACTCCTCCCCGTCCCCTCTGATATCCCCCTTCATCTGATGCTTTGGGCCCCTGGTGTCACCTGTACCTCCAGGTGTCATTGAGGAGCCAGCAGCACCCCAAATTGAAAACTACTTAAATGAAAGAATAGGAAGGACAATCACCCCACTTTCCCTTAACACACTATCAGTGCCTCCCTTATGTCCAAACTCCCTATGTCCTTCTGCTAGCTTGCCTTTATCTAAGTATTGCTCTCCGCCAGGCACTAGGAAAGCAAAGGTGCTGAGCCATCTGGGTTTGATGGAAAAGAGGCACAGAACTGTGTGTGCCCTGTGCACCTTGATAGAACTACAGCCCACATTGTTTTATTATTTTCCTCAGCATGACATACAGGAGGGGCAATCAAAACCAGCCTGGCAGAACGTGCATGAGAACTGTCTCTGGACAGACAAGCAATTGATCAAAATCACATTCCCTGATCTCTTGGGGCCAAATCCTGTTCTCATTGAGATCAAAAGGAGTTTTGCTATGGAGTTCAATGGGAACAGGCTTTGACATTTGGAGATGAAGGAGCAAAACCACTCAAGCAAGGGCTATGTTGCTTATACCACAGGTATCAAAGGCTGCTGACTTGTGAGAAAGTCAGCAGACATCTGATCTTTATCCATTGCAAGTGAGAAATCAGCAATCAATGAAGCTAGAGCAGTCTCCATACCATATCCAACCCATAAGTCCATCTGCAAAGGATCAAGGAAATATGAAGACTCCAGATTACCTTAAAGTCCTCAGTCCCTTGGTTAGAATGCTCCCATTACCATATGTTCATAGGCCAGAGGCCGGATCAGGAAAGAGGCAAAATGGAGATATTTCCAGGCCAGGGCCTTTTAGCTTCTGCCAAGTAAAGGGAAATCTGGTCTTTGGAGTCACATGGGCAAGTTACACGTCCGTCACCCCCACCCATATTCTAGTTAGAATATTCACAAAAAGTCCATTAAGTGTAGGCAGGCGTTTTCCAGGGTCCATTGTGAGCTAAGTGTTCCTTAATGAACTATTCAACTTGACTTGTCCCTTCATGTGCTGGCTAAATAGCGTGTGGGCCTTACGACAGGAGCAAACATGTAGTAAACATAGCTAATATTCATAACTTCAGATACCAAGAAGAATATACATGCATAGAATAGCATAATCATAAGTACCAGCTATTTCACCTACATCACTGTTCCCAAAAGAGATTCTGAAAAATCACACCACATACCTGAGACCCCTATGTGCCAGCACCATGCCCTACTGGAGTTTTGTTATCTGTTATGTAATAACAGAGATGGATCCAGTGCCATAACTCTGTTTAGTCTAAAAGGGCAAGGTTAACTTTTAGCTGTTCAGATGTAACTGCACCTTTAGTCAGTGAGGCATACTGCCTGGCACACATTCAGGTTAATGGGCTTCAGTGTTCCTTTGCCGTTACCAGGCTTCTGAACATTAAAAAGTTATGTGCTGAGTGGTTTAAAGCATAACACAGGTTTTTAGATTTGCAAATCTGTGAACCTCTGCCTCTTAGATATTATTATTGTTGGGTTTTTTTCCGCTGGTCATAATGTGAGAGGGTCTCCTCTCTGCCCTCTGCTCATGAGGTTATGTATGTATCTTGTAGCATTCTTCTGAACATCACTTAGAAGGCATGTAATTTTTTTGGGGTTCACACTGATAAACATAGAAAACAATTGGGGCTGTTAAATTTTCTTCAAATTCCATAGAAACTTAAGTTCAGCTACATTTTCCAGTACAGTGATGAAATGGGTGTTTGTACATACAAATATCAACATGCTTAACTACTCACTTCCCCCCCTCCCTAAATATGTAGTATTTCAGTCTGTTTTTATGGAATATGAGCGTTGGGTGAGGAGCCATTTCAGCATATGTCTGACTTATTAAAAGACACATTTTAAGTAGAACTGTATCTTAAACTGCATTATGATATTGTACCCAAACACTGCATTTCAATGGTGGATTCAACTTCCTTTATAGGAAAAGAACGGAGTCTTGAAACTCTTACCACAAAAGTGGTCCATAGACATGCAAATAGTCCCATTGTCTTCAATGGGATTGATCAAATGATTAAGGGTTTACAGGCTTAGGTTCCAAGTTTGTAAATTGTTCTGGATGAAATGACAGTGCCTAAGCTGTCAGATCAGAAGGAGCTTCATTCGAATAAAGGTGGGCAGATGTGTGATAAGTCTTAGCAACAGATCTAAGATGGGGAACATATTTTCAGCAAAGTTCTTGACAGGTTCCTGAGGCAGCTGGTTTAAGGCTGTCAGTGCATTTTAATCTTCACTTATAGTTCTCTCACCCACAAAGATCGACAATGAGGCATTTGTGTTCTTTGTTTTGCTGCTCCAGTTCCAGTTAACAAAATGCATGTTCGACTAGTTTGGCTGCAAAGAAGAATTCTGTATACACTGGGGACAACACATGATTCCTGTCAGGCTGCAGAACTAGGCTATCATCAGAATCCAAACATCCTCTGGTCAGTGTAAGCAGAGGCATTCCTCTAATGATTTGGACTTGATGTGATGCAGTATGAATGTCCTGGATAATTCAGACCAATGGGGAGAAACAGAATCAAAAACACTGTTTAAACACCTTCTGTCGTCCCCCCCACCCCTCCCTTCTTGAAGACTCCTGACCAACTTAACACAATACATATGCTAACAAACTTTAACCTCTTGTTTATATGGCTTTACTAGCACAATGCATGTGCTAACAAACTTAAACAAGGGCTTTATTAAAGTTTGTTAGCATATGCATTGTGCTGTTAAAGCCATACAAAGAATGAATGCCGTCCCCAGCTGCAAAGTGCAGCCCCACCCCCCTCTTGGGGGAGGGGGGAGACCCAAATCTTTCCGGTACCCCGTACCCACTAAAAATCTCTTGCCGGTACTGCACACTGGAGAGTACAGCCCTACTTGTACTACGGATTGCATGACACAATCTAAGATTCATCGTTGATTCTTGGAGACCCCAGGGCAATCCTGGAAGGTTGGCAACCCTACCTGCATTGTGTGAATCCTCCCTGGGCCAAAAAAAGTGTTTAAGACTCCCTTTACATTGTTCTGGTCCTTTTAGTTCGTGTGAAGTGGGCAGGGTGGGAGTGAGGATCTCCCCCTATGTTTTTAAATATGGACCTAGGTCCAGAGTTGTCAGACTCCCTGGGCTGTCCTGCCCACCCTCTCCAGATATATAAACACTTTAGGAGAGAGTGAAACCAGTAGCTCATAGCGGAGTGGCTCGCTTTCTCCTTCCCTCTCATTGGGCAAATGGATTTCCCTAGGACTGAATGAGGTTTGGCAGTACGCATAAGTGTGGCAAGTTGTGTCCCACCATCCTCACACTGACCTACCTGAAGGCCAGCAGTGGGGCAGCACTGGACATTTGCCACTACTTTGTCTAATCTAAT